>NW_026555105.1:8972500-10222500 GCF_021234165.1 Pteronotus mesoamericanus
CGCTCCCATCGGTGGGCAGGAGCTCCGCCCCGCTCTGCAGCCTCCCGGCGTCCAGGCTGAGTGCCAGCGCCGTTCCCCCACGCTCCAGGGCCAGGCAGTGTGCCTTCTTTTGCGAGACCCATGCCTTTGTCCAATGTGGGAGAGCAAAAGCTGGGCAAGCTGGGGTGAGGACCATTTTTATTTTTGTTAACTACGTGGCCCCTGTAAGGATTTGAATTTGTGGGCCCCCCACCCCCCACATGCTCACATGACAGCCAGAGCACCCATTCTCTGGCTTAGGTAGACCAGGGGTCGCAAACAATGGCCTATGGGCCAGATGTAGCCTGTCGTTTGAATTTAATTAAAATTAAAAAAAATTATTTTTTAATTACAGTTTATATGCACTATTTTTCTTTTGATCTTAGTTTCAGGTATACAGCATAGTGGTTGGATAACCGTATACTTTACAAAGTTACCGCCTCATCCCAATATTTCCAGTTACCCAGCTGGTACCATATATAGTTATTACATTTTTCGGTGCCTGTTTCTGTAAATAAAGTTTTATTGGCCCACAGCCACATTCATTCCTTCGCGTATTGTCTTTGTCGCTTTGTGCTGTGGTGGCTGAGCTGAGTAGTTGTGACTGAGACCTGGTGACCTGCAACTATTTACTGTTTTTCTAGGGCCCTTTAAAGGAAAAGTTTGCCGGCTTCTGGTGCAGACTAAGCTATTCCAGAAGTGAGCGAACAAGTCTTGTCTGTTTTCTTGCTAAGCCAGCCTGTGGGAGAAGCAGGGATATCAGAACGTTTGTTCACAGAGCCTGCAATTATCCTGGAATAACACAGGTTGCAACCTGTTTGCTTTACCAGCAGGCCGGTAACGCACCTTGTACTTCTGGGGGAGAAAAGTCATAACTCATTTTACCTGAAACGATTTGCTTTTCCTGTTTTAAATGTTCCATATTGGTTATCAGATTGTTTTGATGGAGCAGGAAACATTTACAAGCAGCAGATAAGGCTGGTATCTGATTGACGAGGAGATATCGGGGAGCTAGGTCTCAGCCACAACTTCCCCACTTCGGGAAAGGACAGAATCTCCTGAGAAGAGATTGGATTAGCCTGGCACTCAGCTCCTCTGGATCCTCCCAGGAGCACCCATCCCCAGCCAGGTGTGGGGCCTGGGCAAGGGCACGAGGGAGACTTCACTTTGGAAGGGGCAGTGCCCGGGCTTCTGTGGGATAGGAACAACTTCGGTTGCCGGTCAGGGATGTTAACTGTCCTATTTGAATTTTCCAGCGAGGTTTAGATCGTAGCTTAATGAAGGGAAGTTGGGCACTGGCAGAGGGCTTACTGCTGTCTTGCAAAAAGCCGTGAAGGCACCCAAGAAGACCCTGCTCAGGTTAGAGATAGTTCTGCTTGCTTGATACAGGTACAGTTTATCTTTCAATAGGAGTTTCCTCTCCTCTTCGAAATGCACCGCAAGAAACTCACACCACCATCTTCCTAGTCAGGTAGCAGGCCGCTACATTAGTAGCTCTCAATTGAGGGCAGTTTTGCCCCCCAAGAGCCATTTTGCAATGTCTGTAGACAAAATTTGTAGACAAATTTTGGGCTGTCACAGTTTCGTGCACAGGGGGCTGCTCTGCGTCCTACCTACAGGGCACAGGACTGTCCGCCCCCCTCCGCCCACCGTCCCCAAGAACTTTCTGGCCTCCGTGTCAACGTCAGTGCTGATGTTGAAAACAGTCGCTGTAGACGCTGTGTGCCTTTCCTTTCCCCATCTATTCTATTTCTAGTGTCTTCCTAATTTTCAGATTTTTTTTCCCCACCAGTTTTTTTTTGTTTGTTTGTTTGCATTACAGTAGAAATTATTTTTGAACTACAGAGATTGTTCTCTGAGGGGATCATTCATTACCAACATCTCTTCTGCATCCCGCGTCCTCTTATATGGGGAAGAGGGGTCAGGGAAAGTTCTGTGTTAGCTGGGTTTGAGGCCTTGCTCTGGGTTTGGGGGTCAGATAAGGGTTTTTGTTTTTTTCATTTTATTTTTCAATTACAGTTTATATATTTTGTATGAGTTTCAGGTGTACAGTGTAGTGGTTAGACAATCATATACTTTACCAAGAGATCCCCCTGATACTTCAAGAACCCACCGGGTACGATACATGGTTATTACAGTATTATTGATTGTATCCCCTGTGCTGAACTTTTTGCATCCCCAGGACCATTTTGTAACTACCAACCTGTGCTTTTTAATCCCTTCACCTTTTCCACCGCGTTTCCCCCCACATAAGCCTTTTTGACCTGGTTTTCTCATCGGTCAAGAAAGTCTAGGAGCATGTACCCGCCTGTGTGGTTGTGAGGATGAAAGGAGGGTGGCAGGTGTGACAGCGTGTTGAAAAACGTGCCAAGAGAAGAATGTCGCAGCAATGACGTTATTCTCTGGGACCCAAGTAAATGCTCCGTCTTAGCCGCTGAAGTGAAGCAGGGAGCTCCCGGGGCTCAAAAATTACATAATCCCGGAGCCAGGCTGTAGAGTGCTAGCTTCTCTGTGTCCCTGGGCTTGGTGCCATTTTCTGAAACTAATAAATCTCTACTTTCTTCGCTGCAAACTCCTGTTTGTGTTTTATTGGGCCTTGATGCAGGCAGGGAAAGGGACCCCTTTCGCCTGTTTACAATTTTGGCCCCTAACCTTGGGCTTTTTTTGCCTGGGGATCTGCTGTGGCCCCCACCCCGGCTCGGGGCTCGCCACCAGGCCCCCGAGCCTGGCAGCCACCCGGGCCTGTTGTGGCTTGGAGCTGGAGGCTCGATGGCAGTTTGTGACCCGGTGGCCCCAGCGTATGGTGCTTTTGTTTGCAACATAGGGAATGAGGAATTGAAAAGGCCTAGATTTGGAATGTGCCCTGGTTTTGGAAATTAAAGACGTTTTATGCCCCAGGCTCATGAAAGTGGATCAGCCCTACCTACCACACCATCATGAAAGTAGACAGGATGACGCCGTGGTTGACCTCAGGTCCCGTTACAGTGACCACATGCTCCCTCCCCTGGTCCCACCCAGTCAGTAGAGCCCAGGACCTGAGCTCCCTTCGTCACCAGCATTTTTATTTTCTGGTTGATGGATTTTTTTATTATTTTATTTATATTTATTTTGTTTTTAGGGAACAGTAGCCATGTAAGGTTTATTAAATCAGTAATGAAAACATGTTACTGCTTTGTGAATGGACAAACAGACACAAAAAAAAGCTTAGACACTGACTCAATACATATGGGAATTTAATAAGCCAGTTTCTTCAGAGCAGTTCAAGGTGGACTATTCTACCTTGTTGGACCTTTTCTCATTTCTCTAAATCTTTGATTCTTCTTTTTTTAAATTAGTCACCACGATGCATAATAATTTTTCCATAACATTTTGATCCCATGTGGGCCATGGGGCAGGTTCTAGAGCACTAGCTTACCTGTCTCCAGACTTGGTGCCATTTCCTTAAACTAATAAGCCTCTACTTTCCTTGTGGCAAAATATGTAAATAAAGAAATAAAATAAAATTATGTAATCACTGTTGAAGTCTTTTTCTAAGTAGAAATGAGAGTAGGAGCCTTAGAAGTTTGGTTAACAAGGATGTGCTAGGCATCTGCGAGGCCCTGTATTAAGGAGTAGAAAGAGCCGGCCTTTTGAGAACACTAAAACCTTATAATAAAAACCAGGAACAAGACTGAGGTACCTGCGGTCTTGGCCATTTTCCCCACCTGGGGTTCTTACCATTAAAATAAGGGGAAAGATAAGTAATGTAAATGCATTAGACACGAACAGACAAAACTGATGTTACTTAGAGATATGATTTTTAGTCAATAAACTGTTAGAACTGTTCACACATGAGGACGATATTAAAAATCTAACAGCATTTCTATGTACCCACAATAACTATTTGGAAAATAGAATAGAAAAAAATGCCATTCACAGTATCAACAAAAATTACGCAGTCTCTAACCAGTATATGAGATCTTTATGGAGGAAACTAATGTTTTACTTAAGGAGAGAAAGAAATGTTATACAAAGAGACATATTCAAAGGTAGATACTGTGGTTGTGGCTGAGCTCTTACCCAAGGAATCGAGGCTCAAAGTGGGTCGAGCAGCGTTCTTAAGGTCACACAGCCAGTTACAGCAGGTCATTTTGATGTGGACCCCCAGACTTTCTCATACTCCCTACACAGGATTTCTGGCCGGTTTCTGATTGACATTTTTCCTAATCAGTTTCTTCTGAGTGATTTTACGTGTTTGGAGTGTGGCTTTGCTGGATTCTATAATATGTCAATAGGGAAGTATTTCTCTTGATATTTTGGGATAGAAAGAGGTCTGGCTCCCATGAATTGGCCACCCCTCTCATCTTTCTGCCACTGTTGGGTCTGTGCAGGTGAGGTAGCTCTGGGTAGAAAGGGACGACCTACTGTTTCTTAGAATTATGGCTTTAGGTAGTCTCATGTTGGCTTATAGTACTTGATGCATTCAGTGTAGAGTTAAAAAATGGGTGATCATTTTTTAAGTCCATTTGATCTGTTGTCCAAAAGGCTTCTGTTGAAAGAATCCCAGGATAAGCTGATACTATCTTGTTGGCTTTGTACATTTAGACTTAACCATATTTTGGGCTCTTACATTATATCAGCAATATCAGTATTCGTGACCCTGTGTTAAATGTGTACATTGTATCATCCCATTTAATCCCAACCATAATACCAGGAAGTTAAATATTATCATGCCCATTTTACAGATGAGAAAATTGAAGCTGAGAGGTTAAGAGATTTATTTGCCCAGCATCATGTAGCTAAAATGTAGCTGGTAGAACTAAAATTTGCCTTGGTTGTAGCCATTCTGCTATCCTGCTATAGGCCTGCTCATTAACTCTTAGACTCCAGCTTTTCAATTTGTGTCCTATTAAAATAGAAGAAAAAAAATCTTAATGTGTAATGATCTGTAAACCCTGTATTTAGTAGAGTAACCCAAGATGACTTTTTAATGAATGTATGAAATGCTGTGATTTCTTTTGTTGTTATTGATGTATTTGTTCAAATTCCTTTTGAGAATGCACATTTGTTTTGAAACCAAACCTGTCTTTCTTGCCTACATTTCAGTCAGAACTAAGACATGGTCCGTTTTACTATATGAAGCAGCCACTCACCACAGACCCTGTTGATGTTGTACCGCAGGATGGACGGAATGATTTCTACTGCTGGGTTTGTCACCGGGAAGGCCAAGTCCTTTGCTGTGAGCTCTGTCCCCGGGTTTATCACGCTAAGTGTCTGAGACTGACATCGGAACCAGAGGGGGACTGGTTTTGTCCTGAATGTGAGGTTAGTTCCTGATGAGTGAATGCATTATCCGCCTCGCGTCTTCTCCTTTCTCTTCCTCCCTTTTATTTTTAACTCTTCACATCATCCAGATACAGGGAAAAGAGAAATTCCTTGCCTCCCACCTGCTCTGTCCTGGTCATTCCCTTTCTGGACCAAGGTTGGCAGTGTGGCTTCTTGGAAAGACAGTTGCTCTATTATTTTTGATTCTTCATGGGTCTTTGGATCGCTTCGAGGTCTGCAGCCTTCGCTGATTCTTTTGTAATGAACACTTTTGAAGCTAACTTACAAGTCTTTACATATTTTGGAAGGATCTCATGCTCTTTTCCCCCTTCTTGGACGTCTTCTGCTGCATCATTGACTCATCGGCAGTAGCCAAGCTAGGAAGACCAATTTTGGTTGCTTGTTCCAAGTGTTCGCTATCTGATGCTTTCATGCAGGCAACAGCAATTTCTTGTGAGTTTTTTAGGTACTAGAGTATCAGCAGTCAACAAAAAGAGGCATGACTCATACTTTTTTCAGGGGAAAAGGACAAAAACCAGAATAAATTTAGTCATATACAGTGTGCTAGGAGAAGAGTGTTCTGGAGAGAATGAGTCAAAGGTGAGGATTAGGAAGTGAGGAGGGTGCAGGCTGTTTCCATTTCAAATGATGAGATCCAGGAAGCCTTACTAAGATTTGAGAGCGACTTGAGGAGGAAGAGGTAAGAGGAGGAGGAGGAGGTGGAGGAGGAGGAGGAATGAGCCTGCAGTCATGCGGGGGATGGGGGAAGACCTCCGAGGCAGAGGTGCCGCAAGTTCAGGCACACTGGCACAGCGAAGGGAAAATTGTATTTCATTTGTAGCAGAGAGTAACATGCATTAAAACAGTCAGTACGGTTTCCACTAGTCTCAGGTGTCTTCCGTTCTTGATGACATCCAGTATGATGCTTTTTCAAAATGCTGAAAATAAGAATGTCATCCACAAAATTACTTAATACGGAATGTCACTTGGATTGAAAGGTATCCTGGAATTAGATCTTGAACGAGGGAAGCAGTTTAGGTGTGACATGGAAAGCTCTCCCAGATGTCATTAGTGGGGAGAAAAGCCAGCCAGAGGAGTGTCTGGGGTGCCGCTTTCGTGTAGGAAAAGGAGAAAAATCAACACAAGGAAAGAAGTTAGACATTTGCCGGGAGGGTGGTGGCCCATCAGCGGTGTTCGGCCTCTGGTGCTCTGGGCTGCTGCTCGAGACGGAGGGGTGTCGAGGATGTGTGTTGTTCAGCTGCTCCCTCTTGTTCAGAGCCTGCCCTCACTCTTCCGCATCTGCCTTGGAGCTTTCATCTATTTCTTTGTCTTGACCACCAACCCTTCCCTTCCTTAAAATTACTATTTAATAACTTTGCAAAAAAGATAGTGGCTCAGAGAGGATGCTTTTGCTGCAAATCAAAGAACTCGATGAAAGGGTGCTGAAACCGTCGAGGTTCGTTGCCATGTGCAGAAAAAGCCCAGAGGCAGAGCCAGGCCAGAGTCTGTTCAGAGCCAGAGTCAGGCTCAGGCTCTTCCCATTCCATCGTTGAGGCCATGTCCCCGCGTGGCCCTAGGATGGCTGCTGGGGATTTTATCACATGTGGCCAGACAGAAATCCCCTAATAGGAGTGTCTCTCTCCACATCCCTTTTTATCCAGCATAAGGACCTTGCTCAACTTCAGCGTCCAGCTGACTTGCCCTTGGCTTCATCGGCCAGGATTGGATCACCAGTCCTTATGCCAAAAAAGGCTTGAAAAATGCGTGTCTGGCACTTTTAGTCAGCATTGTGGGAACCAGGCACGGCCAGGGGAGAAGGGGTTGGGGGCGTGGGGCGCAGGAGGCGAACGACAGTTGAGCACGCCGACCGAGTGTGTGCCAGGGGTACGTTACCTGGAAACAGCCAGGAATTCAAACAGACAGGCGTGCCCATGTCTAAGGTTTCAAGCCCTGGTTCTCTTCTGGGTGAGCTGGTAGGGCAGTCGGCTGGGAAGACCAGCCCATTCAGGCTCTGATAGCCAAGCAATTAGACACTTGAGTCATTT
Source organism: Pteronotus mesoamericanus (assembly GCF_021234165.1). Classification (NCBI taxonomy): domain Eukaryota; kingdom Metazoa; phylum Chordata; class Mammalia; order Chiroptera; family Mormoopidae; genus Pteronotus; species Pteronotus mesoamericanus. The sequence goes on from NW_026555105.1 coordinate 8,979,868, forward strand.
ACTGTTTTCAGCTTCTGAGCGACTCTTGCGTTGCCCTTTTCCTCGAAAGTTCCTTTTGGAGGATCCAGAGATAGGAAGAATGGAAGTGAAATCCAAATTAATTGGAGGAAACTTTTCTCAGCTCTCTCGACACAGATGGTTCAAGTGTTTCCTGATAGCATCAGACTTTGCTATTTTTGTTGTTGCCGCTACTTAAGGATTCTGAAGCTCAGAGATGCAGCACCAGAATTACATAGCAGAATCCAGTCTCAGACATTTCTCTGGGTCTCTTCTTTGATGGGAATTTCCCTTACAAAACGACACGTATCGCCCGTGCAGATAGACAGCTAGGCTATGCTTCTCTCATGCACTTTGGCGGAGTGTCCTCAGCGGGTTCACATCAGTGGTGACAGAGAATTAAGTCATGTTTATTTTTATTTCACCACCTTCCCTTGGGTCCTTCCTACTGTGAAGACTGTCCCTTTCCGCCAGCGATGTCATTGAGTTAGTGCTGATTCATCATGTGTAGAGATCACCCTGAAACCATCCGTGGCCTTTCTTCTCATCCCGTTCTTGAAACCCAAGGTTGTCATAATGATGATTTTCAGGTCCCTTGCTCGCTGCATCTTTCTCAGATTCTGTCGTCTTCATGAGTGCAGGATCCCTTCGGACAAGGGGATCGGTAGATTGCTGTGCTCCTTACTTCCGTCCACGGACCCATCCGTTCTACCCTCAGGTAGATTGGAGGCCTTGTCTAGCGAAACAGCTAGTCTCATTTGGAAATTATTTTTTTATGTGTGAGCTTACTGGAAAATTAGGAGGAAAGGGAAATCAATTGCGCATAGTCCCTTTTCTCCTAACTGGACGTTTGTGTGGTTTTTGGCTTGTAGAAGATCACCGTGGCAGAGTGCATCGAGACCCAGAGTAAAGCCATGACGATGCTCACCATCGAGCAGTTGTCCTACCTGCTCAAGTTCGCCATTCAGAAAATGAAACAGCCAGGGGTAAGAAGAAAGTTCCTCTTGGTATAAGTGTAAATGGAAGCAGTGACTTTTGTCCTGGTAACATCTTATTCCATGTAGCTTTAACTTTTCAGATGCCTGTGCATACTCTGTAGGCCTTCTTACGTGCCCGAATTCAAATATCTGTAAATGAAATGTAAGGCATGACGGCCTGCAGCTCTCTGGCATGAGCAGCTCTCTGTCATGAGCACTCTGTGTCCTCGGGGACTTTAATTGGGAAATGACAGAGAGTAGAAAGTTGATGGAGATTTAAAATTCTGATTGGTTATGTATGAAACCTTACACCTCATTGGGTAAGTGGAAGTTTATGCCTTCCCACAGGAGTTGTAAAATTCCATTGCAATCAGAAAGCTATGTACAACCCCGTTTATTTATAATCAAGGTCTGATGATCGAACCTTCAAGTAAAACAGAACCAGTGAGATTTCCCATAAAGGGTGAGAATTTGGTTAGTTCCTTCAGTGTGGCAATGAGATTTGATATACCGGCAAGGCAGGGCTGCCACGTTGAGCTGGAAGGTTCTGTCTTTGACGTGGTTTCCTTCCTGAGGACCGGTCTGTCGGAGCCACGGTGTTTTTAGTTTTTTTTGTGACAGTTTTCAGGAAGATGGCTGTAAAATACCTTTCTTCTAAAAATAATCAGTCTGTGATGCCAATATAATTAATATATTATGACATTTTTCCTACGGAAACTTGACAGTGGAGTTCTCTTTCTCTGATTGGCACAAATGCACCATACGGACCAGTAGTGACCCTTTGTGAACTTGTGAGAGTTTGCTTTCTGAGTCAAATGAATACATAGAAATGTAGAATCTCAGGGTATTTAGTGGAGCCACTGTGGTTTAATTTCTTTAAAAAAGTAAGCTTTAGTTTTGAGATTGTATAGTGAAATTTGATACTGTGATGAAAAAAATTCAGAGCATGCCATTTGGGTATTGCTAAATGGGGAACCTATTTGTCTTTTTAATAAAATGCCTGTCCGTGGAAGCAAGAGTGTATAGCCTCAGTTTGATTAAAAAGACAAGCTTTTTTAAACCTATGGAGTTTCATATGTTGAGTGACAAGGAATTACTTTCTGCTTTTCATAGGCAGAATTTCACGTGCTGGGGACTGGTTACAAAAAGAATAGAGTCATGCAGATTTGTCAGCACTGTAGAACTAGAAACCAAAAAGAGAAATTGGAGAGGTTGTTAATTTCTCACATACATTGTTTGATATAAAATCAGTCTGGGCAGAAAGGTGCTGCTTTTGTGGTAGCATCTTTTAAACTTACAATTGGCTACACTCATTTGGGATAAAAGGGCTCAGATGACCGCAAATGGTAACCCAGTCAGAGTATATTTTGGTGTTTAATTAAATCTCTCATATTTTTTTATTCATAAGTAAACACCATCCATACACAAACCAGCCTTACATTTTCAGCTGATTCAAGTAGGGCTTAAGAAAATGGATCAAGATGAAAAACTTTTACACAGTTCCTGTGTTGAAGGTAATTTGGCTTCTCAAAGGAGGAGCAAAATCTCACTGTTTAAATTTCTCCCCCATGTGTAAAATATCTGTTGATACTTAGGGGAACTTTACTTGGTGTATCATCTCTAGGTGTAGCCAAATTTTGCCCTCGTTCAGTTTTGAATATGGGTATTCGCAGCTTATAGATAAGCTTCATCCAGAGTTCATCGAGTTGTTTTTGTCAGTCCTCGTACAGAGTGGGGCAAAAGGAGGTTTACAGTTGTGAATACATGAAGTACAGAGTTTATTCTTGAATTATTATTTGTTGTATTATTTTCCATTTGAACACCAGCAAACCTGCTTTTGCCTCCACCCTGTATCAGAGGACAGGACCTGTTATCTGCATGTGTCTTGAAAGGAAAACAAATGAAACCAGACCACAACGGGACCCATGATTATTGATAAGCAGAATTAGAAGGGGAACTGATTTGGAAGCTCCTCGAGACCATTCTTTTTGAAAACTGTTAGAACCATGTTGTCTGAAAATTTGTCTCCATTTTTAAAGGGCTTTGTTGGCGTGAGTGCTTGGTGTTCCACCGCAGTGATGGGTTGCATCTGTGTATCCATCTTTTCTTTTATAGACAGACGCATTCCAGAAACCTGTTCCTTTGGAACAGCATCCTGACTACGCAGAATACATCTTCCACCCCATGGACCTTTGTACATTGGAAAAGGTTGGCCTCCATCAAAGAGCCTCATCTTGTAGCCCCCAGTTGTCGAGATGACTAAGGACTCTCCCTCCCTTTTCGTGCCCCATCTCAAGTTAGATGATTTCTCTCTATTTCCCCTGCCCCATTTTACTGGGATGGAAGAAATTGTATCCCCTGAGTTGTTCTGTGACATTCTTTCAGGGGTTGCAATGGAGTGTTGAAGTCCACTGATTAACTCCAAATACTACTTCTGCTAGTGGTTCTAGTTCTTTACCTGAAAAAGTCATAGCTTCTAAGAATCAGTGAGTGGGTGGGTCTGAGTCTTGTCTCCTCTCCCTTTCGGAGGTGCTAATGAGAGCAGCAGGAGGGAAGAAGAGAAAATTAAGTGCCTGGGAAACCTTCACATTAACAATACGTTTATGGCTTCACAGAACTTGATTAATTCTACTGACAAGGGTATTTCTTTAATGTCCGAAGGTGTTTTAAGAGTTCATGCTAAGTTTTCATGCTGAAAGTTATACTCGTAACCCTTTAGATTGTAAGTAACATCCTGTGGCTGGTTTTCAAATTGTTGGCACCAAAATCTGGGTCAAGAAAGCATGGATGAGGACGGATGACCCCCAAACAATAAATCCAACCCTTTTTTGGAAAATTGCACATACCCCCATGGTATTCCAGAAAAAAGACATGGAAGAAAGACAGCGTTGGAATTCATAAATTAATCGCTTTGGAACTCTGGATACTTTCCTTAACATTCCAGTATCTTGGTCTCCCTGTCTATAAAAATGGGAATTCTAATAACGTCTTCATTGAGTTCTCAATTATGAGGCTACGGGAGGCTATTACAAATAACAATAAATTCATAAACATATATACATATATATATATATAAATACTGTGCTGGCTGATTCGAATAAGCTGCTTGATAAAAGACAGCTGCCGTAAAATGAGAAAATTCAAGTTAGCATGAGAAATTCAATGAGTGCATTTTTATAGAGTTATAGATCTCCACTATGATCGCATCTTGGGAAATGAATAAAAGCATTAATTAATTTGGCAAATGACTGCTAAGAAGATTATGTGGGGAAAGCAGGTGTTATCGGCTGTGGCTTGTGGAGACTCACTGGTGACTATGCTCTGGCTCCCCTCCGCAGAACGCTAAGAAGAAAATGTACGGCTGCACGGAGGCCTTCCTGGCCGACGCCAAGTGGATTCTGCACAACTGCATCATTTACAACGGGGGTGAGTGGCGCAGACGACACCTACAAGAAAGAGTGCGCTGTGTGCGCTGCCCATTCTTGCACTCTCCAAAAAAAGTCAGGCTCTTTGTTCATGCATCAAGGCCAATATCAGAATACTTGAGTATAGGTCGCTAATATTTGGGAATAGGGGCCAGTAACTACGTGTATTTTAAGTATGAGCTGACATCCAGGCTGGCTTGTGGCTGCATGATGTTGCTACCTGTCCTTTTTAAAAAGCTTTATTGTAATGGACGAGTAATTACATGCAATAAAATGCACAGCTCTTTGTGTATATTCTATGTATTTGACATGTGTAACCACAACCCCCCAAGTAAGATCTAGAACATTTTCATGGTCCTATTGTGCTCCCACGTCCTCCTTCCCGGTGAATCTGTCCTATTATTTTTTCTCTGTCACTGTAGATTAGTTTTGCATATTCTAGAATTTTATTTAAATGGCGTCATAGAGATTGTACTGCACTCTTTTGTGTCTGGTTGCTCTAATGCAGCATAATTTTTTTTTTTGGATTTATCCATGTTACGTGCATCATTTCTTTTTATTGCTGAGTGTTTTTTTTTGGTTTATTGTAGCAACATACAGTTTATCAATTCACCTTATTGCTGATGGGCACATGTGTTTGTTTTCACCTCTTGGCTGTTACGAACTAAACTGCTGTGAACATTCTTGTATAAGTCTTCATGTGGACACATGTTTTCATTTTTCTTGGGTAAATACCTAAGAGTGTTATTGCTAGATCACTGAATAGGTTTGTATTTGATGTTATGAGAATTTTTGCCAAACTGGTTTTGCAAAGTGGTTGTATCATTGTGCACTCCTTATAGAAGTCTGTGTGAGTCTTAGTTGCTTCACATTCTTGTCAGCACTTAGGATTGTCTGTCTTTTCAATTTTAGCCATTCTTGAAGGTATGAAATATTATATTACAGTGGTTTTAATTTGTCTTTCTCTAGTGAATAATGGTATTGAGTATCTTTTCATGTACTTATTAGTCATTTGTATACCTTTTAATAAAATACCTTTTAAAATCTTTTGACCCTTAAAAAATTTGGGTTTTTATGGTTTAGTATTGTTGAAGGAGAGCTTAATATTCTGGGTAAAGTTTTGTGAGTTGTGTTTGTGGATTTAGAACATTGAGCTTCTGGACAGAAAAATCTCCCCACGGCACCTTTACCATTGCCCCAACTTCTCTCCCACAGTCCTCTCTGTTTACCTTCTGGGTGATAGATCTCTCATTAGACCTGCCAGATCCTGTTCCTCTTGTCCCCAGGTCTTCTTGTCTCCTGCTGGAACAGCCTTTACCTCTTCACCTTGCTAGCTTTTTCTTAGTCTTCAGTCTCAGCTTCTCAGTCCTCGTGACCTAGACCGTATTGTCAGCTATTGTGAGGGGCTGTCACAGTACCTGTGCTTCCCTGCGGTGGCATTTATGACACTTTCTGGATGGTACTGTTTGTATTAGTGTGCCTTCCTCACCAGGATGTAAGCTTTTTAAGGGCAGACACCGTGTTTTGTTCCCTACATACCCTTGGATCTAGCGTAGACTTTTAGGTAATGTTTAATTAAGAAAAGCTGTACGAATAGGTAGATGTTTGCTTAAAGCTCATGTCACTCAGTAGCAGGGATGGGGTGCGGGGTGCAGGGAGGGAAGAGAGTCAAGGCATTGAGAATTTGTGTAAAGGTTATAAACTCAAACATATAAACAAGTGAATGAGGACTGCCTGGAGAAGCATATAGCACCAGCCAGGATAGACACCGACTGGGGCGGGACAGGCCCCTGCGGAGAACAGGGAACTCCTACCTGGTCCGCTGGTGTTGCCACTGGATACCCCATGGTTTGTTGGAGACAGAGTTCTCAGATCTTCTGAGTTTTCAAGACCAGCCAGAAACCTAGGTGTTCATGTGTATGTACGTGAACTCTTTTGGCCAACAAATACACAGTTTCTGAAAATAAAGTGACATTCGAAGAAAGTGTGGCTTTCTGATCGCTTTGGCCTCTGGTTCAGTGCAAAGGTGAGGGATTTAGACTTAGACCCGGGGCCGCCTTTAACTCGTTAGCTGAGTGGGCTCGTGGAAGCGACGTCTCCTGTGCACCTCGGCTTACTCATTAATGAAGTGGGAACATTCGTATCTGTTTCCCAGGATGGCTTCTTGAGGGGTTAACAAGAAAATGTATTTTGAAGCACCAGGTACAGCAGAGCCACTTAATTCAATGTCTTAATTCCTCCATACTCTCGTTGGGTTGGAGTCTGGGACAGTGGGTGGAGTAGACCTCCTTTCCAGTAACTTGAGCCTTTAAAATGTGAACTCATTTTTCAAATACTAACCCGTGACTTGTAGGGAAGCCCCACAAATTGCTCAGTTTCAGAAAAGATGACATCAAGACACCAAACATTGGCTGACTTTCATGGAAGCAGTCACCCGGTTTGAACTGGCATTGGAAGGTTTTAAGCCTTTCAAAGCTTCACCCTGGGGGGGAAGCAAGTTAAAAGGTTGTTAAAAATGTAGTCCCAGGGCTGGGTGTTACATGTTTTCATTTGAATTAACCTTATTTTCTTATTCCCTTAGGAAATCACAAATTGACGCAAATAGCGAAAGTAGTCATCAAAATCTGTGAGCATGAGGTATGTGTTTTCCCCGGCTGTGCTTTAAACATGCCCAGAGAGGGAGGGTCGGGGTGGCTGACGCTCCCATGTGCAGAACCTCAGTGGGTAGCCAGAGAGTGGTTTTAGCACTTGTTGAGGTCCAGATAGCTTCCCCTCTCTTTAAGGAAATGTAAGAGCAACAAGGAGGGGACCCTCAGTATGTTACAAAGCACCCTTACCTTAGCCGTGATCTCAAGGAGTGGAAACGACCCTTTATTTTTTAGCTTTGAGTCATGGTCAAGCACAGGACATCCTGTTTTCTTGGGTGCATAGAGAGAGTTCATCATTTCTTCTCCGCCGAGTCTGTGGCATTGAGTCGGGTCTGTTTCCGTCTTCTTGCAGAAGATGGTTGGTTTTTGACATTATTTGGGGAAGAGTCCTGACTCTTTCTCCGAGCAGCCCAGGTGTCCTGGAGAATCTGTCCCTCTCGCAAATGCCAGTTGGTTTGATAGTGTGGGTGAATCGGACCTCCTGGGCTGTGCGCCCTAAGGCTCGAAGGGCTGGGGGACAGGTGGGTGGCTGACGTGGTATAAGAAAGGCTTTGCTTATGAGATCCCCGTCATAGGAGTAAAAACCTCAGACGTAATGGCCTTCCCCCTGTCCGTGCGCTTCCTTTCACTCGTTCATAAGGGAGACATTTGGCTTAGGATACGTTCATGTCTACAGACTTACATAGGGTTTAATAATCTATGTTTTCTGCCTAGTTTGAGTGTTTTCCTAGGTAACTAAACACACAGGAAGAACAGGGTTTTTTTCATGGCTGTTCTGATGATTTTTCTTAGTATAATTGTTAGAAATGTACCTACCGGGTCCAAGGCGGTAAACATGGCAAAGGTATTAGGTATTGTCTTTTGGAAAAACTGTAGCAGTTTATATAACAACTGGGAATGGATGAGCCTGGTAGTTTTTCTGTGTTCTTTCCAACACGGGAAGCTCTGATTTGGGGGGGGGGGGGGAATATATTTTTATATATAAATTATATATATAATACGTTTTCCCCTAAATCAGTGTGATCTATAAAAACCCGTGGCATCTCACTCTGATTTTGGTTTGCCTTTCTTTGGTGACAAGCGATCTTGGGCTCTTTTTGATAACTGTAAATTGGCGATTTGGAGATTTGTGTGAGTGAGTTGTTCAGTTGCCTGCCCCTTGGGGAGTCATTTGTTCCCTTGGATTTGGGAGCTGAAGCGTAGGCCTTTAATTGGTGGGTGCCCCGAGGTGGAACATATTGATGAACCCAGGTACTTTCTGTCTGGCAGTTTTGAATCTGCCTGTTGGCAGCCACTGCTGCTTTGTGGGGCTGTCCTGGACTTGATGTTCCCGTTTGCTTCTACCCAGTGCACTTAGAATAGAAGTAGACTGGGTAGAAAGAGGTATTATAGTCCAGCATTCATTTGTCAATTTTAATTACAAATTGTAGTTATAAAATGAATAAGTAATAATTGATTGAGCACCTGCTATGTATTTGGCACCTTGCAAGATGCAGGAGATAACAGTGAGTCCCATGGTGCTAGGAAGATGTAGCGGCCGCAGTGCCTGAGGCGCATGAGCTTGGAGCCCGGCTGCCCGGAGTCAAATCTCGGCCCTGCCACTTTGCCTCAGTAAGACCTTGGCCATGTTACTTGACTTCTTCTTGGGGCCTCCTTTTCCTCTTCTCTGAAATAGTGAGGTCTGAATTCAGATCTGTGATGGATCTTCCAGGGCCCTTGGTCCTAAGTCACGATGATACTTAGGGGAGACACACTTTCTTAAGAGGGAGAGGGATAGCAAGTAATAGAATTTTCAGATTGTTGTCAGTAAAATAGGGCAACATGGTGTTAACTATCCCCTTGGAATGATGTGAGAGGAGATGCACTGAAGTTGAGCATGGCAGGTGGAGGCCAGAGTGGTGGGAAGGCAGTGGGGAGCGCAGACAGGTGCGCCGAGGCCAGATCACACCTGGCCTTGAAGGAACTGATCGGGTGTTCAGATTCCTTTGTTCGTTTCACAGTCTTGGCACTGCTGACATTTGAGGCTGAAGAATTCTTTGTTGTGGGGACTGTCTTATATATCTGTACATCATAGGTCCTCATCGCAACTGGTTCCCCCAACCCCGATGCAGGATAACCAAAAAAATGTCTCCAGATGTTGCCACGTTGCCAAATATTCCTGGAGGTGTTAAACTGCCCTGGTAGAGAACCGCTGGTATGAGGGGAGGGACAAGATCGAATGGATGTTTGTAGAAGGCGGCTCTGGCTGCTGAGTCTGTATGGGCAGTGAACCCTAGTGGAAGCTGGGAGACATGTTTCAGAGAGAGATGGTGGTGACTTGGCCAGCCTGGGGTTGGTGAGACGTAATTCCTCGCTGTGTGACTTTGTTCAGATGTAATTCCCCATCGTGTGACGTTGTTCAGCCAATATGATTTGCCAATATCATCTTGCATTTCTCGAGGGCTTACAAAAGTAAGGTCCCTGGGATGCCACATTCTAACTTTGGATGTTTTTTTTTGCTTTCCAGATGAATGAAATTGAAGTTTGTCCAGAGTGTTATTTAGCTGCTTGCCAAAAACGAGATAACTGGTTTTGTGAGCCTTGTGTAAGTTGGATTTTCTTTCCCTCCTTTTTTGAACCCCATGCCTGGATGACTGGCTACCCAAGACAGCTTCTTCTAGGTGGCTTATTCAGCTGAACTTCGGGTGAAGTTTTTAAATAATTCGTTTTACTGATAAAAGTTAAGGCAGAGCCCTGGCCGGTGTGGCTTATTGGATTGAGCGCTGACCTGCGAACTGAAAAGGGTGCCTGTTCAATTCCCCGTCAGGGCACATGCCTGGGTTGCGGGCCGCGTCCTCAGTTGGGGGCATGTGAGAGGCAGCCGACTGATGTTTCTCTTGCACATCATGTTTCTCTCCCCCCTCCCTCCCTCCCTTCCCCTCTCAAAAAATAAATAAATAAAGTAAAAAATCATAAAAAAAAATTACGGCAAAGTGAAGGTAGCACAGGTAGGAGAAACCTCTCCAGCTGGACTGTCCCATAGTGGAGACAGCGTGGTGAGTGGTTTATTAGCCTGGGCAGCCTACAGGGTCCAGAGGAGAAGGGAGCCCGAGAGAGCGTGGATTCGCCAGAGCCTTGCAGATAATGACACCCGCGGTCAATGGATGTGTCATTGGCAGATCGGTTATAAGAGGCTTGGAACTACCTCCTTCTGCCTCCCTGGATTAAGACTGTGATCTTTTTGTATATGGGGGTGAGGGGGTCCGGGGAAGAAAATCACCCTTGTTTTCCCCACAGATCTGCATTTTCCAGGCTGGGGTCCTCCGGGAAGAGGTGTGATTCTGGAGGGGCTGCTGGTGGTGGTGGAGTGTGTGGGGGGACCAGAGGGGGCAAGTCAAGTTGAGAATGAAAACAGTTTGTCTCTTCCTGCCTTTGGAGATGAACACCTCAGTTGTTGAGGGTTTGAGCAGCCCTCCCTAAAGAATAAAAGCGGCTAACACTACCCCGTTGCCACCTAGATATAATGTACATTTAATCCTCCAGCCTGTCGGAGGCTGTAAGTGGCACTGCCTGTGGGTCACACAGACGGGTGGCCTCTTGTTCCCGGCTGCCCAGGCAGTGACGGCACAACCAGGATTCCAGCCCGGAGATGTCAAGCGTTGCGTGCGTATCTTGCTGTCCAATACATACAGAGTCTGCATTTTGTTTCTCTTTTCCTAGAGCAATCCACATCCCTTGGTCTGGGCGAAACTGAAGGGGTTCCCATTCTGGCCTGCAAAAGCTCTGAGGGATAAGGATGGCCAGGTCGATGCCCGTTTCTTTGGACAACACGACAGGTGGGAGTTAAAAACGGGCTACAGACATGTAGCTTTCACTGAGCCTTTGATACTGTCAGCGGGTAAGAGAAAGAGCAGAGGGTCTGGCTGTCATTTTGTTGAACGTCATGATGCCCACCGGTGATCTTGTAATCAGTAGTTTAAAAATGTGGTCCTGTGCTGTGTTAAGCCTGGTGCGGTGGGGGCTTCAGTTTCTCCACGTATATTAGAGAAAAATCTTGCTTTCCTGCTTTTGTTGGTGAAACCAGCACTGGAACAAGGTTCCATGGCTGTTATAAATACTGCTGTTCTTTTTCTAAAAAAATTTTTTTCTGGAGTAAATCAAACCACTGGGCAAATTGGTTTTCAAAATAACATTGTCAGGGATCAGAAACATTTTCCCAGATTACCAGTAAATGGATCTCCTATCATTGTGCTGGGTAATCCCCGCCTCGCCCCCGCCCCGCCCCCACCCCCCGCCCTGTTCCTTTTCTCTGAAGCTAAAATGGGAAATTATAAGGGGTTGCTGTTTTGACAGGTGTGAGCCCTCCCTCCCAGCCTTTCTGCTTTTCCCTTCCCCTCACTCACAGCGAAGTAAATTATTCCAGCGATTAGCAGTTCCCTTAAAGCGCAGCCCCCTGCATGCTTGAGAACAACAGGTAGGCCGAGATGAGCAGCAGTTAATATCTTAGCTCCATTTTAACGAGTTAAGTTATGATTAAATAAGGCAAAAGCCCTTTGGAAGCCTCACCAAGCAGTCTGACAAAGCGTGGGAGTGTGTAGGGGAGAATATTTGAAAGACATAATGCTAAATACAGGGTCCGGCACAAATAACGCCCCCCCTTTTTAGTATAAACTCTTTTCTTACAAAATCATAAGCATGCAATTCTGTAACATAACAATATCACACTCAAGCGCACCGTGTGACATTTTAGGTGAAATGTTCAAATTAAAGCTAAATTATTACATCCGTGTTATTTCCCTACCAACCACACTCAAGCAGGCGTTACTTCTGCCGGGCGCTGTGGTAGACACAGCCACAGAATATACAGAACATGCTGTTGATGATGTCATACAACACCGGAATCTGAAGCTCTGCTCTCTTTGTTAATTTTTACTTGTCATCTTGCAAATCAAAGAAAAGAGGGGATTCCAAAGTAATCTACAAAATCGTTTACTAGGAGCCCAGGCCGTCCAGTGTCAGGAGGAGAAGTGGAAGTTAGCCGAGATGATCGTGGGTTTGCTAGGAGGTACAATATTACCCTTTATTTGATTTTGACCGTTTTTGTTGGAAATCTTTTAAAAAGTCAATTATTTGTTCATCCAAAGAAGTCCATATTTGGCGCCTGCGGTGGGCCAGGCTGTGTGCTGGATGCTGGGGGTTTAGGACTGGGGAGGCAGACGCTGTCTCTGCCCCTCCAAAGGCTGCCATGCTGGTGGGGAGGACAGATCCGGACAAGGAAACAGGCACGGTGGTCTTGGGTCCGGAGGTAATGGTGGGGTCCAGTGCAGATGTGGGTAGAGGGGCCGGAGAGAGCAGAGATTCGGGCACGGAAGCGCTGAGCCCGTTGCAGGATGAGGGAGGAGAGGATGAAAAGACACGGGGTTAGGGGGTGGGTCAGCGCCTGGATCACGTGGGCTCTTGTCAGGAATCAGGCTTTTTTTTGAAGAGCAGAAGTGGGTGGCAGGTTGTATATCTCCCTGCCTCTTCGTTAGAGCACTCAGGTGTTCACCATCTTGATGATTCAGGGTTATTTTTATTCTCCAGTATAACATAATAGGGATAGACTTAGCATTTAGACCCACATGCACCAAATGTTCCCAGACCCTTAAAGCCTTTGATTCTGTGTTTAGCTGAGCCACTTGCATGGACCTCTTCACTCCTCCCTGAGAGCCACTGAATGTGGCTCAGGGGCATGAGCTTTGTTGGCTCTGTTTTCAGATGCCGTTCTCCCCAGAGGGCCCCTAAGTTTTTGAAAAAGACAGCAGCCCCAGCCTGATGTCCGTGAGGTTTTCTTTAGCCCCCTTGGTGTCTTCTGTCCCTTTGGAGGGAATGTGCCGAGCTGTTGGGCTTGTTTGGGGGTGAGGGAAGTGCACTGGACAAGGCGTCAGGGGCACGCACAGTGGTGGAGAGTCAGTGTGTTGTCGGCCTTGCAGGCATGCCTCAGTTGGCCTTGGGCAGGGAGTCCCTGACAGCCGTGAGGGAAGCCCCGCCTAAGAGGATGAGTGTCCCTCCCTCCACGGAGATGCCCTTAAAGCAGAACGGGGCCTGCTTGTCCGGGCCTGCTCTGGGTCGGACCCAGGAACACGACGGGAGGCCGCAGGCTGCGAGAGGGGAGACGCGCTCTTTTGCAGGGAGCTTGCTTTGGGGTGGTAGAGCCAAAATGTGAGCCTGGACAGGTGTCAGCAAAATAGGTCAAGACAGCAGAGTAAGAACTATCACAGACCATTCCATGTTCATTGTCAAGACAGTTAATGAATCTTGGAGCCAGGGAAGGCTCTTCGCGCAAATCCAGGCATGTTCTGAAGAGTGCTCATCTCATGCCTTTTGTCCTTTAAAATATTTTGATTTCTTTTTGTTTTATTTCATAGACACACGCTGTATTATCTAAAACCATAGAAAATATTCTCTTAAATTCCTGCGGAGCTGGCATTAACTGAAGCCAGCTACGCAGCAGGCACTGTTTTCAGTGCTTTTTGTAGAAGCTGCGTTTGTCCCCATTTTACTGATGATAAATCTGAGGCCCAGAGCTGAAAAGCGTAATCATAGCTCCCCTGTGTGACTCTGTGGCCTCTGGTGACATTGCCCCCCCACAGACTTTCTGTTGTTAAGCAAATCTAATTTTCCTTTGACTATTTCCGGGGCCTGCTTAAAGGAAAAGAAACACTCACTTTCCTGAAATCACTTGCCAAGCAACTTCATTGAAGGCTCTTAAGAACCTGGGAAGAAAAAGGTAAGGCCCTGATACCAGGTGACAGTGTGGGGGAAACGTGGTCACAGTGACCGCTGGGCTCATCGGCGCCTGTGGTGCCAGGACTGGGGCATTGCCTTTGCTCCCCGTGGCACCCCTCCAGGTTGAGGCTCATCCTCCTTGTACGCAGTGGCAGCGCTGAGGCTGGCTCAGGGCAGGGGAGTCACTTGTCTGCAGACAGCCCTGGGGATCCTGAGGGATCCCCAGATCTGCCCTGCCTGGTCCGGACTCTTGCCCACCCCGCTGTGAGACGTGGAGTCTAGGTTGTCCCGACTGGCTGCAGAGGGGGGCTCCTCAGGGCCCAGCGGGGAGACAATGGCCGCGAGTTGGAACGGACGAGAAGCTGGCTGTTGCCGGCATCTGAGAGAGCAGATACGCTGGGGTGTTCAGTGTTACTAGCTTGTGTCGCAGTCTAGTTGCACACAGCCTGTGCCCTGAGTTCTGCCTGCTGCACCTGCTTTATTTCTCCTGGGTTGCTTCTTCTTTTAAAAGTAGGGACGAGATGCCGGCTGTTAAAATTTGGGTAACACGTAATAGAAGAAGCTCCTATTTTGTTTCTCTTTGACACCGTGGAAGGCTTGGTAGAGTTGGGTTCAGATTCCCGCACGATAGCACCCAGGTAGGCTAGATGGTGCTGGCCGCAGACTGGCCCTGACTGCCCTCCCTCCTCACGGTTCACTCGGCTTCCTGCAGCTCGATGCCGGGCTTGAGTTTATGGTCTGTGAAGTACAAAAGGCCGCCTTGGAAAGCTTACTCCCGCCAGGTTCCCAGCTGCAAACTGGCTTGAGATTGGGGGGTGAAACGTGACCAGGTTCCACATGGGCTGTCGGTATCGGCTCTGCCTTCCGCAGAGCATGGGAGTGGTGTGCCCAACTCCTGCCCATCGTCACTTGGGGTCACCGATTCCAGAAAAGCAGCTCATGTTCTCATGAAGTCCCTGCAGAGTGCACGGGGGTGCGGGGTGCGGGGTGCGGGGTGCTGAAGGCGGGAAGACGGAACCACCTGGGAAGCGGAGAGTGTGCACTGGAGGGCTCAGGGGCCGTCTGCTCATTATTTTCCATGTGAGTTATCTTCTCATTCAAAACCACGCTCCTCCTTTCCGGGTTACGGTTTTCCAGCATTTCCTCCTAGTCCCGTGGAGAACTCCAGTTTTAAAAGAGAAAGCTTCTTGTTGTTTGAGTGCAAAGGAGTGAGATTGGGGAATAATTTTCTCTTGGGAGGTGTGGTCTAGGATGTAGTGACAGTTTTGTTATTCTCTACCAACCCAAAGCCAAAGGGGAGTTATTATTATTTTTTTAATGGATTAAAATGACTAAGCCTATCGAGCCTTTTAATGGTTTGGCTAAGTTCATGTTCACGTTCAGTCCTGATGACAGAATATGTTTGTTAAGTAGATCATTTATTAAACCATTCAAACCAAGGTATTTTTTAAAAATGAAATGTGCATTTGAGGCTCTTGGCAGGCATACTAGGCTAGTTTGGTTTGCATTAAGGAAAAAAAAAAAACAATTCTGAAAACAACTGAAATGTTCGTTCCACCAACAGTTGAACGGATAAGGGAAATGTGGTATGTATACACAGTGGAATACTTTTCATCCTTAAAAAGTGTGCCACAACACGGCTGAAAGCTTGAGGACATTATGCTAAGTGAAATAAGCCAGTCATACAGTGACAGCTACGACATGATACCATGTCTGTGAGGACTCTAAAGCAGTCCAGTTCACTGAGTCAGAGTGGGATGGTGGTTGCCAGGGGCTGGGGAGGCCCAAATGGGAAGTTGCTAGTCCCAGGGCATAAAGTTCGGGTTAAATAAGATGGATACATTCTAGGGACCTGCCCGCCTTCCAGCCTTGCCCCTGCAATCAACAGTCTGTGTTGTATACGCACATATTTGTTAAGAGGGTAGAAGGTAGTACCGGTGTTACGTGTTCTTACCGCAATGAAGTATATTTAAAAAGAAAAAGTTAAAAATAAAAGTCTTGGAAATGACCAAAGGTGACGTAGCCTCTCTTTTTCTTTTGCCCTCCTAGGGCCTGGGTTCCGATAAATAATTGCTACCTCATGTCTAAAGAAATTCCTTTTTCTGTGAAAAAGACTAAAAGCATCTTCAACAGTGCAATGCAGGAGATGGAGGTGTACGTGGAGAACATTCGCAGGAAGTTTGGGGTTTTTAATTACTCTCCGTTCAGGACACCCTACACGCCCAACAGTCAGTACCAAATGCTGCTTGACCCCAGCAACCCCAGCGCTGGCGCTGCCAGGATAGACAAGCAGGAGAAGGTCAAGCTCAACTTTGACATGACGGCGTCCCCCAAGATCCTGATGAGCAAGCCCATGCTGAGCGGGGGCACCGGCCGCAGGGTCTCCTTGTCGGACATGCCTCGCTCCCCCATGAGTACAAACTCTTCTGTGCACACGGGCTCCGATGTGGAGCAGGACCCTGAGAAGAAGGTCATGTCGAGCCACTTCAGCGCCAGCGAGGAGTCCATGGACTTCCTGGACAAGAGCACAGGTCAGCCCCTGGGCGGGGAGGGCGGAGCAGGCCCTGGGGACTCAGGGTTTCCATTGGTGGGACATCTGGTGGGTCCAGGCTGGCCAGCACCACAGAATCGAAGGGAGCTTTGTGGGGTTTTATACTCCAGTGGGGAAGATTTTAAATTTAAGGTGAGCAACACAACTGGATTCTTGCAGGCCGGTTTGCAGGCCCTTCCTAGAAGCGGGCAGAGATGGCTAGATGTCCTGCCAAGCTGAACTCAGATTCCTCTTAGATTAATCACAACTTCCCGTGACAGCTTTTTCTGTCTCAAGAATTTTATTTTAATTGAAACATTATTTTTCTGTCATAACTATGTTCTCACATCATTTAGTGCTTAAATAACAGAAAAACATGCCAGGTAACCATTAATAGTTTTTCCCCAAGAGCCATCCCCTTCCTTAAAGGTCACCTTGTTGAATGGTTGCCTTGCAGTTTTCAGACTTTACAGTTGAGTGGTTAAGGATGAGGACACTGGTCTCAAATTCCAGTTCTGCCACCTCTACCTATGTGGCTTTGATCAAGGTACCTAACCTCTTAGGCCCTAGTTTCCTCATCTGTAACATGAAGATAATAGGACCTGTCCCTGAGGGTCTTGGAAGGATTCAATGAATCAGTGTACAGAGGGTTTAGGACAGTGCGAGGAATAGTAAGTGCTACAAAAAGGTTGGCAAGTGTTCCTTTCTTTTGGTGGTTGCTAATCAGAAGCCTGTGTGAGTTGATGCCAATGAGGGATGCTGGCTGAGCGTACGGGAAGTACGTCATGGTGATTTGAATTCTTTCTACCCAGATGTAATTTGGTTATATGCTAAATACTTAAGAACTCTTATTACTTACTTCCATGAGGAAGTGGGTTTACTTTCGTTTTTCTTGAAACATGTCCTCTGTTGTTTGTTCCTTCTTACTCCACTCTTGAGAGACATGGGCCCAGAATGGCCTCCACACTAAGCATGGTGATAAAGGCGGTCAACACGCAGGCTCTGTGCGGGAGAGACTGCGGAGGGGACAGGGATGGGACCGGTGGGCCCCAGGGCTCACGCCCCATCTTTTCAGCCCATGAGAGCCAGGCAGGAATGCGGACTCATGGTTCTTAGATCTTAACATACTTCCAGAGACCTGGGAAATCTGCCTTCATTACATTAAAATTTTTTTAGGTAAAATCCCCAATTATTACATGTTAACTCAAAATATCTCAGAATATTTTTCCGAATGAGTAAAGCACATCTACAGATTGGATTGCCGGCCTTAGACTTCCTGCCAGAGCGTTAGCCTTGGAGAGCTTTGCAGACTCCTCTCTCCCTACTCCTTCCTCCCTCCCTCAACCCTGAGAACCCTAAGGAGCAGGCATCAGGTCTTCAAGAGACCACAGAAGTGCCCACAAGATGAAATGATAGGGATTTAGTTCATTGTGAACTCCATTCCATCCATTTGGGGGTTGTTGTTTCTTCTTGGTTCTGGTTGGTTGGTTATATTTAGGCACTGCTTGTAGCCGTTCCCAAAGTGGCTGTAGGTGGAGTAGGGACACTTAATAGGTACCAGTGGCTTCTGGGTCTGGCAGATAAAGGCTGCAGTCTCTTTCTCCAGTTCTGATCATAGCCAGGTAGATCTAGGTACTCACAGTTGTATTTCAGCGCTTTTTCCCAGGACGTTGGAACTCGAGTTGACAAACTTCACGTGTCAGAAAAACTTCCCTTTTGCCCTGTAGTGTCTGACCAGAATCCTTAAAAGCTTACTTGTATTCCACAACACGATTCCATTTAACAGAACGTGGTGCTTAGTCACAGCCTGGTGCACAGACGCTTCAGCCAGTTCGTTCCCACGGAGCCCACGCTGTTGGGAAAGTGTTTTAGCCTCGGCAGCCATCCCGGGAGTCACTGTTACCTGAACTTTCATTGCCACCTTCTAGCACCACCTATTTTATTAACATTCTTCCATATTAAACCTCCAACGTAGCTTCATCCTAAGCTAAATAATAAAACGTCCAAACTCATGTGTTTGAATTGCTTGTGGTACTTTTTTCTAAAATACATGACATGAGTACATAACCTGTAAAATAACAACACGTGGGTCCATGAGCCCACGCCTGGTTCTCCTGCTCCATATTTCAGAAAATGTAGTTTTAAATGGATACGAGAACATGTAGAATGTGTTGACTTAAGCTTCTTTCTTCCCTTGGGGAGGGACAGAGATTGCAATGACATCAGAGGTCCTGACAAAATTCCTCATCATTTGAGTAGCTTTGTAGGGGCTTAGTGGACATGCAGGTTCCTTTCCCAAAATATAATCCCCATACTGGTATTTGCTTGGGGTATTCGGCTAATCAGCATGAGTACAGGAAGAGGTGTGGTACTCAAAATTGTTTTAATCTAACAAATTGCCCCCTTTTCTGTTAGGAGCCAGACAGTAAATATTTTTGGCTTTGTATATTTCAGGGACTAGTACTCTTTTTGATTCCTTCCTGCCCCCGCCCCCTGCCAATCATTTAAAAAAAGGTAAAATAAATACCTTTTTTAGTTTGTAGGTCATACAAGAACAGGTGGTATGCTAGATTTGGCTCATGGACCAGTATGCCAACCTCTGTGGCAGACTAAGAGAAACGGAGCCAGCCTCCCTATTTTACAGAAGGCAAGTTGAGGTCCCTGTGAAGAGTGTAGGAAGGCGCCCTGGTTCCCAAACCTGTTCCTCCCCCGCCCCGCCCCGCCCATCTGCTGGGTTTTTTTTTTGCTGCACTCTACTGCCCTCTGCTGTTTGCAGTGACAATAGCATTTAGTGGAAGATGGGGACTTTATTGAAATGCTCCCATAATCTGACAAGACTGTGATTTATCCAAAACTGTGTTTAAAAAAAAAAAAAAAAAGAATGCCATAGGAAGAGAAAAACCAGATTAGTATAACAATGAAAAATTTGGGACCAGCAACATAAAATTGAAATTACATAAAACTTATGAGAGTTGAGAAACCCTTCTTTTTGGGGGGTGGGAGGGTTGAGGAGCTCAGACTCATGTGTCTGTAATCCTTAGAACTGGATTGATCCTTCTAAGAAACACTTTGCTCAGCTAGAAGCCTGTCACTCCTGGTGTCCTGGAATCCTGTTGTTTTAAAGGTCAGAGTGGTTTATCTTAGTGATGTTTCTCATTCCCCTTTTATCTAGAGTTCTTGGCCGGGATGGATGCCTTTGTCAATATTTGCTTCTGGGGTCCCAATTCAAGTCATTAATATGCGTGAGGGTCCAGGGGCCTGGCGGCCACCACCCTGTGAGCTCATGGTCCTTCAGTCTTATCACTTAGAGTTGCTGCTTAGGGAGAAGGGACAGTATTTTCATAAACTCTTTTTTTATTGTGAAATCATTATGTGTTCTTTGTAAAATAATCATTATTTATAAGGATTAAAGCCACCGAGTATACCACCTCCCACAGTCAACGCTTCGCTTCCAGGACTTTTCCCATGTTGGTTTATCAGTCATATTACTAATTCGATGGTTAGGCAGGCATGGGGAGGAGTGAGGCTGGCAAGTGGTAGGGACTGGGGTGAACTGCAGCAGAAACACTCCTTACCGTGACTGAAGCCACGTACACATGTATGCGTGTGTCACACTTCCCAGAGCAGTGATGCTCTGAGCTACGCCTTTCTTCCCTGAAGGGCAATGAGGGCCTTTCCCTTCTCCTGGTTGTAGCCAAGTGGGAATGGGAGCTCAGTGTTGCCAGATTTCGGGTTGTTCAAGAGAAGTCTCATATTTTTTTAAATGACTTTTATATATCGGCTCAAATGAAAAAAAAAAAGACTATGTGCTACATCAGATGTATTTGTCAATTCCTTGGTTCATGGATCACCTGTATGCAATGTCTGGTGTAGACTGTTTAGCTTTGCTTGGTTTGCTTTTATTTAACCTGTGCTCTGAATACTTTTTTCATGTTAGCAAATAATCCTTCAACACAGCATTTCTGTCCTATCACAGAAGGTGCGGTAACATTCTGCCATCAAGACTCGTGTAAGACAGCACTTCGAACATACAGGTTGTTTCTAGGGTTTTCTAAGTAAGTGGAGGAGACTTAGCATGAATCAATACCTCCTTCATCCCACCCCACCCTGCCCAGAGGGCTAGGGTGCAAGGGAAGGAAGGGACTTTTTCTAATTTAATTCTAAGACTCAGGTTTCCTGTAGTTAGCACAGGACTTAGCACAGGCTAGGATTTTGCAAATGTAGATAATAAATGATGTGTTTTAGCCCACACTTGTGAATTGTACATCAAAGTATAAAATCTTATTAAATTATTGGTGACTTCAAAGGCTATTAGTTCTTCCTTTGGGCAAGATTTATGGCTCTATAAAAGGATTAGCATTCATTTCAAAGCTTAATTGAAACACGCATTTCCCAACGTCTTTCTGCTTTTGAGACTGTCTAGAGTGATTTAAAACAGCGTTTCTCAGTCTTGGCACTGGTGACATTTGGGGCCGGATGACTCTGCTGCGGGGCTGTCTTGTGCGCCGTGGGATGCCTCGCAGCATCTCGGGCCCCTACCCACTAGATGCTAGGAGCGCACCTGTTCACAATTAAATGACAGCCAAAAATGTCTCCAGACATTGTCACGTGTTCCCCGGAGGGCACAGTCACCCCTCCGGGTCCCCATTGAGAACTACTGATTTAATGTATTGTGCCTTTGAATTTTAGTTCTGACAAAATTCTGAATGCTTCACATTTATCTTTGAAGCTCTTCCATATTTACGTTTAATATCATCTCATTTAAAATGTTCCTTTTAAATTTTAATATTATAGAATTAATAGCACATCATTTTACCCTAAAGAGGTGACAACTATTAAGAACTGGCTCTTCGTTCAGATTTTTAAATGTATGTAATCACATTGATAATAAATTTTTTGGTGATGGAATAGGATCACACTGCTAAGCTTTTTGCTTCTTTCAATTTAGCAATGTTTCTTTGACTTCTTTTGATATTTGTGCATATAATTCTTATTGTCAGTAGTATATAGATTGTACATGAACATGACAAATGTTGGGATCATGACTATTTTGGGAGACATTACTTGGTGAAGAAACCTGGTTTTATGAAGTAGTATGAATGCAATTTTTTTCCCTTTTATCGTCATCTGAGGACACCCTTTCATTGCTTTTAGAGAGAGAAACATCGATGCGAGAGAGAAATATAGTTATTTCTTGTCGTAGTTCCTTGGCAGTACCCAGCGGTGCTTTGCTAGCAGGCTAAGGAAGACCCTCTCTGCTGGACATGCTGGCTAGTTTGTTTCAGAGAATATAATATAATTAGAAAAGCCTGGTTTCTGGTCCTCAAGGGGAGCGCATTATACCCATTTCTTCAGCCACTGCAAATCTCTTGGGAACAGGTAGAACATACATGAATGAATGATTTTAAAAAGTGAAAAAAGCAAAACTCAAATATCTTAACACGAAAGATTTTATTGTGAATACTGAAGTCTTTTAATATGGCTTCAACGTGATTCCCTTGTGCTTCTTTGTGTAACAAGCCCTTCAGTTCTGCTTGTTACCACAAGAGAGGACCCAGGGCCGGGGCTTGTACCAGTAACGGTAGCAGTCTAGTCCGCAGGCGCGAGGACGCGGTCCGCCGGGCCAGGCATTCGTTAATCCTTACAGTAATGCTGACTTAATTTAGGACTGACAACAGCTTAATTCTGGAATTAATTTTGAGTGTTTGTTGAGCACTTGCTAAGCACCAGTTTACCTGGGTTACCAGCTCGTCCCCACCTCCTCCCTTCATTTCCAGAGACACGGCTGCTTAGTCCCTGTGTGGACTGACCCACCTCAGCACTGTTGACATCTGGGGCCAAGGATGATTCTTGGCTCTGGGAGGCTGCCCTGTGCACCGCGGGATGTTAGCAGCGTCCCTGGTCTCGGCCCACTAGGTGCCAGAAGCCAGCTGTCCCCTCGTCTGACAGCCAAAACTGTCTGCCCTTGTGGCCCTGTGTGCCCGGGGGGGCGAACGTCACTCTGGAATGAGAACCACTCTTCTAGGCTATTGAAACCAACGCTGTAGAGGCGAATGGGGAAGAGAAAATGACAGTCCGCTGAGCACAATGATACATAATACTTAGTAGATGCCAGGCACTGTTTGGATGATTAATTTATGTGGTTGTTACAACGTGATGAGGGTAGGTACTCTTACCCTCCCTCTGCACTATGTTGTTAATATTCCCTTTTGCCAATGCCAGGAAAGGAGATTCAGAGACACCAGGTAACTTACCCAACGTCACCCAGCAAGTCAGCAGCAGCGCTGGGGTTTGTGCCCCGTCTGGCTTCCGGTCCGCGCTCGAGTCCACTTCCCTCTGCGTCTCGAGTCTTTCCCGCTGTGTTACATCAAGTATGGTGTTGGCAGGTCCTGGCACTGGACATGGGGTTACCCCGTGTCTATCGAGTAGCCAAGCTGGGGCACAGGTTTATCCTGTGGAACCCTCACTCCGAGCGTCCCTATTGGGCCGCTGAGGAAACCAAGGCGAGCACTTTTGAAGTCCCCATGACGTCTTGGCGCCTAATGTCTTTGCTGTCAACGGCTTTCTCTTAAGGACCAGGTCACCTCAAAGTCAGTGGTCACTGTGCATCTGAGGAAAGCTGGCTGTCTTGTGGCCTGTCCCACATTTAGTAGCGGGACAGTCCCAATATCGTCTAAGGGCAGGATCTAAAGGATCTCTAGGAGGCTCTAGGTGGCCCACCTGAACCACCTCGTTTTGTTGAGTGCTTTGGTTTCTGTCCCCCCTTCCTCTCCGCGAGTGGATTCGGGTCAGGGGAGCAGCGTGTGAGTAGTGTTGAGGGATTTATAAAAGCCTTGAGAACGATTCCACCCTCCTGTCAAAGTTTGGGACACAGTAAAAGGGAGATAATTTACCAACATCTCATCACTCCATCTGGGGCTAAGTTTAGCTTCATTCAGCATTGCAGAGCCTTTGAAATGGGAATCCCGGGCTCTCCCGAGGGGCCAGGCGGGCCCCCGGCAGGTGCGGTGGCTATGGGAGCGGCCCCTGTCCCCTCGAAACGGATGACGTGCCATTTGTGAACCTGGCTCAGTCTCTGCATCTGGACCCTGGTGGGGGCTGATTTAATCGCTGTTTGTTTTGAGATTTACACCCATGAATGGGCCAAGCTCATTTCAGTGGCAGCTTAGCCGGTTTGTCTTAGAGCTTTGTGTCTAATAGAGTAACCGGGAGGCCTCCTTCCTTTGTGGCTTTAACGGTTTAACATTGGGCGAAAGCCCTTTGCTTCGACAGAAGTGGCCAGGCCTGCCTGCTCCACCTCGTCTGTGGTGCTCTGCTGGCCTGTTGCAATCAGATAAATTTCTCTCCTTTCCCTCACCCCACAACCCACGAGTTTTATTTGTTTATTTCTTTGTAAACCTGCCTTTTAACGAGTGCCGTCCTCTTTCAGCGTCCCCGGCCTCCACGAAGACGGGACAGGCGGGGAGTTTGTCTGGCAGCCCGAAACCTTTCTCTCCTCAAGCGTCCACGCCCATCGCGACGAAAACGGACAAGACGTCCACCACCGGGAGCATCCTGAACCTTAACCTGGGTCAGTTGGGATTTGTGGAAGTCTTTTTCTGTGGCAGCTAGGAGTATTTTTACAAGTTGTGGTGTCTTCTTCTGTGTGTGGTTCTTGAACTCCGTGGTCCTTGAACTCTGAACTCTTTGAGCAAGCCGTTTAAAAGGTGCAACGGATGCACATGAAGAGAGAGCAATAAAAGGGACAAGTTAAGGGATTTCCTGGGCTTGAAGACATGCATAGCTCTTCGTCATGGAGTAACATAGGCCAGTGTTTACAGCCTTGCTTGCCCTTGACCATAGTAACCCAGTTCTCATATGTAAAAATACATACTTGAAGTTATATATATATCTACTTGACATATATTAAGTATTTATGAATCAGTATTTACTTTTTCTTTGTGCAGTACATTCTGATATAGTGTGTCCTCAATTCTCCTCTCTGAAAAAAATAAATTTTATTTATTTATTTTAAGGGAGGGGATGGGAGAGAAACATCAATGTGTGGTTGCCACTCATGCACTGCCTACTGCGGACCTGGCCTGCAACCCAGGCATGTGCCCTGACTGGGAATCATACTGGCAACTTTTTCTTTCAAAGGCTGACACTCAATCCACTGAGCCACACCAGCCAGGGCTCTATTATTACTATTATTATTATTATTATTATTATTATTATTGTTTTTAGAGCACTACCGTAGGCCAAAGTCTTCAGCAAAAATTGACCCTGGAAATGCTAATTCCCTGACTTTCTGAAGTTAATTATTTTATTGATTGCTTCCCCCACGGTTCCCCGTTTTTACTGAGCACCTGTTGCGTGCTGTGCACTGCTTCAGGCACGGGGCAGGGTGCGGTGAGCAGAGGCCCTGCTCTCAGGGAGCGTGGGGTCTAGAAGGGACAGAGAATAATGAAGGTAGATAAATGGGACAGCGTGTGCCATACAGTAAAATGTGCAAACAGGATAGGGAGAGAGATGGGCAGGATCGGGGTGGGGGGAAGAGGCAGTGGTTCACAGGGCGGGAGGGTTAGGGAAGGTCTGTTTGAGTGGAGAGTTGCATGACAGGAAGAAGAGCCATGCCAGGACCAGGAGGAAGAACATTCTAGAAGGAACAAGAAATGTACAGGCCCTAGGATGAACTGCGAGTGTTAAAGGAGTGGCAAGTAGGCCCAGGCGGTGTGTCCCGGTGGGTGGAGGGCAGGTGGGGAGGTGAGGTCGGAGAGCGCAGGGACCGTAAGGACCGTGGTTTGAGGGACGTGAAGTGCCTGAGCGTTTCAGAAGGACCTCTTGGCTGCTGACTGGAGAGTAACCCTTGTCCACCCGGGCAGTTCCTCCTGCTCCCCCAGGGACCCTTGCGGTGTCTGGAGACATTTGTAGTTGTCTCATCGGGGGGCGGGGGATGCTGCTGGCATCCTGTGGGCAGAAGCCAGGGATGCAGTTACACGCCCTGCAGCGTGCAGAACAGGCCCCCTGCCCCCCGCCGGGAGTTACGGGGCTGTTCCAGTAACTGTGTTGACAGATTGGCTGTGGCAGGAGGAACAGGAACCAAGAGCACAGTTTTAGATTCTGTATATGTTTGGGTGCCCTGAGGCCAGGCCCAGGCAGGAGGTATATTCTGGGAATCTTGATATATACACAGGGTTGGGGGAAGGGCAGTGGTTCTCACCGCGCTGAGGCCGGGGGGAGCAGGGCGATCGATGCCTGCTCCTGGCATCGAGGGATTGAGTGGCTGCAGGACGTGTCATGCTGTTACACACCCTACACTGCCCAGTCCAGTGTCCCCCTCACCCCCACCCCGCTGGCAGTCCTGCTGAGATTCAGATCCGGGTCTGGGGCAGAAAGGGAGTGAGGGCCCTGGGACGCCTGAGTTAGGAGGAGGGCGTGTCAGCAGAGGTCAGCAGAGGCGGCTGGAATGAGCCGGGGACAAAGAGAAAGCCACGCCCTGGCGGCCTCCAGCGTGGGGTTTCAGGAAGGATACTTCCGGGCGGATGCAGAACCTCTGGTGGTCAGGCAGTGCGTCCCGTCCAGGTTCCTCTTGTCCTGCAGTGCCCTTTTCGGATGGGGAGACTGAGGCCTGGAGAGGAGGTTTCTGGTGCCCAGAATTGCGGAGCCCGAAGGTGGAAGGGCTCTGTGTCTCCATGGAGGCCAGGGCCTGGGTCACCCCGGGTCACCTGTCAGTGCAGCCCCTGATGTGATCGAACAGTCAGGGGGTGGCTTCAGGGGCTCTGGTTCAGATCGACGGGTGGGAATTGCTCACTTGAAAAAAAGGGGACCCATTTGCTGCTCTGGGGAATAGTCATCGTTCTCAGCAGTGTGGTTTGCCTTCTCACACCCTCCTCCCGCCTCCATGCCCCAAATAAAGCTGCTGTGAGGAGGCGTTCTCACGGTTCCATTTCCTCCTTGCCAATCATGCGTGGCAAGAATAGCTCCTTCCCTAAGCCAGGCAGTCCCCGGGCACCCTCCTGACACCGTGGTCTTCCGGTTTGGCTTGACCGTGGTGGGAGCACACGGTGTCTTCCAGCCCTGCGTGTGGGCGGTGGGCACAGCGGAGCCCGAGCTCCGAAGCTCCTCGCTAGCTGTTCCCGTTCCGGGACACGGGCCTCGTTTTGTCAGCAGGAACAAACGCACTGGCAATGTGGGCGTTCTGGGGCTGGGCTTCCAGTTACTTCCTGGGAAGCGGAGCAGATAGGGCCCAGTGGAAAGTGTCATGGGTGGGAGGAAAAACGGGAAAGTGGAGGGAAACGCTAAGTGATTCTCGAGCATCCCAGGGACAGGGCGTGTGCTTTATGGGGCTTGATTATGTCTATCATCTCTATAACTACTTTGAGCAGACAGAAATGAGACAGCGCTAGAGATAATGGTGGCATTTATTATATCTAGCAATATATAATTTAAAAATTACATTGGAAAAGACAGAATTATAGAGATGGCAAACAGATCATTGATGGCCGGCCAGGGGTTGGGGGTAGGGCCCGGTTTGACCACAGATCCTAAATAGTTTTCTGTGGCTGTTGGAATTGTCCTGCATTGTGTTTGTGGTGCTGGTTACTGAAATCTGCGCAGGTGTTAAAACTCAGAGCTGTATTCCCCTCAAAGTGAATTTTACTCACTGCAAATGAAAACTACGGGGGGGAAAAAAACACCACCACCTTCTAGGTAGGTGATAGCCCCATTTCACAGAAGTGGAAACTGAGACCCAGAGAAGTAAAGTTACCCTCCCAGGATCACACATGGTTCGAGGTAAAGTTTGGCCTCTTCTGCTGTGTAGCCTGGGCTCTTCCCTGGGATACAGGAACTGAAACGCTTCAAGACAGGGCCCTGCTTTGACTTTGATGTGCCCTTGGATAAGTTGTCAAGCTGTAGGGGTCACGGGTAAGGTGATGGTCCTGAATGGGTGATCACACGGAGGGCAAAGTGCTTTTTTAAAGGAAGCAATGCCCACTACTTGAACCCGTGTTGTCAGATACTAAATTTTCAAGAAAAACAGAAAAGCAGATTTTTATGTGAATTCTCCTAGTTTTTATTTTATTTAATTATTAATTTAATCCTCACCTGAGGATAGGTTTTATTGATTTTAGAGAGGAAAGGAAGGCTGGGGGGGGAAGGGGGTGGGGGGGGCAGGCATTGATGTGAGAGGAAAAACATCGATCAGTGGGTTGCCTCCTGTACACACCCCCAGCCAGGAATCGAACCTGCAGCCTATTGGTGCGTGGGATGACATTTCAACCAACTGAGCCCCCTGGCTAGGGTGAGTTCTCCTAGATTTTAAATTTTGGCCTCAATTCCATCAAAAAATAAAAACTCTACTTGGACCAAATAAATACAACTAAAAATACAAAAACTAGCCCATGGGTCACCTGTTGGTTACCAAACTACTCTTATCATTAATTTCGGTGCGTGAGCGAGGGGACAGTTTTTGCAGACTGTCCTCCCTCCACTGCTGACACATGGCCCCTCGTTGGCTGTCTTGGGCCTCTTCTCTCAGCTCCAAACAAGGAGCTAGACCCCGGAGGATTGTCACAGCCCGTTCTGTGCCTCTACAGTGATAATAAATAAGTTGTAAATAAGGTTGAGTTGGTGAGGCTAGGAGAGAGATGGAGGCTCTGATTCTTTTCTTCTAGATTCCGGTTTGGGTCTCTGCGCATTCCCATCTCCTCTTATCTCACAGAGGGTGTCTGCTTTGGGCTGATCACACGCAGCCGTCCTGGTAGTGACAAAAATGTGCCTTGCTCCTCTCTCAGTGCTGCTGACAGACAGTGGAAAGTGGTCAGAATGAGCACTTCTGCTTGCTTTTTTGGCTGCTGGGAGGTGTCCTTTCTTTCTCTGCATGAAGTGGGACCTTGGAAGTCGGACATTCTCGGAAAGCTTGGGTGGGTGCAGAGTGGGGGCTCGGTTTCCCAGAGGTTGTCGTGATTTTTAAAAAAAAAATTTTCGCCCGAGGATACAGAGAGAGAGAGAGAGAGAGAGAAAGAGAAAGAGAGAGATCAGTTGCCTGTTGTCCACATCCTGACCAGGGATCAAACCCACCACCCAGATGTGTGCCCTGACTGGGGATCAAACCTGCAACCTTTTGGTGCACAGGACAATGCTCCAACCAACTGAGTCACCCTGGCTAGCGCTTGATTTTTTTTTTTTTAAACAGTGAATGAAGTGAGGAAGATCTCTGTGTGGCTTTGATGGATGTGAGAGCATCTGCCACGGTTTCTTGTCTGAATATTTTTCCCTTGAAGGAGCTGCCATTTTGAGGCTCCTGGAAGTCCATCCGTCACAGTCTGCCGACAGCTTTTGAACAGAGGAATTTTTTTTTTAAATGAAAAAGAAGTGGTTATATTTCTCTCTTAAAAAGTTTATTTTTTTTAAAGTACTGAATGCACCTGGTCAGAGAAATTTCAAACTACAGAAAGATGTTTAATGAAAAGCCACGCTGGCTGCCACCTCTGGTCACCTGCCTCCGTACCGGCTCCTCACAGGTGACCTCTGTCACCTGCTTTTAGTCTCTGTGGAGAGCGCTCCTCGATGTCTACCAGTGGTTCTCAAATTGGAGGATTTTGTCCCCCAGAGGACATGGGGCAAAGTCTGGAGACACTTTTATTGCCACAACTGGGATGTGGGTGCTACCGGCCTCTAACGGGTAGAAGCCAGGGCTGCTGCTAAATGCCCTACATTGCGCAGGACAGCCCAGCCCTCCACTGCCATCTCCCCTGCCAGAGACCGGTCCAGCCCCAAGCATCAAAGTGCATTGAGAAACCCCATGAACACATATGTATTTATATCTATATTCCATTTCCTTCTTTCCTCCCCCACACCGATGCTAAAGTGTTCTGCTGACGGTTGCCTTTTGCATTAAACGGGCTGGCTGCCCATGTCAGCATGCAGAGATCTGCCACTGTTTTGTTTCAGCAGCTGCATTTTAATCCATTTCAGGGTGAACTTCAACTTATTTATCCAGGCACCTTCTTTATGGACTCTAGGTCGTTTTCCATTTTCTGCTGTTGAAAACAGCTGTGATAAAGACCCTTTTGTTCACATGGGAGTGTGTTTCCATCGGGGAAATTCCCAGAAGTGGAACCCTGGGTCAGGGGCCACGTGCCGTTGACATTTGGCGAGATACTGCCCCATTACCCTCCAAAGGGGCTGTTCTGATTTACGCTCCCTCCAGAAATGTGAGATCGTGCCTCTTTCTCTAGCGTGGGTATTTTTTTAAATCCCTGGTTTCCATTTATAGCCTGAGCTGTCTTCATATTAGCTGAAAAGTTCAAAATGTTGGCAGTACGTGTGGATTCTGAAGATAGTCCCGATATAGAAGGGCAGGGGTGGAAAGAGTCTCGATAAGCTGCTGTGAGCTAAATGAGACAGCAGCCCTTCACTTCTCCCTGTGGCGGAGGCGCGCCAAGCACAGCTGAATGTCCCAGAAAGGTAATTGCATTTGGCTAAACTGAAGGTCTGTCCCCAGGGACCTGATCCCAGCGCTCTGGCTTTTGGTGGTCTCTCATTAGAATAAACATTGCAGTAGTGCCTTGACTCGAGCAGCCTTATTTTGTAAAATGAGATACTTTACCATCTTTCCATTCCTCTCGATCACGAGGTGCAGGTCTCTTTCTCTGAACCCCCAAGGTTTGGAAGAGTGGTTCTGTTCACGCAGATAGGCCAGGGTGGCAGGCCAGGTCCCCCGTTGGGGTCGAAATTTCTCTTCCCAGGTGCATTCATTACAGGGTCAGGCAGATCATGAGGAGTTTTCTTTACTCGCCTTGGTCTGATACAGGGCTGTCACCCGTAGCTGTCAAAAGAATCCGCCAGGGGACTTTTCAAAGGCCAATGCCCAGGCCGTACCGCTGGCTATTTAATCCAGAGTTAATCCAGAGTCTCCGGGGATGGTGGCCAAGACATTAGGATTAAACAAAAAGAATTCTACAGGTCATTTCCTTGTGCAGCCAGGTTAATAGTCCCTCGGACCCCCATACAGGGGATGGCAGATTTTGCAGCCTGCATACCGCATCTGGCGCCCCTGCTTGTTTTTGTAAATAAAGTTTTATTGGAACACAGCCACACCCACTTGTTTACATACTGTTTCTTTTTGCTTTTGTACCAGATCCTGTGTGGTCCACAGAGTGTAGTTTACTCTTCGGCTCTTTAAAGAAAACGTTTGCTGATCCCTGGTATAGTAGTCGTGTTTTTAAGTAACTGCTATATGGAGTCTGTTAACCGTATAAGAACGCTACTTGAGAATATTGATGAGCATATAACTTGGGTAGCAGCCCTCTCCCCAACCCCACTTCATGGGAAGTATTTTTGTTGAGATACTTTTTTTAAGTATCTCAAATAAAATCTTTTTTAAAAAGAACTTATTTATTTTTAGAGAAGGGGAAGGAAGAGAGAGGGGGAGGGGGGTGGAGAGAAACATTGATGTGTGAGAGGAACATCGATTGGCTGCCTCTTGCATGCCCCCAACTGGGGACCTGACCTGCAACCCAGGCATGTGCCCCAGCTGGGAATCAAACCAGTGACCTTTCGGTTCATAGGCTGGCATTCTGTCCACTGAGCCATACCAGCCAGGGCAAGATAATTCTTTTCTAACTTACGCTTGAAAAGCCTGTCTTTTTTCTCTGGAACCCAGTATGCTTCCTCATTTTTAAAAAAATTTATTGATTTGAGAGAGAGAGAGAGAGAGAGAGAGAGAGAAACACTGATTTGCTGTTTCACTTATTTATATATTTATTGGTTGCTTCTTGTACGTGTCCTGACTAAGGATCAAACCCACAACTTGGTTGCTTCCCGGGGCCACCTCTTGTTTGCTGTTTTATCACTGCTTCCCTCTCTGTCTTCTCTTTATAAGGTTCTCCTCCAAGAAATTTGGACAGTCCTCCCCCTCCAAAGTGATTGTGTGTTCACGCCTGTGAGCTCCTTAGCATGTGCATGCGAATGCACACACGTAACATACATGTGCACACATGTATGCCTGCACACACCCTGATATGTTTTGTCATTCAAGAAAAGGCTCTAAAAAACACAGCAGGGTGTGTGTGTGCTGTCTCTGTTTCCTTAGACCATTCGTGTCTGGAACCTTCCTGGCCGCCAGCCCTGAGTGTGTTTTTGGGAAAAGGCCTTTCCTAATCTTACCTTATTGGAGGCCTCATTATGGTGATAAAATCAAGTCTGAGCAATTTGTTGCTCTGGTCACCTGTGAGTGTGCGGGGTGGGGCGTGTGGGAGGCCGCCTGTGGTCACTTGACAGGAACGAGTCTGGGCGTGCAGGGCAGCGTGGGGGAAGAGCCTTGCTCCAGGGGGAAGGAGAAGGTGCGTGAGTGAGTCCTCTTGGAAAACAAAACAAAATCGAAGGGAGAAAGTGCAGGCTTGGGACAGCTCTGGTGGTCCAGCTCTCAGCCTGCCGGGCCTTGGCCACCGCCTGGGGGTGGAGGCGGCCTCTGGGTGGGTATAGCAGGAAGACGGGTCAGGGTGTGAGCTCTCAGCTGGTGTGAACAGGCTCAAAGGTCGCTTCTCCTCTCTGTCCTTGTTTCGATGCCACAGGCTTTTGACTGGTCTTCTGGGATCAGCCCGGGCAGGGCAGATGCCCCCGTTCTCTGCCCGGGGTCGGTTGGAGGGGTGCCCGAGGTCGGCAGGCCCGGCGAAAGACGGCGTTCCTGCCTGCAAAGTCCCTTGGTGCTTTCAGGGCCTTCGCAGGCCCCTTCATTTTGTCCTCTTATGTTTCTGGGACCCTAGAGCAGGCAGCTGAGGCGGTAGGTGAGGAGGTAGGGAAGGAATTCAAGAAATGCAAACTCATGGAATCTGGTTCAGTTGGTCCCATAAAGAGCCCACGGCAGAAATTGGCAGGGGTGGCGGCAGTGGGGGAGGGGGAGGAAGGGGCGGGACCTTGGCCATCATCAGCAGTCAGAGACCCTTGCCTGGGATGAGGGTGAGCATCTCCTTTCCTGAGCCAGAAGACACAGATTTAATACCCAGGCATAATCTATTTACCTTCCCTCAAGGCTGTGAGCCAAAGGGAAGTACAGCGGGCTTGCTGGGAGGGAGGCCTGCCTCTTATTCGTCTTCCCTTCCTCTCTCATCCGAGCTCCAGGCTGGGCTGAATGAGACTGAAGAGTGAAGTCTCCGTGGTCAGTGAGGAGCCTGAACCCCCAGCTATCCTCTGAGGGGCTCGGCGTCTCTCTTGGCTACAAGCCCTCGCAGATCTGGGCCTGGAGTTCAAAGCACACTCTGGCCAGATTCGGTGTCACTTTATCTCTGAGATTGAGATTGAGCGTATTAGAGTAACCCTTGGCTTTCGAGATTCCCTAATGATGCTGAGTTCCACAGGCCGCCATCTGGCTGGGATTGTGCATTTTGAATACTGAAGGCGACCCAGGCGATTGTTTAGTAGACGGAGTAAACGTGCCAAATGTTTTCTCAGGCTATTATCTCCACGTCAGCCCATGTCATTGGGCAGATGATGCTGGGACAAATGACAAACGTGCAGATTTTTTCCCTCCTGTGTTCCAAAATGTGTGTTTGCGAGAAGGAAACTAAGTCATGAGAGTCGTTTGTTCACCCCTTTAATGCTCGGTCTTACAAGGGGGTGGCGGTGTCTTGCAGACCGCAGCAAGGCCGAGATGGACTTGAAGCAGCTGAGTGAGTCTGTGCAGCAGCAGTCGGCCCCCGTTCCTCTCATCTCTCCCAAGCGGCAGATTCGCAGCAGGTTCCAGCTCAACCTTGACAAGACGATAGAGAGTTGCAAAGCACAATTAGGTATGTCTTTGGTTTGCTTTCCTCCTCGTCGTGGTCATCGTCACCCGTAGGGATGCCACCCAGGTGAAATCAGAGTTGGATCCTGGCTGCTCTGAACCTAAGAGTTGTTTATTCAATTAAAAATATGTTTCCATTCCCGGCAGAATCTTTCAGAGTTGCTAGTTCATTGTTCACACAGGCTCTTTGCATTCCTCAGAGTTGATTCCTTGGTGGGGGCAGCCCGCAGGCTCGAGGTGCAGGTCGTGAGGTGCTTTAGAAGCAGAAAGGTCCTCCTGCCCTGCCCTCTGCACACCCCCCAGCACACATTAGTGTTTCGGCATCAGGGTCAAATGCGTCCCACAAGTGCCCAGCACAAACCCTTCTCCTCCACACGGGCTCCCCCACCCGGCAGACCCCCCCGCCCCGCTTCTGTGTCTGTTGCCTCCCTCCCTTTTCCCCCACGCTGCCTGCATTCATGCTGCCTACCTGAATCCTGTCCCTAAGGCTGAGCTCAGTGTCACCTCCTCCAGGACATCTCCTCTGACTGCTCTCCCCATCTGCCCACCCCCTTTGATACTGTATCGCTCGGAAGCAACCGTGGCCCATGGGTGTGGGGAAATCCCTCCCTCCCAACGAGACTGGAAGCTCATTGAGGGCAGGGAAGTTGCCTTCTAGGGATTTGCCTTCTCCAAGGTACTTGGTCTTGTGCACAATAGAATGCTCTGGAATATCAGTTGAATCAGTAAATAAAGCCAGAGGGCATTTATAAAGAAATAGGGGATGGTTGGGCCTAGGAGAGAGAACCCCTCCACGGTGAGATTTATGTGTCAGTGGTTGCTCTGGGCCTTTGGGTAAGAAGGGAGCTGTAGTTGGGAGTCACCTGGGCTGCCAGAGGAGCTTGGCGAGGACACTGAATGGCATGGATGACATCTTGCAGTCCATTTAAATATCTCTCTTGGGTCCTTCCACACAGTTGGTCTGACTCCTTGATTTATTGTTATTGTGAATAAGAATTTTAATATTCCCATTTACCGAGTGCTTCCTACGCACCCTGCACTGTGCTAAGTAAGCACTGCGCAGAGACTGTCCTGGGAGGTTGGTACTCTTATCAGTTGCATTTTGCAGATGAAGAAACTGAGGCTCAGAGAGGTAGGTCATGCACTCAGGGTTACACAGCCAATGAAAGCAGCGGAGCAGGATTCGAATGCCTGTCCTTTGGGCTCCAGCGCCCAAGCTTTTCTTAGCCCATGTATGGTCACGTGGTTATGCTCGTCCTCCTTATGTCTGACTATGAGCTATAGTAGCATAAGTCCGAGGAGTCAGACGTTACATCAGGTCTGGGTTTTTGTGTTTTGACGTCTCTTTTTGATCGAGCCCTGGTGGAGGCGGATGTAACCCACCAACG
The DNA here is from genome assembly GCF_021234165.1 of Pteronotus mesoamericanus. NCBI lineage: Eukaryota > Metazoa > Chordata > Mammalia > Chiroptera > Mormoopidae > Pteronotus > Pteronotus mesoamericanus. Next base: position 9,014,348 of record NW_026555105.1, read on the forward strand.
CTTCTGCTGGTGTCATGTGCCTGGGGCTGTTCACGGCTCTGTCCTTGGCGAGTTTGCCCTCACGGTATCTGGGTCAGGACAGTGACCCCACCCGTGGCTTCATCTCTCTAGAATGTACACAGTCCAAAGAGTTGATTGGGATTTTCTCTTTTCAAAATTTTAGGATCCAGTAGTAGTCCCCTGCCCGCCCCGTGGCTGGCAGCAGGAGGCAAGATGTGTAAACAGAACTGCTGTTGGAACGATGCTTTGCCCACAGTCATTTGTGTGTATGTGAAACACCTGTTATTTTGCTTTTTTCCCCTTCTGATAGGGACGTGGAAATATGTGTCTCTTCCGTGGGCTCCATTGCATGTGGACGAACAATGCAATGGCTGCCCACTCTCCATCACTGCAGACATGAGAGGGGGCAGGCCACGGGGTCACCTGGAGTCGGGGCTTCCCCACCTGAAGGGGCCAGTGGCTTCTGCGCCCCAGCCAGCCCAGTCGTTACCTTGCAGGTCTGTGACTCAGAGGGGCCACATCCGTACTCTCAGCAGAAGCCCCGCCCCCATCTTGATTTCTATGCAAAATTTCCTGACTTGTGAATTGGGCAACAAGTTGAAAATTCAAAAACAAGAGCCAACAACAAACTACCCTGTGAGCCAAGCCATGGCTTCCCAAGTCAGATGGGATGGCTGGCCAGGTGTGGCTTGTGGGCTGTGCATTTGCAGCCTCAGCTCTAAGACTTGGGTTTATTTCTTTGAGCCCTGGACACACAGGCAAAGGGCTTTAATGCTTTGGGGATGCGTGAGAACAGCACTGGGGTGAGTCAGGAGCCCAGGGTTCGGGTCTTGCCTCTGTCTTGGTTTTCTTTGTGTCCTAGGACAAGTGATTCCTCTGAGCCTCTATTTTCTACTCTGTAAAATGGATCAGTTTAAAAAAAAAGATTTTATTTATTTATTTTTAGAGAAAGGGGAAGGGAGAGTGTAAGAGAGGGTGAGAAACATCAGTGTGTGGTTGCCTCTCACACACGCCCAACCAAGGACCTGGCCTGCAGCCCAGACATGTGCCCTTGACTGGGAATCAAACTGGTGACCCTTTGTTTCGCAGGCTGGTGCTCAGTTCACTGAGCCACACCAGCCAGGGCTAAAATGGATCAGTTTTAATAGTTTATCTGTGGTGTCCCCTTCCGTCCCTCCCACTTTCCGTATCCCAGTTATCAGTATTGCAAAGATATAGCTCCAGATAAATTCAAAATTTATGTTGTTCGGCCCCATGTTGTCTTTGAAACCCTCTCCAAAGGCAAGTTCCATTTGTCAGCCGTCTTCGGTGGCAGCTTGAGTTCACCGTCATCCCACCAGGCCAGTGCGATGCAGTTTGAAATGTGTTTTTTTTTTTATTTCCAGCGTTTGGCGTGGAAAATGTTTGCGTTTTTGGTCCTGCTCTTTATTTTGTGACTACGCCACATGCTGGGTTTTCTTTTTGAATGTAGGCATAAATGAAATCTCGGAAGATGTTTACACGGCCGTGGAGCACAGCGATTCGGAGGACTCCGAGAAGTCAGATAGTAGCGATAGTGAGTATATCAGCGATGACGAGCAGAAGTCCAAGAACGAGCCGGAAGACGCAGAAGACAAAGAGGGTAGTCGGATGGACAAGGAGCTCTCTGCTGCCAAAAAAAAGCCCAAACTGGCAAACCCAGTGGAGATTAAAGAGGAGCTGAAAAGCCCATCGCCACCCGGCGAGAAAGCAGACCCAGACTTGGCCAAGGACAAGGCAAGCCCTCAGCCGGAGAAGGACTTTGCGGAGAAAGCCAAACCCTCGCCGCATCCCACGAAGGATAAGCCGAAGGGCAAAGATGAGATGGATTCCCCAACAGTCCATTTGGGCCTGGACTCTGATTCAGAGAGCGAACTTGTCATAGATTTAGGAGAAGACCATTCTGGGCGGGAGGGTCGGAAAAATAAGAAGGAACCCAAAGAACCATCTCCCAAGCAGGATGGTAAGTGACTGCGCCGGTTTCCACTTTGATTTGGTTTCTAATGCCACCCTTCCTTTGTATGATCAGAAGCTATTCGCCTGTCTGGCTCTAGGTCACTTAGCTGGTTATCTGATAGGGCCGGGGCTTAAACGGCCTGCCCACCTCTCGCCTGCTTGATACCCAGCTTGGTTGATTCTGAGCGCAGAAAGATAAGAATGTCTCCTGGAAAGTAGTGGTTGCTCTTGGCGGTCAAGATATTTTTAGCCTAAGCAGCTTCTTTCCAGGTACGTCCGTATGTTTTCCTAAAGTGCTTGGCAACATTTAGACATGTGACAGGGCTGAAATTGTTAGAGGTGTTCACTTCCAAGGTCTTGATAAGTTTTGCTTCCCTTTTTTCCCCTCATGCTGACCAGGCATCTCAAAATGCATTCTCTTAACAGAATAGGGGACCCGTTGGTTGGGTAGGTGGTCCCAGAGCAGCAGGTGCCCCTTGGGGCACTGCATACTATGCACTTGAATTGATATTCTCCCGTCTTTGCATTTAATCCACCTGACTCCAGGGTCCTTCAGCACTGGCACTACTGACATTTTGTGCTGGATAATTCTTTGTCCTGTGCCTTGGAGGATATTTAGCAGCATCCCTGGCCTCCCCCCTGCTGGATGCCAGTGGCACCTGCGCAGCGGTACCTGTCCAGCGGTGGCCATCAGAAGCGTCTTGACTTTGCCAGATGTGCCCTGGGAGGCAAAGGCTCCCCAGGGGAGGCTGCTGTCGGAGCGTTGGCCATGCCGGTGCTGCCACTCTTCTGGCGGGCCCAGCCGCGGCTGCCTCGGAGTCTGCCGTCGCCCGGCACATCCAAAACCCCGGAAGGAGCGTGCGAATGACTGGAAGGGTATCCTTCCCATTGATAGAGCAGTCAGCACGTTTTCCGGTTGGTTTGGCAAGTGGACAATGAGGGGCTTCCAGCCTGCCCAGGAATGGTCAGGAGGAGTTAATGAGGGCCCAGGAGAAACATTCATTGCCTAAGGAAAAATTGGAGGTTGTAGCCGTAAACCCTTATGTCCCTGGTGAGTAACTGAAGGGGTCACCAGGTTTACGTTTTGACTGCTTAATTTCTGATAGGAGCTCCCTTCCGAACCATACCCTTGAGTAAGAGGGGGAGTCTATGCTCCTGGGGATTCCTCAGTCTGGCTGCTTGAAAGGTACATCTTGGGAATCTTTGCTCTGTGGTTATGTCAGCCCGAGCTGCTCTGGGCCCTCCACCCTGCACGACATTCAAACAGGTCGAAATGTCTCTGGATGGTGCGATGGAGGGAGAGAGGGCCATTGAGTGGGACTGAAGGACAGAGGGGCCGCCGCACCATCCTAGGGTCTTCTCTTAGCCTTACGGATGGTCCCTGAAAAACGCGCTCATGTTGCAGGACCGCCTCTGATGTTTCAGAGAACAATAGGAATAGCGCTCGTTCCATTTGGGGGGCTACTTGGGTGCAGCTGAGAGTGCTCCTGTAAATGATAAATTTATGCCGATTCTTTCTGGAACAGACCTTTTCATTGATTGGTTTTATGCCTGTTCCTCTTCCTGAAAGGATTTACAGCAGATGGACAAGAATTACATAATCATGAGACAAAATGCAAATGAAATCAGAATAGGGAGAGGTTTGGGGAAAGTTTATACACAGAAGTCCATACTGTTTCAGTCTTCAGAGTTAGTAGAATTAGGCTTCCGCTTTTGGCTGTGAGCTTCCCAGCATTCAAAGCAAAAAGGGAAACACAGTCCTGTAAAAGATGTTATATTTTCCAAAAAAATTTTAAAAATACTCAATTACTTAAATGAAGTAGAGCTCTTCCTTGCACTGCTCTCTGAGGGAAATTTCTCCAGGAGACCCTGAGTGGAGGATTAAGCTGAAGATGGTTCTAGAACATAATTCAGTTAGAGCAGACTCGTAGCGGTTGGTTGAGGCACAACCGACTAGTCTTAAATCCGTAACCCCTGACGATGGTTTGGGCCTTGAATTGGCTTCGTGTTGGATGGACCCTACAGTAGAGAGAGCATCTTTTCAGGGAAGGGCCGTTACTTACAAATTTACTAAGTGAAGGGCATTGTGGAAGGTGCAGTGGTGACCTCCAACTTACCTTCAGCTGGGAACGGGGCTTCTGTGTGGAACATGAATCTTGAGATACGAGAACAGCTTTTGTAGCTAGTGAGTGCAGAACAGAGGCAAAGGGAGCTCGCTTAGACACCTTTGCTCTGCCCATAACCCCAGGAATTTCTGTCCTTCTCTTAAAAGGTCCTCCTTTATGTACAAGACAGTGACCGAACTCTGGAATAAGTAGATTAGTTTGATGGGGCAGCTTCTGGCATGCTGGCCATTAAGAAATTCGCCCTTTGTTGGGCTGTAGGTGATTGATCAGCCACTTGAATTTCTAGGACAAATGGAATTTTCCATAGCCTTTTTTCTTCTCTATAAACCATCAGAATCCCCTAGACTAGAAATTAAAATATTTTAGTCTCCAAATGATAATCCTCGAAGAGCACTTCGAGGCCAGGCGTGATTCCTGCAGAGCTTTAGCCCAATATACAAAGACTGCTGTTTGCTGTTACAAATCTAGAGAAAAAGACCTTTCTGTGCTTGCCCTTTGTGCGGGGGTGGGTGGGGGGTGGGATCAGGCTAGCTAATCAACAGTAACAATGTATTTTTTGGTAACCTGGCAGAAGAGAGGGATGCATGGAAGGTACTTCTGCAGATTGCAAATCCTGCTGGCTCACTGCCCCATGTGGGCCCTTAGAAGGGCCGAGGTCAAAGTACCCGTGTCCCCTGAAGGGAGGCGGGGGCCCTATCCAGTGTCTGGCAGGTTGCCCTGGGAAAGGATTAGGGCTCCTCAGTGCAGAAAGGGCTCCCCTTCCAACCCTACCCGGGGCTCTTGCCCTTGAACTTGGCTGAACTCTCCTCTCCAGAGGAGCAGGAGGGCCAGCCAGATGTGGTAACCACCAAGAAAGCCCCCCAGTTAGAAAAGTCAGCTTATCTTTTCTCACTTTCCTTGGGGATCTAAAAACCCACAGCTCACTGAAAAATCTTCCCTGGAATAATCAAGCGCATGTCTTTTCCAGGTCAATAACCCTAGAAAGGCTGGCAGGGTCCTTATGAAAGGAGTTTGACGTTCAGGCACATGGTCAGCGGAGTGCTGACTCGCACCTGTGTGTTGAGGGGGATCCTTGGGGACTCCTCTCTGGGGAGAGGCTCACCCCCCAGCAGTGGCTGGGGCCTCTGCCGAGACAACCGACACCCCCTTTCACAGAGGGCCCCTTCCACTGTGCTCCGTGCTTCTGGCTCTAACCTGCCTTCTGGCCACTCCTTACTGCCTGTCCTCACTTACCGAAATGCGATGCTCCCTATTCCTCAGTGCGTCTTGGCTAATGCTGCTCCCCCATGCCCCAAAATCTCACCTCTGCCTCTTGAAGTCCTACCTTCTACCCCCATAGTCCAGCTGTTCCCAGAAGACGTACTCCATAAAGCAGCTTTTCTTTCCAAATTTGAGGCAAATTTGTTATTTTTGCCATTCCCAAATCCTGCTTGTATAATTACTGACTTAATATTTTTATTTGAAGCAAGCTACTCTTTCAAAAAAAAGAAATTAAATCTATTTTAGACTTAAACGTGACCACCACACAATAGGAAAGCAGTATTGTGTGCTGGGCTAAAGTATGAGGCAGGAATAAATGTAATTCCAAGCAAGAACGAGGTTCCCACATTCTAGATAAATACCACTGTGCTGGGAAGGTTCTGGTCTTGGGGCGGGATTCCCGTTAGTGTTAGGTGCCTTGGCTCCACCTTGCTGGAGGGACTCAGAAGAGGTGAAAAGGATACTTTTGTTTCTGAATATCTGATCGATTAAATGTTACTCTCTGTTTTGGCCCCAGAAGCCATCTGGGTCTTCCAGGTACCTGCTTTATCTAGCCAAAGGGTTCCTCTTCATCTCTGGATTAATTCCGGCTGGGTGTTTCTCAGTGTCTGCCCAGTTCTAACTTCGGGAAACAGGACCCTTGGGGTGATTCTCTTCATCCACCCCCTCACCTACGAGTTGATGGACAACTCGAAGGCAGGGCCTGGGTCTGGTTCACCTGTTTCCCCCAGGGTTCTTGACCGTACTTGGGTCTCAGATGTGAGCAACCTCCCTCATGAAAGGAGGCCTGTGCTTTGGGATAGAAGGTGCTAAGGAAGGAAGGCAAGAATGTCTTCCTTGGCGCATACTTGGGAACTGAATTTGTTTGGCCTTCCTGGCTTTCGGTTGTTTTCCCCAGAACCCACTGGCATAGAGACCCTGCTGACAAACCTGAGTCCAGTGACTTTCTGTTTGTTTTTTCCATGCATTGGCTTTAGTTGTAGCTAAAGCCCCGCCACTGTCCACTACGGCAGGCAGCCAGTCTCCCCCCGAAACGCCGGTCCTCACCCGCTCGTCCTCCCAAACTCCCACGGCTGGGGTCACGGCCACCACCAGCACCACGTCCACGGTCACGGCCCCGGCCGCCACCGCCACAGGAAGCCCAGTGAAAAAGCAGAGGCCGCTTTTACCGAAGGAGACTGCCCCGGCCGTGCAGCGGGTCGTGTGGAACTCATCAAGTAAGTTTCAAACGTCCTCCCAAAAGTGGCACATGCAGAAGATGCAGCGCCAGCAGCAGCAGCCGCAAAGCCAGCAGCAGCAGCCTCAGTCTTCCCAGGGGACGAGATATCAGACCAGACAGGCTGTGAAAGGTACCGAGCCTCCCTTCTGTTCTCCGTGGCACCCGCGCCCTTTTTGCCACATCGACAGGAGAAAAAAAAACCAAAACCATTGTTTTATTTTTTTTCAGTTCCTGTTTGTTTCCTGGCCGTCATATGCTGAAGGCCGTACACATTCCACTTGGCATTATTTTTAAAAAATTGTTTTGCAACTCGATTTTTTACTTTTATTTTATTTTTTTTTAATTTTACAAACAATACGTTGTGTAGATTCTCCTTAGAAAGGGGGCAAGATACTTGCACAAAAGTCTATTGTCCCGATGGATCAGCCTTTCATTTTATGCTTCTCCTTTCTCAGCGGCCGCTGTTAACTGTAAAACCTTTTTTATGCATGTATGCATATATATTTACATATATATGACTTCATGAAAATACTACTTTTTTTTCCTTTTTTCTTTTTTAAAACATAAAAATGGTACCATTTTTTTTTTACCCATCAGCATGGTTTGGAGGTCCGTCCGTGTCCGCCCATAATAGCTCAACCTTATTCTTTTTGACTGCTGCGTAGTATTCCATACTTTACTGAAAGCATTCCCCTACTGATGGGCATTTAGGTTGCTTCCAGTTTTTTCCTGTTGTAAGCAGTGCTGCAGTGCATCCCTGTGTGTAAGTTTCCTGTGCACACTGGCAAACCTTTCGGCATTATTTTGGAAAGAGTACAGTGAGAAGTTGGCAGCAGAGGCTACCTTAATTAGTAGGGATTAGCCACGTCCATGCCAAGAGCCAGCCTCGGGAACCAGTTGCCAAAGTTACAGGATCAAAATACCCTCCAGCCATGCAGGGGGCTCCACGCAGAGCTGATGAAAGGGCGAATGAAGTGTTCATTGGGCGGGTACCCGTGTGCCCAGCTTGTGAGCACTGGCATAGATCTTATTCCACGGGGAACCTGCATCTATACCCTTGAAAGCTGGGCTCCTTGGCGGAAACTCTGGTGTAGTGTGTGCGCCCCAGTGGGTAGGACTCTTACGAGCAGCATCAGGACAGGAGGTTGAAGGCAGCTGGATCTTGCCTTGGGCCTCCCAGTGAAAGCCTTCAAAGATTGGGGGGCAGGAAGACCCGAAGGCTGGGCAGGTAAAGCCTGGGGTCAGCTGGGCTGCTCTCCCTTACTTGGAAGAGTTGGTGGTCCAGAACCTAAACAAGGGGTTTTGAGACGGGGACGAACAGCCCCAGGTTTCCGTCTTCATACTGTGTCAGCAGGACCAGCCTCCCCAGGGGAAGGCAGGCAAGAAGCGGCTCCTTGATGGTATGGTTCTCAGTGTCCATGCTGTCTGTGTTGGAGATGAACAAAGCTGGCCACTAGTGAATGTGGCAAGGGACAGAATTTGAATCAGTAATTTACTGTCGCAATAGGGGGAACAGTCCATTGTGAACTGAAGACACTTTGGTTTGTACAGAGGTGACTGGGCATTTAAAGGGAGCAGGAGGGGTAGGGAGGGGGCCACGGGGACTCAGTGGAGTCAGGGAGGTGAAAATGTACAGCAAGTGGGAGGCGGGGGTCGGTCGGTGTGAAACCCTTCTGGGTTTGCTCACGGGTGCTTTAAGTTAGGCTCCTGCCTTCCCACAGACGTTGGGAGAAAGGTGCCCATCTCTGGATGTTGGCTGGAACAGGCCAGTTACTTTGGGGGCCTTGCGTTTTCTCAGGCAGGCACTTGAAGGGAGGCTGGGGTCACCCTAGGGACGTCGCCTTGAGCTGTTAACGCGATGTTAGTGTTTGTTTAAGCCTTTATAGGCCAAGTGTGAGGATTAATCAAGAAAGGGCTCAGAGGGGCCTGGCCAGCGTTTGGTTAAGGAGAGTCCCCGTCACTGGAAAGTAGAAAAGCTCGCGCGGTGTTTGCTGGGTTTCACGCCCTCATCACCACTCCGCGTTGGGAACAGGCCTTGCCCGTGGCCGTGGGTGACCGCGGCCCTTTGTTTCCCCAGCTGTCCAGCAGAAGGAGATCACACAGAGCCCGTCTACGTCCACCATCACCCTGGTGACCACCACTCAGTCGTCGCCCCTGGTCACCAGCTCGGGGTCCACAAGCACCCTCGCGTCGTCCGTCAGCGCAGACCTCCCCATCGCGACGGCCTCGGCCGATGTCGCCGCGGACATCGCCAAGTACACGAGCAAAGTGAGTGCCAGTGGGGGTCTGGGGGGACGTCAGGGACCAGCTTCCTGATGGAAACCCTTCCGGCCATGACCTCACAGGTTTTTAGGGGCTGTTTCGGGGGGGAAGACCCTGTTTTTACTGAGGAGCTCCATACCTAGATGCTTCCATTTGGGTCTGAAGTTGCGTCTAAGTAGAGGAATGTAGACTAGACTGAGTCTTACCCCACGAGGGCTTAGATTCTGAAGTTAGGACCTACAGGAAGATGGATGACATCAAATCAAAATGACCCTTCAGAATTCAAGTCACTTACGGTAGATTTTCTCTAAGTGCTGGAATAAATTTCTGTTCCTTCAGTTAACAACAGACGTTGGTTGGTTTTGCCTTTAGAGGCCACGTGGAACCAAGGGACAGGGGCTCACATGTGGGACCTAACAAGCCCGCACCTAGATCTTTCCAGGAACCAAGATGGACTGGGGAGGAATGGACTCCCCCCACCAACTGCCTGCCGAGCCCCGCGGCCTGCATCACCCCGGCCCTGCGGCATCGTCCTTGCTGAGCAGGGTGGTGGGCAGGCTTCCCATTGTGTTCACTTGTGGTTCGTTCTTTTTCTCTCTGGATTTGCCTAGTGCTTTTATGCTCTCATTGAATTTGGACAAATGAGTTGGAGGTCACAGTGACACCTGAGTGTGCCCTGAAGCGCCGTGCAGGTACATTTCAATAGACCAGTCGGTAGTCAGGGCACCTGTCAGTGTGCCATCCCCGTAGTGACAGGACTTGGTCTGCCCCGCTCACGGCCAGGGCCTGAGCGGGCCAGGCACACAGGAGGTGGCGGATGCAGCGTTGTTGGATGAATGCGTGTTGTTCCCTAACTCTTGTCACGGGTGTCTTACCATCAGTAACTATTAATAGTAGCTAATGAGTAATAATCTCTTAAGTATTTAGTAAGTTACTCAGTAGGTAATAATAATTTACTCTTTAAGACTGAATAAATTACTAGTTAGTTACTAATAAGTAAACTCAAGTGTATAGAGAGAATGGGTGAAAATACTTAGGAATAGTTTTTCATTTGTGATACAAAGAGTTGCTATTATATTGTGTTAAAAGTAGACTCTTTTTTTAGTTCTGGATGGCATGAGATACACACACATATCATGTTTTACCAATGAGTTTTCGTTGGTCATTAAAAACACATTCTGGGTATCCAGATGTGTTAGTTACCTGTTGCTGCATAATGAATTACTGCCAGATGTAGCGACTTCAGACAACACAGGCTTCTTAACTCCCAGTGTCTGTGGGGCAAGCTCAGCCCGGTCCACGGCCTCAGAGCCTCTGGCTGACCGCAGTTCTGGTGTCTCCTAGGGCTGGGGGAGATTTGACAGGGGAGGGACCCACTTCCTCGGCTCCCAGCTGACTGCGGCCTGGAGGCCTCTCTCGTTCCGTGCTGTGTTGGCCTCCTCAACCTGGCAGCCTGCTTCCTCAAGGCCAGGGAAAGAGAAAGCCTGCTAGCAAGACGGAAGTTACCAACTAACGTAGCATGGCCACCTTCACCATATCCCGTTGGTAGAAGCAGGTCACTGGGCCAGCCATCTTAGCATCTGTCTGTTGCTAAGATGATGCTCGCAGTAGCTTAGGTTGGCTCGGCTTTCACTCTGGGCCATGCACTGTTCTAAGTGCTTTTTGCATGTCACCTACTCAGTCTTAATGGTAAGTCAATGAGGTGTTGGTATTGTTATTGCCCCCATTTTATAGATGAGGAAACTGAGGCCCCCATGAGGCTGTGCATCTTGTCTAGGGTCACATAGTCAGTGAATGATTGCACTGGGATTTGAATGGTATTAGCCAGGACCCAGACGGTGGCTTTGAGCTGGTTGGTGAATTCTCACGCAGCCTGCTGATGACAGATGCCCGGTGCCCACAAGGTGATCGTTCTTGCACATGGCTTTTTAAAGCTGACCTACTTAAGACGTGATGCGGCTAAAGAGATCATCAGAACCTAGTCTTAGGGATCACTTTGTCTCTTCTTTAGTATGCCTGTCCCCCTTTTCAGTAAAATGCATGCATTGTGATAGAGCCCCCAAACTTCACAATAGGAAGGAAGATTCAAATGTCAGTTATTTTTGGCCATCCTCGATTTTTGTCTTACCCGTTTAATCACCTAACTAGTATTGACTTACTGTTTTTATTTAAATTACATTTCATTTGAATGGAGTTAAAATTAAGTTTAACCTTACCAGATACTGTTCCTTGTCCATTCTTTCTGTTTAAAGGAGAGATTGTCATCAAAGTGTTAAAGACATAATGGCACCAAACTGAGACATAACCATCTGCAGGATTTCAAGGGAATTGAAAGGGGAGTAATTTTTTCATTACTAATTTAAGAAGATGCCTGGAATTGCCTAAATGGTCTCTTGTCCTGCTTGTAATTGACCCTTGTATCATCTTCCATCGATCTGGTCCAAGCTGTCTACTGACAGATGAGAAAACAGGCCTGGATCTGGCCGGGGTGCCCGCCCAGCCAGCTCCTGCAACCGCTTTTATTGTTACCTTCTGCCTCCCCTTCTGCTGGAGCAAAACGGAGGCGTGAATTTTCGGATAGCCGTTTCCTTTGCTCTTAAGAAAATGAACACAGTGACGTCTTTGCGGAGCCGATGAACTTCCCCGTCTCCGAGGTGACCCCGAGCGGAAGGCCCAGATCTATGTGTTTTGGCAGAAGGGCGCTCTTGATTAACGTTGGGTTCTTGGCTATATTTGGAAGTAGGAGTGAAAGCCAGTCCACGGATTCATGGTTTCTTTAGACTGGAATGCAACCGTGGTGTTAGGAACGTATTGAATTTCATCCATTTTCTCAAGTTTTCATGTAAAGCAGTTTCATTTTCATATTGTAAATTGACGTGGACGGTGCGGTGGGTGAGGGGGGCCGCGTGGAGTGGCCGGCCGTAGAGCTGCACGAAGCTCAGTGTTTCTCCTCGCAGCGCCTCACTGCGTGGGGAGTGACAATCTCAACAAGATATTTTATCCATCTTCCCCCTCCCACTTCTGGGTGGAGTTGGGGTTGCTCTTTTGGGGGCTGCCAGCATTTTCATCATTACGTGTTCTTGTGGGTTTATTTGTCTATAAAAATCAGATGAACAGGTACTTCTTTGTGAACGCCTGCTCTGTGGCAGACACTGAACCACAGGCTGCATGTAGTTTTCTCATTCAATCCTGTGCACGCCCTGCAGGGGGCACTGTTACTATCCTCATTTTCTACACGGGGACACCGAGGCTCAGAGAGGGTGTGGGTAGTATGAGGTAGTGGTGGGGACAGATCTCGGGCACCAGATGTGAGGGTGCTCTTTGTCCTGCCTTCAAGCTGCGGAACAGGGGAGACTCGGCTGCAGCCAGGCCAGGTCTTGTTTGTTCTTCTGCCTTCTCGCTTGTTCTTCTGCCCTCTCCTCTTTCTCCTGTGATGTGGATGGGGCCCAGCGGCCACGTAGGGGGAGGTAGGAGAGAACTTCATCCTGCAAAGTTGTGTGGTCATCTTGTCCCTGGGTGCTTGCTGTGGACCTGAGCTGGTGTCACAGACTTGCTGATGCCTTCATATGTCAGAGAGTTAAAAAACTGGAAGGGCAGTTTCCTGCTCACAGGCATTAAAATCACGTACCAGCCCTGGCCGGTGAGGCTCAGTGGATTGAGCGCTGGCTTGTGAATTAAAGGGTCACTGGTTCGATTCCCAGTCAGGGCACATGCCTGGGTGGTGGGCCAGGTCCCCAGGCGGAGGCTGGTGAGAGGCAACCGATTGATGTATCTCTCGCACATTGATGTTTCTCTTCTCTCCCTCTGTCTCCCTCCCTTCCCATCTCTCTAAAAAATAAATTTAAAAAATCGCACACCAGCTACACCCACAGAGTGGAATATTATTGGTCCATAAAAAGGCACGAAGGACTGATAGACGCTTGAGAACAGATAAACCTTGAGGACAGCAGAGGACCACATGTCGTATGATTCCACGTGTATGAAATCTCTGGATTACGCTAATCCGTGCAGATAGAAAGCAGCTGAGTGGTTGTCAGGAGTGGGGGGCGATGGGGATCTTTGGGAGTGTGAAGGCTAAGGGGGACTGGAGTGTCTCTTTAGGGTAATGAAAAGCTTCTGGAATTGATTGTGGTGATGGAAGTAGAACATGAATATGCTAAGAGCCATTGAATTGTACACTGTAAATGGGGGAATTGTAGGGGATACCAATGATCTCTCAATAAAACGATGATTTTTTTAAGGGGAAAGGATTGAGGAACAATGGCAACAAAAGAAAACAATTTCTCCCTCGAACCCACTGCGCTGGCCGCGCCGAACACACCTGCAGTCTGGGGGCCAAGCTCAGCCTCTTCAGCCTGGCCCGTGGCTGTAGACACTAGCTCTGTGGCTGTGAACGTCTCCCGGAAACCTTGCGGCTTGTCCCTATTCTGGTTTATATCAGGGTTTCTCGGCCTCAGCACTCGTGCCATTTTGGACTGGAAAATTCTGTGTTGTGGGGGCCGTTCTGTGCACCCTAGATGTTTACAGCATCCCTGGCTTCTACCTACTAGATGCCAGTAGCAACCCCCACCTCCGACCCCTCCCCCACCAGCCATGCGCCCCCAGCTGAGACCTGTGGCTTCACGCAGGTAGAGTTTAGAGGTGTGTTATCTAGAAAAGCCTCAGGGACGTGATCGCCCGAATTGTTTCTCTTTTTATCTTTCAGATGATGGATGCAATAAAAGGAACGATGACAGAAATATACAACGACCTTTCTAAAAACACTACTGGAAGCACAATAGCTGAGGTCAGAGGTGACATGTGAACTCACTATTTGGTATGAGTGTTTCATGGGCGCTGTGGGATGGCACATGAATCAGCGCCTCTGGACACCCCTCCGGGGGCCTGGCTCCGGGCGCCAGGCTCGCTCAGCCGATGGGGGTGGTTGGAGAGGGGGTTTCTTGTTGAGCCGGAAGGCTGAGGTACTGTGGGGACACATCCTGGTGTGCAGGATCAGTTCCTTTTTCATAAAACAGCCCAGACCAAGAGCCCGAGTTAACCCGCTGGTGAAACTGGAAACGAGGTCTTTGTGCTCCATGTGAAACTGCCTCCTTGGTCTTCTCTGGGAGATGGGACTTGTTTTATACAAACGACCCTTGTTGTCTCAGAATTGTGTCCTGAGCCTCCACACTTTGTGCGATGGAGACTTGCAGGAATCCCGTGCAAAGCCACTGACCCGTGAGGGCCTGGCAGAGCTGGGCTAGCTCTCAGGGGAGTGGGAGAGAATCTTCAGGAAGGTGTCCTAGGAAGCCTTCAACAGAGAGCGGTGTGAATAAAAGGCTTATGAGAGGTCCCACGAGGAATCAGTGAATTGCTTTGATGTTTTTGCTAAAACGATGCTCTTTCCGATGATGCTGGGACATCCAACAAGAGGGGACAATGTTGCTTTAGAAAAACCTCCCCACCCCCAAACCGCCCATGGTACTTCATTCTTGTTCATTGTTTTTTTTAACATATAATCATTTTTTAAAAAGATTTTATTTTATTTTTAGACAGAGGGGAAGGTAGGAGGAGAGACAGAGAAACATGAATGTGTGATTGCCACTAGTGCGCCCCCTACTGGGGACCTGGCCCGCAACCCAGACATGTGCCCTGACTGGGAATCGGACCAACGACCCTTTGGTTCGCAGGCCGGCGCTCAGGCCACTGAGCCACACCAGCTGGGGCTAATTATTTTTCATTTACATTTGACCGCCATTATTATATTAATTTCAGGTGTATACGCCCAGTGATTGGACACCACATAACTTACTAGTATTCATCCCAGCAAATCCTGTACCCATCTTATCCCATGCATAGTTTTTACAACATTATTGATTATATTCCCTATGCTCTGCTTTACGTCCCTTGACCAGTCTGTAATAACCAGTTTGTACTTAATCCATTCACCTTTTTCACCCATTCTCCTAACCCCCCTTCCATCTGGCAGCTGACAAAATGTTCTCTGTATCTATGAATCTGTTTCTGTCCTGCTTGTTTGTTGATTTTTTTTAAGATTCAATTGTTGATAGATATGTATTTATTGCCATTTTTTTGTTCATATTTTTAATTTTTTTTTCTTCTTAAAGAAGACCCTTTAACATTTCATCTAGTACTGGTTTGGTGATAATGAACTACTTTAGCTTTTTATTGTCTGGGAAGCCCTTTATCTTGCCTTCTATTCTAAATGACAGCTTTGCTGGGTAGAGTGTTCTTAGTTGTGTGCCTTGCTTTTCATCACTTCGAATGTTTCTTGCCAATCCCTTTGGCCTGCCAAGTTTCTATTGAGAAATCACCTGGGAGTCTCATGAAAGCTCCCTTGTAGGTAACTGCTTTTCTCTTGCTACTTTTAAGATTCTCTCTTTGTCTATAAACTTTTGCATTTTGATGGGACCCTCTGAACTTCCTGGAGTTGCATGTCTATTTAGTTCACCAAGTTAGGGAAGTTTTCTGTCATTATTTTTTTATATAGGTTTTCAGTTTCTTGCAGCCAGTGAGAGGTCAAGCTTCAGGGAATCTGTTGGTGAGTGGTGCCCAGGCCTGCCTTTTAAGTCTGACGCTGACTCTTCTGTTGCAGATTCGCAGGCTGAGGATTGAGATAGAGAAGCTTCAGTGGCTACACCAGCAAGAGCTCTCCGAGATGAAACACAACTTGGGTAAGGCCTGGCGAATTGGTGTGTACCGAGCAAGGTTTGGGATGTGACCTTCTCTGCTCCCTGGAGTGAGGTGCAGATGTGAATTCAGTCAAATGTGGGCTGGGGTAGTACCGCCCCTGGGGAGACCACAGACTCCTGGGGAGTCCAACCTGGAGAGACCAAGCATTAAAGTGCAGTCGTACCTGAGCACTCATCGCTTTCAGCACTTGTTCCTGGCTCGGTGCTCGTTGGTTTTGGCACTCGTCACGAGTTCCGGAATGGATCGACAAGTATTCAGGTACCACTGTACCTCCTTTCTTCTCTGCAAAATACCAACATCAGCAACAAAGTAATAGTAACAACAGTGCTAGCAGCTCCTACATATTAAACAGTTTACTTTGTGCTTTTTTGTGAATTAACCCATTTCATTCTTACAGAAACTTATGGTAAAGGGCTTTCCTGCCCCAGTGTTCAGGCGAAACAGAGTTGCAGACCTGTTAGGGAAGTTATATAGAATCATGGAGCCATGATGCAAGTCCAGCCTTTCCCCCCTTAACCATTGAACATTGAGTATTTTAGCAAAGGCTGCAATGCTGTGTGCACCCCACACTGTGAACAAAGCTCCTTTGTCCCCGGAATAGATTGACTGCTGTTTTACCTACCATTTGGTGTGAATATTGTTAAAGGCTTTCCCCGCAAAGGTAGAGCAGGTTTCAGATAATATCACATAATGTCAGCCTCAGACAGTGTCACGTGATGTCAGCCTCAGAGTCAAGATGCTGGAAACCGCAGGCCGTCCTGGCTGGGAGGCACACCCAGCCGTGCCCACCGCTCGCCGGGGGCAGATGCTGACCTCATGCGGTGCAAACTCAAACCCCGACGGCACGAGCCGGAGGAGGAACCCCCGGCTCTGTAGCTTGTTGCCGTTCAGGAAGTTTATTCAGACGTTGCTGCTATTTTCTAGTCAATTTCAACAGTATTTCTATGCAGGGTCTCTCCAGTTTTAAATAATGACTGCACACTGGGGGGAAAACCACACGTGGCCTGGCCAGAGCCGGCCTTGGCATCCAGGCTCCTGGTTAACGCCACTGTGAGTGACGGAAGGGTGTCTGGCCAGAAGTGTTGTCTTCTTTACAAGGGGTTAACTTTTTTTCCTGGTCTGCTTTGGAAAGGTCCCTTTTTAATTTCAGAAAGAGGGTTTTAAGGAGTTGAGGAAGAATTTATTTTAGTGTGCAGGTCGCTCCCTGGTGAATTGCAAATGGATTTAAATTGCCTGAAGTAAAATTGGAGAAACCTCTGTCGACTGAGCAGTTCAATGTCCTTTTAACATTCATGTGCAACCACAGTGCCCTGCCTGGTAGATTTCTTTGTTGCCATTGACCACATTGAAAAGAAAGCCTGGCTGAGTTCTGGTCCCAGCTCTGCCCTAGTTGTTCGCCGTGTGTCCCAGTTTCCTCATCTACGAAAAAGGTGTTGTAGTACTTGGTGCTTAGGATTGGTATATTGACTAAATGAGTTAATATTTAAAGGGCTTAGAACAGTAAATATAGCAGGTGCTGTTTAAATATCCGGTAGAAGAAAAGGCTTGTACTCGTGATAAAATTCAGAGTTCACTGGCACTCGTTTTGAGGGTTAATGGGAAGGCTTCCCACAGAACCACTGTGGGGCTCTCGTTCCCGCTCTGTCGTTCCTGAGCTGTTAATGCTGCTGCCACTGTCGTATATAACGAAGCCTCTCTGTCAGGCCAGTGCCCGTTTTACAGGTGAAGACATTGGGGCTTTGGAGGGTGGGCACACAGCCAGGGCATCTCTGAGTCAGAATTCGCCTCTGATGCGGCCTGAACAGCCCCACGCCCGGGCCTGGGGACAGGCGGTGAGGCCAGCGTCCTCTCCCTCCTTCCGGCAGAGCTGACGATGGCGGAGATGCGGCAGAGCCTGGAGCAGGAGCGCGACCGGCTCATTGCCGAGGTGAAGAAGCAGCTGGAGCTGGAGAAGCAGCAGGCAGTGGACGAGACCAAGAAGAAGCAGTGGTGCGCCAACTGCAAGAAAGAGGCCATTTTCTACTGCTGCTGGAACACCAGCTACTGCGACTACCCCTGCCAGCAGGCCCACTGGCCTGAGCACATGAAGTCCTGTACCCAGTCAGGTACCGCCATGCAGGGCGTCTCTGGCCCCGGCTGCAGCGGGGGCCGCAGGGCCGGGGGTGCGGGGGGCGCCTGATGCGGTGGGGGCGGCTTGCCCCGCTCCTCGCCGCTCGCGCGCGCGCTCGCTCTCTCTCTCTCTCTCTCTCTCTCTCTCTCTCACACACACACACACACACACACACACACACACACACCCCCACCCCCACCCCTTTGTGCTCTTTGCCAAAGTTTGGGGCGTGTCACAACAACCCAGGGGATTTTAGTTTCATGTGAATTGCAGTGGCTCTCAGCTGGGGACAGTTTTCGTGTCCTACCCCCCAAGAAATTGGCAACGACTGCAGACATTTGCGGTGGTTATAACAGAGGAGGTGCTATTGGCGTCTAGAAGGGAGAGGCCGGGGTGCTGCTGCCCACAGCGGAGGATGATCGGGCCCCGTGTGTCCGTGGTACTGAAGTGGAGAAACCCTTTCTCGGAAATCCTGGATGCGAGGCTTTAAATAAGGACTCCTAGTTCTGATGTGAAGGAAAAGTCTTAGTGTGGAACGAGTCCATTCTTGTCATCTCTTTCTAACACAGAGCAAGTGCGCCTCAGACCAGGAGATTGTAGCAGGAGACACTGTCCAGTTAGAATTTATTGATATTTTAAAAGTAATCTTTACAGCCTGCTTTTTCTTATGGCCAATAATATTAGCTTTATGTGCTCAGAATTAAAATCTCCATTTTGAAGGACTTATTTAAAGAAAAGTAACATAAATAATATGACAAGGTAGTATGTCTGTAGATTGGCAGCATTTTCAAAGGTGACATAGGAAAGACCAAGCTTGAGAAGCAGAAGTGTATGGGGATTTGTGGGCTGCGTGGCCTGTTGGAATTGCGCGGCTCTGCTCTTGTAGGCCCAGGGCAGCCGTAGACGCTGTGTAAATGGCAGGCGAGGCTGTGTTTCCATAAAGTTTTCTTTACAAAAACAGGTGGCATGGGTTTGCTGCCTCCTGCTCTGTACTGATCTTCTGCTTTGTTATTTTCAAAAAGGCAATTTTAAGCCATCCATGGCTATGTCCTTTAACCTTCCTTAGGGAGATGTCTTCTTAAGAGTGGCTCTAAAATTTAAATCTCTTCCAGCAGGGCAGTCGAGGTCCCCCAAGGTGTGGAACGTGTCTGACGACCCTTGTGCATTATTCACAAGATGGCCAGAGCCCCCTTCGGCTTCCCTCTCTGGGCGGCCTCATGATGTCCCTCCTTCTGAAGTTCCTCTCCCGAGTCCGCTTTTCCGTCTGTCCCCGTCTCGTCCGTCTCCTGAGGCCCCGTGCCCTTGACAGGCCGCTCTTCCCGTGGGTTTCCCCACCTCGCCTCGGCGCGGGGGTGCCCCGCGGGGCTCGCACGGGTCTCCAGCTAGAGTTTGTGAGGCCTGCCGTTCTGGATGATCAGGAGCTGGCTCCTGATTTTGGCCTTCGTGTGTTCCATGAGCTTGCTTTCATCTCCAGAAGAACTTAGTAAACCAGGAATTACTATAAAAATTAAACATACTCTTACACACAGTCTGAATGCAGCTTCTGGAAGACTGGCGGTCTGGCCGCCTTGGCTGGCGCTGAGCAGCGGCTGCCTCCGTCACAGCTGGTGTGGCTGGGGGGGAGCGTGCTGGGCCTTGGCACCGCCCCGGGCATGGCTGTGAGCCCCGCAGGCCCCGAAGCCACCGCCCTCATCTTACACGTGGTTCCTCTCCCTTTCACCCTCAGCTACCGCCCCTCAGCAGGAAGCAGATACCGAGGTGAACACAGAAACACTAAACAAGTCATCGTCCCAGGGGACCTCCTCCAGCACGCAGGCAGCCCCTCCAGAGACGGCCAGCACCTCGAAAGACAAGGAGGCGTCTGCTGAGAAAAGCAAGGATGGTGGCTCGGTGAGTATCTGGACGTCATTGGCCAGGGACACCGAGCCATTGGGCCAGGCAGAGTCTCAGGACCGGTCCCCATGCCTGCCACCCCGCAAAGTCGCCTAGATTTGTCTGGCGTCAGGATGGGGCAGTCAGACAGCGGGTGGGGGTGAGCCTCAGCCGGTCGCAGCAGGTCGCCTTGTTCCCCGGTGGGCACGCGGGCAGGAGCAGAGGAATATGGAGTCCCCGTGGACGTGTGTGATGTGACAGCTGCTCCCTGGAGACCCTCGACCTTTAGGCCAGCCTTGCCTAGTAGAACCTTCTGTGATGATGGATGTGCTCTGTATCTGCTCTGACCAGCACGGCAGCCATTAGCCGCACGGGACTGTTCGAGCACTTGGAACATGGACCTGCATTTTTAACTTTCATACTCACCGTCGCGGGCGACTGGTGGCCTCCGTGTTGGACAGCGAAAGTTGCATCTCTTAGTTTCCCAGTGTGTGGAATATGTTGTCTGTTAACATAATTTTAGTGGCACACGGATAATTTTTTCACGTCTTTAGTCCTCATGTATCTATGTCAGCGGGTATTAGGGAAAAACCAAGTTTTTATCCCATCAGTCAGAACCCTTTGATTTTATTGATATTATTGCCTAGTTAGAGGTGAATGTGAAATAAAAGTGAACTAACATAATTTTGCAGTAATAGACTTCCTTTTTGGATATGGCAAAACTCTGAAGGATTGGTAGGTCAGGGAGGGAGTGGTGAATGTTCTGGAAGCTGAGGCTACAGGGTTGAGGAAGGGGGCTCCCCAGGGCTGTGCTCCAGCCGTCGGGAGACGGGGCATAGGTAGAGGGCCGCCCCAGCCGCCCTGGCCTCCCTGCCTGTGCTCGCCAGGCAGAGGGCACGAAGGTGCCTTGGGGGCAGAAATGAGCACCCCCAAGGATCCCGGGGCTCCCTGGGGGCTACATTGGCCCCAGTGCCTTGAGTCCATCTCTCTCTCTTTGTATTTCTAGACCCTCGACCTTTCTGGCTCCAGGGAGACGCCCTCCTCCATTCTCTTAGGCTCCAACCAAGGCTCTGGTACGTTGCCCCCTGGTGGGTGAATGGTGCTCTCATTCCACACGGGCAGAGGGGAAGCCGTTTTCTCAGAGAGACCTGGAAGGGTTAATGGTTTTAAACTACCGTGGATCCTTAGGGATCCTTGGGGGTGCCCGGGGCGGGTCAGCGGGGGAGAGGGGGTGGCTGGGCAAGGCAGCTTGCAGGCCCCTCTCTCAACCCATCAGCATTGGCCTGTACACCAAGTCCTCACTTAATGTTGTTGGTAGGCTCTGCAACTTGAAGCGAAACGGCTATAACGCAACCAGTGTTACCGCAGGCTAATGGGTGTAAACAAGAATTAAATTCCCGTGGCATCTCATCATTGTTAAAATGAAACGACACTGAACGAGATGACGTCACTTGAGGACCTGCTGTATTTATTTATTGGGGATCCACATAAAACTTCACCCGGACAGGGGGTTCCCTTGCTGACTTGGGCTGGGGCAGACGATGTGCTTTGGGGTTGGCACTCTCCCTCCCTCAGGGAAATGACCACAGTGAAGGGAACTGCATGAAACTGGATTCCTGACGTGCCAGCGCCTGCGTGGCGTGGATGCGGGCGCTCGCGCTTCTAGGGAAATGAAGAAAAATTCGGGGCAGACGATCTTTCTGTAAAAGCCTTTCCTCTTAGGGAATAAGTAACCTGGTAGGCTGTATCGTGAGATCTTCGGAGACCAGATTTTGGTTTTTCTCTTCTGTGAGGTTTGAGCTGTTCTCGTTTCCAGCCCAAAGGTTCTTTTCCCCGAATCCTTCTAACCCTGATTTGGACCAATCCAGAAGGGGTCAAAGAACGTGTCTTCATTGAGGACAATTCTGCTTACTTGTCAGCTTTCAGGTCTTTCTTTCTGTTGGATAATTCGAACTTTCTTACTTCACTTTGGCATATGAAATGCATGGGGGAAGCCGTGACGTGCATTGTCAGTGTGGCTGGAGGTTTCCCGAGGGGGCAGAGAGTGGGATTCAGAAGAGGGAATGGCATGAACTGATTTTACGGAAAATAGGAACCTGGCGTTGACTACAGTTGAGCCACCTACAGAAAATGTAGCTCCGTTCCCACCTCCCCTTCAACTCCTATAAATCTGAGAACAGCTTCAGTTTGGTGCTAAGATGTCTTTTGCGTTTCTTTGATATCTTCTAGTTTTCTCCTTTTAACAGAGAGCAGACTTTAGACCTGAGCGGCAGGATACTCGCTTAAAAAATTACTACTACAGTTTGCTTTCCTTTATGTTTCCTAGTGGCGTTGCCTTCCAGGCATGGGCAAGTATTTGTGATTTTCTGCTTTGGGTGGTGATATAAAAATTTCTTAAATAAAACAATTTTATTTAAGTTTAAAATAAAAACATGAATTAAGAAAACACGTAGGAGGATTGTGGATGTATCAAAATTGCCCAGGTAGGATGAGAAGGGCCCCAGTTGAAGAAACACTTTCCGACAGGGGCCGCTGTTGAGGGGGTGGCGCTGCCAAGCGGTGGCATCAGCGTGGCACTGGGGAGGTGGCTGGTGCCCTGGGGAATGGCATCCGCTGGCATAAGCAGGACGGTAGACAGGGACGTGGTTGGGAGCTGCATCACGTTCCTTTTTGGAGGTGAAGGAGGTATCACCTAGCCCGGGGGTCAGCAAACTCTAAAGGACCACAAAGTAAATATTTTAAAGCCTGTGGGCCACACGGGCTATGTCACAACCGTTCAACGCTGCCACTGTGGGATGAAGCAGATATAGAGAATACGTGACGAAGTGAGTATGGCCATGCTCCAATGGAGTAGTAGTGTTTGAAAAAACAGGCATCGGGCTGGATTTGGGCCATAGTTGTCTGATTCTCACCTAAAGCACACAGATGTCCAAAGGGGTGAAAAGGAAGTTTCTGTTTCATTGAAGGTTAAAAACAAACAAACATGAACTAAGTAACGTGTAGGAAAGAAGAGGCAAGAAGCCCTGGTAGAGGCTGGTGATTTGGTGCCAGGTGGCTTGGGAGAAGATGATCCCCCGAGAGTCTGTTGATTGGAATGGGGCATCAGGAGAGGGGAGGGAGGGAGTCAGAAGGGGGAAGGAAAGACCCCCGTTCTACTGTGGATTCCTGGAGGGCGCAGGGCAGAGCGTCGAGGTGCACAGGCCTGCTGAGTGCCCCTGGGGCCGGCACTGGCGGGGCTTAGTGGTGAGCAAGGTGGACCGTTCCCCTTCGAATTCCTCATACACTGACTTAGCCTCTGCTGGCTCTCGGTGTTGTGACAAGCAGGTGAACTCGCACAGAGGAAAGTGGGCTCTATGAAACATTGGGGTTTCTGAGCTCTCTCCGGGCTTCTGGGCCTGGGGCGGTAAGAGGAAGAGTCTAGTTGGAAGGGAGAGAGGTCTAGTAGGGGGATGAGCTTCCTCGGGGTGGGCACGGGCCTGTGGCTTGTCTCTTAAAGATTTGAATAAAGCATTGCATGCATATAGTTAGAGGAAATAAAAGCGTACAGGGAAATCAGGGCCTGGTCCCGGTCTCCCCACCGTGTGTGATGCATCTAGTACTTACCTCCTTATTTGTAAATAATGTTTTTCCCTGTACTTCTGTTCCTAGACTTTATCTTTAGAAATTATTCAGTCATTTTCCAGCTTTAAGAGACGAGAGCTGGGGTCGTATAGGACGCCTCTCACTTTGTCCCAGACTGCTTATGGCGCTGTTTATGTGCTGTGTGGTTCCCCGATCCCGTACACCTCTTACTCACGAGTCCTCACTCTGTCAGCTAGAGGCAGCACTTCCCGGTCCGTGCCCTGGTGGCCCATGTCCTCCCTCACTGCCGCTGCCCCGTTCCCCTTCTCCCCAGGACTCCTGTCATGGAGGCTGAGAGCGCGCATTCTGTTCTGTAACTGGGGCCAAGGCTTCTCGCCGGAGGTGTTGGCCAAGCCTGAAAAGTTGAAACCGGCCCCCGTGCGGCAGTTTCTGTGCTGGGATGACAGTCTGCTCTCGTGCTGTCTTGCTTTTCCCTGGAGTTCCTATTTTTCCGCTCTGATCATATCTTCAGTTGTTTCCTAGCAAACTCTTCATTGTTACCGGTTATTTTATGGAGACCCCTTTCACAGCCCTAATTTTTGACTCTTCAGGTTCAGATGTTGCCATCCATCGTGGCTGAGAAGGCTGCTCCCTCAGTAAGGCCATCTGTAGCTCCTTCCTCAACCCGCCTCCCCGCAGACGCCTTCCTCACCCTCCCTTCCTGTTCTTTGTCCGCCGTTGGCCATGGGTTAGTTCCTACTTGCCCCAAGTGATCTGAGCGCCTTGGGTGCTGCCTCCCACCTTCCTGTGGGTGCTGGTGCCTGGTTCCCTGGCTCAGTTAGGCAGTTGGGCTGTCAGTGGTTCTGAGGAGTTTGCTTTCAAAATTTGGGGAATCTGCGGCTTACGGAGCTGCGTTTATGTCTTGTATACCTTATTTCTACCTGTTGTGTGTGCGCTCCCTTGTGGGTGTTCTGTTGAGTGGTGGGTCTTGCTTTGGCCTGCGTTTCCTCTTGGCTGGGCCTCTGGTGGCCACTGAAACTACCAGAACATGTGGTTTGGCTTCTTGAGGGGACATCCTTGCTCTTTTCACAAAGGCTCCTAGATTAACACCGATCCCGCCCCGCCGTGACCGGCCATACCAGCCGGCGCCCTGGGTCCCATCCATGAGAGGAGCTGGGGCCCAGATGCTGTGTGAGGCCCAGCCCTGCCCCCGTCTCTTCTCTGCCTTCACCAGAGCTGGGGGCAGGCACTTGATGTGGCCCGGCTGCATGGCGGGAGGGTTTTCCCTTGCTGGGGATGACCAGCTACAGCACTCCCCAAGCCCTTCCAGAAGAACCAGAGGGGCAGGTGCCACACATCGGGCAGAATGCTGAGGAGAGGTAGGTTCAGGATTGTTCAGATAGAGCCCGCCTCTGAGAATGCAATTCCATGGACTGGCAATTCCAGAATCATCCGGGGGATGTGAAGTGCAGCAGAGGGAATATAGCCAGTAACATTGTAATATCTACGGGTGGTGCCAGGTGGGGACCAGAAATGTCGGGGGACCCTGTGTGAAGTATTTGACTGTCTAACTGCTACGCTGTACATGTGAAACTAATAGGAAAAATACTGCATGTAAGCTAACTGGAAAAAAAAAAAAGGAAAACAGAAGAGCCAACCCTTGACCCCAGCTCTGCAGATTTCTGCCCTCTGTTGGTCATTGATGCGGGTGACGAAAGTGTTCCTCCTGAGGGCCCGCACCCTTGGGAGATCCGCGTTCTCTTCACTGTTCTCTCTTCCAGAAACAGCTCCCGACTCAACAGGCCGAAAGCAGTGTCGCGCCCTGGACGATGATGCGGCCCCTTCCTCCCTCATTTTGATTCTGTCTCTAAACCTGACGGTTGACTTCTTTCTTTCAGTCAATTAGTATCACCCCACCTCGGGAAATTTTTGAAAGTTTTGTCCCCGTCTGTCCGAACCTGGTAAATGATCTCAGACCTGCCGGGCTCCGAGAGGTTCGCCGACAGGCCTCTCGCCCTCGGGCACCCAGTCAGCCTGCAGGCCTGGGCGGTGATAGTTCTACAGCTTTTCTTACTCAGCCATTAGGAGCTTCCCGTGTCCTTGAAGCTCTCTTAGGTCTTATTCTGGTTCTGCATCCTTCGGCGACCCTCACTGTCCTTACTGGGGACCAGGGGCTCCGTGTTCCCAGCTGGACTTGACCAACCTGGTCCACATTCCTTCTTCTTCATATCTGCTCCTTTGGATGGTCTGGTGTAAGTCTGTTTTTCTAGTTGCCTCTACATTGATTAAAGAAACTTGGTTAATATAAGTAAGTAGATG
The DNA here is from genome assembly GCF_021234165.1 of Pteronotus mesoamericanus. Classification (NCBI taxonomy): domain Eukaryota; kingdom Metazoa; phylum Chordata; class Mammalia; order Chiroptera; family Mormoopidae; genus Pteronotus; species Pteronotus mesoamericanus. The sequence goes on from NW_026555105.1 coordinate 9,039,744, forward strand.
AAATGCCAAGTTTTGGTGCCTTTTTCCTGTGTCCAGGGTCGGACACAAGTGCCTGCGGTGCTTGGTGTCATTCATGTCACAAGGATGCGCCGTTGTGGGTGCCGCACCAGAAATGCCTTCCTTGGCAATTTTCTCACTAATCCCTGTTCTCTGTGAGGTGACACCCTACTGATTTTTCCAACCAGCTGGGGTTAAATCCTAAGGAAAGGAAGCTGTTCTGCCTTTGTCATCGTCAGACCCGCATATTCCAGGGACTCAGTGGTGGCAGTATTCACCCATCAGAGCTGTGTGGGGTGGGAGGGGCTTGCGGGCCAGGCGGGAGCGCAGGCTGCGACGGCGCAGGCGGGAGGAGCGCTGAACGCCCTTTCTGTTGCTTTTCCTCCCAGACCATTCCCGGGGCAGTAAGTCCAGCTGCTGGAGCAGCAGCGATGAGAAGCGAGGCTCGTCGCGTTCTGAGCACAACACCAGTACCAGTTCGAAGAGCCTCATCCCGAAAGAGTCTCGGCTGGACGCCTTCTGGGACTAGGGACAAGTTGCGACACAAGCCATCCGCCCCACGGAGGAAAAAAAAACCAGACCCCAGGAGAACAGGAAACAGCAAAGAAACGTGAGGCAGAACAACCGCATTCAGACTTGAGGATCCCAACGTGCAGACTCGGCCTCTCCGCGGGGGGGTGCCCACACTACATCACGTCCAGCATTAGCTTTGACTGAGGACTGTTCGACCCACATGAAACCTACACTTTAGATGTAAATAATGTACAATTTGTGGATGTCACCAAGCCTAGAGTACCTTCCCCTTTTTATATTTGTATTGACTTTAACTTATAAAAAAAAATAGAAAAGCAATTAAAAAAAAACCCAACAACAAAAGGGATGTTTTGGTGTTGGAGAAGGGACGGTCCCATCAGCCCGCCTGTCACACAATGCTATGGGGACTGGGCCCGGGGGTGTCTGTTGCCCAGGGGAACACGAGCCGTGTTCATTCAAGTGTCTGGATGCGGTACAGTGGGATCATGGGTTTCGACACAGGTTCTGTGCTGTCGTGGGCTCTTCAAGTCAGGCCCTTGGCCCCTTTCAGATACTACGTTGCTAGGTTATCAAATGCAAGATCTCTGGACCAGAAGGACACGTGGAGAAGCTAGTTTATTTTATGGGATTTAAATGATGACTCTACTCCTAAAAGGGAAAACCTAATGTCCTTGTTTACAGAAGAGAAACAGAAACAAGCCCCACTCAGCTCAATGGCGGAAGAGAAGAACATAAAAAGTTTCGCGTCATAAGGTCTGACACAGAGCAATCTTTTCTTTGCATTGTGGTTCCTTTAAACACACTCACACACGCTTGGAAAGACGCTGCGCTTCTCGGAAGCAAGGACTCAGAGGCGAGACGCACGCAGAGGACATTTGAGTCTGGGACGAAGCATGTCTGTAGTATTTATATGATGGAATTTTACGTTTTTATGTAAGCATGAAACCAAGGCAGTGTGAGAGAAAACGCCCGCCATGCTGTCTGTTACACTACGTAAGCTGTAGTTCCATTTTGTATGTTGTGTAAAACAAAAAGCATTGAACAAACAGAAGGTGATGTATGTATATGAGAAAATTAATTGTACGATATCATTCCAGTACATTTTGTTGTACATTTTAGTCTTGTTTACTTTCTCTTCATTGTTGATAAGAGGATGCGAACTGTACAGTGTCCAGCTAGTAACCCACATTAGAGAAGAAATAAAAAGAGAGTACTAGAAGAAAACAGGAGAGAAAGAACATTTGTGAATTGCAGTTGTCAAAAAAAAAAATAGCCTAGCTGGCCTTATTTGTGAAGCATAATTGCTTTTAGCATATGGAAGTATTTTTTCACATTTTCTTTGTATAAAATTTGTATTAAACTTAAATATCTTTTTTGATGATGGTGTTTCTTTGTGACTGAGCCAGTGGACTCTCACGGTTTGCTCTTTTGGGTTCCTCCCCCTCCCCAATTTTTTCAGATTCCTTCACCTTTTTTAAATTAAACTGTTTTTGGAAAAATGGCTTGGTCGTCCTCCAGTTTGCAGTTTTCCATTTGGTCGGGATGGCCATGTCAGGTTCGCAGGCCGGACGCAGGAGGCTGAGCCGTGAGCGGTCAAGGACGCCTGCACAGGTGGTGGGCATGTTATACCTGAGGCCCCCAGTCCAGCTCCTTGAATGCTTTTGACCGAGATGTGAAATAAGGGAAACCCTGCGTCAGTCTTGGGAAGACAGCAGGACGGGAGGGGGATGTCGTTTCCGGGGAAGAAGGCGGCCTGAGCGCCACTCCGTGGGCAGCACATGACGTCAGCACTGCCCAGGCCCACCCCGGGCATTTAATATTCATGGGTCATATTACTTTGATTTTTTTTCAGCCATTTAAAAATATAAACACTCTTCACAGCCCACGGGCGGTTCTCTAAAGCAGGGAACTGCGGCCTTTGTCCCTCAGGCTGTTTGCTGTGAAAGGAATGGGATAGTGACTTAAAAACAAGTATTTCAATGACAGTTGGTAAATACTATCAGGGTCTGGTGTAAAGCGGTGTTTAGACACTTCTGAGGTGCTCACCTTGAAAAGCTGAGTATGGGACAGGGGTGTTTCAGAGCAGGACCAGGGCAGAAGGGGGCTGCACTCGCGGGGACCCTGCAGGCGCCTCTCCTGGGAGGGGGCGTTCCGCCCGAGACCTGAGTGAAAGCTAATGGGAAGATAAAGTGGGTGAGCATCCCAGGTGGAGTGAGTGGCATGTGCGAAGGGCCTGGGGCACGTGTGAACGTGACATGCGTGATGGGCAGCAAGGAGGCCGGCGTGGCCTAGCGGAGCGAGGGAGGCAGGGAGGGAACTGCTGGTGTCAGTGGCCTGAGGGGCCCCCAAACCAAAAAGGGCTGTCCGCCCCTCTGGGACCTCCCGCTGGCCCTTTTAGAAACAGGCCCAGTAAGTGCCTAGCTCAAGGCAAGAGAGCTGGTGAGAGATTCTAACTAGACTCCTTTTGAACTGCTCTTTATGGTAGATAGGGTGTCATTTTTTTTGTTAAAATGTTTAGTTTCCTTTCATTGGGGGTAGACATGCACCTTCCCTGGGTTCCCCCATTTTATCTTGACGACCACGGAGGAGGTGGCAGAGCCTCTTCGAGGGGAAGAGGCCAGGGTTGCAAGAGAGGCGCAGTCACCTCACTGTCCTCTTTCAGCCCCAACGAGCCCGGCCCTTCCTCCTCTCTGGGCCTTTCCGCCTGCTGTTCCCAGGGCCTGGCGCACCCTTCCATCTCGGCACCTTATCCTCCAGGTTGTCCTGCGTCCTCTGTCTCAGCCTCTTGCCCCTGAGCACGGTGTGCTGTCTCTGTTCACCGCTGTGCCCCTGGACGCACCCCTGCGGCCCCCCGGCCCCGAGTCCAGCCCCTCCCGCCGCAGCTGCAGCTTCCGGTAGGAGACAGGACATCCGAGGAAGAAGTGGCTTGCCAGTGGTAGAGGAATGGTAACTTGAAAAAAAAGGCTGCATTTCACTTTCACTATTTCCCTAGGCGATGCAGTCACATGCCTCCACTGTGAAAAGACAGAGTTTAGTCCCTCCAGCCACCCCGGCCCCCTCCCTGAGCACTCGGCAGTCTCCGCATTTACCCACCCCCGCAGAGGACGTTTTCTCCCCCTTTCTATGCATGAATGGCAACATTTAATACACACTCTTCCGTCCTGTCCCCTTTTTCACGTAACCTAAAGCCTGGGCTGTAGCTGCATGTTGGTACCTGCCCAGCGCGACCCTGAAATGATGAAGACGACAATGCCTGCTGTGGCCCCCCGGCGGCGGGTATGCAGACTGTCACACTGGCAGGACGCACAGTCCGGCGCTCCAGGGCGGCCATGAGCTGGGTGAGGGGGGTGGGGAGACTCATCCCACGTGGCTGCACAGGAGGGCCCCTATTAGAGGGGAAGGACTTGGATGATCCAGACAGTCTGGCTTCAGTCTCAGTCGAGCGTTTTCAGATGACCAGTGTCTCTGAATCTATGAATGAGGAAAAAAGGGAGGGCGCCACGGGCCTGCCGGGGTCCTCGCTCCTTTTAGCAAGGGCCAGGCAGGTTTGTCTAGGGGTGACCTTGAATGCAACCAGGCACTCTCGCCATCTGGTGGCCCCTGTGCAGAACTGCAGCCCCAGAGACCGAGCAGGATCAGGGAGAAGGTGGGCCAAAGTCATTTATTCATTCACGGACTGACTCTGAGCGCTGTGAGACACAGCACTGGGCAAAACAGGTGCGGCCTCTGCCCTTACCCTTCGGACACTTTCATTGGGAAGCAGTCAGATGTGCATATGATGCAATCTAAGTGGGACAGAAGCACCGAAGGTAACGAAGCAGGGTAAGGAGGGAGGCAGGTGGCGTGGTTACAGAGGGCCTGTCCGAGAAGCTGCGCTGTGAGCAAACACCTGAGGGGAGTGGGCACAGAGCCGTGACGTTCAAGACAGCTGTTCTAAACTCTGGCTGAACGTTAGAAGCACCTGGGGAGATATGAGACAAATCCATAATGCCCAGACGCTACCCCCTTCCCTGAAGAATGACATCGGTCTCTCTGGGCCTTGGGCATCTGCACTTTGTGAAGCCCCTCCTGGGGCAGCCGGAACTGAGAGCTACCGACCTGGTCGGAAGAACAGCCCAGGTAGAAGAGCAAGTGTAAAAGGCCTGAGGCAGGGACCTGGCATCTTTCCAGAAGAGACAGCAGGCCAGTGAGGCCAGATTGGCTTTGGGGTGGGGCTGAGCGCTCAGAGGGCGGGGCCTGGGTTGAGGTGGGAGGTGAGATGGGTGCATATGGATTGGCTAAGCTTTGGTTCCACGTGGGTGTATCTGAGTGAGTCTTAAGTACCTGGATTATTTGATTGGCTCATTGACTGTAACTATTTGATTATCAGATTGAATCTCAATACCTGGATGTATTTGATTGGCTGAGCCCGGGTACCATCTGGGTTTGATTGGTTGAGAGTAGCTCACATGCTTATATTCTAACTGCAAAGTAGGCTAGAAGTGTAAGATTCTGCCTGTTTCTGATGCAGATTCCCAAGGTGGGAAATTGTCCCAACAAAAGGCCTTGGGTTGATAAAAACCTTCACAGCACCCACTGCAGAATTGTCCAAAGTTTCCATCAGTCAGGACAGTCATAGAGAGCAGCATTCACCCAGCCAGTTGGAGCAGAAGGGTTTGGTAAGCTCACCGGTGTGTAGTTTGTACTGCATCAGTTTGGCGAGGCTAGAACTACATCTCCTAGAATCCCTTTCCTTGAGTGATTCTGAGTTAGAATTGACCGAAAGAGCAACTTGGCCAACAGGTTCCACCTGGTCCTTGCTGTCCTTTGCTGTGTCCAGGTCGTCTTGGCTCTGGGGCATCAGCGCCCAGCTCACCCCTGGGCGGGTAGCTGCAAAGGCAATGGCTACGCATCGGTTTCTCACCAGTGCGCCTTGGCAGACTCACCTGGGTGGCTGGACGTGCCCCACTGCATCTCAGGTTGCCTTGTTGTTGACTCCCGATGCCCCCTTTCAGACCTTGATCTCCCCAGCTCTTTCCACCACTGTATGAGGTCCAAGTCCATCACAAATTATTTACCCGGAACTCCTGGGCCAGATCTGGCTGCTTCCCTGATTGGATCTGATTGACACATTATGAGTATTTACAGAACCACAAGGAAGACGCAGGAAGCCACACTGCAGGACTGAGTCACCGATGTGGGGTGGGGATGGGGGTGGGGCTGCTCCCCCGGCTCCTGAAGTATCGCTGCTGACTCCGGGAGCAGATGCATCGGCTTCTGTGGCTGCCCTGCACCAACTTTGCTCTGGTCACGCCTGCAGGCTGGATGCCCTGTGTGCCAACTTAGCCCCACTTAGCGTAGTACCTAACACAGCTTCTGTGCATGCAGCTGATGGGTGGGCCCTTAATTGCTCCAGACCCTGGCTGTAAGGGAGTCTGGGGACAGTGTCTCCTAGCACAGGCAATTCTCATTACTGGGGATCTCCACGTGGCGGCAACAAGTCAATTGACCACTGAAGCCTGGGCAGGGCCTGAAGGAAATGCTGTGGGAATCCTTGCAGGGTGGCTCCGCAGCTGTGGGGTCGCACTGCCCTCTGGTGGTCAATGGGGAGCATAGCTCCGCCTGCTGTGGGCTACATCCACAGGGGCTGAGCAGTCCAGGGCAGGACGGTCTAGCCTCTCAACTCGGATTCTCCTTTACGCAGAATGAATTGCAGATGCACGCAGCAACCTGGAGGGGTCTCGGAAGCATCACGAGTGAGCGGATCCAGGCACAGAGGGGAACAGTCTGTCTGGGTCTGTTTCTGTGAACTAGATCAGGCCAAACTAGGGGACAGAAATCAGGATTGTGGTAGACTGTGGGCAGAGGCTGGGAAGGGCCAAGAGGGGACCTGGAAATGTCTTCTGTCTTCCTGGGTGGCGGTCACCGAAATGTAATCACAGGTAAAAATATATCAAGATGCTTACTTGCACTTTATGCAGTAAACTGTGTGTCGATTACAAAATAAGGCTAGAGAACCTCAAGTTTGTGGGGAATCTTGTGACCGGACACCCTGCCCCCACCCTTCCCACTCCAAGCCATTCTCCCTGCAGCAGCCAGGGGGATTTTAAAAATGTCAATCACATCAGGCCATTCTCCTGCTTAAAACTCTCTGGGATCTCTTCATTGGGTTTAGAATAAAATCCCTACTCGAATAAAATCCAAAATCCATGACCAAAAGGGTCCAACTGGATCCGGCCCGGCCTTGGCCTCTGACCCCTGGCTGCCGTCCTGGCCTCCAGCCACGCCAGCGTCCTTCCCTTTCCTCTTGATCACCTGGAAGGTGCTACTCATCCAACCATCCATCCATTCATCTTACCATACAAGCATTTGGTCATCGATTCAGTCATCCATCCACCCATAATCTCTCTCTATAAAACCATCTGTCTAGTCATCGCAACACAGTTATCCATCCATTTGCCCGTCCGTCCTCCTACCACCCAGCTGGCCATTCACCTTCTGCTTCTCCACCATCCAGTCGCCTAACACACTACCCACCCACCTACCCATTTAACCACGTATTTAACCACAAACTGCCCCAGTGTCCCTCTGACTATGATCCCAATTATACGTCTTCCTTTCCTCCCATCTCCTCTATAATGGGATTCCAATGTGCATCGGCATCCACTCTGTGAATTGACTCCAAACCCGTCACTCTGTGCTTGGTTCTGGGGATACAGAGATGAAACCAAGAGAACCTGCCGCGGGGGCGCTCAGAGTCCGGGCAGATGTCTCTCTCGCCCTTGGCGGTGGTTCCCCCACCATCAGAGATTCCAGCTCTGAGGCTGCAATTACAGACTCATCCCCCACCTCCACTGATGTGGCTACACCAGCCAACTGGTAACCCTGGATTTCACCGACGCGGCGAGGGAGGAGCCTTTACTTATTTAGCTTCTAATCAGATGGATCCAGACTCTGCTTGGAAGTCTATGAGCAGCAAAAGTACTCAAGGTGTTCTTGGAACTTCCCCAAATGTTCCCCCTACCTCGGCCTCATCCATTGGGTCCTTGGCCCCCCCACTGGAAAATAAAGTCTTATCATTGGAATGGAAGTTGTTTGTATTTTTCAGCCCAACCCTCATTTTCCCCAGTTCTTTAAGTAATAGCCCGCTGTTTATTCCTTTGGGGGACCAGCTCTCCCCAGCTTTATGTTCATGAGGGATCAAACCCCAAATCCAGCTCCATGGAGCCCGTGACTCAGGTGTGGCCAGTGAGACACGATCCTGGGGGTTGTGTCGGATCCCCTGGGCAGGAAGCGCTCTCTTTCCATTAGTGTGGATTTGCTAAAAGATTCTCAGAGCCACCTTTGCCACACAGGGAAGAACCTGCCGGAGAAGTAAGACCACACAGGAGAAAATCGTTTGGTCACCTGGATCCAGCTATGCCTGAAGACTATTTTATTTTTTGGGCTTAAGCAAGGGTGAGTTGTATTTTATTCCTTTGCAACTGAAAAGGTTCTGGAAAGACCAGCAGATTCAGAAGCCTTGAGAGTGGTAATGAAGTAGCGACACCTGACCCGCTTCAAAATGTAAACGTGGTTTTATTTAATGCCTTTTCTCCGTCACAAAGTACCGCCTCCTCCCCAGGGTCCCCTCGTCCTAGAAAACAAGATGGCAGCATAAGGCACGTGCACTGTCCACATGACGTCAGGTTAAGTCCTTAAACACAAAAATAAGCAATAGTCTTCCCACAGCCCCGAATCGCCTCCCTCGCCCGTTGTTCAAAGATGTTTGTCCCCCCAAAGCACGACTGGAGCAGACGGCTTCAGTCCGAACTGTGCACCTCCCCACACGCCAAGTGAAAACCAAAACCAGACCAACGACTAGGAACACCAACAACACAGGTGTGAGAGCATAATACCGGAGTAATGAGATTAGTCCATAAATTAAGAAGAGAAAAAAACTGAGCCTGTCCCCTCCTCATCACCAGCCCTCCCCCCCCCAACCAGCAATTCCTTGCTTTTGTTCCGTGAGACTGTGGAAAAGTCTGGACTCCGCATCAGCCCTTTTCCCCAAAGTTAAATATTCCGAAGCCACGGTTGGGTACTCTGCTTCCCAAGACCCGCGTTTGGACTGAAAGGACATCTACTGAGATGGTCACCGGACTCGTCCTCTGGCTTCACGGACCCTGCCCAGTGTCCAGCGGGAAGGCGAGGGGCCTGGGTGGGGGACACACCGTGGGGGGCAGGTGGAGACTCCGCGGGCTCTGCTATAAATACTCCAGCTCCAGGGCGTGCCTCAGCGCCTCCAGGTCGGCATGGCAGGATATCCGCCAGAAGGGCATGTTGTGCTGGAACACAGAACACCAGGCACTCGGTTACCCTCCTCCGCGCCCCTGCAGCCGCGTGGGTGCCGCGCCCATGGTTAGAGCCGCAGGAGACGTCCGCTCGAGCCAGCAGAGCGTGCGGGCATTTTCCAAACTGGGAGGCACGTCATTGGAGTCACCGAAATCAATCCATAGACAAGAAATAAACGCGATAATTCCACCTCATGCTATGAAGCAAGTAGAAGGGGGTAGAGAGGTGCTGGCAGGAGGGTATCTGTCCATGCCGGCTGGGTCAGGGAAGGCCTCTCTGCGGGGTGGGGGATGCAGGGGTGGGGGTGGGGGGGGACTTTGAAGCAGGCCGCAGAGGATGAGGAGGAGGAAGAACTGCACAAACAGGAATGGGGGCGGTCGAGGCAGAAGATCGCAAGTGCAAAGCCCTGAGGAGGATTTGAACTTGGACTGGCGTGTCCTCTGCTGTGTCGCATGACTCCTGGCACATAATAGGTGCTCAGGAAATAGTCATGGAAGGAGGGCGGATGAGAGGGAAGGTGTTTGTCGAGCGAAGTCCTCAACAAACATACCTTCCCCTCTCTATTTTTTTTTTTTACAGATTGTGGACAGCCAACTTCTGCCAGAACCAGCCCTTGACATTTAGAATATTCCCTTTGCTCAAGGAGAGCAGATGACTATCCATCATGGGCAACACATGCCATCTCTTTAATGGCTTCCAGAGGTCCCAGCTGCCCCCACCCTCTCCTCACCCCGGCCAAGCCTTCCTTTCTCTGCAAGGGTGGATTCTGGTTGCCGCCTGGCCAATCCTGCGCCCCTTTAAAGAGCGTAATTTATTTTTCCTGGAGGAAATGAGCAAAGGAGGAAGGGAGGGCCTCAGCTGCCCCCACCCCAGGCCTGGGGGCTCCAGGGTGCAGGTGGATTTATCACGTGTGGAGAGGTGGAGACAAATGGCGCGCTAAAATGGAGATATTAACAACACTGTCAGCCGAAGCAGGCAAAACCCCTTGTCCTGCCGCCATATTTCACGCTGCTCAGGTGTCTGGCGGCCTGGGCTAATGACTCCCATCCATCAGGCCGGGAGGGCCGCCGGCGCACAGCACGTCTCCCTAACAGGCTGGGCTGCTGCCTCAGACGCTGGAGAGGACTTCAGAGGGGGCAGTGTATGGGGTGTGTGCCCTAGCCTTCTTCGGTGGACTCCGCTGTCACCTGACAAGCTCAGGGGTGCAGACTGACAGTGTTTGAAACTCCTCAGTCTGGCTCCTTCATGCCAGGTGTCTGGAATAAAACAATCGGTTCGCATGTACCAGCTGTGTGACCTTAAGTAACTTACTTAACCTCTCTGAGTCTCAAATCTGTCTTCTACAAAATGACGTGGAATGATGCTCACTTTGCAGGCGGGTTTAGAGGACTGAATAAAATGACAATGGCAGTAATAAAGAGTAGAGGTTAAGGGCATGAGTATAAATGGTTTTCCCTTTATTTTCTCTAATAGAATCATTAGATACTGATCTTCTGGACAGTTACATGTTATACTGTCCCTTAGTATTTCATTCCAGGACAATAACGGGGTCATTTTAAAGCATTTGCTCCCTTTCCAACCGGGGAGAAGGGGGGCACAGGCTGTGACAGCCCCGTGGGTGTCCCTGCCCGTCTGGGTGACCGGAGGCGGGCATGGGCTGCTCGGGGCCACAGGCCTGAGCTGTTGTCCAATCCAGCTTTGGTCGAAGCAAAGCTCAGTTTAGTCGCTGTCACCTGTTTAGGGCAGGGCTTTCTTCTGTACCCGAACTTGGGGGAGGGGGAGGGCTCCAGCGGCGCCCTGGGCCCTGGAAGTGGGCTGCGGGCAGGCTGCCGCATGGGGCTGTGCGCCAACCCGCCGTGGTGCTCCTGGAGCTCCGGCAATTCATGGGATGATTCACGTGATTCATGCCAGTATTTCGGCCATATCTTGCGTATTTATTTACTACTTTCCCCTCTAAACCCATTCATTTTTAAAAGTGAACGCAATCTGCTTTAAGAGGAAGTGCGCAGAGCAAAAGCTGAGGTCCTCCCAAGGGCCCCAGCTGCCTGCCTGACCTCGCCTCCCGCCACTGCCCGCTGGCCAGGCTGGGCCCCTGCAGGAAGCTCCAGCCTTCGGACCTTTGCACTCCTCGGTTGCTTCCTTGGAATGCCCTCGCTCTGATATCCACTTGGCTCACCCCTCCTCCATCTTACTCAGACGGCACCCGCCAGGGAGGCCTGTCTTGAGCACTAGCTGCTCTTACAACCTGCCCTCCCCCGCCCCCGAGTCCCCTCTGTTCCCATTCTCTGCTTTACTCCCCCCCCCCCAGCCACCTGACCCACGTTACACTTAGGTGTTTATTGCCTGTCCCAGCCTGTGAGCTGAGTGAGGGGTGAGAGCCCTGTCTGCTGGCACACAGTAGGTGCTCAGCTAGTGGAGCCTGCACCCTAGCTGGAGGGTTTGTGATTAAGCCACCAATTACACAGGTACCCCTTTCATGATGAGAGGGGACAATGTCCCGAAGAAAGGATGAGGACAGCTGGGGGAGGGAGTCACAGGCAGGCCTGACAAGGCTGGAAGGGCAGAGCAGAGCTGGGAGCCAGTCCGGGAACTGCCCCAGGGAGGTGCTGCTGAGGCTGAGAAGTCGGTGTGGAAGGGCGGGGCGGCGCGGGGGGCGGGGCAGCCTTCCAGGTGGATGGAACAGCATGTGCAAAGCCTTCTCAACTCCCTTCTCCTGAGCCCCTCTCTCGGCACCCTAGGGACTTTCCCTCTTACAGGTTTCATCCTCTGAGACCCTAAAAATGTCTGCATTTCCTTGGAATTTCTTGTCAGGGAGGGAAGGGGGTAATCAGGTCCCCCCAGTGAAGCTCTGTGACATTAACAATCCACTTCCCGGGCCTCTGGGTGGGGGGTGGCAGGCTCCCTGGGATGCTGCTGACAGGCCCAGACCCGGGATCTTGGCAGCTGTTTCTTTTCCAAGAGCAGCGCTGCGGCTACCAGAACCCCCGTCCCTCTCCTCATGGGCCTGAGATCACAAACGCGGGGCTTTCTTTCTCATTAGCTTAATGCTGTCTTGATTAACTGGGAAGGGTTCCTGGAACATATGATCGGTAGGTATTAACTGAAACGCACACACGTGCACCCAGCCCCCCAGCAGGCTGCCCTGACGGGGTCTCGGGGCTCCTGAGCAGCTGTCCCAGAAACAATCCAGGGCTACCAGGGGCGGCGGCCAAAGGCACGGAGCGGGATTTGCAGAAGGAAATTACTCGGGATGCTTCTGCGATGTGCAAATGGGAATGGACCTGCCGGCAAAGAGCCTGGGGAAGCGGAGACGCAGCCGGCACCGGAGGCGGAGGAATCTGCGCGCAGGGCCCTCTAACCCCCAAGACGGCTCCGGAGAGGAGAAGGGCCGCCGGGAGAGGGGAGAAGTACCTTTTTCGCTCCCTGCTCCTCTTCGACCCCGTCGCCAATGACGATGTAGACGGCCTTCCGGCCGAACCTCTGCATTATCCTCTCGAAGCAGCTCTCCTTCCCTGCACGCCCGGAGGAAGGAGAGGAAGGAAAGAGGCTCGGTGAGGACCAGGGTGGCAAATGAGACCCTCGCTGAGCGTTTGCTGTGGGAGCCGCCGTCCTCCCAAGGGCTGGGCATTAAGCACTTCACCCTCCAGCACACTTTGGAGGCGTGTACTGCTGTCATCCCCACGTGACGGGCGACAGCGCAGAGGCACAGGGCGGTGAAGGGGCCTGCCTAGGGGTCACAGCAGAAGAGGCCGCGCAGGGGTCTGGAGCGGCCCCGGAGTCTGGGCCGCTGCCCGCTCGGGTCAGCAAGTTTGGTAACCATAACAACAACCCTAATAGTAACAACAACCGCGGCCACTCTCTGATTTCACTACATCCCAGGCTCTCTGCTCAGCGGCTCACCTACGGCAGGGTTTCGCAGCCTGGGCGCTATGGCCGCTGGGGCTGGACACCTCTTTGCTGCGGGCCTGACCTGTGTCCTGCAGGCTTAGCGGCACGCCTGGCCTGTCCCCAAAGGACGCCAGTAGCAACTCTTCCAGTTGTGAAAATGAAAAATGTCTCCAGGTGTCCTCTGAAAGGCAAACTGCCCCCTGTCCCCCCCCACCCCCGCCGCCGTCCCCCCACGTTGGGAGCCACTGCCTGACGTGAATTCATTGAACTAACAGCAATCCTAATCACATTGGAATCAACGCGATCTCCATTTTAGAGATGAACTGAGACTCAGGGCTGGCGAGTTGCCTTGAAGATGAGCAGAGTAGGAGGAGGAAGAATGATAATAATTATAGCACAGCTCCCGTTGTTGGGGCTTGTGCTCTGCTGGGAACTGCTCAGTGTTTTATATGTGCTGTTTAGCGTCTATGCTTCCATTTTACGGACCGGGAAGCCAAGGCAGAGAGAGGTGAAGTCGGTTGCCTTAGGCCAGGCGCAGGGTCAGGATTCGAACCCATGCTACCGGTCTCAGGCGCTGGAGCTCTAAACTCCTCTGTTAACTGCTTCCGCGGGCATCAGCTCTGGGGCGGGCCACTCCTCCCTCTGCGCCGCTTCCCTTCTCTGCGGGCGCAGAGGCTGGGCCAAGGCCGGGGATCACAACTGTCTTTTCAGGCAGCAAAACAACACACGCATCCTGTCCTTTGCCAAACCACTCTGCAGTGCGTCCCGCTAGAGGAGGTGGGTGGAGCTTGTTTCTCACCCCCTGGCGCCGGGTTGGCCATGTGACTTGCGTTGACCAAAGGCATGGTAAGGATCTGCCAAGCGAAATGGGTATAGGTGGTTCGGCTTGGCCACCTTCTGGCACGAGAAAAATATGGCCCTGGATGGCGGCTGGTCCCAGAGTGAGGAGGTAAGTGGAGCAGGCAGGGACCTGGTGTCAGGCCCAGCAGAGCCACCGCTGGCTCATTAACCCCGGAGTGAGAAATAAAAACCGTTGGGATGTTTGTTATGCAGCGTTATCAGAGCAGATCCTGGCTTGAGAAAAATTATTATTTTTCAGCTAAAACCGGGAGCTGGTGACCAAATTCCTGTCCTTTCTCAACTTTGACTGCTTCTAGCTTTTCAATCTTCAGGCTCCCCTAGTGGGAAAGAAGAGTCACCTCACCACTTCCCTGATGGCATTTGGTTCCTGTGACACAGGGGTCCTGCTGCAGAATCTCTAATGGCATCTGGGGCCTGACTGTCTATGATTGCAAAATCAAAAAGCACTTTTATGTAATGTTCAGGCCTAGACTTTTAGGAAAGGCAAAAATTGCTCTAAGAAAAAAATGCTTCTAAACTACTCTAAATTGTTTTTTTGCTCCAGAAGAAAACAAGGGTAAAAATTTCTCATTAAAAACATCTTAGCCAGATTTTTGTATTGTTTATATTGTATTTATTTTTTGGTGATATAAGAGTTAAAAAACCCGGTTCTCTCACACACCAAAAAACTCAAACAAATCACTATTACCTTGACGTTATTAATCTTTAGTTACTAAATTCTCTTATCTCATAAAAGCTCTGAGCCTAACGCTTGATCTCTTTGTTAATAAGGAAGATTACAAGCCTTAGAGAGGCATTAAAGCAGGCTAGCACTAAATGGAAACTCTGTCCTCAAAAGAAAATTTAAAAAACACTTTTCTCTCTATGTGGTTCAAGATTAAAGTCAAGGTTATTTGATGGTTGTACCACCTAAATTAAAACCCCCTTAGGTACCATGCTGTGGTGGAAACTGTTTCCCTCTTCCTTAGTAACAGAATTCCCTAAGTTTTATCTGTGCTCATGGTCACTTAGCTATGGACTACATTTCCCAGCCTCCCTTGCAACTAGTTGTGGACATAGGACTAAGGTGAGCAGAGGTAACTCTCACCCCTTCTGAGTCTTGGCTTTAAAATATCGGATGGGCATTACACCTTCCTCTTTTCCACCTTTCCGCAAGCTGGAATGCCGACGTGGCAGGACCCTGATTTGACCACCCACATGAGGATAAACTATAGGAGAGGGTCCCCCCAGCAGCCTGGATCACTCACCTCTGGTCTGTTGACGTGGGGGAGAGAAATAAGCTTTGTCAGCCCTTGTGTTTGGGGTGTTTGTTAGAGCAGCTTTGCAGCGACCCTAACTACTGAAAGCCTGTGCTCCTGGCCAATTTCCCGAGAAGCACAGCTTGAAGTCTCTGGATGTCAGGGATGTTTTGGTATCAGAGTCATGGCCATGGACATGCTCTTGAACATCCCTAGTGCCGTCTTCCTTCGACTTTCTGTGCCCGGGATGGAACGCTCCACCCACCCTCCTGCCTGCATCGCCCGAGCTCTGGGTCCCCCTTACCTGTCTTGGTCGCACTGTAGATGTTCTCGATGGGAAACACGGAGCCCAGCCCATACAGCAGCACTTTGGCCAGCGCAGGGATTAGCTGAGTGGTGGTGACCAGCACGTTGACACAGTTGGGCCTGAGGACAAAGGAGACTATAGAGCAGGACTCTGCGGGACCCCAAGGCAAGGCCTCCTCGCCCTGCAGCGTGAGTCTGGGTTTGGTGAGTACCCTGGTGGGCTGTGGGGGCTCCGGCTAAGGCGTCTTCAGGGAAGGATGGGGCTGAGGGTTCTCTGCTATTCTTTTAAGCCTGAAAGCTGCCTGACACGTTGAAACGTAAGGTGGGCGTAATACTTTCTTACTTAAAAAGCAAATCTTTATTGTAAGGGCCACACACTGAAATGGCTGCCGGGGCCTATCGGCAATGTAAACGAGTGGCATGGACCAAGCGTAGGACAGCGGGAGGCGGGAGCCTGGGGAGAGCTGGAGGGCACAGGCCAGTTCTGCGAGAACCCTGAGAGCTGCAACGGTGGATTAACTTTCCCAGCCTTTGGTGCCCACCTGGCCCCCAGCCCCCAGCCCCTCCTCACTAGTCTTTGGGACAAGGTGCATATCCCACCAAACTCATCAGGATCAGAAGGCAGCTCACAGGCTGCCATTCGGTGACTACTTGTGTGGTTGGGTCACCACATTTCCGATGCTGGTGCAGGGGGGTAATCTGTTACCTGGCCCAGATAATCTTTCTTAGGAGCAAGAGGCGGTCTGCTGCGAGGCCTAGAATGAAACTGGACCCTCCTTGCCTCACCTCAGAGGGCCCACTAGATGGTCCGTGATGTCCTGTAAAACAGACTCGGACAGTGATGTGACTGGTGGGCGGACGGGATGAGATGGACTGATGTGTCAAGGTCTTTAGCTCTGCGGGGCCCTGATAAGTCACCGCAGTATTGGCTCAGCTGCGACACAAGGTATCCGGGGTGCCTTGCACAGCCTGAGCTTTATCAAATGTCTGGAAGTGTGCCAAGTGAGAACGTGGAGGGTCCTAGCCCACCCGAGGTGGACATGGAGGAGCCAGCACCCTCAAATGGGAGAAAGTTCGCTGGCACAGAGGCAACGAGGGCTCCCACGTACCGGGAGTTGATGAGGTTTAGTGCCTTCAGGGAGTGGGTCAGCCAGAGGTCGGTCAGGGCTTCCAGTTCAGCTCTGAGCTGCAGCCAGGTCTCTCTTTTGGGAGCTCCTATCAAGCCTACAGACAAAGGAAATCAAGATGCAGCAGCTGTCATTTTAGAAAGGTCTGGGAGGGGTGAGGATTAGGGAAGGGGAGTCTTGTTACCTGGAGGTTACAAATTAGATGACACCAAGGTCAACTTTTATCAAGTAATCTTAATCTTATTTTGGGATTGATTGATTGATCAATCAGTCAAGCCATCCATTGATTGATCTATCCATCCACCCATCATCGCTCTATCCATCCACCGTCCAGCCCCCATTCATCCATCCATCCAACAAAAAATTCAGAAGTGCCTTCTGCACGGTCCGTATTGCGACAGGCACTGAACACACAGAGATAAACAAAACATCCCCATTACAGAGCTTACGCTGTTACCATGGAGACAAAAACTAATAAAATAAAATATCATAATGACTCATTTATTGAGTGCTCACTGTGTGCAGGACCCTGTGCTTTTCACATGACATTTCCTTTTGTTCTCACAGGCACCGTAGAGGTGGGCGCTCTTTTGATTTCTCTTTTTAACGGTGAGATATAAATGACACACATCAGTCAGTCAGGCAAAGAACCTGAGGCTTTGTGACTTGCTCACGACAGGGAGGAAGTAGTGGAGACAGATCTGGCACCCAGGCTGCTGGCCTCGAGCCCACTTCAGGTCTAAACCTGACTGTCGCCCCTCAGCCATCAGTGCCCTTAAGATAAAGTTCAGACTCGACGTCCCTGCCCCTGCTCACTGCCACTCTCATCTCTTGGCACTGCCCTGGTGTCCATTCCAGCCCCAGCGGCCTCCTCTTTGCTCCCTGCAACACCAAATACGTCCCTGCTGCAGGACCTTTGCACACCTCATTCCCTAGCCACTCTTTGGATCCTGCCTCCCCCTTCTTGCCCTGCTAAGGCCTTCAAGCTCATCGTAACGGCCATTTTTTCTGGAAGGCCTGCCCTGGCCAGTTCCTTCTGTTTTAGTCTTCTGACACACTGTACCCCTTCTTCACAGCACGTCTCGCAACTCTCATTTGTAGTGCTATCTGTGTGACTCTGTGTTCGGTGTCTGCCTCGGCCATTAGACTGGTGGCTCTATGTGGGCACGGACCACGTCGGTCTTGCTCGCTGCTGTCGTGGCAGCCCCTATAGCAGGGGCTGGCGTGCAGCTGGTGATGCATCAGTGTTGCAGGAGGAACGGATGCACTAGGACAAAGTGCTGCCTTGTGCCTGTGCCATTCAGATGTCACGGTCTCCGCACAGAAGGCTCCAGCTGTCCACACGCCTCCCCGTGGCCCGCAGGCCCTGCGTCGCCTGACACTGCCCCCTCTCTCGGCCCGGCCCGTCCAGCAGGCCCTCGCTCCAGCCACACTGCCCTTTATCTTTCCGAAAAGCCTCGAGCTCCTCTGTTCTCAGGGCTTTTCATGTGCCGTGTGTGGTCGACACTGCTAGTTGCCTCCACTGCCCATTTTTCTCTTTAAGAATTAATACAATAAAACTATGAAAAATCTCATTAGTAATTAGAACCATGGTTTTTAGCTAAGTCCATGGCCCCCAGGCTAAAGGGCTATGTTCCTCAGTTTCCACCTTGGCCCTCGCCAGGCTAGTTCTGGGATGCAGAGGCAGCTGGGGGCGGCGGGGGCGGGGCGGGTTTGGGGGGAGGCAGCAGAGACTGCAGGGGGGGGCTGCCCGCTGGCCTCCTGCCAGCCCTGAGCTCCCGGCCTGTTGACGCATCGGGTAATTTCCCCTCAGTTTATGGGAAAACAACGCGGCTTGACTGAAGCCCTGGGTATTTCCCGGGGCTTAACCTGGAGGGGGAGCAGATGGCCTGGCTGGCCGAGTCCAGCCCCGTCCCGCCCACCCCAGCACACCTGCTCCCCGGTTCTCCGTGCAGGGCGCGGGGAGGGGGGCAGGCGGGCTGACCTGAGGCCCTCCGCTCCCCTCCTGTAGTCAGCAGGCTTGGGCGCGAGGGGCCGCGGAGCGTGATTAAGACATGGCGGGGAAGGGGGCGTCATCTTGGGCGAGAAGCCTCTTATTCCTCAGCTTTCTCCCCCTCAAAGTGACGGGATGAGACACTCGTGCCCCCTTCCAGGGGACATCATGAGGGTCAGTCTGAGTGGGCCGATATCTGCGACCCTCTCAGAACCGTGCCTGGCGCAGAGCAGGTGCGACTTGCGTGACGGCGGCCTCCTTGATGAACTGCCCTTGGCCCAGGGTGCGGCCCGGGCTGCACTGGCAGGCCCTCGACCGGGGAGGCCGGCCTCTCCCCAGCCCACTCACCGCCAACGTTGTTCTTGTAGGTGTTGTACATCTCCTTGACCCGCCGATAGCGGAAGGCCAGCTTCCTCATCCAGTCCACGCCGCCGTGGACGCCGGAGCCCAGGCACAGGTTGGCTCCTGGGGCCGAACTGTGGAAGCCATCGGTGGAGAAGTTGTACGTGCTGGGGAGGGGCGGGGGCGGGGGGGGGGAGAAGAGGCAGTGTTAATGTGGGAGGTGGCGGGCTCTTCGCCGGGAGACCAGGGGCCCCATGGGACTGTGGGTGGGGCGCAGGGTGTCCACCAACCCCCTGAACGTGCAAGACTGCTACGTGCATGTGTGTTCTGGGAGGGGCGGGACCACGGCCTTTGTTAGCTTCCCAAACATGGCCGTGTCTTTGGCCCTTGTCTAGCCAGCACCCATTTCCCCTTAATTTTGGTGTGAAATAGCGCGCCTGTTTTCTTTTCTAGGGGGGACTATCCCTATCCACTGTATGCTCTGGCCACACAAGGGAAAGCCTTTCTCTTTTCCTTTAGAATTTATGGATGGAATAGAATTCCAAGAAAAAAAAAAAGTTGGATTTGGTCCTTTGCAGTCCAGAAGGAAACCCCAGTCGCCACTACTCTGATCCCCAAACCTGCCCCACCTCACGTCCCTCTTGAGGCCTGCCTGCTGACCCTTTCTTCCCGTTCTGTGAGCACCTCCATATCTTGCTACAGAAACTCCATTTTAATTTTTTATTTGTTCCATTAGGCAAAGCTGATTGCTCATGCTTTGCAGGTATAACACCCTTGGCCCCAGTGCGGCTCACTGGGTTGAGAAGTTCTACATGTGCAGAGACAGGCGGGGTGTGGGGAGGTGCACACCATGTCAAAGGCGTCGCACAGGATGAACAAGCCAAGTAGCTGCTGGGAATCATAGGGGACATGGGGGCGGGTCCCCACCTACAACAGCCGAGGGTGCACACGAAGCCCCAGCTCTGCAGAGAACACCACTTTCTCTCCCCATACCAGAAGCCTTGGTAGGTTTGCAAAATCACGCGAGTATTGCTTACGCTTTAACATCACGAGAAACCCCAGAGGGTAACAAGGGCTGTATGTACAGTATGACCAGACGCTTCTAAGATAAACATGAAAATCTCTTCAGAGAGAAAAAGCCTGGAAGGAGACATGTCAAAATGGTACCGAAAGCATCTCTGGGTGTGGGTTTGGGTGATTTTTTTTCTCTTTGCACTATTTTGCTCTTTCTGGATTTTTTGGGTTTAAGAGTAAAGAAAAGAAAGGCATTTTATTTTTTTTAAAAAAGAACATGCAGTGCAATATAAATGAAACAACACTTGGAAATTGTATCTTAAGTACCTCCCGGTTAACTGTGACGGCAGAGATAAAAAGGAATTTGAGAAGTGTGAAGTGGGTGCCAGGACACAGCGTGATGTGACGTGCTGCCGTCACCCACCAAGCCTGTGGCTCAGCCTCACTCCAGGCAAAGGCCAGGCCCCTGTGCCTGGATGGAAGGCTTTTCCTGCGGGGCGGGGGGGGCATGGGGGGGGCTGCCGTGGTGCCAACAGAAACCCTGCAGGATGCACAGAAGGTCTTGGGCAAGGTCTCAAGCTCAACAGCAAATTTCACCTTGGGGGCTCCCTCGGACAGCCAGGCCAGGACACTGGCCCCGGGGATGTAATCCCAAAGGCCTCGAACGTAGACTCTGGAGTGCCCTCCAGAGCAGACACCAATTGGCTTTGGTGGAAGTTATTCTTTCATTGTCTTTAAATTCTTGCCCATGAACAGACAAGAATACTCATGTATATGTCCACATGCATGTGTATACAGCTGTTCCCTAACACACACAGCACCTGTGTTGTTTTCCACAGGCATCTGTGTGAGTGTGTGTAAAATCAGAAGCAGGGAAGTCACAATGTCAGAAAGAGGTGAGTCTGAGATGGCGGGGACATAGGTGATTTTAGTTTCTTCTCTGCTCTGTACCGAATGACTCAAATTTAGAAAGACCGGTGGAGAATACATGACTTTTCTAACTAATCGTCTGCATAAAAAATTCCTCTTTCCCATGAAAGATGTTACACAAGACATGTTGCTTCTAAGTCCTTGTCAGCTCCCACCTTGGGTGGTGGTGACCAGGGGCTAAAAGCCAATGAAACAAACCCAGCTAGTAAAAGGGAGCAGGCACCACCTACTCAAAGGGGCAGAAAGCCATTTACCAAGGACTCTCTGTGCTTGTCACCTCCAGGAGGATGGGGCTCTATGACTGTCCCATCACAGCCCCTTGGTTCCAGGACCCAAGCTTTTAATCACCATGCGATCCTTCCTTCTCTAGTGTAAAGGATCCCATTTTTTTAGACTATTTCTTTTTTATTTTCCATCAACCTTATTTCCATTTTCTGTGTAAGAGCTGTGGAAGAACAGCTCAGTGATAGCCCTGGCCAGGCGGGTTAGAGCACTGTTCTGATTCATCACTGTTGTGGGTTCAATCCCCGGTCAGGGCACATAAAAGCAGCAACCAATGAATGCGTTAAGTCAGTGGAACAACGCATCGATGTCTTTTTCTTTTTTCCTCGCTCTAAAATCATAACATAAACATTTAAAAGACCACTGGTTGTTCCCACCCACTCAGTGGCCTGGGCAGAGAGGGCTGCAAGCCAGCATCAGTGGGAAGCTGCCGGGTAGGCCCAGAGGGGACCCGCGCCTGCACACTGGTCTGCCACCTTGAGCAGCAGTGCACTCGGGAGCCGGAGCAGTCCGTCCACCCTGAGATCCCTCCTTGGTCACAGCGGCCTTCTCCTTTTCAGCCTCTTCAGCATCTCTGCAGAGTCGAGATCAGGAAGGCCCTCCTACGGGTGGTCAGAGACGGCGCCGCGCATGCGCAGAGCCTCTTGGGTCAGCATCCAGCACATCTGACCCACCATGTGGGCTCCCTTGTTGCTGCGCAGGGATGGCGATGTCTGCACGACGCAGAGGGGAGATGCTCCACGCAGCGACTGCAGGCAGGCCCTGGGATTGGTGCCCAGAGGACGTCTCGGCTCCTGGAAGGCTGTCTGAGTCTGGTTAGCGGAGGTTGCGGGAGTGAAGCCGCCAGCCGCTGCCAGCAATGGAAGTGGCTCTGGTGGCAGCAGTAAACTTTAGCACTGCCCGCCGCCCGGTATCCCTGGAGGCCATGACATGGACCAGGGTCTTCTGGGGCAGCCGGGGTGCAAGCAGCCCGCAGCAGCTTCTCCCAGGTTCCCTTCAGATTTATAACAAGGACACCGTCCATCTTCCTTTGGTAGACGAGCTGCTCCATTTGGAAGTCAAGGTTGGTGCCACTCAACTGGGTTCCTGGTACAAGGAATTTGAGGACCTCCTCTTTCTTGTGCAGCACATCAAAGGCTCCGGACATTGTGGAGGTTTCCAGCGGGGACCAAGCACGCAGCTGTGTGGTCCTCTCCGAGTGATGTGGAAAGGCTGGATAATTTACTCGTGAAAAGGAACACTGTGAACTCAGAGGATACCCTGGGGAGCTGCCCGGATGCATTGCCAAGAGGTGGAGGGCAGAGGAGGGCGTCAGCGAATCCTGCCGCCCCTCCTTACCCACTGTGTGAGGATGGGCACGTTACCTAATCTCTCTGTGCTGCCCGCCCCGCAACTGCAAAATGGGGCGGGTGACAGGAGCATCTCCCTCTCAGGGCTACTGTGAAGATGCAGTGAGTTAATCCACATAAAGCACTTGGAACAAGGCGCGGTGCAAAGGAAGGGCGTTACCAAGGTTGGTTTTTATAGTGAACTGAAGGGAAAAAACAAGGGGCATTGGATGCTCGGTGCCTAGCACATAGTAGGCACTCAATAAATACTTCTTGAATGAACAAGTGGGGAATTTGGTTTCTAGGGGAAAACGCCCTTGGATTGTGAATTCTTGAAGAGAGGAGCCAAACAGCTCAGCATGAGACAGGGTTCAGAGGGACATTGCCATCTATTCCAAGCCAGCCAGCTGCAGGGGAGACTTGAAAAAAATGATGTCTCTAACCACCAAGATCACTGATGCATGAGTAGGAAAAAGAAAAGAAAGAAAACACCCTGGAACCGTGGCTCCTCATTGCCTTGAAAGGGAGAGGGGTTCCCAGAGATTACGTCTTGGAAAGGACACAGTTAACCTTGACCTAGGGTTTATTTGCTCTATAAATTGAGATGTGCCAGCTGGCACCAGAGCCTTGCTCCCTGCCAGTCTTGGTGGCCGAGGGGTTTTCTGAAGGGCTAGTTGGAATAAAGCAGCCGTCTTCCCACCTATCACTGCTAACTGTGCTGGGCTTTGCAAAGACGTGCGGGGCTCAGGAACAGAAACTTTGATTTCTTTCCCTGGAGTGGCTGGAAGACACAAACTCAGGAAGCAAACACTAAGGGAAGTTATGACTGGCCTCAGAGGCAAAACACTGTTTGGTTTAATAACATTATTGATGGGCCTAGGGGCATGGAATTGATAATTTGGGATAAGGACAAATTAACTATGTTCAGTTTTTATAAAGTTTCCCCAGGGGCATGTTTGGAACATTCTAGCTACATTCTTCTGAAAGCTGTCTCATTTTGAGTGGCTGGGTACCTGGTTTCTGGAATCCATGCCCTAGGAGTGTTTGTCCCCAGAAACCAGTCAGATATACCACTTAATCATTCAAGGAATATTTTTTGAATATCAACCTTATTAACTTCTATATTACATAATATATGCCTGTGAATGAATGCAGTCAAACCTTTGAAGAATGTCCACCGAACTCTTAATGGTGGTGTTTTGCCAGGCAAGGTCAGGAGTGGTTGCATTTCTTTAATAATACACATGTATTGCTTGAGTCAGCAGAGGAAAGACCCATAGAGACATACACATAAGTGGGTCACAGAGGATTTGTAGAAATCTCAGCTGCAATGACTTGAGGGGCTGAGGAAGAGGCTGCAGGGTGGGAGGCGTGGTTTCTGCGCTCAGAGAAACACAGGCCCCAGTTCTGGCCGCAGGCAGGCGGGACTTGCCTGATAACCAGCTCGCCCCTCCTCTCCACTTCCTAGTGAAAGGCCAGCTCCGTACCCCATCCAAAGGGGCGCACTTGACTCTCCCCGACCCTCTCATACCTTAGATCTTGGCCATTGTCATCGGATGAGACATCGTCGACATGGATCTGGTCACAATCCTATGGAGAATTTGGCAAGAAGAGAAAAAGAGGGAGAAATGTGATTGGTTAGTCTGATGCCACCTTTAAGAGGTGGTTTCATAAATGAGGGGTAGAATGAGCACCGGACTAGCAGTCAGAGCCTTGAATTCTAGTCTGAGCTTTGCCACTAAAGGTCAATGACCTTGGGTGAAGTTTTGTCCCCTCTTTTACCTTTGGTTTCCTTATAAACAAATGGGTTGGCTATAAGGGGGTGGGGTGACTATATCATTTATCAGGCAAACTGAGATAGCTCTGCAAGTAAAAGGGGCTGCTAATAATATTCCATTGAGAGGACAGGCATGCCGTGGGACCATCCACCTCCACCCCCAGTTACCCCAGGACACACAGTGCAAACCTTTATGTTGTCCCAGGTGTTTCCTCTGCCTGGAATGCTCTTCCACCTGCATCTGTTTAGTGAGCCTCGTGTTCTTTGGGCATTGGCTTCTGGACATATCCCCTTCCTAAGACCCCTCTGTGTCCCCTGGTCTGTGATCATCATTTATTGAGCACTTACTACGTGCCAGGCACCATTCCAAGGGCTTGCCCTTCGATGGACTCCAACCACATGCCGCTTGCCACCACCTGCCAGTCTCTCAGTTCCACTCAGTTCCCTTTGGGGAAACACCTTATCAAATGTGTGGCAAGACCACAGGGTTGGGGAACGATGAAGGCGGGCACGCAATCCAGATTCAACCAATCAGAGGGACCAGCATCCCTCTGGTCAAAGTGATTGCTTCAGGGAGAGCACGTGGTCTCAGCTGGACCAATGGGAAGCAGGCCTGGGACTCTGGTTGGGACTCTGGGAAAGAGGCGCTCGCTGGGAGCTGGGGAGGGGATCGCATTGTTTGGTCCCCTGGTTCAGCCGTAACTGAAGCCAGGCCACCCTGACCTGGTCGGCTGAATAAAGATGTCCACGTCCTAATCTCTGGCAACCTCTATGGCAAAAAGGACTTGGCAGGTGTGATTATGTTAAAGATCTTGAGGTGGGGAGACTTTCCTGGATTCTCCAGGTGGCCCCGAATGCAATGACAAGGGTCCTGTAACTAAGGGGCAGCAGGTTGTGTGATGACAGAGAGGATAAGGAGACTGGAGTGATGCGCTTTGAAGATGGAGGAAGAGGCCGCAAGCCAAGAAATACAAAAGCCGAACAGGCAAAGGACAGACTTCCCCTCGGAGCCTCTGGAAGAAACCAGCGCGCTGACACCTGAAGCTCAGGGAAACGGACTTGTTTCCAGACTTGTGGCTTCCAGAGCGGCGTTTGTGTTGGTGTAAGCCGCTAAGTGTGCGACAATCTGTTAGAGCAGCCGCAGGAAGCCGACACCTGGACTTTTCAGTTTCAGCCGGAGGGGTTGGATTTCTGTCACTTTGCAACCAGGAGCTAAGAGCGATGCGGCGCACCCCACAGAAGCTACATGTGATGCACCCCAATCCTGCCGACCCTGTCTGCGTCAGATGCTCCGTTGGGATGTGCGGATATGGCAAAAGCCGTGAGTGCAATTGCGCCGGCCCCAGCAGGAGCTCGGGCCCCAGCCTCTGACTGCCTGGGTTTGGATCCAGCTGTGTGACCCCGAGCAAATGACGTGATCCCTCAGAGGCCGGGCTGGTACAGGGAGATGACGAGGGAGCCTTTTTCACAGGGCGGACATGAGGCAGACGGGGCTGCTGCATTATAGGTGTCCAGTACAGTGCCTGGCACACAGGACGTACTGCACAAATGTGAGTGTTTGTTATTGCGAGGCCTGTGGGGGATGCTAAATGGCACCCCGCGTTAAGAAAGCCCCGGGAGAATGCTAGGAAAAACTGGGAGAAGGGCACTGAGTGGCCACCCGTGAGCCAGCAGATAACTGCCTTACACTTGAACCTCTTCTGGGCGTTATTTCATATTTTCTCTCTTCCCATATTTTCAGCCACTCTGACTGATGAGTGGTGGTCTCAGGTATAATTTCTCGCCCCCTCCCCAAAGCAGCAGAGCTCTAGGGTGCACCCCAGACGTAAAAAAAATCTTAGAGTCACATGAATATTGTAGCAATTACCCACACATGGTTATCTATAGTTATAGTTCCATTAATTAAAATGAAATAAACGTCCAAATTCAGTTCCTTAGTCCGATTTTAAGTGCTCAACAGCCACATGGAGCCAGGGGCTCTGGTACTGGCTGGTGGATGTCTTTCCGCCATCACAGAAGCTTCTACTGGGGTATTGAGGGATACAGGAACCAGGCCGACAGCTTCCCTTCTATGCCAGTAAGGTCAATCACGGAAGTTGCAAGCTGGCCTGGAGAAGAGGCTTATTTAGCCACACTCTGCTTAACACACACACATATATATATATATATATATATATATATTTTTTTTTTTTTTTTTTGTGAAACAATACCCAGTGTGCAAACCCAGGGAATCTCTCTCTCGCTCTTCAGGTCCTCAGCCACTTTGAGAACCTACACGCCCTGGCACGCAGGGCTTGCATTCCTGTATTCTGACGATCGGTGCCCGGGACAGCCACTTCCAGTTCCCCAGTGTCTACTGGGCTGTCTTCATCTTACATCACCTGGTCACTTGGCCCCTGTGGGCACCCGAGTTTGAGACCTCTGCTCCACAGCCCCCCTACAGAGATGGGAGGATCTTCGGGACAGCACTCCCGACCGACGTGTTAATGAAAACTGTATTTCCAACACGGACTTTACAGACCCACCCCAGAGAAAACAAAATGAGTTGTAGATCCCCTCCCCATCCCCCCGAGTCCACTGCTTTGCCTGCAACTGGCAAAACACCTCCCTCTGCCCTCTGGTCCCTCGCTTGAGCTGCTAAGCTGCTCTGGGGGGTCACGCAGGCTCAGGACCCCCGGGGCAGGGTTCCCTGTCCTTTCCCTGATGTCACAGGAAAGGTATGTGGGAGGCTCTGGTTTTCTCATTTGCGAGGGGATTGTTGGGGGCGCTAAAGTGTGACAACAGTAGCGATCACATTTCGGACTTAGTAAAATACCATGACGCTCAGCGAGACACTACCTCATACCCCACCAGCTGACCGGGATTGAGTTACCGCTGAGCCGGCCCTGCGGGGCGGTGGACGCTGCCGAGGACAGAAGGACAGCGCTGAGCTCCTGGGGAGGTGGATCCCATGCCTCTCAACCCTGCGGCACGGAGGGCAGGCCCCCGAGGCACAGGACACCGGCTTTTCACAGCCCAGGGTGCTAATGGCCTCTCTGGGTCAAACTGTGATTATCTGGGGGGGGGGGTGGTCTGAGCGGGACCAGCTGGCAAAGACAGAGGAAGGGTCCCCACAGGCTCGACCTGGGGACATGGGTGTGGCACAGTGCAATCCTGGCCTCCAGGAATCGACGCTTTCTGACTCAGGGAGACGCCCACCAGGAACTGGGAAGGCCCCTCGGGTGGATCACAGTGAAATGAAGTATGGTATATCCATTCAGTGCAACCCTACCCAGCGGTTCAGAGGAATACGGTGGATTTTCATGTTAGCACTTGGAATTACTTCCAGGACACCCTACAGCGTGAAAACAGTAGGCTGGGGAGTGTAACTGAGCTCTGCAACGGGACCCACCGCAGAGGGCGTTGGAGCGAGTCCGTGAGCCAGACAGGGAAAGCCCTTTGAAAAGTGCCTCTCGCACAGAAAACGTCCCACACACGTTTGGGAAAATCATTGCCATTATTACCATTTTACGTTCTATAGGCCCAAACTCTGTGCCTGGTACAGTCACGATCAAATGAAATCGGGTTCACCATTGAGAGGGGCTCACGGATGGTCAACGTGCTGATGAGGGCATGTAGAGGCCAAGCGGGAGACTCCATGCCCATGTCTGGATGCCCTGCATCCACGCGTCTCAGGAACCCAGGCCGAGGAGGGCTGGGCGTGTGGACCTGAACCCGTGAGTTCGTGTGCGTGGCGTTCAGATGCCCCTCCCTGGGCTCCAGCCCCTGCCTTGCCATTTTCTAGGTGTGTGATCTTGGGCGACTTGTTTCATACCTGTGAATCTTTGGCCGTTTTCTGCTTTTTCAAATAAACTCTTAATTTCAGACTAGTTTTAGATTGACGGAAAAGTTGCAAAATATAGAGTTCCCATATACCCAGTCCAATTATCCTCACTGTTAACATCTCATATTTGTACGGTGAATTCGTCACAATAAATAAATATCACTACATTACTATTAACTAAGGTCAGTGCTTTATTCAGATTTCCTTAGTTTTCCATTAAGGTCCTTTTTTTCTCTTCTAGGATTCCACCCAGGGCGCCCATTACATTTTGTCCTGTGAGCTGTGGCAATTTCTCAGACTTTCCTTGGTTCTGATGACAATTTCAAGGAGGACTGGTCAAGCATTTTGTAAAATGGCTCTCAACTGGGATCTGTCTCATGTTTTTCTCGTGGTTGGACTGGGGTAATGAGCTCT
The DNA here is from genome assembly GCF_021234165.1 of Pteronotus mesoamericanus. Classification (NCBI taxonomy): domain Eukaryota; kingdom Metazoa; phylum Chordata; class Mammalia; order Chiroptera; family Mormoopidae; genus Pteronotus; species Pteronotus mesoamericanus. The sequence continues at coordinate 9,067,911 of NW_026555105.1, forward strand.
GGGGGGAAGTGCCACTCTCGTCCCACCGTATCAAGGGTGTGTACTAGCAACACGACTTACCGCTGTTGACGTTGCCCGTGATCACCTGGCTCATGGGCTGTCCGTCAGGTGTCCCCACTGTCAGGTCTCTCTCCCCCACCTTTCCATATTCTACTCTTTGGAAGGAAGTCACTATGTGACGTTCACAGTTAAGCACCTACACAAATTATTTGGAATTTTCCAAAATGGAAGATATGCCTATTTTTCCACAGTATGTTTGCTGTGTGTCTTCCCTGCCCCAGGCCTAGAACCAGACATTTCTTCAAGGAGCCCTGGTTCCTTTTCCTGGAAAATGGTCATAGAAACCAAGATCTGGGTGCTGGGTGTGCTTGGTGCCACAAGAGTGTCATTGCTTCTGAGTCCTCTCTGGCCACAGAGCAAAGTCTCCAGTTTTGCATTTTTTTTTTAAAAAGTTGAGCCCTGGCTGATGTGGCTCTGTTGGTTTGGAGCATCATCCCATGCACCAAAAGGTTGTGGGTTCAACTCCTGGTCAGGGCACATGCCTAGGTTGCAGGTTCAGTCTCTGGTCCGGGAATGTAAGAAAGGCAACCAACTGATGTCTCTCTCTCTCTCTCTCTTTCTTCTCTCTCTCAAAAATCAATAAATGCATCCTCAGGCAAGGATTAGAAAAAAGTTACGGAACATGGTGAATGCATCCACTCGCAGGTACGCTGCGATGCATGTGACAGGCCTACTAGATGGGACCAGTGATGGCCCAGACCCAGCTTTTACCAGGGGTCTGAAACCGAGGCTCAGACAGGGTCCAGGTGGGACTCACACACAGAGTCACAGGGCACCAGTGGGGTATCCCTGAGGGGCTGCAGGGATGTCCCATCTTTTCTCAGTGATGACAATGATTTACCTACTTGTCATGTGCTCAGAGTCCAGGTTTAGTTTCAGGGTGACACTGGTCTCCTAAAATGCATGTGAGAGTATCCCATTTTTTCCTTTGCTCTGTAATATGTGTGGGATGGGATTTATCCTTTCTTTCAGTGTTTGGTGGAACTCATGTTTGAAACTGGCTGGACGTGGTGTCTTTTGGGGGGATTACATCCTTAACTACCATTTCAATTTCTCATGGTCCCTAGTTTATTTTGTTTTAAATATCCCTTTGGGTTGCTTAATTTAGGTAATTTATATCTTCCTGAAAAGTGTCCTTCATCTAGGTTTTCAGATTCATCGGTATAATACTGTACACGGGATTCTCATAATTGGAAAAAAAAAAAAAAGGAGTCTCCTCTGAATCTGCAGTAATGTCCACCCTTTCATTCTGGATGTTGTTTACGGATCTCTTCTTTTTCTTCTCTCTCTTTTCTTGTTCATGCTTGCCAAAGGCCTGATGGCCTTCACAGCCCTTTCAATGACCAATTCTTACTAGTTTTCCTGTTTTCCTAATAAATGTAACTTGAGGCTGGACATTCTGTCTGGACCATCCCTTACCTGCACCCCACAGGCCTGGATACTCAGTCTGCTCACTGCTGCTCATTTCCGAACAGTGAGTTCAGTGACCACTCTGTGAAAGCCCATTCTCACGGAGTTGGTGACAGGCGGGGTTTCCCCAACCTGCCCTTCTGTGGTCCGATCCCATTACTTTTTTGTCCTTGGCCGCTTGCAGACACGACTGCAGAAAGGAAATTGTTGACAAATTTGCTTTAGAAAAATGGCTCTTGTCAGAGCCCAGATGGACTCCCTGGCCAGTCCTTTTCCTTGGAGGCAAGTATATTTTTAAGCGAGATTGCTTAATGCTGCCTCTAGACTAGCCAGAGAGGGGCCTGCTCCCTGGAGGGAAACCGGGGCTATCTTTCTTGTGTTGTCTAAATGTTTAACTTATCTAAAGAGCATTAAAGAGGCCGTGGGCTGCACTGCATTAATGGCCGGTTGGGCAGGTCGCCTTGGAGAGCCGCTCAGCGCTGACACGGTGAAATATTACTCTCCCTGATAGCTCCCGCAGAACTGTAAATCAGGCCTGCCTACTTCCAGCCGCTTCTGAGTCCCTCCAGAAAGATCCCTCCCAAAGCTCTGGCAGCATGCTGACGTGCCACCCGCCCCTCTGACTGCCCACCTGCCCGGCCACGCCTGAACCGGACCCGAGGTACCTTCTGCTGAAAACCTGTAGGTTAATCAGTTTTCTTACGAAGGACTCTTCGTTCACCCACTCTGCTGACCCATGCTCCTCTGCCCCACAGACATGAAGAACAAATGTCTCAGCTTGGAAGTCAGCTTGGCCTGAGATTATATCTCCACACTAGCTCAGTGACCCTGGGAGAGGGACCTCTTTGGAACTCACTTTACTCATCTGTAAAATGGAGATTTACGAAATCTCCCTTGCCGGGTTGTTGTGAGGTTTCAGTGAGAAAATGCATGTGTGATGCCTGGCACAGGGCCAGAGCTCCACACACGTCAGTGCCGGGCAGGCCAACCTCTTGGTGCCTCCGCTTTCCCAGCTCTGAAATGGGGACACATAACAGTCTTCACGTTCTGTGGCTGTTGTCCGCTTACACGAATGCGCGCAGCAAGCCCATGGGGAAGCACCCGGCACGCAGCGCCCGTCAGTTGCTGCTGGGGTTGTGTTTACTACTCACTCCTCTCTGGGCCCTCTGCTCAGCTCCAACCACGGTCCGTGTCCTTCTTTCTAGAAACGCCTTCAGAGCCTTTGCATGTGGCTCTGCTCGCCTTCAGGGCGGGGAGTGAGGGTGCTGTCACGGTTCAGTGTGGTTCCGGTTGCTACTTGTGTGGCTTTCGTGTTGCACATACAATGAGAAGATGATAGGCTAACGCACAGAGGAGTTTTCCATCTTTCGTCGGCCTTGCACCGTTTGCCCCGGAATTTCCACTCCCCTCGCTGCCTGAACTCGCTCGGCCTGCCCCAGGCTGTCCAGCTGCTCCAACCCTCCCTGCTCTTTCTTCCTCTGAGCCCACGGTCTGCAGTTCGGTCTGCAGTTCTGTGCGGGTCTGGGCTTCCTGCTGGGAATCTTCTTCCTCGGGCCACTGGCAATCATTTTCCCTGGGAGTAGCTGCGTAGCAAGTGGACAAGCACCAGGACGGTGGAGCCTGCTGGGGCTGCCGGGCCTGCCTGTTGCCACTGCCAGCTGTGTGACTCCGGCCTGCGCATACCACCTCGCTGTGCCTCAGTTTCCTCATTGTAAAATGGGTGCTACAGACTGAATATTTGTGGAATGAAGCCCCCCTCTTCCCGTTCATATGTTGAAGCTCTAACTTCCAGTGTGGCTGTATTTGGAGATGGGGCCTCTAAGGAAGTAATTATGGTTAAATGAGGTCATAAGGGTGGGGCCCTGAGCTAATAGGATTAGTGTCCTTATAAGAAGAGGCTAGAGCTCTGTCCCTCTCCTCTCTCCCTCTCTCTGCACAGGTCACCTAGGGAAGGCCATGGTGGGGACATAGTGAGAAGGCGGCCTTCCACAGTCCAGAAAGAGAGTCCCTCAGCAGAATCCAAATTTGCGGGCACTTCAATCTGGGACACTCAGCCTCCAGAACTGTAATAAAATTAATTCCCGTTGTGTACGCCCTCCAGTCAATGGTTGTTTTTTTATGATGGCCCACGCAGATTACTACAACAAGGTTAATAGAGTGAGAATCATATATGTGAATGTATGCAAACTGCTCAGAACAGTACTTGGCACCTAGTAAGCGTTCAGTGCATGTCAGCCATGATTACTGTTACTCTCACCCTCCTGACTGAAAATACAGTTCTTACCTTACAAGCTCCAGACTTGCACTGATAGAATTTCCTCAATGATGCCAATGTTCTGTCCATTATGATAGCCACCAGCCACATGTGGCTATTTACATTAAAATTAGTTAAAATTACATACAATGAAAAACTCAGTGCCTCACCACACTGGCTGTATTTCAAGTGCTCAGTCGCCACAGGTGCCCAGCGGCTCCCGTGCGGGACAGCGCAGATTGGACCATTTACATTGTCGCAGGACCGGGGGGACGGCACTGCTCTGCAGCATCGGCCTTCAAATGGTTTTGACTGTGATCTTCAGTAAGAAGCTCATTTTCTGCCACACAGAGATCTACATTACTGAAACCTAATCTACATTACTGAAATAATTTATAAAACAATAGTCATCGCTACTGTCTGTGGTATACCCTATTCTATTCTATTTTATTCCTTACTCTTTAATTATTTAAGATATTATGCTGGTCTTGACCCTTTAAGTGGGTCAGGGTTTGCTGTTGTACCGTATTAATACTGACTTATGGTAAAATCAGGGGTTGGGCAAGCTGGTTATATGATTCTAACTTGTAGTAAAATAAATATCTAACAACTGGAATGAAACAATTTGCTCCTCTACTAGGTAGTCTGCCCCCTGCCCGTGTACGCCCCCCACCCCCAGCCCCCGGCCTAGGTCCATGGCACCTGTCGCCCTCTGGTGGAGAGGCCCACTTACGGGGCGTGTAATGTATGCCAGGCTCTGGGCCGCCTGCTTTCGTCATTGTCACAGCTCTGGAAGGGGGGGCATTTCTTCTAACCATTTAGCAGATGAGGAAACAGGCTCAAAGAGAGGGAGCGACTCACCTAGGTCACACATGATAGAGACAGTGGAGCCAGGACTCAAAGGCAGATTGATTAGAAGGTACTTGCCTTAAACTCAGAACACACATCCTGAATGGCCTGAGCTACAGCTGAATGTGGCCCTTACCTTGTCTCTGGCCCATCCTTACGCCTCGCAGACCCTTCTCCTGAGTGCTTCTGGGAGGCCGGGAACCACTGCTCTACGCGGAAACCTGCCTCCTTCCGTGCCCGCTGCGGTCTGTTCTCCACTTGGCGGCCAGAGGGAGCCTCTAAACCGTAAATCAGATCACATCGCTGCCCTGCTCAAAACCCTCCAAGGGCTTCTTGTCACCCTTAGAATATTATCCAAAGCCTGACAATGGCACAAAGGCCCCACGGATCTGTCCTCTAACCCCCACTGTCCACCACAATCCTTGCTCCTCCTTCTCCAGCGGCTATGGTTGCGAAACCTACCCCAGGGCCTTTGCACCACTGTTCCCTCTGCCTGACACACTCTTCGCCCAGGTTCTCCTCTCCTTCCCATCTCTGCTCCAGTGTCAAAGAGGCCTTACCTGGTTCAGCCTGGTCAAATAACAGCCCCTGTAACCACCTCCTCCCTGACTCTGCCTGTCTCCCTTGGGAGCACTTCGTGGGACATCACCGTTCTGGTGTTTATGGCCTGCTCCCCCAACCGCAGGGTCAGGGCCTTGAGGGCAGGGATCTCACGGTGTTTCATCTGCCACCCAATCCACAGCACTAAGTGGGGCCTGGCAACGGGTGAGCTCTCTGCCAGCGGCTGCTGCACTTGGGAGCTGACCTCGGATTTACAGAGAAAAGAGTCTCACTTTGTTCCCGAAACCCGACCATCCTCCGGGAGCCGGGCCTCTGCTGGACTTCCGAAGACCTTGGGCCTCTCCCCATCCCAACGGCCCCTGGGAGCCACAGGGGGCGGCCTGTAGTTGCAGCAGGGGCTCCCTGCCCCGGCGCGCAGTATGCTTCCCCGTGTGTGAGTCTCAACTTCCCCACCGCGTAACAGGGCTTCAGTCCTGCTGAGGTGCCCTGGGGGCTTCTGGCACTGGGCACGGTTTTGAAAAAATTCAGAGAATAAAAACAAACTGCCTTGCCTGAGTAGCTCCAGCTGGTAATTACGATCCTTCTGTGAGCAGTGCCACTTTGGCTTCGGGGCCAGCTAGGAAGAGCAGAGGGGCCAAGGTGCCGGAAACGCCGCCGGAAACACACCAATCCCGCAAAATACCCGTCTCTGAGCTTCAGGTACAACCAAAGTGCCCACTACGTGTCTGGAGTTTTTCCTGCAAACCAGCTTCAGACCCCGGTGATCTGGCGCCTTCACCGGGGTGTCCCAGACATCTTACACCCATGTGCCCTGGACAGAACGGGGGGGGGGGTGTCCCCTGCTGCGCTCCCACGCCTTCCCTGTTCTGTCCATCTCAGAGGACGCGTTGTCGCCCTGGTGGGACCAAGCCCAGGAATCGCCCTGGACTCTGCTCTCTCCTCATCCTCACACCCAGCCCGTCAGCAAGTCCTCAGGGCTTTACCTCCACCCCAGCGCCCACGTCTTCCTCCCACCTCCATTCAACCCACTTTGTCTCTTTTGCGTGGACGACTGCAATAACGTCCTGCTGGTCTCCCTGCCCCCTCCCCCCTTCTCCTCCTGTTGCTCGTGCTCCATGTAGCAGCCAGAGTGGCCTTTTTAAAACATCAGCCAGGCCGCGGGTGCTCCCTGGCACCATGGGCACCCACAGTACTTGTAAATACACTCCAATGTCTGTGACCACGTCAGGCCAGGCCTCCCGCTCGGGGCTTACCTGGCCTGGCAGACCCTGGGCGCCCCTACTCACTACAGCCGTGTGGCCTTCTCTCTGATCCCACATCACTTCACACTGTTCTCACCTCGGGCCTTTGCAGTTGCTGATCCCGCCTCCCTCGACCTCCGCCCAGCTGGCTCCTGTCATCAGTCAGGCCTTGGCTCAAGTGTCACCTCCTCGAGAGGCACTCCCCGACCCCCTCGGAACGCTGGTCCCCCATCGTACCCCCCTCACCCATCGCTCACTGTCACATCTCATTGTTTTATTTTTTTTCACATCCTTTTCACTATCATAAACTTTCTTGCTTATGGATTGGCTTGGTTGGTCACCGCCTGGCCCTGGGGAATTTAGGGTGACTCAGACAGATGTGGTCCCTGCTCTCATGAAACTGACATTCGAAGGAGGAGACAGGGAAAAAGCTACATCTACTCTGAGCTTCTCCACTACAGGGCCAATAACTTCCTTTTTTTTTTTTTTTTTTTTAAATAAAGCAAGTTGGGCTTTGCTCTTTGCAATCAGCTGAGTCTTTACTATTTTAGACTCCATAAATACTTGCTGAATTCAACTGCCAGGTTTATTTTGTTTTGCTCTATTTTACTCTCAATTTCTCTCCCTCTCTCTCCTCTCATCTCTCCTGACCCTTCTTTCCTCCAAGGCACGAGACGTCATTGTAAAAGAAGGCTGCAGGCTGCCGCTGACTAGAGACAGCCGCAGGCCCTGGTGCTACTGGGGTTCCCCGCCCCTCCAAAGCTCTCTTTCCTCATCAACAAGTTTCAACCTCGAGCCTCTCTTTGAGACAGATGTTGGGCAGAGAACAAATCCTTTTCATATACAGGAGGGCTGAGGCCCAAACGGCTTGCCTAGACTGAACAGAACGCAAGGCTGATGCTTTCGGCAAGGATTTGCTGCCCGGCCCCCTCCCCGGATTCGCGGCTGGAAAGGAAACCCTGTCTCCTCTCCTGACGAGGAACATTAGTATCACACTGGGCTGGGCGGGGCGGATTTGGAATTCGTGGCCCTCATGTTTCTACTTCACAGTTTAGTCCGCAGGGATTCACAGGTTCTGGGGAAAAAATTCCTACTAAGATAAGTAGACTTGTTCTTTCATGAACGGTTTTATTTTAGGTTGCCTTTATTTTTAAATCTGGTAAAGCAATAATGAGACATAATTTACAAAGCCACAGGCCCTCGCATTACTCCTCTAATCAGCCAGAACACCCTTCTTCACTTTGGAGAAAGCTGCTTGCTCTTTCATTAGAGGTCACCAATGCACTATAGTTCCCTCTTTGCTTTGGCTACCAGGGAGCTCAGGGATTAACTCTGAACTTAATTTCAATAGTTAGCTTAAGCCAGAATTTTTTAGTACAACACCTTACCCTAGCTTTCTATTCCTTTGCTTTAGTAGTTCCATTTTAAATATATTTTCCATTTGAAATTATTTCTAAATCTTTTTGACACAGGCTGGGCATAAACAAATGAATTAAATTTATTTCTGAAGCTCCTTTCGCCATTTCCTCTCTCCCTTGATGTTTGCTTAAAGGAGACCTGGAGCAGCTACTTTACTTTTTAAAAAGATTTATTTATTTTTAGAGAGAGGGGAAGAGAAGGAGAGAAACAGCGATGTGGTTGTGTCCCCAACCAGAGACCTGGTCCACCACCCAGGCCTGTGCCCTGACCAGGAATCAAACTGGCTCCCTTTCTGTGCGCGCGCCGGTGCTCAAGCTCCTGAGCCACACCAGCAAGGACAGGAGCAGATACTTTAAATAAGCATAGCCCCTCTGCTTGCTCTCTTTGTAAAACACGTTTTTAGGGGAATGTAAATTGCTTTTTAAAAGCTTCCATCTTGGCCCACTGCTAATAACTACGGATCCAGGAGGATCTGGACTAATTTGCCTTAATTAACTTATTAAATAGCAAATTTCAGGAGGAAGAAACGACGCAGCCTTTATTGGATTAGTAAAACTGCCAGTGGACATCACCCGTAGAGAGGCGAGAAAGGCCCATTAACTGCCCAGGGAAGCCGGGGAGATAATCCAGTCTAGTGTGTTTTTAATCAGCTGTTGCTGGCCCTAGTTTTGTGCCTTCTTAGGGGCTGCCTAGCACAAGTTTCTAGCCTTCAAAGGAAAAAGAGGGAGAAAAAGAAAAGAAACTCTTCCCCCAAACCAGAAGCAGGTGGTTAAATACTGCGAATATGAAATGAAACAAGCCATGCAAACCTCCAGGTCATTGAAGAACAAATGCGTGTCTGCGAGGTTGAAGATCATTTCCTCCATCATCAGGCCGATACGCACGGATGTCGTGGTGTCCTGTTGGAAGGAGGGGAGGAGGGTCCCGTGTGAGCGAGTCGTGCCATCTCAGCCTCCCTCCCCCTCCCGTCCCACCTCCGAAAGGCCTTTCTTCATCTGCACGGCTCGTGCACGTCTAGTGCACGGCTTAAAATGTGTCCCCGTGTGCGGTCAGGGTGCTAATGCACAGCTTCTGAGATTTCCCTTCTGGTTTTTCATAACTTATATTTACCCCCCTTTAGTATTTCATTCTCCCCTTAAAAGCCCCTGGAAGTGCAACTGTGTTCAGTGTTGCAAGGAGCAGGACGGCCTCTTGGGAACGCGCATCTTCAGGGAGGCCTGAGAGATGGCAGGGCAGGTGAAGTGGCGTAAACTATGCACAAACAGTTGGAGAGCTGGGATACGGGCTGTCTCTTTACAACAATCTCTCTGTGCAGGCCGCCATACTCCTCCTAGTATCTTAAATGCCACTGGTGTCTAACAATAGAGATTAATTATAAAAACTAACACAAAACCCACTAGGGTGCATCCTAAACCAGGGATAATGAAGCAGCCATTAAAAAAACGAAGTCATGTTAGTGTTATTGGTATGAAACGATCACGAAGAAATACAGTATAAATAACAAAAGCAAGCTGTATCACAGTATCACGTGGGACACACATTCGGCAATAAAACGGTCCCTTCTTGCTCTACTTCTTTTCTATACACATGGCATGGTAGATTGCATTACTCTTCACCCATATTTGGGGTCCCTTCCTGAAAAGCTTCTCCCTGTAGGCAGGTGGTGTCTACCAGGGGCTGTCAAACTAAATCTCACCTGTTGCCTGTTTTCCTATGGCTCACAAGCTGAGAATAATTTTTTATATATTTTCTGACAGTGTACCATCTCTATGGCTGCTTTTGTGCTTTGAAGGCAGAGGAGGGTAATTGCCATGGAGACCCTATGTTCTGTGGGGCCTAAGATGTTTACTATCTCACCATTCCCAGTCGGCAGGCCCCTGATATAGACCCTCCCTGTTAAAATCAGGTGGGATCATGTGACTTGCTTTGGCCAATGATCTATGAGCCGAAGTAATGCTTCACTTCCGGTGGGAAGCTTTAGGAGTCAGGACATGGTTTGCCATGTACTCTCTCTTCCCACATCACAAGACTAAGTGCTCCAGATAAAAGCTACCCTGACAGCCTGGGTTCCAGAGGAAAGATGACGTGGGTTGGGGCTGCAACAGACCACAATGAACGTGGACCATAAATGAGAGGTCGATGAGATTCGGGGGATGTTTGTTATTACAGCATAGCCTCACCGATCCCAACTGACACACGTGGAAAATATGTGGCATAAGGGTTCTCAACCCTGGCTGTACACTGAAATGACACGAGGGGCATTTTAAAATCCTGAGGCTCAGCCCTGGTCGGGTAGGTCACTGGGTTAGAGCGCTGTCCTGATGCGCTACGGTTGCGGGTTCGATCTTTGGTTAGGGAATACACAAGAAGCGACCAATACATAAATAAGTGGAACAAGAAATCGATGTTTTTCTCTCTCTCGAATCAATAAATAAAACAATTAAAAGAAAAATATACTGAGGCTCAGGTTGAGCCCCACACCTATAAAATCAGAATTGCTGAGGGTGGGGTCTGAGAATCAGGAATTTTTAAAGTTCCTCAATGTGATTTTGAGGTGCAGCCAACATTAAGAACCACTGGTCTAAAAGGATATACAACACTTAGTAATATTCCCGGTTAATGCCTATTGCATGTTTTCTCTGTGCCACTCTATATGTATTAACATTTAATTCAGTCAGAGCTCTTGGAAGTGAACCCTATTATTTTCCCCTCTTACAGATGAGAAGACTGAGGCTCACAAAGGTTAGATAACCTGATCAAGGTCACATGACTAGGAAGTGCTGGGATTTGAACCCAGGAAATCTGATTCTAGAGCAGCACTGCTTTTGAGGAGGTCTTGAAAGGACTGGGGGTGGGGGTGGGGCAAAGGGGACCTTGTACTGGAACTCTGTAGATCTCCCTTCCTGTTTGAATTTTCTTTTTACGGAAAGGTTGTATTACTTCTATTATAGAAATAAATAATTAACAACATCAACCCTTCTCGACCCTTAGAAGAATGTAGCCGGTGATCTCAGCTACACACACACACACACACACACACACACACACACACACGCACACACAGTGAAGAATGAAGGCCAGGAACGCAGCCATTATGCAAAACACTTCATCAGGGCCCCCACCGCCAGAGCTCAGCACTCAGAGTCCTGGCTGGACGTTGCAGGGTAGAGCACTCGGTGAAAAATGAAGACAAAATGAGGAAAACAAACTTTTCAGGGCCAAGAGGGAATCATTGTGCGACCTGGGAAAAGGTTCTGGGGGTGTTTTCACGCATTACTCATACCCCAACCATTTCACCTCTGCATAACTGCGCATTCCTTCTAGGCCAGGCTGTGCGTGCACTGACCACCGACAACCAGCCGCAATGCGCTGGACCAGGAGCAAGAGGAAGCTGCTGTTGGGACTCATCCGCTGAAAGGATTTGCTTAGAAAATGTCCACTCCCCGGCCAGTGCATAAAACAGGGAAAGTAATTATTGTATACAAAATGGCTTATCTGTGAAACGTATTTGTATGGTGTTAAGAAGACAAATCCTCGATGCTGATAAAGCTGAAATGCTGATTTATTGACACTAGGAGGATGTGATGAGAAAGCTTGCACGTCTGTGAGGGGGGCAAGGGTGAGAAAAGAGCTGAATTCTTGTCTTCTAGTTTGAGAAGCCAGAAATCATGCCTACGTAGAAAAAAAAGATCAAGAAGTACTCACCTAAGGAGGTTACCTAGAACTCTGGAGGTAAATACCAAAGAACCAGCAAGAGCTCAAAGCAGTAACCTCTGGGTAGAAAGAAAGACCGCTGTTTTTCATTGTACGTCCCTTTGGAGGACTGCATGCATTTTAAACTACATGCATAAATGTCTTAGATTTTAAAAACTAAATAAAAAAAAATAAAACATTCTCAGTAGTTCCACTTCTCATTATCTCTCCTAGAAGAAAAATTTATACTTGTGAGCAAGAGACAAGTAAAAAGATGTTCATTATAGAACTGTTTGTAAGTAGGAGAACGCTGGAAAACGATATAGCTATCCAGCCAAAGGTGATTAGAGAAATAAAATAGAGTAGTATATTCAACCATGGAAAACTAGATTCAATTGAAAGAAATGAACCTGACTTTCATGTATTAATATGGATACACCAAAAACATATTATTGAGTGAAAGCAGCAATCTTCTGAAAGTTATACACTGCATGTTTTACCATACATTATAAATACATAAAATGTTCCTACATATTTTCCATGGGCACTTATATATTTGTAAATATCCTAAAGGATATACCCTGGGTCAACAATAATTACTTCTGGCAGGCAGAGAGGTGGGAACAGGAATTAGAGGTGATGATGATCAAAGTAAACTTCAGCAGGATCTAGAACACGCTAACATTTTATAAAAGAGAAGGGATTCAAATACTTATTGGATGATGAAAAATTAAAACAAAAATTCAAAGTCACCCAAAGGTCCCTTAGAATACCTATCTATTCTTGAGCATTCTTGTTATTTCCTGTTTTCCTAAAATCTGCTTGCATGTTGCTCAGTAGATTGTTTTGAACTGTGGAGGCGGCACCTCTGGTGAAAGCACTTGATAAAAACTAGTTGTACAGAGGCAGAAACGTCTGGAATAGCCCAAGAAAAGCACAAGTGTCCCGGGAGTCAAGTGATGCAGAGTGTTAATCAGGGCCAGACCACATTCTCCAAGTAGAAAATATTTTTCCAGGGTTGCAAAGACTGAGAAACTAAGGAAAAAAATTGGTGGAGCCTCAGCATTAATTAACGTGAAATACACCTGGAATAAGGGCACGACAAAAGCCACCGGCTTCATTGGGAGCTGCCTGCTGACCACATCCCTAATGCATCCCACAAACACACCGCCCTGGTTGGTGGGCTTCAGTCGCCCTGTGCAGCTTGGAGGGCGAGGCCCCTTTGACTGACCCAACACGCCGCCCAGTGAAATAAAGCCTAAAATATGGGAGCCTTCACACCATGTTCCTTAACTAACAAAAGGCCCCTGACCCATTCAAGTCCACCCTGATCCCTCTACCATGTGACGTGCAGCGAGGATGGCGCGAGGGAGCAGGTGTCAACACCCAGCCTGCTATGCAGCAGGCTCTGCAAGCGCTGGTCCTTGGCAAAACCCCCCAATCTGCTCTTTCCCTCTGAAGCAGAGCACCTGTTTCTGTAAACCCAGCCGGAACACCCACGCCATCAGACAGTACCACCTCACATGAAAACCATTTTCTTCGTCATTACATGCTCTTTGGAGTAAAGAAAGAAAAAAAAAAAATCAGTGGTTAATTTCCTAAACAAGCAACAGCAGAAACAGATTTGCTTTTAAGAAATGGTCAATTTAAACCAGAACAGAGAACCGAGAAAAGGGAGTTTTTCCAAAACAGGCTTCAATTTGTAACTTGTCCGTCAAAGAGCTGCGCTGGGGGCTGGTGGGGTTGGGGTGGATGGAATGTCATCTTTCAGAGTTTGTGGGTGGTTCTCTCCCAGCGAAGGGACCAATCAGACTAGGGTGCTGCAGGGTTTTTTTCCACATGCCCTAATGTTCTACAGATTTCTCAGGGTTTGTTCGGTTTTGATGACAGCGAGGTGGGCTAAGCACGCATTCATTTACAAGCCTCAGTGCATTGGACACCCCCTCCCCGGACCCCAGGCAGATGCCGGGGACCTGATTGCAGCTCGGTAACCTAATTATTACGCATTCTTGGTGAAGTTCCCTTAATTAGAGGGGATGGTGGGGACTTTCACCACATGGACCACTCTCAGATCTGCCTTGTGGGTCAGTAAGTTATCTTGTGATGTGTGGTTGTATTTCCTGGATGGAAGGGAGAGTGAAGGAGCATAAAAAAGAAAGCTTTTCTAAAAACAAAATTAATCTGATGTCACACATGAATGAAGAATATGACATGTGCATTCTGAGAGGTTTAAAAACCTGGATGCAAAAGTTGGTCAGCGTTAAGAAGAGAGCAGTTGTTTTCTATCAAGGGTCTGTATCCTCGACTTTACAAGCTCCCCTTCTCAATCCCAACAGATTAGAAGGCAACCGTTTTCATTACAAAAGAAGCCCAAGTTTTTTGTTTTGTTCTGTTTCTTTAAACCAAAAAAGTTGTTTGAATGACCCACAACTCTATTTATCCATTAAAGAATTCCCTTTTCTGAGTTTTCCAAATTTTTATAATAGATGGATCTAAAGGGTGTTTAATTCAAAGAAGTGAGATCCACATACTACTCCACTCACGACCTTTTGAACAAAAGGCAGGCACACCCCAAATTTATCTTGAAATGGGCTTCTACGGCTGTGGTCTTTTGGGTTCTTTCACAGCTGACTGAGTAACAGCAACAATAATTATAACAATGGCCGACCTTTACTGAGTGCTTTGGAGTATAGGTTGAAAAGGAGGGCTCTGAGCCAGACTGATTATAAGGCCACTTCCACCTCTTACTGGCTAGATGACCTTGTATGAGTTAGTTAACCTCTGTGTGCCACGGTTTCTCATCTGTGAAATGAGGTTACTTACCTCATAGGGTTATTAGAAAGATTAAATGAGTTTTTCAAAGTGCAGGTAATAATCCTTTTAGTGAAAGTTTACTTTAACAACCATCATAAAAAGGGAGAAAGAATAGAGGTCATACAAGAGAATCCCTGGGTCAGTAAAATGTGGCCCATGGCCTGGATTTGTAAATGGAGTTTAATTGGAACACAGCCATGTGCGTTTGTTCACATATATTTATAGCTGCTTTTGTGTTACAATGGCAGAGTTAATAGTCACTACGGAGCCTAGCTTAAAGCCTAAAGCATCTATTATCCCTTTATAAAAAATAGCCTGTCAATCCCTAGAATAGATAGATGATAAAATGTCAGAATACGACATATGCGGTAATGCTGAGCTTCTGTTTCAGTTGGAGTGTGTGTGTGTGTTTGTGTTACATCGCTATTTATATTGCTATGACTATTACTGTTATTACCATATGACTTGTGCATGGTCACTTGTAAGAGGCAGTGCTGGGACTAGAACTCAGGTCTGACCTGACTCCAGATTCCATAGTCCTCTGGTTGTGCCGTGATGCCTGTTCTGGCTTCTCTGCTTTGAGGGTGTGTCTGCCTTCCATGGCTCGGCTGTGTGACCAGAGCTAAGGGGCCCCTCTGGAATCTCCACTGCACCAGACCTCTATGGTAGCTGGTGGTCTCCGTCTGAGCTGAGCCATTTAGTTGCTTTCACTGGGGGTCCCTGTCTGTGCAGGAAAGGGCTGGCTCCGCAGGCCTGGGCTGCTCAAAATTGGCACGTTCCTGAGAAAGGTCTGTCTTCAAGACTGGCCCTCGGCTGGCTCCTAGCAGATGAGCTCTGAGCACCTGTGCCACGCGGTGCCAGTTGTTCCAACAATTCAGGCCAACTGTATGATTTATGGGGGACACCTGTTTTGTTCTGGGGGGCTGGCATCTGAATGGCTCAGGTCAGCCCGAAGGCGCACATGCCTCTATCACCAACCCCAATGAGACCCTGGGCATCCAAGCTCAGGTGAATGTCCCTGGTTGGCAACACTTCCCAGGTGTTGTCACACTTACAGAGGTGTGCAAGCTACCTGGAGTGCGGGTGCTCTGCTGGGAGAAGATACCTGGAAGGTTGTGCCTGGTTTCTCCTGGACTTCATTCCGCACACCTTCTCCTTTTGCTGGTCATAATCTGTGTGCTTTCTCTGTAATCAGCTGTAACTGTGAGTGTAACAGGTTTTCTGAGTCTTGTAGGTACTAGGGGTGTCCAACCCATGGCCCGTGGGCCTCATGAGGCCCAGGATGGCTATGAATGTGGCCCGACACAAAATTGTAAATTTACTTAAAACCTTTTTTTGGTCATCATCTTTCATTAGTGTTTGTGTATTTAATGTGTGGCCAGGACAACTTTTCTTCCAGTGTGGTCCAGAGACACCAAAAGGTTGGACACCCTGACTGTCTCTATGAGCCTGAGGGTGGTCTTGGGAACCGCTGCCATGGTGTCTTTATCAGACACCTTGAAAAAGAGGTGGCATGATATTGTGGAGTTACGTAACCTCCCTGGGAATGAATTTTCATGCCTGTAAATGAGCAGTTAATCATGTTTGGTAGAGATAGTATCCAGGATGATCTCACAATGTAGGCCTGGCCGGAATCACAGTGACTGGTTCAGAGATGGTCATGTGGCCAGTGGGAGCCAATAAAAATTGGCTCTAGGACGTGAGCTGTAACTATAGCCTGAGCTGGCGGGACCTAAGGTTGAGGATGCTGGCAGCCCTCCCGGTCCCGAACACAGGCAGAGCCTTCCTGGCAACGCACACGTACCCACAGCAAAGCATTACAGGGTCAGATCGCACCGATCCTGAAGTCTGCCTCTAGACATCTGGGTTACATGAGCAACTAAGTTTTCCTTTTGGGCTTAAACTAATGTATGTTGAATTTCTGTTGCTTACAATCAAAAGATTTTTGACTGTGCTTGCCACTTGCCCAGGCCCATACAAAACCGGGTGGTCCCAACATCGGCCATGTCCAGTGGGCATGTTCAAGTGCTTCTGCTCATCTTAGCAACAACCAAGCTTTTCCAAGAAGCGCTTCAGAAGGACTGAATGTCTTCTCTTCTGATGTCACCTCTAGGCCCCCCTGAACTAAGGTGACGGAAGCCAGTTGCATGGAAGGGTCCGAATTACTATTTGGTCTTTGAGCAACCATCTACCCTGCATATAAACATTACTTAATGGGGCAAATGGCTTCCTCCCAACGGCCACCACCAGTTGCCTCCACCCCTCACGAGCTGTGCATGAAAGTGGCCACAGGCAAGAGGCTCCATGAAGCAAAGTGGTTGAGAGCATCACCCTCTCTGAGCCTCGGTTTCTTCATCTCAATACAAGCCGTGAGTCCTTCCTAGGGCTCCCGGCGGGTAATGCATGCGATGCGACTAGTGTTAGGTATTATCAGCAAACAGCAGCAGGGCCCAGAATTTTACGCCAGAAAGATTTCCCTGCTAAGAAATTCCCGTGGAATAGTGTAACCTGGTATTTTTCAAACCGTGGCCATTCTCATAATACCTTTGCAAGTTCTGCCACCCTGTGCAGCCGCCCTGTTCACTTAATATTTTCCTTAATTCAGGTACCTGTCCCCTTTTTTTCTAAATTAAATGCATTTGGTTTAGAAAGAAACCTGTTATCATGGCCAGAAATGGCAAATCTGTTCCACTCAGCATTAAGCAGAAGGTAGCCATAAAGATAGGTATGTGTACTAGTGTATCACCGCCTGCTGCAGAAAATTACTACCAACTTAGGGGCTTCAAAGAATGCACATTTATTCTCTTACGGTTCTGGAGATCAGACTACAATCAAGCAGTTAGCGGGGCTGTGTTCTGTCAGGAGGCTTCAGAGAATCAGTTCCCGCGACCTTTTCAGCTTCTGGAGGGACCTGCACTCTCTCCCCTCCGCCCTCTCCCTTCCGCCCTCGTGTCTCCTGCTCCTCGGCCTGCCTGCTTCCCTCCAGTAAGGACCCCTGTGCCTACACTAGGGTCGCGTGGTCACATCTCAAAGTCCCCTTTGCCATCTAAGGTAACGTTCGCAGGTCCTGGGGACCAGGAAGTGGACATCCTTTGGGGAGGTCATTGGCCTGCCTGTCACAGGAGGCCGCCACCATGTTACGACATGTGGCTCTTGTGGATACGTCATCTTGGGGACCATGTGTTCAGGCAGTGGTTCTCAGCAGAGGTGGCACTTCCTCTTAGAGGGTAGTTTGGAAAATTGGAGGGCATATTTGGTTGTCATAGTAATTGGCGGGGGTAGTGGCATTTGGGGGGTGATATTGTGATTTATAAAAAATATTATTTGGGTCTTCTGGCACAGAGCTCCTAACACTCTTGGAGAGTCCTAAGTGACTAGAGGAATGAAACTGAAAGGAACATCTTTTCTTATTCATAACAAGCCCCTTTCAACCACACAGTTTAGGTTAGTGAAGGAACTTTTGGAAAAAAGTCTGGCAGTGGTTGCCGGGGAAACACACCTCGTTGCTTAGGGGGTTGGAACTCTCAGCCCCACCCCCTGACTTCCGGGGAGGGGAGTGCCGGAGATTGACTTCAATCACCAATGGCCCACGATTTAATCAATCACGCCGATGTCATGAAGCCTTCATAGGAACTCAGAAGGACAGCTGGAAAGAGCTTCTGAGGTGGTGAATATATCCACATGCCAGGAGAGGGGCGTACCCAGGTTTCATGGGGACAGAGGATCCCACATTTGGGACCCTCCTGACCCTGCTGTATGTACTTCCATGTATAGCTGTTCATTAAAGGGTGTTCATCTACACCCTTTAAATAAACTAATAAGTGTAAGTAAATGTTTTTCTGAGTTCTGTGAACTGCTCTAGCAAGTTAATCGAACCCAAGGAGGGGGTGGCAGGAATCTCCCATTTATAGACGGCCAGTGAGAAGCACAGGCGGACTGGGGATGGGCATCTAAAGCGGAGGCGGTCTTGTGGGACTGAGCCCATACCCCGCGGGGTCTGCTGCTCTCCCCAGGAAGACAGGATGAGAATTTTAACAAAAATCAGAGCTGTTCTCCTCCTTTGAAACCACTAGCTCCCCATGGCCTCCGAGTAAAGCCAGCATCTTTCCACCATTTCTTTTTCTGCTCCAGCGCGTCTTTCTGCCCTGTAACGCCGAACTCGCTCCTGCCTCAGGGCCTTTGCATGCGCTGTTCCCTCTGCCCAGAATTCCCTGTCCTCAGGTATGTTCGAGGCTGGCTCCTCTGTGATATAAAGTTCCCACTTTCAGTACCAGAAAGGACTTCTCTGACCCTTCCATTCTAGAGCAACCCTGATGCTGACCCTCCACTCACTCCACATCCCATTATCCTGTTAAAAGTTTTTAACAGCATTTATCATGATCCGAAATAACCTTATTTACTTATGATTTTTGTGCCTCTACCACAACCCGAAGGTCAGTTCTGTGGGAGCTATTGCTATGTCCCTTGACCCTGGAGTTAAATAAAAATATTTAACTGAGCCCCATACTCAGTTAAATATTTTTTATAAAGGAATATATAAATGTGTGAGCTTTATGTACATTACTATGTCTCCTCCTCAAAATATCTTTTCCCTATTTCACAGATAAATCAAGACTCAAAGCAATGAGGTGACTTGTCCAAGGTCACGCTGCTAATAAGTGGCAGGTCTGGGGTTCAAAACCAGGACTGTCTGCCAAGGAACCTCCAAATCTTAGCCATTGTTCTCGCTGAGTATGTCCTTAGAGGTTTGAATAATATCAAATAAAGTACTTTATAAGGGAAAAGAAGCTTAAGGCAGCTTATTGTCAGATTTAAAAAAAAACACACGCCTGATTTAAAACTGTCAATGTCTACTGTTAATGAAGTAAATGACCCATTTAATGAAATTACACTTCCAACGCGGGAAGAAATGACGAGCAGCTGCCGTGTGAAAATCAGGCCGGATTCTCTTCTCAGGTCTCAGCCTGGCTCTCCTTTCTAATCACTGCTGGGCTTCGGGGAGGACAAAAGGAGGCCCCGATTGCCTCTGAGCTTTTGTGCCTTTCATTTCCTGGACTTGAGATGGAAAGGCAAAGTTCCCTTGTTAAATCCTCACTGCTCGCTGCCCTCCTCCCCGCCCCCAAAGCCAGAAATGGCTCTGCGGGAACCAGACACCTTGGCTGAGACTGGAAATCGGATCCCTGTCGCCGGCCCCGGAGGGCTCCAAGTCCCCTCTTTGCTCCCCGGCCTTCCCGCGACTTCGAGTAGCTGTGACTTTTCCAGGTGCTGTCACAGGAGTCAAAAAGAGGCGTGACGTGCGAAGGCCCATTTTAGTGACCAAACTTCAGGGCCTCCTTAGATCCATTAATGGTATCAAATGCAATGTTTCCAAAGCAAACTTTCAGGAAAAAACACACCCAAGCAACCAAGCAAAAAGCAAGAAACGCTGTTAAATGCTGTCGTGTTCTGACGGTGGCCTAAGGTGAGCCGCTTCCAGGTCCGCTTCATCCCTGTTGGGGCTGTCTCAGGTGCAAGGCCACCGTCAGCTCAGGGCTTCGAGGTGAGGCCCGGAGAGCCCAATCTGTGCCCCGAGATGCTTCGATTCCGACATCCTGTGCGTTAAGCTCACTTCCAGTCCTGGTCCTCTGAGCAGACCCCATCCCCGGCGTCAGCCCTCCCGGCCTGTGTGCTCGTCTTCCCTGCTCCAAACACATCTTGGAGCTCGGAGTGCTCCCAGGGGACGGAAGTCTCTGTGGCTCCAAAGAGACATCTGGAGATTCCTGAACAGTTCCCTCAGCACAAAGCTTCTGGGAGGATGAACTCGGTTAACCCTGCTTCGTGCTCCTCATGAGGCTTTTCTGAAGGAAACTTGCGTAACAAGTAGAGGTAGCTGTTCGGGAACGCGAAGTGGCTGCTGGGTCATCATGTGCTAGCAGGCTCATCCACAGCTGACGTTTGGGTGGGAACTATCAGCTCCTGGGATGTGTTCCTGCAAGACGTCGGTGGCCTGGTGAACCGTCAAACTCCCAGAGATAATTATGTTTAAAGCAGTGATTTGGTCCAGTTCTTTAGGGGGTCTGACGGGTGGGTGCCTTACCATTGCTTTCACATGTTTGCAAAATGTCTCTAGAATGAAAAATTGGAACGGTCCCTAAATCAGGGTTTTTTAGCCTCGGCACGGCTGACGTTCTGAGACAGGTCAGTCCGTGCTGTGAAGGCCGTTCTGCACACGGTGAGATATTTAGCAATGTCCCTGGTATCCACCCACCAGGTGCCAGCAGCACCCCTCACCCAGTCGTGACAATGGATAACGTCCCCAGACATTGCCACATGTGTCTGGGAGGCAAAATTACCCCCCATGGAAAACCACTGCTCTAAATGATTTTAAAATAATGAAAATGCTTGGCCCTTAGTGTCAGCTGATCAACTTCGTACTTGTGAAGTGGGCCACCTTATTAATGAGATTGAGCTGAATTAACATGATGAGCTGAATTTAAAAAAAAAAGTAATCTCTCAACCAGCTTAGTGGAAGATGCTGTTTTCTTGTCTTAAAGGGCAGTGAGACCCAGTAGGTAGTTCAGAAACACTGCTGCAGCCCGAAGTCTGTCTGCAAACCGGGCTTTGCCCTTCCTGCTAGAAGATGTGCGACTTTGGGCAAGTCGCTGTGCCCGGTTCCTCGTCTGTAGCATGTGGGAGGCTGTAGCATTTACCTCCTAATGTGGCGGGGAGGACGGATGAGCTGATACGTCATGGACAGCTCTTGAGATGGGTGGTGGGTGCAAGGCACGCACTCCTGGCAGGTGAGTCCTTATGCGCAGAATGAGGGGCTCACTGGCCACGCCCAGCACTTGCATTTGGCTGTCTTTCTCAGGTACCCCCTGAAGGCAAGGCTGGGGGATTACTGCAGGGTTGGAACTCGGCTTGGCATTTTTCCATCCAGCCCTTCCTTCTCAGCTCAGCGCCCAGGCTGCTGTGAGCCAGGTTTGCGTCTTGGTGGGGACGCTGTCTGGGCCTGCGGACGCTGGCTGCCAAGGGCGGACTTGCCCGCTCTGGAGGTGGTTCACAAACAGGCAGCTCGCCACCTGCATTTGTCTCGCTTTTCTTCTGGGATGGCCCTGACGTCCCAAACTTCAGGACAATGAGCTTCTGCACCTAGTCTGGAACGGAGACCTCTCCCCCTACCTCTTTTAAAGAAAAAACACACAAACACACAAAACCAATCAAAGCCATCACACCATGCAAGCCAACTGGGTCTTTAAAAAAAAAAATCACTGCCAAGTAGCTGTTTACAAGCTGAACAAATAATTACTCTGCCACGAGGAAGAAAAGTATTAATTAAAGCTATTCATTTAACCAGCCTCACTATTCTGCAGGGTTTATCTCTTGGAAGTGTCAGCCAGAGGTTAGAGATGGATTAACACACAATGCAGGGCTTTGCCAGTTAAATCTCCTCCTTGTGGTTAGCTTTTAATAATAAAGTTGTCATTAAAAGAGAGAATTTAATGGTTTTAATTGGGTTTAATTACTTGGAAACTCCTGGAAAACAGATCAGCGTGTTTAAAAGAGGAAGACAAGAAAATGATGGTTGTAAAGAAAAAATAGGCTGATTCACATGTTTGAACAGTAAAGTTAAAAAAAAGACCCAACACAACAACCTGGTTTCTTTGGCCGTTTCACAGGAGAACACAGAAACCAGAAAAGACCTTCTTAGCTCCGCAAATGGGCCTATTTGTACTAACAAGAATCTTACCAAAAGAGCTGTAAGATAAATCCAGTCATCACTGAATCACAAAAGAGTCAAGCTGACTACAAATGATAAAATCACACTCAGATTGAAGAGAACAAAGAAAGATGTCTGAACTGGTCCCTCTTTGGGAGCTTTAGGTAACTACTCAGTCTCTTAGACTTTTTATCTTTAAAAAAATGTTCTTTCGGCTGGAGGCAGCTAGCAGCTTTTAAAACAGTTTCCTAGGATATAAGTTTAAAGACAAAAAACCAAACAACCCAATAAATAAACAGATAAATGGAGCTGTGAACGTGGAGTCGGGGAACCAACTGTCCTGACGAGCCCCAACTGAGGGGGTCCTCGGGACTTGGGACTTCGAGCCTTTAAAATGTAAAAGTTCCAGGCAGACTCCGATGAGGTGTGCACCCTTCCATGTCCAGGATGGAGGGGCATCTCCGCGCGTGGAGTTCACAGAAGTTCATACCAAGGGCCGAGAACAGAGCCTGACCCTCAGCAAGTGCCTGCTGTGGCTGTCCAGCACCAACGCCCCTCGTCAGCGCCGTGCGTCTTCCTTTTATTATTATTAATTATTAGTAGTGGTAGTGATACTTGAGCATACCTTCCATAGAGAGGACATTCTTACACAACCAGCAACATGCTTCTAAAGATGCAGTTCTTTAAAAGACAGTTGTTCATTAATTTATTATTATTTGTTGTTATATTTATTAATTTTGTCTACAAAAGCTGCATACTGTGCATCAGGAGCAGCTCTAAGCTCTTCCACATATTAGTGCAGTTAGCTCTCCCCTTGCAGACCCTGTTACCTTGCAGATCGCCGTTACACGCATGGTACAGAGGTAGACAGTGAGGCACAGGGAGGTAAAATGACTTGCCTGAGGTCACATGGGTAGGGGGTGGAGCTGGCTTTGAACCTGAGCAGTCTGGCTCCAGAGCCCTTACTCCAGACCAGAGGTGGGTGGACTTCTTCATAAAGGGCCAGATAGAAAATATTTCAGGCTCTGTGGCCCATATGATCTCTGTCACAACTACTCAATTCTGCCGTTGTAGTGTAAAAGCAGCCAGAAACAATATGTAAGTGAATGGGCATGGCTGTGTGCCAATAGAACTTTAATGAAAAAAAAAAAGGTGGTAGGCCCGGTTTGGCCCACGAGATGTAGTTGCCGACTCCTGGTGGAGACCGTTATGCGCACTGGCTCCTTGCTCTCAAACACTGCCAGTCCCTTCCCCCATGGAGCGTACGGCCTGCTGGACGGGGAGGGCCATGAAGCTCTAAGACACATTTCATTTCAGATGGTGACAAGTGTTCTGAAGAAAATGAAACGTGAGGATGTGCTGGAGGGGTGAGAGTGAGTGAGGCAGATGGAGCATGTCTGTGTTTATGTGGTTTGTAGAAGGATCTAGGGGCCAGGTGGTCAGGGACGTTCTCCTGAGCAGGTGACACCAGAGCAAAGACCCAAATGAAGCAAAAATGCCAGCCGTGGGGAAGACGAGGCAGAAGGAATAGCCAGTGCAAAGGCCCTGAGGCAGGAACTTACTAGGTGTGTTCGAGAAGCATCCCTAAAGTATAATGTCTGGCATGGGGAGAAACTGGGGTTGGACCGAAAGTTGGAAGGTTGGCCAGGAAACCTGGGGGCCCTGTGATTGGCCGTGGTCAGCCCGGGGGGCCGAGGGACTGAGAATCGCCTTGGTGGTGCGGGGTCCCTTCTCTGCCACTCACTAGCTGGGCTGTCTTGGGCAGGGCCTCAGTGTCCTTGGAGGTAGAGTGATGATCACTATGTCTACCTTGTAGTTTTGTCTTGAGGACCAAGGAGATGACTCACAACCCAGTGCCATACATATGAGGAGAGATGCATAGTTTTTATCTTTATAATCGAAGGTTTCTGGGTATGGGTTACTGTATTTTGCCATGTATGATGCACACTTTTTGCTCAAATTTTTGAGGGAAAACTAAGGATGAGCATTATATGTGGGTAGTACTAATTCTGTATCTATAGAAATGTTTTTAATTCTCTTATTTATGTGTATGTGTTAAAAGTGTAACTCTAGAAAGCAATGATACCTGTATGAAAAATAATACCCTGCAATATGATAATTGGTTTTGTTTCTAAATATAAATAAATAAATAATTTAGTTAAAAAATTAAAATGAAAGACTTTTTTTTTCCCTGAAAGTTTGGGCCAGAAACGTGGGTGCACAGTATACTCAGGAGCGCATTTTACCCAGCAAAATACAGTATATGCTACTAATTGAAAGTCACTGTAAAGTAAATACCTCCTTTTTTTAAAAGCTCTAGACACATAAATTTGACAATGAATAAAATGGCCCCATTCCTCAAAAAACCACAAACTACTAAAACTCACCCTGGATGAAACAGCTACAAGTATTAAAGAAATGGAATCCATAGTTAAAAACCTCCCCAAACGAAATCTCCAGGCTTAGATGGTTTCACTGGAGAATTCCACCACACGTTTCAAGAAGAATTAGCACCAATTCTCCACAATCTCTGCCAGAAAATGAAAGAGAAGCCGACACTTCACAACTCATTTTATAAGGTCCATATTTCCCTGACACCAAAACCAGCAGAAGAGAGTATTTAAAAAAAAGAACAAACAAAAACACCCGAGTTCTTCAAATAGAAGACGCGCATCCTTCACCAGCGCCAGGAAGCCTGTGCTCCTGGAGCAGCACCCACAGCACCCTTGGGAGACACGCTGCCCGGGCCGCTCTTCTGAGGTCAGCGGGGCAGGGATTGCTGTTCCAGCTTTCCAGATGTGCAAACCTCTATCTAGTTTCAACATATTTTCACCAGCTCCAAAAGAAACTCCACACCCTTGAGGCCGTTGGTCCTCAATCTACCTCTATGGACTTACCTATTCTGGATCTTTCGTGCAAACGGAATCACACTAGGCATGGCCTTTTGTGTTTAGCATAATGCTTTTAGGGTCTGTCCACGTTGCAGGATGGGACAGAACTTCATGCCTTTCTATGGCTGAAAAATATTCCATTGTATGAATATCCTGTGGTGTATCTATCCATTCATCCACGGATGGACCTTTCCAGAGATTCATACTGAGTATTTCTACTTTGAGTTCGGCCCCATCAGGGGAGCTTGCATGGGCGCTTCCCCGCCTCTGCCATCAGAAGGGTCCACAAGTTCACTAATTCACAGAGGACATGCGGGAAGCAGCTATGGTGGGGGAGACCTCCTATTTCCCCGTCAAAGTCAACCCCCAAAACAACCTCCCTGATACCGTCCTGCCATTCACCAAGTGACACCCTCATCACCGAAGGCTCTCGGGATTTCCAGCCATCTTCGGACAGCTCAAGAGCCCTATTGTTGGGAAATAACCACCGTCAAAAGTGCAGGTGGGGCGATGGGGGAGATAGCGTCTCAACGCGCTCGTTAAGTGTACAGGAAAATTGTTCCTATTATTTCGGTCCGCAGGGTGTCTGGGATTTTTTTTCACCACTTATTGTGAGCAGCAAGCCCTATATTTACAGAAGACAAAAGAGCTTCTCACTCTAACCCAACAGACAATTTGTTGTGGGGTTTTGCATTGGAGATTTAAATCCCTCTTATTATTATTTTTTCAGATGCCCTTCAGCATTCATTGAAAGGTGGGGCTCGGGAAGGGGGGAAAAAAAAGAAAAGTTGGCAGAAGAAGTCCGGGGACGTGGTCGGCATGTGTCAGATTTG
Source organism: Pteronotus mesoamericanus (assembly GCF_021234165.1). Lineage (NCBI taxonomy): Eukaryota > Metazoa > Chordata > Mammalia > Chiroptera > Mormoopidae > Pteronotus > Pteronotus mesoamericanus. Next base: position 9,093,635 of record NW_026555105.1, read on the forward strand.
TGGGTGGAAAGTGAGGGGTCTGAACTAGTCCGAACCCTCCGCCCGAGCGGAGCGCCCCGGCAAGGTCTCCCTGCAAGCGGCAGAGAGCACAGGGCTTCAAAGGAAGTCTCTGCTAATGAGCACTTTTCTGACAACCCCAAGCCATCTCTAAAATATATTTTATGTTGGAAATAATCCTTTAATGCTCTAAAATATATAAGCAGAGGCACTTGGCACGGAGGCCCCCTGGCTCAGGGAAAGGCTATTACAGGGGATTAAATCTACAAAGGGTCCCACCCCCCCAGCCAGCAGCCCTTGCAACTGTCATTCACCTCGAGGACATTTTTCAAAGCTTCCAGCCTCCTCCTCAGCCACCCCCGCAAGAATGACAACTGCAGATGTCTGCTTCTTGCCTTCACTGGATAGAATGGAGTGATGAGTTAAGTCACCATCCCCGGTCCTACAAAGCAAATAATCGTTGCTGGAGAAGGCCAATCGAAGCCGCCATCTCTTTATAAGCCACAAAGACTAAATACCTTTTACTTAACTGAAAAGAGAGCTGGGGGTGGGGGGGGGGGACGATTTAAATACAAGGTTTAACCCCCAGTGGGGGAAAGAAATCTCCGACTTCCTCAAAAAATCCTTTCCAAATTGTATTCATCTTGACTTAATCCACATCTACTGAGTGAATTAGGCAGTATTTATTTTGAAAATCTATTTTATAGAGTTCCAAGGACTCTGTTTTCCTTGGGAAGGGCTGACTCCATTTCAGATCTGGAGGCCGCTGCGAGGGAGGGCCCGGCCAGGCCTTCAACTTCCACGGGGCGCCTCACATGGCTAACACAATGTAAATAAACACAGCTGAGCCCCGAGGAACGGGAAGGTTTTCTCATTAAAGAAATAAAATAAACAGATGTCCTTAAGCACTTTGGCTTGTGTTTTGTCAAAGGATGGAAAGCTCTAGATGTCTGAACGGCAGAAGTGAATTAGAGCTGCATCTCAAGGTAGATGGGGGCGGGCGGGCGGGGGGAGGGACGAAAGAAAAGGAAAGAATCTGTGGTTCTCTAAATTAACTAATAGTCCTCCAGAGAGGGCACTTCTGATTTGAACCTTAGCAACTTCTACAAATAGTTTTTAACTGCGGGGTCATAAAACCGGGGGTTTTTATTTCTTCTCAGTTTGTAAAGCCGTAACGGACAGGCCAAGCCGTGTATCGCCGACTGGCTCTGATTGAATCCTGATGGCACCGCGCTGGGTATTGGATTCCGGAATCCGAGCCGGAATCGCGTAACAACGCCGCCAAGGAGCGGTTCAGGGGAGGCCTGCGGCTGGTCGTCGGGGCACGGGAGCCAAGCTCTGGCTGGGCTCTTCCTGCCCAGCCTCTTCTAGGTATACAGAGGGGCTGGCCGGATCCACGAGGAAAGCTGTCGCCAGGTGAATTCACGGCGTACCTCTCGCTTTGGGGACTACCGTGTGAAGGAATCACCCGGAGGTCAAGCGGAAGGGTCCATTCCAGTTCAGCACCTCTGCAATGGGGCCTGAGCCATGTACCACCCGGCGGGCAGCCAGGAGGGCTTACGTTGCAACTGGGGCCGGGCAGTGGGGAGTTCCAGTTCCGATAAGAACCGATCATGCAGTCTGAGCATTCAGACCCCCTTGATTCCTTAGACTGGGTTTCCCCGAGGCAGACCCCCAAGCCTAGCATTCAGCTGCAAGCAGCTTATTTGAGAGGTGACTCTGGGAAGCATTAGTGGCCAAGCATGGAAGTGAGAGGGGACAGGCAGAGAGCCAACAAGCACAGGCCAAGGAGCGGGTCGTTGCCCTGGGCAACTGGGGCTCCCTCCCTCTGGGCGACATGTGGGAGGCTGCGACAACATCCCAGCGTGTCACAGGCACCCGGCCATCATGCCTATGGACACAGGGAGTCTCCAGGGATGAAGGTGGGGCCTTAATGACACGCGAACTGAAAAATCAATCCCAGCCTTTTAATCGTGATGAGGGCGGTGCTAGGCCACAATCACATAATCACACCAAGAAGTGAACGCTTGCGTTTGTGCGAGGCGAGCCCCGTGGTGCTGTGAGCCTCGACCAGGCGTGCGGGCCTGGTCAGGAAGGTTGGAGGGACTTTTCTGAGGAGGTGACACCGGATGAGTGTGGTGGCCTCTCTTCTATTTGTTGGAAGTGGAGGTGGTGGTAGCAGGGATTTAAATCACACTGAATAAGCAGGATCCCCAGCCATGAATACAGATTCCCAAGACGGACGGTCTTTAGGAAGTAAATAGCCTGCCTTTGGAGAGGGTCCTAACAGCATGGTTTGGAACCCCCTGACAAAGCTTGGAGTCCGGCTGGAGGGGACCAGGAACCTTTATGTCCCAGAGTCCACACAGAGGCCCCGGAGGGCAGGGGGACAAGTAATTTCTGCCCCATGTAACCCACACACTCTGGGCACAACCTGCCCTTGGTGGGTCACAGACGTAAATGCCTCTGGGGGCAAAGGCTGCACCATACACGAGTGAATAGCTCCACGACCCCCAGCTCAGGGAGCGTGCGGAAAACCCCACTCCAGGGAGTGAGGGGGGCTGAGGTGACCCGGAGCCACATGTCCTATCAAAGGGTCTCCACTCTTTGAAAATTTAGGCCTGGTGTTGCCAGACCTTCTCATTTCCCAAAAGCAGCGGAGACATCCAGATTTTGATATAAACTATTCAGATTTAAAAATATTAGCAATCAATGTGGAACTTAAGGAAATGCCAAGGGACCCGACTATACCGGTCTTCTTGCCAAACCTCTGATCTCTTCAGACTGAGCAGAGCACCTGCCCTTTAAAAGCGTGACTGACGTGGAAGGAAGCCCTGGAAAGGGTTCTGCTCAGGTAGGCAACAAGGGTCACCTGGCTCCATCCCAGGGCCCTACCTGCTCACGTGTCACTGGCCCCAAGCCTAGAGGAGCCACTTGCCCAGTACTCCGCCGCCTCCGCTGAGGCTGCTCTGGGCCCAGCTCGGGGGGAGGCCAGGCTCGGCCGGCCCCCAGCAGCCCGGCCCCGGAGAGACGCAGACAGGCCCCTGTCGTGTTGTGAGTGTGGACATTTTCTCCCGCAAGGGCAGGCAGCCTGGGATCTCACTTCTGCAGTGCTTGTCGTCACACACGCTGGCAAGTCCCTGCCCAAGGCTACTTATTTATTTGTTTATTCAACAAATATTTGTCAAGTAGATGTGCCAGGCGCTGCCAGCTGCCAGGGCAGGAAGGCATGGGCACATCAGGCTCAGTTCCTATGCTCTTGAAGCTCACAGCCAAGCGGAAGAGTTCATTCCGGGGGCTGTTAATTTTTACCCCAAGGACGTTCACATGAATCCTGGGGGTGCAGCTTCGATACAGAGTTAAGGGCAGTGGGCCACATCCCCGCTTTCGTTTCCTCCAAGCTGGGTGACGCTGGCTGAGTCACTCCACCTCTCTGAGCCTCAGTTTCTCTGAAAATGGATATGCTAGGAGCAGCCATGCTTTATAGGTGGGGATTCAGTGGGAGAGAAGGTGTGAAGCTCCGAGAAGTCCCTAAAGGAGGCTCATCACACAGCTGCCTGCGCTGGGGGGCAGAGGAGGGAGCCCGGTGTCCTCCTCGTGGGGATAAGGAAGACAGGGAACTCTGGGTCCAGGGCAGCGATTCGATGCAGGGTTCCTCAACAGCAGCGCTATGGGCATTGGGGCTGGACTACTCTCTGTCGGGGGGACCATCTGTGTGTTGCAGGACATTTAGAGGCACATCTGGCCTCCACCCACTAGACACCAGTAGCATTCCCTGTGATGGGACAACCCAAAATGCCTATGACGTTGACAAACATCCCTGTGGGGCAAAGTCGCCTCCTGTTGAGAAACACTGAGTTAGAGCCGTGGAGTGGGTCATACGCAGTGTGGAAGGATCCAGAATCACAGCGCAGAGGGAGAAAAGCGAGAAGCGCGGGGTATTTAAACAATGCAATCGACACGCATAACAAATGAATGCACACAAGAGAAAATACATGTTTTACAGGAAAACGAACAAAAAGCTACACATTAAACCACAGGGTGGGGAAGGGGAAGAGTATAAATGGGTTCAAAAGGAAACACATACCTGTATCTATGTGAAACAAGAAAGGGGCCTCATGTGGACAAAGAATAACAATAACTCAGTGTCTACATTTGAGGTCCAACTTCTAAGAACTTTCGTAGCAGAGTGCTGGCTATAGTGAACATGCGAAAAATGGGAGCCTTTGTCCAACAGGAATTTGCTAGTTGGCAATAGAGGGAGAAGAGAGAGGTCGGTTCAGAGGGAGATCGTGGACAGAAAACAGGACATCTCTGTAGGCCAGGGGGTGGGAATGGGAACCACGCGGCACCTGTGGCTGGCGCTACCTTCGGGACATATCCAGACTGCTATCCTCTCCACCAGTCACTCCAAATAGTCACCATCCTTCAGCTGGACTGGCACAGCCGTCTCCTGGCTGTCCTCTCTGCTTCCAGCCTTGCCCTTCTGTAGTCTACTCTCCCCAGGCAAGCAGCCAGAGGGGTCCTTTAAAAATAGAACTCAGACCCAGTTCTTCCTCTACTCCAAACCGCCAAGGCTCCCACTTCAGAGCAAAGGCCAGTTGAGATACTACTCTCCCCTTGGCTTGCTCTGCTCCAGCCACACTAACTTCATTTTCTACCAGGCAAACTTCTGCCTCAGGGCCTTTGCACTTGCTGTTCCTTTGCTCTTCCACCACATAGCTGTTCTTCCACTTCATGCAAGCCTTTGTTAAAAATTCACCTTCTCCATGAGGACTCCTTCCCTGGCCACCGTTCCTTAAATTTAATTTCAACCCCTTCTCCCTGCAATATTTCATATATTTCAAAGGACATCATAAATAAAGTGAAAAAACAAGCCACAGCATGAGAAAAAAATTTGCAAATCACTTATTTGATAATAAACTGGTATTCAGAATATATAAAGAGCTCTTATGACTCAACAAAAAAAAGACAAATAAGTTTTAAAAAAATAGGCAAAGGATTTGAATACCGTTGCTATTTCTCCATAGAAGATATTACAAAGGGCCAATAAGCACATGAAAACATCATTTAGTCAGTCAATATAATCAGTCATTAGGGAAATACAAATCAGAATCACAACGAGATACCATTTTACCTCTGCTAAGAGGCCTGTACCCACAGAGACAGACAGTAACAAATGATGGTGAGAATGTGGAGCAATGGGAACGCTTATACGTTGTTTATGGGGGTGTAAAATGGTGTAACTACTTTGGAAAACGGCCTGGCAGTTCCTCAAAATGTTAAACGTAGAGTTACCACATAACCTGGCATGCCATGCCTAGGTACAAATGTATACCCCGGGGCACTGAAAACGTACGTCCACGCAAAAACCTGGACACAGATGTTCACAGCAGCATTATTCCTAACAGCCCAAAGCAGCAGCAACCCAACTGTCCATCAGCTGGTGAACAGAGAGACAAAATGCGGTACAATGGAAAGGTAGGTGGCCATAAAAAGGAACAAACATGCGGTAACACAGATGACCATTGAAAACACTATGCTAAGTAAAAGGCACCAGATACAGACCACATAGTGTATGATTAATTATAAGAAATGTACAGAAGTAAATGCATAGGGAGCGAAAGCAGAGTAGTGGTTATCAGGGGCTGGAGGGAGGGAGAATGGGAAGTGTTTGTTAATTGGCATGGGGTTTCTTTTTGAGTGATGAAAACGTTCTAAAATTAGATAGTGGTGATGGTTGCACAACTCTGTGAATATCCTACAAACCACTGAACTGTACACATTAGCACGGTGAATTTATAGTGTGCGATTATATCTCACTAAAGCTGTTATTAAAAAACACACACACACACACAACTGGACCTAGAGCAGAGCTTCCAATTGGTCCTGAGCTGCCTGGAAGGCAAGTTACAGAGAAGGAGTCTGGGCCGACCCACTGTGAACCCCAGGAGGACCGCAGATGAATCCCCCTCTGAATCCCTTCCCAGCCACAGGCAGAGACTCCTGACCACCGCACCTCTGCCTAATCTCAGCTGGAAAACAGAGTTCAGGGACCGGGCGGGAGGAGGAGAGGTTGGGAAGGAGGTGGCAGTCGCTGGCTGCTTCAGCTCTCTGGGGGATTTCTAATGGATCCACAACATGCGGGAAGGTACGGACACCAAAGGGAAGCCCTGGCTCTGAGTCCTGGGTAGGGAGAAATGGAAAGGAAGTGGAGAGGTGACAGCCTCGAGCAGCACATGCTCTCACTGGGAACAGGAAGGGAGCCCAGTTTCTGTTTTAAAACTCAAACGCTCTGTTTTGAATCATTCCTTAATCGTTTTAGGTCTGCTGGTCTTATTTCCCTAAGTAAACAGTGAGGTGCCCCTTTGGCTGGGACCACTGTTGATAGGATTTCTGCTTCCTGTACAGTGCTCGACACAATGGCCACAAGCAAGTGGCTGCTGTTCCTTGGTGTGGATGTGCAGAGGGTCTTGGCCTTCAGAGCCAACTCCGGACTTCCACAGTCCTCACCCTCTTCTAGAAAGAGCACCTCAGTCTCCTCCAGGGGACCATTCCCTTCCAACCCCGTTTACTTGGTCGGGATGGAGCTGACCTGATTTTCTACTGTCTCCATGCCAGGAGTGCGCTCTTGACCTAGGCTTGCCAGTAAGAGGCACAGAGGTTGGCGTATGGATGGGTATTTAACCCAGTTTGCACCCGTGAGATTTGAGCCTGGGAGCTGTGCTGGAATTTGGGAAGTAGAAGGTCTCCATTTTTTTATACTGGGGTTGCCGAGAGGGAGTTGCTACATGAAGAAAGTTGGCTGCAGACTGCAGAAACACCAAGCTCTGAGAATAATGCTCGAGCTCCTAGATCCAGCTCAACCTGAATTCCACATACACCTGAGTTTTTCATTTCTTGTGAGCCAATAAGTTGCCATTGTAGCTTAAACACTCCGTGCTTCAAACTGAGAGTCCTGTTTGATACTGGGTATTAATAATGATCTCCACATGGCTGCAGCTACTGGAAAAGCACAAAGAGAAAGAGCTATGGGCCAAAAGTCAAGGCCATACATTTTAGCTCTGTTATGAATAATCTGGCTACACAATTTCCTTGTGTCTCAGTTACTCTGTCTGAAAAATGGGACTCACACTTTCCTGCTCCTCTAGATCGGCTACATTTCTTTGACTTTTAAGTTCATAGCTGTAGCTCAGACTTCTCTTTGGAGCTTCACACCCACAAATCCAATTGAACAGAACTTTTGAACAAAATTAATTTTATCTTTCCACAGTATTTTTCTTTCACTCTTCTCCCTCTTATTCATGGTAGTTTTAGAAACTACTAGTTGTCCTCTAATATCCATTCTTCATTTCTCTCTCTGAGAGTAATAGTCTCTGAACTTTACTGAGGCATGGGACTCGACTATATTTCCCAGACTCCTTTGCAGCTAGATGTGGCCATGTGATCAAGTTCCAGCTAATGGGATGTGAGTGGAAATGATATGTGCAACTTCTGGGTCTGGCACTTAAAGAGAGGGACAGAAAATAAGAATAAAATGAAAGGGAGAGGTGTGACCGCCCCTTTTCCTGCTCCCTCTTCTAACTGTAATACAGACATAGGAGTGAGCTACGGTTTATCTTGGCAATGAAGGCAACTCTCCAGCGACGGCAGGAGCTCCCTGGTGCCAGGTAGCAGCCTCACCAGCTTGAATTGCTACACCTGGACTGCTAGGAAAATACAGTGGTACCTCGGTACTTGTCGTTAATTTGTTCTGAAACTCGTGACGAGTGCTGAAACCAGCGAGCACCAAATGATGAAGCATTTTCTCTTGCAGGTCATTGTCATGAGTCATTCAGGTCCTAGCAAGTGCGACGAGCCCCGAGCAAGCACTAAGCACTGAAACATTTCTTTCTCATCAAACATGTGACAAGTACAGGGTTTGATGAGTTCTGAAGCCGACAAGTACAGAGGTATGACTATATTCTATCTTGTTTAAGCCACGGTTATTTTGAATCTCTCCAAGCATTGTTGGACTTAGTAAATGAAAAATACTCATTCCTCCACCTGAGAGAGAGATGGAGGAGGGAGTGGAAAATTCTAGAAAAGTAATGATGCTGGCACAGCTTTCCCTGTATATCCTGGGAGCACACAGAAAGGCAAGTGAGGCTGAGGTCTGACTCTCATTCTGTCCTGGGCAATCTTACTCTCTCTGAGCCCCAGTTTCTCTTTATGTACTGCAGACACTCATTGGGCATGATGGTTTCCTGGGTCCTTCTAGCTATGACATTCTGTGGTTCTGTAATTCTAGGAAGAATGTTCAAATTCAGATCCCCATGGGGCCAGACTGGCCCCATAAACAAGTTAAACAGGCCAGGCGGGGGCTGCGGACGGGCCGAAGAGCACACGGCCGGCTAAGAGGGCAGCTGCTGCTCAGCTCCTGCTCAGCTCCTGCTCACTGCTGCCTCTTGGGAACGCGGGATTGTCAGACTTTCTAATTTTTCAAGAAGAATTAGAAACCTAGATTGTTTTTGTCTGTGCGATCTCCTGATTTTTAAATGCTGGCGTCAAATTCACATTTTTTTCAAGCACTCTAGGGGCCAAACAAAAAATGTCTGCAGGCTGAATTTGGCCGGTGGCCATTAGTTAGAGATTTTTTTGTTTTGATACTATTTTCCTTCCTTCCTTCCTTCCTTCCTTTAACAAATATTTATTTGATGGCTGCTCTGTGGGGGGCACAGTTCCATGCACTGGGGATAAATCAATAAACAAAACAGGAAAAAGAGTGCCTGTCGTCATGCAGCTTTCATTTCTGAATCATTCATGCAACGATATTCACTGAGCAATTCTGGCCTATGCGCTGTACTTAGTGAGCTGATAAAAAATGTTCACGGTCCCTGCCCTCACAGGACATACATCCCAGGGGGGAGAAAGGCAATAATTACAAATGCAAAATACAGGTAGGGGGCAGGATGCAATTCAGATGGAGGGGAGGGGTTAGGAAAGTCCTCTGGGAGGAATTGAAAAGATAAGTAAGATTTGACCTTGTAAAAGAACTTTCTAGAACATGCTAGATATGCAGAGGCTTCCAGGGCGCCTCTCCCCCAGGTCCCTGCAGCTGTCACCATTCCTATACATGCAGAGGCTTTTTACCGTTAGTACCTGGGATTCCCTTTCCTAGAGCTTTCTTGGGAAAGGCCAGAAGGGCAGGGAAGTAACACCCTGGGAGAAGCCCGCAACCCGTGACGGAAGGGAATCTGAGGATAAATATCCCTGCACCTTGGCTCCTTGGGCGGGTCAACTCTGAGGTGTGTTCTACAGTCTCCCGGGGTCCCCAGTGGGACCGAGCCCCAGTTACACATAGCAGTGCCTGCATTGGCCGCCTCCCCTTTCCTGTCTCATTTTCCCACTTGGCATGGGGGCCTCCTTGGAATCTATCCCCAAACAAACAACCTGCACTCAATTGTGTGAGGCTCTGCTTCTGGAAGAAGCCCAGCAGACGTGGGAGAGAAGGTGGCAGGTTCAAGGACAGAAAGCAGCTCGGGATGAGTAGTAGGAAACGGGGTGAGAGCCAGCTCCTGACGGGCCCTGGAGGCCGGGGTTGGGGTGTGTCCCTAGGGAGGCCACGGGTGGTTTCAGGAGGAGCGTGATAGGGCCGCGCTTGTGCTTCAGGAGGAGCCCTCTGAAGGGGTGTGTAATGGGCAAGAGTGGACGCTGGGAGACCAGACAGGTGGCGGTGGCTGGGATCAGGTGTTAGGGTTAGAGAGAGGTGGCTGGCATGAGGAATCACACGGACCAGCTGGCACGGGGTTCAGAAAGCAGCCCTGGGCTTTTTCGCTGTCTTGAGAGAGCCCGCAATTTGGTTTAAGGAGTGGTAGAGAGACACACACAGGAATCATCCTTAGGGTGGCAGAGCCTACACGATCATGAGAACCGATGGCTGCATGAGGCAGAGAGCTGCAGAGCGGGCGATCTCTAAGGGCAAGAAGAGGGAAGGAACGCTTCTTAGGAGAGGCGACTTTATTAGAGTGGCTGGAAAAACCACAGGACACCCAGACTCGCGAGCAGCTCACTACTGCAGCCCCTTTGGAACAGCCCACCTTTGCACAACGGTGGCCAGCTTCACTCTTGGGCGTTTTCTGCAGCTCTTGACTCTGCCATCCCTTACCTAACCTGTGCAGACTCCAAAAACGTATCCCGGGTTTCCCGCAGGCACTGCTAGACATATTAACGGCATTCCTACACCGTAAGAGATTTCTGCACCACCAACACCATTTTTATATTCTTTACAACATAATGGCAGACGATAAATCTATCTTGCTAATTGCACATCCAGCTTGTTATAACTCCCATAAAAAACACAAGCAGCTGCAAAAGCCATGAGGTGATGTCAAATCATATTCCTGGTCTCTAAACAGAAACAGAAATATTTTCCAGGCGCTGGTGAGTCTCAAGGTTCCTACCCAGGCGTGGAAGCAGCTGCCAAGAGGTCGCTCACCACGGATGAGATGGTAAGCTCGCCAGTCCTCTGAAGCTCCACCTCGCCACCCCCACCTGTCTCCCTGAAGAGATGGCAGAGGTCTGGAGCATCCACATGTGGTTTGTTGGGAGGCCCACGGGGGGGATGCAAAGAACAGGCAGGATTCGGGTTTTAGCAGTTGGGTCCATTTTTGCATTATTCAGGTGGTTTCAATGTTTCTTCCATTCCCCACCAATCAGCCGATAGCATTTGCCCAGATTTCTAACTGGATGGTTCCCCAACATAATTTGTTGATGATACATTTGTAAAGCTGTTGCTAAGTTCCACGCTGGAGCTGACAAAGTGCCTCCCCGCCTTGTCTCAGAAAACGGAAGGAAAATTAAATTCATCTGCTGGAGACACTAAGATAAACAATAGGGAAGAAGAAAAAGACTTCACCTCCTTTTTCTTTTTAAAGCTAGGATTAGTGGTTTGGGTTGTAGTGTATCCTGGCCCTCTTAGAAGGGAGACAGCCAACGACTATGAGCTTATATCCTATCAAGTGGTCGTTGAACGCTTCATGTCTTGGAAGAAAATGCATGGGAGACAATAGAAGGGGAAGCTAATTAAATTTTCACATGTCAAGGGAAAATTCCATAGGCTTTCTCCAACCCAGGCAGACCCAAAGGGGCAGCTTTTGTTAAGAGAGGCTGCCTCATAAACTGCCCCCACAATTCCCAGGACAAATCAGCTGGACAGAGAGTCTTGTTGGAAAAAAACGAGAGATAAATGGATTCTTACCTTCCCATATCTGGATGCAAAAGTCCCCGTGAGTAAGGAGTGAAAAATAATTATTGTCTCATCCAAGTCCCACACGAACACACGCTGTGATGAAAAGAAAGGAAGAGAATAGAGACAAATGGGCTCACTTGCATCTGACTTAATGTCTGCAGAAATTAATTCCCTGGAGGGAAAGGAAGTCTTGAAAAACATTATCTTTAAGTTATAAAACATGCGACTCACTGATGAGTCCTTGCGTCCCCATCCAACCTCAGCTGTGTAAAGAATATGCTGATGGCCAATTTGGGGGCTCTTCTCAACCCACTCGATGCCAGAACCAAGAAGCTTGTTCTTGCCTTCCACATAAAAGCTCAAAAAAGGAGGAGTTCAGTCCAAAAGCAGCAATAAAATCATACAACTCATTTGACAAAATGAAATATTACCATTTTATATCCACGGCTCGCCGTTAAGTTCAACTACTTCTGACCATTTCTGTTTCTAGTGATTCTGGAGGCTAACTCCGAATAACATATTTACACCTTTGTTTATGGATGTGCCAACTTTAGACGATACTTTTTGACTTGGCAATCTAGAAAATTTGGGTTTAGCTCATGGTAATCTCCACCATTTCTCCAGCACTTTATGTTTTTCACATATATGAATCCCTCTCTTCCTAATTCCATCAGCTTTGGATAGTCTTCCTCGGCTAAAACAGTAAGCCCGATATGGAATATATGGACATTGGAGTCCCTACGCTTTCCCTTACCTCCTCCCCTCTCTGATATTTATCAGCTTTAGCCCTCCTTTTGCACTGTCAATGTGGATGAACTGGTCTGTGCTTTTGGTTTTGTAATTATACTTCAGGCTCCTGTGCTCTGCCTTTACGTTGTGTTTAAAAGTTGGTAACCAGTAAAGATGACTGCAGAGCCAAGTAATGTGCTAGAATTTGACTTTCTTCTCTATGTGCCCAATGTCCTAACCCCAGAGCCACCTTAAGAAGACTGTTTCTACCATCAAGGCCATATGCATTCCCCTTTCTTGCACTCCAGCCCACGAAAATCATGCCATAACTCAGTTTGTTCACATCGGAATCATGCCTGTTAAGTATAACTTTTCGCTTTTGCTGGAGTTTACTACTTGTTTCAATTCTTTTCTTGTTTCCAATCACGTGCCTTCATTAGAATCTCAAATTCAGCCACATCTTTGGTATCAAAGAAGTCCATCCTCCATGACAGACGCCCCAACATGGTCTCGATCATCTTTAGGCTTCCTGCATAGCTAGCATTCTGAGACGTCTCTTCACTGTTTTTTCTGAGTCAGATCCACTGTTTCCTAGATCCTGAATCTCTCTCTTTCTTGGTTTCCTTCCTTGTTTTGTGTGAGTACATCCTTAAGTTTCTTCTTCTGAAAGGGTGCATAGAAAAATAATCTTCCGGAATTCTTACACATCTGGTGATACCTTAATTTGTCTCTACAGTTCCTATGGGTATAGAATGCCAATCGGAAAATAATGCCTTGTCGTTCTTTGAAAGAATTCCCCCATCCTCTTGTAGCATCCAGTGTGCTTGATGAGGAGTCTGATGTTTCACTGGTCCTCAGTCCTTTATTGGTTTTACTTCTTTCTTTCTCTGGAGTTTTTTAAGGATCTTTTCTTTATACTTGGTATCCTCAAAATTCCATGAGGACATATCAAGGTGTGATCTTTCTTTTTTATTCACGCTGTTCACCTTTTCAATCTTATTTCTTTAAATAATTTCCTTCCATCATTTTCATTGTTCTCTCTGGAATTTCCAATATTCAATTTAGACATCTTGAATTAATACTGTGTATCTTTAAAAAATGTATTTTTTTTAATAATTTTATCCTTTGTCTATGTTCTGATAGATTTCTTAAACTTTCTCTTCCGAATCTTCTATTAAACTTTTGATTCTTGCTGTCATTTAAAAATTTATACTTCCTCATTCTTTGTCTACAAGCTCCACTTCTTAATTTAAGAATGCAAGGTCTTGAATCTTTCTAGGAGAACCCGTCAGAATTTTAAAAAGTTCTTTGATGTTTCTTAAATTATCTCTCTTGACTTTTATCTTATTTATTTACCTTGGATTTTGTTTTTCATACTGTTGATTTTCTCCATTTTTCTGGTGATCATGATTTCTAAGAACAAAAGGCCTTATAGAGCTGGTCTTGGGTGGATGGAGGTTGGCTGGGTGGGGACAAATGCCTCCGCTCAGTGCGCCATAGTCAACGAGCCACCTTTGAAACCTCTCTGGAGGTACATATAATGCATATATTTATGCATTAGCATTTGCCACGTCTTTAAAGCTAAAGAGAAGAGTGGCACCTAGATGGAAAAGGGTCAGTAAGTGCCAGGGGTTTCAAACAATGAGCAGGCCTGAGTATTATTTTCTGAAAATTTTGGTCTAGTTATACATTTATGTATCTGTGTATGCTGGGCCATGATATTAAGTATAGTTCTTACTTTGGATCACAGCTAAAAAAAAAAAAAAAAAAAAAAAAGAAATTTAGAAACCACTATTTTTAAAGAGGGCTTCTGGGAGTCTTAATTTATCTGAACTAACTAGGTTGGATCAGTTACACTTAGAAATTTTGTTGAGAATTTTTAAAAATCAGCAAATATTTTCAAATTTAGCACAGGCTCAACTGCTTTACCTACGACAGCCCCTCTGAGGAAGAGCTGTCCCTTTCCCCACCACTCTGTCCTCCTGCCCTGGATCCTCAGGGGGTCAGTTCCTGGTGGCCATTCCACAGGTGACCCTAATCCCTAGCTCTCTGGGATCTGGGATAGGGTGGGTCCCTACGTCCAGTCGGGTTGGAGGCCTTTCCTTGGGCACTAAAATTGGGGCCTAGAAGGACGTTCATCATCTCTGGGTGGTTGTTGGTGGCCACACGTGAAGGACAGGGCGGGCCAGCGTGCAGAGAGGCGGGACCAAAGGGGTGAACGACGGAAAGACAACACTTCTGCAGGACCTGGCTTTAGCTAGAAGCGGAATGAGCTGTGCCCAGTCACCTGCGCATGGCGACACTGAAAAGACACACTGCTCAGAGGTTCTAGCACCTTCACTGTGGCACGTGGGGGGACAGGCGTAAATGCACTTCCTTGCCCCGTCTACCTGTGGTTCCAGTATCTTGCTGATACTCCACTGTACCCTGCCCTCAGGTTCTGTGAGAATCCTTGTATCCTTAAAATAAGTTCTGCTTTTTCGTTTAAGCCAGCTCAGGTTGGTTTCTGGCACCTGCAGCCAAGGGATTTAAACTAATATACGCTCAGAATTTCCCTCCTTTCCACTTCGGTACATAATTTCTCTCTCGTGGGCTTCCGTCATTAGCAAAACTGCCGAAGACTTAAGAGGTGTGACCCGTGCGAACCCCACCTGCTGACATTAAGCACAGAAGTGAAACACAGCTCACACCTTTTCAACTGTTCTTGCCCAGTGGTTCTGACTCTAGAATCAAGAAGCAGATGTTTCCAGAATAACATCACCCTGTAATCCCCACCTTCCATGCCACCTCCACCTCCTTCGTTGAATGGAAAAACGTTTCTCTACCCCCACTCTTCCCTACTAAGGGCAGAAACCTCATTAGGTGATAAAGTAACGTTTTGAAGTATTAAAGTATGTGTTGCTCTCTGTGGTTTCTATAGCTGTGCAACTTCGGGCTGGCAGAAAATATGGAAGGTGGAAAGCAAGGACAACCTGAAGTCAAAGCATTTTTCCTCTTGCCTTTTGTGGAAGGAATTGTGTGAAGTCTCTTCACTTTTGGAAGACAGGGGCCTTTACAAATGAAAGGAAAAGCAAGAACAAAGTCCCCTGGGTTGAGAATAGTCCCATGAGCAGTGGGAACACTTGCTCTGTGGCAGGTCCGCGGGGTGGTCAGCTCTCAGAGGTGTGGCTGCTGGAAGCTGACCAAATGTAGAGGACAAGCGTGATGTTCCAAATAGTTCACACCTAGGATGACTGGAACAGCAGCCAGTTGTAAACAACTACTACAGCCTGCCTAGTGAACACTGGCTAAGCAATATAGCCCTACTAGTGAATACTGGCTAACTAGTACTGCTCTACTAGTCAATACTGGTTAAATACCGTATGCCCCGCAGTGAGCACATGTTATTTGGGCCCCCAGAGTACACCCCCTCCTGATAAGAGCACCGGCTTTCTTTCCCGTTGCGTGCCATCTTGGTGGGACTGTCAATTGGGAGCAAGCATAAGAGCTAAGCCAGGCCAGGGGGCGGCTGCCTCCCTAGAACCGAACATGGAGAGAGGTGGTCTTAGAACCAAACGGTTCACTCTCCTGCTGGCACCTTGAAGGTTCCCTGAATTCCTCAGCACAGCCTCTGTGACTGCTCTTTCTAACCCTGGTTTCGTGACTTCCTTCCAGTGAATCCCTTCTGGCTTAAGTAACTGGAAATGCTTTCTGTTGCTGACAACCCAAAGATGGTAGCTAACCCTCCACGGTTCTTGTCCTCAATAGGATTTCTGTGCCCGATGCACAGCATGGAAAACCCAGGCCGGACCTTTCCTGACCACCGCAGGCACTGACTGGGGGGAAGGTGGCAGTGACGAAGCCACGCTGGACATTAGAGACTCTCACCCTGTTTTCTGAGGCTGCTTGAACCCTGGGAATCTCACACGATTCTGGGAGGTGAGGGGCCCTGATAAGATGGCGTTTTCTACCACCCAGATGGGATGGGGCCTCAGAGTCAAAGTTACCTTGATTTTAAGGAAACAATGAAAATGGTATTTGTTAGCATATCTGAATGTGTGGGCTGAGCTTTGTGGCTGCTGCCTCGGCTGGACAGGATTAGGAACAGGGATGTGGTGATGATACATTTGGATTTCTTGGCACTGACGCTGGCTTTGACATACACATACCTACCGCACACTCATGGCAATGAATGACTGCGTTTTGCAAAGAAGTACTAAGTAGGGTACATGCCTATTTTTCGCCCTTGATAGACAACAGTTGCTTCTCTCTGTGTTTTTGGGCATCCATCTGGCCTCTGTACTCTCCCCACTTTCTTTTTTTGGAGAATGTCAGTGCCTGACCAATAATTCTACACTTGCTTTACAACAGTAGATTGGTGCATCCCTTAGACCAGCCGTTCCCAGCCTGGCATGTACACTGGCATTCCCAGGAGAGCTGAAAAGTACCAGTGCTTGGGTCCCACCCTCAGGGAATTTGATTTAATGGATCTGGGGTTCAGCTGGAGAACGAAGGTTTCTCAGAGCTCCCCAGGAGATCCTAAGGTGCAGCCTAGCTTGAGAACTACTGTCTGAGAAACTCAGAGTCTCGTGCACACTTACTCGCGCCAGCCTCCTGTCTCCAGGTAGGCAGACATCTAAGCCAACTAGAATCACAAGGGGAGCTTTAAGAACTCCCGGTGACATCTATCTAATTACTCCGGGGTGGGGCCTGGGCATCTGTATTTTAAAAAGCAACCCAGGTGACTGTAATGTGCAGCCAGGGTTCAGAACCACTGTAACCCAGCTGGGAGGGTCCACTGCCCATCGTCACCTCCATCAGGGGCTCTCAGACTGTGGGCCCCAACCCAGCAGTATCAGCAGCAAATTCTCAGGCTCCGCCCCAGATCTGCTCAACTGGAAACTCCGGGGCGGGGCCCAGAAGACGGTTTCATAAGCCTCCAGGTAATGCTGCCGCTGCTTAGGCCTGAGAACCACATTGTTCTTTACTGTCTCCAGGGTCACATTTCCCAGCCCATCAATCAGCAGTGTTTCCGTATGGCCAGCCTATTCTTCCCTGCTTTTCCCCCAAGTGCTCTTTTCTCTGTGACTGTGCTTTGTGAACACAAAGGGCCATTCTCCCTCACATACTTGGACAGAACTCTGTCCCCTGCCCTCCTGTTGTGGCCACAGGTGGAGATGACATTCACCATGTCAGAGGCAGTTGGAGTTACCTCGATCTCGTTGTCCCCTGCCGGGGAGGGGTCACTGCTCCGCTTAGACCGGCCTCGGAGCTTCCCGTCGGAGGCCCGGTGCGGCCTGTCTGTCTCCCCCTCTTTGGCTGGTGTGGAAGGTCCGTTGTGTGTGTTATATTCACCTGGTGGAAGAAAGGGAAGCTTTGTTGAGTGTCTCCTGGGAAATTTCACATCAGAACCATCTAACGCCAAAGTAGTAGGTCCTAAAGGCAGCACCAAAGGCAAAGATCACGTAGAGTCAAATTACTCTTGCCTGTCCCTTAAATTGCCCATTCATACTCATTCATTCATCCAACAAAAATTTACTGAGTAGGCATAGTTCCAGGCACCTAAATTCTCATAGCACCTCAATTCTCGAGAAAGGAGAGACATTAGATAAGCAAGTAAATATATTATGTGCCAGGTGGGGATACGGGTTAGAGAGACTTTAAATTGCATGTGGGAACAAGGAGTGTGGGGTGGTGGCTAATTCATACGGGGCTAGGCAGAGAAGGCCTCATGGCTAAGGGGACATCTGAGCAGGGATCTGAGTAAAGCGAGGGTGGGACCGCTGGGGGAGCTAATAGATTAATAGAGGGAAAAATAGATATTGATATGTAGCAGGGCCTCAAAATTCTTCTACCATTAGGAGACCCCCTCCCCTGGGGTTAAGGGGTGTTGGAGAATTCTCTATGTTCCCATCCATATGCAGTTTGTCCCATTCTCTATTAAAAGAAGTCCTTTAATCTTTACTTTTGGTGAGATTTGTCCATTCAAGAATTAAATGAGATTTTATACTCAAAAGCATCCAGCACAGACCTGGCAATTAGAGGTCAATATATGATCTGAATTGAGTCTGGCTCCATGGGACCCATGTACGCTCAGGGTCAGTGTGAAGGTGCAGGGCAGAGGGTGGCACTGGCTGCTTCTCATCAAGATGGTGTTTTTGGTCACGGTGTGGGGAGGGGGACGAGAAGGGGTGTAGAGAGAGGCTGCTGAGCTCATGCCTTCAGGCAACTGTCTAAGGACCCTGAACAGTGAGCAGCAGGACCCTCCTGGGACCCAGGTCCCAAAGCCAGCACCCAAGTTGTATTGTTTTTTTGAAGTACATAGAGCTTCAATACATGGCTTTAAAAATGAGACTTTATTATCTTTATTTCAGTAACGAGGGAACTGAGGCTTCGTGAGAAGACGGAAGTCTGTGGTAACCCTGCAAATGAATGGTAGAATCGGAACTAAAACTTGGGCCTGCCCTGGTCACTAGCGGGACAGAACTGCAGACCAGCGTGGAGCCTTGGAGGACATCCTCTCCCACTTTCTCAGTGCCCAGCTGCCGGCTCAGCTCCCAAATGCATCCTGTGGACCCCACCTCTCCTTCCCTCGCTGCCAGGGCTTGGCTCATCGGGGGGAAATGCTTTTGTCTAAAAATACTTGGCCATGGACTGAATATTTTTCCTGTCCTGGAAGAACTATTCCATCCAAAACCCAAAGGACTGAACTTCATTTGTTTAATATTATTTATAAAGCTTCTGAGCAGACTAAGGACATAGTATTAAGGGAAGACATGGTTCTGAGCTGTTGGGGCTGCTGGGCTGTCTCCAACTCGCCATCGTTTTCAGGACAGCATTTGAGATTCCCAAACATTGATCCAGCAAGGACTTTCTTCTGGAGGGTGAGGAACAGGCAGTAAATATGTTCAAAGAGGCTTAAGAGTCATGTAAAGAAGGTTTATCCTCATTTACTAGTTCTAAGTAAACTGGTAGTTCTAAGGATGGGAGCTTAGGAAAAGACATTTGTAGACACCATTAAAATCCATGCAAATATTATTAAAAAGTGGGGAAAATGCCAGCTACCTAGAAGTATCTAAATAAGGTGTATGTAAAGCCAATTTATGAGAGATGCCAAAACAAAAACAAAAACCCAGCCCTTTCCCCAACATTATCATTCTTGAGAATGAAGGGTCAAAGTTAGAGGTCACAGTCAGGCGCATGGGCTGTAGCAATCTATGTAAACCTTTCTTGGAGTCATTTGACTCTTATTAGTTCTCCCTTCTTATGTGTTTACTTGTTCAACAGCTTTATTGAGGTATAATTGACATACAATAAACCATATGTATTTAGAGCACACAATCTGATAACTTTTGACATATGTGTAAATCTATGTAACCATCATCAGAGTCAAGATAAAGAACAGATCCAGTACCTCCAAATTTCTTTATAACCCCTTTGTAATCTCTTCCTCTCACCCTCACAGGCAACCATGGATCTTATTTCTTTCAGTATAAATTAGTTTGCATTTTCTAGAGTTTTAAACAAATGGAATCACACAGGGTGTATATTTGCCGGGCTTCTTTCAGCCAGCACAATTGTTCTGAGATTCAATCCATGTCGTGTGTATGGATAGTTCATTCTTTTGTGTTCCTGGGTACTGTTCTAATATATGGATATACCACAAATTCACAAATATTTTCTCCTGTTTTCTCATAGAAGTTTTATATTTATGTCTACAATATATTTTGTGTTATTTTTTTCTGTGCCATGTGAGGTATGGACTGAAGTACAGTTTTTCTGACTACAGATATCCAGCATCTTTTGTATCTGTAGTCATCCAGCATCTTTTGTTGAGAAGATTATCCTTTTTTATTGAATTGGCTTTAAACTTTTGTCAAAAAACAGTTGTCCATACACATGTGGATTTATTTCTGAACTCTCTGTCTTGGTCTACTGATCAACTTGTCTATTTATGCTGATGCCATACTGTCTTGATCATTGTGGCTTTGTAGTAATACTTAAAGTCAGACCATGTGTGCCTTCCAACTTTGTTCTATATCAGAGTTGTTGAGGCTATTCTAGGTCCTTTGTATGTCCATGTGAAGTTCAGAATCATCTTTCCAATTACAAAAAAGCCTGGAATGTTGACAGATATTATGTTAAATCTACAGATCAATTTGTGGAGAATTGGCATCTTAACAATATAAGTCTACTGACCTATGAACAAGGCATATTTCTTTATTTATTAAATTCTTCTTTAACTTCTCTCAGTAGTCTTTTATAGTTTTAAGTGTACAAGTTTTGCACATATTTTGTCATTATCACCAAGTATTTCATATTTTTTGATGTAAGTATAAATGACATTTTAAAATATTCTATTTTCTACTGTTTGTTGTTAGTATATAGAAACACAACTGATTTTTATATATTCACCTGGTACTCTGTAACATTGCTAAACTCATATTTTAGTTCTAGTAGCTTTTTTTGTAGATTATATCTGATTTTTCTACATAGGTAATCATGCCATTTTACTTCTTTTTACTTTATGAAGGTTTGCTGCTTCTTTTCCAATATGGATGCTTTAATTTATTTTTCTTAACATATTGCACTGGCTTTAATCTCTAGTATAATGTTGAGTAGAGTTGGTAAGAGTGGACATTCTTGTCTTGTTTCTAATCTTTGAGGGGAAGCTTTTTTTTTTTTTTTTTTTAAATTGTAGATGTCCTGTTCTAATCAGTTTGGGCTGCTGTAACAAAAATACCATAGACTGAGTGACAAACAACAGAAATTTATTTCCCACAATTTTGGAGGCTGCAAAGTCCAAGATCAAGGTACTAGCCAATTTCGTTCCTGGTAAGAGTCCTCTTCCTGGTTTGCACATGGACGCCTTCTTGCTGTATCCACGCATGGTGGGAAGAGACATACCATCTCTCTCATATTTCTTCTTATAAGAGCACTAATACCATTCATGTGGGCTCCACCCAAATACCATCATTGCTGGAAACTAGGGCTTCAACATATGAATTTGAGGTAGAGATACAAACACTCTTTCTATAACACGTCTTTTCCTGATAAAGTTCCCTTCCACGCCTACTTAGGAATTTTTTCAGGAATGAATGATAGATTTTGTCAGATGCTTTCTCTGCATATATTGTGACACTCTCTTTGTTTTTTTTTTCTGGTTAATTAATATGGCAACTTATATTGATTTGCAAATTTTAAACCAGCTTTGCATCCTTGGGATAAACTCCACTTGATCGTGGTGTATTATCTTTCAATATATTGCTGAACTTGATTTGGTAACATTTTGTTCATAAATTTTTAAATCTATGTTTATGAAGGATATTGGTCTTTAGTTTTCTTATAATGATAGTGTCTGGTTATGCTGGCCTCATAGAATGAGTTGGGAAGTATCCTTTGTCTTCAGTTTTCTTGAAGAATTCATGCAGAAGTGATATTTGTTACTTAAATCTTTACTGGAATTAATCAGTGAAGATATCAAGGCCTGGCAATTTCTCTGTGGGATGACTTTTAACAAAAATTTTCAATTTATTTAACAGAAATAGGCCTAGTTAGGCTAGCTATGTTTTCTTGAGTGAGCTCTGGAAGTTTTTGTCCTATAAGAAATTTGTCTGTTTTATCTAAGTTGTTGAATTTATTGGCATGGTATTGTTTAAAAAAATTTCACTATTTCCTTTTAATATTTGTAAGGTCTATAGTGATGTCAACTCTCTCCTCTTATTGGTAATTATGTCTCCTTTTTTCCCCCTGTATCAGCCTGTCCAGTGTTTTATCAATTTTATTGATCTTTCCAAAGAACCAGCTTTTGGTTTTGCTGATATTTTTAAAAAATTGTTTTCTTGTTTTTGGATTTCCTTGATTTCTATTCTGATCTTCACTTTCCTTATTATACTTACTTTGGGTTTAATTTGCCTTTCTTTTTCTACTTTCTTAAGGTGGAAGGTGAAGTTTTTGGTTTAAGGCCTTTCTTCTTTTCTAATACATTCATTCAGTGCTATAAATTTCCCTTTAATACTGCTTTTGCAACATCCCATAAATTTTGATAAGTTGTGTTTTTATTTTCATTAAGTTCAAAATAATTTTTAATTTCCCTTTGACTTCTTCTTTGACTCGTGGTGTGCTAGGGTTCTCCAAAGGAACAAAACCAACATAATATGTATATCATATATACATGGAGAGAAAGAGATTATATAAATGGATTCACACGGTTGCAGAGGCTGAGAAGTCTCACCATCTGCCATCTGCAAGTTGGGGAACCAGAAAAGGTGGCAGCATAATTCAGTCTGAGTTCAAAGGCCTGAGAGCCAGCGGGGCTGATGGTGTAACTCCCAGTCAGAGGCTGAAGATCTGAGACCTGGCTGGTCACTGATGTCAGTTCTGGAGTCCAAAGGCCAGAAAACCAAGAGCCCTCGTGTCTGAGGTCAGGGAAAGATGGACATCCTACCTCAAGAAGCAAGTGAGATAGCCCTTCTTCTGCCTCTCAGTTTTCTACGGGCCTTCAATGGATTAGATGATGACCACCCACAGCAGTGACAGTGACCTTTTTAACTCAGCCTACGGATCCAAGTGCTCATCCCTTCTAGAGACTCCCTCACAGACACACCCAGAAATGACGTTTTACCAGCCTTGCGGCCATCCCTTGACCCGGTCAGGTGGACCCACAAAATTACCCATCACACAAGGGCTATTAAAAGTGTGTTATTTAGCTCCCAAATATTTGGGAATCTTCCAAGAACATTTCTGTTATTTATTTCTAATTTCATTCTACTGTTTTCAGAGAACATTATTTTTAGGACTTGAATCCTTTGAAAATAATGAAACTTGATTTAAGGCCCAGAATATGTCTATGTTGGTAAATGTCTCCTGTGTTCTTTAAAAAAAAAAGTCTTTTGTTGTTGTTGAATGAAGTGGACTATAGCCTGTCTCTTATAGCTAATTTTTTCTTTCCACTCTAGTTCCCTCCCCAGAGAAAATGTTAACCATTGCTTTTTAATCCTTCCAGAAACTTCTTGGAAATATGGGCTTCAAACTATACTTAAAAAAAAAACCCAAACAACATGGTCATATTATACCCATTGTTCTATACCTTTTTTTTTCCATCTCTAATAATCACTCAATGAGAGACCCATATTAGTGTAGATATATCTAGTTTACTCTTTTTAACAGACGTATAGTATGTCACTGGTGGATACACTCTAAATTATTTAACCCAACTCCTGTTAATGGATCTTCAGGTTATCTCCAGGCTTTTGCTGTGATGCTGCTGCAATAAATATTCTTTTTACTTAAGTGATTGGACCTATGGGGGAATTTATTTTTAGAATAAATTCCTACACGTAGAAAAATTGGGTTAAAGAGTACAAGCATTTTAAATTTTGTTAGAGGTTGCCAAACTGCACAGAAGAGCCTTCCAAGTTTCTTCTTCAGAGATTTTTAAAAAAGTTTCTCCTTCTATTGACTAAAGGAAATGATCTAAGAAGTTTAAAAAAAAACACCCTCCAACTTCTTTTTAGATAATTTGTATCATACTTACAAATTTTAAAAGAAAAAAGTTTTTAAGCCACCACTACTGATTTGTCTTTTCTCTTGAGGAACGTCAGATGTTCAGGTTTCGCCCTCTACATCAGCAAATTGCCCTGCAATCATCTGCAAATTGTTGGGGCTTCGAGTAACTGTTAATGCACGTCCATGCAGGCTGCCCTGTGGTGGGGCTGGGGGCGGGGGCCGGGGGGGACCGTCAGGTGATGCAGAGCGAGCGTGAGCTGGCCGTCTAACATCAGCCTCTTGAGCTGCTGGGGTTTGGAACCAACCACTCAAGGAGATCTTGGATAATTTCAAAAGTGGAGCTTTTATGGGAAATTTTAAGAGCGTGTGTGAGTGTGTGTGCCTGTGTGCATGTGCTCTTCCTTTACAACAAATGCTGGGGACAGGGGACAAGAGATCTTGGCCATAGCTGATGATTATTTGTCATTAGATTTTACGTGAGCATTGTTAGACACACAATAAAAACCATCTCAACCACTTATCACTGAACCTTAGACCCAGGAATAAATGAAGAAGAGGGGAAACAACAAGAAAAATATCAGAGACACAAGGAGCCTTTATGTTTGCTCCTGATGAGGAACAAAAGCGACCTTCCCACATAACCCAAATTCCTGTGAAGTCAGCCTTTGGAATTCAGTTCATCATCAAGTTACAGGTAGACAGGCACTTGATTGATTTCTTAATTTTATATCCTTTCTGAACCCAGTTTGGGGAGGTCACATTCTGAAAAGCTGGATGGTCCAAGACACTTCAGGATTATGACAAAAAAAATTTTGTTAAATTTCATACCCTTCAAAGAAAGCAATTTGGAAATGGTTAAATAGATATGATACATTCATTAAATACTCTACAATGAGATCACAGTGACCAAAATCAATGCTCAAGCCCTAAATTTCCTCAAAAGTTGACTTAACAGTGCTTGGCCACATCGTCTCCCTTTATCACCAATTGGAGGACAATTAATTCACCCCCAGGGAGAAAAAATACAAGGGCTAAAAGCAACAACCGCACCAAAAACAATAGGAACCAAAGAGGTAGGTCTTCACTATTCTTTTTCTAACCATCAACCAATTAATATTTATTGAATCAATGTCCACACACCATCATGCTAGCTTAGCTTCTACGGAGTTCTGTAACATCAGTAGGTTTAAGGCATTAAAAAAAAAAAGCCAGTAATATTTCTTTCTGTTTGGATGTTCTAATTTATTGCTGTCATGTCATTTAATGTCGATACACCCAAACCATCTCATGGAGGAGAAGCCATGTGCATAGAAGGCTTGCGGAGCGAATGAACCCACCAGCTGATGAGTTGGCTGCACAGGGGGATACACATCACCAAGGGGCCAGGATATGGCCTTTCCTAAGTGGCGCTCGTCATCTCGGTGGGTTTCATAGGTTAAAATTAGAATTTTTAGGTAAAAAATTGACTTTTAAATATGGTGCAATTAAATATACGCCACACATACACGCACAGAGAGAAAAGCCAACAAAATACATCTGAAGGCTGGATTTAGCCCTTGGGTGACCAGTTCATTAAAATTGGGACCTACATCTGGTCCCTCCTTCCTGTAAGAGCGCAGGCCACAGCCATGAACGACCATGTGACAGTGACTGTACCTACCCGCAAGTGACTCAGAACTCTGGTTGGGGACGCTGTGCGACGTATCCTGGAGGACGTAGGTGGACGTGGAGATGGGGGAGGGGCAGATGCTGCTGGCCGGGACGTAAGGCGGGTTGTACGAGGAGCTGTAATACTGGGAGTACTGGCTCTGAGGGAAGCTGGGGTAGGAAGGGTAGTCCTGCAAAGGGAAACGCACAGGAGGTGAGTGAGGAAGTGGGTCGGGACTTGGGTCCCCCGTGGGCCGGTCACAGGCTGACGAAGGCGAGGGGCCTCATGGGATGGGTCTATTCTCTCTGCCACCCATTACAACAAATGCTACTTGAGGGCAGGGACTTGCCCCAGAAGCAGACCCTAGGAGAAGGATGGGGGATGAAAGAGATACCATTTGAGGAGTAGAGAAGTGAAGTAGCGAAGAGGGGAAAGCAGCCAATCCAGGGGCTTTTAGGCGGGGACTGGAGTGATATCTCCCGGAGAAACGCTGGGATGGTGTACAATACACATCTCAAAAGGGTCTCTCCAGGGAGCGAGGAAGCTGGGCTGTTCCTGTGCCAGCTCAAGGCAGGCTATGCGAGCTGCTCCTATGGGGTTTCAATTCCCTGGCTCTTCCCGCCTGCCCTAGGACTGGTTCTAGAAAACACTCTTGGGCCCCGGGATGCAGATACTGGCCACTGGAGGTCAGTGGGTGCCCCTGAGGGACAGAGGTGTGGCCCAACAGCATCCTTCTTGCTCATTGCGGTATCCCTGGCCTGGCACAGTGACAGGCTCCTGCAGGCACTCAATAAACACTTGGATATTAATTAACAAATGAATGAATAATAAAGACTCCACACTCACATACCAAGGAGACTAGGCGACATTTTAGGTCCATAGGGGGTGTACCTGCATGGTATTAGGGATCTAGAATCTTCCATGAGGGCGTTTTGGAGATCAAATCAAAGAATGCCAGTCCTTTTTCATCAGGCTTTGCTTAAACCATCCAGATATTCCAACTCTCCCTCAGCAGTCATTGTTTTAAACATTCTGCTTCATCATTACCATGAACCAGAGCTTCTCAGCCCTGCGAGGAACGCAGGGGAAGTTCAGCTTCTTGGGCCCACCATGGACCTGCTGCCTCAGAACTTCTGGGGGTGGCACTTAGGCCGTCTGCGTTTTTGGCAAGCTCCCATGGTGAAGTCAACCAACACCCAGAGTAAAGAACCATGCCTTAAATAGTACACCTGTATTTATGAGTATTTTATCTGTATACAGTATACTGAAAATAATACAAAAAGGTAAAAAACAGTATTTCATGTATTCCAAGATTTAAGCTATTTACATTCTTCAGCTCACTGAAGAAATAGTGCATCCCTCATTTTTAAATATGTTAAATATTCCTAAAGCCCATCTACCTTGGGTAGTTCTTTCATTTTTATTTTTTTAACCCTCACTTGAGGTTGTTTATTGATTTTAGAGGGAGAGGAAGGGTCAGGATGGGGGGGGATGGGGGGGCAGAGAGAGAGAGAGAGAGAGAGAGAGAAACACTGATGTAAGAAACATTGGTTGGCTGCCTCCCGTATGCACCTCGAGCAGGGATCGAACCTGCAACCTAGGTATGTGCCCTGTCCACAAACTGAACCCGCAGCCTTTTGGTATATGGGATGATGCTCCAACCAACTGAGCTACCCAGCCAGGGCTACCTTGGTTACTTTTAACACTAGCTTGAAAGGATGTTAATCTTTGGTTTTGAACTAATTTTAGACTGAGAGCAAAGGTGCACAGGTAGCAGAGTTCCGGTACATCTTCAGCAGGTTAATTCTTAATTCACTCTCTCAGTGAAACCAAGAGAATCAAACTATGAGCCAGCATTCACCTTTACAATGTTGACTTAGTTCGATTTAACTAGAATTAACAAAGCCCCCACTGTGTGCTGGGTGCTCCACACTGGGATACAGAGGCGAAGAAGATAGACTTTTACCCTTGAGGAGCTCACAGTCTGCAAAAGGGCACACACACTTGCATTCATATATTCTAGATTCGACAAGTTAGTGGGGGTCTTGGTCTCAGGTCAATATCGCCTCTGTCATCTTCTAGGAGTTCCAATTTCTCTGCCTCTACACTGTATCTTTCCAAGGGCCCTTTACACGATCTCCCTGTAGTATCCAAACTCGGGGAACAAGAGACTGGATTTCTGGTGGGGGGCGTGGGCAGGAGGACACATTCTGGGTGCCCCGATTTAAGGGGACTCTTTAAGGAAGAACTGCGACAACAACTGGCGGGCCTACCTGGTGCACACTTCCGAATCCGGCCGCGCTGGTCAGTCCATTTGCTCCTTGATAGATCCCCGCCGTGCCTGTGGGAAAAGGGGCAGCGGGTCAGGTGAGGTTGCTTACAATCAGAGGGGGTCGTGCGGGAGCAGGATGCAGCAGACGGGTGGGGTCTTTGAGGTCTGGCAGGTTGGGATAGAACCTGTGACCTTCGCAGGTTATCAAATCTCTCTGCACCTCAGTTCTTTCAATGAATGAATAAAATAAACAATATCTCCTTGAAGAATAGTGGTGAGAAGTAAATGAGATTGTGTATACAACATAGTTTCTGGTCATAGATAATTATGCTTTTAAAAAATTGCGGAAAATGTACGTAAGATTTACCATTCTGTTTTGTTTAGGTGTACGGTTCAGTGGTGTTCAGTACATTCACTTCACGGTGCAACCATTGCCTCTGTCCATCCCCAGAGCTTTTTACATCTTACAAAGCTAGAACTGCTGACCCATTAAACAAAACTCCCGTGTCCCCTGCCCTGAGCCCCGGCACCCACACTTCTACGCTGTCTCTATGAATCTGACTACTTTGGGTACTTCAGGTAAGTGGAATCATACAGTATTTGTCCTTCTGTGATGGCTTATTTCATTTAGCATAACATCTTCAAGTTTCTTCCATGTTATGACACTTGTCCGAATTTCCTTCTCCTGGCTAAATAATATTCCATTATATGTATACGCCATATTTTGTTTATCCCTTCATCCATTGATGGGCACTTGGGTTGATTCTGCCTTTTGGCTATTGCAAAGAATGCTGCTTTATTTATTTATTTATTTTTGCTTGGGTGTCTTTTATATGCTGTAAAATTCCCCCATTCTAAGTGTCAGTTGAATGACTTTTAAAGTAAAAAACTGATGTCACTATGATGCATTTTTAAAACATTTCCATCACCCCTAGAGTTCCCTTGCGCTTACTTCAGTCAATCCCCACTCTCATCTCCAGCCTCAGGCAGCCACTAATCTGTTACTGATTCTAGAGTTTTGCCTTTTCTAGAAATTTCATGGAACTGGGATCATACACATGCCCTTGTACCTGGCCTCTTTTGCTGTGCATAATGCTTTCGAAGCTCATCCGTGTCTTACTGGGTATCAGGAGTTCTTTGCTGAATGGTATTCCACGGTATGGATGTACCACATCTAATGTTTGGTTATTATGGATTAATGCTGCTGCGAACATTTGCATACATGTCCTTGTGTGGATATGTTTCCATTTCTCTTGGGCAGATCCCTGGGAGTAGCACTGTGGAGTCAGGTGATAAGAGTATGTTTCATTTTTTAAGAACGGGCCAAACTATCTCCCAAAGTAGCTGGGCCATTTTGCCCGTGTTGCCTTCCCACTAGCAACGTACGGGAGTTCCAGTTTCCTCAGCACTTCCGTTGCTCAGCCTTTCTTATGAGAGCTATTTAGTAGGCGCGGAGTGGCATCGCATTGCGGTTTAAAATAGCATTTCTCTAATGGCTAACTGTGTTGGGCATCTTTTTATGTTTATGAGCTATTCATATATCTGTGATAAAGATCTTTTCAAATCTTTTACCCCTTAAAAAAGTTAGTTTTATTTTCGTTACTGAGCTGCAAGAATTCCTTATATATTCTGGGTACAAGTTCTTTGCCACATATGTGATTTGAAAGTACAATCTCCTGGTCTGCAGCTTGTCTTTTCATTTTCTCAATGGTGTCTTTTGAAGAACAAAAGTTTTTAAGTTATGATTTTTTTCTTTTATAGATCTTGTTTTTGCTGCCTAACACAAGGTCATTAAAATTCTTTCTCATGTTTCCTTCTAAAACTTTTATAGTTTTAGCTCTTACATTTGAGCATGATTTAATGTAATTAATTTCTGTGTATGATATGAGGTGAGGGTCTAAATTAACCTTTTGGCATATGGATAGGCAGTTGTTCCAGCACCACTGTGAAAACTTTATTCTTTCTTCCACTGAATTACTTGGCACCTCTGCTAAAAATTAATTGACATTAAGTGTGAGAGTTTATTTTTGGATTCTCTTCTGGTTCTCTCTAGCTATCTGCTGTATCTATCTTATACCAATTTCATCCTGTCTTGATTACTATAGCTTTACAGTGTTTTGAAATCAGGTAGTGTATGTTCTCCAACTTTGTCCCTATTTTTCAAGATTGTTTTGGCCTCTATGTATAAATTTGACATTTACATGTTAATTTTAGAATAAGCTTGTCAATTTCTATTGGCCAGAAGGAAGTGGTACAACATTTTTTAAGTATGTCAACTCAGATTTTTACATCCAGAGAAAATATCCTTCAGGAATGAATAGAAAATCAAGACATTCTCAGATGAAGGGAAACTAAAAACCTGTTGCAGCAAGTCTACCCTAAAAGAATGGGTACAGAAAGTTCTTGAAACAAGAGATTTATAAATAAAAGGAATCTTGAAACATCAAGAAGAAAGAAAACAAAGGACGAGCATAAAAATACGGCTAAATTAAGTCTCCTCTCGGTGTAGTAATGCCACTGACTCAATGTACAACTAGGTTCATAACACTTTGCTGTCAAATTTTTGGAATGACTTTTTCAAATGTGTTTTGTAATTGTATTAAATATTGAAATGGTTCCAAAGGCAAATCTACAAAAGAAACTATATCCACGTGTGGGGGCAACAGGGGTGTGCGCTGGGCCCTGGGAGGTCAGGGGAGAAGCCGCCAGGAAGTGCTTTCACGGGAAGTTGGGGGGGCACAGGGAAGGGCTCTGTAATGCCCACTTGTTGGGGGTGGGAGGGGGCGGAGCCGGGGAAGGCTTCCTAGAGGAAATGCCATCCAAACTATTTCTGAAGGATGAGCAGGAATTAGCCAGATAAAGACAGTGAGACAGAAACACGGCCACCCCTGGGCGCCCTCTCCTGAGCTCCACGACACGGGGGAGCTTGTCGGAGGCCCAGAGCCCAAGAATCCGTCCACAGCAGCGCGGCATGCTGGAATCCCATTCTGTCCACAAAGGCCTGCCCAGACACATCTGGCGGAAGGCTTAGGCCAGCCTATTTCATTCAAGGTTATTTTTGGGGTCCTGGTTACCATGGCAATCCTACTTGCCAAAACTTAGGAACACACCTGCCTTGGGAAGTCTCTGGGATGTAGTGTTTTCTCACCTGATTTCTCTTTTCTTTTGTGTCAACCTTCTAAATGATGCCTGAGGGCAGGTTTGGAAACAAAGCCCCTTGGGACTCTTTGTCCAAAACACCTCTTGTTTGTTTTCATTTTGTGACCTGGGAGAATCTGAAGAATGGACAGCTGAACAAACTGCTTTTGCTGAGGGCAGTCACAGGGCCCCTGCAGAGGGAGAGCTGTCCCCTGTCACAGAGGACGCAGGAGGAAGAGGGCACGTGGCCCAAAAATCTTGTGCCACTATGCAGTCTCCGGAGGGTTCTGTAAAAGGACGCGCCTTGAGCTGGAATGCTGAACACTGACTTCTTCCCTCTGGCTGGCTGGTGGAGTGCCTACTGAGGGCTGGCGAAGGCAGAGACAGAGGGAGGGACAGATCCTCTTTTCAGGTGATGGTGGCAGGCCCTGCTAGGGGCCTCCCAATATTCACTCACCCCTTTTCTCTCACATCAACAGAATCTCTGCTTTTAAGCTGAGCACATGGCTGATTTGAATAAGCAGCACATCTCCAGGCTTCCCTTTTCGCTGGTGTGGCCATGTGAAGAGTTCTAGATAAGGATAGAGGAATTGCCCTGACTGGTGTGGCTCAGTGGGTTGGGCGTTGTCCTGCAAGCAGAAAGGTCGCTGGTTCGATTCCTGGTCAAAGCATATGCTTGGGTTGCAGGCCAGGTCCTGGGGTTGGGGGGTGTGCAAGAGGCAGCTGATGGATGTTTCTTTCACACACTGTTTCTTTCCCTCTCTTTCTCCCTCCCTTCCTCCTCTCTAAAAATGAATAAAATCTTTAAAAGAAAGGATAGAGGGATTAATGTGTGCAACTTCCTTGTTGTACCCTTAAAGGTCAGGGGTGGGTCCTCCCTCTCCCCTGGAATGCGGCCCTCTCTCCCTCTGTCTTTTTGACATTTTTCTACTAATCACCCCTCCCCCTGTGAAATTTTAATATGACAGATATACTGTATATTTGTTCAGGTATTTGTGCATATTTCTGCTTGACATAGAAAAAGAGTAAGATATGTTTGACCCCCTCCCAGAACCATTTTTTGCCCTTTTTGGGTGACATTTCTCCTACTGAGCGCACGTTCAAGTGATTCATTTTTACTGTATTTTACACTAAGTTAAGGAGGGACCCTGCTCCTTCGCCAGTGAGTGTGCCAAGTCCTGGAGGGCGTAGCGCCAGCAGGTGGCCGGTGGTATCAGGAAAGACCTGCTCGTCCCCGGAGGCTGTGATGTGTATGACTAGTTTGGTGTTGCTGTCCACCCTCCAGGGTGGATTTTGTTACTCAGTTTGCAGAAATTCGTGTCAGAAAAGTCCCACCGCCTGTCCGACAGCATCGAGCCAAAGACTGCGACTTTAAGCGAAACAACGCATAACGAAACCAATCTGACCACAGGCTGATTGGGAGAAACAGCAGGCTGATTGATAGAAACAAGAGTTAGGTTCCTATGACCTATTTCTGGTCCCAGGAACATCACCAAACTTCTAAATAAAGACCCCAAACACTTCTAATACTAAACATTAAAATAAGTATGAGCTATATGCACAATTAAGAAAGATGAATAAATGACAAGTAAGAGAATTCTTTTCCAACCCACTTGTTCCATTTCAGGGTCGGGCGGCTGGAGCCGACCCCGGCAGCCCAGGGTGCACAGCGGGACCCACGCAGGACAGGGCACCCTTCCCTCTCCGGGCGCACCACACGCTCACTCCCACGGGGACAGTGCACACGGGCCAGTTCGCCTCGTGTGCGCATCCGCGGGATGCGGGAGGACATCGGAGTCCCGGGAGGAAACCCACCCAGACGTGGCGCGGCCGTGCCATCTCCACAGACAGTGGCCCCGGCTGGGAATCGATTTATCCTCTCCTCAGTGTCACTGCAATGATATCTGAGGACTGGACCTCAGTGCAGAAAAGAGCGGCCGCCCACCAGAGGGAGTGTCTGTGAGCCTGGCACCAGGTGTGCCATCAGGAGGGCACTGGAGCGCCTGCCAAATTCCAGGGCAGGTTTTGCGGGGTGGGCTGAACCACCACACGCATATGGGTATGTTGACCGGGGACACACGACAGGAAACGCGGAGGCGGGGAGCACTGTGGGGACGTTTCTCCTCACGTCCCTGCTGAGAATGCGCCCCCATGGTGGCGGGGCCCAGGCGGACGGTTTGCTTTCACCCCCCTTCCTCCACCACGGACTCCCGACCACGTCATCGCAGGTGAGGGTGGAAAGTGGGTGTGGGGTGAGGGGAGGAAGGCAAGCGTGTCCGGGCAATGTTTTGATAAACACTGGGACTTCTCCTCCCACAGCCACGCCAGGGTCACGGGCCCTGAGCCGGGGCGCCCGGGTGGGCAGAAGGAATAGCGGAAATGAGTCACCCGGCTCTTGGGTTCCAAAGTTGAGGTCCCAGGGTCTGGGAGGACTTAAGGAACGGGCTAACATTTCTCAAACTCTCTATGAAAGATTAGTTTTTAAACCCTTAGCTCTTTGGGGATGAAGATGCGGGTTCACAGCACACTGTGTGATGGGACAGCTCCCGACCTGGGCTGCGTGCCCTGTGCTGAGACGCGTCCTTGATCGCGTGCTTGGATGTTGGGGCAATAGCTCATTGCCGTGCAAGTTTCTCACTCTAACTCTTGGTTCCGTGTTTAGGTATCGCAGGCCGGTAAGTGTGGGGACTGACCTCTGTTGTTGGGCCGACTAAGAATTGGACTGATGCAGGCTACTGGCTGGGTAAGACAGATACGCTGGGAGGAATTCTCCCGGCTCCAGAAATGCGGTAGGGCAGGAGGGGAGGGAAGGGAGTAGGTTGAGAATGAGGGTGAGCATGTGGTCCTGGGCAGAGGGATCCTATTGTCTGTGCCCACACACAGCTGCTGAGAAAACAGCAAGACCCCCCCAGATCGGAAGTGGCTGTGTGTGCTAAGATGGGCAGAGCTCAAAATCTGATCGGCCCAGCAGGGGACGGAAGGAGCATAGCCACAATGATAAATGGCAGCTGACACACAGCTTCAGTGGTGGGGAACCAGAGGGGATGGTGAACATTGTGGCAAACTGGGATACACAGTTTCTATCTAACAGGGTGGCAGTCTGTAGCAGACATGATTTGGCATTCCCAATTCCCTTCTCTCCTGCTAGCTTCTTTCTTTGCTTCCCCCAGTTTCCTTTCACAGCTCCAGGATGGCCATGTACTCTAGTTCTGGCCAAGGGGGCTTCTGGGAAACATTTTTCTTTTATTCCTCTGCCAGCTCCGCCCCTAGATTATGTTAGGATGTAATGCCTGGAGTTACAGCAGCCATTTTGGGACATGAGGTCACAAGTAGAAAATAAATGCTGAAGCTGAAGGAGTGAAAGGCTGAAAAGAACCTGGTCCTTGAAGATATAACTGAGCTGCCAAATCAACCCTGGGGTCCAGACTTGTTGCTAAATACACAATAAATGTCATTATGGTTAAGCCCATGTTAGCTGGGCTTTTTGTTACTTGCAGCCAACACCATTCCTAACTGATACAATGCTCCTCAGCTCCAGCCAACCTCTGTCACCCAGAAGTGTGAGTCCAATGTAGCCAGGGCCTCTGACTTTTCAAGAGAAATCAAACATTTGGATTTGTATATAAAATTTCCCAGTTTTTGAATGGGGGCAACAAATGCAAAATAGTTGGACAAACCAAAGACAAAACTATGTTCACAGGGTAGATGTGGCCTGTGGATTTCTAGTTGGTGACCTCTGGGCTAGTAGGCAGAACAGCCAAAGACTCCTGTGCGTACCATGTGGCAGACAGAGCAGCAGAGAGCCCCAGACTGGAAGGGGCCTCAAGGACCAAGAGAGTGGGGGACACAGCAGCAGCCAGGGTCCCAAATACAGACAGAGGACCAGGTGAGCCCCCAACACCACGGCACACTGGCACTGAGTAGGATTCCAGATCCACGGCCAAAATTCTAAACTTTGGTGAAAGCCCCCAAACGCTAAGATGGAACTTTCCCACCAGCCCAGGGGAAGTGTGGCTCAAAATAGAAAGTACGTTGAAATGCCAAAAATAAAGTTGGTTCTATCTTTTACCCCCTTGGGTTTGCAGATTGAGATTTACACATTTTATGCAAGAGACAGAATTATTCTTTATGTGTCTGGATTGTGCCTCCAGCAGCAGCCGGCACCTGTGATGGCAGCCCATTGTCCCCTTTTGTTATTCTGCAAAACATGTGCTACTGGTGCAGAATAATGTGCATGTTGGGTGCTCATGGTGAGTTAATTCAAGTTCACAGGCACATCTCCTCATTAGTCCACCCAAGACCCCTCTTTTCCTATTTATTTCCTCCCCTTCTCCATAGGTGAGAATTCTAGCATCTGTGCATATCCTTTTGTTTGTATGTGTTCTTGGCAAAGAGGGCACTAGCGTTCTGTGGGTAGACGCTTCATTTCTGTAAACTCTGTGTGCTACATTTCATGTGGCTTCTTCGGTTTTTTTCACCCAGCAGGATGTCCTCAGCCCGTACTGCTCTGAGAACGCCCACCCCCACCCCTGCCCCCGCCTCCCTTGACGGCCTCTCCACCTCCTGCTCTCTGGTCCAGAGATCACCTGGGATCCTTCCTTTCCCCACCGCCATACGGCTGCTTTGTGGGCCTGTAAGTTTCCTCAGGACGTGTTCCCGGTGGGGCTGCTGGTCCTGAGGTTGTACAGACCCTAAGGTCTGGGAGAGCTCTTGGCGCGGCGGCCAGGTGCAGGCTCCCGCCTCCGGTGCCGACAGTTCCCATGTTCGCACGTTCCCCCCTCCCCCAACAGTTGGCATAATCGGTCTTGCTGATTCCTCCTCTCCTACCATGAGAGCTCATCTGTTGTCTTTAATTTACATTTCTCTGCTTACTCGGGACTCTGCACGTCCATCATCCTTGGGCTTGTGGCCTCCTGGACTTCCTCCTCCTTGCAAGGAGACAGTGAGAGCCACCCTGAAAATCTCTCCCTTTCCCAGCCCACGCCCAGCTTTCACTTCATCCAAGCCCCTGGAAGCCTCTGTTGCTGCCGTTAGCAGTAGGACAAATAGTAACAGCCCCCATTTGTTGAGCACTTATTACCCCCGCCCCTCCCCAGGACTTGTCGCTTTACACGCTTTATCTCGTTTAATTTCCACCACAGCCCTAGGAAGCAGGTTCCATTAGGAAGTGACAGAGCCAGGGTTCAGGCCCCGGTCACCCTGACTCCGAGGCCCAGGCTCCCAGCCAGCGGGCGGCCCTGCCCTCCAAGCAGCCGTGGGAAGTAGCACAGGTCACAGCCTGCCTCTGTGTTTTCAGGTCAACCTGATTTCACTGGCATCCAGGGTTCTGACATACCACCCCAGGCAGTACAAAGAGAGCCTTACAGATAATCTCGATGAACAAGCAGCCCCTCCTCCATGTTACCTGCTTGGCATCCATCTGCCGATTTCCTTCCCCACAGCAAGGGAACCTGCCGTACCAGGTCCACAGTGACGCTCAAACACGTGTATTCAGTCCCCCTAATTAAGTCCTACTGATGCCAATATTAAAATAAAATTGTTTACAACATGCTGGAACTGCGAGTGAAAAACGTCTGGCTATGTCACTGGGGGGGGGGTGATATAAAAAGAGCTGATATAAAAGGAAGTCAGCAGTTAATGTATAAAAAGAAAAAGCCACAGTAGGGAGAGAGGTGGGCCTGTTGGGGAACCACCCACTCACGCACCCCAACCACTGCCCAGGTTCCAGAATGGGACAAGTTGCAGATCTTTATGGGTCACTTTTTCTGTTTTTCTTTATCCAGAATGCAAAGTGGGGAAGCCCATGCCGCGACCCACCCTTGGCCTGCTATTCATTCATTCAGGCGTTCTCTTATTTATTCACTACATCTCTGCCAGGTGCCTAGCCTGTGCTGAGATTTCTACCTTGAGAAAGTGCTGGGGCCTCTGTCTTCTTGGATTTCAGGGCCTGGAAGGGGGTGGAAGACAGCGGAGAATCCAGACATCGTTGATTATTTGCCCTGGCGACTCTAGACAAGTGGCTGAAATTTCTAAGCCTCAGTGTTCCCATCTGTAAAGCGGAACCAAGCGTAGTTTATTTATTTGGTTTATTGGGAGGCTTCTGTGAGATGCGCGTAGAAGGGGCAGGCCCAGCCCGGAGCGAGCGCTCCGTAAAGGGCAGGTGGGACCCTTACTCGGCGTGTGTCAGTAATCACCACGGGAGATGTCAACCATGCTCGTATTTCATCGGCTCACCTTTTTTCTTTTTTATATTTATGGGAATGAAAATATCCAGGGAAGGTTAAAAAAAAAACAACACAACAATTTGGATAGGGCCAAACAGCCGATCCCGAATGAAACCAAAAGGGTTTTGGGGACCCAGATCGATCTCTCAGCTTTGAAAACAACAGTGCCAAATGGTCCATATGCCAGGAAGACGGGCGTCCACATCCGTCTGGCCGATACTGAGTCGTCCAGTCCCTTTTGCCATCTTAACAATCCAAACAAGCACCTAGAGCCGTCCTGCATCTTTGCTCCACGTGGAGTCCAGCCCACATCTGTGTTTAATCAAATCAGTTGCTAAATGTCACAATGGCCTCATTCACAGGTAGCATAAAGCATATTTAACTGGTAATAAAACAATCTGCATTCCTGAGAATGCCATTTCAGGCAGGCTGCCCTGTCACTGGGTCTGCGCCACACGAGTCAGGATGACGCCGGGGCAGCGAGGGGGAGAAGGGGGCCGTGGAGGGCAACGATGCTGCGGGGGAGACAGCCGTCATGTGCGCGCCCACAGGTGCCGGCGCGGAAAGGTGTCCAGCAGGCAGAGCTGGGTGGAAGAGGGCCAGGTGCAGAACTGAGAGGCTGCTCTGAGCACACATGAGACTAAAGGCTGCCATGTGTTCATTTCAGTGGTGCAGAGGATTGATGAAGCTGGAGGGTCTCTTAGAGGAGGTGGCAGTGGAGCAGAAGTTAAATGGATGGGACGGAGCCAGCCACATGAGGGTCTGGGGAAAGAGCATTCCAGGCTGGGGGAAACAGGAAAATGCAAAGGCCTTGGGGTGGGAGGAATAGACAGAAACCCAGTGTGAATGAAAGGGAGAGAAGGTAGGGAAGGGCAGTACCCACAACGAGGTCAGAGAAGACTTCAGGGGCTGAATCATGCCGGGCTTGGCAGTGGGGAGTCACAGCAGGGCACTGGTACTTGTTGCTGACCGCAATGGGAAGCCCCAGTTAGAGACTTCAGCAGGGGAGGGACATGATCTGAAACAACATGGGGAAGGACTGACTGTGTGACTTCTTGACTCAGTGCAGCGGAAACAGATCAGCGGGCCCCAGGGGATCCCAAGACCAAATGCATTATTGTTACTGCCAAGGATCTCCTCTAGAGGAGTTCTTGGGAGTGGCCACCCATAAAGCTCAGACTTTCTGAGACAAATTATAGATACTGGTGAGAGTTCCCTGATACAGTGCCCAGGGAAAGCAGCGAGGTTACACCCTGTCCCGGTGGAAATGTGGCAGGAATGGAGTGATGTGACCTGGACCATCAGTGCATCACATCCCCCTGACCACCATGAGGGCTTTAGGGGTGCGCATCTGCACGAAGCAGGTCCAAATAAAAGAGAATCTGCAGACGTTGTTTGGTAAAGAGGCTGGAGCTGCTGCAGCCCCTTGGCCACCACAAGGGCCCTTGCATATTTACATAACTGCCAACCTCACAAAAGTGCTAACAAACCCATTTTTCACTGATCAGATGTGCCAAAAATGTCTGATGAAAGAGTAGATGGATGATGGAATCATTATCCTTGATGCTCCTCCCCCTCTCATAGATCTAAGTATCATCGCCAATTTTTGTGAGTAGGGCCACTTCAATACCCTGCAAGTCTATCCACTTTCCCCCATCTCCTCCACCACCGTCTCCACCTTCATGCCTCCATCATCTCTTGGCTTGGGGGCTGCAGAGTCTCCTCATTGATTTTCCTGCATCTGTCTTGACTCCGGTTCAATTCCACTATCCTCTTAGCCACCCCCAGCCCTTTCTCACATCCGTAAGAGCCGCTCTGGTTCCACCCTGCATTTCTAACTCCTGCCCGTGTCCACAGGACTGGTATGGCCTGTCGCACTGAGCCCCACTTTTCCACCCTGTTGTGAGTTAAACTGTGTCCCTGAAAAAGATATATTCTAAGTCCTAGCCCTCAGTGAACGTTACCTTACTTGGAAAAAAGGTCTTTTCAGACGTAATCAGGTGAAGAAGACGTCATAGTGGCTTACGGTGGGTCCTAATCCAGTGATCTATTTTCTTACAAGAAGAGAGAAATGCGGACCCCCCGCTCAGAGGGAAGAATGCCAGGCGAAGGCGGAGGCAGAGACTGGAGTGAT
This sequence comes from Pteronotus mesoamericanus, assembly GCF_021234165.1. Classification (NCBI taxonomy): domain Eukaryota; kingdom Metazoa; phylum Chordata; class Mammalia; order Chiroptera; family Mormoopidae; genus Pteronotus; species Pteronotus mesoamericanus. The sequence goes on from NW_026555105.1 coordinate 9,132,494, forward strand.
GAATCTATGAGTCAAGGGGCAACAAGGACTGCTGGCGACCACCAGAAGCCAGGAGAGGGACCAGGAAGGACTCTCCCCCAGAGCCTCCAGCAGGAACTGACCCTATAAACACTTGATTTGGAACGTCCGGCCTCTGAAGCTGTCAGCAAGCACATTTCTGTTGTTTCAATCTACCCGGTTTGTGGTGCTTTGTCTCAGCAGCCTAAGGAAGCCGACCCCCACCCCTCACCGCCTCCCTCAGCTCCGAATGTGTGCGGTGGCTCCTCTCTCGGCCCGGACTGCCTTCTTGTTGCCTCGCGAGCGTCCCTCAAGTGTCAGCGTGCACTGGAATCACCTAGACACCTTGTTAAAGGCCAGGTTCTGCAGGTTCGGGGTGCGACCTGAGATTTCTAACATTCTCCCAGGTGATGCTGCTGTTGTCAGACTGGGGACCACAGGTGAAGGTCCTGGCCCTTCCCGCACCGGCGGCCTCTCGGTCAGGCCTCAGCTCAGATGTGACAGTCCCCGGCCACTCCTCGCCCAACTCCAGCCACACGTTACACAGGACGCTGGTTTTGTTTTTTCACGTGGCAGCACTTATCACCCCCTAAAATCACCTCATGTATTTACATACACATTCGTTGTCTATCTCATTCCCTCTAGAACAGAAACTCCATGAGAGTAGGGGCTCTGTCTTTTGCTCACTGTTTTATGCCATTACTAGAAGAGTAGGCAGCTCTCTGGAAATCATTTTTGAAAAAAGAAAGAAACTGTCTTGTTCTTGGCTATATTTTCAGCTTCTAGCACAGTACCTGGCACGTAACATTCGATAGTTATTTACTAAATGAATAAATTTAAAAAGTCAGTGAATTGACCATGATCGTTTCTGACTACTGAGCACGTACTCTGTGCCAGGAATTATGCTAATTCTCTACCTTGGTGATCCTAGTTCATACCCCACCCAACAAGAACTGCACAAAGAGGGCATCTACTGTGATCCCTTTTCGATCATTTCACCACTATTTACTGAGCACCTACTATGTGCCAGTCTGTCTTAAGCACCAAGGACAACGCAGCAACAGCCAAGAAGATGGAGATCACTCTCAGTAGAGCTCGTGTCCTAGTGGGAAGTGGATGATGGGGAATAAATATGTAAATATGTAATGCCTTTTAGGGGGTGATAGGGGCTGGAGACAACCTAGGCTGGGAGTTTGGAACACAGGGCACAGGTGAAGTGGTTGGCGAAGGCTCGGCATTTCAGTAGAGATAGAAGCCCAGGCCGGCGAAGCCACTTGTAATTTATAACTTGGAGATGACAAGTGGCAGAGCTGGGATTCGAACCCAGGACTGCCTGGCTCTGGGGCCTGTTCTTTTTAATCTCGTTGTTCTTGTACTTCCCAGCTGCTGGAATTTCCACCCCACTGGAAAGTTCATTAACAGTTTCCATAGGAGTTTGATTTTGCCCGCTAAAAATTCCTTTGTCCCTCTCCCTCCCAGCACACCCCTTGCTGCCGTACCGGCTGCGCAGGGTTCTGGTTCCTCTACAACTGATGGCCGCCTGCCGGGCTGTTTTGATCACGTTTCTGCGGTGCCAGCCGCCTGCACGGTGGCTATGCTGCGTTGGGGAAGCCCTGCAGAGAGGACTTTATAATCTCTGGCAGCCAGGCCTAAGCAGTGAGGGGAGGGTCTGCTGCAGGCCAGGGGCTCGCCAGGGGGCAAAGAGGCCAACATCTGGTTTGTGACAGGGTGGCCATCCAAAAAGCCACAGTACAGCCTCCGGTCTAAAGTTTCCTGGCAGTAAAGACAACCTTCTCCAAATTGATACTTTTTCAAATAGGGAGGTCAAGTGCTCACCAGAATGGCCTCCCACGGCAATCCTCGAACGTCCCATGAGATCACAAATCCTACATCTGTCCGACTTCATGGGCAAAGAGCCTCATAAAATGGTGCGTTTGTTCTCAGGTGCCCCGGCAGAAATGCTGGGCTTGCTCTCTCCCACTGTCGACTCCGCCTGTCTCCGTACAAAGCTGTCTGTTCCAAGTGTTTACCATTAGGAGTAAGGTTCCTTCCGCAGACCTGTAAATTCCAAGTGGGTCCATCTAATGCACCCCAGGAGGATGTGGGGATAACTTATGCAAAGACCACAGCTTCCCTTAAGATGTCTCCCACTTTTAGATCAAAGCCGTCTTGTCCTTGGTCCTAACAGCCATAATTCACTCCTTGCCCTAAAACCTCATGTTGCTTTTAAAGATTTGATGGTCCGAGCAGCTGTGGACCTTGGCTTTCATCTTGGCTGGATTTATTTCCCCTTCTCTGGTCAGCTCTTGTAATCTTCGTAGCTTAAATTATTTCCAAAGTTCCAGAATTTGGGTGTCATTCTTGCCCACTCCCACCATCACTAGTGGGTGATTTTAAGGCTGTCTCAGAACTCGGAGGGATGTTTGCATTCGCAAAGCACATTCTATACATGAGGTCAGCCCAAGGGACAGACGTGGCCTGACCGTGAGTTTTGCCCAATAGTCTGTGTTTATATTCCCCCCCACCCTGCACAAGGAAAGCATTTAAACCAAGGGGTCAGCGGGCATGGGTTCTGCGGGTCAAGGTTAACATCCCCGGTAATAAGAAAGACGGATGTCATGCAGCCCCTGATAAGATGCACTGAGGGTATGACATCACTTGTGTGGTCTCCTGGCCCCAAATGCACAACCGCAATCTAATCACAAGAAAACATCAGACAAACCCAAATTAAGGGCCATTCGACAAAATGCCTGACCAGTATCCATCAAAGTGTCAAGGTCACCGAAGACTGAGGGTCTGTTCCAGATTGAAGACTAGAGAGTCACCACAGCTAAATGCCATGTGGGATCCTGGATGGGATCCTGGAACAGAAAATGGACGTTTGTGGAAAAAACGTGAATTTCAAATAAAGTCTGTCGTTCACGTAAAAGCACTGCAGCACTGTTAATTTCCTGTTTTGGATGACTATGTTATGGTTCTGTAAGATGTTCATAGGGGGAGGGAGAGGGTGCATGGGAACTCTCTACACTGTCTTTGCAACTTTTCTGTAAGTCTCAACTTCTTTTAACATGACAAGTAAAAAGGAAAGAAGGAAGGAAGGAAGGAAGGAAGGAAGGTAGGAAGGAAGAAAGGGAATGCAGACTCTGACTGACAGAGTTTGAGTTTGCTTCTTACTGGCTACATGACTCTGTGCAAGTTACTTAACCCCTGTGTGCCTCAATATTTCCCTCTGTAAAATGGGTATTAAAACAGCACCCACCTGACAGGGTTACTGTGAGAATGAAATGAATGAACACGTGCAGTGTGAGGAGAACTGCATCTAGTGCTCAGAAAGGCCAGGACAAATGCCGTCCACTGTTGGCATCATTTTTCTTGGTGCTCTCACTCTGCTATTTCCCTTTTGCTGGGAGAGATGAGGTGAAATAGAGACAGCAACTCAGTATCCTCTGTCAGCATATCAATCTGGTACATTTCATGATATCTGCCAGGGAACCGCTGCACAATATTTTAAAAACTAACAATAATTTTATATAAAAGTGCAGCTTTTGTGCTATATTTGAACAGCAAAGTGAGGGAAGCTCTGGAGAATTGGGCCTATTTTCTCACAAGCACTCATACACTACAAATGAGTAGTGTGTACTCAATTAGAGCACAGGTGTGTGTGCTCTCCAAGTGCCACACTTCCGTACTCTCCCTATTGCCTCCCTAGCACTAGGGAAAAATTCTACAATCCTTGGCCTAATATTTTTCTTAAGGTTAAAAAAATGTTTCTGTGCATCTGTGTTTGGCTGAATAATGCTCCTCAAAGATGTCTAAATCCTACATGACAAGAAGGACTTTTCCGATGAGATTAAATTAAGGATCTCAAGAAGGGGAGGTTATCCTGGATTATCCAGGTGAGCCCAGTGTAATCACAATGGTTTTAATAAGAGCGGGGTAGGAGGGTCTGCATGAGAGAGGAGATGTGACCTGGAAGCAGAAGCTGGAGTGATGTGCTTTGAAGGCGGAGGATGAGGCCACAATCCGAGTAATGAGGGCAGTGACCAGAGGAAATGGATTCTCCCCAAGAGCCTCCACAAGGAACCCAGCCCTGCTGACACCTCAATTTTAGAGTCTGACCTCTAAAACGATAAGGTAATGAATTTATGTTGTTTTTAAGCCACTAAGTGTGTGGTTTTGTTACAGCAACAGGACATAACACTGTACTCACGTCTCGATAACAAAAATGTGGGAGAGACAAATACAGCAGAAGCCACCCAATTTTCTTAGGCTCGTCCCTCTTCGCTCACTTGCGTGACCTGTTCTGTTCCTGTGGGCATTTGTGTTTGCTGCCCCCAGGCCGGGAGCCTCACCTCATTCATTCATTCATTCACTCACTCACTCATTCATTCACTCATTCATGCACGCATGCCTTACAATTACTCACTGAGGATACAATGGAGAACAACACAGTCCCTGCCCTTGAGGATCCTCAAAATTCTAGGAGGATACAGTCTAAGTGGATATTCAAGGGGATTAAACATAACATTTAAGTTTCTAAAAGAGAAAAACCATAGTCTTCGGAAATACACAAAATAAATTTTAGAAAATAGGCAAGTTGCCCCAAAGTGATTTAAGTTTTGTCTTCACAACAACCTGGAGGAAATAGATATTATACCCTAACCTCACCATCTTAAAAGTAAGAAAAGTGAAGCTCAGAAAAGTAACATATTTAAGGCTGCGCAGCTGATAAGTGGCAGGCCAGCTCCAGCAGGAGCCTATGCTTGTTCCGTTTCTCCATCAGGAACATACCAGGCTGCTGAACTCTTGAACTCACCTTAACAGTCTGCACTTACGCAGTGGCACATTTTATGGTGACCAGCCTGGCCCAGAACTGGCCCTGGGTTGGGCTGTTCATGGTTGCAGCCACTTTGTGACATGTTATAAGCAGATGGAAGGACTAGTCCAGAAAAACCAGATCAGCAGTGACTCCACACTTGGCTGGGAGGACTTGGACCCAATCCACCCCAACAGGAACCTTCCATCAAAGCTCACACGCTGGACGTAGATACTGAGAGGGCTGGGAATTCCAGTGGGCAACCGGTAGCTGACTGGTCTGTGCAGAGATGAGAACAGGGTCACTCTCATCCCTGGGTACTTCCACATAAGCCATGGGTGGCAGAGCCTGTCACTCCCCCCAGTATTTGTTCTTTTCTTCTATCTCATGGTAACACAACTTATATGTTTGAGCTGGGCTGATGGCTGTCTTGAATAGATACTACATTTCCCAACTTCCCTTGCAGTTAGGCATGGCCAAGTGTCTAAGATCTAACCAGTGTCACGTGAGTAGTTTGCACTCTTAAAAGGAAGGTATGGTTCTCCCCTTCCCCTTTCTTCCCCTTCCCTCTGGATGGTCTACGTCTGATGTGAGCCATCCTGGGTCACGTGGATGAGGGCAACAGCCAGGGATTGTGGAAAAACAAGATAGGAGGGGTTTGGGTCCCTAACTCTGCAGAGCTGCTTACACCAGTCTGTTACAAAAGAGAAAAATAAACTGCTATCTTGTTGAACCATTGTTAATTTTGGTCTTTGTTTTAGCAGCTGAGCACACCCCCCATGCTATTCCCAAGTCCTCATACATCACTGAAGCCAAACAAAACTCTCAAAGACAGCATCCTGCCAATTTTATGAGAAAGGTCTCTTGCTTTGACAGCAATTCCATTACTTATGTAGATGTCAAGGAAAAGGGGGCAGGGAAGAGGACAGGGGCAGCCCCAGACAAGTTTGTTCCAATGACAAATCCATGGGAACGTTGCACTCTAGCTAGTCTGAAAATTTATAAGTAGGTTTTAAGACAGAATGTGGTAGGCTACCTTTAAATACAGGGTGGGGAAAAAAAGTAGATTTACAGTTGTTCGTGTGGAAAGTAATACACTAATTAATAAGTAATAACACAAGAACAAACTGTTTTGTGTACTCACAACCATACACTTACCCTTGCCCCTGCCCCGTATGGTGGCCAGGAACACCTCTGGCATCTGTATCCAATGCCAGTCCTCCCAACTAGGGCTGAGACCTCTTTCCCTCCTTCCTTCCTTGAAGCTGCGCTGGCCTTATGACTTCCTTTGACCAATAACATGTGGCAGAAGTCCTCTTCTGGAACTTCCAAGCTCAGGCCTTAAGAGAGCTGGTAGTTTCTACCTTCTTTTTCTTAGAACCCACCTGCCATGCTGAAAGGAAGCTGACCAGACACCTGGAGGAACAGAGGCCAGGGAGGAGAATCAAGGTGCCCAGCCTATGGCAGCACCAACTATCGACTGAGCGAGGATGACCCTCCTGGACATCTCAGCTGAATGCGGCGCAAGAGAGGCCCTAGGCATCACCCAGAAGAGCAGAAAAACCACCCTGACGAGCCCAGTGAACCCCAAAATTCTCAGGAATAACAACTATACTGTCATTTTAAACACAGCCACTGTGTTTTGGGTTGGTTTGTTACCCAGCAGTAGCCAATTCAGTTATAGTTCTTCAAAGCCCCCTGTACTCTCTCCATAGCAATGATCACAACTGCAATCATTGAATTATCTGTTAGTACACTGAAGGGGTAAGAAGCGTGCACTTGGGAGTTACTCAGAACCAGGTTCTTCCATTCCCTGGTTGGAGACCCTGGGCAGGTCACTTTGCCTCTCTGGGACTTAATTTGTTCATTCACAAAATGGAAGAAATATTAGTCCTTACATCATGAGATATTTGTGAGATGAAATGCGTGACTGTTAGTTAAGCACCAGGCACAGTATCTGGTACATGGCATCCCCTTAATTAATATTTGTTGAGGAAGAAATGCAAGAGTTGACGTAAGAGTGGCTGAATGAACCAAATGCTCACTGTCACCTTCTTAGCAAGACTCAGCCTGATCACATGATGGAAAGGTGCAACTTGCTGTCCCTACCGCCACACCCCAATCCTCCTGATGATTCTACTTTGTTCTTCCCCTACATCATTCACCACCCTACAATATAATGTACTTATTTAATCTATCACCCACACTGGCTTTTGTCTGTCTTCCTTACCACAAAAATAGACTTTTCAGTCTATTTTGTTCCTTGATGCATCTCAAGTGTCTGGAATCATGCCCAGCACACAGTAGGTGTCAACAGACACTTGCTGAATGAGTGAACACATGTGAGAAGTACTCAGAAGGAGCATGGATTTTGGATGTGTGCATCTGAGCATAAGGGAAGCAGCTCTGTGAGGAGGCCCTTCACTTTTTCAAAAGACACTTTAGCGCTATGTGTTGAAAATGGTCCTGAAGACTATGCAAGTCTTTGATGGCTTTGGTGTGTAAGGCGCACCCTGGAGTTGTATAAAACCAAGAGCAAAGCCCCAACAGGAAGGGCTATGCTGGTGACCACTGCGTGGCTCTGTTCCACCTAACAAGGCCCATGAACACCTCCCCAAAGCCCTCTTGCAAAAGGCACAGATTTAGGTGTTTAAAAGAATTTTCTGTCTCTGGAAAACTTTGCCGAGACCCAAAATCTCACAATGTTGAACTATTCTACCTGTCCATTGCAAAAATGAGATAATTACTCACAAGCTGCCTGCTCTGATTGGGCAGGTGTCAACTTCTGTTGACCCACTCATGTGGGACACTGATGGCCAAGCAATACCCTTAACTGAGAAATTACGTGCCAGGAAAACCTCTGTGAGCTTTACACATATTAACTAACGGGACCCTCGTAACAATTCTGTGAAGTGGGTGTTATCGTCAACTCATTATACGGATGAGAATACTGTGGACCAAAGAGGTTAAGAAACTGGTCAAAGTCCACCCAAACAGAAAGTGATGGGAAAAAAATGTTACTATGTCAGGTCGAGTCACACATGAAAGGAGAAACACTGCCTTACGGGTGCAGCACTGTAGGAAGGGTGCTGGCCGGACACGTGAATAACGTGGTTTGCGCTCGTGACCATGGGCAGCCAGAAAGAAGTAAAACTGGCTCCCAGGCCACCTCCTGTTCTCGGCCCCAGCTGGAGGGCACCTGACGCATTCTTCCTCAGAGTTCTATGCGACCTTCCCCGGCTGAACGCTTGCTTCCCTTTTTAAAACATTCCCTTTCCATGGGTCCCCTGCCTATGCCTCCTGTCGGACTTAAATATACATCTGCACCATGGTGAACTTTAATTCCCCTGGAATAAGTTTGCCAGTAAAAACAAAAGTGGCCTCAACATGTAGGAGTTCACAGAAAAGCCCTTTTATGGAAAAATATAACATTCATGCTCCCAGGCACTGAGCTCCCTAAGAGAGGAGGACGACTATTCTTTTACCACAGCTCCATTGAGCTGGAGGGGGTCTGAGGGATTAACCCTCTCCTCCTTCCCTCCCTCCCTTCCTTCTTTAAGCAGTTATATTTGTCTAATGGTTGCCGACTCAATATCCATTTCCTTAACCAAGGGATAATATGACCAAGTGTGACCATATGACACAAATCCAGCCACTAAAACAAAACCTGAAAACTTCTGCCTTCCTGATGATGGCTTTGCTCCTTCCGGAGTCTCCCTTCTTCAGCCTGCCTGGAATATGGAGGTGAGGGCTGGAGGTGAAGCAGCCATTGTATGACTCTAAGGTGGCATGAATTAGGATGAAAACTAGAGGCAAAGGACAGCAGGGGAGACAGACAGAGGGAAGCTGGGACACGGGGTTTTCTGTTGCTTGTGGCTGAATAAACTCAACTAAAAATATATGCCAGATGCTATGGGTCCTGTACCCTGAGGGATAGTTCCTGCCATCTAGAAGCTCAAATGCAGCCCAATTCCTGTACATCACAGACCGGCAGACTGAGAGTCAGAGACAGAGACAGAATTAGAACCCAGAGTTATGTCTTAAGTCTTGCCTTAAGACTAGTCTTTCTACTAGTCCAGGGGTTCCACTGTGTGACAGAAATCCACAGTGGTGCTACAGAAGATAATTTCAGATGACTTCTCTTTCAATTCTCTTTTAATATGTCTCACAGGCAGCTTAGCTTAGAGGTTAAGAGCCTGGGCTGGGAGCTGGACTGCTCGGGTCCAAATCCTGGCTTCACTACTCATGAGCTGAGTGGCCCAGCCCTAGACATGTTACTGGCCCTCTCAGTGGCTCAGTTTCCTCCTTTGTAAAATTGACACAATAATAATTTCTCTATTATATAGCAGTTGCAATCATTTAATGAGGTTGCATCTGGAACACAGTAGGCATTAAGTAAATATTAATTATTACTAGGTCAAAACCAAAATCTCTAATACTCCCTAATCTCCCTTTTTAGCTAAGAGAGAACAGCCTTCCGGTTTGGAGCCTCGGTTAGAATTTAATAATACTGTTTTATTTTCGCTGAGTTTATTTTTACCGATTCCTTCCATTTATGGCAAACAATGTTGATTTTCCACCGAAGGCAGGGCTATAAATGTGCCTTTTAAAATGAATTTATTTTAATCCAAAGAAGTCTTTTAATTAAAAAAAAAATAGTACAGCTGGTCCCTCAATGTGACAAAACTGTGAATGTGATATTCGAGTGCCTGAGGTTTGGGAAACACTCTCTGGATGAAAGGAGGAAGTCCTCAGCGCGCACCCTGCGCATCCCCTCCCACGGCCACGGCAGACCTCGCTGACGCAGTCCCCACCTTCGCCCGGAGGCCCGAAGGCCGCAGGTGCTTGTGCAGTGAAATTCGCCAATGGCCTCCTCCAGGGGTCCAGTTTTCTCTGACAGAATCTAGAACCTGACGCTGTAACTTGGTGATGATAAGACCAAAGTGGGCTGAAAGGCTACGAGTCCTGGTAGGTTTAGGACTGGGTTTTTACCATCTATTTAAAAAGTGTAGAGGCCCTGGCTGGCGTGACTCGGTGGACTGATTGGAGGCCTGGGAGGTCGCTGGTTCGACTCCCAGTCAGGGCACACGCCCGGGTTACAGGCCAGATCCCCGGTGAGGGGCACATGAGAGGCAACCACACATTGATGTTTCTCTTCCTCTCTTTCTCCTTCCCTTCCCCTCCCCTCTCTCTAAAAATAAATACATAAAATCTTAAAAACTATATAAAGTGTTGAATGTGACTTGCCAGACCACTTCTGGAAGGACACGCGAGGAACGGGTGACAAGGGCTGCTCCTGTGGGAGAGCCGTGAGTGGGAGAGCTGGGGCAGGGGTGTGTGGTAACTGTTCGAAAGCCTTAATATACCATGGAAGGGTCGTGGGGGGGTGGTTCTGGTAAGCTAGAGTTGCCCAGTTTCCTGAGCATCGGGGGGTCCTTTAAACACTGGAGAACGAAAAGCAGGTCTAGCTGCAGAATTGCAACTTGCACAGGTAGGGGTGGCTGCTGAGCTCCTGGTCCTGTTGCAGCGGGTCAGGGGGTATAGTGCCCACTGCTGGGGACCTCATGTCCCTCCAGCCTGGCCTAGGCTGCTTCCCCGCAGGAGCCACCTGGGGTGCTTCTGGTCCCCCTGCAGCTCTGAGCACACAGCTGGGGGCACAAGCCCCTGGACCTCCCCCCACCGCACACACTCCTTTTCTAGAGCCAGTTCAGAGCTGTGTGAACAGCGCTGAATGATGACCAGCAAGCCGGAGCTCCGACTCAAACTCAGAGCCTAGCGTGTTACCTCAAGCACGTGGCTTAACGTCTCTGTGACTCAGTCCCTCCTCCGTCCCAGGAGGCTAATGTCAGTACCTCCCTGCTGGCACCGTTGCTGTCAACCACAGGGCACACAGAGAGCAGCTCCCGCCATGTGGCTGTGGTTCTCACTGGGTGATGATGGGTGTGCCACAGGAAGGGAAGTCACAGAAGCGCAGGGGCTGTGCGTGCTGAGCGTCTCAGAGGCCAGGCCTGCGGCTGACCCCGGACTCCGCATCTGCCCACTCGCCTTCAGGTCAGCTCTGCACAGCAGGTGCTGCTATCCCCATTCCACAGATCAGAAAACCAAGGCTCAGGTTGTGGAAGGAGCTTGCCCAAAGCCCCCTATTTAGGAAGACAGGAGGTGGGTTCTAACTGTTTCTACTACCCTACAGGGCAGTCTTTACAAACGGGGCAGACCCGCCGGTGGGCCCTGAAACGGGTCTAGCAGACGAAACCGCCGCCGTAGAAAAGGTCAGTGCTTAAAATGGCCGACACCCGTCTGGTGCACGGTCTATGCCAGGCAAGGTTAAACGCTGCACTCCACTAAGGAATTTAGTGAAGAGGCTGAAGCCAGAGAAGGTCGACAATTTCCCATGGTCACACAGCAAGCAGGGAAACCAAAATGTGAACCCAGGCCTGCTGGTTCCCCAGCCGGTGTCCCATCGCTACAAGATGTGCTGCCTCAACGGAAGAGAGCAGAAAAAGCTGGATCTAGCGCAGATGGCGGGCGCGGGGGAGTGTTATTTTGATACTTTATTTCAATGGTGTGTATATGCATGTCCATGTGTGAGTGCCCGCACAGTTTTAAACTATAAACTGTAGTTCTTCCTGTGGGTCCAGATTAGGGGACTTGCAAACATTTCCTATAAAGGGTCAGGCAGTTAATATTTTCTGCCTTGACCATGTGGTCTCTATTGTATCTACTCAACTCTGCCCCTGTGGTGGGCGGGCAGCCACAGGCAGAATGTCAATGAATGGACGTGGCTCTGTGCCAATAAAACTTTATTTGTAAACACTGAAATTTGAATTTCAAATTATTTTTACATGTCATAAAATATTAATCTTCTTTTGAACCCGCTACCCCCTGGCCCTGCAAACCATGTGAATGTGTAAAAACCATTCTTAGCTCTTGGGCTGGGCAAAAACAGGCAGAGGGCAGACTGGGCCTGGGGGTCCCACACCTGCTGTGGGTCAGAAACATCTGAAACCCACTGTTACCGGACTTTCGTCCTGCTGTTTCTAGAAGTCTCTATTCTTTTCTTTAACAAGGCTCCTCAGCAGACAAGTACTGCATGACTCTACTGCTATGAGAAATGTAAAGCTGTCAAGCACTTATGAACAGGAAGTGGAATGGTGGTTGCCAGGGGCTGGGCGGAGGGGAAAAGGGGGAGTTGTTATTCAATGGTTACAGTTTCTGTGAAAAGGTTCTGGAGATCTGTTGCGCAAAAATGTGCATTTAGGTAACAGGGCTGTACTGTACACTTAAAATGGTTAAGATGGTAAGTTTTAGGTTATGCATGTTTTTTTTTTAATCAAAATAAACACCTCCCGCCCCTCCCCCCCCCGCCAGGGTTCCTTCTGGCCTTTGTGGGTTTGTCCCAGGAGCGTTCATGGGAGCAGAAGCAACAGCTGATTTGTCCCACTCTAAGTGCGAGACCCCTCCTGCATGGCAGGGGACAGAGGAGCTCTTCCCTGACATTTGACTCTCTTGCTTAGGGCCACAGGAAGCCAGAATTCTCCCAGCCGGGTCAGGACACGGCCACTAACGGGCTGCTCACTCCCTCCTGCCCTTCACCTTGGTCCCTGCCCCTTCTGTCTCCTGGACGACTGAGTCACCACCTTGCTGGTCTCCCTGCTTCCAGCCCCCTTTGGCTGGCGGAGTACTCTCCGCCCACATCACAGAGCCTGCTAGAACCTAAAGTGTGTTGAATTGTGTACCCCCTCCCTCAAATTCATGTCCACCCCGAACCTCGGAATATGACCTTATTTAGAAATAGGGTCTTTGCAGTATCAAGGTAAGGATCGAGAGGAGCCTCCTCCTGGGTTAGCGTGGGCCCTAAGTCCAGAGACAAGAAGATGATGTGGGGATGGAGGCAGAGGCTGGAAGGAGGCAATTACCAGCCAGGGGAGTCCTGGACCCCCCGAGGCTGGAAGAAGCAAGGACGAACTCTTCCCTTCGGCTTTCAGAAGGAACAAGGCCCTGCTGCACCTTCAAGTCAGACATCTGTCCTTCAGAACTGAGAGAGAATACCTTTTTGTTGTTTTAAGCCACCCAGTTGGTGGTACTTTGTGACAGCAGCCCAAGGAAAGTAAGACAGAACCTCTGTCCAATCCTGTCCTTCCTCTGAAGCCACAGCCCTCGCAGTGGCCCGCATGACCTGGCCCATTGCCAAAGTCTTGGCATCGTCTCTTCCCTCCCCAACCCTCCTTACCTCCGCTCCAACCACGCCGGTCCCTTCGCTGCTCCTCAGACCCGCAAGCACACTGTCCCCTTTGTAGGTACTGTTCCTTCTGCTTGGAATGCCCTTCCCCAGACCTCCCTGCTGGGTTCCCTTCTTCTCCTTTGGCCTTTGCTCAAAGTCCCCTGGTCGGCGAGGCCTTCCCTCACCCCTGCTCCCACCTAAAATAGGATACGCCCTGCACCAGCTTCCTCATCTCCTCCTCTGCTTTATTTTCCTGCATGAATCCATCACTGTCCAAAACACTGATTCCACTTTGAAAGAAAAGAATCTTATTGTCTGTCTCTCCCTGTTAGAATGTAAGCTCTGCACAGGTGGTGTTTTTATCTGTTTTGTCACTGCTGTGACCCCAAACCTGGCGCGAGGTGATTACTATGCATAAATATTCATTGACTGATGAGCGAGTGAGCATGGTGAATAGAACCCTGGAACCTGTGAATATGGTAGTTTACATGGCAAAAGGGAACTAAGGTTGCAGATGGAATTGAGGTTGCTGACCCACTGACCTCAAAATAGGGAGAGCACCCTGGATTATCCAGGTGGGCACCATGTGGCCCCTTGAAAGTGGCCGAGAGAGGCAGGAGAGAGAGCCAGAGACAGACGTGACCACAGAAGATCAAGGTGATGAGATACGAGCAGGACTTGACCCACTGTCCTTGGCTCTGAAGACAGAGGAAGGGGCCATGAGCCAAGGGACATGGGCCCCTCCAGAAGCTGGAAAAGGAAAGGAAAGAGACTCTCCCCTAGAGCCTCCAGAAGGAACACAGCCCTGCTGACACCTTGATTTTAGCTCAGTGAGGCCCCGTTTGATTTCTGATCTCCAGAACTGAAGAATAAGCCTGTGCAGTTTTAAGCCATTGATTGGGTGGTAATTTGTTACGGCAGCCATAGAAAACTAATACAATGATACTCATCAATGATAATAATACTGATGAAATGTTTACTCTGTGTCACGCTCTGTTCTCAGAGTCTTACACACAGTGACTCATATAATACTCATGACAGCTGTACAGCAACACAAATGATGAGGTGGGGACTCCTATGATCTGACTCTTAAAAATGAGGAAAAGCAGCCCAGAAACGTCAAGCCGCTTGCCTGTCCAACAACTATTAAATGGTAGGCTGGGGTTTGAACTCATTCTGAACCCCCATGCTTGGTTATCGGGATTACCTGAGGTTGTGTGTGCCAAGTTGTAGAACCTACTGGAAGAGAACAATTAAAGACAAGGACCTCTGACTCAGGCCCAGAGGAGGATTAGGGTCGGTGCCAAGCCCGAGGCAAAAAGGACACATGCTTGATCCTATACATGTTTACCAAAATATCCTCCCATATTTTAAACCAAGTAGAAAAAGTTACTAAACACTCTACCGTAAAAAGCATGACTATGCATAAAGGCCTGTGTTGCCAAATTTGTTTACACAGCCTCCCCACCCACCCGGTGACTGTGTGTCCTGAAACCATGGGACCTTTGGAAACTGCTCTTCCCCTTACACTATGACCCAACGTTGTAAAACAAACAAACGTCAACAGCCTGTCTGTATTTAAAATTCTGATACATTGTTCCCTGGGGTCCTTCTGCGTTGACTTGGACTATTTTAAATACTACATTACGATATTGATCTTGATAACTGAGCTTCTGGCACCCCCTTCAGTCTGCCTCACCTGGGAGAGTGCCTCGCTTCCCTCTCCTTCGCCCCAGCCCTAACCCTGGTCAAGCCCCTTCCTGGCTTTGTGACCTTCCTCCCTCAGAGCCTCAGTTTGCTCATCTGTTGGACGGCAATGAACCTGCCACACGTGATGACTTGGGGGGTGAGTGCGGGCACAGTGCTCGGCCTGCTGCCTGCCTGGCCCCGGAAGCCTCATCCTGCGTTAGCTGTTGTCATGATTATTCAGCACCTGCTGCCAAACTGGCCAGGCGTTCATGGTGGCCATGAGGAGGCTGGTAGTCACTCGATATTTATCAAACAAAGGCTGGGTATCGGGACCCACTATTAGAGTGACCGCCTCAGGGTGCCGAGCTGCTGCGAGGAGAGAACAAGGCACACGCTGGAGAGACAGCTATTATGAAATTTTTTTTTCCCCTTGGGGAGGGAGTGGCGGGTGATGGCAGACAGAAGGGGTTGGTTTTAAAACAATAAAGTCGATTTGGTACGGTCTGCTTCGGTGTTTTGAGATCTTTGAAAGAGATATTGTGCGGCTATGGGAGGGGGGTGGCCGGGAACGGGGTTATATTTATACTGTAAAGAGCGAGCCCTGACCTTTGCTGGCAGCGGCCTCTCCTCGGTGAACTTGCCGGGGTCTGGACCGCCTGCGCCGCCACAGTCTTAGACTGAGACTAATGCAAGCCAGCTGAGTGGCCGCGGCCTGACCGGCCTGCTTCACTGGGGTGGTTTCAATTTTGGCAAAGGCCAGCTATGTCCGGGACAGAGCACAGCTCTCAGTCCCAGGCCTCTCGCTGCTCATGCAGGGACCCTGGGTGGGTGATACCGTGGGTTGGATTGTGTCCCCTAAAAATGCACGTTCAACTCTTAACCCCTGGTACCTGTGAATGTGACCTTATTTAGAGACAGGACCTTCGCACATGTAATCAAGTGAAGATGAGGTCCTACTGGATGAGGGTGGGACCTGGCCCAAGGACTGGTTTCCTTCTAACCAGAGGGACGTTGGGGCAGAGACAGAGGGAGGATGTCATGTTAAGACCAAGGCAGAGGTGGGAATGCCAAGGCCCGTCGGCAGCCACCAGGAGCTAGGAGACAGGCGTGGGACAGAGTCTCCCTCGGAGCCTCCAGAAGGAGCCAATCTTGCCAATACCTTGCCTTCAAACTTCTAGCCTCCAGAACTGTGAGGCGGTAAGTTTATACTGTTCAAAGCCACCCAGTTCGTGGGGCCTGATGATAGCAGCCCTAGGAAGCAGATTCAGGGGAGCGTGCTGACCTGCGGGCAGTTACCAGTTTTCTTTCCAGCTCTGGCAGGCACAGGGCCGTGGACACAAGGACAGCCTGGCCTCTGAGCTGCAAATTCAGGCGTGGCTCCTGGCCCTCCCCTGGGAAGCCGGGTCACGCCAGGCAGAGCGTGCCCCGTCTTGGGGCCTCCACGTCCACATCTGTGCAAGGAAGATACCGAACTAGATTTGTGACCCTTATGCTTCTGTACTGTTATTTTACTTACTACTTCCCTTAAATCTACTTGAGAGTGACTCACAGTTTTGTAAAATTAAGCTTTTTCCTAAACCATAAGATCCATAAAATAGCACTTGTTTCTACTTAAGTAAATTTGTCTGAGAATTATATCGCTACTGTAAAAAAAAAAATCAGTACCACTTGCCATCAATAATAAAAACATAAAAATAAAAAATACACAGAAAACAAATGTTCATAGTTCTAGCTAAAAATCACTGCCTGGCCCTGGCTGATGTGGCTCAGTGGACTGAAAGCCGGCCTGAGAGCTGAAAGGCTGCTGGTTCGATTCCCAGTCAGGACACATGCCTGGATTGAGGGCCAGGTCCCCAGTGGGGATTGTGTGAGAGGCAACCACACACTGATGCTTCTCTCCCTCTCTTTCTCCTTATCTTCCTCTCTCTCTAAAAATAAATGAATAAAATCCAAAAAAAAAAAAAAAAAAAGAGCTATTTAAAAACCCCCTGCTGCCTGCCAAAGGCCCTAAACCCAGGGTTTTCCTCTGATTTTGTTAAAAATAAATATTCACAGGGACTAGTAGGCATTAAAGACATACCAGCACTAAATAGAGACTTCCCTATTTGCTTTATTATTGAGTCAGAAAGCCTGAGAGAACATAGGAGATGTGGCTTCCTTACTGTGTGGAACAATGACTTTTATTGCCACTTTCGTGCACCATGTAAAATAATCTCTGTGCCAATAAATCAGTCAGGAATGGCTGTAATGTGCTGTGGTAACAGACATCCCCGACATTTCAGTGACTTAAATACAATCCAAGTGGATTTCTCCTTCATGCTGTATGTCCTCTGAGGGTCAGCAGGGGTTCTGTTCACTGGAGTCCCTCAGGGCCCCCGGAGTAGCCCCCAATCTGAATACTGTCAGCGACCTCGGAGGGTCCCAAGTTGGCTGCTGACTGACCTGGCCTGGAAGTGATATGCTCATTTCTACCCTCAACTCAGAGGCCAGCATTAACCAGTTGCTCTCCCCCACACCCCTGCCCAGCCACAAGAAGGGCAGAAATGCCATCCTGCCACTCTGGGCCGTTTTGGGACAGTAGGAAATAGCACTAAGGGCGGCCACAGCGACGTATTCAGACCTAGAGACGAGCTGACTTAAATCAACCCGTACCAGGAGTTGGCAAACTACGGCCTGTGCACTGGCCACGTGTTTGTGCAAGTGATGTTTTACTGGGACACAACCATACCACCTGTGTGGGTGCTGCCAACGGCAGCGTTCACAGTACATTGGCAAAGCCACATAGTTGTGACAAGGGCTGTATGGCCTGCGAAGCCTCAAAATATTTCCTAGTTGGCTCTTTTCAGAAAGCTGGCCCATGACCTAGATGAGCCCTCCCAACCCTTCTAGAAGCACAATTCTGGACTCTTGAATTATATCTCGTAGGTTTTGACATTGGACTTTTCTTGGCCTCTATTCCTTTGCTCTAGAGTGATCAAAAATACTCCATGGACTTGAGTCTCAACTAACATCATAGACAGCTTCTCAAAAACAGTACCGCAGGATTCCTTAAACACAATGGCTTATGTTTACCAAGCATATGCTACATGCCAGGGACTATTCTGTGTAGCTCACAGACACTTACTCCCTTCAACTTTACAACAATCTGATGAGTAGGCATAACTGCTATCCTTCTAGCTGAAGACGCTCAGGCACAGAAATGTTGTCACTTGACCAAGGTCATGCAGCTTCTAAGGGGCAAAGCTGCAATCCAGACCTTGGCTGTCAGGCCGCAAAGGCCATGCGCTCACTTGGTCACACCTTGGCTCTGCTTCTTGATACCAGTCATCAGCATTCCCAGTGAATGTTGTTAATATTGACTAAAACACCTCCCACATCTATGAAGCTCTCAGCACCTATATAAAGAATGCAAAAATTTCTCCAAGGAAAGTTCATGTGTGAATCCTCCCACTTTGTTCAATTTTTCAATGGCAATTCTATATATTGAGAATTGTTTTTTAAAGATTTTATTTATTTATTTTTAAACAGAGAGGAAGGGAGGGAGAAAGAGAGAGAAACATCAATGAGTGGTTGCCTTTACATGCCCCCAAATGGGGATCCAGGCATGTGGCTTGACTGGGAATCAAACTGGCAACCCTTTGGCTCACAGGCTGGTACTCAATCCACTGAGCTATCCCAGCCAGGGCTATATATTGAGAATGTTTTATAGAGATTCAATTAACAAGACTTAGAAAAATGACTCTTCTTATGTGGAAAAGCCATCTCCATCCATTAACTCAGTGGTAGACAGAAGGAACTAAACTTTGGTCATCCACTGCTTTGGTCTACTGACTGTCTGTCCCCATTTCATCTTGCCCCAGGCGTGGGCGTGTGACTCAGGATGGACCAATCACAATCTCTGACCACAGGGCTGGTTTAAGAACCAATCAGAGATCTTCCATGGAATTTTTGAAACTGGATCTGGGAGAGAGAAGCCTCTTTTCCTCTGGGTTTTGATAACTTGCAGAAGAGCCCAGGGGGAGGGGGTAGCTGGCATGACTGCGGGGAACATGAGAAAACAGACAGGCACACTGATCTGTCCAAAGTCACACAGCAGTCCGTGGTACACCAGGCCCTAAACCCTTTCCAGAATCATCAGAGCGTGAGTTCTACAAGATTCCACGCACTCTTCACCGCCATAATCCATGGCCCCCTGGATTACACTGTTGTCCTGGTATAATTATTCGTGGTGTTCTCTTTCGCACTAAGAATATGTCCATGTTTGGGCAATAAGTCATATGGTCACTCCAATCATTGTACTATCCAATAAAAAAGTCTTTTTTTCCCTTCATTTTAACCTAGTCATTTACATTTCATTCAAAGAAAGCCCAAAATTTAAGGGGTTTACCAATTACATTTTAATACATTTAACATATGTTTTTAAGAAGGAGGCACTAGCCAAACATGCCAAAACACTGTGAATACAAATATATTCTTTGTGGCATCATCTATTAGACCAGGGTCAGCAAACGTTTTCTGTGAAGGGCCAGAGAGTAAATATTTTAGGCTTCTCAGGGCAAGAGCTCTCTGTGGCAACTATTCAGCTCTGCCATTAAAGTAAGAAAGCAGCTGTAAACAAAATGAACATGAATGGGCGTGGTGGTCCCAATAAAGCTTTATTTATAAACACTGGCTGCTCGTTGGCCTTCTTGTCACCAAGCCATCATCAGAGAGGACCTTATGGGTCAACTTGTCCAGAGTCCCAAATTGTAGGTTATGACCCATTAGTGGGATGCATAATCAATCTATGTGTCTTTACCAGCAGCATTTTAAATGAAATAGAAGAGGATTGTGTTTTGTTTCTGTTTGTTTTTTCCTTCAGTGAAATAGAAGAGAAAATATCAGAGTAAAGAACAGAGTGTTGTTTTTGTAGAGCCTTTGTAACTGGTCATGTGTGCGAATATTCATGATGCAGAATGTCTTTCTTAGTGTAGACTGTGATCAGATGAGGTTGAAAGCTACTGATTTGTAGTCCAACCCTCTCATTCTACAGACGGGGAAGCTGAGTCCAGAGAGAGAGAGAGAGAGAGAGAGAGAGCGAGCGAGCATCTTATCCCCCATATCATCCCAGTGTGGGAAGTTGAGCCCGCCTGCCCCTTTCAAGAACCTGCCCCGACCTTCCAGGCCAGGGCAATGGGCCAGCCCTTCCAATGCGCAGTGTCAAATGTCCACATGATTAATGGCTCCATGGCAGGTCACAGGCATGAGAGAAATTAAAGCCTCCACAACAGCAAATTCTACAATTCTGGGCCTTTGAGGGCACAAATCCCACTCCTACCCCAAGGCAAAGTCCTTCTGCACCTCTTTTTAGCCACATCCCTATTTTGGTCCCAGGGCTCTGTAGCGAGACCAGTCAGAGAAGCCTGGAGGATTTAAAGGTCAGGCGGCAGTTGACTGGGGCCCAAGTACGGCAGCAGTTGGAATGGCCCTGGGCTATGGTTCTGGGGGTTGCACAATCCTTTCCAGCAGCCAGTTTGTGAGACTGCAATTTAGGGCTGGAGTGGTGGAGATGGAAGGTCTGGTGAGACCTGGCAGGCTTTCTACGGGCAGGTGGAAGGGGTCCCTGGTTGAGACAAATGCATACAGAGGTGGGGATCCCAGTACCAAGTAACAGGGACAGCAATGGCCCAACAACCAAAGTTCCAGTGCAGCAACCAGTACTCCTGGTAGCAACCATCCTCCACGGTAGGCAAGGTACAGAGATTGAGAGCTTTAGAGTAGGGGAAAATAATGAGATGTTGGGAACAGTGTAAGTGCCCGTCCAAAGGGGAATGGCTAAATACCATGGCGTATCCATAATAGTAATAATAGCGAACACCAACGAAGAGCCCTGATTATTCTAAACACTGCTGTAACACCACCCATGCTCATATTGCCTGGCATCCAGCCCTCCAAGAGCCCAGGGGGTTAGCTACTCCTAGAGACCCCATTTCACAGATGAGAAAATCAAGTCTCAGAGATGCTATTTGCAGAAGCCGCACAGCCAGTAAGCGCTGGTGCTTGGATTCAAACCCAGGGGTGCGCTTTCTCTGTAGAGTACTAGGAGCCAGGAAATAGAATAAGGAGGGCTTATTTGAACTGATTTTGAAAGATCTCCAAACTATGTTATTTAGTGAAATATACAAAACACAGTTTTTAAAACAAGATGCACAGCAAGGTAGTATTTGTAAAAAAAGGAACACATTTCCAGTTGTGTGAGGAAAAAATACGCACACACACATGCATAGAGAAATTACAGAAAGGTACACACTAATATTACTTATGTAATTTAAAAGAAATATACGAAAAATTTAAAAGCAGTATAAAAAGGCAGGGGATTACAGACCGAAGGGTTAGCCTGGGGCAAGCAGACACTGTTGAATATGCAGTAACGCAGGCAGGGAGCACCCTGCCATGAGGGAAGCAGAGAGATGCCCAGCAAATCCCCTCATTCCCCTTTACCAACGGTGCTTTTAGGAGCAGGAGAAAAAAAGAAAGAAAGAAATTTGCTCTAAGGGCTCAAATGATGTATCCCACAGCCTGACTGTGGCTTCTGAGAAAAGACAGACTCACAGTGTCCGCTTGTCTGTCGGTGCCCCTCCACTAATAAATGGCCCCCGACCTGAGGCTGTTTCTTCCTCCTCTGCTGCCCACCCCCCCAACCCCAATGACCCCTTTCGATTTCTGAGCAGAAGCCCGGTGCCCCGGGTGGCGGCGGCTGCTCTCTGCCTCTGTCTCTGAAGAATCGCTCCACTGGGGCTTGTACTTCGAATAGCACCCTCCCTTTCTGTGTCTGTAGTTTTTTGTGTTTGTTTTTGGTTCATTGTAGTTTTCTTTCTCTCACTTCTTCCCCAATGCCTCCCAATTATCAGAGAAATTTATTATGCGGTATTTTCAACAAATTTTGCAGACACAGACCTTGGTGTGAGCTCAGTTCCTATTCCATGGGCTTGTTAGAGATAATGAAAACAACGCCAGAGCATGTGAATTTTAGGTGGACACAAACATTCAGTCTGTAGCACCTACTGATTCTCCTCCTTCCCCCGTGCGGTAACCAGGCTATGAGTTGGCTTTGAATCACTCTTTGGAGTTGTGCTGCCCAATGTGGTTGCCCCAGTCACATTTACATTTCAGCTGTAATGACTTGAGATTAAAGTAAATTAAAAATTCAATCACTCAGCTGCAGCAGCCACATCGCAATGTTCAATAGCCACACGCGGCTAGTGGCGGCCCTGCCGGACAGCGCAGGGAGAGAACACTGCCATCGCCGCAGAACGGCCTCCAGAGCTGCCTCAGTGAGCTGTTTACTAAACGCCCTCTCTCAGGCTCTCCAGCCGTGTTCATTGGTCATCTCTGGTGGCTTTAGGAGATAGGAGTGACTAAACCAGAAAAAAAATGCCACGCATTTAACCTCTGTACGTCCTAAATCCAAAAGACTTCAGCTCACGCAGGAGGCGGCAAGCCTGCCAGGACACGTGAGGGTGTCAAGAAGGTGACCCCAGGGTGGAGGTACTGCATGGTGCAAGAGCGCTGACAGGTATCAGCAAATCTCACCCACGTCAGCCTGTGCAGAAGAGTTGCTGATTCACATCGGGAAGCCTGACTTCCGTCCAGGCACCCGCAGGATGCCAAGCCTGGCTCCTGTCTTGACTGACATAGTGAGACCAGACAGACGTAGCCTGCTCAAAACTGGCTGGGCCGGGACAGCCTGAAATTTGCATCTGCCAAGAAGAAATAGGGAAATAACTCTACTTCATTAGGGGGTCCCTGAGTTCCAAGTCAGCTCTAACCACGCCCACCACTCAAGTCCTCTGTGACATGCCTCCCTGGGACACGCCTCAGCTGGAGCTGAGGGTGAAAAAGCGCGCTCTTTCTGGCTTTCCAAACCACCACTTGGGAAGTGATTTTCTCCTTCCGTTCCTGGTCTCATGACCTGTGGTTCGGTTAAGAAAATATGGAACCACATGGCGAGATAGAGGCATAAAGACCAGCCTTGTACTTGTTCATCTGCTCTACAAGGTACTTTAAAGACAGTGTTTAAGTAAGCTGCCAATATTGGAGAAAAAGAGACTTAAAATTAAAATATAGTTTTGAGGATTACCTTGAAAAATGAAAAGATTTGGCCTCTCTGGGGCTCCAACTAGTGTAAACGCCTGCCCCCCACCTCTGACGGGCCTGTGCCCCCTAGTTTGCCGCAACCCCGCCCTTCCTGGGATGTCTCATCTCGTCACTTCTCTCCCTTATTTAGAAGAATAACGTCCCAGAGCAGGTTCAATTCATAGAACTGTCAAATCATTTTTAAAAGAGTAACAGTTTGTTTCTGATTTGAGATGTAAACATTTCTTTGCCGTTTGCCATTTGTTGTTTGTTTTGTTTGTTTGTTTTTGTTGTTCTGACTTTACTTCTGGTGTTCTTTGCCATGCCAAAAAGAAAAAAAAATCCACAGTCAAACTTGTTGATCTTTTTCATTGATGGCTCCTGGATTTCTGAGTCATGGTTGGAAAAGCCTTCCTTTTCCATTCCACAGTTATAAAAATTTTGCTCATTCTGTTTCTAGTACTTTTATGGCTTTATTTTTGGTATTTAAACTGTTGATGCATTTGGATTTTTTCTGGTATACAGTAATAGAAGTGGATCTTTTTTCTCCCCAGATGGTTAACTGGTTATTCAACTTCATTCATCGAATAGTTCACCTTTTCCCACTGACATAAGATGTCATGTGCCCCATCTGCTAAATTCCCCGACATATTTGTCTCTTTCAGGATCACAGTCTCATCTATTAGTCAATCAGTCTGCTTGTATGCTAGAACCACACTGTTTTGACTAATGAAGCTTTATAGATATGTTTACATATTGGGATGTCTAGCATCTCATTGCTCCTTGGCACCATTTTCCAAGTCTGATCTCCTCGTTCACGGGAAAGGAAACACAAACTGGTCAAAGACCTGAAAAGATGATCAACTTTGTGCCACACTTACAAATTAGTATTACACTGAGGTGCCGTCGTTCACGAATCAGAGCGGCCAGGCCTCCAATACTGAGATGACACTGGTTGACGAAGCAGGTGCACTCAGGCACGGCTGGTGGGCGCTTACACTTGGAGTTAGCTACCAAACTCAAATATTGACTTTTCCCTTGACCCTGAATTCCACTTCTGGAAAATTGCCCTTCAGACAGACTTGCAGAAAAACAAAATGACACATAGATAGAGTTATTCATAGACATATCGGTGGTAATCGCAAAAGACTGGAAACATCCAACAAGGCACTGGTGAAATAATCGACAGCACAACATTCAAGGGAACAACAGGCATCCATGACAAAGGAAAGCCAAGTGCAGAAGAGTGTGGACGGTTTGTTACTTCTGAGACTAGGAATACACGCAAGTGTTTCTGCCTTGACGGGATGTCTTCTGGAAAGGCCACGCGTAGTGCAAAATCGTGCATTAAAATAATAAGGCTCATGAGAAAAAGAAGGCTTGGCAGGCTGCTCAAAAGCAATACAACCTTGTAACCAGGGCTTTAACAGAAGCAACACAAGCCCAATAAAAATAATAGCACAGTGGAAAAAATAAGTAAATAAAAAATAGACAGTGAAGTGTTACTTTACACAGAGGGCTTTGCTTTAAAAGGAGGTAAAGGTCTCTTGACAGAAGAGGGTACAAGGACCATGGAGGTGCTGAATGATGGAAACTAGGGCAAAAGGCTCGAAGACTGGGGGCACTGCAAAATAAGCTCCTCAGACACAGAGCATGTGGCCGCACTAAGGTCGGAGGAAGAACGCAGGGCACTGGGAACCGAATTCCTGCCAGGCTGCTCCGCTTTGCTATGTCCTGCTGTTATTGTACGGACTGAAAAACACGCATGTGAATGAGCGCAGCCTTACTGTTGCTTCTAGGCGAGACGAGTCACATGGACTGGATTTAGCCCCTCATGTGAAATAGCTTAAACACCAGATTTCCAAGGCTTTGGGCATCGGGCAGTGAGAGAGGGTGATGCCTGAGAGAGGGGGAACAAATGGTGAGCTGTAGGACTGCCCTGGTGTGGAGCGCTCCTCGGGAGGGGGCCCAGGGGACGCCCAGTGGCCTCTGTCTCAAGGAGACGGAGCTGCCAGGCCAAAGAGGCCAACGTGGTGAGAATGAGCTGGGCTGAGGGCCAGAAAAAGGGAGCTGCCCCGAGAGCACACAATGCCAAGGACTGTTGACATTTCCCTTGAGTGTCCACCTGAGTACCGATCAGCACACACCTATAAGGAAATACTCAAGGCTGAGAGAGAACTGCCTCAAAAGAGGAGAAGGAACAATCCCCAGAACTTACAATAGAATCGCAAGCTGGTATTCCTCTTTTCTCTGACCACAGCTACTTAAAACTGAGAGTTCAGCCCCTATTCCTCCCAGCCAGAGTGGGCAACGTCATGTTCGTGGAGCACTGGGCAGACTACTCATAAAGGCTTGCCTCGGTAGTGGGGAAACTGGTTATGCCGAGGGAGTCCTGTAGCAGATGCTGCTCAGCTCTCCCTAACAAAGCGTGAAGCAGGACCCAGATGACTCAGACTGTGTCCATGCAGCTTAACTGCATCCCTGAACAAAGCTGAAGAATATTCGTAGGAATATGAAAATGTCCAGCAACCCAACAAGGTAAAATTCACATGTCCAACAGAAACTTATCAGGCATGCAAAGAAGCAAGCAAATATGACCAATGACAAGAAGAAAAATCAATGAAAACTAACCCAGAAATGACACAGATGATAGAATTAGCAGCGAGGCAAATTAAAACAGTTACTATAACTATATTCTGTCTGTTCAAGGAGCCAGAAGAATGATTGGACATGTTAAATATGGACATGGAAAATGTTTTTAAAAAGACCCAAATCAAACTCGTGGAGATGAAAACTCCTGGGATGTATGAGACAAAAACTGCCCACGGTGTAATTAACAACAGGGCAGATACAGCAGAAGAAAAATTAATGAACTTGAAGAGATGAGGGGGGAATATTTGAAGAAATCATGGCTGAAAAACTTTCAAATTTGATGAAAACTATAAATTTGCAGACCTAAGAAGCTCAATGAACGCAAAGCTCCAGAGTCATGAAGAAGACTATACCAAGGCGCATCAAAATTAAATTGCTGAAAACCGGTGGTAAGGAGAAAATCTTAAAAGCAAATGAACCAATCCACCTTCGGAATTATACTGGTATCATTTCCTTATTTATAACTCACACACGAGTTACTTCTTGTCAGAGAAAAATGCAATATAAGAGACTGTGCTCATGTTTGCTTCTGTTTGCAAAAGGAAATTCTGGATGGATCCATAGAACCTAGTTGAATTGGTTAACTGTTGGGGGTTTGGAATCTGAGTGGATGCGGGATGAGAGCGGGAGAGAGATTTCTGTAGGTGTTTAACGAGGTAAATATGTAACTCTGCTCAAAACATTTATATAAAGAGGAACTTCAAATGTATCTTTTTTTCTTATTACAAAAGGAAATACGTCAGCGAGAGGGGAAGTAGGGAGGGACGGCTATTGGCCATGGGGTTTCCTGTTAGGGTAAGGACAACACCACAGAATTAGATCCTGGTGACGGCTGGCGACTTTGTAAGCACAGTAAAAACCCTGATGTGTGCACTCTAAAAGGATGACTTTTCTGGTATGTGAATTATATCTCATGAAAAAAATAAATGAATGAAAATACAAAGGAAAAGGAATATATGCATGTTCATCATGAAAGAAGTATTAGAGAATCAAAGAATTTTAACGCAGGAAGCCTCCTGGAGAGCATTGTACGCAGCCAGGCCTTCCTGGTGAGCACAGAACGTGAGTGTGGCGAGAGCGTGCCTGCTCCGCTCTGCCTGCGAAGGCTGACCTTGGAGCTCCCTTCTCGGAGAGTCACAAGGCAGGCCAGTCTGCAAAGGGTCTGAAAAGTCCTGCAGCAAAGACATGTATTTAACTTTGAGTCACATGCCATTTGCCAAATGTATTTGAGGCATCTGACCAGGACCTTCTCTGACCTCTTTGTTTTCTCAGTGACCACTTGTGAGCACTAGAGCTATGAAACACAGGTCACGGTAGTTCAATAACTTGTCCAAAGTCGCGCAGATTTCTGGTGCAAGAGACGGTGGTAGATTTCATGAATCTGACACAAATGGGCTTTGGAAGTCTAGGACTGAGATCACCGGTTTATAAGCCCTTTCACTGGATTCTTAGTTTCCCTACATACCCTTGAATCCCATATTTCTGTGTTGCTCCTGAATGGCTCACAGGAACCATTGGGTTCTGGACTTCGGCAGTGCTGTTCCCCGGCCTTCAGTAAATACAAAAAGAATTTCCATCGAACAGGGCTCCCGCTCTTTTTAAGTCCCCCTAAAATGAGGCGTTCACGCTGACATGATAGCTCAACAGTCTCAAATTCCGATTCCTTTTCTCTGACCACAGCTACTCAAAGCTGAGTGTTCGGGGAGAGAAGGGAACAACAAAGGCCATCAAACATGAAAGGAGGTGGACAATAAGAATGATAACAACAGCTATAGAGCACTTAGTTTGTGTCAGGTGCTGTCCTTCATAGTTCACACCATTAACTCATTTAATTCCATAGCAGCTCATACGTAGGTACTATTAGCACCCCATTTTACGGGGGGAAACTGAGGTAGTAAGAAGTAACTTGGTCAATGTCACGTGCTCGTACCTTGCAGAACTGGGAAGTTAACTCAGTCTGACTTCATAGTTACTGCTTTTTCAAACTGCTGTGTTATGAAAAGAGTAATGAAAAGGACACCCAGCCTTTATGGCCTCGTCTTATGGGCTCAAGACTCATTCCGTCAGCCCCCCTGACAGCCCCGTTAAGGCCATCTCTCCCTCGCTACGATGCCAATTCCACAGGTGAGGAAACTGAGGCCCAGAGAAGTCGAGAGCCTCACCCGAGCCGCGCCATAGCATGTGGGGCACAGTGGGCCTGAGGTACTCAGGGCTCTTAATCTGAGTGTGTTCTTCCAGCACATGCTCTGGGTGGGTTTTTTCTTTTTCTAATCTCTGTGGGTGTTTCTGTGACTAGTAGTGGTTTTAGCAGGAGAAGCTGAAATGAAACAACAGTAACAAAAAATCAAACCCATAAGAAATATATTTCAGCTATAAAAACCCCTGGGTGAACTCAAAAAAAAAAAAAGAAAGAAAGAAAAGAAAAGAAAATAAGCAATCATGCAAAGGCTGAGCAAGCGCCGTGAACTTTTCTCTTGTATGTTGATGGTACATTTGGTGGAGAGGCAGTGTTATCCAAACAGATCCCGATCTCAAACCAGGCCTTGAGGGGTGAGGGTTCTGCAGAAGGTTCTGGAATTTTCTGAGATTTGGTATAAGACCCGGGGGGAGGCCTTGGGCTTATCTAATGCTTGCTCGGTGACCATACACAAGCCACTCGGCTGCTGTGCCTCAGTTTACTCATCTGTAAAATGATGGCGTGGTTACCTGCTTAGGCTCTTTTGCTTCTACAACATTATAATGTCAATTCTTAGCAAGGAAAAGATGTATTTCAGCTTCTAAACATGGACCAATTTTATCCCAAGTCTAGTGCTTTCGGGCCTAAACCTCAGTTAGTCTCAGTCTCCCTCTTCACTCCCTTCTTCGTCTGAAACACGAAGCTCCACCACCGTCTTCCATCCTGAAAGGCACACAGAGGAGTTTGAGAGTTAGGTATTTCTCCTCTGGAGTGACTTGAAAAAAAAAAAGTTAATAGGAAGCACATGGGCATGGTGTGTGAGTGTTCCGCGTGTTTGTGTTTGAAAAAAATACTTCAGGAGGAATATGTCAGGCTTGCAAAATGCCTGGGCTGTCTCAAGAGCGGTTTATGGCCATTAGAATCAGGCTGAAGGCACTTAATTGGGACAAAGTCCAGCTGCTGCCGTAGCCTTTCTGGAATCTTGGCCGTAGGAAGATTAAGAAAATAACCTGGATTATTCTCACGGTGGGGCAGGTGAGACTGAGCAAGAAATGTTTTTCCATTTGTGAGGGGCTGGCGGGGACTGTGGTGGGGATGGGGTGGGGCCTAGGCCAGCACTGACCCATGGAGAATCATCTTCTAGAAGGATCCACAAGAGCTGGAGGGCGGGATGGTATGCGGTTATGTTCCTGGGCTCTGGAGTGCAATCGCCTGGCTTCAAATGCCGCTGCCGCAGCTGTGTGACCTTGGCCAAGTAACTTTACCGCTTTGTGCCTCAGTGACTCTACCTGCAAGATGGGGACCATGACAGGACCTATGTCGTAGGGCCACTGGCACATAGTACGCAGAGCTTAGGAGTCCTGAAGGAGTCCAGGAAATAGCACTAGGAGGATCAGCACAGGCTCTGGAATTCTAGAAATCCGAGTCTGCATCCCAGCTCGGAACCCTTATTGGCTCTGGGTGACCTCGGGCAGGTCACCTCTCTCGGATCCTCATTTTCATCATCTGTAAAGCAGAGCTGATGGTGCCCACCTCCCATGGGCGCTGCAAGGACCAGAGAAGAAAGGGCATCATTCTACATACCCTGGTCCAGGGAGGGCTCCTGCTTCGCCTTCCGATCTCATCTCCCCTGCTCACCACAGCCGGATTGATGGGTCTCCCTGGCAGCCCTTCGACAAGGAGAGCCTTTCCCTGCCGCAGGGCCTTTGCTCTTGCTGTCCCCTCTGCCTGGGCTGGACTGCCTCCAGCTGCTCACATGGCTGGATCCTTTCCATCTCTCAGGTCTCCCTAACTACCTGGATAGTGCCCGCCACCACTCCCCAACTCATTGCCCATCACAGAGCCCTGTCTTTGTCTTTCACAAGCTTTACCAGTATCTGTAACCGTCTATCTATTTGTTCATTGATTACTGCCTGTCTTTCCCCTACGAGAGAATTGTCTTCATTGACTGCTGTCCCTCCCAGTGCCTCAGGGGGTGCCAGGCATACAGCTGGTGCTCAATAGTACAGAATAAATGAATGAACGAATGAATGAGGAGCCACTCCTACATAACGTAAGTCATGTATCATACAGTGGGCTGGGGAGGGGGTGTCAAACTGGGGAAGAGAGGACTGTGTTTGCTCTTCAATGTCTGCAGCCTTAAAGGTTCTGAGGCAGTAAGTCCCATTGCTATTGGCAGAGCTAAAACACCTGGCTTGAGATTGGCCCAAATGCAAGTTCAAGCTCAGTGTCTTCACAAGTGTTGACTCTTGGGATTGGCACCACAATTCATTCTCCTCTTGGGGAAGGGTTCCAGGGGATTGTACCCTTCAGTGGAACTCAGAAACGCCACTGTGGGATGGCAGAGGTGACAGCAGAGGAAGAGGAGGCAAGACAGCACCATGGTAAAAAGCATGAGTTTTGGGGGAGGCTGGAGGCTGGGATTCTACCAGACCCCTGAGATCCGACTCAGCCTGTTTCCTGTTGCACCTGTAGGTCAGTCATTGCCTCTATGTCTCAGTTTCCTCCCCTGTAAAACGGGAATTATACCAGCAACAATGCGATGGAGTGCTGTGAAGACTGTGAAAGATGTCCCAGCAACATCGGGTGGCACGTGGTGAGTGTTTGGTCCAGGTTACTGATGGCGTCACCAGCAGTCTGAGGCAGCGCCGGGCACTGATGCTCATCACCTCGTTTCTCTTACGTACTGCTAAGGCCATTTGCTGTCCTTTCCCAGTGTTTTTTGTTTTTTTGTTTTTTTCCTGAAAGGCTGCCCCGGCACCCATTTTTAAGAAGGTAAAGTGACAATATGTGCAAATAGTGTTTTAAAGGGAAAAGTACAATCACTCATTAGCCCACCACCTTGGGATTACCCCTCCAGGTTTGCACGTGACTTTTCAGGCCCTTGGCGATCACTTTTACTAGCTTTCATGAAGGAAAAAAAAATACCATGATAAAGGTCTCCAAAATATCTGCCGCCAGTCCTCTGTTCCATACGTCAGCCCTCACAGGCTCCCAATGGGGTGTGGGAGAAAGGAAGGGCCCGTGGGCGGTAAAAGAACGGAGGTGGGCACAGGAGGCTCTAGTGAGCCAGTTTCTTAGCGTGTCTGAGGAGGCAGTTACACACTCGAGCTCTTTCTTTCCCTGCAAGGCCGCCCTGGGCAGGCGCAAAGCCTTGAACCTCCTGCTGAAATAGCTCCTTTACCTGCCTGGGCAACATTTGCACCACCAAGCATTTCTCTGAGTCTGCAATGGACTTCCTGTCTCATCACACTGAAAGTCAACGCCCTCATGGCTGCATGTGATTCAGCTCTGCTTTCTCTTCAAGCCTCTCTCCTCTGTGTGTGCCCGACTCGACTCCAGCCTCGCGGGCCTTAGTTCTGTGCCTCACACACATGAAGACATTCCCTCCCACGCGGCTTTTGCACTGACGGCTCTCTTCCTGGAAGGCTCTTCCCCGGGTCTGCACATAGCTGGCTCCACCTCGCCCTTTGGGTCTCTATCCTCCATCAGCTCTTGAAAGAGCCTTTCCTGATGACTCTACCCAAACTTACGTACCCCACTCCTCCTGACCCCCACTGCGCATCATTCCCTATCCAAACACCACATTTATCGGCTTCATTGCATGCAACTCCTCCCAAATGAGCGGCCTTATTTATTATTTTGCTTAGGGTCAGTCCCTGGGAGAGCTGATCTCCGACCTATTCTGTCCCCCGCTATAACTCCACCACTTGAGACAGATACTGGCACATAGTGGGGACTCCATGAATCTGCTGACTAAATGAACGAATGGCACCCTCCTCAGGCAGAGCTGCAGAGAGGGCAGGGAGGGGCCGCAGCGCCACACTGACCGTGCATCTGGTAGGTGTACGGGCTCTGTCCAGTGGGTGGGGTGCTGAAGCTGGAGCCGTAGCCAAGGAAGCCACTCTGGCCAGGGGAATGGTTCAAGCTGTCTTCTGTCTTGATGCCTTGGAAGGACGAAGAACAAGCACCAGGGACACGTGATTAGGATGCTTCCTCGTCACCCGCAGAAAAGCTACTGAGTCAAAACAGCATGTAATTGTATCAGCGTCCCAACCAGGAGCTACAAACTGGTAGCTTGTAAGTCAAAGCTAGTCTACAGACATATTTTGCTAGGCCTGCCTATTTTTAAGAAAAATCTGAAATTAATTGTTTTTGTTTCAAAATCAGGAGATTTCACAAAAAAAAAAAATCTGGACTTATGGCATCTCTTGAGCAATGGAACAGTGTTACACCTGTGTTCCCACGTGACAAGCTGCCCCTGTAGCCTTTCCTGTTGTGTCTCCCCGGTCACCATGGATGTGGTACTCTCTCTGACACACTAAGGCTGCTTATAAGGTGCTATTTTTTTTTTTACTGAAGTTGCATTTTTTTTTTTTTTTACATCCCAGGACACTGTGAAAAGTGGGGAAGGGGAAGGCAGGGCAAGAGGGTCTTGTTATTTTGCACACGTGACAGCTTCCTGCTTCCTGCCTGGCTTCGATGGTAGAGTTCACAACCCCCTACTCCATGGCGCAGTGCCAGGCGGGGCTTACAGTTCATCAGGAGTTCGGGCGAAGCTATTAAATGAACCATCCTTCCTGTGTAAAGATGATTCCACTTAACCCTGAGACCTGCTTATCCAGAGGCCACAGTTATAAATCTTCCTTTTGTTTCGGCCAAACTCTGGCAGCTTCTCCAAAGCATAGGCACCACCAGTTCCATGAGCAACTGTCCAGAGATGGGATTGTATTGAGGGACGGGGGCTGATCCATCATCAAAAGCCCATACAATGTACTTTTATTGAAGGTATAATAAATCTTTCTTATCCTTTTCTATCTTACAGGTATAAAATGGTATTTTGGTACTAATTAAAATTGCATTTTTAAAAGAACATTTCTAGTTCTGAGGATGGTTTTGTAACTGCATTTTCCTCCTTCTCCCCCATTCACTTCCACAAATGAAGAGAATGCTTAGTGGGGGCGAAAAGGGTGGATTTTGAGATGGGGGTCTGTGCTGGAGTTCTGGGAGGTTTGTGGCATTCCAGGGTGACTTGGACGATTTCTCCTTCTTATGAAATAAGGTACTGATTCCCACCAGCAGGGCTGTTGGGAGAGTAAAGGCAGGGGAAAGAATAAACATATCAGGCTCTGAATGAGGTACTTAGCAACACACATCTCTCTCATCCTCACAGCAATCCATGGCACAGGCAATGTTGTTTTCCCCATTTTAAAGATGTGGAATCTGAGGTTCAGAAGGCCAGGCTACGCCCTGGCTGCTGTGGCTCAGTGGACTGAGCGCCAACCTGCGTCCTGAAAGGTCGCTGGTTTGATTCCTGGTCGGGGCACATGCCTGGGTTGTGGGCCAGGTCCCGTCTATTCCCTGTCTTTCCCCCTCCCTTCCCCTCTCTCTCAAAAATAAATAAATAAAATCTCTTTGAAAAAAGCCAGGCTACTCAACTGGGGTCTTGCCATGGGCCAATAATTCTGAAATTAAAATTTTCCT
The DNA here is from genome assembly GCF_021234165.1 of Pteronotus mesoamericanus. Lineage (NCBI taxonomy): Eukaryota > Metazoa > Chordata > Mammalia > Chiroptera > Mormoopidae > Pteronotus > Pteronotus mesoamericanus. The sequence goes on from NW_026555105.1 coordinate 9,165,644, forward strand.
TTCCTTCTCTTGGCGTCTCTCCATTAATGGGTGTGAAAGGATTCTATGCAACCCCCTACTCCTACTGCAGCCGGTGGAAGACTTCGGGAACACCAATGGCTACAGTGACAAGCAGAACTTGCAGGTGCTTTCTTCGCTCAGTCCGCCAGGAAAGCTTAGTGGTGTAAGAGTGCACCTGGAGTCAACTCTAAACTCCTCGTGACCCCAAGGTCCTGCCTGGGCCCTGCTTACCCTCTGACCCTGGCTCTCTCTGGGTTCCCTCGCTCCCTCTTCTCAAGCTGAGTGCTCACTCATTTTAGTGGCTGCATGGAAAGCCAGAGTACGGAGTATCACTGCTTATTCCGCCAGTCCCCCGATGATGGACTCTAGGCTGATTCTAATTTTCTTACTTTCACTGCCCGGTATAGAACGGGCCTGCCTCCTCATGCAACATTAGAGTGGTGTCTAGGCGGGATATGAGAAATGGAGCTGCTGGGTCAAAGAGCACGTACGTTTTTCGTTTTAAATAGAGACAGACACACTGCAAGAACATGTTCGTTCATTCATCTGTTCCACGAACGTGCAGAATATTACACTACATCGGGGGTTGCAAAACATGGCCCATGGGCCAAATGTGGCTTTTTCCTGCTTTCATAAATCAAGTTCTATGGAAACACAGACACATCCATCCATTTGTGTATTATTTGTGGTGCTTTTGAGCTACAAGGGTAGAGTTCAGCACTTAAGATACTGCATGGCCTGCAAAACCAAAAATAGTCACTATCAGGTTGTTTTCTATGGAAAAAGTTTGCTGACCCCTATTTCTACACAAAGAAATGATAAACAGAAGGACCGATAAACATCAAATCCAGGGCTGTGAGTATCTCTGAGAAGACGGGGAGAGAACCTCCCTTTACATTTTAGTTTTTAAGTTGGATGGTCAGTCCCTGGCTGTTTGTAGTGCTGTTCTTTATGCTTTTACATATATTCTTAAATGGTGCATAATAAATTGAGAAAAAAATACTCAGTACTCCAACTGCCTTGCTTCCAGTTTACTCAGTTGTGTTACTTCCCTGCAATTATTTAAACAAAGGTTAATAACGCTATTTGCCAAGGAGAAATACAAGTTTCCTAACAAGATTCAACAAGGTTCCTCCAGACAATGAGCAAACACAGCTTGCTCAGGCCCAGGCATATGTGAAGGGAAGCGGCTTTTCACCCCACCTGCCATTATTCAACGACAAGGACGTTCCGGGTGCGAGGAGCAGCCTGGTTTCTACTGCACTGACTGAGCATTTCCCTCAGGCCACGACCTGTGAGCTAAGCCCTTCCTGTAAGTCAGGGTTTTGCAAATTATGGACCATGGGCCAAATCTGGCCTACTGCCTGCTTGTGTAAATAAAGTTTTATTGGAACACAGACAAACTCATTACCTATTATCTGGCTGCTTTCATGCTCCAATGGCAGAGTTGAGTAGTTGTTCACAAGGCTGCGTAGCCCACAAAGCCGAAGACATTTACTGTCCAGCCCTTTACAGGAAAAGGTAGCTGGGCCCCTGTGCAGGCGATCTCACTGAATCCTCCGAACAAACGCAAGGAGGCCAGACTTAGCCTGGCTCTACTGTACAAGTGCGGACACTCACCCGGGGTCTTGGGACCAGCGAGGGGCAGCAGGGTGGTGCGAGTCCAGGACGTGTGTGCTCTTCCTGCCGCTGATGCTGAATTGCCAGAGAACAGACTCTCCGAAAGTGACTGAGACCATAAAATGACTCTGAACCAAATTAATTTCCACCTGATGCTATGTTTTGTCTGGGAACAGGACTAGGTTTCTCTTTTATGCTGAAAAATAATATAGCTTTGTTTTTCTTGGCTGTCAGCCAGGCCGGGTAACTTACATGGGCCGGTATCATGAGTCTTTTAGCAAAGGAGGGACAGAAAGTTAAAAACGGTGCCCACTCCTGTTGGCCGAGGCCTGTCACAGGCAGCTCCCCCAGGATTTATGGAACGCACGCTCCAGGAATGGAGCCTGGTCTTGGGCTGGGACCTCCGAGCCAGGCTGCCTGGGGTGAATGCCACCTCTTCCACCGAGCAGCTGGGTGACTGTGGGAGAGTTATCTGCGCTGTCTGAGGCCCCGCTCCAAAGAGGATAATGGTGGGACCTCGCATGGAGCCCCACAGGGGGCAGCAGCTCAATGATATGGACCGTTACCAGTGCCTGACCCGAGGCCTCTCAGGACTTGTCACTGCTACCTCCGCAACTGCTCTTGAATCTGTGTCCTTCTGCCTGCCACTGCCCTGTCCCAGGCCTCCACCATCCTCTGCTCAGGCTTTATCAGGCTGCCCACTGGCCTTCCTGTCCCTCCTCCGCGTCCCTGCAATCCGACCTCCCCACTGCAGTGGGAGCGATCTGTGAAGCACCACTTCGTGCCCTACAGCTCTCTGCTTACACACCTGCCACTGCAAGGTCCTGTTTTACTCGTAATCAAGCCCTCCCAGGCCTCCCAGGCTCTGCCCACCTTGTCCCCCACGGTGCTCCAGTCCCTGGGCTTCTTGGACTTGCCAAATTCCTTCCCATCGCAGGCTGTCCCACTGTGGTCCCCTTGTGCCTGGACGCTGTCCCTCCTGAGCTGTGTGTGTTTGTTTCTCAGTTCTCAGTAGAATCTGCCCCTCATCTAAAAGGCCTGCATGGAATCTAAACTGTTATTCCTTGTTTGGTTCTCTCTCACGACCTTCTTTTCGTCCTTGACACCTTGTGTGCACATCATGACACCACTGGCTCTCCTGGGTTCCCAGCTAGCCAAATGCAGGATCTTGGAACATCTCTGCCTCCATAATCAGGCAAGCCACAGCCTATTATCTCTCTGTCTCTCTCAACTACCTATTTCCCTCCCACTGGTTCTGTTTCCCTGGAGACTCTGACTAATGCAGACAGGGACAGGTGCACTGTGGATGGTGGACCTGGCTCACTGTGTCTCAAGTTCTTAGCAATAAGGTTTCACAGGGTCTTGGGGTCAGTGGGTCTGTTGTTTTTACCTTCCCAGCAGGCATGTCTCCTTCTGATACCATCACTGTGTTTTCTTTTCAGAAAACCATCCCTCCCTCTTATACAACCCATATGCTTCAGCTTCCTTCTACCTCTCACCCCCACCTTCCTGCCTTGCTCTAAGTATTGTCACATGACCCAGTTGGGCCAGTGAGGGCCAATGTGGGATTCTGGTGGACCAAGTGGGAAAGAGGGGCTCTCCTTCTGCAGAGAGTGCTGAGCAGAAAGGATGAAAACCCAGAGTTGACAGGCACCATCTTTGCTGCCACATGGAAAGAACCTGTGCAGGAGTAAAACCAGCTCTGGGGAAAACATCTGAACACAGAGGGATGTATTCCTCCTGAAATAATTTGAGCACCTGGATCCAGCCATTCTGGATATCAGTTCCCAGTGTGTGAATCATTAAATTTACATTTCCCCTAAGCCAGCTTGGGTTAAGTTTCTAATTCTTGCAATCAAAAGAGATCTTGATATACTCTGTAGAGCTTGAACGATATTTGAAGTGTCTGTCCTTCTCTATCTCCAATACAAAATGAGTCTAGAATCATTTATCATTTTGTATTTAACTGAGGCAATAGGACAAAAGGAAGACCATAATGTTGGGGCCCCAGAGGAAAAACAAGGCCTTTGCCTGCTACTCACTGTAAGAAGGTATCCCGTAGGCTTGTGCCGGAGGTGGGTAAGCTGTGTAGGGGGAGGCCTGCTGGATCCCCGCGCTGTACTGTGTCTGGCCGTAGGCTGCCATGGCTGTGGGAGGTTGGCTGGGCAGGACACGTGGGCAAGGTCTGCATGGAAGGAGAGAAGATTTAATCTCCAAGCCCAGCCTCGCATCCCTTCCCCCCTTATTTCAGTATTAACACCACCATTTTCCTTTGGGTATTTATTCTTTCTAGGATAGACACAACCTACATGTTCATCAATCTCCATTTCATTTTCTCTCTTCCTGGGCACTGGAATGACTACATTTTCTGTGTCCCTTACAGTCAGACTTGACCATGTGGTTGGGTTCTGCCTAGTAGAACATATAAGTCATTCCCAGGTCTGGCTAATAAAACCATCCCCTATGACCCTCCTGCCCTGTCTCTTCTTCTGGCAGCAACTGTGGAGGGTGCAGATGGAGGCTGTGGAGATATAATACAGACACGTCCTGGATCCCTGAGTCAGTGTGTGGAGGAGAGCCTCCCTGGGGAGTTTCACCTGATTTACACTGCATTTTATGTGAAAAAGAAACAAACCTTTGTAATATTAAACCACTGAAAACAGGGTTTGTTGATTATTGCAGCATATCCTGTCCCACCCTGACAATCCTAATTTAGACACCTTTCCAGCTGACTGCAGTTTTGACAGCGCTGCCAATCAAGATGCCCTGCTTCTTAGCCATTGGGTGGGCACGTGATGGAAAATCATCTGATCAGACCCTGTCCTGGAAATTTAAATCTTGGGCTGAATAATTCATCTGAAGAGCCTATTTTTCAGTTCTGTCCTGTTTGGATCCTGGAAGCTGTCCTATTTGTGGTCTTTCTCAAGGCCTGATTATTCTGCTTTCACTTATATCATGAGCAACTGCAAATTTTCCCCAAAAGTCCTTTTGATTGTAAGAAAATTTTATGAACAACTATACACCAACAAATTGGACAATCTGGAAGAAATGGATAAATTCCTAGAAACATACAGACTTCCAAAACTGAATCAGGAAGAATCAGAAAATCTGATATACAGATTACAACTAATGAAATTGCAGTAGTAATGAAAAATCTCCCAACAAACATAAGTCCTGGACTAGATGGCTTCCCAGGTGAATTTCACCGAACACTCAAAGAAGAACTAACACCTTTCCTTCTCAAACTATTCCAAAAAATTCAAGGGGAGGGAAGACTCTCAAGCTCATTTTATGAGGCCAGCATTATCCTAACTCCAAAACATGATATAGACACTACAAAGAAAGAAAGTTCTGGACCAATATCCCTGATGAACATAGATATTGAAATCCTCAACAAAATATTAGAAAACTCTATCTGCAATACATTAAAAAGATCATGCACCATGATCAAGTGGGATTTATTCTGGGAATGCAAGGTTGGTACAATATCTGCAAATCAATAAATGTGATATACCACATAAACAGAATGAAGGATAAAAGTAACATGATCATATTAATAGATGCATAAAAAGAATTTAATAAAATCCAGCAGCCATTTATGATAAAAATACTCAGCAAAGTGGGAATAGAGGGAACATACCTCAGTATAATAAAGGCCATATATGACAAACCCTCTGCCAGCATCATATGCAACAGGCAAAAACTAAAAGCATTTCCTTTAAGATTGGGAACAAGACAGGGATGTCTTCATTCACCTCTCTTATTCATGGTAATGGAAGTCTTAGCCATAGCAATCAGAGACCAAGAAGAAATAAAAGGCATCTGAATTGGAAAAAAAGAAGTAAAATTTTCATTATTTGCAGATGACATGATACTGTATATAGAGATCCCTAAAGATTCCACTAAAAAACTACTAGAATTGATAATAAATTCAGTAAAGTAGCAGGATACAAATTAAATACCCAGAAATTAGTTGCACTTCAATGCACCAATAATGAACTATCATAAAACTAAGAAAAAATCCCATTTACAATTACATCAAAAAAATAAAATACCTAGGAATAAATTTAACCAAGGAGGTAAAAGACCTCTACTGGGAAAATTATAAGACACTGAAGAAAGAAAGTAAAGATATACAAATAAATGAAAGCATATACCATGTTCATAGTTAGGAAGAATTACCGTCATTAAAATGTTCATACTACCCAAAGCAATCTATAGATTCAATGAAATTCCCATCAAGATACTAATAGTGTATTTCACAGAGCTAGAATAAATATTCCAAAAATTTAGGTGAAACCACAAAAGACTCCAAATAGCCACAGCAATCTTGAGAAAGTCAAAATTGGAGGAATCATGCTACCGGATATCAAACTATACTACAAATTCATATTAATCCAAACAGCATGGTACTGGCATAAAAACAGACACATAGATTAATGGAACAGAACAGAGAGCCCAGAAATAAACCCATGATTTTATAATCAATTAAATATTTGACAAAGGAGGCAAGAATATACAATGAGGTAAAGGCAGTTTCTTCAATAACTGGTGTTGAGGAAATTGGAAAGATATGTGCAAGAAAGAAAGAAAGAAAGGAAAGAAAAGAAAACAAAGAAACTAGATCACCTTCTTACACTACACACAAGAATAAACTCAAAAGGGATTAAAGACTTAACTGTTAGACTCAAAACCATAAAAATCCTAGGAGAAAACACAGGTAGTAAAATCTCAAACATTTCTCCTAGAAATATTTTTTCTGACATATCTCCTTGAGCAAGAGAAACAAAAGAAAAAGTAAACAAATGAAACTACATCAAACCAAAAAGTCTTTTGCACAGCAAAGGAAATCATCAGCAAAAATGAAAAGACAATCCACTGAATGGGAGAACATATTCACCAATGATGCATGTGACGGGGGTTAATATCCAAAATTTATAAGAAACTTATAAAACCCAACACCAAAAAACAAACAATCCCATTAGAAAATGGGCAAAGGACCGGAATAGACACGTCTCCAAAGAAGACATACAAGTGGCCAATAGACATTTGAAAAGATGCTCAAGACACTAATTATCAGAGGAATGCAAAGTAAAACCACAATGAGATATCAAATCACACCTGTCAGAATGGCCATCATCAATAAATCAACAAACAACAAGTGTTGGTGAAGATGTGGAGAAAAGGGAACTTTGTGCTCTACTGGTGGAAATGTACAATAGATCGGTGCAGCCACTATGGAATGCAGTATGAGATACCTCAAAAAATTAAAAATGGAACTGCCTTATGACCTAGAGATTCTGAAGAAATCCAAAACACTAATTTGAAAGAATATATGCACCCCTATGTTTACTGCAGTGTTAGCTACAACAGCTAAGATTTGCAAGCAGCCTAAGTGCCCAACAGTAGATGAGTGGATAAAAAAGCTGCGGTACATTTACAAAATGGTACACTACTTGGCTGTAAATAAGAAGGAAATCTTAACCTTTGCGATAGCATGGATGGACCTGGAGGGTATTATGCTGAGTGAAATAAGCCAGTCAGAGAAAAATAAGTACCATATGATTTCACTCATGTGTGGAATCTAATGTACAAAATGTACTAACAAAATAGGAGCAGACTCATAGATACAGAGGACAGACTGACAGCTGTCACTGGGAAGGGGGTTTGGGAAGCTGGGCAAAACCAGTGATGGAATTAAGGGAAAAAAACAAACAAACAAGAAAACCCTCATAGATACAGACAGCGGTATGATTATCAGAGGGAAAGGGGATGGGGGGAGGTAGAAGACAGTGTAGGGGGATAAATGGTAGCCAAAGGAGACTTGCCTTGGGGTGGTGCACACACAATACAATATAGAGATGATATATTATAGAAACATACAGCTGAGATCTATATAATTTTTATTAACCAATGTCACCTCAATAAATTCAATTAAAAAAGAACACAAAAACCTCAAAAAAACCACCCTCAAAACCCAAAAGTCCTTTTGGGCTTATATCAGCTGGAGTCAATTTCTGTTACTTGCAACCAGAGAACAGACTCTGTGCTCCATGGTGAACAACCGGTTCCACGCAGAGCTAGGATGTGTAGGGCTCCTTCTCTAAGATACCTGTAATATAACGACTGCTAGGAGTTGTGCAACACAGGCCCGACGTGTGCATGAAGTCTCATCAGATGCTCACATCAGCTCTCTGGAGTGGGAGTGGGAGGTCTTATACCTCTCATTTTAGAGAAGAGGAAACCAAAGCTCAGACACCGGAAGTCACGGCTGCAAAGGGGGAAATCTAGAACTTAGACTCAGGAATCTGACTCCAGGGCTACACGTGTAACCATGAATCTTTGCTGCCCCTCACTCACAGGCAGCAATAAATAAAGTCACGGTGGGTCCTTCTAGCAGGAAGTGGGCAAGATGGTGGCCCAGGGGCCATACAAAGTCCATGGATATAATTTTTTTGGCTGGTATATTTATTTGAATTCATTGTCGATATTTTTAAACCAGGTCGTTTTATCCTCTCCCTTTGCTCCTTATTTCCCCCCTTCTTTTGCAAAGCAGAAGCTTTGGCAAACCCAAGTCTGCACTGCTGTGTGGTGCTATCAGCTGGATTTGAGTAGCGGCCATCATTTCAGACTATCACACTCTGTCTGCAACAGTCTCTCTTGCGCCCTGACTGCTGTGGGGCTCAGTTGGCTGTGTGTCATCCTGCAAAGTGAAGAGTCACCGGTTCAATTCCCTGCCAGGGCCCATGTCTGGGTTGCGGCCCGGTCCCCTAGGCTGGGGTGCTTGCGAGAGGCAACCAATCGATGTTTCTCTCCCTCTCTTTCTCCCTCCCTTGCCCTCTCTAAAAATAAATAATAAAAAAAAATATTTTAAAAACACCAAACAGTTTCTGCTGGTCCCACTTCCTGCGAAAAGAAGCCAACTATTCTGTGCCTTTCACGTGCCAGGTTCTGTCCTAAGTACTATGGGGACTGGCTCATTTAAGCCTCGCAACAACTGTGACATCCCTTAGTGGTAGTTGTAATTCTTATCCCCATTTTACAGATAAGAAAACAGGCAAAGAGAGACCCAGTAATGTACCAAAAGCACATAGAGCTGATACAGAGCCCTGGTGCAGAGCCATGAGCTCAGTCACTGCGCTATGCCTGCCCCCTGCCCTTTAAACTGGACGCTGGAGCCACGTGCCTCTGACATCCTGAATCCAACTATTCCGACTGGCACGTTTACCAGTAAATGTTAATGGGATTCCCCAAATGGCTATCAGATTCCATCGTGGTCATCACTTGAGTGAAAACCTGCTCGGTCCCAGAGCTCTTCCTACATGTGAAGTCTCATGGCAGGCGTGAGACGGAGACTGAGCTTTGTGGAAAGATAAAAAAGATGGTTTCATGTCTTTCTTTCTTTTTGACTCCTCCTGTGATAAAGAGTTGGAGAACTGGCTCCAAAATGCCTAAGAAACTCATCTGAGCTGGAGGCGCCAGAACCAATACCAGAAGGTGTTTGATCAGCCCATATCCCCTCTCTGGGAGGTGCCTGCAACTGTATCCCATGGGTTGGGGCTTAGCAATGAACCTTCTCTGAAATGTTCCCAATTCACACCTGTCCTTAGAAGTGGAAGGTGGAAATCTGAGATTATCGACTCCCGCTTCCCATCGAAACCAATTTACCCGACTCATATTAAATGGGGGCCGAAAAGGAAACCCGGAGAAAAGATGGGGGAGCTCTCTAAACCTGAGGCCATAAAACAAGTTAGGAAGATTTAACAGACCTCCGTTGCTACGGACAACCCCCAAAACGTCTGGAGGCGAAGGAAGGCTGAGAAAGTGTGCTCCTTAGAAACAGCTTCTCCAGGGTTGCCAAGGAAGGAGAGTGTCCAGAGAAGGAGTTGCTGGCCATTGCACCACGCCAAACCCAGGGGGCTCCCCAAGGCTGGTCCCTGAGGGCCCTGGGGAAGCCATGTCCATCCCTGAGCTCTCACTGCTGCTGTGCCCAACTCTGGTGGATGGAGCATCTCTGCTGCCTGCACGTAGAGCTGAGATTTCTGATTTACTGGCCTGTCTTTCCTACTGATTGGGAGCTCTCCGAGGGCGGGGCCCCAAGGCTCCAGGGCTGTGTGAGGGATTTGCCACCCAGGAGTGTTGGGTGATGTTGGATGGGGCGGTGGGGGGAGGGGGGGATAAAAGGAGGGAGGGAGGGAGATGGAGAAGAAGAGAGGAGAGAAAAGAAAAGAGAAAAGGATAGGAAGGCAGGTGGGAAGAGGAGGGAGAGAGGAAAAGAAAAGTGGGACAATGAGAGAAAGGGGGAGAGAGAGAAAAATGGGAGAGAGAAAAGGAGGAAGAGGAAAGGAAACAGGAAAAAAAGAGGGGGAGACAGGGAAGAAGAGAGGGAGAGAGAAACCGAGAAAGAGCCTACATGTAGAGAAGGGGAGAGGAAGGAAAGAAAAGATTGAAAAAAGAACAAATAAAGATGAACACAGCAGCCAACACTCTCAAAATCCTGTTTCAGGCCCCCTGAGTGCTTTTTACATGTTTTAGCTCATTCCATGGGGCAGGCAGGCTGCCTGCCCCCCTTCTCCAGATGATGAGACTGAGGTGGGGGAGGTGGTGTGCTTTGCTCAAGGTTGCTCAGCTAGTAAGTGCTAGCCTTGTGATTCCTCTCCAGGGAGCCTGCCTCGTGACATCTGCCCTCCAAGAGGGGGCAAGGAGGCAAGGCAAAGGGACAAGGCAGGGGTACTCACCTCGCCAAGAGCTGGGACACACGCGGAAGGGCCGATGGGGTGACGCCTGCAGGGGAGAAGACAAGGTTGAAGAGCTTCAGCTGTCAGAGTGATGTTCCGCACAAGGCGTGACTTCAGACGCCAGCTTAAGTGGGGAGAAACTTAGAGAGTTGCTGCCAGGGACTTTCTCAACCACAAAAGCTTCTCCGAGGCATGTCTTAGCGCTCTCCTTCTCATAGACCCTTTCTGGGCAAGCTCTGTCCCCAGGTGCTACTACTTGGACAACTACAGAGGAAGAATCTATAGCATCTCAAACCACCAGAGTGGAAACCATCCCCCCACCTATTGTACAGATGGAGAAACTGAGGCCAAATGGCCAGAAAGAAGGTGCTCGGCCCAGGTCACATGACTAGATAGCAGCACAACTGGGACCTGAACTTGGTTTCCTGACTCTTGACATCCATTTCCCTTTTTCTGATGACATCAGTCTGATGTTCCTCCCCTCTCCCCCCAGTTTTAGTTCATGGGGTTCAGGTCGGGCAGGGAGGGGAAGGCACCTCTCAGATCACCTCCTAGGCTCCAGCTAGGGCGTGGAGCAGGGGCATGGGAGAGGCCTGAGCCCCCGACTCAGCTGTATCCCTGGGCACATGGCATCCAACCATTGGTAGGAGACAATAAAGCAGGTGACGAAAAGGTGATAGAACTAAAGGGAGAGACATTTGCAAGAGCCTAATTTTACAAATGGACAGTTAACTTCTATGTCATCCTTCACAGCACACCTGTGTCTTCTCTGTCGAGCCCTGGAAATGACTAGACAAGTCATTGCACCAGCCTGCCAATTCACACTCCTTGGTATATAGGGCAGTAGCTGGGGTGTCCTCGTGCCTCCTGAGAAACATCCCAAGGTCCCCAGAGCCCTGAGCCTCTCTCGGGCCCTCAGCTGGGGGCTCAGAAAGCCAGCTTGCAATTCCATCTCTACCAGCTGGTAGCAATGGGACGCTGGGCAGGTTGCCTATCTCTGGGCCTCAGGTCCCTCCTGTGAAATTGGGAAAACATTCTTTAGCTCCCAAGGGTCTGTGAGGATTAATGAGAAGACGAAAATCATATCCGTCACTGACCCAGTGCTTGTGGTGCGCCAGGTTCTCTCCTAAATACGTTCTTTGGGTTCATTCCTTTAATCCTCGACACTGCCCCATGCTCAGGGCTCTATTCCATTCTGCTGTCACAGACGGAGACATGGAGGCACACAGAGCTCGAGTTGCTCACCCGAGGCCACACAGGCTGTAAGGGGTAGATCTGTGACCTGAACCTCAGTGGTCTGGCTCCAGAGTTTGTCTTTGCAACCAGGACACTGAGGCCCACAGTGACAATCATCACACTAAGAGCAACTCACGTCCCCTTAGAAGTTCAGTGCATGCCAGGCCCTGCGTTCACTGCTGCCAGGCACGATCTCAATTTAGTCTTCGCAGTGGGACATGGCAGGCAGCGGCGTTCTCCCCAGTGGACAGGTGAAGAGGCTGGGGAAGGCCAAGTGCCTTGCTCAAGCCAACAACCTACAGGCATGGGAACTGGGACTTGAACGCCAGGGCTATTTGATTGCCTGGTCCATTTGCTTGATCATCAGAGGAGTTAAATTCTGTTTGTGTCCCAACCCCCCGGGGTGAGCGTGGAGTCCTAACGTCCATTTAGAGAGCTACATCTGGAAGTGAAAAATAGAACAGACAACATCAGCATGATTGCTTACTGTAAGAAGGAACTGTGGAAAGTTTTTATTCCAACTATAGATGTGAAGGTATGTGTTATGTGTGTGTATGTGTGGGTACTGAATGGCAGTGTAAAAAGAGGTTTTTTTTTTTTTACCACGTGTTGTATTCAAAGAAAAGTTGGAACAGCCTAATCCCAAGGGAAGCCCCAGCGCAAATAGGTGCTCCATCAACGCTAATTTCCCTTCTCCGGGTTTGCTGCTCCGGAGAGGGCCCCACATCCTTCACCAGCCTCCCCCAGGACTCGAGAATGAAATGTCTCATTCTGAAGCAGCCGCAGCCTCATTACTGGGGAGAGATCATTGTCGGAGTGTGTCTAATACATACATGACTGAATTAAACACTTTGAATATGTTTTTGTTAATAAATATGTAAATATTCATAAAATCTGAATCTATGGAAACATTCCTGCGGGCTGGGATTCACTTGGCATCCTGTAAATCTGAAGCGAGAGTCTTCGTGCCAACCACCCCCGGCCCCCCCCCCCCCCCCGCCTCCTTCGCTGACCGCTCTGCCAGGCTCCGTGTGCTCCCCGCATTCCAGCTCCCTCGGTGCTCTAACTGCAGGGAGATCTGCCTGTCTTCCCTACCGGGCAGGTCTTCCTCTCCTGCTGTGCAGACAAGGAATGCTCCCCCATTCCCACTGCAGCAACCCCAGGAAGGCTGAGCAAGCCAGAAAAGGCATCCCGGAAGTGCGGGGAGATTTTCCTTTTGCCGATGTGTGATTTTGTTTTCTTTTTTTGGTTGTTGTTATTTTAAGAACTGGTATCACATGTAGCTTTTTCATCCTGAGACACCTGGGGGGACCGAGAATCAAGAAAATGAATGGATTATACATGGGATGATCCCCCCACCTCTTCTTCTTTTCTTCCCAGCTAATGATGGCACAGATCTCACTGAAAATTCCAATGGCATGTGACAACATAAAGCTCTCAGGCTCCTTCCCTTCTTCGGTGCCTGGATGCAGAGGTGAATTCAGTCCCAACTGAGTCAAGGATGAAGACGGGTGCAGAGCTGGGGCAGGGGCTTCCAGGAGCGGAGAGCCTCTCTCTTCCTCTGGTGCTTTTGCTGTGGTCCAGGGCTGCTTCCTGCATATCAGGAAGTGGGAACGTAGGCAACGTCCACTTTGACGGGCAAGGCGGAAGAGTTGGCTTCCCTGGTCATGTCTCAGGTGACAGCCTGGGCTGTCTTTCAGTGATGCCCCAGACATCTGCTTCACCACTTTGGGTGCCACTGGATTTGATGGCTTTCTCCAGATGGCAGTCAGAGCCAGACAGACACATGGAAGGAGCCAACAGAGCCAGGCCAATGTGCTTCGCATGCAGGTCAGGGATGGTCTCATTTGTAGCCATGGCAGTGTCTCTGGATGCAGGTGTGATGCTCCGGACAGGAGCACGGCCTCCACGCCACAGCTTGCCAGCAGGGGCGAAGAAGGTGTGGACTGTGGTCACGAGTCTCCCCATGATGTCAAGTGTTATAGAGCCTGGCAGTGGGTGTGAGAGGGCGCAAGCGTGCTGGCAATCTAGGGGGAGTTGTCTTGCCGCTCATTGTTACCCTGTCACAAACACGGGGCTACAAACACTTGGCAGGTAAACCAATGACTCCATTTTTCACATGAGTCCCAAGCGTGTTTGGGCTGGTGAAGACAAGCACATTCAGCAGCTGCAGCCCCTCGGACAGTTGCGGGATCTGGTGCCTGGGAGATGGAGCTGCACTTCCCACCGATCACAGCTTCCTGTTCTTCGCCTTGTCAGTGTCATTGAACTTGCCGTGACGGGCGAGGTTGCGATCAATGCAGGAGTCACTGAGGTGCCTTACCTCCACGTTGCCAGTGGCAAAAGCAGCCCTAGTGACCCGCGTCTCCAGAGCCAGATCCAGGTAGGTCAGGCTTCCCCAGGTGTCTCTGGGGGATGTGGCCGCACAGGAAATGGGCCAGGCAGCTCTCCAGAGGGGAGGGGCAGAGAGCCTCCTCCACTGACTTCCGAATTTAAAACGCTAAGCCTCTTCTTCCTGCCCAGCTTCCTACGGGTGAAGGGAGAAGGAAGAGCTCAATGGATGGCCAGAGCCTCTGGGATGAGCTCATTCATTCATTCCTTGACTCCCACGTGCCAGGCCTGTGCTAGGAATGGGGTTCCAGTCATCGGCAAAAGCAGTCAGGGTCCCTGCCCTCCTGGACCCTCCTCTTTAGTGGGGAGATGGATGGCAAACAAAAATTACATAAATAAGTACTTAAGTATGCTTATAACGAGGTACAAGGAAGAAAGTGCATGGCAATGAGCATGTGCTCAGCATTCACCTGGGGGTCTTGTTAAAACGCAGATGCTGGGTCTGTCCGTCAAGGAAGCTCCCAGGCGATGCTGTCGCAGCAGGCTCAGAGGCCACGCTCTGAGTAGCGGGAGTTTAGGCCACGGGCCGATAAAAACTGCAATCACTAAAAACGATCACAAGTCTGGGTCCTTAAAAATAAATCTCCATTCCCCAAGTTACAAATTCCAACGCATATGGGGGCCAGGAAGGTGGTATCAGTGAGCAAAGGTCTAATTTCAGTATAAGGAAACTAAAGCAGGATCTCTGTGTGGACGTGCACCCTTCTGTGCGATGGTGTGCGTATGTGACCGTGTGAAGTAACTTGTTCAAGGGCACGCCCGCTTCGCTCATTCAATTCACACACTCAACGAATGTTTATTATGCACCTACTGCGGGCTAGATCTACAACCCAAATCTCAGTATTTGTTAATGTTCCTTCCGAAGAAAGCGTATGTGTAGACGGGGCCAGACCCCAATTCAAACCCCAGCTCCGCTGCAGTGTAGCTGTTCTGCTCCGTGCCCATCACCTTCTCTCTCTAAGCCTTGGTGTCCACATCTGCGAAATGGGGCAGCATCTCATTCCTGGGCACCTGCCAAACAGTGACCGCTCCACGTGCAGCAACTGTTACAAGCTTTCCGTTCCCCTGAGGTCCTTGCTTAAGCCACTGAAATCCGGGAGCCCAGTTTGAATGTTCACACTCTTTTTTTAAACCTCTCACTGGGAGGATGAAGAAGCTAATGATTCTGAAAGCAGCAACCGCTCTTACGATGTCTAAATTGGACCCCGGGGGCCGCTTTCCAGCCATCCCTGTGAGATGAGACAGTATCTAGTAAGATGTTTAGAGGCAGGTCTTTGCTATAAAAGGTGCATGTCTATAAACTGTGTCACCTCATCTTCCTCGTGTGGGTGGTGCAAGTGGCTCCCAGACCAGGGACCGGGACAGTGGGGGAGAGCTCTGTATTTGGAGACCGGAAGCGAGCACCTAATTTTGACTCCCACTGAGTGACCATGTGGCAGTAAGGAGGTCATTTGCTCATCGTGAGGGTGCTCCTGAGGACTGAAAGGAATGAGGCCAGCATATCCCAGAGTGTGTGGACAGAGTGTGAGGGGGTATGTACATCCACACTCTTCTATTTAAATTGCCACAAATTCATTTTAACGCGTATTTGAATCATAACAAGACTATCTGTGGTAACTTTTCGTTTCTGGAGCTGGCCTTAAGTCATCCTTTTAAAAGGAATTCATTGAAAGGGAGTTGATTTAAAGAAAAATGAGTAGCAAGCAACAGTATGACCATATGGCAGAGAAAGTGGCTTGAGAATGTGTGGCGTTTGGAAGCCACCACTGGAAGTGGAAGTCCTGTCCCCACGGCGGGCATCAGGTCATCCGTAACACTCAGTGCCCTCTCTCATAAAGAGGGGATTGGCGATTTCTTTAGCGCTAAACCAGTTCTGTTCCGAGCTGGTAGAGGCCGTTCTGGGTGCCAGCTCCCCAGAAGCCAGCTGATAAAGGCTTAGTGGTGGGAAACGTGGGGATCATCTGAGGTTCCCTGGTAAGGACCCGGGCAGAGCTCCGGGAAGCCCAGCCAGGCTTGGGTGCAATGAGTCAAGATGTGCCAGCCCCAGTCTGGAAGTGGGGAGACTGAGGCCCAGGGCAGAGGAGCTGCAGGGAGCCCGAGGTGCCATGGCAGCCTGGCTTGTTCCACACGGCGGGGGTGTTGCCTCTGTCTCCAAGGAAACACGTAATGAGACTACAGCCTAGGCTTCTGACCAGTTTACCTGCATTTTAATATTTTTAAAAAAGATCTCTAGTCAGCTTGACTTTCTTAGTTCTATAACTTTTTCTCCCTCCTTCCATAAGATGGGATACAATTCAAATCCAATTTTCCCTTGGATGGTGATGAAGGAGAGCTAATATTTCTCAAGTGGTTCCTACAGGTCAGGCACTGTGCTATAAGGCTGTATGGGTCTTTGTCTCTTTTGTTCCCCAGAACAACCCAATGAGGAAGTTATTATCTGTCCTTTACAGATCTGGAAAATGAGGCGGGGGGAAGTAAAGGAAACTTTACCAAGGATTCAAAGACAATATCAACCTGAAGTTAACTATGATTCCTCAAGACTGCTTTGTTTTCACCCACCCATCCATCCGCTGGCCCGCCCCCCCATCCATCCACCCATCCATCTTCCACCCATCCATCCACCTGCCCACCCATCCATCCACCCACCTGTCCATCCATCCATCCACCCATCCATCTTCCACCCATCCATCCACCTGCCCACCCATCCATCCACCTGCCCACCCATCCATCCACCCATCTGTCCATCCCTCTGTCCACCCATCCATCTTCCACCCATCCATCCACCTGCCCACCCAGCCATCCATCCATCCATCCATGCACTCACTCACACGTAAATAATTTTTAGGGATCTCTCATGAGCCAGCCATTGAAGTATGTACTCATTTGGAACAGAAATTTAAATGCATATATAGGAATAAAAAATTGTCCTTGTCTTGGAGGAATTCAGCATCTAAAACAATAAACTCACCTGGGAGCTTTAAAAAATCCGGTTGCCTGGGTCACACTTCCAACCCATCAGATTCTCCAAGGGTGGGATGTGGACATTATAGTAAAAAAATTTTTGTTTAACTTTCCAGGAGATTCCAGTATGTAGCCAGGTGTAAAACCAGCCCTGGAACCTGGTTCTTAGAGTGTGGTCGCTGGCCCAGCGGCATCAGCATACTTAGCACTTGTTAGGAATGCAAATCCTCAGGGTCCTGACCCAAACCTTTATAGAATCAGAAATGTGGGGCGGGGGCGGGGGGTTGTGTGTGTAGGTCGTGTGGCCCATGCTTCCCTGGGGTCCTCCTTGGAGCTGGGTTGCTCAATAGTGACTCTCGGAAGGGCCCCGGAGGAGGGAGACATGGAGGTCAGGCAGGAAGAGCAGCCGGTCTGGCTGGCACTTGAGGCCACAGCTAGGGTGGAATGTCCCCTACAGATCCCCAGAGCTCACGCCCATGTCAAGAGAAAGGAGTGTGTGTGTGTGTGTGTGTGTATGTGTGTGTGTTTAACCTGACCCCTGGGCCCCGCCTGCTTAAATTTGGGAGCCCCCTCTCTCTGCCCCAGTGCTTCCACCCGTGCAGCCTCAGCCTGCGCAGACCACTTGCTCCAGGCAGGTGGAAAGGGCACGGCAGTTCCAAGTCACAATAAGGAGAGAGGTGGTGTCTGGGGGGCCACTGCTGTCGGGGAAGGACACTTGGGATCTGGAGACTCCCTGGAGCCTGATGGAAATTGATGATGGAACCAAAGCCAGAGCGCCTGGGTGTGGTTCCTGGCCCTGCCACTAGGCTGCGCGACTTTGAGCTTGTTACTGAACTCCACCACGCCTCAACTTCCGCACCTGTGAAATGGGCTCATTGTCTAATAGGAGTGTGGTGATTATCCGAGAAACAGCACAGGGGACTGATAGGAGAACAGACCCTGGAGTCAGACTGCCTATGTTCTATTTTGGCTGTCACTTAACTGCGCCATCTTGATCAAGCTGCATAACTTCTCTGTGCCACAGCTTCCTCACATGTAAGAGGAGGTTAATGACTGTACCCACTTCTTAGATTTGTGGGGGTTGAATGAGCTCAGATGTCAGTGTGGCTAGTGCTCGCTTTAATGGTGATGGAGGAGGAGCAGAATTAATCTAGATGTACACTGCTTTGAACAGTGCCTGGCATAGTGTGCACTTGCAAAAATTAAAGACACAAGGCAGGGACGCCCCTGAGGGACAGCTGCCCCCGGGCTCCCGCCAGTGGCGGTGAAGCAGAAACGTGGGCTCGCTCTTTCTAAAGCAGTCAGCATTTCATGGGAAACTAGAAATGGATTTATACCCAAACTGTCCCAATTTTTACAACTTTTATTTAAAACATAGTGCAATCCAGTCCTGGCCGGGGAGCTCAGTTGGTTAGCGTGCCGCCCCCATGCACCAAGGCTGCGGGTTTGATCTCTGGTCAGGGCACAGACAAGGATCAACGACTAAGTGCAAAAATACGTGGAACAACAAATTGATGTGCCTCTCTCTCTCATCAATTTAAAAAATAGTGTAATCCAAACAAAGGTGCACCTGAGAGTACGACGTGGCTGTGAGCTACCCGTTTGCTACCATCCATGGCTTTGAACTCACTGTGGTTATTAGATTCAGAGGACAATAACATGGGGTTTTAAGTTGAACTGTTGCGCCATGTCCCTGAGGTGGGCCAGGCACTTTGCAGAACATTACCTCATTTAATCCTTGTGATAAGCACCCTGTGAAGTTGGTCATGCCTTTTTGGTCATTTGACAGGTGAGAAATTGAGGCACAGAAAGGTCCAACAACTTGCCCAGGATCACTGGGCTGGGTGTGGGGGCGGGGGAGCCGGGACTCGGACTTGGATCCTCCTCACTCGGCGGTCTACGCCCTGTCCTAGCTCTGCTGGCTCTGAAACGAAGACAATCCTAAGGTGACCTGTGCCTCTCTAGAAAGAAAAGGATGACCGGCTTTGAACAGGGCTCAATACACCTTCTCAAATTCTCAAAGAGCCCAGGGCGGTTTACACACATGCTCCCAAGTGCCCAGGTATGTTCTCCGCCATGCAGTTTGGGCATGGGGGCCTGGCCCTTCTTGGTGGCACTTAGAGAGGAGTTGCTCCAGCTTTATTACCAGCAGGTAAAGGAAGTGTCACTGTCTTGGTCACATCAGTAATTAGTTCCAGAAGCCTGCAGTTGCTTAAAAGCAAATTCCTTGTGATGTTATATGCGACTAGACACACGTCTCTGGTTTCCCATGACAGTGGCGTAGCATTTGTACCCCACGAGCTGGCATCAAACACAGATCGGGAAGGAGAGACAGCCGGTGGTCCCAGGATACCAGCAGCAAATCCCAAAGCTGCCCCAGGAAAGGGTTAAGCCCAGTGGTTAAACAGAACAGCTTAATGCCTTTTGTTAACTCCAGCTCTACCAGGAAGGCTGACAGATCCCAAACAAGCAAACAATAGCTGGAATTGTTCTGGTGAAAACTAGTCCAGCTGCATCATTTGCCAATAATTTTAAAAACCAGCTTAACTCTCCTCTGCTTCCTTGACTTTAACCCAACCTGAAAGCAAAAGGCAGACGAGTTCTTGTCCCAACATCAACCCCCTTCAAACAAGACGCCTGCTTGGATGCCGAGATGGCAAGAGAGCGATGAGGGACAGAGCAGAGACCCAGGGCCTAACCTGGGACACGCCCGAAGCTGGGTCTCATCTGTGGAGGTGTCAGCGTTTCTTGGAACTGGAGACCAAGACAGAAGTTCAGAACACCGAAGAGCACACTTTCGCCTCGGATGACTAGACAAAACTTCAACGTGTGCTCAAGTTTTGGTCCAGGGGCAACACTCTAACCGGCTGGAGGAGAAATCCTCACAACGACGAGTAGTACTCTGGAAAGGATGGGTGTCTGAGGAGGTTAGCCCCTTACTGATTCCGTGGGGTAAGCAGGGACCGTCTCCGGTCCACCGTAACGCACGCCAGAGGGCCTACCTTCTCTGTCACTCAGAGTGCGGACATCGGCGTCAGCAGTAAGCTTCAGTTTACCCAGACAGGTGCTGTTTACAGTGAGGCTGGGTGAGATCACTAGTTCTAGCATTTCCTTGTACCTGAAAAAAAACAAAGGAAAACATAATCTATTCATTAATTATGCATGTTTACTAATGATTCCTATTTCTTTGCCTGAGTATAAATATGAAAGCTGATTACCTAAACCCAGCCGTCTTATAAATGCTACATAATAAAAATTCACTAAACTTTTCATGAATTGAAATGAAGTACTTCCTCCCCTCCGGAGAATACGCCCACTTGATTAAAATTTTCCCCTCCTTCCTACTGTATTTTGCCATTAGAAAAATTACATTTTGGTCTCTTTTAAATGTCATCTGAATGAGCTGAAGTGGGCCAGGGAGTCTTCCCAGGAGAGGAAGGGAGAAACAGGTAAAGAGAGAGCATTTGAATTTAGATTTCCAAAAGCCAGAGGCATGGGGAGAAGTCAGGGTTGACTGCAGTTAAGAGGAAAGGGGAGGCCATGTTACCTGGTGTGACTTCAGAAAGGCTCAGAAGGCGTTACTGATATTAACCCTTGAGGCAGCAAAACTCACAGCCCATCACCGTGGTCCGTCCCAAGAAAGAAGCCACTAGCTCCTGAATTACTCATGATTTTGATAAAATGTTATGGGGGCAGGGAAGGACAAGAATAATTCTCCTGGGTCATTTTCAATTTTTTATTGAAAAGTTCTCCCACTCTTGCACTATGTCCATACTTATTCCTCCTCAATTCCTACCCACTGTGGTTAGGAAATGAGGTTTCCGGTTAATGCACACAACATCGGACATGGCAGTTTGTAGAGGACTAAACTACAACCAGCATCATTAGACACCGATTCCAATGGTCCTCACAGAAAGGCTGTTTGCTGACGGCATGGCATCCAAGATCAAGACCCGCTCTCATTGTGTTAACAAACACAACACACTGATTGATAGCAAAGTGGTTATGAACTCAGATTACATTGTGAAAAGGTTGTGCATTCAAATTCCAAGGTCACTACCTGGTACCTTGAGCAAGTTACCAAACTGCTTTAAGTCAAAAGTGTTCTCATCTGGACAGAGGGGATCATCAAAGTACCTCCCTGACAAGGTCATGGTGAGATGGAAAGACGTGACACATGTCAACAAAGGGCTCAGGTGGTAGCAACCTACATGCCCACTCTCTACCACAGGAATGAATATCTAGGCAGTAAGCTCACATAATGGAATACAATATAGCAGCGAAAAAGACCGAATGAAGTCCCACACAGCGCAACAGACAGACTGCCAAGCAAAGTACTGGGCGAAGAGGCAGAAGGGTGCCCCAGGTATGATGTCACTTCTGTGCAGCCAAAATACACAAACCAATATTATACACTGTTTAGGGATGCAGACACACAAAGTAAAATAGTAGGTATAGGAACGATAAACACCAATTTCAGGACAATGGTTAACTCTGGGAATAGCAGGGGGCTGTTATTTGGGAAGTGGTACCCTGGGGGTTGCAACTGTGTGCAGAACATTTTAGTTCAGGGGCTGACATTGACTATGGCCCATACAAACCCAGCCTGCCGTCTGTTTTTGTGTGAACCGTGAGTTAAGAATGGGTTTTACATTTTTAAATGGTTGGAAAAAAAATCAAAGGAATTACATTTCATGATGTGAAAATTATGTAAAATTCCAATTTCAGTGTCCTTAAGTAATATCTTTTTTGGGACGCAGCTCTGTTCATCGGTTTACTGAATTGTCCATCGCTACTTTCATGCTGCAACTTCTGGGTAATTGTGACAGAGACCCACAAAGCTGAAAATATTTAATACCTGGCAGAAAAGACTTGGCAACCCCAGTTTTAGCCTGTCAACAGGGCGATGGGCAGACTACTGCTGTGTGGTTACTGTATATCTCTGAAACACTTAGGTTTTAAAAAAGAAAGAAATCATTATTCTAGGACTTACCCACTGCAAGTACTTTTTATATACTTTTTAATCTGATGAGGGAATTCCACACAAATCAGCTTCTACTGCTTATATATATTAGCTGACATGCATTTGGTTCCTAAATCTTCAGGTATACATGAGTGCTGTGTGTCTGTTTTCTTTTTTACTTTTTTAAATCCTAGCCTGTGGGTATGTTTATTGATTTTAGAGAGGAAGGGGCAGAGAGAGACAGACAGACATACATTGATGTGAGAGACAAACATCGATCGGTTGTCTCTTGTACGCACCCCAGCCAAGATGGGACCGCCAACCTAGGTATGTGCCCTGACCAGGGATCAAAACTGCAACCTTTCAGCGTATGGGATGACACTCCAGCCAACTGAGCCGTCTGGCCAGGGCTGCCTGTGCTCTTTTTCCCCTAAAGCCACGGACACTCCAGGATAGAGGCCTAGGAGTCTCGTTCTTTCAATACATCAAACGTATTGCATGGAGCTCAGCAAATGACAGACATTGAACCTGTTGTCTGACTATAGGTCCCAGAAATGTGCATCCTGTCCATGCATTCCCTTCATCCTCTTGGATGTATGCAAATAACTCAAGGTTAAAAAAGAAACAATGACGTAAAAACATAGCACTGGTCTCTAAATATCCAGATGGCTGTGAGTATGGGTATTAGAGGCAGCAAAATGAACTATCTTTCTGCATCCTCAGGGTTTAAAAATATTTAAAGTCATTGCCAACGTTTTAAAATAAAGCCATTTCACATAAAAACCTAGATTTTCAGCTTCTCTTGCAAATGGAAGAACAACAATTACCTGGAGCTAAGTAGTGGCAGACCAGCTTAATCAAAGCCTACTCCAGCTTGCCACAGTTCTCAGCCCTCCCTAGTGCCTTACATTTGACCGTCCTTTTCCGTCTGCATTTCCTCCTGGTCTCTATAGGCCTTTACATCTGAGATCCATCCTCCTGTATCATTGGAAAAGTCTGACAAGGAAAGAAACAGCAATGTGACTTTTGGCCTCAGTCACATAGCTTATTTATTTTCCTGAGTGTTGCTGTCATCCTCAAGAGCTCTTACCACATCCAAACAGCATTTGTTGACATTACAGCAGAGCAGGAATGTGTTTGTGAGTTTTCGCTCTGGGACAGAGTATTGCTCCTAAAGCTTTTGGTGTATTCACCCCTTGCCTAATATCCTTGCAGGCCAAGCAGCGTGGAAATCATCTGTATTTCCCCCACAGCACCTGACCCAGAATCTTGTTCATTCTGGCATCAGACTGACATCTGTTGGGAGATGGGAGGAAGGAAGGTACGGAAGGGGACTAGGAAGGAGGGAGGGAGGGAATCTACAATGGAGTGATTCGCTTCTTTCAACATGATTTTTAAAAAATTCCTGTTTATCCTCATTTTTCCACCCCACCCTAGACAATGACGCTAATGTATTAAATATGTCTCCTTAAACGATGTCACATTGTTTTATGTATGATGCATTTTAACTTACATGAATAGTGTTGTGTATGAGATCTCATTGTTTATTAGACTTTTTCCCCCAGTCTGCACTATGATTTTAAAATGTATACATATTGCTGGATGATTATCTAGCCTGGGGCTACAATTCCATACTGGGCACCGCTCTGTTGTATTTACGCATCGCCCTAAGGATGAACATCTAGGAAGCCT
Organism: Pteronotus mesoamericanus; assembly: GCF_021234165.1. Classification (NCBI taxonomy): domain Eukaryota; kingdom Metazoa; phylum Chordata; class Mammalia; order Chiroptera; family Mormoopidae; genus Pteronotus; species Pteronotus mesoamericanus. The sequence goes on from NW_026555105.1 coordinate 9,189,245, forward strand.
CCATCTCTGAGTCACCATAAACAATGCTGTAGTGAACATCTTCACTGAAATAGAGTGAATATTTAAAAATATTAAAAACATAAAATAAAAAAACATATTTATGTATATGTTAGCGGACTGCTCTTTGTAACTCCTGTGCTATTCCAGATTCCCACCAGAAGTACATAAGCATTCTAGTTTCATAAATTCTTGCTAACACTTGGCATTGTCCACTTTTCTAATTTTTGCCACGCTGATGGGTGGAAAATGATATCTCTTAGTTGTTTTAATTTGCATTTCTATGATTACTAGTGAGTTTAAGCATATATTCACATAATTATGGGGCACATGAGCTTCTGAGAACTGTCTATTTATATCTTTTATCCTTGCCCATTTTTCTACTGGATTTCCTTTTGTTTTTGTCTTTTTGTTTTCTTGTTGGTTTGCTGACATGCCTTGTAGAATTTAGGTATTGGTTCATTGTTGGTTTTAGATGCTGTAAGCTTTTCTTAATCTTTCATATTCTGTTTTCTTTATTTATAGTGTCTCATAGAATAAAAAAATTCTTCCATATTTGTCCAGTAAGCTACTTTTTCCTAAGTGTAAAAATTCTTTCCCTAACCCTGGGACATGAAGTTTGTCCACATTTTAAGCTATTGACTTTGAATTTTAAACTTTCATATTTAAGTCTTTACTTCATCTGAAGTCTTCCACTTAGTGTGATTTAAAGTTGCATTTTCCTCCAATATTGGAGAAAATGAAAATAAGCCAATCTTCCTAAAATGTATTAAGCTGTCTAACTGAGTTTACCCCCCCAGATATGCTGGCATAGTTTGTATTTTTGGTTCCATCTCATTACACAATCAAAAATAAAAGCTAGAAAACATTGTTTTAAGGTATTGGAGGACAACTAAGGCAGGGTCTGAGGGCCTGAATTCCCAGAGGGATGAGAAATGGACCGAATTAAGCCTGACCTCTATCACTTTTCCTTGCAAGACATTTGCCAATTTATAAACACAGAGGAAAAACTTAAGGGCTTTGAGTTTTCTAGTCTCATTAGGCTGGGGGCACAAAACTAGGAGTTCAGGGCTACTCACCTGAGGCAGCTAGCAAAGATCCTAGAGATACGCAAACAATAGAGAAGTGAGCCTACTGTTGTTGACAGCCACTACCTTTGAGGCATTTGCTGATACCTAAGCTGGGCGGGGTGAGAGGCAGAGAAGCCAAGCAGGAAGGGGGAACTGAGAAGGCAGAAACGAAGCACAGCCTTTGGCAACAGCCCAGGACTATGGAGGCAAATTTTAGAGTTCATGGCTCATCAAGGATGAGAGGCCTTGGTAAACACACCCGGCTTTTATTTCTTAATTTTTTTAAATTTTGTTTTTCAATTATAGTTTAACACACACAAGGCTTTTAACTGACACCCCTGCAGGGTTACTCCCTTGGAGTGAGGGCAAACCAAACAGATCCTGCCTTGAGTCATCCTAATCCTGTATTGGATCAAAGTGATTTGTCACCTGCCAGAAGAAAAGTAATTTTTCTCTGAGGGAAGACGTCATCTTCCAGAGTCTCCATAATTTTTTATACACAGTGTTTAGCATTTCATAAAAAATGACCAGACATGCAAGCTGACAAGACCAAATGATCAAAAACCAAGACAAAGATGCAAACCCATGTAAGATTCAGGTACTGGGATTATCAAACATGGACTCTCCAACAACTTTGATAATATGATCACGAACATAGATTTAAGTTGTAGAATGCTACTGGAGAACTAAAATATTTTTTAAAAAAATCTAATGGAAATTCTAAAACTGAAAATACAATAATTGAAATTCAGAACTCCATAGGGCAGACTGGTCGTGGAAGAAGACAAAAAATTAATGAACTGGAAGATAAGTCAGTAGACAAATCTCAGGAAGAAGGTTGGAAAACATGTTTTTAAAAAACATAAAAGCAACATGGGACACGGAGAAAAGGCCTAACAGACATGTCATAGAGGCCACAGAAGGTGAGAAGAGAGCAAGTCAGAAACAATATTTAATGAGAAACTGACGGAAACATTTCCAAGACTGATGAAAGATATCAAACTAATGAGATAAAAAAGTTCTTTGAGTCCCAAGCAGGGTAAACACAGAGAAAAACACCCCTGGGCATGTATGTCATAGTCAAACTGCTCATGTGTGAGAATATATTAATCTTAAAAGTAGCCAGAGGAGAAATAAAAGACAAGTTAACTTAAAAGAAGGAGCATATGATAAGACTTCTCATCAGAAATGATGGAGATATACATACATATATATATATACACATACATATATGTATATATATATATGTATGTATATATATCAGAAATGATATATATCATTCTCATCATAAATGATGGAGATATACATACATATATACACATATGTATACACATGTGTATATGTGTGTGTGTGTGTGTGTGTGTGTGTGTGTATGAATCTCATTAGCCAATGTAGAATTCTATGCCAGCAAGAAAATCCTTCAAGATGAAACAAACCAATTTTAGGATAATTTGCCACCAGTAGACCTATACTACAAAAGAATGCTCTGGAAGCATGAAAAGTCAGCAAGGAATGGAGAACAACATAAAGGGGTAAACATGTGAGCAGGTAGGGGATAAACAAAGGTAACTTGTTCTAAGGATCTTGCATTTTTCTGGATGTGGTAAAAGTACTAAGTTATAGTGAACTTTGAGATTTACCAAGGATGCATGCTATAATGTTAGGGGATAATAATTTAAAATTTCTACTAACAAGCTAATAGAGGAGAAAGTGAAGTAATAAAAATATTTGATGAATCCAAAAGAAGGTAGAGAAAAAAAAACTTAGAGAGATGAAACAAATTGAAAAGAGTAAAATGATAAATTTAAACTCTTAAGTTTTCAGTAATTGTATTAAATGCAAACACTTAATACACATTTACATTACATTACAATAATTACATGAAATGTAAACAGAATAAATTAAAAGACAAAGGTTATAAGACTAGCTTTTAAAAAACTGACTACATGATTATTATGAGATCCTTTTAAATATAAAGAGGCACAAAGATTCAAAGCAATATATTGCAAAAATCCATGTGATGCAAATACTAATTAAAAGAAAGCAGAAATCGTTTCAAATTGACTTGCAAATAAAAACCATTATAGAGATTGAGGAACATACAGTAATGATAAAAGAATCAGTCACCAAGATATAACAACTAAAAAGTTTGTCCTTAAAAGCAAAAAAAAGTTTGTCCTTCCCCATATTAATTTGCATGGTGATTGACTCCAAAGGAAATAAAGCCAGTTGCCTGAGTCTAGATCTTTGGTAGGCAATGCAAGGTCTAAAATTCAAACATACCTGTAACAACTCAAACACATCATCCTTCGGGGGCAAAGAAATAACTATCACTAACAAAGCTGAAGCAATAGAAATGTTACACTCACAGAGTAGTCAGGACCTTAATTTCAGACCCTGACAATTGTTCCCCCCTGCATAGGTTAGGAGGCACTGCTCTCTTGCAAGAAGCAAACCATTCACCCGAAGTATAGCAATGTGCACAGAGTGAGAAAAACCCTTCCAAAAATTCTAATCACAGCTCTCATTTCCCAGGCACCTATTACATGCCAGGCAATTTTCTTGATTACTTGTACATGATCTCCTTTAATTCTCTCAGCCACCCTGGGAGGTATAATTACCCACCCTCTATTTCCCAACAGGCCAACTAAACACAGGTTTAGGTCTGAACAAAGCATCGACACCAAGGAAATGCGAATCATTCCTATCTAGTGAACGGATCCAGTTCTGCCATGAAAATCTAAAAGGATGCTTTTTAAATTTCAGCACAGGGTGAGTTTTTATGTTTGTGTTCTATGGGTCATACTGTTTTATTATTGAATTACATGGGGCAGTGGAGGAGGGAGGCTGATCTCTTCGGTGTTTTGAGGCCTCTGAAGGTCTAAACCTGGCTCTGATTATACTGCTCACTTTACAGATAATAGAAATAAAAATAACACTTAAAAAGCACTTACTCTGGAGCCAAGAGCTCTTTGCATATATTGGCCCATTTAATCCTAAGAGGCTGGTAGAGATGAGGAGACTGAGGTTCAGAGAGTGGCCGGTGGTTAGAGCTGGAGCCAGAATTCACCACCAGGTGCTCTGGTTCTGGGGCCTGAGATCTGAACCACAGCTTGCAGGTAAAACTGGTAAGTATTTGAACCCAGGGCACATCCAACTCCAATGTGTCCACTAAGCCACCGGTCAATGCAATGGCTCTGTCATCTGGGTCTCAGGTCCTAGCTTTGTCTTACCAGCTGTGTGACCTTGGGCAAGTTATTTCACTTCTCTGAGCCTCATCTATGAGGATGGAGAAAAGAGCAGCGCCCTTCCTGGCAGGTAAGTGAGAGAAGGCATGAGTGAGTCGGTGCTCCTCAAAGGGCAGCCACCACTGACATTATTTGCGTTCGCCCAGACAAAAGCTTGACACGTACATTCCAGGCGGACACTGGGAACTGCCATGAAGATTGTCTGACAACCACTAGTTCCTACTGTGACCTGATGGACAAAGTTGAGTTCTCATATAATTTAGGGGGCGGCTTCCGTCCAGTCTCCCCCTTCTCCCCTCCACACAATTACCTGAAATAGGAGACCATCTGATCCTCTTTGCAGGGGAGGGAGCAGGGAAATCAGACAGTCTAACAGATCTGGGGGGAGGACAAGGACTTAGCGGCTCTTTCAAGAAGGCAGAGAAAGGAAGCAAAGGCACGGGATTCATTTACAAAAAAAGTTTCTTCCCTTGAGCTGCGTGGTTACCCACCCCGATACCCCTTCTGCTTCAGGACCCGGCCCAGAGGAACAGAGGGAAAGAGGCATCCGCAAGCCCCGCCCTCTGGCCTTTCCCTTGGCCGGCTGCTGCCAGCGGCTTGCACCATTTGTTACCCTTGTCACCACCCCTGTCCCCAGGGACGGAGAAGCACTGGGGGAGTGTGAGGCTGCTGGAGGAGCCTGAGAGATGACAGCTGGAAGGTGGGGGGTGGGGGCGACTTCAAAGGCTGGGAGGGATCAAAAGCAGATGGAGGCTCCCAGGCGGGTGGGCGGCTCACCTTTCCACACCCCCCTGAGCGCACTGGCTACCTTGGCTGAGAACAGTGGCCCTGCCTGCTGGATGGAGAGGACAGATGGCCAGTTGGCCAACGGGGCTGGAGAGAGGACCAACTCCTAGCATCCTTCAAGGGCTTAGAAATCCAAACCTGCCAGCAGCAATCACAGGCTTCTGGATAGACAGCAGCTGTGGCCCAAACCTGGCCATTCTGGCCGCCTCCACCAACCCCATTTGATTTCAATTCTAAATACATCTGCTAAGTGCAAACGGGTTTCCCCCCGTCTCAGGGGGAGAGATGCTCACACCAAAAGCCCAGGATCGTCCCCCTCCTCCCTCTCCTTCGACTTTCAGACTCAATCCATCACTGGGTGTCATCAAGTTTGCCTCCTAAACATCCATGGAACCCGCCGGCTGCTCTCCCTGTCCCTGGCCCTCGCTCAGGGCCACGCCACCGCCCTCTGTGCCCTGTACAACTACTGTGACCTCTGCACCCATCTCCCTGGGGCCGCTGTGGCCTCCCTCCATTCGTTCTCCCCACAGTGGCCCGGGGGACTTCTGATGACATAAATGACCCTGCCCCCTCACCTCATCCTTGCTTATAACCTCCAGTCGCTTTCTATTGTTCTTAGAATGAAGCCACGACTTCTGAACACAGCCTTGATGTGTTTTCCTTCATTCAATGTCTCAGTCCAGCGCACTTGGATTTGCACATGCTTTTCCCTCTGCCTGGAACACCATTCCCTCCTGTTCACCCTTCCGGGGACTCAGCCCTAGTATGATTTCCCCAGGCCCTCCCTGAGTAGGGTCCAATCCCCTACAGCAGCTTCCACGGGCCCACCTCCCACCCTTTACAAGGCAGCCACTATAACCATTTTTACAGGTGTCTGTAAGTTATTTAATTGCCATCTGTCTTCCCCACCAGACTGTAAGTCACCTGATGAAAGGAATTGTGTCTGTTCTGTCCACCATTACATCCCCAAAATGCTCTGCAGGGCCCGACCCTTAAGGGCTGTTTGATAAGTATTTCTGATATAACGGATGAATGTGCTGTATGGATAAATGTATTCATTCAACCAATATTTACCAAGTGCCTGCTATTTGTGCTACTCACTGCCATCGTCACCATCCCAGATGTGACACTCACTTACACTCCTGCCTGGCCCATCTAGGCATGAGTTTGAGACCCTCTGGTGTATTCTTCCCGGCATTAGCACTGAATATAGGGCATGATCAGAAGTACATGAATGTTGGATGCTACTGTCCCCGGGCCACCCCAGAAGGGAGAAGTTGTCCAAAAGCTCCTGTACATTTGACACACGGTGCTTGTTAACTGTGGTCATTGCGCTATGATGCTCTGCCTGGCTGTCATGTACGGGGCAGTCCTGCTTCCCCCCCACCCCCAGGTTTATTTTTTCCAGCTTTATTGAAGAATAAGCAACATACTGTAAGTTTAAGGTGCACAATGAGATGATTTGATATATGTATATATTGCAAAATGATCTCAGAGGTTGAGCGAAGAAAGCAGGAGGAGAAAGCGAAAATGTCCCGAGCCATGGTCTCGAGAAGCAAGTCATCGCTTAAGAAGGAGCATGGCAGGAGCCGTGGGTCACTGGGTCTTGGCCTGGTGGGTCTTGTGGCAACAGCATCCTTTCTTTTTTGGAGGAGCTGCCTTTCCCCAACTCTCAGTCCATGTGGCTTGGGTGGGACTGACCCTGAACCTGGCAATTAGCATCTCCCATCCCTTGGTCTAGAGCCATTGGCTCAGGGGTGGTGCTCATGAGCCAACGGGGGCCAATGAGAGGCCCAGGATAAACTGGAGAAGAGATGCTCTCTCCCACCGGACATGATCTTGGAAGGTGTGTATCAGGAACTGCAGGAAAAGGTAGACACAGCCTACCTTTGAGTAGCACAGTCTTAGAAGACTGTGACCCTCATTATGATAACACGTGAACTACATCTTTAGAGTTCATTGCGAAAGCTACAGTAGGAAATTCAGGGGCGGCTGTTACTGTGGCCGACTCGAATATCCACAGAGAGGACTTCACATGCTACGATGGTGTGATCCGCAAGCCTTTCCTCCCGCTCATATCTTCATCTCTGCCACCCCATCTCCCTTACAATGAGGAAGGCATCACCTAATAGAAGTTGTGAGGGCAGGGCTGGGATACACAGGGCACCATCTCCCCAGATGAACAAGGTGCTTTCAGTCTCTTCTCCAAAGACTATGACTATGAAGAAGGCAGATAAATTAGGGACACAGTTGATGCTAAATTCGCTCACTAATTCATTCACTGAGTCTCGTTGCCAAGCACTTAGAATCATTGATTCTATTCATATTTTTTTGACTAACTTATTTCACTTTTTTTTTGAAGGCCAGCGGCTGTCCCAGGCACTGGGGATACGGTGTCAAATCAACAGACAAGTTCTCAGCTCTCATGAAGCCGACATTCTAGAGTGGGCCTTGCTCTCCAGTCTAAGGTGGTACTCGTCAGCGGGTGACCCCAGAGAGCTGGGATATAGGCAGCCTGGTTGCACAGCTGTGCCTCCTCCAGCTGAGAAAATAACGGTATCACCTTTTCTTTCTTAAGATAAAAATGGAATCACCCAGGCCATATCTCAAAACGTTTGTAAATAAATATAAACCCTTTAGATAAAATTAAAGTTGCCTTTGGCCACAAAATCCCGCCAGCTGTGTACACAGTTACTGACAGGATGGCTAGCTCCGAGGACTTTCCACTGGTCCTCACCACACACACTCACATCCTTCTGCACAGTATTTCATCAATGTGTTCTAATCAGCGTCACTGATCTGCGCATCCTCTTCTAAAACTTTTTTCACACCGTTCATAAAATACCTTGGTGTTCTTTTCATGTCATGGCGCAGATCCAGCTTATTCTTTTTCGCTGCTGCCCGGAGTTCCCAGGTCTGTCTGCACCCCCGTTCCTTTCAGCCAGTCCTTGGCGCTCTCAGGTTTTATTATTATTATTCTAACTAGTGCCGCACTGCCTGGGACAGGCCTACTCGGGTGCACATGCATGAACCTCTCCAGGGTTGATGTCCCAAAGTAAAACTGTCGGGGCTGCCATTCGGAATTGTAAAGGACATTGTCAGAGTGGCTGATCCAATGTATGTTCCCAGTGGCCTTGTCCCGCCCTCCCGCTTGCACTGTTTCTCTTCCTGATCCGATGGCTTTTATCCAACACTCTGCCAGGAGGACACGGCCGATACTTTAGCACGCCTCCGCAGCAGGCTACTTCTCAGCGCCCCATCTAGAGCTGCCCGAAAGGAGAGCCAGCCCGGGTCTAGAACCTTAGCCCCAGACTGAGCTCTGCCACTCAGGCTTGAGAAAGTCTCCTCATGGGAACTCGGTGCAGAACAAACCGGTTGATGGGAGGCTTTTAGTTCGCGTCCCTCATTCCCCACAGCATGTAAAACAAGGGCCCTTTGTTTTGGCTAATCCAGTTTTGCTGTCCGTGGGATTCCTTTTTAAACTTTTATTTTCATTTCATTAAAGATTCACAGGAAGTTATAAAAAACAGTACAGAGGGGTCTTGGGTACCCTCCACTCAGTCGCCCCACCCCCGTGATTACATCTTACATAGCTATAGCACATATCAAAACCCGGAAACTGACATCAGTGCAACGTGTGTCTGTGTGTAGCTCGGTGTCATTTTATCACGTGCGGGTCTGTGTAACCGCCACTGCCATCGAGACAGAGAACTAGTCCGTCGCCACAAAGATCCCCTTTGTGCTGTCCCTTCATGGACACACCCACCCTTGTCCCCACCCCCCTCCACCTCTGACCCCTGGCAATCACTAATCCATTCTCCGGCTCTGAGATGTCATCTTGAGGACGTTATAGAAATGGAATCATACAGTAGACAACCTCCTGAGGTTGGCTTTTTTAAAAAACATGACTAAATTCATATGCCTGCATTTTACAATGCGTTTTTCTAATACTCACTAGGCCCACAAGAGGCAAACTTCAAAAAAGTACCCAATGTGTGGTGACCAAACAGGACAGGACCACACACATTCTGCTGATTTCAGATTGGGTTCAACAGGGCCCTGGAGCGAAATGCAGAACTTTATAGAGCACTTCTCATGCACAGCCATAAAAAAAAAAAAAAAACATGAAAAAACCCACAACTCTGACTCTCGCTCTAAGGGAAGGCGTGCCCCTGCCAGCGATGGTCGGAGAATGTCAAATGCCGGGGGCCATGGGGAGCCCCAGGACCGCATGCCCCAAGAGAGGGGCAAGTAAGCAGCAGGCTGGAGGCTGCGTTCCCTTCGGTTACAAAGGCATTTTGCTTTGACTTTGCAGCCCCTAACAGCAGTAGACAGCATGCAGGCATCGCCGCCCATCACTGTTCCTCTCCGTGCTCACCCAACCGCAGCCGACCGCAATGAGCTGGACCCGCTGTAAACTCTCTTAAACCATGGATGGACTCCCTCTGAGGCCTCAAGGCAGGGCATTTTGGGTGAAGGGGACTGGATGGGAGAAAAATATTGGAGAAATGATAAGAGAAACTGAATATTAGACTATCTTCCCTCTATTCAAATCCTTATTTGTGCCCCTGGAAAGCAACAAGCATTACAAACTGAAAATAGTAATAGTCCACATGCAGTAGACACTGTCTAGGAGCCAGGCACTGTGTTGAATGCTATTCACAGTTGAGCTCACTTAATCTCCCCAGCAGCCTCTATGACAGCAGCCGAACTAGGGTCCCATTTTACAGATGAGGAAAGCAAGGACCGGAAGGTTGACGCTTGCCTAAAATCAGCTCTAAGTGGCGGAGATGGACTTAAAGCCAGCATGTCTGACTCTGGGTATTCTCCTCTCCTGCCATCTGCCACCAACAGCAGCAGATGTCTTAAAATTAATCTCCCCTAACGACTGATCTCCTCTGGTTACATTGTTAGCCTGAAATTGAAAGCCCCGTGCAATGATTCATGAGTTTTTAAATGTTTTTCTTCTTGTTTTGAGGCTGCCTTATTTTATGCAATTTCATATAGTGAGGTTTCTCTCTCTCTCTCTCTCTTTTTTTTTTTTTTGGTAAGATGCTTCATGGAGGGCTAGAAGTTTTTTTAATGAAAAACTTCCAACATATGCAAAGGCAGACAGAATAGTAAAATGAATTGCCAAACACCTATTACTCAGATTTAACCATTTTCAAGATTTCACCGTATGAATCTCTTCTAACCTTTTTGACTTGTTTGTTTTTCTCTTTGGTGAAATTTTTATAACAAATTGAGACTTGAAGTCTGTTCTTTCTGCCATATTGTATTAACAATATGGACACTTTCTATTATCACACGTAACATAATTCACATTAATTCACTGTGCCACCTGAAACGGTTCCTAATCAATCTCCCTCTCCCCCAACTGTCTCCACATGGCTTTGTAAGGTTAGTTTGTAAGACTCAGGATCTAAACATAGTCCATGTTACATTTGTTTATTTACACTTATTTAATCCAGAATAGCCTCCCCTTCCTTTTTATACAGACTATCTGCATGTTGAAGAAACTAGCTTGGTTTTGCAGAATATCTCACATTCTGGATTTTTCTGTTTGCTTCCTCATAGCGGTGTTATTTCCCATATACCTACTTTAAAATTAAATTAGGTTCAGATTAATTGAAGGGTTGGGGACAGTAATGCTTCAATGTTCTTCTCATTGCGTCAGGAGGGACACAGTGTCCGGGTGACCCCCGCTTCTACTAACTATGCTTCCCTTCCCCCATTTTGTGAGTCCCATAAACCTCTGATCTAATGGTTTCATCACTCCTGGGAGGGATCAATGATTTCATTAGGGGTTTATAAATTAAAAAAAAATTAAAGGAGAGAGAAGACTATTACAAGAACATTAATGCATATTCCTGCAGATTGCTGCCACAAATCTTTCTTCACTGCATTCCCCCAACCAGCCGGTGAGGTCGGCGGAGCCAGCAGGAACCTGCAAGAATGGGGCCATGGTGCAGGCTCCGGCAGGGACCTAGGTGCCTGGGTCAAATCCCAGCTCCGCCCACTCACTGGCCGTACAGGATCTTGCTTGACTTCCCTGCCTCAATTTTCTCATGTTTCCAATGGGGATAAAAATGGAACCCACCTTGCAGGGCTGTTGTGAGGCTGAAATGACTTACCACTTGGATAGTTCTTAGGACAGTAAAGGATCCGAGGAAACTCTCGTCTGCACCCTCCCATGGGAGAGGCCAACATGTTAAGTAAATGTCCTGAGGTCCCACAGCTAACGGCAGGCGGAGCTGGAACGGAAACCTCGTTCCGCTGCATTACCTCGTGCCATTGGAATGTTTGTCCACATTTTGAAAGTAATCGTAGATAATTAGGAGAAACACCTTTTGGCCATAATGACTTCTAAATGGCTTAATCTCACACCTCACCCAAGGCCCCCCACGATGTGGGCCCGAGCGTCCTGTGCCCAGTCCGCAGGGACGCTGCCCTTCTGGCTGTGACTCACACCGTCTCCCGGTTTTGCACTGGCATTGGCTGTTCCTTCTGCCACAGGCCTCTTCCTCCAATCTTTCCTTGGCTTGCTCTCTCACTCCATTTAGGTGTTTTCTCAGACATCTCAGAAATGCCTTTCCTGATCATCTTATCAAACCCTTTGTTCTCCCCCTCGCTCTCGTGCCCCCCCCCCACCCCAGCTTTCCATCCCTGACCCTGCTGTATTTGTCCTTACAGGGCTGGTCACTATCTTAAAATATGCTGCATATTCACTATCTGGGGTGCGGGTGGGGCTTTGCATTCCTGGCATCTAGTGTGGTAACTGTAATTGATGCTAAACAATTAGCCAATAAGTAGCAGTTAAATGAACGCTGAGTAAGGCGCCTACAGCCTCATAGCCTTACACACAGAATCATGCATGCACCATTTATCAGTGGCACTTTCAATATTTAATTCTTATTTATTTATTTACTTATTCCTCACCTGAGGACATGCTTATTGACTTTTAGGGAGAGAAGAAGGGAAAGAAAGTGAAACATCGCCATGAAAGAAAAACATTGATCAGTTGCCTCCCATATGCACCCTGACTGGGGATCAAACCCACAACTCAGGCATGTGCCCTGACCAGGGATCGAACCTGCAACCTGTTGGTATACGGGATGATGCTCCAACTAACTGAGCCACCTGGCCAGGCAACATTTAATTCTTTTCTTACAAAAGAAAAATAAATATATGCCCATGGTAAAAGAGTTGAATAGAGGAATATAAAGTCCCCCTAGTACTGCCAGCCGGTACAGTTTGAGGCACACCATGGAGGAGTTTGCTAGGTAGTCTCCAGGATGCTTCCTCATCTCCCCTTCTTCTGCTATGGAGAAATTCCTGGTTCTCAGCAGGGCATGAGGCCACCAAGAATGACTTTCCCAACTGCCCTTGCAGTTAGGTTCTGGTCATGTGACTAAAATATGATCAGGATGGAATCGAAAGTGATGCACCCTCATGTCCTTAAAGGAGTGGAGCGAACCTCCCCCTTTTCCCCATTCCTGCTTGCAAGACTGTGATTCGATGGGAGGGACGTCTTGGACCACGGAGAAACAGCAGCACTTCAAGGATGATGTGACAAGATGGAAGCAGTCTGGGCGCTGACGACCTCATAGAGCAGAGCTGCCGTGACAGCCCAGATTTTCACATGAGAAATACTCTTCTATGCTCTTCATGGCACTGAGTTCAGTTCTCTGTTACACAGAGGCAAATCTATGTCTGTCTGTCTCTATCTAGTTATCTGTCACCTAACAGGTTTTCTTCAATGCACCATATGTGTGTTTGTGTTCATTTGTGGAGCAACTGGATATTACAGGGGATTCTGAACATAGACAAAAATACCCAGACTCATCTAATGAACCTCCCTGTTCCCATCACTCAGCCCCAACAACCATTATGAACTCACGGCCAGTCCTTTCCTGTGTCCACCCCAGCAACTACTTCTCCCCTTGTGGAAGTTGGAAGCAAGCCCCAGCCAGTATATACTTTCCTATATAGATATTTCAGTATGAATCTCTTAAAAAAAAAACAAACAAAAAACCAAAGACTTATTTTGAAAACACAACCATAATGCCATTATCATGCCTGCAAAATTCCTTAATAATACCAAAAAAGATATTAATTCATTTAAGCAAAAACTATGTTGTTTTTTCCTATTCCTATTTAAATTTTTTTTTTATTCCTATTTAAAAATACACCATGGACAATTTTCAACATCAGTACACACAGAACCACGCAATTCTTTTTAATAGCTGTGGAATATTGCATTGAAATGACGGACTGAGGTTTATTTAGCTGTTCTCCAACTGTGGCCATTCAGGTTATTTACAGGTTTTCTTTTGTTTCATTTTTTGCTATTTTAATCAATTATGAAATGAACCTCTGTCTGTCTCAGGAGGTCTCAGCCTTGGCACTCTTGAAATTTGGGCTGGGTAATTCTTTGCTATGAAGCGGTGGCCTGTACATTGTACGCTGCTTGTCAACATCTCTGACCACCTTCTCGCTAGGTAATAGCAGCACCATCCCCCTGCGCGCCCCGCCCCCCCCCACATACTGTAACAACCAAAAATGTCTCCAGACATGGCCAGATGTCCCCTGAGGTTAGAATCATCCCAATTCAGAACCTCTCCTCTAAGGATACCCACTTAAGCAAGTAGAACACTCTAATTTCTGTATCAGAGGCCAGTAGATAAATGGAAACAGGAGTTTTCAAAAAGGCAGACACTGGAGAAAAGTATCAGTTCATACCCGCTCTGGATTTTCGTAAATACTTTAGCTGTGCTTCAATCATGCTTACCACGAAAACTTGAGAATTGATTCTTCACAAAGAACTGCAGTTAGTGTCTACAAATTTATCACGTCAGCTAAAGACCCCGTTGAGTTGATCACTTTTTTTAGCACCTTGTCTCAGATGGGGATCTTATGGGAGAACACAAGATGCGTTTGACAAAACTAGCTTGGAGGGGGAACAACATCCTAATCATGATGGTCTGGCACACTTCCAATTGCGGGGTTGAGTTTCAGGGAACATGTGGGACCCTCTGCATCCCCCTCCCCACTATATTCAATGATACATTGTATTATAATGGTGGTTGTAAGGGGGAAGGGCCCCAAATTTAAGTGAAACCTAAACTCAACAGCCTTAAGCACACCCCTCTGCTAAGACCTGCCCTTGGCCAGGTTTAAAATCCAGCCAGAACCTGCTCGGGAAAATTAAACAAACCCTAAAAGGGTGCATCATGGGGCTGAAACAGGCCAAAGAGATTACAGAGCAGGTTTGAGGCTCCAGGTGGGTTGGCTCTTCTGATGATGCTTCAGCTGAGGGCAGCACTGAAGAACCCTAGGACCTGCTGCTTCCGGGTCGTAAAAGCACCGTTACAGTACAAAGAAGGACAAAACAAAGGACAGTAGAAGACAAAAAATAGTAAAGGCAAATACAAAGGAAGACAAAGAAAAATGAGAGAAAACTTAAGGGAGATCTAAAAATAAAGTTTTATAGATAGTCACAGGGATTAAAGTCACGTATCCATTCCGTAAACACTACTGAGCAGCCATGACGTTCCAGGCTCTGATCTCATTCCTGGGAATCCAGGTGGGGGGTGGGCAAGACACCTGGCCCCGCTGGCTCCCAGCACCAACCCCTGGTAGATTTCACTGTGGATCCTGGAATTCACTCCTGCCAGTAAAATCCAGCTACCAGCCCCTGTTAGCAGACAAGACAGGGGGACATCTGAGCCAAACCTTCACGTTAGAAAAGGGCTCAGTGTGCGCCAAGCGCTGTATTAGGTGCTTTGCATATATTGGCTCATTTGATCCTCAAGATAACCCAGAGGTAAATAACATTGTCTCCACCTTTTACAAAAGAGGACGCTGAGGACCATAAAGATGAAACAGCCTGCACAAGGACACAGCGCTACGCAGGTGGCTGGCACTGAAACATCTCTTTCCTCCAGGGGTCACTTGGCAATATCTGGAGACACTTCTGGTTGTCACATTGGGGGTGCAACAGCATGGAGGGACCTGCAGAGTATTCTGCCAAGTGACATGAGCCAGTCAGAGAAAGGTAAGTGCCATATGATTTCACTCATAAGTGGAATCTAATGGAGCAAAATAAACTAACAAACAGAACAGAAACAGACTCATAGACGCAGAGAACAGACTGACAGCTGGCAGAGGGGCAGGAGGTTGGGGGGCTGGGTGAAAAAGGCGAAGGGATCAAGCACAAAAATAAATAAATAAATAAATAAAAACCCTCATAGACACAGACAACAGTGTGGTGATTACCAGAGGGAAAGGAGGGTGGGGCAGGCGGAAATATATAAAAGGGGGGTTAAATGGTGAAGGAAGGAGACTTGACTTTGCGTGGTGAACACATACTACAATATATAGAGGATGTATTATAGAATTGTACACTTGAAACCTATATAATTCTATTAACCAATGTCACTCCAATAAATTCAATAAAAATTAAAAATAAATGAATAAAGGGAAGAGTTGAAGAAGAAAAAAAATAAGATCATTCCCATTCTCTCCCTAGAGCTTAGAACAGTGCCTGGCAGAGAGTATATGCTAAATAAATATCTGTTGAATAAATGCATGCATGCATGAATGAATGAATGAAATTTAAGAGACTGAAAGAGTTTACTTTGTTGTATCCTAGTTGTCAAGAACAGTTTGCTTGTGTATTGAATTTTAAAGTTCTGCGCGCATTCACCAGGTGCTACAGTCCTTTCGCTTGCCTAGTCCTGGCCACTACAGAGACACCAGCTTTCTCTGTGGACACAATCCTGGGACCACGGCTGGTCCCCTTGCTTCCTGAGCTGACTTCACACCCCGAGAGAGAAGATGAGGCTTGAGAGAAACATCCAAGAGCGGCAGCCAGAGTCTGCCACAAAAGTCAACAGATGGGGGTTTGGGAAGTCTGTCAACCTTGACTGGACAAACACGTTCCAGAAAGGGCCACTCGTACTTGCAGGGAACGGCCTGGCAGATGGGATCCAAGGAGGGCAGGGCTGTGCCAGCCTGGGAAGTCGAGAGGCCAAGAACAAGCGTCTGGGAAGCTGAGCAAGCCTGGGCCTGAACCAACCAGGTGGGGTCACCTGTCTCCATACGGTGCCAAGGAAAACGGCTCTCCGAGACAAGACGAGAAGCAGGTACACTGGATTGGACTCAGGGGCTATGCAGCAGGCAGGGCTCTGGAGTGGCCCCATGGGGTGGTTGGAAGCTGTCCCTGCCTGAGGCTGTGGGTGGGCCCAGGGCTCTGGGGCCTCGCTAGGCCTGGAGCTCTAATCTGCGCTCACTGATGGGTGGGGAGGAGGGCGTAAGGATTTGCAGGACCAAAAGAGAGACCGAACTTGGTGTCTTGGCCCCTTTTAAATGGGGCTTTAGTTGCTTAGGAGTGAGCTGGCTGTGAGCCCGAACCCCAGCCTTGGCGCTTGTGTTACTGTTTGACCTTGAACAAGACCAACATCTCACACTCAGAAAGGGTTCACAACTGAGGCCAAGCTTAGTGCCAAGTACTTGACACACGGTCCCTAATAATGAGAGTTGGCGCTCATACCGCCGGTCAACAAACTAGATGGCAGGTGGCAGAGACGGGATTCGAACCCAGGCAGCTCCAGTTCTGTTCACCAGATACCCTTGTTGGGGAACTGTAGTAGCACCAACAACTATCATTTATCCAGCATTTACTAAGCTCCAGTCCCTCGCTGCCCTGAGTGTACTATTACTCACTGAATGTATCGCTCATTGAATCCTTATGACAACCCTTGGCTCTTACTACCCCATAAATTCAAACTCAAGGCAAAACAGCTCCCACGTCACCACTGCAGATGCTGGAGAACACAGAGTCTGGAGCCACACTGTCTGGCTGGAGTCCCAGCTAAGCGACTTGATGGCAGCTGTGACCTTATCCTCTCTGGGCCTCAGTTTCCTCATCTGTACAGTGGGAATAATAACAGCATGTACCAATGGGGTTGCTGTGAGAGTATTAAATGAATTAATACTTGAAAGCATTTGGCAGAGTGTCTGGCAAAGAGACAGCGTTCAAAGAAGAATCCACTATCTGTTGTGCCTGCAATACCTGGGCCACAGGAGAGGGGACAAGTCGGGCTCCCCAGGGAGGGGTGGGAGGCAGACCCTGGCAGTCAGCCTTCGGCCCCCCAGCCCCCGCACCCCGTCGGCACGCCTGTGGCTACGTGCATCCCTTCACAGCTGCCTGCGGGCGCTCCGTACGCTGGCCGCCACCCGGGCCCCTCCTCACTCCCCGATGACCGGCTCCGGCAGCCCCAGGGTGCTTCCCAGCCTCCACACTCCTGGAGTGAGATTTTAAAACATAAATCTGACCTTGTCATGCCCCCATTAAAACCTCTTTAATGACTCCCCATCGCTCTTGGGCTCAATTCCAAACTTTCACAGAGGTTAAAACCGGTGGCTTTCAAAAACCTTTGAGACTCACAGTAAGGAACACATTTTACAATGCAGTGCAGTGCACACATTTATAAAACTTGAAATGAGAGTTTCAAGAAACCACATTGAACTCATGTGCGACACACATGAGCACTCTCCATTCTATTCTCTTTGAATTCTCCCCCCAGGGCTGGCTGTGGCCCGCCGAATTCATGTCACAGTCCACTGATGCAGTAAGGTCCGCAGTGCAAGTGACACTGGTTTAAGAGCTCTCAGGCTCAGGCCCTGGCAGCTCTTCGGCCTCTTCTGTCCTCACTGCCTCCTGGTAGCCCCAGCTCTGGTCATGCTGAAGCCCCAGCCTCATAGCCCCTCTTGCCACAGGGCCTTTGCACAAGCCATTCCCACTAACGTACTCTTCCTACTTGTCCATGTGCCCTGGCCAAGGGCTACCTCCTCAGAGGGGCTGGCAGCCCACACAGTGGATGTTGCTTATCACCTGCCACCCACCTTCAGGACCTCTCTACACACTGAGTCATCCTGGGATTTTTTTTTTTTTTTAATTTGGTTTTGATTTGTTGTTTTTTAAACCAATGCCTAGACTCCAGTTCGGATCAATTGAACCAGACATTTCTGGGGGTGAGGCACGAACATCAGCATTTTAAAAAATGCCCAGTGAGTATACAGAGACCCCTGCCCCCCTCTCCCCGAGGTGCAGGAAGTCACCCCGTTTCATTTCCTCCACAGCCCTTACGACAATCTAAAGCAGTTTATGAATTTGTTGATGTGTTTGCTCTGGGATTAAATAAACAGAGAGGCAAGAGCCTTTGATTTCTTTGCATCCCCCCCACCCTGCCCGTCCCCAGGGCTGAGGAAGGTACCTGCACATGTGATACTGGATCAGCCTTAAGCCAAACCTCTGAGAAACAGGATGGACCTGAGAAGTCAGCTTCCCGAGGGCACCTTCCTACGATGCTCGCTTTCTTCCAGGAGCTGCCAAAATGCTCACTTGTCTAAACCTACAAAAGACATGGCAAATCCAGTGGGCTGTGCGGGCCTGTGGCTCAGGAGGTGGGTCGGTGATGAGGGAAGGCCCTACAGCAGGGTTGGCAGATGCGTCCCGCACAGGGCTGGCCACACAGCATTTCTGTCGATATTTTAGGCTTTGTGGGCAACACCTGCTCTGTTGCAGCGGCTCAGCTCTGTCCCTGGAGTTCTGAAGCAGCTCCATACAAACAAATGGACACCGCTGTGTCTCAATAAAACTTTATATACAAAATAAATATTTGGTCCTTGAGACACAGTTTGCCCAACCCTGCATGAGAACGTAAGGCTGAAGAGCTAGATTAATGGAGCCCAACATTGTGACCTTGGGCAAGTCATTTAACCTCTCTGTGCTTCAGTTCCCCCTGGGAAGCATAAAGATATCGAGTTCAGAGGGTGGTTGCGGGGAGGATTAAATAAATTAATGCACATAAAACACTCCGGATAGGACCTGATATTCAGGACGCACATCAATAGATCTTAGCTGCTTTTACTATCACTATCTGGAAGCAGAGAGGCCTGAGATCAATCCCAGACACTCCTCTTACCAGGTGCGTCTCTCTCAGCCTCCGTCTCTGCAGCTGCAAGATGAGACAATAATAATATCTACCCTCCAGATTGTTGTGGGACGAAATGAGCGAATATAGGCCAAGTGCATAGTAAGTGCTCAATAACCAAAGTCAACAGTACTGCATTATCCCCCAGATCGAAACCAACAGAAAAACAAAACAAATCAAAACAAAACTTGGGTGCATTGCAGCCCCTGCCCTGGGTTCAGGCTCCTGACCTGGCCTGATTCTGGTAGGTGTGGCTGGAGGGGTCCCTTTTTGAAGCTGTTTTCTTGCAACTCTTTCCACACAACCTCTTCTTGAGATTTCAGAAGGCAAAGAAAAACAAAGGGCTGCCAGTTTCCGACCCACCGCTGCACCACCCCTCTGCACCCGGAGTTCCTGCTGGCTCCAATGGGGTGGATGCTCGCAGGCTTTCAGAGAGAGGGGGGATGCCCTGGATGGTGGCTGGGGTCAGTTCTGTAAATAGGGGAGAGGGTAAGAGAGAACCATCATTCTCTGATACCTTTCTATGCCAAAGCGGGAGCAGTGGAAAGAAGGGGTGTGTGTGTGCATGTGTGTGTTAGGGGGTACAAGAAGCAGAGTGATGCAGGAGAAAGGAGAGGGTGCTGAGGGGTAAGGCGATGCCACGAACTCGGATGGAGGGGCAGTGCCTCACTATGATCAGCTAAAACAGTGAGGGGGGCGATTTTGACCCCAGGGGATGCTGGGCAATGTCTGGACATTTTTGGTGGTCACAACTAGGGACATTCACCTGCTGATTGGACTTGGCTCTGAAGCACTAGGGACAGAGATACACCATAAAAGGAGCCTGGGTCCCTGGTGGACCACATGCAGGACACCAGTCTACCAGGAACACTGTGACCGGTCTTCACATGGTGAGAAATCAGTTGTGATTGTGTTAAGCTCTGAGGCTATAGGTTTTATTTGTTACAGCAGCTAGTATTACCATAATCAATACAGGCACTGAAAACCACAAGAGTTATACCAGTTGTCTTGGAGGCAACTGCATGAATATCATTAAGAGAAAAAAAGATGCTAAGCATGCGTGATATAGTATTTTAAAAGAACAACCAATGATTCCTTCTTCTCCCCCACTGGGGGAAAAAAAAACCAAACCCAAAAACCAATTAAAACCAACCCTAAATTAACCTGTTTAGGAACAAATTAGTATGGGAAAACATGTGAAAGGCTAACAAGATCAGGAATTGGTAAACTATGGCCCGAAGGTTATATCTGGTCCATTTACCTGGAGTGTAAATAAAGTTTTATTAAAACACAGTCATGCTGTTTGGTTTGCATATTTCTGTAGCTGCTTTCATGCTCTGATGATGGAGGTGAATAGTTGCCATGGAGACTACATGGCCTACAAAGCCATAAACAGTTTACTATTTGGTCCTTTACAGAAAATGCTTGCTGACCTCGGCGCTGGGTAACCAACACAGGAAAAAAACAAGGATTATGCTATGTCTACAAATGAACCATTATCAGTAATGAGAAAAAATCAACCTAAACGTGCTGATATGAAATGCCCACAACATAGGAATGGAAAATAGTAAGTTACGGGGTATAAATCCTGATCCTATTTTTGTAAAAAGAAAATGATATGAATTTGTAGGATGGCTTGTCCACTTACCTTGAAAGAGTCTACCTCCAACAATTACGTGATGTCCTGATGAAGAGGAAACCTGAGAACAGTCCACTTTTTACTCTATATACTTTGGTGTCATTGTAATGTCATGATGAGCACATTAATTAAAAAAAAGAAAAGCAATATAGGAAAAAATAGTCACAAGAAACTTGAACCCAAAGGAATGTAAATGTTAGGGTGAAGTAGTTTGTTGAATATGGCTCTTAAACCTCTTTTAGATTCTCTAAATGCCAGGCTGGGGCCTGGCTGGCACATAGTAGGTGCTCATTAAGTGTATGATGACTGCATGAACAGACGTTGAAGAAAATGAATAATATAGCAAAATCATGAGAAAAAAGGAGAAAAGGCACCCCGCCCCCTTCGCTCACCCAACAAGTACCAAGACATCAACCCAGGCTGAGAAAATGTCCCCAGGACATGCCAACCTTCCAGTCTGACCTTTAGAATAACCCAAGTTACTGTCATTACTTCTTCCTCATCCCCAAATCAAAGCAAACAAACAAAAACACTGAGAGTAAGTCCTCTGCCAAAAATGTTTAGCTCATAGGCCAGCCTCCCCTCGGCCTCAGTGAGAATTGAGCATCATGAGAGCCCATTGCGCCTCGGCTCCAGTTCAGGGTTGACGCCAGCTGTTCAGGGCTGAGGATGAGCACGGGAGGAGGACGAGGTGGCTCCAGGTGTTTCCTAGTGTCCAGGGAACTGCACTGGGACACACACAAGTTTGTTCAGTCGCTCAGCAGCTCAGAGGAAGGAGCGTCTATCCATGTCATTGCTCATTTAACACAGACCACTCATCAGCGTGGCACTTCCGGAGCGAGACAGCACAAAAATCATACCAATGGGTTTCTTCGAAGGGAGCTGCCTTCCCAGAGCCTGTTTGCTACGCAAACTCTTTCTCCACAAACCATAAGTCAAAAAGTAATGAAATTTAGAGAGAAACACAGCTGTGTGTGTTTCAGTGTTGCTTCTTTACTATAAGCTCCTGAATTTGCCGATTTTATTTTTCTTAATTGTTCTCCTTCCTGCCTCCCTCCCTCTCTCTCTCCTTCCATCCTTCCACAAATATTTACTGACCTTTAACCATGCGCCAAGCATTGTTCTAGGTTTGGGGTTTGGAACAATAAACAACACAAACTGCCAGCCCTGACGCAGTTGGCATTCCAGGGGGAAAGACAGACAGTAAACTGGGGGACACATAAATATTCTAGAAAGGGGGCCAGGGAAGGCTTGTTGGAGGAGGTGACACCTGAGCGGACACTAGATGCGGATTAGTAAGTGATAGGACGAGGAGACAGAGAAGAACGGCCAGGCAGGGCAGCATGTGCAAAGGCCCTGAGGTGGAAAGGAGCCAGGCGTGTCTAAAGAACTGAAAGAATAAGAGAGTAAGTGGAATGTGGTGATGAGGGCACAAGGGAGAGAGGAGAGCGCATCCAAGAAGAAGCCAGGGGCCAGGGCAAGAGAGAGGCATGATTTTGTCTAACAGGAGGCTCTCAATTTATTTACAAAATCTGTGCCTGTTCAAGGAAATTTGGAAATCATAGGGGGGAAAAAAAAGGAAGAAAATAGGCCACCCATGATCTTAGCCGCTATACCAGTAGTTCTCAACCAGGATGATCTTACCCCTTACGGGGCACTTGGCAACGTCTGGAGACATTTTTGGTTGTTGTACTGGGGGAAGGGCAGGGTGTGCTAGATGCTGCCAGTCTCTTGTGGGCAGACGGCAGGGATGCCACTAAACATCCTCTGAGGAATGGGACAGGCCCCACAACAAAGAATCCATGTCAGTGTTGCCGAGGCTGAGAAGCCCTGCTCCGTGCCGACAGTTTGAAATACCTCCCGTACTCCTAACCTCACTAGTTCCTTTACACGTTTCTTTTTAACGTAGAGTAGCTCCTACTGAATTTTCTATGTTGATGCTGCCCTTTCCACAGGTGATGAAAACCACCATTTCCCAAGATCTTTACAAACACTGCCTAGGATGGTATCGTATTCCTTAGGGTCAGGTGTCGTCATGGGGGCCGCGTACCGTGGTGGTCATGGACAGAGCTTCTGGGCCCTCGGACCAGCGGGGTTAACTTGGGGAGTGACAGAGCCCCGTGACCTCAGCTTCCCCACGTGTGACGTGGAATGACCACTTAACCTGCCTCGCAGGGTTTTCATAAAGATTAAATGAATCAGTACATGAAAAGCATCAAACAGTGGTGCACTAAGTACTGGAAAAACACTAGCTCTTATGATACTCAACTATCTTCCTTTTCCTTTTTCTAAGTTTTAATATTAGAAATAATGCTGTTAAAATATTTTTTAAAGTAGACTTCCAGGACTGCAAACACTGGGTCTCTTAGAGTGGAATGGTATTTGAAAATTGAATTATATGAGTCGTGCAAAACAGAATGAAATGGAAATTTCGATGAAGTCCCATTTTCCATGCATTTAGACACAGAATTACTTATTTCATTCCCCTGGGGAAACCTCTTAAGTTTTGCATCTTAAAATAACTGGGACTGCAACCTCTCCCAATAAAGTCTTAGGGTGCTCTGCTTCCCTGCCAGCAGTGCTGACCTGGTCCGAGGCTCTTGTAGAGTGAGCGATCTTGCAGGCATTGGGGGGTCGGTCTAGCAGGACTCAGCCCCACTCCGTGGGCTCCTTGCCCTTCGGAAGAAGAGAGCCAGGTGGCAGCTCAGGGTGAGGGGCAGCCTGTGGCGACAACCGGCCTTCATGTTTCCTTGGCACACAGCTTCCCCCCGTCCCTCCATTACCTTTCAGCAAGGACGCAGAGATGGCTATTTCAGCTACTGAGTGCTTACGCCTGCCAGGCACTGAGTTAAGCACATTGTGTGCAGAGTGGAGAAAAACACAGGCTCTGGAACCAGACTTCTGGGTACATGCCCCAACTCCAGCGTTTACCTTGCACAAGCCACGAGGCTTCTCTGTGTCACTCTTTCCTCACACGTCACATGCACATTATAATAGTACCTTTCTCGTCGGTCAGTTGTGAGAGTTCGGTAAATCAATACATGCAAACCTTTTAGGGTCGTGCTTCACCTTCGGTGAGCCATCAGGAAATGGTAAGCCTTTCTATGACCTCATTTGAACTTCTGGCAATTCTGTGAGGTGGGTGCTATTCTTAGCTCCCCTGACGCAGATGCAGAACTGAAGCAAACAGAAGCTGAGACCCTTGCCCAAGCCCCACAGTGAGTAAGTGGCCCAGCTGAGGGTCGTAGCCAAAGCAGTTTGTTCCACTCTTAGCCTCTGTGCTCTCCACAGATAAATGCACAAAAGTCTTAAAATGGGCATCAACTTAACACCTAAACAAAAGTATCAAGCATTTACGCCAATCGCAAGCAGTCCATTCATTCAGTAAATATTTACTGAGCACTTAGTTTGTGCCTGAGAGAATGTGGGGATTGAGCCAAGAGAGTGCAGGAGAACAAAATCAAGTCAAGAGTCAGAAAGTAACTGAAATCTTGATTGCGTTGTCTGCGCCCTGATCCAACTATGCCTGAATGCAGCACCCAACCCTGGACTTTCAGTTCCTTGGGCCCATTACAGTCCCTTTCCTTGCTAAACCAGTTTGAACTGGGTTTCCTGTCACTTGTTACTGAAAGTCTTGATTGACTGTGAGGGTATGTTTGGCCTTCTTTTTCTCATACTGAGCAGGAAAGCTTCTAAAGCGTTAAGCCCTCCCTGGGCCCTCAATTGCATCATTAACTTCATATGTTTTCCACAAAAGAAATTGGGTCATTTGTGCTTTCAGTATCACCTTATGAAGTGGGTTATAGCACATTTCCAAGCTGACCCCTCAGCGCCTTAAAAATAGAGCCTCAAGTGCCAACAGAAACTTAACCTTGCTGTACTGGGGGGTCAGAGAGACCTGCTTGGATCCCATCTGTGTCCATCATGAGCTACATGGCCCCGGGCACATTACTCCGAGCTACAGTTTCCTCATCGGCACAGCGGGAACAGCGTGAGAACACACCTCCTGTACTTTTTGAGAAAATGAAATGAGATAATATATACAAATAGTCCTACATAATAAACACTAAATGTATATATTAAAAAAACAGATATACAATGAACTGGACTTCCAGAAGTATAGATTTCAGTGCCACACTTATGGAGCCATCATCTTGAACTTGAGTGAAAAACATCAGTGCTCTTGGAGAAGTGAGGCTATACTTGTGCCTGTAAGTTCAGAATTCACAATTGCCTTCAAAGTAGAGTAAAAGTTTTAAGAATTAAACAATAGTGTGTATGCATGTGTATCTTGGACTGATTAACTATTAGCAGAAAAAAGATGCAGAGGATTTTCAATTGCTTCTTGCAACAGGTTATTGGGTACACACCTGAGTTGGGAACTGAGGATGAAGATATAACGAGAAATATGCGACCTCACCTCCTGCAGCAGAGAGTCTTTCAAACCGTGGTGTCACGCCCATTAGTGGGTTAATGAAGTCAGTTTAGGGACATGTGACCAGCGTTTTTATAAAATGAAATCCAGTCAACCAGGGTGAGTAATTCACAGCCCATGCACTAAATCCAGCCCGCTTCATGTTTTCCTGAATAAAGTTTTATTGGAACACAGACACTCCCATTCGTTGATGCGCTGTGACCTGTCTATAATGGTGGAGTTGAGTGGTTGTGGCAGAGACTGCCTGGTCCATGACACCAAAAATATTTGTCGGTTGGACCCTAACACAAAAAGTCTGCCAACTCTCAGGATAACTAACTAGTGTGGTGGTTATGAATGCTGTTCACCAAATATTTCTGGTTCACCTCTGGGTCCAAAGTAGGACAGCACTTCCTCACCCTGTTTGAAGTTATGGTCATGTGAGTTGCTTTGGCCAAAGAAGTGTTAAAGGAGATGACAGGTGGCCCCTCTGGACAGATGCTTGGACAGCCAGTGTGATGTTCTGCAGCTTCAAAGTTCCCAGGTGATTCTGGAGGGACATGGAGCAGGCCAATAAATACATCTCTGTTAATTTAAGTCACTTAGATTTGGGGGTATTTGTCACCGCAGCAGAGTCAGGCCTGTCCTAACTGATACTAATAGAAAATACAACAGTGCATCACGCGTAGCAAGTGTTGCTTCTTCAAACTCTCATTTACACGTGTGTTTTTGTGTGGCACATGTGGGGCTAGGATATATCTGTGTCTATGCATTTTTTTGGTATATCATTATAAGGTTGTGATAAATAAGTTTCTTACTGATAGTCATAGTCAAAACATGTTTAAAAGCAGGGGTCTAGTGCTTTGGAAAAAAAACTAGTGTCCAGGAAAAAAACATCTAAATTATTTGGAGGACTAGAAAAGAAAGAGAACTGGAATAAAAGTTCTAAGGAGGTGAGTTCGGAGGAGCCAGTGTGAATGCTCCTCATGTGAACATGAGAAAAAGTGTTTTCCAGCCATTCTCGAATTCTTTAGGGCAGTGATGGCAAATGTTTTCTGTGAAGGGGGGGAGAGTAAATATTTGGGGGCCAAGAGGCCTCTGTTGCAACTTTTCAGTTCCATCCATGTAGAGGGGAAACAGCCTTTGATGATACACAAGTGAGTGGGTACGGCTCTGTTCCAATAAAACTTTATTGACAAAATAGGCAGCTGGCCAGGTTTGATCTACAGGCCAAAGTTTGCTGACTCCTGCTCTAGGGGATCAAATAAAGAAGTAGAAACAGGCCGGCACTGTAGGAAGGACTTACAATTTAGATCCACAGAAAGACTAAAGATCAGCTCCTATTAGTATGAAGTCCCCATCAGCTACATTAGGGGTCAGCAAACTATGAGCCATGGGCCAAATTCTAGCGGCCGTCTGTTCTCATAAATAAAGTTTTATTCATGTACATGTTGTCCATGGCCGCTTTCAGGCAAAGACAGTGCAGTCAAATAGTTGCAACAGAGACCATCGGACCATAAAGCCGCAGACTATTTACTATCTGGCTCTTTACAGAAAGTGTTCGCTGATTCCTGGCCTACACGGCCTCATGCATGCCCAGGCTCACGTTCAAACAACGGTGTTCAGGGGTTTTGGGTGGACCCAGGGCCATATCCAGAAAAGTCCTTAGAACAAAGCAGAATGATATTTTTAATAAAGTAAATAGGGCAGAAGCCAAAAATGAATCAAAGTAACCCCTGGCCCTGCACCCTGGAGAGATTTTGACCGCAGTGACGCTCAAGAAATGAGTTCACAGCTAAGACGTGCGCCATAAATGTTAAAATAACAAGAACAATAAATAGTAATAAAACACAAAGCCACGCACCCTGTCTCCATGGGCAAGACCTCCCAGAGTTTTAAGCTTAGAAATAAGAAGGGGGCAGCCCTCGGCACTGATGGCCCATCCTGGCAGAGTGTGTGACGGTCCTACAGGGACCCAATGGGCGAGGTCCAGCAGAGGAAGAAGTTCAAATACAAGCAGGCACTGGAGAAAGACGAGCTCGGTCATGAAGACTTGAACTCCTTCTGGGAACTGGGACCCAGATTCTGAGGTCAGCACTAAGTCTTGAGACCCTTAGGGCTCAGGGTTTGGCCTGAGATTCACACCAGCTCTCAGAACTGGCTTGTCTCACTGCAGGCTAGAGTGGGACAGCTCAGTGCCTTCTGCATTGCGAGACCTCGCCAGCGCCACTGTCGCCAGCTGATGGCTTGATTGGATTGCCCCAGCCCTTCCATCCTCCGCAGCAAAGCCTGCCAAAGGTCTGAAAAGCTAAACCAAAACACAGCATCATCATATCGAGAGCTTGCTACAAAAGCTGACTAAGCAGATAGGAGCAACGACGCACTCCCTTCCTGCAACACGCCCAGAATGGCCCAGCAGGCTGCAGAGGTGAAAGATAGAAGCCGTCCAAAATAATCAAAGCCCTAATGATGACCAGAGTGGAGTCAGGAAAACTCCATGCAAACCCGAGCTTCCCAAGTCCCCACTGAGCGCCGCAGAATGTGGGCGGCACTGACAGTACTTGGGGCAGCTTGTGCTCCCGCTGGCTCCTGGGGCTCAGTAAGTACCCCGCGGTGTGTCTCTGGGAACTCGGTAGAAGGCAGGCAGGATAATTCCCCTTCTGCAGAACAGAAATGCTGAGGTGTGGCAGAGGCTGCTGAACACGCTGAGGTGTCTTGGAGTTGGTTAAAAACAGGGAGATTGGGCTTTTTGAAAACCCATCAGATAGTCACGGAGAGTCCAGCTCGGCCGCCCTGGCTCCATGTGGCCCACTCTTACACAGCACTTAGGGAGTGGCGGCTACTGTTCTAGACACTTTACGTGAAAGATCTCATTTAATCTACGACAGCCCTATGATGTGGACTCTGTAATTATCCCCATTTTACAGACAAGGATACTAAGGCCCAGCGAGGCTGAGGCCACCCAGATGAAGGGGGACCTCCCCACTGCTACCTGCAGGGACATGTTCTTTTTAAAGAACCAAATGAATTGCTAGGAGATGGTAAATGTATTTAGTATCTTTACCTTTTATGCTTCTCTCCTTTTCCCCTTGTACCCCTTTCTCAGTATATACTAGGCAGGAATTAGGTAGGACCTGAGACATGCTATGGTCTGAATGTTTGCATCCCCCCCAGATTCCTAGGCTGGAATCTAATCCCCAGTGTCATGGTATTGGGAGGTGGGGCCTTTGGGAGGTGCTCGGGGCACGAGGGTGGAATGGGACGTGAGTGGGATTAGCGTCCTTATGAAAGACGCTCCAGAGAGCTCCCCTGCCCCTTCCCTGTGAGGACACAGCGAGAAGATGGCCGTCTCTGAAGCAGGAACGGGGCTCTCAACAGACACTGAGTCTGACGGCACCTTGATCATGGACTTCCAGCCTTCAGAACTGTGAGAGAGAAATGTATAATAAATAAATGAGAAGTAAAAGCCACCCAGCCGGTAGAAACTTGTTATAGCAGCCTGAATGGACTAAGACACAAACACAACAAACCTTTTTCTACGCACTGATTTTGTGTCTGGTCCTACTGCGAGCTTCACAGCAAAGGGCTTGTGGGATCTTCGCCACAATGCTACAGAGCGAATGCTATTTTCCCTGTCGCAGAGATGAAGATGCCGAGGTTCAGCAAGTGGCACTCTGAGGATGCAGTGACGTCGCAGCTGGCAGCTGCTCAGCCCTCTCTGTGCGGTGCCAGGTGCCCGACACATACTTCATGTGCCCCGCCTCATGGGCCCCTCACTCCACATTCTGAACAGTCCCCTTGCTCTCCCAGTGCCCAGATGAGGAGACCGAGGCTGCCACGGGCCCGGAGCTAATGTAGCCCTCGCAAACCTGCCACAGTCCCAGAGACGCCCACCCCTGGGAGGGACCTTTGGGCGCCCTGTCCCCAGCCCTGACCCCTGTCCTCAGGGCCGGAGTGAGCATTTCCTGACACATGCTTGCCTCCCTGTCTCAGCTGTTCCCGAGGTTCCCCGAGGGCAGCCAGAGAATAAGGGACAGGGAGGAAGCTTCCCTCCAGAGAAACCTGCTCAGGCCCCAGGTTCCGAGGCGCCACGCTAACCCTGGGAGCTTTCAGCATCCACCCTGTTTCTTCCAGCACGAGCCAACTTCCTGTACTTGAGAGATAGGCATCTTTTTAATGAGAAAGAAAAGGGTGGGGGGAGAGGGGAAGGGGAGAGAGAGAGGCAAAAGATAAAAAGTGTGTGAAGAGCTTCAAACCACGAAGGGGTTCTATTACTGAAAGGTATTTTGATGAATTATATGAAAATGGGGCAATAACATGTGGATTAAATTTCCCTTAAATTTGTTATAGCTTCAGAAGTTAGCTAGGAGGGGAATACCAGGGACCAAAGTGATCCTAGTTTCTTTCTGTTGGCTTTGCTGCCATCTTTTTTTTTTTTTTTTTGGTTTTCTCTGGAAGAGACTTCCTGCCCAAATCCCAGACCTGGGAGTTTCTGTGGCCCCTGGTTGCAATATTCATTCAACAGCTGACAACAGCTTTGGGGCCCAGAGAAAGCCATGCCTCAGGCTGGGCACTTCAGTAGCTTTACCTCCTTGAATCTCATGACAAGTCTGTGAGGTATATATATTCTCTCCAGGAGAAGGTGAGCCTTGGAGACAGCAAGTTCATTTAGTCATTCAACAAACATGTGTGAGCACTTACTGTTTACCCGCACTGTGCAAAGGCCTGTACAGTAGGCTACTACCAACCTTTGGGGCTGGAACGCCCTGTGTCATGGGGCAGTCCTGGGCACCGTCGATGTTGAATAGCATCCCTGGCCTCTACCCACTAGATGCCTATAGCTTCCTCGCCCCAGTTGTGACAAACAAAAGTGTCTGCAGACACTGTTAAATGTCCCCTGGGTGGCTGGGAGCCACTGCCCTACCTGGGCGGACTCACAGAATCCTCCCTGGGAGGCATGTCCTCCTTTTCTAGAAGGGGAGCTTGGCGTGGGGAGGGCAAGGGGCCTGCCCTTGCCTGAAGTCACACTGCTAGTGTCAGAGCAGTGACTAGAGCCCAGTGAGCCTCACTCCAGAGCCTTGGTTATGTCATTCCTCTCATGCCCAACCACATGGGTAAGTACACCTTTGAGGCTGGTTGGTGGAGGCCTTCAAGATGTTCTACTTTGGAGTTGGATATGCCCAACTTTCAGGTTCCCCTGATGACACGGAAAATGTCCCCAAGTGTCAATGGGCCCTTTGCCCCATTTCCCACTTTTTTCTCTCAAAGGGTATTTCTGTTATAAAAGGGAGTCTTTCCTCAGATTGTCCACTGCACCCTCCTCGGTGAGGAATGCTCTAGGAAGAACATTAATAAGAATGCTAGTAACAATCCCTTCATGATCAACACGCGACTTCATAACATTAAGGGCCAATATTTATAGTGTACTCAGTACTAAGCTCCAAAAGCTTTATAATATTTCATCTAATCCTTATATCGAGCCTTTGAGGAAGGGGCTATGAGTATCTCCAGGTTACAGATGAGGAAACCGAGACACAGAGAAGGGAAGTCACTTGCTCCAGGTCACATAGCTGGGTGGTGGCAGTCTGCCACCTTCACCACCACGCTAAACCGCCTTACTAATGCTTACTAAAGTTGCTAGCACTTGATGCATTGCAATGCGTTTATCTTCTCACCATAGCCCTGGTGTATAGGTATAGTCACCCTATTTTAGGAGTTTAGAAACTGAACCTCAAAAAGATTAAAGAGACCATAAGGCCACTCAGCTAAGAAGGAGCAGAGCCAGGATCTGAAACCAGGAATTTAGTTCTAGACATAGTATGTAAGCTACTTCATGCCACCAAATTCTTCTCGGACCTCTCTGGGGTCTCTTTGCCCACTTTACTGAAGACATACGTGATAGATGGGTGACTTGCTCACGGTCAGGCAGCTCTCGGGGGCAGAGCCAGGATTCGAACCCAGGTCTGGGGGATTCCAAGGCACAGCCCCTCCCACGGCACCATCCAGCCGGCTGGCCTCTGTGCCGGTGCCCCTGAGCAGCCCGCTCTGCCAAATGCACCTTGGTGGCCAGCAGGCTCAGGGCTTTGGAGGGATGGGACGTCTTACGCACTTCCCACCATTTCCTAGTTGTTCTCCCAGTGACAGCGAAGGGGGCAATCAGAAACGATACTTCCAGGTGGTGAGACAGATGGCAAGTCAGGAGGCTGCGGAGCCAGCAGGCACATCGTTCACCTCAGGGTCACTGGCTTGCTCTGCAGGTCGCATGTTCCCCTCCTGCAGCTGCTGGGGCTTCACCCATGAGAGGCCTGGGGGTGCTCAGGCCTGGTCAGCGGGAGACAGCTGGCCGCAGCCCCCAGTGCCACCAGCTGCCTGGAGCTGTTTACTCCTCCCTCAGCCCCCTGTCACCTTCCCCTCCAGAGTCCTTTGCTTGGCCTGGCCACCCTCACAGAACAAAGCACTGAGGCCAACGGAGCTGGCCCTGAGCCCTGGCCAGATGGGTGATCTTTGTGCCTTTCTTTTTATATCCTCGTCGTCATTCAAGTTTTGTACCGCAGGGGGGACCTAATTCTGGGCCCCTGCTTAGGACCAAAGTGATCTTGGGCAGATGATTGAACCTCTCTGTGCTTCCATGTCCTTATCTGTAAAACAGTTAATCATGATACCCACCTCAAGGGCTATTAGGAATTCATGAGAGGTGACATGTGGCAAACACTTACAGCCACTTCCGGCCCATAGTAAATGTTCAATAAATGTGAGCTATTCCTAGTATTGATTTGTATGTCTGCCCATTCCGTCTAACGGGCCCTCCATCTATTTACTTATGTTTTTAAATTGGGGTGAATCCTTGAAAGGCCAGATCAAGCCTTTTCTCCTCCATGAATATTTCTGAGATATCAGGGTGGGCATATTTACTTCTTGTGTATCTTCTCACAGATCCTTGCACAATATTGGGCATGTAGATCTTTCATCTAATAATAATTATAAATGGCTACGTTTACTGAGTACTTACTCTCTACCCAGTTGTCTCTATGCTTAGCATATATTGTTCTATTGTACTCTCCCCTCAAACTTTATGTCTTAAAAATACATCCATTTTACATGTGAGGAAACTGAGACTTAACGAAGGCTAAGTGACTGGCCCAAGACCCCGGAAAAAATAAGTGGAACAACTGGGACTGGATGAACTTCTTGGCAACGGGCAGACCCGTTCTGGACAGTAGGAAGGTTATAGAGTTTTTATGGCACCATCTCTTACAAATAGTAGACAGGAAGTGAAGAACTCTGATTTCTAAGAACATCAGCCCTGCTTTCTCATAGCAAGCTTCTGCTACAAAAAAACTCGGTTTTGCGGCAAGGATTTACAGTAAGTCCTTCTCTTTCCCTGGAAGATGCATGTATTACTCACCAGGACCCATTCCATTGCAACTGACAGGAAATTTAGCTCAAACCGGTTTAAGTAAAAAGGGGAACTTATTGACTCACATAACTGGAAACCTTAGGAGTACCTTGCCTCAGACAAGATGTCCCAGTGACCTCTGCTTCCTGGTCCATGCCACTTTCCTGTGACATCCACCCCCCCGCCCCGTATGGTACCAGGGCTGGTCTGTGTGACCAATAGAATATGGCAGATGCAAAGCTATGTCACTTCTGAGATTAGGTTATAAAAACTGTGACTTCCATCTTGGCACCTTATCCCCCCTTTTTCTCTTCCTCTTTCATCATCCACTTTGGGCGAAGCCAGCTGACGCGTCGCGGGAAGCGCTGTGAAGGGGCCCACATGGAGAGTTGCTGACGCCTCCTGCCAACAGCCACGAGTGAGCTTAATGATGCCTGATCTGAAAGCAGCCCTCGCCGACACCTGGATCCCAGCCTAGGGACAGAGCCAGAGGCAGAAGATCCAGCTAGGCTGCATCCAGATTCCTAACCCACAGCAACGTGATAATAAATAACTTGCGTTTTAATTTTGTTTTATAATTCAGGGGACATTTGTTATGAAGCAATAAATAATTACTACCTACACTGAAATATTTGGGGGGTGAAGAATATCTGTAAGTAAGTAGCTCAGCAAAAGTGCATCGAGACAGAGTGATGAAGCAAACATGGCAAACTTTTAATAATTGGTGAATCCATGTGACAGGTATGTGATGTTTATGGTATCATACGGGTGATTTTTCTATAGGTTTGATGTCTTCCAAATTAAAAATCTAGGGGGGGAGAGAGAGACATACAGACACTGGAGCCAGGTTACCTGGACTCTGCTGTGTGCCCATGGGGTTATTTAACAGCTCTTCGCCTCAATTTCCTCATCTGTAAATGGGGATGAAAACAGCGTCGTTCTCACAGGATTGCGGTGATGGTTAAATGAACTGATGTATGGACAGCTCTTAAATCAAGGCCTGGTTCCCCAAAGAGTCAGGTTTACTACACCATTCTCACTTTGTACCGTGAACCTGGCAGACAGACCTGGCAAATAGTAAGCCCACAAGAAATACTTGTAGGATGAATGAATGAAAGAGTCAATTTTCTAACCAGCGGTTTGCAGGCTTCTCTCAGTTTTGAAGAGTTCCTCTGTTAGCTGATGTGGCCAGAAAAATCTCTCTGGAATTCAAGAATTCCAAAAGGCCTTACTGGAAGCATGTTCTGAAAGACTGGATTAAATAAGGAAAAAAAAAAAAAATCAAGCCATGATGAAATGCGTGCTTTGGACTCCCAGCTAGAAAACCAAGGAGGAACAGACAATTATAGGTTTCTGTTGCAAACAACAAGGCCATTCTCTAGACTGGCTTTCCTGTGTGCCAAGCAGAAAATCACCACAATCCCCCAAACAAAAGCCTGTATAAGGCAATGGTAACTAACCCTTACCAAGTGTGTCCACCGTCCCAGGCACTGTTCTAACGGCCTTACGTCTAATAATTCATTTAATCCTACAGCGACCCTAGAAACCAGTACTATTATTCTTTCCATTGTACAGACGAGGCACAGAGAGGTAAAGTAACTTGCTCAAGGCCATGCAGCTTTGGAAGTTGTGATCTTGAGAAGTCTCAGATCGAGTCCTTGGAAATTAAAAATGTGTAACATCCAATTCTCCCTGAAGTTCCTCCTATAGGTTCAAGCACATGAATCCAACCCTAATACCCTAACCAGCAGAGATCGTTTTCCCTTGGATACAAGAGCCAGATAGGTCTGTACTTTTTATACACACAAAGGGATTTATTACTTTTCAATCAAACTGCTCCAGAGCAGTGCTGTCGTTTTCTTCAGAGGGCAAAGCTGTCATAAATTAAAAGCACTCTCCATTTGGCCTGGCACTTAAAAATCACTCTGGACTCTGCCCTTAGCTGACCTTTTCAAACTGCTCTTCAGGCATCGCTGCTTCTAGGACCCAAGTGGGGTGCTGATCACAAGAGCTTTACTCTTCTAAGTGGAGCCACAGATTATTCCAGGCACAGAAAAAGAGAAGACGTCCCCAAGTCGCGAACCTGAAACGCCAGCCACAGTTGTATTCTGGGAACGACAGAATTGTTGGGAAGTGGGGGACACTGGAGAAAGGGTTTTCCTGGAGATATGGGACAGGGTGGGGCGTGAGGCTCATTCTTCTGTCCTGCTTGCAGGGAGCGGGGGAGACTTTCCTCAGCCACTATCTCTTCACCCCTGTGCTGAATATCCACATGTGCTGGGGAGTAAGGCAGATGCATTTGTGGGAGTAAATGGTGTCCCTTTTGTCCCCAAACCAAATGCTGTTATTTCCCCTCAAAGTATCTGATAGGAATGTGATAATATTGATAATAGCCACCATCTAATAAGCCCTTATTATGTCATAACTTCACTTAATTATCACTATCATTCCTGCTCATTAAAATATACTGCTATTCCTCATAATATTTACTTGACATATATTGAGACTGTACTATGTGCCACAAACTCTTCTACGCACTGCATATGACTTACTTAATTTATGGGAGCCCAGGAAGCAGGTACTAATTTTAGCCCTATTTTTTCCAATGAGAAATCTGAGGCACAAAGAGGTGACGTCAATGGTCCAAGGTCACACAGTCACTAAGTGGTTTACCTCTCCACTAAAGTACTGGGTTGGCCAAAAAGTCTGTTTAGATTTTTTTTCCAGAAAATAAAAGACACATTTTTCATTTTTACCAATAACTTTATTGATTTGGATATTTTGAGTATGTTGGCTCTCTCCAGCATAGTATAATGTTGAATGTTCTCAATTAACATCTTGATTTGATTGCTATCAACTTCAACTGATCTACCCAACCGTGGAGCATCGCCCAGTGAGAAATCTCCAGCACGAAACTTCATAAACCACTTTTGACCAGTCACAGCACCTTCCCCATACACTGCACAAATCCTTTTTCTCTTTTTTTTTGCATTTCAGTTGTGTTTTTACCTTTCTTGAAATATTAAAGCATAATATGCCCCAAATGTTGCATATTTTCTCCAATCTTCAATATTAACATGGCTATACAAAAAATGACCAATTTTGACTTTTTAAAAAATGCACGCTGATATGACAGCTGTCACAGTACAATCTTCTAACAAAATGGTTTCAAATGAAGTTACAGACAACTAAGTACTACAAGAGCCATCTTACAGAAAAACCCAAACAAACTTTTGGCCAACCCAATACCTACCGTCATGGTCACCATTTTCCAAGTGAGGAAGAGGAATATCTGGAGATAATGTGCCTTGAAGGCAGTTATAGTAATAGTAGTAGTTAATAACATCGCCATTTATTGAGCGTTTCTTATATGACAAACACTGTGTGAACTGCTTTGCTACCATGAGCCTACGAGGTACAAGCTATCATTAAGCCATTGAATGGAGGAGAAAGAGGCTCAGAAAGGAAAGGCAGGCCACACAGCCAGCAGTGTGTGGAGGAGCCCAGATTCATATCGAGGCTGAGGAATTCTTTTGGTGGCAGCCTAAGCAAACAGGTGCGAGGCAATTTTTCCCAGCAGGCTGCCTTGAAGTGGCACCAAGGGAGCCTGAAAATCTGCCCCAAGCACTCGCTCTGTACAGCACAGGTTTGGCTTTGAGGGGAGCTGTGATGCAGGGCAAATGTGCTCCCAAGACTTTCCTTCCCTGCCTGGACGGCTGCGCCAGCTCATCGCCCCCTCACCACCCCGCTGCGGCCTCCAAACTCATTAGCACATAACCAGGGACTTTCGTCTATTCACACACTAGGTGCTAAGCAAATGTGTGTTGGGTGAATGAATAAATTCTAAGGCACAGATTGGACCATAGCCCTTTCCTCTTAGAACCACCTGACATTCAAGGGCTCAGGTCACTTGGCCCCTGCTCAACTCTCCAACGGTGCCCACCTGCCTATCTCCCAGTCCAACTCCCTGTGCTCCACGTAGGGAGCACCATTACGCTTCTTAAACATGTCAGTGTACAACTCTGGGCCTTTTCTCAGGCTGTTCCCTCTAAGATTCCCTTCCCCTGCTTC
This sequence comes from Pteronotus mesoamericanus, assembly GCF_021234165.1. Lineage (NCBI taxonomy): Eukaryota > Metazoa > Chordata > Mammalia > Chiroptera > Mormoopidae > Pteronotus > Pteronotus mesoamericanus. Next base: position 9,225,866 of record NW_026555105.1, read on the forward strand.
GTTTCCCGTGCCCCAGCCTATAAACGCTGACTCAGTCCACACAGACTCCAATAAACTGTGTTTTTCCAGGGTCTACTGGATACCCGCTGTCTGTACCTGCTCTCATCTGCCTTCTCTATCAGCGCCCCCACTTCCCCTTGGAGACCTGCTCATGCTTCATGCTCGTCCACATGGTCCAGACCGATTTGACACATCACAAATTGTGAAGGCGGGTCATATCTCAAGCCTGGCCAATCAGACTCATGCTCCATCCCTGGCCATTTCTATTGGTTAAAAGATAGGCACATGATCCAAGCCTGGCCAATCAGAGCCTGTGCCTATGTTTGGCCATCGTGACTGGTCCATAAATGAACACATGACCCAATTTGGACCAGCGAGAGTTGCTCCTGTGGCCTTGGGGGAGCTCTGGGGAAAGAGAGCCGCGAGGGAATAGGAATGAGGGTACCGGCACCAAGCTGATCCCGGCTGCTGCTGTCTAAAGCCACGTGGATGCGTTGTTTCCTGACCCGCCACATTCATGGAGGTGTGGCCAGCCAAGTGGCAGCTGCCCCTGAGTGGCTGCTTAGGGACTGCGCGACCGTTTGGCACTTCCTCGAGCCTCTTCACATACTCTGCCGCCCTCGGCTCTAAGGGGTCCCTCTCTGCCTCACCCTCCTAGAGCTAAACATTTATCAAGTCCTTACCACATGCTCGGCACATTGCCAAACACTTGGCAGGCCTTCTCTCCTTTACATCTAAAATGATCCCCAGAGGAAGATACCAATCAGCCTTCCCATTCTACAGGGGGAGAAGCTGAGGTTCACAGAGAGTCATCCCTTTGCTTATACTTAGCAGAGTTGGGGTTTAAACTCCACTGCAGATTCCACCCCCTCTAAAACCACGTATGATCTGATGGGCAGGGGGCAGAGGTGATGGCACCAGCTTTGAAGGATGGAGGTATTTAGCCACGTGAAAGGGAGGAAGTGCTGGTGGGGATGAAAACTAGCTGACAAAGGCCTGGAGGTGGGAACGCATCGGGGTGGGTATAGGAGGGCGCAGCATCCAACAGTTCCATCTGGCTGGTGTGTGGCAGGGCAGAAGGAAAGGGCAGAAGGAGGTTGTGGTGCGGGGAGGGCGAGTGTGAAATGAAAAACAATCAAACTACTTAATCTCATTCCACTGCCCTCCATTCCTGAGAGGCCTCCTAGCTAGGCACGCTGAGCGGCTGAGGCAGCCCTGTGGCTTTTCTGGCTGCTGTGCTGGCACCCTGAGTAAATTTCAGGGGATAGGAGCTCAGCGCGCTGAGGACACAGTGTTCGAGCTATTTGTGGCCACATGAATTAATAATCTCTTCCATGTGCAAAGATATTTCCATGATTCTCCTGAGACTCCTATTGGTGGTGGGGAAGGCGAACGCTTGGATGGCTTCTCCTCGGGCCGCTCAAGCCAAACGCGGCCACTCCTGCCGGCCGGAGATGACTGCTCGGCGGTCAGCGAAAAAATCGACCCAAATTGCAACCCCAGGGCTGGACTGCAAAGAAGCAGAGTCAGCCACTTCAGAGATGGTGCCCTGAAGTACGTCACTGGGGCCCGCGTTCCAGGTCTGAGTATGTGGAATGGATTTAAAAGCTTGAGAGTAAGAGTAACAGCTCCTATTTTTCAACGCTGAATATCGACCTGCCGGGCACTGTTTTCCTCACGTTATTGCATTGAATCCTCACAACAGCCCTAGGCAGAGGTATTATCATTAGCCCCATTTTACAGAGAAGAAAACTAAGGCGCAGAGATGCTAAGTAACATGCCAGGGTCTCCAAGCTGGTAAGTGGTTTAAATAAAGGCATTGGGCCCCAGAGCTGGTGCTCTGGGCCACCAGGCTCCCAGCTGACATTTTTTCCCCCCTAAAGACAATTTTTTAAAGAGAAGTTTTAGGTTCACAGCAAATCTGAGAGGAAGAGAAAGAGATTTCCCACGTACTCCCTGCCCTACACATGTTTGGTCTTAGCCACATCCACCATCAACATTCCTCACCGGAATGGTTCTTTTATCACAACCTACATGGATACATTATTATCGCCCAAAGTCCACAACTGACATTTGGGGCTCCCTCTTGGTATTGTACATTCTGTGGGTTTGGACAGATGTGAAATAACATGTAGCCATCGTTACAGTATCACAGAGAGCGGTTTCACTGTCCTAAAGACCCTCTTTGCTCCAGCTGTTCATCCCTCCTTCCCCCCAACCCCTGGAAACATAAGATACATAACAGATCTTTCTGCCGTCTCCGTAGTTTTGCCTTTTACAGAATGTCATACAGCTGGGATCACACAGTCTGTTATTGGCTTTTTTCACTTAATAACATGCATTTAAGGTTCCTCCATGTCCTGTCATGGCTTGCTGGCTCATTTCTTTTTAGTACTAAGTAATATTCCGCAGTTTATTTATCCATTCACCTACTCAAGGACATTTTGATTGCTTCCCAGTTTTGGCAATTATGAATAAACCCATTTTAAACACCGTTGTGCAGGTTTTTGTGTGGCTATAAGCTTTCAACACCTCTGGGTAAACACTAAGGAATGCAATTGCTGGATTATATGGTAGGAGTATGTGTAATTTTATAAGAAATCGTAAAACTGTCTTCTAAGTGGTTGTACCATTTTGTGCTCTCACCGGCAGTGAGTGAGAGCTCCTATTGTTCCACATTCTCACCCGTATTTAGGGCTGTCCAGCCTACTTAAAAAAAAAACTTAATGAAACACCAGCACCTCCTCTAAGATGTCCACAGCCCTTAAAAAGAGAAAAAGGCTCTACCCATGTTTTACTGCCAGCCTGGCGTAAACCTGGGGTCAAGTCCGGGCGCAGGGCTCCATCAGTTGGTTTTCTAAGTTCAGTAGTGAAAAAACCTGTCTCGCTCTCAGCTCAGCTACCCTGGGTGAATCCCTCCCCTTCTGTCAGCCTCAGTTTCCTCATCTATAAAGTGGACATCATGACCTCTAATTAGCAAGGTGATTGAAGACAATATATACAACATGTCCAATCACAGGAGGCCAATGGTTCTCAACCTGGGGCGGTCCTGCCTCCGTGGAGACATCTGGCACCCTTTGGAGACTTTTTTTTTTTGTCACAACTTGAGATGAGAGGGTGCGGGGGCTACTGGCCCCTAGAGCTGCTAAACATCCAACAGTGCTCAGCCCCCCAACGATAGAATGGTCCGGCCCCGAATGTCAGCCCTGCAAGTCTGAGAACCCTGGAGCAGGCATTCCAAGGCAACCTCTATAGTTAATATTTCTCAGGGCCATGGTGAGGGCAAACGGGTTGATAATGACATAAGGTGCCTGGCACAGAGTACACGCTTTGAAAACTGCTTTCTCCCATCTGCTTCCCTCCCCATCGAGGCCAAAATGAGCGGAGAAAGGAACAGCGGTGTCCTACGCGATTGTTTATTAGTTTCTTGTTCAGCCCGCGTCTGTGCCTTCTCTGCACAATTCCTCAACGTGTACAGTCTAGAAACCAAACCACAAACTCCTTTTTTTGTCTTCCTCTCTCCCACTTATCTTCTGGCCCTTTCTGCAGCATCACCCACTGCTGATCCTCTCCCTCCCCTCCGCCCACACAGAAGTCTCACCCTGGCAGGGACAACAGAACCTTGTGTATGTGAGTCTGGCCTGGGTTCTCAAATTAAAAAGAAACTGAGAGTCACCCTCTCTATAGATCCAAGCAAGTCACTTCAACTCTCTGAGCCTGTTTCCTCACCTCTAAAATGGGATTAAACACAATGATATATTTTTTAAAAAGCTCTTAGCACAGACTTCAATAAACGGCAGCTATTATCATCTGTCTTTTATTTTTCAGGTTTTTAAAAATTTTTATCAAAGTCCATGTAAGACATACATGTAGTTCTAACATTCATATACCACAGAATCGATACATGAGAGAACTCTCCGCTCCAGCCCAGCTCTCCAGGGGGGTAGCCGCTGTTAACTTTTTTAGCTGTTCCCTCTGGTAATGAACTCCACTTCTCCAAATAATATGCTGACACGGTCATTTCTTGATGCGTCAGTTTTAGGTTTGATTTTACACGCGTTCCCCTTATCCCGTTTCATCCAAATCAGAAGCATATTTTCACAGAATCCCAGGATCTTAGCAATGGAAAAGACTTGGACATCAGCAAATGCTGGTACTTCCAGACTTTTACATTCCACAAACTGGTAATTTTATAAAGGACACTGGAACATCCAAATATAGAAAGGGCATAGTCTCAAAGCACAATCCTTTAAATAAACATCAATTTCATTTTTCGGATTAAAAACTTCACTACTCGGTCTCCTTGGCCCTGGCACACAGAGAAGTGTTTGCAAACCCCTGCTCCAGTCCTGCGTCCTAGCTCAAAGCTAGAATTGCTGTATCATCATCACCCAGGCTCTGCTTGAATGCTTCTGGGGACGGCCCACTCACTACGGCACAAGGCAGCCTCCTCGCAGTATCAGAAGCTCTAACTAGTGTGAAGTTACAACTGTCCTCGCAACCTCTTATCACGTGACACTAGTTCATCCCTGAGAACTCTGATTTCCTCAAAAAAGGGCCTTTTCTCCCCATTATGCTCTCAATGCACAAGCTCTGTCTCCTGCCTCACACCCTTCACTAAAGATCGCTCCAATCTCACTGCGCCCCTTCCAGCCTCCAGACTGGACTTTGCTTCTCCAAACATTCCCCACCCCCTTCACAGGAGATTCCACAGGACTACGGGATCCTGACCCTTCAACAGCTAGTTCTGTGAGCCGGCCCTTCCTTTCAGCTTTGAAGACAAACTTTAGGTGACCACTTTCATCACCATCATCATCTTCATCACTGGCTCCACATATTTGTGAGGCAAAGCACATCTCCAGGTTTGTCCACCCCACAGTTCGCTGAGCGTGCTCCAAACCCTCTCAGGAACAATGCTTCCATTTTGCTGTTTTCTCACGTTTCTCTTCTTATGATGGTCTGCCTTTGCTAGGAGTAGCTGTTGGCAGCAGGATCTGCATTTCAAGTAGCCTGGGTGGGAGCGCGGGGCCAGAACACAATGTGCTCTTGTTGCAGGGAAGAACTTGCTTGTAGTTCAGAGGCAGAGGCCCCCGACAGCAGCGCGGTACCACTTCCGGGCCACACAACCTTCTAGAACCCTTCCATACGGCAGTCCCGGAACGCTGTCCTTTCCTTCCCCTCCATCCACATCCTGACCCAAAAGAGAAAGAAAGGGAGACCCCAACAGCTTACCCCAACAGCTGAGGTCTATTCTGCATGAGCACACATAACATCACCATCCCCAGCCCTGGTGAGCTCACACGCCCAATTATTGTAGAAAGGAATATGATGGAAAAGTCTCTTTTCCATCCCACTACCCACTCATAACCCGTTTTATCGATGTCCTTTCAAAATATCTTTATGTAAACAAAAGCAAATATGAATGTATATTGTTATTCACTCCACCCCTACTTTTAAAAAAAGCAAATGGAAGCATGTTATTCTACTTCTTTTCTATAACACTCTTCTGGAGGTTTTTACCAAATTCATGTCGAGAGAGTACTGTCGTTTTGTTGCACAGCTGCCTAGAACCCCACCGCGGGTAAACCATGATCCATCTAACCAGTTCTCTACCTGTAAGCACCTGGGTCGTTCTAAATGTCTGCTGTTACAAACAGGCTACAATGCTTCCATGTGCTTTGCACATGAGTAATTGCCATGTACATGAGTACTTTGCACATGAGTAATTGCCATGAATTCCTAGCAGTAGGATTACTAGGTTAAAGGGTGGTGGCATTTGTAATGTGGAGGGCAGTCCGGGGGGATCTATCCAAAAGGACCATATGCCATAGATACACACTCCCACCAGCAATAAACGAGTGTCTGCTTCCCCACTGCCTGGCCAGCAGAGCATATGCCAGCAAACTTGGGAATTTTTGCCAGTCTTCTGGGTGTCGTTTTAACTGTGCATTCTTTATTTTAAGTGAGACTGCACATCTTTTCACATATTGAAGGGTCATTTGTGTTTCTCTTTCTGTGAATTGCCCGATCGTATCTTTCACCCATTTTTTTTTTCTAGCAGATTATTGTTGTCGTTTCCTTATCAATTTCTCTCCAGAGCCTGTCCCTGTCTGGTGATTCCTTTTGTTATTCGATGAGAATCAGCAAGTGTTTGGTGTTAACCACCATGCAGCACCAACTTAAGACTTTCTTCTGCATATAAACGAATTGAAAGTGAATGCAAATGAGATTTAAAAAAAAACCCTAAAGTGATTTAATGTTATCCAACGCTCTCTATCGGCCTATCACCTAGAAACGTCACCCGGAAGTTCTCCCGTGCTTTGGTGCATGCTGGTTTAGTAGATAACAGTCTGGAGAGACTGGCTTACGTGCAGACACTGCTTTCTCCTGATTTGCTGTGGGGCTTGGGGCGCCTTCCCCTCCTTGAACTTCCATTTCATCTTCTGTGAAAATGGACACGTTAACCATGCCTGAGGTCAGGGGTCTCTGAGGAGTAAGTCACATAATGCGTCTTGCTATTCAGTAACTGCCGCGTACTCGTATTACTATGATATACCTTTTGCTGGAAGTAATGTTTTATACTTTTTACTTGGGATTAACTTCACACATACTCGTGCGAAGAACACTGTGTATCTTTCACCCAGATTCACCTGCCATGAGCACCCCATCCCATGTCGTCTGTCAGTTGCTCTCTGTCTACACACACGCACACAGACACATCTATTTTTTTTTCTGAACCACTTAATAATGTTGCATATGTCATGGATTTTCACCCCTGAATACGTCAGTGTGTATTTCCTTAGAATAAGAACATTCTTTTACATAATCACAGGACACTTATCAACATCACTGAATGTAAACCAACACAGTATCTTCCCTAATCCACTCTCCGTATTACAATTTGTCAACCAACTAACGCATCCCTTTAGGCATTTCCTGCTCTGATGTAGGACCTAGTCTTTTTTTTTTTTTTTTTTTTTTACGTTGAGTAAGTGAATGACTTTAATGATTGATTAATCTTTTTCACAAGTCAGGTAGTTTGTAATTCTTTGTTATCAATACCTAGTCTTGAATTAACTGCAGTTAGTTGTCCTGTCTCTTTAGGCTCCTTTAACATTTCCCTTTTCTCTCTTACAACACGGGCATTACGGAAGAATAAGGTGCCCTTTGCGGAACAGAAGGTTCCAGATCCGGGTTCGTCTGCTGGCCTCCGCATGGGTAGATTCAGGTTGTGTGTTCTCGGCCAGAACACTACGTGGTCGATGGGGAGCCCCCTCAGGCTGTCACACGGCCACCCTCCCCTTCAGATGTCGTTCATATCCAGTCACTGTATCATCTGGTCTTCCCCTGCACAGTGGCTATTTCCCCCCTTGAAATCAATAAGCCATCTGTGGAGAGATCCTTTAAGAGCAGGCAAAAATCCTAGTCCTCACCCACACCCCCCCCCCAGATTTAGAATCTAAGGCTAGCTCCCTATTGAGCCAGTCTTCACCATACTGGTTGCAACATGAGGGGTTTCCAACCCAGCCCTGCTTCCCCGTTTCTAGCCAGTCCTTGGCTTCTTCTGTGACCAATGAACCTCCCCCTCTCCTGTTTGCTTACTTATCTATTTATTATTGGTACAGGCGCATGGATTCATATATTCTCAAAGGTTTAGAAGTCACCATTTGATGCTCTAATTGCCCCAGATGAAAGCCAGCTACTGTTACATTTCAAAATTCACTTATTTGAGTATAAAGCCATCCACATCCCTATAAAAGTTCTCAAAATGTAGAGTATATAAAGCGAAAAATAAGTCTCCTCCTCTCCCATTCCACATCCCATAGTAAGTGTACTTAACTATTTCCATCCTATCTTCCAGAACTTCTCTATGCGTCTAAAATTACTGGCAGTTTTACTCTTACTGTGACTTTTTTAAAAGAGTAATGCAGTTAGGGTCTTTCCTGAGCTCGCTTGAGCTGTTGGTCAAATCCCTTCTGCATTCCCTTCTCCTGGGGTAGAGGAGCCCTGGGTATTAAAAACTATTCTTCCAACCCAAACTGAAAGTCGGCAAGGATGCCCTGAGGAGAAAAATAGCTAACGTGCTCTCCTTCCCTTCTGTGCCTCAGATTCTTCATCAACAAAATTAGGCCAATGTTGTCTTGTAGAAATATGAGTCCAATTGCTATAAAAAGGCTTTCAGGAGTGCTTCATAGATGGCAGAGTTTCATTATGATTAGAGGAAGCAGGGCAACTCAGTCCATGGAATCAACTGTATTATTAGTCAGCAGCAAGTGGGAGAAAAATCCATTCAAACTTTTTGAAGTAAATGAAAGAGAACTGAACAACCCATGGTTCCAGCTTTAGGAATAGCTGGAGGCAGGTGCTTGAGCTATTCGGCAGGTGACAGCATCAGGCGCCTTTGCTCCACATCCTTCCTCCAGGTTGCCTGCATCCTCCGTCCGGCCTCTTCTAAGCAAAATGGCCACATACCACTAGGTTAGCCGGCCAGGAGGTACCTTTCCCCGAGAATTCCGGCAAAGTTCCCAGGACTGGCTCCTCCTCAACTTGAATCACATACTTGTGCCTGAACCAGTCCCCGAGGGCCGGGATGGAGCTCTGTGACTGGCTGGGTCTCACCTGAACTAGGGAGGAAAGTCTCTACCTGGCCACAGGTTTACACTTGGAACTGGGGAATAAGGAAACGTCCTGTTAAGTGCAGTGGGAACCAGAAAGGGAAGGAAAGAAAGGAAAACCAGAACATGCAATAGAAGCTAGGCTCCATCCACTACACAGGACTAAAAATGGAAACTAGAGGAAAAAAGCTATCGATGTCCTTTGTAAACTGCGAAGTGCTGTGCAGGCCTCAGAGGTGATGCTCCAGCCCTCAGCACAGGACCTAGAGCCCAGGCCCAAGTAAACATCCGGGCCAGTCTTGTCTCACTTGCTAGTCTCTACATTCTTTGAGGGGAGCGCTGGGGTATGTCCAGCCCCAGGTCTCCATGGCTACTGTCACAGCCTCCCCACCCTGGGGGCTCCCCAATGAAAAGCCAGCCAAAGTTCGGTCACAGCTAGATGTCCTGGCAGGGTGCGGAGAGGTGGCACCTGGCCAGCTTCCAAGCCAGGAAGACAGGATAGGGGTCGCCAGCGGGCAGACTTCCAGAGCGGAAGCCTTGCTCAGCCGGTGGTCATGATTACCTTTGAGATGAGAGGGTTCTGGGTTGGTCTAGAAAAGGAAAAGACAATCTGTGTTGTGCTGAAGTCAAAACAGGCGGGCAGAGCTCCAGGAGAGGCTCCCTGTCAACCACAGCTCCTGCCCTCTCCCCACCCGCCAGAGGACTGGTGGGTCCTGCCTCCCCAGACGAGCTGCAAAGGCCAGGCTCTGCCTGTCTGGAGAGGTCCAAGGACAGGACCTGGGGACACTGCTCTGCTTTCTGTCTTTGCGTCACAGGCACTTGGAGCGAGGGAGACACGCCTGACCTCCTTCCTGAGAAGGGGAGGTAGCGAGGGGTCAGGGATTCAGCCAGCGACCTGCTAACACCTCAGGAGGAAACTGAAGCTGCCTCAGGATTCTCAGGCTCCAGGAGCCCACCAACATCAAAATCTCAAAAACAAAGAAAAAAAACTGGGAGAACCAACATAAGAGGTTACCATTTTGATTTGCCAAGCATTTAAAAATTGCAAACGAGAAATGTCATAGCCATGAAAAAAAAAACACGATACCTTTAAAGTGGAAAGGAAACAAGAGTAGCAGACTATTCTTTCCAATGAACCAGTCTAGTTGCATGAAATGCTCTTTGTCCGCCTCCTCTTCCTCATTTTGCTATGGGCCAGATGGCGTGGTCTGAGCTGAGTCCCATGTGTGGTGGTTGGCAAAAAGTTCACAGGCTCTGTGCAGCCTGAGAGTCAAGAGTTTGAATCTTGCCTTTGCCATATCCCACCAAGCTACTTGGCCCCTCTGAACCTCAGTTTCCTCATCTGTAAAACGGGACAGCAGCTCCTGCCTAACAGGATGTCCTGCTTTCATTCGCTGTTGTTTCTTGAGCACACCCTCCTGGGTGTTGGGAATACAATGAAAACGACAGGCAGGGTTTTAAAAAGTCAGAAAGAATTATGCAAAAGGTCACACAATTATGCATTTAATGATAAGCATAAGTGCTCTGAGGAAGCACAAGATGTTAGGAGGGTTGACCAACTTCGGGGTGAGCTGACCCCCTGACCACTTCCGAGTATTGTGAAGATTAAATTAAGCTAATCATTCATGATTCTGTCACACCCACAAATCACCTGTACTGTTTACATATTTTTCTTTAAACGGACTCCTTTTCTTCTTAAGTAATCGACCCTGATTCTAAGAAATACTATTCATTCATGTACTTGATAAGTTACTGCTATTTTTTTCCTGATACACACTAAAATGAACATGTCAGTATTAAAAGAAAGTTCCAAAGCTCACTTTGGAAAGCAGAAGGATAGATAATCTTCACAGAAAGTTCTGGCATATGGAAGGTATTCTGAAAATGTTATTCTCTTTTCTCTTGGTCAGCTCTCCTGGAAGAAGAATGGTGGTCATTTTTAAAATCTGGGGTCCCCAACGCTTTCCTCCATGAGTCCCCCAATATGCCCCAGAAAGAAAGTCAATCTTAATCCAACCTTAACCCAGCTCACTGACACATCATGAAACGAGAGTTAAAACCACCTGCGTTTTGCACCCTGCCTGAAATTCACAGCAAAGTCCAGAAGTGCCCGTCCCAGAGCCAGGGAAAAAAACACTTTCATCCAATTCTATTCAGGGAAAATCCCATAAATCAAGAACACATCACATAACTCACACACGCGCACACACACTCATGTGTATACTCACATGCACACACACTCTTTCTTGAGCAATTAAAGATTATTTAAACTTTTTAAAACTTTTTAATTTGGTTTAATAGCATTTCAGGTTTCAGAGAAGTGGGGCAGATTAAGGTCAAAGAAGTTTAAATCTGCCTTAAAAAAATAAGAGGGAACGGTGTCCTTGGCCTGCAGGGACCACGGCGTCATGAAGGCAGAGAAGGGCAGCAGCGTCTTGAGTGAAGGAGACTGGCTAGTTTAACACTGATGTATTCTGTTTGCATATTAAATCCATAGACATGTTTTCCCTTACCACCAAAAAGTGCTTTGTACCATCAGTTTTTAAACAAATAGCCATTTTAATTCATGCTTTGTTTCTTCACTTTTGATAAAGACACAGTTTCAAGAAATACTGTACTTTCGTCTTCATTCCACCATCAGAGGACCAGGAAGCTCTCCGATGGCAAGTGACATTCAGCACCAGTGTCTGGAGTTACTAGAGGGAGGGGTGGGAACTGTGGCAAAGTGAAGACATGCTCTGCTCAGAGTGGTTGTTACTGGGGTCCTCAATTGTCACCACGCAGGAATGCAGACCTCATTTGGCCCATCTCCCAATGGTCCAAGAGAAGCCAGAAATCTGGTTTTTTATATGGAATCTCCTGATTTTTAAACGCTGGCAACTCATTCAAATTAAAACACTCCCGGGCCAACAAAAACACATCTGCGGGGTAGAGGTGGCCACAGGCTGCCCGTTTGTGACCCCAGATGAAGGAGTCTGGAATCCAGAGATCTGGATCTGGCCGAGGCCTGGAGGCCAACCCAGCGAGCGGCGCTCCTCCCCGGCCTCGCGGGGCCTCAGTGTTCCCATCTGTATAATGCCAGGCCGGGCCTCGATAAGGGCCGCGCCCTGCCATCTGGGTCTGTCCGCAGAAGCAGGAGATGGAAAGACTGGCTTATGGAGACCATGAAGGTGGGGCATAATTTGACACCATTTCAAACCCTGGTAATTCAACGAGAAATGTTTCTCTTCCCAGGCTGAGGTTTTTGGAGGCAGTGGGCGTGTTTTTAAGAAAACACAACACACCAAGTCAGGAATTTCATCAGGAAAAACGTGGCAGCCCCAAATGCGCTCACATCTGGGGATTTGCTTGTTGAGAGAACATGCCGTTCTGCCTTCGACAAATGACAACTCAAGGCAGGAGGCTCTGCGGGGCCGAGGTCGGCTCCTCTGGGAGCCTGGGGCGCAGAAAATGGCCAAGGACCGGCCGCCTGGTGAGCACAGCAAAAACACAGATAGAGGCCTCCAAACTCCGGGACGCCCTCCTCTCACCCCCCCAACCCGCCCCCCCCCGCCCCGCCGAAAGAAAGGAAAAGGCCAAACCACAAAGCTCTCAGTTACCATATGCTTCGCAACCCCTTGTCCCACTCCAGCTTCTAAGATAACTTAGTTTTTGTCTAAAATTAAACCTAACTTTCTAATTCCGTCTCTCAAACAGTTATAGTCCAGAGACACACTCCCGTCCCTGGCCCCATCTGCTGAGTGTGGACTCTGGGCCGGGGCACAGGGTTGAGCGCCATTTGTGCAATGTCTCATGGGATCAGAGAGGGGCCCTTTAACATGCCCATTCCACAGATAGGAACTCTGAGGCTCAGGCGGGTAAAGCTACTAAGGGGTGGGCTTAAACCCATGTCCGCACCCAGCCAAAGCCTTCTAAGCTCCTGGCTACTCATTTTTTCAATTAGCAATAATTGCGCCTCGGATGAACCTCATTGGCTACGATGCTGCCCCTGTGCAAAGCTGACTACTCACTTTTTTAAAGTATAAACTTTACTATGCACATCAGTCTTCATGGAGTTCACCCCACAAAAGAGGCTGGCGCTGGTGTCACTGAGCGGAACCCACGCGCTTGGCGTGACCTCTGAGGAGCTCTTTCTGAACAAGGGTGGGGGTCTCGGTTCTTCCATTAGTTCCTTTTCGGGGTTGCTCTGCCTCCCTGTCCTCAACACAAAGCGGGGGGCAGGGGGCCGGACAGCCAGGCACACGTGGCAGGACAGCAGAGCCCTGGAGTGGTGGCGGTCTGGCCTGGCCACGCTGTTTAACCTCCTCAGGCCACTGTCACACCATCCCTAAAATGGGATAACGAGAGAACCCGCTTGTGAGGACGGAAGGGGACCGTGGAGCACGTAAGCCTTCGCTCCAGGCCAGGTTCACAGGAGGTGCTCCGGCCTGCCCCTCCCCCTGCCATCTCATCTTCCCGAATGCTTGGACCCAAAACCTTGCAGTCACCTTGGACTCTATATCACTTCCCAGATCATTCCCTCAGCAAAATGCCATCGGCCCCACCTTCAAAATACATCCAGAGTCCGGCTACTTCTGCTGCCATCCTCTGGTCCAAGTGACCGTCACCTCTTGCCTAAACAGTCTCCTCTTAGGCGTCCCTGCTCCACCTTTGCAGTTGGTTCTTGCTGCAGCCAGAAGGATCCTGCTCAAGGTTAAGTCAGATCCTGTCCCTCCTCTGCTTGGAGTCCTTCGGTGGCTCCCACCTCACTCAGAGTAGAAGCCAAAAACCTAACCATGGCATAAAGTGCTCTATGTCGCCTGCCTCTGGCTACGTCGCTGACCACACCTCCTGCCCTGCTCCCCTCCCTCTGCTCCAGCTACACTGGACCCCTGGCCACTCCTGAACACACCGGGCTCTCTCCCGCTAGGGGCTTTGCACACGCTCTTAGCTACTGGGTTTAGAGAGGCCTTCCCTAAAGAGCCAGCCTGGACCAGCTGGCTGTGAAACCATTGGTGGCTTGAAATCAGCCATTGTGAGAGCATTTACACAACAGGAAGTGGCAAACACTGCAAATCAGTGCCTTTTCTTTCAAGAGATTACCAGCACTCCACGGCAGGGACCACTCTTAATTTAAACTGAAATTAAAAGCACCACTCTTCCTTCTTCTGCCCAACACTCCCTATTCGTCCTTCCTTGCTTAATTTCCTTCATAGCACTACACACACTGTCACACCACATGTATATGTGCTTAAATTCTTGTGGACTGTCTGCCTCCCGTCCACCAAAATACAAGCTCCAAGAGGGCAAGGACGCGGTCAGCTCTGCCCTCGGCCTCCTGTTTAGTGCCAGGAACAGCGGCCGCCTCATAGGAGGGACTCAGTAAATGCGCGTTGAATGGATCGCTGACACCTATTATCATTATTATAGAAAACCGAAGCAGGGATGGTATTTCAGACACTTGACAGGGTGTGGACCACGGGCACGAAGTCAAGAAGAAAACATCACACGGTCCCCGGTACTAGCCTAAGGGCCTGCGTCCCCTCCCTGGGCATTCGTGTTTCCTTGGGTCTCCACGGCAGGCCACCATTACCAGCTGCAAAGACATAGTAGGCAACACACGGGACCAGTCTTGGGGAAGCTCACGCTTGGTGCCGCAGCCTCCCAGAACCAGCACTGGAGGCGGCATCTGGAGTCAGTCGTGGTGAAACCCACTGTTTGCAAAACTACTCAAAGCAGCACCCACCCACCGTGGCCTCTCTGAGGGAGAAGTTGAGAAATTCTTCAAAGACTCTTTAAGATTTTTCAGCCTCTCATCGAATGCGGAATTCCTTCTCTGACATCTCAGACTGGCTGTCATATATGGCCTCAATGGTTGGCAAGTCCGCCTGCGACTAAGCCAAAATCAGCCGACTCGTAGCCTCCCTGCCAATGCGGGGCCCAGGCGACACAGTGCGGGTCAGTATCTCGCACTCAGGGTGAGAAAACGCCTTTTACCAAACTGGTCGTGGGCAACCGGAGCCCAGGAAACAATTTACTTCTAGAAGGGATAAGGTTCCTATGTGGACATATTAAATGCCATCTTATAGTGCACAGGACAGATCTCCACAACAGAAAATTGTCCAGTCCGCAATGTTCACAGTGCCGAGGCTGAGATACCCTGACTTACCCAGAGACATGCCTTTCTCTTGTTTTCTTAATCCTAATGACCAACTTGGTTTACACTTCATTGTCCAACTTTTGATGGAGACCTGGTTACAGGAAAGATGTCCTTTCCCTCTTAAATCTACTCTAGGACAATCATCCTGACAGTAAATGGCAACTGAACCTGAGCCCCAACGTCGGAGAGATAACAGGGAGAGGTGGGGATTGTGGTGAACTGAGAACTCATCCATTTAAAAGAGATAGCTGTTTCCAGCCCCAGTCAATGGAAATCATGTGGAAATGTGGGTACAGTGTTGACACATCTTCTGATTTTTTAATGGAAGCCAGAAATCTGCATTTTTGTGTGAAATGTCCAGATTTTCAAATGCTGGCTCTATTTCCTGTTTTAAATGTTCTGCAGACCAAACAAAACGCATCTTGGCTGCTGGCACGCAACCTCCGTGTTGCATCAGACCTACTGCTGGGTCGCTACATGGAACACGGAGAAGTCCAGCGGAAGTGGGAATGGAGGGCAAAGCTCAGAGGAGGAAAGGAATTGTGGGCTGATCACCGGAGGCCCAGGGATGGAAGCCCAGCGCAGCCAGGTCCACTTTTTACACCGTGAGTGACACCGGAGCGTTTCCAACTATTCCCCCGACATCCACTGCATCTCCCATGCTCGGCTGGCATGTCCTCAAGACTGAGTGCGGATTTTGTACAAGACATCGCCATGAAAGAGGTGACTCTCCCCGAATACCTTTACTTGAAATAAAAGATAACCCTCTAGGCCTGTGGGAAACAGCATGTGGGAGGCAGAACACAGCAAGTCTGAAAAGTTCCATCCTTATAGGAGTGTTTGAGGAGGAAGGGAGATGATACGCCCAGAGTAGAGCACAGCACGTGCGAAAACTACAGATTTCACAAATGGCACTGCAGCCCCGAAGGGGAGTGGAGAGGGCCTGTCTAGAGGTGCCTTAGAATTTAGTTTTGGGGTCCAAACCCCTGGCCCCCAATAATTGTTGCGGACTGCAGTTTGGAAATCCACCTCTTTCATGCCCCATCCCTAGTTCCAGGGGTGGCACACAACAAAGTATAGAATCCTATGAATAAGGATTAATTAAGAGTTGGGCATATCACCTGCACTTGAGCTCTTGATCCAGCCGTACCTGAAACCAGACTCTCCAGAACTTTTCATTGCCCCACGCCAATAAATTTCCTTTCACTTAAACCACGTCGGAAATGAGCTTTCTGTTACTTACACGCAGAACCACCTCGACGGCTGTGTGGCCCCTCGGCTGGTGTTCTGCGGACATCCAGCTTTGGGGTAGGGAAGGCACACGATGAATTCAGTGCCATTGGCCTGGGTGTCTTGGTTCTTAAAAGCTTTGAGAGCTGAGCTCACTTCTGCCGCACCCCCCCCCCCAACACCCCTGCCTAATTTCTCAGCTTTCCAATCTCCTGGGAGGAATCCTTGAAGGCCCCCCCCTTTTTCCACTTTCATGCCTGTAGCCATTGGAAACTATCACCCCAGTCCTCGCAATGTGAACAACACAAGAGTTTCTTTGCCATTCTAAACAGTGGCTGACAACCATTTATGAAACCTGCAAACATTTCACCAGCCCTAAATCAACCCCAGATGACAAAATAATAATCATCATGAAACTAATGAAAACCCGAAGGAGGATGGATTTGGACCACATTGCCGTTACCCATGATGAGGGATGATCAGGAAAAAAGTCTTGAGAAAGACAGAAAAATGAAGCAAACTGATTGCTCCTTGGAAGACGTCTCAGCCCCCGTCCCCATGAGATGCAAGTCCTACTTTTTCCTGGAAACAATTTTTTAGCATCTCTTGGCATCCTTCTGGTCAGGAATTGGTGAAAAGAAAAGGAAAGAGAGAATGAGAGAAGGCTCGATGCCTTTTCACTGAAATTAGACTCCCAGGGTCTGTGGCCACATTTGGGAGAGTAGTCACAAGCTGAGAGCCCATACGTGCATTTTGGTGGTCCCTTGTGGTGACCTGAAAATGAGGAGAATTCCCATAAAAATCCAGATTGCGGTGGCTTTTGAGAAAGACACTGAAATAACCCAAGGTTATGCACGGCCACACAGAGCCTCTGTTCTCCCCCCACCCAATCCCCGCGCCCACTTCATTCACCCGTCACCTGCCTGGCCACTTTGGGTATCAGAGTTTGCAATTACAGATTTCAGATTTAGGTGCTACGTATCTTTAAAAAAAAAAAATTCCAAGACTATAGTAATTTTGACTTCAGACATGTCTGATGGACATAGAATGGTTGCTGGATTCAAGCAAGGCCCCACCCGATCAGGCCCCTCCACCATGATCTCCTCCCCGCTGCCCCCTTAATCACGTGATCTCCCCCAGGCCCACCAGCTCCTGGCTGCTTCCATCACAGGGCTTTTGAACTTGCCCTTTCTTTTCTCTAGAATGTTCTTCCCCAGATATCGGCACCCTCGCTCCTTCAGAGCTGGGCCAAGTGGCTGTCTGCCCCAGGTACCTTCTATCCACCTTTGCTGGAGTTTTCCACACAAACTTATCACCATCTGATATTCTGTGTCCTTTACATATTTTTGTGTTTATATGTGGTCTTTCCCCACTTAACTGCAGCTCCACGAGGGAATGAATTTAGGTTGCATTTGTTCATTACTATATTCTTCACATCCAGAGCAGTGCGCCTAGTACACATTTTTGAATGAATGAATGAATGAATGAATGAAGTGCCGTTTTCCATATTCAGGGGGGAATGGAGATACAGGGTGAGGTGGAGGGAGAAGGTGAAAGGAGGCAAACCCAGGAAGTCTGCCCACCTAGTCCCTGAAAACCAGGCAGGCTCTTCCAGAGAAAAAGACATTTTCCACAAGAGCAAAAAGGGAAAGAGAAGAAAAATGAGAATCCTGAAATCGGAGCCCCGGGCAGCATTGCAGCGCAAGGGTTTTGATAAATGTTCTTCTCCACTCTGACCCATGCAACCCAAAGACCCAGCTCTTCTTGGGTCAGGGTGGAGGTCTTTTGTCACGGGCTGGCCACGTGACTGTGTACAGATTCTGTTCCCTGATGGCTGGGACTTCCAAGCTGTCTACTGAGGACTTGTCCTGGCAATGTCTCACACGGGGACGCAAAGAGCCGGTGCCGCTGGCTGGGTCTTGAGGATTCGTCCTGGCAACGTCACACCTGGAGACACAAAAGCCAGTGTCTCTGGCTGGTTCTTCAGTCATCTGGAAAAATCTGAGCTGTTTTCCAGCTTGAGCCTCGTGCCCCAGGCGCGTTTCCCTTCTCCCCGACACCAGGCTGTACCAGAGTGCACTTGTGCCCGGCTGGAAGATGTGACTTTTACAGTTACTTTTTCCTCAGCAGGGAAGCATTGGCGCTTAACAATCGCTCGCTGAGTGTCAGGTGCTCACTGCTGACTCTTGTGATGTGGATTCACTCATAAATGAGGACACTGAGACTGGAAGAAGTTATGTAAACCCGAGGTCATGTGGCTAGTAAGTAGTAGACTCTGGACTTGAACCTGGGCAGACCAGCTCTTAACCCCTGCATTATGCTGCGCCTGAAGCTAATAGGATACATGAATACATCTTCATAAAACACCAAAAATTACCGCTAAGACTAATGCCACCTTTGTTTCCCTTTCCTGCCTATCACTAATTAATCATCCAGTTAAATGAAGGTGAAACAGAAGATAATTTAATTCTTTCTGTGGTGGTTCAGGGAGTACAGGAGTCCTGAAGATAACCTCTGAAACCATATATACTCCTGCATACAAAGCCTGGCTCTGCTGCCTTCTCGCTGTATGACTCTGAGTAAGGTACTTAACCTCTCTGTGCCTTACTTCCCTCATCTAAAATGGAAACACTAATAGCACTCCCTTCGTAGGACTGTTGTGAGGAATAAATGAGTTCGTGCCTGTACTCATTCAGAAGAGATCCTAGCATTGAGCAAGCACGCTGAGGTTATTTTTATTAACATTGTAATCATCCAAAGGCTAGTCATTCTTCTTCTAAAGATATGAGACACAGACTAAATGTGTTCCGACACTTGTATGTCCTGATGCAACTTTACCGACATCCTTGAGAAACCTCATTTATTTCATTTTATTCCCCTGACAACGGAGTACAGAAATACAATTCTGGTTAGGAGAAGGATGGTTATTTGGGGTATTCATTCATTGTAGCCAATTGCAGGGTTAGAACTGAAAGATTTCACTTTCATGAACAGATCGTGGGGAAATGTTCACATTTCAGATTTGTGTTTCTCAGACCTCGTTGATGAATTTTGCCACACACGGGTGCCACGTTAGCTAGCAACAACCTGATGGGCTTGATTTTAAACCACTTTTGTCTTAAGAAGTAAAAACATGTGAAACCACTTCTTTGGAATGTTTGTTCTATCTTTTCCAAATGCATGATAAAACAAAGACAAACCTCCAAAGGAAAAAAAAAGTTCACGCATGTTTTAAGTTGATGTGGAAAGGGTAAGCACCCGAAGACTGCCCTTCAGAGACTAATGGATTCTTCTAGAAGGTGTAAAATCCCAAGACCATCGCTACCTGAAGAACCGTCAGGAAGATTTCCCAGCAGTGAGCAATCTTCCCTTTCTTAGAGCACCCCAGGGCATGGCTGCACTTCCACAATAGCTTAGGAACGCCACTCTCGGAACGGAACGTGCAGGCTGCCTTCCCATCATCAGTGTGTTCGAGTAGTGGAACAAATCCCGCAGAGGCAGCATTTGCCCCATGAACTGGTTGGTGATGAGTCTGGAGCCCCGAGGACTGAAGTGACCCGCCTGTGATCACACAGCAGGCGGGGGATGCAGTGTGGAGCCCACCCCACGCCTTCCCCCATGGCTTCCCAACCTCTGACAACCCTGCATTCCACAGGATGCCAAGGGCCGGCCTGTTCTGAGGAGGAGGGCACGTCCCCTTCGTTGGCAAGGAACCGCAGAGGTTCTTTAGAAAGAAGACTGTCACCTAGAGAAAGATGTTACCACCCACTGCCATTACCTTTTCCACTTGTTGGTCCAGAAAGAGTCCATTCATCCTCAGTGTTAAGGCAGGTGCAAGTCCACAAAGACCCAAGGCTCGTTGAGGGTGAAGGATGCCCCAGAAACATCAGAATCAGCCATAGATAACCTCAACCATGAACCCCTGTGGGTCGGGGCAAGGTCTCTGTGACTCTCTGTGCGCTTGTTCTAGAAGGGCTGCAGGTCACGTGGGGGAATGGGTCTGTGCTTTGGATCAGAGAGATCCGGGATGGAATGTCCCTGGGCAGCAGCTCCTTGACCTGTCCCAGCCTCCGTTTCCCCAGTTGTTAAATGGACATGCATACATCATGGGGCTTTTGTTGTTGTTGTTGAAAGGATAAGATGAGCTTTGTGAATGTCTGACACATAACAACTCCTGTGAGAGACTTTTAAATCTACTTCTTCTTCCCTCTCTCTCCAAGGCTCCTCCCCGAGTACTTAGATCATTTTTATTCAGAACTCTCAGATAGACACATACCGGTATACTTTAATTCTTCAAAGTCCCAGAAATCTGGGGAAGTTTCATTCATTTGATGATAACACAAAGTTAAACCATCCATAGGGACAGCTAACTCTTACACACTGAAACCATAGTCCTATGCAACATTTCATCTCCGTTCCGAGAATAGGGAAACCGAGGCACAGCTGGGTGTGACAGCGGTGGGATGTGAACCCCGGCAGGTGGGCTCCCCAGTCCCAGCACTCAGTGATGCACTCCGCCATCTGTAAGCCGTAGGTTAGCTTGTGGAGCATATCAGATCGGGAACATTCTGAGTGGGTACCATTCAACGCTGGGGTTAGGCGGGGGCCATGCGTCCTTGGCAGGATAAGGTAGCAGGAGAAAAATGAGAAAACTTTTGTTTTTCTTTTTCAATTCATTAAAGTTCGTTGGGGTGAGCAAGAACCTCATTTTTTTTCTTCCCATGACTTCCCTTTTATTTTAACGGGGAAACGTGCATTTCAAAGACTGCTCAATAGCCGTGTTGAAGTCTCAAGTTCAATCACAATGTCCCCATTGTGGCTGGGGGACTCTTGGCCTTTAAGCTTGGGTTATAAAAATTTGGTCTGAGCCCAAAGTCTGGCTTTAATAGAATATTTTAATTTTGTTTAATGAATATTATTTTTAAATCTGTTTGGCAGTTTTAAAATGTGTTCTTTTATTTTCAAATTAAAATTTACTAATGTGCACTACTTTCTGGGGCGTGGGGGCGCAGCAAGGAGTGGGGGGTGATAATAATACAAGCTACCATTTATTGAGTGCTTACTATGTGCCAAACACCCTGCTACGTGCTTTATGTGTGCGCCCTCTTTTAACCCTCACACCACCCAGCAAACAGAGGCCCCATTGCCTCCAGCATCTGGGAGGTAGAGCGGGCAGGCCCCGAGCCCACTGAGGTGGCACAGCCAGCGAGTGGCGGACTTCAGGCTCAGACCAGATCTGAATTCTAAATCTACACTATTAACCATGTGCTTGATGTTGAAAAGAGAATTTAGCTGACCAATGGCTTAAAGGCACATCACTGGCCCAGGAGGCAATTCCCTGAAGCCCCAAGCATGGCACCCGCTGCCTTGAGCACCACAGCTGGCTTATGGAGCAATCAGGGCAGACGGGCCCTGTAGCAAGGCACGGGGGTTCATGTGTATTAGCTCATTTAAATGATCATAAAGGCCCTTCGAAGCAGTTATTGTTAGTATCATATTATCCCAATTTTATAAAGGGGAAACTGAGATCCAAAGAGCCTAAGTCATTTGCCTAGGTTCATGCAGCTTGCAAATAATAATAATAATAACAACAATAACAATAACCAGTAACTGACACTGACAGAATTTGCACCATTTGCCACATACTATTCCAAACTCGATCTCCACAATAACTCTTTGAGGAAAGCATATTATTACCCACGCTGTTCTACAGAGGAAGAAAGACCAAGGCACACACCAAGGCACAGAGAAGTAGGGTAACCTGCCTGATGTCAAATGGCCAATGCTCAGAAGCCCGGGTCCTGGCTTCAGGCTCTTGGTCGCCAGCCTCTAAGTCAGAGCCAAGGCTTAGGCAGAGGAAGTCGACCACCCTCCCCCTATGCCTACCTGTTCCCCACCGCCTCTTCTTTTTTTAATTAAAAAGAAAAAGATTTTATTTATTTTTAGGGAGAGCGGAAAGGAGAGAGACAGAGAGGGAGACAAACATTGATGTGAGAGAGGAACATCCATCAGTTGCCTCTCTGTGCACCCCAGCCAGGGACTGGGTCCACAACCCAGGCATGTGCCCTGATGGGGAATCAAATCAGCGACCTTTCCCTTGTGGGATGACCCTCAACCAAGGAAGCCCTGGTGGGTCAGGGCTCCCCACAGCCTCTGAAGGAGAGAGGCAGGTTGTCATCTGCCCGAGGCAGGACAGAGGCCGTGGCGCTGCTGGACACAGCCCTAGGCACAGAAGCCAGGGTGCTGCTCTTACCGACTCAGGCCTGGCCTCATCGGGCGAGGGTCAGCAAAGTTGGGTCTTTCCCTCCATCCTGCTGCTTGAACATTGGGAAGCGTAAGAAGTCATCACTGCCGTCTGAACTCTCCAAGGGGGAGGAGAGGCAGTGAGATATTTATTGGTGAAAACACACAGGGATCCTGCTATCAGAGGGGCCAGATTGGGTCCTTCATGCCTCTGGATCCCCAGTAATTAGCCCGGAGCCTAGAACGCAGCTCAATAAATACTATTGAAAAAAAGAAGTGAAAGAATGAATGCATTTGTAATTTTCTCTTATCACATGCAATGTATCGCGCAGGCAGGAGGCACTGGGTTAACAATAAATCCGTGAAATAGTATATGAAATTCCCCAAGAGCGTGTTCTTTCCTGTTAACAACATTTGTCTTGTCATATTGCAATAGCTCAGGAGTCAGCAAATTTATTCTGTAAAGGACCAGATAGAAAATATTTTAGGTGTCGCAGGCCAGTGATCTCTGTTAACTGCTCAAGTCTGCTCCTTTAGCATGAAAGCAGCCATAGGCAGCAGCTTAGATCAGCTGACTGCACACTGCAGTGGTGCAGCCAAGCGTTTCAATAGATTCCAACCCCAAACCTTCCTTAATTCCTACAAGGACAGGCTGGAGAGTCTGTAAGAATCAGCCGGTGTCCCATTGCTGAGCCCTACTTTTGTACCTGATCATTGGTTAATATCCCCAAGGCAAAACCAGCTCCCCAAGGCAGGAGGAAGAAGAAAGCAGGCTCTTCTAACACCAGAGGGACAGGCTGGATATTCCAGCGCTTAGGAATCAGAACTACATTCAGTCCAGGCTGACACAAGCCAAGCCTTGAGACAAGTTACTTCTCCTTCTTGAAATTCAATTTTTGCACCTGTAAAACAGGAATAAGAATAATGGCACGTTCCATCTAAGGCTACTTGGAGACAAAAAGTTAAGTGTTTGCTTAGCACCAGACCTGGCCATAATACATGGTTCAATAGATATGGACTAGTTGTTATTTCCAAACAAGTCTTGTGTTTTCTTAAAAACAAAAAACAAGTTCACTAAAGTTAAGTGTGTGCACGCACACACAACAGCAAAGCTGCAGGAAAAGGCAACATTTCCAAAATCAGTTTTCTAAAGACACTCCAGCAAAGGCATTCTGGGGGTCCCAAGGAGTCAGGGGATTCTCCCCTTTAGCTCAAGTGCCTCAATCTTGCAGCTCTCCCCTGTCCCCTCACCAAAAAACCTGCTTCTGTGTCCTTTTATCACTTTGCCGTTCTTGTCGGTGCCAGCACAGTGCTGAAGACACGCAGAGCGTTTCAGACATTTGCTGAATTTAAGACATTCTTTCTCCTCTCCTGCCCCCCACCCCTCCACACCCAGCATTAACGTCTCCAGGGAGTACGGTATCTTTAGCCAGAGGACAGCTCAGGCCAACAGCAGACCGGAGGTGAATAATCTTCTCAGCCCCATTCTTGTTCACGGCTGGATGGGACTAAAACTGTTTACAACACAAGGGGCAAGTCACAACTTGTAATGCCACATGACACCATCCCAGCAGCGAGTCACCGCTTCCTGCTACTGTCCCAGTCCGACAAAAGGCCAGAGGTGCAGGAATCTGGCCCCTGTGCTCCTCCCCAGCACCCCCTTTCCAATCGAGGACATTTAGACCTTTGCTAGAGAGACAAATGCTTCTAAAACACCCTGAAACCCAAGTCCCTATAGTGCAAATAATCCGCGCCCACAAAAGAAAACAACCTCTCTGCATGGGCACCCTTTCTGCCTCTTTGAAAAAAAAAAGCTTTCTCCTACATGGAATTTCCATCAGCACCTGGGTTGGTCCCAAATTCGGGGATACAGTAGACTTTCCATCTCTCTGTTTTTCCAGGAGCTGCCAATCAATGAAGACCCAAAGGTTTGCACTTATACGTTGCACCCCCAATGCTAAAAACACATACATGTGTTTTGCAGGACTAAAAAGTTGTTTTGGAAACATACCTTCGCCACAAAGTTACTACAGGAAGGGGATGGGCGGTGAGGACACTGACCCGAGGAACACAAGCCATTTCCGACCTTTGGTTTCCGGGTGTCCAAACACCGGGAACGGAAGCATCCACTTGGGAGTAAGAGGTGGCCCCTGAACCTGCATTTTCTTCTGAACAGTGAGAGGGATGCTTGAAGGGGATGGAAAGTGCAGCCTCCCATCTCACCTGAACCCAAGAACGTCTTCAACTGTCCTCAGAATACAAATCGAATGGAGACTGTCCAACCAGGGCCTCAGAACCCCCTTTCTGTGTCCCCTTCAACTGAACACATCTATCAGGCAGGAATTTAGTCTTGGCCGAGGTAAGGAGAGCGGGTGATTTTCCCCCTGTTTTGGTGACCTTCATAAGGCTTATTTATGCACTTCAAACTCATGACCTAATACATGTTGGTTTGGCTTCTCTTCTCATAATAGCAGCCTGTAAAAAGCTTTTGAGAATTCCCCGTGTTTTCTTATTTTGGGTCAAGAAAATAAAATCGATATCTAAGTACCCTTAAAAAATGGTCTGCACAACCTAAAAATTTGGACTGTTTCCACCGGTGCTAAGGGTATCTCTGAACGCCTCAAAGATCATCAAAGTGGAGACCGACATTTGCCTAAATTATTAAGGTGAGATATCTGGTAACAGCGTGTGTGAGAATTAGCTAAGAGGGACTTCTTGACATAAGTCAAACAATGACATTTTAAACTCACGTTAAAGCAATTACCGTGTGGAATTTTTCCGTGTTTTTCCCATTTCTTAAACAGAAGTGTATATGTTTTCAACATAGTTTCTTGCTGTAATTTTCTTTCTTGGCAAACCCACATCTTACCATGAAACCCAAAGTATGCGCGCTTCAGAAACAATAATGGTTGAAACAGACTCGGCTGTCTCAGGCATGATTTTTCTTTACGAAATTAAAATGCCTTTTGGCTAACACACTGTATATTTCAGTTATGAAAGACGATTCTTGGGAGGTGACTAGAAAAGAAAGGGGAACTGACAGATTCAGCTGATGCGAGACAAAAGTAAGTCGCTCTATTCACACAGTAGTCGGGCCCTCCAGTGCCTCGCTCTTTGGGGGAAAAGATGTCGATTGCATCATTTTTCTTTAGTTAAATTCACGGAGAATTGACAACTCTCCTTGCATGACTGAGTGGCTATGTACAGATATGTTACATCTGGGAATGCACAGATTTTTAAAATCTAACTTTCCTACATGCTCAAAAGGAAAAGAGAGGGGGAAAAGCCGTTGTCACTGATATCGCACACATTGTCATGCTCTCAACAGCACTGTTGCTACTAAATGACAACACAATTTCTTACCTCTTTTAAATACTTTGTTCGTATAAAAATATGTCAAAGCTCGTGTTATCAGGCCCAGACAGAGGGGCCCTGGGCACATCCTGAAAATTGGTAAGAATAAACCCGTCTCTCTGGCTAACTGTTCATCTCAGTTCCTGTTGTAAATTTCTGCATCTATCTGAAACAGAGGCAGGCTTTTCAAAGAAGCTTGAGCAGACACATCTGTGCCTTAACTAGTATCATCAGAAGGGCGATGACAGCGATGACAAAGCCCCTGCTGCAGACCCGGGGACTGCGTGCAGGGGTCTCTCATCCATCTCGCCAGGCTGCGTCCCCCAGCGGAGGCCCTGGCAGCACCCCCTGACCCTCAGCTCCTCCCCGTCCCAGATTCAGGCACCCGATGGCCTCCCTTAACCTTCCAAGGGGCAAAGAGAAATTATGCCAGTTACCTGACTCTTGGGACCACCTGTTCCAAATTATTCTTCGCTCTCCAAATGTTTATAATCTAACTCTCAAACGACGACCCACCCATAGCGGTCCAGCACCTTCCAGTAAACTTGACTTGGACTGCCTCCCGTAACGTTTTAGGGCCTCGCCACTGCCGATAAGTTTATTGACTCTCTTTAGGAACTGAAATGCGTGGTGCTATAGCACCTATCGAAGGAACAAATCAAATTAGCCCTTGTAAGTAAACAGTCCTTTTCCTTTCCAGAACCATACACAACCTGCCGAGTATCACGACTCGGAAAGCCTTAGAGGGCTGTGCTTTCTAGATACCTAAAGTGTTGGGGTTTTTTCCTATTCAAAACAACAAGGCATTTCAGGGCAAAGTCAGAAAATAATTGTGTTCCACACACTTCAAATCCTCCAAAGGCAGCATTTCTCTCTGCAAGGGGAACAGGGGCAGAAATGTTCT
The DNA here is from genome assembly GCF_021234165.1 of Pteronotus mesoamericanus. Lineage (NCBI taxonomy): Eukaryota > Metazoa > Chordata > Mammalia > Chiroptera > Mormoopidae > Pteronotus > Pteronotus mesoamericanus. The sequence continues at coordinate 9,252,351 of NW_026555105.1, forward strand.
CTGGGCCAAGTGTTTGTAGCGCATGGGGCAGGCGGACGTCTGAAGGCCTAAACTCTGGTTTCACTTAGTCTGTTGCCTCTCACGAGGCATTTGACTTAAGACCAGTTTTCTCGTTAACAAAACTGGAAGAATAATAATAATAAATGCCTAACGCAAAGGGTTGTTGTGAGAACACATCCTAAAAACACATGTCTAAGAGCTGACTTCAGGCCTGGCATACAAATGCTCAATAGCTGGCTTCTCCTCTTGTCATTATCATTAACACAAGGATGTAATTAGCAAACGGAAAGGAATGGCAAAGGGTGAAAAAAGAGGCAGCAAAGATAAATTGGAAAGCCTGTGGCCTTTTTCATCCTCTTTCCCCTAAAGACAGGTACTTTCCCACACTGAAACTGATTTTAAATCACACGCAGTGAAGAACAGGTCCCCTGCCCTTCTGATTCATTGGCAAGAAGGGAAGTGGGTCTGAGTCAGTTACTCTAAGTATCTGCCACCTGATCGAGGGGGTGCGCCTCCCATTAGAAGGGGTGTTACTCAAACACCATTAGGCCAGTTGAAGAGCTTCAAACAGCGAAAACGAAGCACTGTCTGGAATTCTCCGCTAATTGTTTCCCTCCCAGAATCTTCTTTCTGTTTTGTGTGTTTGGGACTGTTTGAACTGCCACAGATGATGGGCGGAGGGTGGGGGTGGGCTCCCCAGGAAGCTGTTATGATATCGGGGGATGGGCATCAGGGAGGAAGGTGGGGAGCTGGGGAGTGTGTGTGAGTGTGTATGTGTGTTTTCTGTCAACAGGCTGTGTTTTCTCAGCTCTGGGGTTAATTTTCTGAAAGAGATTCCTTTTGAGCGGAGTCCACCAACACCTTTTACCGAGCAGGCTAGCTAGGAGAAAAGTTTTCTTCCACTAACAAAACCAGACTTGGCAAGAGTCGGAAGGTTCAGCCTTTGGAGGTAACTGAATAACCAGCCACTTCACATCCACAAACTCCACAGATAAGAACTACATAATTAGGTGAATTCCACCTTTATATAAAATCTTTGGGGAGGAGGTTCTCCTCTCTTGCAAGGAATTAATTCATGTCTTCCCACCCGGCCTACACACACACACACACACACACACACACACACACACTCTACTCAACACTCAAATATACATCACATGCACCTCTGACCCGGGACCGCTGCCTAATACTTACCCTTTTACTTCTTCCCCAAGCATTTTTACATTAACAAGGCCTACCCAGCCAAAACAAAACCTCGCCCCAGTTGTAACTTCCACCCGTCCCCTTCTAGACGACAATGCTCCGTTCGCGGTGTGCGTGGATACTCAGGGACAAGCAGACACCGAAACAAGATACTCCCCACTCCCTTCATTCGCTCCTGACAGCCCCGGGCTCTCCCTCTGCCCAGAGAGGCATCTGTCAGGAGCGGCTGGGAACCCCACTTATGCACCATAACGGTCTGCGATTTTATTATACAAGGAGTTTATTGCTGGCCTAATTAGTTTCAAACTGGGCATTCCAGCTGAGGACACCTAAAAAACATCTGGTGGAAGGAGTGAGAAGGAGTCCTCGCTCCGAGCTGGTTACGGTTGGATTTCTGCATAGCTCGGCTCTCCTGCACCAGACACAAGTTATCTTTGGAAAAGTAACTGAAAAAATAAGGAAACAGTTTCTCCTTTGTGGGAAAGGAGTCATCTTGTCATGGGGGAACCAAAAACGGCTTCAAGCGGACGTGCCTGGACGGTGTGGACTTTTTCGCAAGTTGCCGGGATCTCAGTTGCTTGCTCAAACCTAATTCAAGTGTGCTTAGCTACACCACGGGGCGTTTTTGCTGAGGACTTTTTTTCATTCTTCCCACAGCAGCTAGCATTTTATCAATTTATCCGTCTGGAACAAGGTTTGCAATCTCGTACATGCAATTGAAAGCAGAAGCAATACCCCAGAGTTGAAACAGCGTGTCTTGGGTGTTTTTGCCAAATGGTAATCCTATAACAAGTCAACAAATCATATCGCTTTATGATGTGTTTAATACACAGCAAAAGGCATGAAAAGAAGATTCGAAAACTTAAGTGATTAAAGCGGTCTGTTTCCTAAAATTCCCAAAGTAGTGGGATAACATCTTCATTTTATTTATTTTATTTCCCTCCCTTTAGTTATTTAATATTTAGGAAACAGATTTATGTGTTTATAGAACATTCCATATACACAGCCACTACACTAGGTGAGCTATTTCAAGATGGAGGGGGAAAGGGGAATTCTTTTGAGATAAAATAATAATATCGTGAAGCTTAAGTTGCAAGAGAAGAATGGAGTAACTATTAACTATGTATGGGACAAATGAACTCATTAAAAGGTTCAGGCCCTTTCAAATCTAGCCTGCCTTGGTCAAAATTGCAAAATTTGGAGTTTCCTCCAGAGGGCAAGGAGATTTCAAATATAAATACAATTTTATGTGTAGTCAAAAGCAAGATTCAAACCATCCTCATTTGTTATATAAAATTTTTATTAACTTTCCTTAATCTGAGGATGTCTAAATGCAAGGAAGCATAAAGTTTTAGGGGTTTGTTTAAAGTGATGGGGAGAGGAAAGTGGGGGAAAAAATGGGTAAAGTTGCCTGAAAGATTTTTTTCACCAAGGTTATTTTTTAAAGGGAGGCTCCTCTCTCTCTTCCCCCAAATAGGCCATCCACAGGTAATAGAGCTGCTAGCTCAGAACTCATGCTAGTAGCAGAAATTTTACTCAAGCAAGAAAGGGCTCATGAAATTAATACATTCGGTTTGAAATACAACAACTGTCCACTGGTCATAATTTCCTTTGGAAGGGAGCTCCCTAACTCAAACATACTTCAGCACTCAAATTCTGGCTTGATGTTTGTAAATCATTCCACCTCCCCTCTGCTCTGGCGAACAACTCCCCATTCTGATGGTCGCTATTTCACTGCACCTCGTAATTAAAAGGTACCTTCACCAGGAGTGATTTATACCTCAACGTTATACCAAAAAAAAAAAAAAAAAAAGAGTAATTAAAGATTATGTAGCATTTCTGGGAAAGGGGGAAGAAAAGAAAATAGTATTCATAAAAATGAGGCATCAGTTTTGTTTTTTTTTTTGAAAAGAAATAATTCAGAAGGCAGCAGCGCGCATGCTTGTCACTCTTAGCCGAGGCTTCGCTTGGGGGTGACAGGGACCTCAAACCGCTAAAGCGCCTCACTTTCAACAGCTGAGAAATGCGCATTGAGGGTTTTGTGATGCCAGTGTTTTTTACCAGTCAAGCTTTCCTAGCATTCCTGAGCTGATAAACTATTTATCTGGGGGCAGGAAATATACTTAAGAGCTAGGGCCAGCACGGCCCTTTTACCTCCAGACCTCATGACCAAAAAAACAATTCCATTCTCTACTTTCTCCCATTACAACAAAATTCTCTCCCTCTTCTAAGCATCCTTTGGATGTGAAGTTTTTTAAGTTTCAGTCCCAACTTCAGTAAGCGCCAGGAAGCCAGCTCCGGTACAAAGTCCTGAGAGCTGGCCAGCGCAGGCCGAGCGCAGACTGGATTTAAAAAAGAAATGTAGCCTCAAGGACAAGGCTCAGCGGGCCGTTCCAGCTCGATCCCCGGGATCCGAGCGACTGCTGCTCAGTTACCCGATAAAAAGCGCCCGGGGGCGTGTGTTGGATTCCGGCTCCCGGTGCCTCTTCGGTCCGATCGGGGGAGCGCCCTTGATCGCGAACCACCCGAGCCATAAAACTAACCAAACGCACAGTTCAGACGCGTCTATACCGCTTGCGCGCCATGCACTTGTCCCGCGCCCGGGAGTGCAAACTTCAGGGTCGCTGCCCCACAAGCGCATGGGGAAACTGAGGCCCAGACCCTGGGACGGACTTTCTCGAGAGAGGACCTGCCTGCTGTTCCCCCCTGACCTGATGCCGAGGAGCCCTGGGAGCCCCGGAAGCCCTGGGCGCCCGGATCCGGCCCGTGCGTCCCCGAGCGCCCCGACAGCTGCAGAGGCCCGGGTCTGGCAAGTGCCGCAGAGAGGCGACAGGCTAGGGGGTCCAAGTCCACCCCGGCCCGGCGAATCCCGGCGGGCGGTCCGGGGGCGGGCGCCGCGGGATGTACTCACCGCGCGCAGTGGAGAGGGCGCCCCGGCGCGGTGCCGGCTGGCGGACCTGCGGATGCGGGTCCGAAGCGGTGGGGCGACTGCGGCGGGCACGTTGCCGCCTCTGCTGCCGCCGTTGCCTCCGCCTCCTGGGCTGCAGCGGCTGCTGCTTGAGCGGGGAGGACCGGCCCCTTCCCCTCCTAGGGCCGAGCCCTCCCTCTGCCCCCGCCCGGTCCCCGCGCCGATGCGTGGGCGCGTGGGGGCGCCGAGGCGCGGCGCTGGGCTTGGCGGGCGCACACCTCTGGCGCCTGGACGCGGGGCGCGGGGCTCCGGCCCTGCAGCTGCCGCCGCGCTGCTCTCAGCGCCTGCAGCCCCGCCGAGCGCGCTCGCTCCTGCCGGTCCTGAAGGAGGCGAGGGCCCAGCCTCCTCCCCACCCACCGACACCCCACACCTCCTCCCTCTGAACCCAGGCACGGCCTCTGAGAAAGGAAAGACTGCTTGGAAGGAACCTCAACAATTACACCGAATTCATTCATTCATCCAGCTCTTCATTTAACGTATATTGTTTGCTCTCCCAGGTACAGCACCTGGGAGGTTCAGCTAGAACAAGATGGACTAGTTTTCTGCCCTCCTGAAACTTACATTCACATGGGAACACAGACCATAAGCAAACAATCAAGTTAGGAATCAAGACAATTTCAGAAAGTTATCGTTACTGTGGGTGGGGATGAGGGCGGGCGGGGGAATTCTGTGCTCTGACAAGGGGACTACGATCTTGGAAGACCTCTCCGAGGTTGTGGCACCTGAATTACAGAACGTGCCATGGCTGGCGGTATCTGTGGGAGGAGGGCTCAGGGATCCCCTTTCACCCATTTTACAAATTGGGAAACTGAGGTCCCCAAAACCTAACTGGCTTACCCAACGTCAGTGGTATAACCTCCTCCGCACACGCCCTCGAGTTAGAGCGCCCGCTTACCCATTCTCTCGTGACCACCGCCTTCAACCTTCCACACAATCAAGTGGCTTGAACAGAGTCTGTGTAGCGTTTTTTCTCCCTCTCGCCCTCTTTCTAATGTTTACGAACGCTGCTGCGGGACACCTAGGATGCTTCGGTCCAAAAACAATACCAGCACTGCCATTTGTTAAGCTCGATAAAATGCAGGATATGCCCGGATAAATCTGGATTTCACAGAAACGAGGAGTGAATTTCAGTATAAGTAATGTCCGATGCGATCCGTGGTACATACTTACACTCAAAAAGTATTCACGGGTTCTCTGAAGTTAAATTTAACTGGGTGCCTTATTTTTATTTTTCTTTGCTAAATCTGGCAACCCTAAGCCCCACCCTTCCTTATTTCCTCTAATCCCTCAAAGAGACTGAAATGTAGAAGCTGGGAGCCTGCCCCTTTTACAAATGATCGAGTCTAAGTTCAAAGAAGGCAGAAAGCGGCTGAGCCAGGGCTGAAATTCAGGTCCAGCTGACTCCAAAGCCCTTGATTTTGAGATAATGATATAGAGCCCTCAACTCCGGTTGTAGGGTTACTGGGAAGCTGATGAAACCTAAGCCCCTGAGCCCCGTGCTTGCTGGGCCCCTTTTGAAGGCCTGGACGGGGGCCTAGAAATGTGTTCGCATGGTCACTGGTTCATGTAAAATGAACAAAAATAATTTGCTTTTGACATTTAACAGCAATCAGCAGAAAACGCCATCTCTTTCCACTTAGATGCCTTGCTGTAGCACTTGACCTTGAGTAGGTCGGTGTGGAGCGGCCACTGGCCTTTTGGGGATGCAGCCAAGGGAAAGTTCATTTGGGACTTCGTGATGTTTGTGGTGTCTTTCAGCTTCTTCAGACCTGAATTTGTTGTGATTTCTTAATTGAAAGAAAAAGTTACTTTTGTACCTTAATTTTGGACTCATAATTTTTCTTAAGTAAGCCTCCCCCAAATAATATATGCAGTAGGCCCCTCTATACCTGGATCCATCTCTGGTCACAGCTTATTCCAACCCCTTACTACTCCCAAAACATAGGAGAAGCAAATGTATTCCGTCAGCACGGGCATTCTCCCATGAGCCAGGTAAGGGGCAGGCCTGCTGCTTCTGGATGAGGGTGGTTCTTCTGCTTTCTAAGTGTAGAGCAGACATAGGTACTTGGCCTTGATTTTCTCATCTCTAAAATGAAGATAAAAGGACCCATCTTGTATTATTTACTGGGACAATTCCCTGAGATCTTGTTCGTAAAACACTCCTATGACTATTGCTGGCACTAGCAGTTGCTCTGGTATTATGACCGTCCACACGACCTCATTGCCCATGATACCTTTGCAAAAAGCTTCCAGCCATTATCAATGGAGCAACTGAATGCTCTCCAGGGGTATTTATCATATCTTGGCCCATAAGCCTTAGTGTAACGTTGTTTAAACAGCGTTACTAGGCAGAATTTGTTTCCTGGAATGAATAGAATGAAAGAGACTAGAATAGAAAATACCAAGTGAATTACATGCACTAAGAATGTGTGTGTGCGCATACTGGATCAAGATGTGAAATGTATTTCTTTTTGCAGATCATGGGGACAATGTTGAAGTACATTTACTAACTAGGGATAATCTATGGAATACAAAGGGTTAATCGGTTTCCTTCCAACCCTTTTACTCTTTCACCAGGATCTGTCCCATTATCTCATAATCGCAGCCACACCCCTGAGAGATCAACAGGAGGCAGGTGCTTATTAATTTTATTTTTCCTTCTCTTAGGGCAGTGATTCTCAACCTTGGCTGTACATTAGAGTCTCCAGGGGAGCTTTTAAAAATCCCCGAGCTGGAGCCACACCCCAGACCAATTAAACCAGACTCTGGGGGAGGGACGGAGGCATCAGTACTTTGTAAAGCTCCCCGGGTGATTCCAGGGTGCAGCAGAGAGAGGGCGAGAAGCCCAGCCTCTCGGGGAATAAGGACTTGACCCCAGATTCACGGCAGACGAGGCAGAAGCTGAGACAGGACGTAAGGCTCCCAATGCTTGGTCAAGACCCTGAACTCCATCCACCTTCCTATGTAAGATTACCCCCTTTTCATCCCTTTCTTTCCCTTGATTTTTTTTCTTGTTAAGTCTTTGGGCTCATTTTATAATGATCCCAGACAAAGTTTGAAAATGCTAAACCATGAAACAGATTCTTTGGAGTGTAGACCACAGGCATGCCTACCCCGAAATAAACCACTTTTTCCCCAGAGTCTTCCAAGTAAATATCCTCTGAAGCCAGAAGACCAGCCTACCCTTGAAAACTACAAATTTCACAATGTATCCAATGTACATATACATATCCTACAAACACACGTGTATCCTCCATGCCAAAATCATGCCTTATTTCTATACACATTTCTTTCCCACGTGCAAAGACCTCCGCTACGGAAAAAGTACTCCATTTAAAAAATGTGTTTATTTAAACCGTGGCTCTTTCCAAAAAGAATTTGAGGTGGCATGCAAAAACATATATATATGGCAGCAGAAAAAAGAAAACAAGAAAAACAGTGAAGGGGAAACACGGGGAGGAAAAGATGAAAGTCAAGGGTGAGGTTTACGCATAAAATGTGGGCTAGGAGGACTGAGACTTAGGTGCTGAGCTTCCTGGCAGCCAATGCAAAGAAGAAAATGTGATCAATTGCATTAGTGCCTTTCCAACTTTCTTTTATTGAAAAGTAAGCATGTTGTTCCCACTTCAGTGGCACATGCAAGGAGGGACACACAAAAAATGGTATTATCTTCTGGAGGGTAGGCCCCTAGCAGTACAGGCTTCCCCAGCTAGGTGGTTGCTCATGGAACCCATCAGTATCAGGATACCAGCAGGCATTGTTGCGAGAGGCCGCGTGTGGCTTCAGTGAATTTCTTTTGAAGAATTTCAACGCGTTTGCCCATTTTGGGATTTATGAGCGTACCTGTCCAAATGGTGCTGAGTGTTCAGCAGTGTTCGACCAAAAACCGCATGTATATCTCTCTTCCATAAGCCCTATCCCCAAAATACAAATGCAGCGTATGTTGAACATATCCCTAGTAAACAGGTTCCCAATAGACGGCCTCTTTGTTTTTAACACCTGAACTTCAGGGAAGGCACATTTTCATAAACTTTGGACCAGTATTCATAAAGAAAAACATATACGTGAATCCTCAAAACTCAATGTAACATTTCCATCAAAATAACACACAGGGAAAGTAACTTTTCAACTACTGTTGAGAGAACAGTCGAACATGTTTTGAAAAGTGCACCCAAGAAGCAAAGAAGGGGACGTGCCATGGGATGTGGCCGCGTCATCACATACACATCAACTATTTGTTGAAAACTTTCGTGCTCATCTGGTGCTCAGGAAGCCAGGCCGTAAGCATTTTCTGTCCTAACAAGCTACTTTGATACTTGGTAAGCATTTTCAGTGTTTAGTTCCATCATAGACAACTATTTCGGGGCTTGGGTTGACATGTCATACATTAAAATTTTTTTCCATTTAAAATCACAAGAAACCAAGTCTTGGGTGTGTTTTTAGGCAGAGCATCAGAATTTCAGGATCACCAGGGGTCACTGGGAGACACTCATTGCCACATGGGGAGGGACCTTCCGGGCACCCGTACAGGCCGTCCTCCACCCGCACCTCCCCTCCAGACAGGCCCTGCCTGACCGCTCTGCCCAAATGAGCATCCTCAGCCAGCACACGCATTTATCATCACTCCCCAACACTACATCACACATGTAGCCGTTTAACCGCCCACTGTTTGTATCCCCCACCAGAATATCAGCTCCATGTGAGCAGGGACTTGACTGTTTTTACTCATGGCTACGGCCCTGTGCCTGGAACAGTGCCTGGCACGCAGGGAGGGACTCGATACAATAGTGGATGAATGAAGACAAAATACAAATGAAACAATATGGCTTTGGATGCTGCCCCACATCACCACAGTCATGCTGCCCTCTCTCATGTCCTTTAGCACCCCTCCTGAAATAAACAAACAGGAATAAAAGTGACCGAGAAGCCAGTTCTTCTGAGGAACCACAAAGAGCTCGAGATAAGGTCAAGGTTGTCTTCTCTTTTTCTTTTATGCTCTCTCTTTCTCTTTGTTCCTCAGTGAAAACCTTGAGCATTCAAAGATGGGGAATGGACGTCTGAGCTAAGGTCCATTCTTCCCTTCATGGTCTAGTTAGGAGACAAGAGAAGGTACCAGATGAGAGAAGAATGAGATGAAGCTTTTGCCGGTGGCTGGTAAAACCCAACAATGGAACAAACAGCTTGTGTGCCACTGCCCAGATCTTTGAGCTACGAGCGGCTTTCCAATGCTTTGTGTGTGAAGAGTGCTCATACTGCTCCAAGCAGGTTCTCGCAGCCAAGCTGGGGTCAGGCTGGCTGTCCAATAATAACCCCCAGAATTTCGACCCCTCACTTCTGTGGCATTTCCTTCAAAGACCTGCCACGTTTTGCTTTTTTTAAATCCCTACGGAGAAAAAAGCATATAGGATGGATTTTAAATACATTTGGCTTCTCTTTTCTCCTCGTTTTTAGTTAAATATAGTAACTTTGACGGTGAACAAAACCAACTGGTCTTCAGTATGTACCTGGGGGATAACCTTGGAAATGCCGACCGAGAGACCTCAGAAGTCTCCAGATTCCAACCAGATGTTGTTGTAAATTCTAAAAGAATTTGTGGTCCTGAAGACATAGGGAGTATCCAAAGGGACTCTAGGAGTCCCCCAAGTTCAAAGGTCTACAGACTTCCTATCAAGATGGCAGAGTAGGTAAACACTGTGCTAGTTCCTTCCATGACCACATCAAAGTTACAACTAAATTATAGAACCACTACCTTGAGAATCACCTGAAATCTAGCTGAACAGAATTTCTGTAAGTAGGGCCATAAAGAAGAAGCCACATCGAGACTGGTAGGAGGGGCAGAGAAGCAAAATGGGCTGGTCTCACACCCATGTGTGGTGGTTAAGAAACCCAGAGGATATCTTGACTTCGGAGGTCCCTCCTGAGGAGCAAAGGATGCCAGCCTCACACGGGGCTCCCCAGCCCAGGGCACCAGTGCCAGGAAGAGGAGTCCCCATAACACCTGGCTGTGAGAACCAGTGAAGGTTGCGTCCCAGTGAGGCGGAAGGCTGCTGCAGTCCCAGGCTTTCCTCTGGAGGAGCCCGCCAATGGACTTGTTTGCTCACAGCCTCGCTTGCTCTAAGCTCCAGTGCTGGGGCAGCAGTTTGCAAAGCACCAGGGACACTGGGGAAGGAACTAAATCGACTAGCCGCAGGCGAGGCCTGGAGGGGCAGGGGCCAGGGCAGCTTTTTCTGGGGATAGAATCGTGGGCAGGTGCCTTTGCGCCTTTGTTCAGCCCTTCCTCCATCCAGTTGCAGCTGCAGGTGGGCCCCAAATGGGAGCTCTCCGTTAACCAAAGGTCTAGAGAACTTTTGAGAGTAGAACACTTTGAGAGTGAGGGGCACACTATTAATAATAAAGCATAAACCAGGACTGTCCCAGGCAAACGGGGACAGATAGTCACCCTGCCTAAGCAGAGCGACTTAGATATGACCTGAGAACCATAGATGTGTCAAATGTAATCAGGTAATCATATGGGAGGTAGTTGCAAGCTTCCATGAGTAGACCAGGCATAGCAAGCCGCCTTTCTTGCAGTTGTGAATCGACATCACACAGTTTTCATTATGGTCCAGCACATCCCATCCACATCTCTGACAGTCCTACAGTGCGCTGGACAAAATCACTGGTTGTTGTGCAACCTCATTATACTGAGAAATGTTCTCCCCAGTCCCATGGGATGATATAATGAATTCCTCTGTGGATATTGAGAACACTTTCCCTGGATTCTGCAGTTCCTTATCTCTACTGTGTTGGAATCTCTAGAACATACGCCAGGGATCTCCTTGGCAATCTGGTGAACTCTAAGGACATCACCTCAAAACAATGCTTCAAAATGCACAAAAGTGCATACAATGCTCACATGGTGCTAGGAAAACCGCCTATCAATGAGAAAAAAATTAACAAATTCTTACCTCGTGTCATACACAAAAATCAACCCAGAATAGATCACAGACCTAAATGTAAACCCTAAAACCATAAACTTTCTAGAAAACAACAGGGGAGAAAATTATTGCAACCTTGGGGTAGATTAAGTTTTCTCATAACAAAAAATACAGACCATGAAAGAAAACATTGATAAACTGGACTTCATCAAAATTTAAAACTTTTGTTCTTTATAAACCAAAATTGAGGAAACAAAAGACAAGCTACAGACCAAGAGAAAAATGCGATACATCTATCAGACAGATATAAAAAAAATATAAGGAATATATAAAAAATATATGAAGAACTTTTACAACCCAATAGATGACAAGTAACTTAATTTTTTTTAAAGGACAAAAATTTTGATAGGTGCTTCAAAAAGGAAGATATGCACATAAAATATGTTCAAAATCGTCAGTCATCATGGAAATGCAGATTAAACTATAATGAAATATCATTACACATCCATTAGATTCACTAAAATTAAAAGACTGACTATAGCAAGTGTTGGCAAGGATGTGGAACAACTAGACTCTCAAATGTTACTGGTGGGAATGTGAAATGATATAACCACTTTGGAAAATAGTTTGGCAGTTTCTTAAAAAGTTAAAAATTCCCCTGCCATATGACCCAGCCATCTGACACACAAGAGAAAAGAAAACACAAGTCCACACAAAGATTTGTATATGAATGTTAATAGCAAGTTTATTTATAACAGTTAAAAACTAAAAATAGTGTGAACTGTCCATCGGCAGGTAAATGAATAAACAAATTGTGGCATATCCATACGAGTTGCTATTCAGCAATAAAAAGAATAAAAGCAATGTATGATAAACACACAGCATGGATAAATGTAAAAACCATTATGTTGAGTGAAAAGGCAAGATTCCCACCCCTGCCACCAAAATAGACTCATAATGTATGATTTCACTTATGTAAAATTCTCAAAAATGCAAACTAACTTATAGTGACAGAAAGCAAAGCAATGGTCACCTGTGGATGGGTGTGGTAGAGAGATGGGATATAAAGTGGCACAAAGCAACTGTTGGGGGTGGTGGAAAGTCCAATGTCTTGATTGTGGTGATAGTTTCATTATATATATATATTTAATATCATTTAACACTTTATTTTCAGTTTATGTTTCAATTAAGCCTCAATAGAAATATTAAAACATAATGATATAATCATGAGTTTTTTTATTAATGCATTAAATAAGTAAGATATAGCAGCAGGCCTAATAGCTTTCATAATTTGGAAATAATGCTGAGTATAAAAAACATTTTAGGATATTTGTAACAACCATAATATGATATGAAAATACCTGTGATTTGTATTGGTGGCAGAGTCACAGGTCCTGCCAATGCTACTGTGGTTTGTTGCCACATTCACAATTGAAGGGAATGCTAAATTTCAGTCAGAGGTTGGTGAAAATATATGTAATTTTTTTTCCATCCACATTTAAAGATCTTCCCCTGAATTCTATCCATGAACCCCAGGTTAAGAGGCTAGTTGGAAGCAGCCTCAGCTAACTGAAGGTAACAATCTCCCTAGAAGGTGAGCATATTTAAACCCCAGGAATATTTGGAGTTTATTATAGCAATATACAAAATGGGAAAGAAATTTTAACAGTAAGCAAATTTTAACTGAGATGAATTTCAGGAATAAATGTGGAAGTACTTCACAGGGTCAAAAATCCTGATATTAATATTTTTGTTAAGAAAAAAATCTGTTTATATTTAGTGAATTTACATATTTTAAGAGACTTATGTTTAAGAGGTATTAGGACTATTAGAGTAACATGCTGGTCAGACTCGTTGAGTATAAATTAAAATGTAATTGAATCATTGCTTAAACATGCAATTTTAAAATGAAAGTCTTACCAAGTTTATATGCAAACATTAGAATGCTGAAGAGAAAAGAGTTGCTGTATAAGTGTGATTTATTAGATTCATAAGAATGGATTGAGTAAGTAGAAACGTTGGAGATTTGAAGTGCTTGCCAAGAAAATCTAGAATATTAAATTTAGAAGTGCAGTTTAAAATGTCTAAAGGCATTTAATTAGCTAAGCTTATAAATGGGACCAAATATTAATCGATGACTTCCTTAAAAACAATGGCTGATTTCTGTTCTTCTATCCCCAGAAATAGAACAATAGATTTGAAAAGGAAACTTAAAAACACAAGCAGGAAAACTAGGTTTGGGATATTGTCATTTTAGTCATTCCAAATTACTTCCTAGAATTTGTGTACAGCTTATTCTGACACAAATCCCACCCAAACTCACATAATACCGTGTGGATGACCGAGAATGGAATGAGCCACAGGAAATCCAGGATTCTTCTCTCATCCCGTGTTTATTTTTCACCTAAGCGTCTCTCCTGTCCCTTTATTTGGGCCTCTGCCATTGAGGAATTAGCCACAAAAACAAGAAAATTCTTTTCAGTGACCTAAGGAGAAGAAAGGTCACTCATTACACTGGGCTTAGGAACAAATTTAAATTACCAAACCACTTAATTTTTCAAAATAGTGGAATATAAACAAAATGCTAAACTGGTGAACAAATGTGCATTCATTGCCAAAACCCAGTTGGTTTGGACAGCATTTTCCCCTGGTTCCTTCAGCAAAGCTGAATCCCTTGCCTGCCCTCTCCAACAGTGTAGAAAATTCCCAAGGGAAGTGAAATAGTCTTACAATAAGCATTTTTAACAATCTACAACATTAATGGCCACTAAAGACCAATATATTAACTTCCCATCTCGCAGATTTGCTAGAAAGATATAAAATAAAATATGATAAAAAATATATATATGATAAAATGATCCCCTCAATTTGAGATAATTTCTTCCTTTATCAGATAATTCCCTTCTAACATTCAGGCTGTATTATTTAGGATATCAGTTCGGCTGCTGTGACAGACATCCCTCAAAAGTGGCTTTTACTTGATCCTCTTTTTTCTCACTTAGAAGTCTGGGTAAGTAATTGATGGCTGGTTTGGTGACTCTACAATCATCTAGGATCTAAGGTCCTTCTGTTTTATTGCGCTGCCATCATGAACAAGTGGTTTCCGTTTTAAAGCCCAAAATGGATGCCTTGACTCCATTCATCACATCTGCATTCCAGCCAGCAGGAAGAGGGAGAAGAGCTGTAGGGCCTGCTCCTTTATCCTAGAGGAACTGTTCAGGTTAAACCTATCACCTCCATTCACATCCTATTGACCAGAGCCTAATGATATGACCATGCTTAGCTGCATGGGAAACTGGGAAATGTAGACTTTAGAAGAAGCATTTGCTAAATATAAAACAGACAAACTGTTAATAGTTCTGAATACATTTATCAGGAGTTCCTACAAATTAGTAAGAAAGAGCCAAACCATCCAGGATAGCAGTGAATAAAGAGTGTGAATGTGCAATTAAACCATGAAGTAGAAGTGGCCAATAAACATTTAAAAAGATGCTCAACTTTGTTAAAAAATCAGGAATATACAAAATAAAACACTCTGAAATATTACTTTGTACCTGCAGATTGGTCAACACAAAAAAGATGAGTAATAACCAGTTTGGGTAAAGTTGTGAGGAAGCAGATAAACTCATAAAGTATTGGGAGAGAAACGATTCAGCCTCTGCAGAGGCAAGTTCAACAATCAAATAATGGATATACCTATCAATTGTATTTTAAATTTATACATTCATATTCTTTTATGTTTTAAATTGTATATATTCATATCACTTCTATTAATCTATCTTGGAAAAAGAGTCATGTAAGACCACAAGGAAGCGTATATAAACATCCTCATCAAAGTATTATACTAGTAAAAAATTGGAAATCAGTTAGACTAATAGGGAATTGGTTAAATAAATTAGGATATAAACACTGCAGAATTTAAAAAGATAAAGTACAGGTGTATGTTCATAAAATCTTCCCAGGATATTATTAAATGGAAAGGAACTACAAAGCAAATATGTAAAATATGGTCCCATTAATGTTAAAAAAGAGTGCACAAAACACTACTCTCAGTCTCTCTCTCTCTCTCTCTCTCCCCCCCATCCCTTCACCCCTCATATATTCTGGAAACATACATCTAAAGCTAATACCAGCAGTTATTTAAAGGAAAGGGAATTAGTTTTAGAGGAAGGGTAGAGGGGGAATCAAAGGAAACTTCAACTTGTATGTATTCTTGGATTTTAAAAATGATAATGTATTAACATATGAGTTGGGTAATTAAAAATAAATTGTAAAACCAATCATTTTAAAAAGACAAATTATTTTAGGATAAAAGAAATAATATATACATTCACAGAGCACAGTCCTGGCACATAATGAAATGTTATCGTTATTCTATTTTTAGGTAAGTGATTTCTGACAAAAAATCTACTTCCCAGGAGGCAGGATTCCAGGTTCCTGGCTTCATCACTAATTTGCTCTGTGCCTGTCCCCGTTTCTGATTCTCAGTTGCTCCTCTGTAAAATGAAGGGGTGGGGCTGAAGTCTCCCACAGCACCAACATTTTGCAAAAGTCCACATAAATGGATTGCGTATTAGTTTTCTGTTGCTGTGTATCAAATGCTCACAAACTAAGTGGCTTATAATAAGCCCCAGTAGCTCCTGGCCTCTGTGAGTCCGGAGTCCAGGCTCAGCCTCCCTGGGTCCCCTGCACAGGGTCTCCTGAGGCTGCCTCAAGGGATGGCCAGGCTGCGCTTTCACTAGGGGAGGACCCAGTCCCGAACTCCTTTGGGTTGTTGGCACCATTTATTTCCTGTGGCTGTATGATTGAGGACCCCGCTCTTTAAGGGTCATCAGCTGGAGGCCACCCTCACATTCCAGAGGCGGCCTGCAGTTTCCTGCCACATGGTCCTCACTGTGGGCAGCTGGAGTCACCATAGAAGGACTTGCACTCATTAGCGGGAGCTCACACTCATTTTCATCAGATCACGCTCACCTTGGGGAGTTCATACTTACCTTAGTTCACAGTCACTGCAAAGAGTTCACACCACAGGCAGTTCAACTCGCCATGGTGAATTCACACTCACTGTAGACAGTTACACTCACCATAGTGACTTCGCACTCAGCATAGGGAGTTCACACTCACGCTAGGCGGTTCACATGTAGCTGTCTGCTTCTCATAGGCCAGACTCGCTCTTACTCCAGTGCATGCTAGCAAGACAGGGTCCCCGCCCCCTCCCCCACCTTCATATACACACACAAAGAATATTTATATATATATTTTTATATATAAAATTCCTGTAATTTGTATGTGTATAAATTAAATATATAAATATATGAATGCATAAATTATATATACACACAAAATTATATACATATGTAAAAATTACATATACATATATAAATTACATATATATATATAAAATCACAGGAATGACTTCCTGCACCTTTGCCATATAATGTAATCTAATTAAGAAAGTGACATTCCACCATCTTTGCCCTATTCTACTGGCTAGAAGCGAGTCCCAAGGCCCCCGTCCCCTGCAGACTATAAGGCATACATAACACCCGGAGCAGAGATCATGGCGACCACCTTAGAATTCTGTCTCAACGTCTCTAAGTTGCAAATATTTTTTTAAAATATAGTCTTCTATCTTTTCATTGACCAAAGTATTTAGATAGGGGAGTAGGAAGGAAGAAAAGAGATTTATCAGGAAGGTAAAATTTCATTTTCAAAATGGAGTTTTGCAGCAAAGATGGCAAAGCTTCACTGTTAGAAATTTTATTTAAGATTCAGAGCCTACTATATACACTAATTTTAAGTCGTCCCTTCAAGCCATTGAGCACTGAAAAATACATATTTAAAAAGCAGGTGAAATTGAATCACCTCTAGACAATTATTTTGAAAAATTAATTCCTGCCTGATATTAAAAAAATGAAGTCCATCATTTAGATTCCATTTTTCCCCATAATTTTTTTTTTTGTGCAATCATATTAAACATTGAGCATTGGGTGATTGGCATGCTTGGAGGGCAAAGTTAAGATTAAAGAATCAAATAAAATGAGTCCCTTTGAAAGGTGTATTTAGGCTGAGATCATTTGCATGGAACTGTGTGAAGCAAGGAGGAGAAGAATTAATCTGATATCCTTTCAAAAATATGGCGAAGTCAACCAAGGAGCAGGCCCAGAAAATGCAGAAGCCTGAGGGTAAGAGGAAGGGAGAACTGATCTTCACATTGACCTTAAACGGCGTGTCAGGCTCGAGTGGATTCTGCTCTGACTATCAAGGCTTCCCCCTTGATATCAGGTGTTGAATCTGCAGTTTGGAGAGGTAAACTTGCACTCCATCGGCACAGGCGGGCATCTAACATCCCAAGATAACTTTGGCCTCTTTTACAGAGAGGAACAAACAAAGCTGCAAATGCTTCTCTGAACTGGCCTAATGAAATGTTTGTGGGGGGAAAGGTTTGGCTGGTCTTCTTGGCCTCCCAGCAAATGGATGATTTGCCACAACAGCTAAAACAAATGTTTCTGTTAGGGAGCCACTTCCCAGGCGAATAAACATCTTCAGCAGAAGTAAACATCGAGGGTATTAAGAGAGAGCAAAATAAAGTACTTTCCAGCTAATGTTGTCAGTGGAGTAGAAATGTAGTTACGTGTGAAAGTGTCCTAAAGCAGCTCACTTCAGGGTGGATTTTGTTTGTGCAGCACAGTGTTTCAAAAAAGAGGGTTTTTTTTTTCTTTTTAAATAGATGCCATCATTAATAACAAGAAAAAGTCCTATATCTGGATCCCTAACTTTTCCTGAAAACTAGAACACCTGTCAACAGGCTTATATTCCTGCCTAACTGGCATCAACTGATACTGAGTGGCGGTGACTCTCTCCAGTTCACCGCAGTCTCCACCACTCCCTGTTGTCTCATACCTGGCCTCCTTCATCCATCTTTACTCCCTGGCACCTGCAGGAATTCGAATTTGCCGCCCTTAATTGGATGCATAGCTAAGCTTTTCCACGTGGAGAACATCAAGCCTAATCATCTGATTTTACAAGTGGTAAAACTGAGGCAATGACACAGTGAGGCAGAGACTGAGCTGAATTAGATCCTGACTTCCCTGCCCCCACCCTTGAATTTATTGATATACTATTGCTATATAACACTGTGTAATTCAAGGTATACAAGATGTTGATTTGATACACTTATATATTACAATAGGATGATCGCCATAGCATTAGCTAAAACCTCCATCACGTTATATAATTTCCATTTCTGTTTGCAGTGAGAACATTTAAGATTTACTCTCTTAGCAACTTCCAAGTATATAATGCAGTATTTTTAACTGTATTCACAATACTGGGCATTAGGTCCCTAGAAGTCACTAATTTTCTAACTGGAAGTTTGTACTCTGACTTCTAAGCGATTTCTCGTCTGGCCGTGGCTCTGATTCTGTTGCCCCACATTCATCACCAGGAGCTGAAATTCTCTAAATTTCTTTCCCATTATGTGGCTAAAATGTATTATTGAATTTTTTTTTTTTTTTTTTTTTTTTACAAAACCTTAACTGCTTGGCATCTGTTCGAGCAGAGAGTCTGCTCTGAGGCTCTTCGGGGACCTCTAATTGGACCTCGTCAAGGTGTCATCAAGGTGGAGTAGACCTGATCATCCACAGGCACCTAGGAGATGATGTAAGAACTTCTCTTTCGAATATATCATTTTAATCTAAAATAATAAGACATTCAGCTTTACTCGTACTTAACATGCCAGCTGGCAGCGGTGGCCCAGCTCCCACAGTGTGAGTAGCCCTGGGTCCTTGAGAGAGTCGGAGACACCCAGAGAGAAGAGCTGGAGCTTTCAAGTGCCACGGGCTGGGGAGCAGCACACTTGTGGGTAAGTCAGTTACTTTATGCCACTGAGAGATTAACAAATGCTTCTTGGAAGTTATGCGTGCATCCCCTCCATTCTCAGCCAGCTTTGCATCCCCACTCCATACATGTTGGAAAGTCTTCCCATGTTGGCAGTGGAGTTCGTTATAGCAGCCCTTGAAACAGGTTTTCAGATTTGGGGAGAGCTGAGAGTTTTTCTCTTTCTCAGAGCCCCCAAAAGAATCCCCTCCTTCTGGTAGGTCTAGATTCCCCGATCCATGCCATCCACTACTCACTGAGTGGGCTGGCCCCCTGGCCGCTAACTGCGAGCAGAAATTCGGGTGTGTCTTGTTGTACACCAGCAGCTGCTTCCGGACCTCTTGAAATGAGAGTTCGAGTTAGAGGTTGAATGACACGTTTACGGGGAAGAGAGGAGCCCTGTCAAATGGCCTTCTGAAATGGCTGCCCATGCATGCCCAGGAGGTGGCTGAGTGACACCAGTTGGCGCCGATCAACTGCCTCTATCAATTTGTGGGACAGTCAGTTATGCAAACGGAGGCCCACTTCCCATATGTCTAAATATCAACATGGTAAACACAACACATTCTAGCCTCCTACCTTTACACACACACACCTTCGTGGTGGCCTGGAGAGCCAATCTCAGGGTTAGAATCCTTGGGCTCTTCCAGGCTCCAGGTGGGATGGTGCCCAGCCCACCGCCCATTTCCCTTTTCTTTCTATCTCCAGTTCCGCCTCTGTGCATGTGTGTTTGCACGTGCCAGCCCGAAGGTCCACGCTCTGTCCCACCCCCTTGGCTTTCCCTGGGGCTGCAGGGTGTGTATCTTGCTGATGCAATCAGCTCTGGGGAGGACAGTCCTGGGGAGGAGGCTCACACAGCCCTGGAAGAAAATTCCAGGGGCCCAGGGTGCATGGTCTGGGAGACTGAGTGTGTGCGGTGGGTGTACACACCCCCTTGGCCTCGCTGACTCCTCTCCATGAAGAGGCCAGCGCACGGGAGGACCAGACAGGTGCTCTGCGGCCACTCCACTTGTAACTGAACCAACCCTTCCCAAGTGGCAATGGACAAGTGGCCAAAGAGGCTCCTCGGGGAGAAGATGATGGGAATAAGGCAAGCACGGGAAGAGGGCAGAGTTCACATTCCTCCCGCTCCAGGCTCTTGGTTAGCCACACACTTATTCTGGGCCTTCAGGGTAAAGGTGGCATTTGAAAAAGGAGAGAGAAAAGGATAGCTTTGTAAAAGAAAACTGGACTACGGAGAGAGCAATTTGAAAGCAGATGTTTGGTGCATTCCTGTTAAGGGGTTACTGTTGATATATTTACATGATTGAAAAGTATGAAAATGACTTATAGAAATGCTCAAAACTGCACATAATTTGAAGACCTGGAAATAGAATTTTCTGTTATAATTTAAATCATCTCAACCTAGTATTTCTACGGATTTTCAACTCTTGTGTTAAAAAATGTCAAGACTCAACACTTTTCGATTTGTTTTCAAGAGTAAGAGCTTAACCTCAGAGAAGACAGAAATGATCAAACAAATTTCAACAAATACCTCTGAAAGCTCGGCCTATGGAACTGGAAGGTGGGAAGCATTTTAAAAAACTACAGCCAGTAATACCCTTCTTTCAGTTGGGAGACATATCTTTATGAGGTTACATTTTCATTTACCACAGCCATTAGAATCAAATGTTGATATCAAACTTTACCAAATAATTGTACACCAAGAATTCAAAAATAATGAAGGATACCGAGTCACATTGTTTCAATACTCAAATAGTAATAATTTAGTGAGAGCAAAAAGATGTTTTTAATGTCTTTGAATCCTTTTTCAAAATACCATTTATTTCTTCATCACCTCCTCTTTACATTTTTCTTGCATATGCTTTACCATTCACAGGACATGTTCATACAGTAGTATATGTATATATATTTGATAAGTAAATAAATAAATAGTGGGGGAGTTGTTGCAAAATATTATGCCTCATCAGAAGTTTAGAGAGCACTGGTTTAGGGTAGAACGTGATCCAGGATAAAACCAAACGCGGCCCCCTCTTTGTCATCGACACTTCAGCAGGTCAATCGGAGAGTGGATGCGTTCTTTCTTCTTTTTCCTTTTAGACCTTTTCAAATAAATTATGCCATCTGCTTCCGGGGGAGGAGGGGGCGGGGTTGTTAGTCTGATGCATCCAGCACTTGCGAGCCTCTGGTTTCTATTTCATAATCCCAGGGATGTAGGCAGCCAGAAGGCACAGTTTGCTTTTGTTTAAACCCTTGGTTTTTGGGACTGATCTGAGGAATCCTGTTTACTCAATCCCAAACAGAGAAGCCACTGCTGGGGGCTGGAGACAGTGGGAGCCACCAAGCAGGGGTGTGCACGCTGGCGCTATGTGTTTGATAAAGATGGAAAGGAACTAGGATTGAAAATCACTGTTGTCTACAGAACCCTTTCCCATTAGTCCACTGGGGAGTTTTTGTCTGTTGACTCTGCATTCCACCCCTGTATGGTAAGAGCTATTATTTACCCGAATTTTAAATTTTGCATTTTGAAATAATTTCAGAAAAATTGTAAAACTGGTATAGAGAGTTCCGATTTACCCTTCACTCAGCTTTCCCTAATGTTAATAATTTACATAACCATAGTACAAGCATCAAGTTCCAATCCCGCCAAAATTAACACTGGTGCAATACTATCAACTAAATTACAGACCTTATTTAAAGTTTACCAGTTTTCCCTCTCGTAGCCTTTTTCTGCCCCAAAATCCAATCCAGAAACCCACATTGCATTTAGATGTTTTATCTTAGCCTCCTCCAATCTGTGACAATTTCTTTCGTTTTTTAAGGTTTTATTTATTTATTTTCAGGGAGAGGGAGGAAGAAAGAGAGGGAAAGAAACATCAATGTGTGGTTGCCTTTCACATGCCCCCTACTGGGAACCTGGTCAGCAACCCAGGCATGTGCTCTGACTAGGAATCTAACTGGCAACCCTTTGGTTTGCAGGCTGGCACTCCGTCCACTGAGCCACACCAGCCAGGGCTGTGACCATTTCTTTATCTTACTTATTTTATCATGGCTTTGACTCTTGTGATAAGGAGTGGTCAGTTATTTCGAAGAACGTCTTTCCATTTGGGTTAGTCTGATGTTTTCTCATGATTAGACTGAGGTGGTGCATTTTGGCAAGAACACTACACAAGTGATATTGCATCTTCGGGGCATCTTATAGGGGCTAATGGTGTGAATGTGTCTTATTACTGGTGATGTTAAACCTTGATCGCTTGAGCAATGTGGTGTCTTATGGGTTTCTCTGCTGTAAAATTACCAGGTTTCCCTTTGTAATTAATAAATATCTCAGGGGGAGAGGTGTGGTACTTTGAGACTATGCGAATATCCTGTTTGCAAACTTTTGCCCACTGATTTTAGCAGCCATGTGTGAATGCTGTCTACAGCAATTATGACAGTGGCATTTGCCTAATGAAATTCATGCTCATTTTGTATACGAGGCAGATGGGGCTCATAGAGCTGAAGTGACTTGCCCAAGGCTACAAAAACTGTGACTGTCTTCTGCTCACCATCCTGCCATGGCCTCCCTATCGGGAGAAAAGCCAAAGACTTGACGCACATTCTGAAGGCCACCCACAATCAGGCCCCTATAACATCCCTAACTTTACCTACAGCCCACTGTTCCCCTCACCCACTTTCTCTGGACTAGACTGTCTTCCTTGCTCTTCCAAGAAAATGCTCCCAGGTCTGGACCTTCGCATTGGCTGTTCCGCAGCCTGGAACACCTCCCTTTCCCCAACACTTGCTTTGCTCATTTCTTCACTTCCTTGAGTCTCTGCTCAAATGTCACCTTGGCAGTGTGGCCTTCCCTGACACCCCTATTTCTCCCTCCTACAACCCTGGCTCCCTTTTATCCTCTTCCTTTGTTTCCATTCTATGCACCTGACATGCTATTTTCACTGATTTTTTAAAACGTGTGTGTGCAAATAGGTGATCCTGCTTGCCTGTCAAGCCTCCTCTCTGTAATCTCCTCGAGGGCAGGGAGTCTGTGTGTTTTAATTACTGCTGTGCCCCCAGTGTCTAGGATAATGCTGGGCACATGGTAAACCCGCAGTAACCATTGCTGAGTGAATGAATAAGCTTTAGAACATGAATGAAGGACCTACGTCTGGTTATAGGTAACAGAAACACACAACCTGAAGTGACTTCTCTCTAAAGAGAGGGGAGATATGCTCCCAACTGCGTGCCTGCAGGGGAAGCAGCTACAGGTGGATGCTCTTGGGGCTCTAGCCTCATTCTCTGTGGTAGTCTCAGCTCTCTGGGTCTTCTGCATGTTGGCTCATTCTTGGGCTGCTCTCCCAAGGATCTCTAGAATCATCTCTCCCTCTTCAGTTTAATGTCGCGTACAGAAGGCTTCACTCTCAGGTGGATGCCCACCAGGTGGTGGCTCCTGCCCTCTGCAGCTTTCCATCACTTTCACAGCTAGTGTTCCCCATGAAAAGAGAGGACTTCTCTTTTCCAAGATTTCTGATTAAATTCTGGGACTGGGGCTCACTGGCTCAGATTGCATTGACTGCCCATCCCCACAATCACTGTGGGCAGATGGACCAAACTCTGATTGGCCAGGCTTAGGTCATATGCTCACCTACTGGGGGGATTATCACCCCCCCTCCCCAACCGTGTAGTCTGAAACTTGGTGAAGGGGGTTTCAGAAGGAGACCTGGGGTTTCTAGAAGAAAGGGGAATGTATGTTGGCTGGGAAAAATTATTACCGTTCTGCATGTCAAATTTTATGTACCCTCCCTGGTCATACCCACTGGGATTCTGCTTCTTTAGGTCTAGGGAGTGGTCCAGGAATTTGTATTTTTAGGAAGCATGCCAAGGGGATTTTGATTTATAGCCAGGATTGGGAATGACTGGTTTATGGAATTTGCTTTAACCTCCCTGGAGTAAGAAGGGGGCCCACTTCACAAATGTGATTCTAAAGTTTCTCAGTTGAAAGGCATTGACAAGAGTTCAGATCCATTGTGTTGAGACTGTGGGAGGAGACATCTGCTAGTTTGTGCACTCAGCATCCTTCCTGTCCTACATAGGGGCTGTCAATTTCATGAGCCTCGTCTCTCCTGCCTCAGAGATGACCATGTGACTCAGGAGGGCCAATCAAAATACTCCATCTCCCTGGCTGTAGAGTTTGGTTCACGAACTGGGACATGAATCAAGCCAGGCCAACAGGAATCCTTTCTGGGGGGTTGTTTGGAGCTTCTGGGGAAGTGTTGCTCCATTTACTTTGGGAACACAAGTATGAGGACCATGTGAACCCAGGACCGTGGACAGCAGTGTTTATCAAAGTGGTAAGGGGCCTGTCTGTAAATAAAACCAACCTAAAAGAAAGAAGGGGTGAGAGCTGGAGAGAAAAGGTCCTAGTGATGTATTTTTAGTGCCCTGGATTCAGCCATGACTGAAGCCGACATGACCACTGGACTTTTCAGTTGTGTGGGCTAACACATCTCCTTTGTTTTGTTTAAGCTGTTAGGGTTGTGTTTCTGCGGCCAGAAACCAAACGAGTCCTAATGAACTCCGTATGAACTACAACCACCTCGATTTGAGAACTGTTGATGAGGTGAATACTAGCATGAGAAAGGCCTTTTAAATTGGAAAAACAAACCATCCCTTATATTCATACAAATATTACATGCAAGCCACCACGTATGTTAAGTACTTTCTATGTAGAAGGCATGGTGTGAGGCACTATAGAACAAATAATGAACATCTTAAAAATGGTTACGATATGGCCCTGTTCTTGAAGCCTGTGAAATCCTATGCAGTCATTCTCAAACTTTTCTTGTGCATAAAAGTTGCACATGACACTTATTATAGCACAAAGTCCTAGGGCTCACTCGCAGAGATTGATTCCATAGGTCAGCAGTATGGCCCAAGAATCTGTGTTTTTGACAAGTCTTCCCCATCTCACACCCTGTTGGTGACTCAAAAAATATTTGAAGAAATAATGAATGAAAATGTCTCAAATTTGATGACAGACATGAATTCACATATTCTTTCGAGAAGAATAAAGATAGTAAAGGCCATGCTGAAGTCAACCTAAAAAGAAAAATCATGAAAGCAGCAAGAGGAAAACAACATGTTACATACAGGGGAAAATTTGGTTGATGCTTGACCCCTCAAGAGAAACTACAGAACACACGAGAGAGGAACATCATTTTAAAAAGATGAAATAAAGCAAAATAATCCCTGTTAACCCAGAATTCCAGGAAAAATATCTTTTAAGAATGAAGGACATTATCAGATAAAAGAAAACTAAGAGAATTTGTTTTGCCAGGAGACCTGCACTTTAAGAAATGCTGATTGAAGTTCTTCAGGTCTAACAAAAGTGATGGAAACTTGGTGTCTCAGAAAAAAACAAAGACTACTGCAAATGTTAAGTAGCTGATGAACACAAAAGGCAGTGTTTTTACTTTTAATCTTTATAATACATATAACTATTTAAACAAAAATTACAACACTGTCTTTTTGGGTTTACAATGTATGTTGACTTGATACATATAACAATTATAGCATAATAGCTGGAAGAACATGGACCTATATATGGTTATAATACTTCTACATTTTACAGGAAGTAGTATAAGACTAATTATAAGACTATGAAACTTTAAGCATACACATTTTAATTCTAGAGCAACCACTTAAAAAATGTAAAAAAGGTATAGCTAAAAGCTAATACAAAAACTAAAATATAGTCACATAACCAACTATTATGGACTAAATTGTGTTCCTCTGAATTCATAGGCTAAAAGCTTAACCTCTAATACCTTACAATGTGACTGTATTTGGAAATAAGGTCCTTAAAGAGGTAATTAAGTTAAAATGAGGTCATTGGCGGGGGGGCCCAATCTAATATGACTAGTGTCCTTATAAACAGAGGAGCCCTGGCTGGTGGCTCAGTTGGTTGGAGGGCTGTCCTGCACACCAAAATGCTGCGGGTTCGATTCCTGGTCAGAGCACACACCTAGGTTGAGTTTGTCTGTCCAATGCTGTCGGTAGAGACCTGGAGGCTGAGTTCCCCGCATGGTGAGGCACACGGTGGAGTGCAGCGGATGCTAGACAGACAGACTTGGGAGCATTCGGCCCTGTTCTGCTCTAGTGCCGCGGCCTTGGGAAGGTCACCTAGGCTCTGTGAGCCTGTTTTCTTACCTGTGAAGTGGAGGGTAGGAAGCTCTACCTCCAGGCAAGGGTCCAGTTTTGTGGAATCTGAAACTTATGTAACTGTGGGGGTCCTTTTTGAGAGTAAGGACAGACATGGTCTAACTTTTCCCAATGTTGCAACACATGCCATCTTGAGCTTATTTTGGGGGCCCTCCCAGGGCTTTGGAAGAGGCCATGCAAAGATGCTTACATTTCAACAGCCTCTTGCTAAATCTTCCTTTGCTAACCTGCAGCATTTTAACCTTCATTTTTTTAATAATGAAAGGAAGTAACGCACAAATAGAACTAAGTGTGAGTCACAGCACAGAATAGCTAACAATTAAATAGCAGTTTCCATGAGCCGGCAATGTTCTAAGCACTTGACGTGTATTAACTTATTTAATTTTCACAGTGAATTTCTGAGATAGGTGCAATTGAAGACCCCATTTTACAGATTAAAAAATCGACACCCCAACAGTGAAATAATTTGTATCATGTCTCCCAACCTGTGAATGACTTGGCAGCCTGTCTTCAGGGACCCTGCTCTTCAGGGCTGGACTTTCAGGCTTTTGTTGAAAAGCAGGATCTTTAATACCTTTTCTTGAATACGGTGAGCATGCCCTATTGTAGGGAAGTCCCTATATGCAAAAGGAGACTTTTATCCTGCAATGTAGGTAAAAGCCCCAGTGGGGCCCCAGAAGCCTGTTTTCTGAAGGTTGCGCTCATGGTGCAGGAAGACATTCCTCCCCCGGGGAGGTCGTGTGAAAACACCCCCCACCCAGAACACTATACATCCCAACTGCTTGCCAAAGTCCCAACTCTCCGACTTGACACAGTGAACTCTGGACTCAATTAACTTCCGCCCCTCCTTAATATCCCCAGTGGGAGAACGGGAGACAAGTCCAGTTCCCCTTCCCACGTACTTTGCGTGCAGAGAGAGACTTGCAGAAGCTGATTTACTGAGGCTGCCGAAGGGCTGCCCATTTCCCAGAAGTGCCGGGGCACCTGGTTATATGTGTAACAAAAATTGATTTTTTAAAATTGAAGGGCACATGGCATGCCATGGCCCTCGGTGCCAGTAACCTCTTCTTTCCACTGAGGAATGAAATCTTTTGAATGAATCATAGAAAAAGACACGGTGGTGAGGGGTCATCTTCTCCTGGAAGAGCATCTCTGGGCTGTTATACCAAGTGGAGGAGCGCATGTCACGGGATGGGGCTTCACTGGAACGTGCAATTGTAGGATTGCATAGTTTGCATAGTTTGAATTCAGATAGGTTGCAAGATCTGACCTAGAAAAGCTGCGTTTTTCCCCTCTCTCCTTACTTACCATGAAGCTCTTAGCTCATCAAACGTGAAAGCAATCCAGAGTCTTCGGTCTGTTTCTTTCAATCCTGCAGTGGCTTCTCACTGCCCCTGGGATCAAGGTTAACCCCTAGCCTGGTTCAGATGCCCTCCTGGGCCTGGCTCCTGCGGCCGCCCGGGGTCGTCGCTCACACTCCAAGTTCAGATGCAGCACCCCACTTTCTGAGCTTTCCCCACTTCTTCCAAAGCCTCGTGGGTTCTTTGGCCTTCAGGGCCTCTCCCGGAACACTCCTTTTCTTCCTTCTTCTTGCAGAGCAGGAATGAGTTGGCTGTGTGTGTGTGTGTGTGTGTGTGTGTGTGTGTGTGTTTCCCGCTGGCTCAGCATAATCCCCTCTTCTGGTAATAGCATCTCAGTCCTATTGAGAACCCACTCACCCCACTCTGTCTACATAATTTGGGTAAGTGTGACGGAACTATGGGGGTGGAGCTGGACCCATGTCTGGCCAAACTAGAGACAACCTCAGGACTTTTGCTGGCACTCTTGTAACATAACTTTCTCCTGGGGTCTTGAATAGACAGGATGTCTCCTGGAGCTGCTCAGGGCCATCTTTGCCACTGTGAGAGGGAAGCCTGCTCTAATGTGAAGCCACACAGAGGAATGCAGATCCAAGAGACAGAGACGCTTTTCTGAGGATCTCACTTGAGCACCTGGATCTAACCGTACCTGAAGCTACCTATTTTTGGACCTTCCACTTACATGAACCAAATGTGTTTGCTTCATGAGCCAATGTATTTCCATGTTTGCGCAAGGCAACTCAAGCTGAGTTTCTGTCAATTACAACTAAAAAGTTCCTCAAGAATGCACTTTCCCCTTTATTTGATTAATTCTTGTCCATCCTTCACATATTAGTTTGGAAGCTTCCCTGATTCTCAAGTCTGGGTTGGGACTCTCGTCGGTACATGCCCAGAACCCTCTATTCTCCACATACTGACACTATAACAGTGCATTGTAGTTTCCCATTTGCTTCTTTGATTCTCTCCCTAGACTCTGATCCTAAGTATAAGTCTTTCTGTGGTATTTACCATTGTGTCCTTTTTGCCTGGTGCATAGTAGGTTGTTAGTGATTTTTCTTGATCAAATAATTTAATTAAAATCACTGAACATGTTTCTAGGAGGCTACAGCTATCACTTTTGAGAGATTAAGAGTTAATGTATGAATTGCTTTGGTGAGAATTCTGAGACTGAATCAAGATTCATCAAGAAAAATAATGTTGTGGTTGATTAGTGATGTCTGTCACGAGTCTGGAAAGGAAGACCTGTGATATGTGTGCCACATGCCACCATATTTGCTCTTTATTATCACTGAATTATTGTTCTTGGCTCTTTATTTGTTTCATAAGTGAATATTTTGTGTTTTTAATTAGATTATAACCTCCCTGAAGGCATGAATCAGATCTTTGGCTTTTCAAGCATTACAGTTTCTCCGGATCAGACATACAATTGCTCAATAAACGTTTGTTGGCAGACAGACTTACATTCTTTCTAAGTGACAAAGTGCAGACTTCACATTGTAACCGTCCAATCAGCCTCAGCACTTGACCGTGGCCTAATGAGGAAAAGGCCAGGAATCACTTCTCCCATTTTATAGGAAGAAAAAGAGGCACATAGCAACATGTTCCTCCTCTTCCTACTTGACATTTGTGATGGTTAGTTGTGTGTGCCAACTTGACTGGCCAGGGGGTGCCCAGAATAGTATTATTTCTGAGTGTGTCTGTAAGGGTGTTTGTGGATAAAATTAGCCTTTGACTCAGTGGACTCAGTAAAGCAGATTGGCCTCCCCAGAGTGGGTGGGCTTCATCCGATCCGCTGAGGGCCCCAAGAGAACAACAGGCAGAGGAAGGAGGAATTTGCTTCTTTTTTGCTTTCTGCCTGCCTACTTGAGTTGGAACATCTCATCTCATCTCCTCTGACCCTTGGATGGATTTAAATCATAGGCTCCCTTGCTCTCAGGCCTTCAAACTCAGATTCAGAATGACATCGCCAGCTTTCCTGGGTCGCCAACTTGCAGACAGCTGATTGTGGGACTTCCCAGTCTCCATCACTGTGTAAATGATTTGGTCATAATAAATCTCTCTCTATAGCTACTCTATCTCTGTATCTCCATCTTTGTTTCCATCTCCATTTGCATCTCTGTCTCTACCTCCACCATCCTGGTTCTGTGTCTCTGGAGAACCTTGACATACAATGCAGGTGTTATTTCACGGCATTTTGGAGCACGAGATGTTGTACCAATCAAAGGGCTACAGTAATTTCTAAGAATGAAATAAGCAGGCTTTAAGAATTCCTAGGAGTGCAATCAGGGAGTGAGCAGGACGATGTAGGTGATCTCTGCTCCACCCGCCATACTCTACCCTCTTCTCTACTGCAGGGGCCAGAAACCTGCACACCACATTCCCAGACTCCCTGCCAGCTGGCTTCCTGCAGGTTCTACCAATGAGAGGCGCTGGGGGGTTGGGGGGGCGGTGGGAGAGGGGAGAGGTCATTTTCCCAGTTGCTGGTGACATCTCCGACAGGTGTCAGTGGCAGCACCAATAGCAGCAGTGGTGGCAGAGGTGACATGAGGCTTCTGGTCCTGCTCAGGCAGCTCGTTCTGATCAGCCGCAGACTCAGAGGCACCACATCTGTGGACTCTGGTAACCTCACGTCCCCCCTCGTGTTCTTCTAGTCCTTCCAACACCTTAATAATCAATTCCCTGCTTTAAATTCCCTCTGTGAAATACGACATTGGACACTTGCTGATAAAATCAGTTGGTGTAATACGCACTTTTTCGGTTATCTACCTAGCCCGTGATCCCGTTTGCTGAGAATGGTCTACAATGACCCATGTGTATGGAGCCCCGAGGCCAAGTGTTTCCCGTATGAACCCGTCCCTCCTTGGCCATTGTTGACTCACCTGATTCAAACTGAGCCAATCAGATTTGCTCTCCGGGGAATTAAAACATGTGACACACGATCACTGAGTGGTCTCTGCTATTGCTCAAATTTAAAACAAATCAATCTGTGCAGAGCAGCAAGTCTCACCTGGCTTGACACCGTCTCCCAGGGCAATGTCTTGAAATATTTTTGGTTATCACAACTTGGGCGGTGCTACTGCCATCTAGTGGGTGGAGGCCAGGGATGCCGGTAATCGTCCTGCAATGCGAAGGACGGTCCCCACAAGAGAAAATGGCCCTGTCCGAGATCCCAGTGGGGAGGATATAGAGGCTGGAGATTTGGAGGTGGCCGTGCTTGCCCACATGCCTGCTGGGGAAGGAAAACGTAGCTGCCAAGAGAAAAAGGAAGCATTGCTGGCACGTGCGGCAGGCAGGGCAGGTGGCGGATCATGAGTGTGGACGTACCGAGAAATTGTATTTTCCAATGAACTGGTTCCTTGTGGGGCCCCTCCCGTGGGAAGAAAAAATTTACTCGTCTCTGCTGGGTTCAGACGCTGTCTAGTGAGAATGAATGAACCACAGCTGCGTGAAACATGGATAAATCTTAGCAATAAAATGTGTTTGAAAAACAATTCCCTTTAACTTACAGACGATATCGTATCGTTTTTTAGAAAGCTTCCCAAGTAAAATTTTTTACAAATGTGTTGCTTAAGGAGATATGCATAACTGATAAAACTCTGAGGAAAAAGCTGAAAGATGGATACGAATTTGATAATCGGTTCCCCTTGGGACAGGGTCGTGGGAGAAGGGTGCAGGGTCAATGGTATTAGGAATATTTGGGCGTTTAAACTGGGTGCTGGGTTGACAGATTTTTCATTTATTTCTGTTCTTTATGACATATATTTTACATGTAATTTTTTGTATGAATCAAATATTAGAGGGGCCAGCACGCTATGGCCCATTGGCCAAACCTGCCTGTGGTCTGTTTTTGTCTGATCTGCAAGCCAAGAATGGTTTTTACATTCTGAAATAGTTGAAGAAAATCAAAAGAAGATTTTATGACACATGGAAATTATATGAAATTGAAATTTCAGTGTCCATAAGTTTTACTGGAACTCAGCCACATTCAACTCATTTATAAATGTCTATGGCTCTCTATGGCTGCTTTTGCTCTACAATAGCAGAATTGAATATTCTCAACAGAGACCATAGGGCTCGGAAAACTGAAAATATTTACTATCTGGTCCTTTTTAGAAAAAGTTTTTGCTGACCCCTTAAATATCTCATTAAAGAAGAAAACAAAAATTTTTTTTAACTCTCTTTCAGAGTCTAATTCAGTAATTCCAACAGTTCTCCTTGGTAACACTCAGCCTTCCGGTTAATAGGGTCCCGCATTTCTGTGTCTGCTCTGCTGAGATGACCGCCAGGTGTGTGGGGGCAGTATGAGCCCAGGTGGCCTGAGAGATTTGGAGTGAAAGTATCCTTGTGCCTACAGCTTGTCCTGCTGTTGCGACTCCTGGTGTTGCTGGGGGCCCTGGGGTCTCCACAGTGTCTGCTGATGGCTGATGTGGCTGGACATCTGTTCTTCCTCAGCTCAGCCAGGACCCGACTAGTAACTTGCTCTCTCCTTAGCTTTGCGACTCCTTGAGCCATGCTCCCATATCCCACCCCAGTGACCACCACACCCTCCACTGACCCCCTGGCCTGGATGGTCCACCTCCCACTCCAGGCTCTGTGGTAGGTCGCGCTGCCCTTACCACCCAGAGCCCATGATAGATGAGCTAGATTTTGACGTAGCTGCCTTCTGAGTCCCACCCCGTGAAACCACAGGGACTGCCAGGCCCCATCCTTGTGACGTCGGAACCAGGAAGAGCAGAGAAAGCAAAAACACCAAGGCTGCCCTTCGCCTCACCAACTAACGGCTCAAGTTTCACTCCCATGTGACTATCCCTGCGTAGACAAGTCAGCCAGAGAAAGGCAGCGAGAGCCAGTGAGAGCCAGAGAGAAGATCCAGAGCCTTTCATGGGGACTGAGGCAGGAGGTCCTCTTTCCTCAGGTTCCCCTGAGTAAATTGATTACTGTGTAAAATGACTGTATTAGATGGGGATTGTTATCCCCAGAAAACAAGGCTAAGAGAGGTGTATCAGTGATCTACGGCTGTGTAACAAGGTCCCATCTCCTGGCCCAACACCTGAGGTATGAAGATAAGATACAGATGTCTGCTTTCCCCTCCTTGTCTCAGTGAAGTGACTCCTTGTCCCCACCCTGTGATAAGTCTCAGGGCTTGGGTCCAAGGAAGGGGACAGGCTGCACATACAACATGATTTAAAGGGCAAAACTGACATGTACTTATTTCCGCAGGAAACTGCAGAGAAGATAGACTTTTGTGTTACCCAAAATGAGAGGCGTCATTGCCTGGGCTCCGGTTGATTTTCATTCTTGTTTTGTACCTGCAGAAACCGGCCTGCATGTTTGGACTTTGGAATCCATAGAGCACCCCAATTCCCTGTAACAAACTCCTTTGTGTGGTTTAGAAGGACCCCATTGCAATTTTGTTTAAGTTTCTCTTACTTTCAATGAAGAACCTGCTTAACCCAACCCACCTCTCAAAGAATTCTGTAATGCGATCACATCTTTTAGTAGGTGTCTCCTTGATTCGGGGAGGGGAGAATTCCTCCTAAGCACAAATATTTCACTGTTGATGATGTCTTTAAACACCACCCCCACCAACACACACATTTATGCAGCTATTTAGTCCAAAAATGAAAATCAGCTTCTCCCCATCATCCTCAGCTCTTCAAGGGTGTTGAATGATTTTTAAAGTAGACAGTCTAGGAGAAACAATAAAGGAGATTAAAGTGTATTTACTCAACGGACTAACATGCAGGCTCTGGAAGGCAAACAAGAAGTCTGGCTCAGGGTAGCAAGTCCTCAGAACAACCACCGTTTCTGCAGATTCTACCGTGCATTGGGCACTGGCCTGAGTTTGGTCCGCACTTTAGCTCGTTGAATCCCATCGACACTGTGATCTAGCTATTACGAGTCTTATACGGATGAGGAAACGAGGGTAGAGAGCTGTTAACATGGTTTGCACAAGTAGGTCTTACAACTCATTGGAACAGCCCAAATTGGAACACAGGCTCCCTGGGTACCAAATCCTCAGCTCCTAAGCACGTGGCTATAGTGCATACTTAAGTTATACACCAGGAGTTAGCAAACTGGCCCTCTGGCCCCTCCTTTTTGTAAAAAGGTTTCATTGAAACACAACCACACCCATTCACGGAGTATTGTCTGTGGCTGCTTTGCCATGCAATGACAGCCTTGAGTCACTGCAATGGAGACCGTATGGTCCTCGAAGCCTAAAATATTTACTTTTAGAACCTTTATAGAGAAAATTTGCTGGCCCCTGGTATTGACAATATTTTATCAACTGTAAAAAAAGCAAACCACAGAACTGCAACGATACTGCTCCCCCGACAAGTGACGTACGTGGATGATGGTTAAACAAGACAAGAAGGAATTTGTACATATGTTTAAGTCACTAGACAAAAGATCTGGATTGGTCACCGCCCCCCGCCCTCGAGGGATGAGAGGCTTAAAGTTGTCCTAATAAATAATATTTCAAATTAAGAAGGTGATTGAAATTTTTTTGGTGCTGAAACCCAGGAATGAATTGATTGGATTTTTTAAAGACTAAGACAGAAATTGGAACATCTCTGTTTGAATTGGATGGGGTTTGCGAGACACACAAGTGTTTTCTCCTCGGGTTAAAACTCCGCTCTCCTGAGAGACGGTCTGGCTCTTGCTCACTTGTCAGGAGTGAGAAGCATTCCGGGTGTCTCAGAAGGCAAATCATTGCAAATTGTGGGAAACATTGAGATCAAAATCTTTTGTCTTCTGGGGAAATCTGGAAACTTTTACTGCCTTGGAATAGGACATTTTGAGTTTTTGGAGTAAAAAACCTGGGAGCAGCCTGGGGGGTGGAGGGTAAGGAGGAGAAATGGGTGAAATAGCCCCAAAAGGCTTGTTTAGACACCTCACAGCCTGTATTGCTGTAACCTCAGAGGCGGGTGTGTGTGCAGAAAGACCACGTGAGCCAAGCCTTGGAGATCACAGGATCTGCTACTGCCTGGGTGACTCTGCAAAGTGACGTCTCTGTCGTTGCATTAGAAAAATGGAAGGAAGGCAGGCTTTTCTTGTTGGGCTGGTCAGGAGGAGAAAGCGGTGTCGTGCGTGTAAAATGCCCAGAACAGGGTCTGCTGTAGATAATGCTTTTTATTATTTTTGAACTTGGTCAATCATAGGGCATGGATGCCAATCTCAGACCACAAAAGGAGGTAAGCAACAAATGCCATGTTCCTCTACGTTCTGTAAATCAGTATTTCCCAAAGCATATGCAGCTAAAATGATTTTAGGTGAGAACAGATTTAGGTATGTGGACTTGGCTTTCTCTAATAGGACTCGCATGAGAGAAATTTTTACATCTTTACTTCTCCTTGAATCCTTCAAGGACAAAGTCTCCCTGGGGTGCTCGTCTGTTTTAAACTCTGTCCTCTCTAATTCTGACCCATTTCTTTTTGTAACAGAGAGGAAAGGCCTCAGGGAAAGGGTGGGGGAGGGGAGTACATAGCTAGAGTTGATTATATAACATTGCTTGGCTGTCATTGAATATAATTGTTTTCAGTTTCCTCTGCTATATCTCATTTTTTATTAGTGATATGACATTTCTTTTAAGAATAACTTTATCTAAATGAGAAAGTAATATGGGTTTAAGGAAAATATTAACTAAATGTTAAGACAGTTTGTTTTCATAATATATGAGGTGGTGTGTGGTGACGGTAATAATCTTAGAGGTGGGGTTGCTAGATTTAACAAATAAAAACATAAGATGACTAGTTAAATGTAAATTTTAGGTAAACAAATAACTGTTTAGTATAAATATGTCTGAAATACTGAGGGAAGGTGGTCAGAAGAGAAACACTGACCAGCGCAGACAAGCTTGCTCAGCTAATTTCTTCTCAGCAGCTTTGGGGCATACTTTTACTAAGAAATCAGTTGCTATTTATTTGCAAGTACTTTTACATCCAGTAAATTGATTACTGTGTAAAATGACTGTATTAGATGGGGACTGCTATCCCCCTTTCACAGATAAGAAAACAAGGCTAAGAGAGGTGTATCAGTGATTTACTGCTGTGTAACAAATCACCCCCACACTTGCTGGCATAGAATAAAGGTAATTTCTTCTTTCTCATGGCTCTGCAAGTTGGCTGGGCAGTTTCTCTGCTGATTTGCAGGGCTCACCAATGTGACTAAATAAATCTGGGAGACTGGTTGGGTTTAAAGAGCCCAAAGCCTCCTTCCCAGACTTGACTGGGTGTCGGTCTGGAGGGGCACCTCAGTTTCCCTCCACAGAGCATCTCATCCGCCAGGAGGCCAGACTCTCTGCATTACAGTCAGAGGTGAAAGTAGAAGCTTCAAAGTTTCTTAAGACCCAAGCTCTGGGACTCATACCATGGCATTTCCACCACATTATATTGGTTAAATCAAATCATAAGGTCAAGCCCAGATTCAAAGGGGTGGAAAATAGACTGTACCTCTGGGTGGGCGACAAGGCACCCACATTGCAAAGAGGCATACCTGCTGGAGGGGAGGAATTTGTGGACATTAAATAATCAACCATGTGAGTTGACCCAGGTCCATGCCAAGAAAGGGATAGAGGCAGAAAGGGATAGCAAAGCCAGAAGCAGGCAGCGCGTCGGGAAAATATTTTAAAGAAGAGGCAGAGGTCTATGATTCAGTTACAATTCCGAGAGACACGTCTGGTGTGCCTTGCAGCCAGGGCTCGTGGTTAGCTCTGGCGTGGATGCCTGTCTCAGTCTGTTCAGGCTGCGATAACAAAATACCAGAGACTGGGCGGCTTACAGACAACTGAAACATTTCTTACAGCTCTGGAGGCTGGTAAGCCCGAAATCATGGCACCAGCAGATGTGGCGTCTGGTGGTAACCGTGTCCTGATTCATAGCTGGTGCCTTTCGCTGTGACCTCATGGCAGAAGGGGCGAGGGTGCTCTGCGGGGTGTCTTTGATGAAGGCACTAATCCCAGGACACTTTCCAAAGGCTTGCCTCCTAAAGCTGTCATCTTGGGGGCTAGGGTTTCAGCATAGGAATTGAGGCGGGGGGCATATTCAGTTGACAGAAGGACATTTTAGCGTTCTAATATCTTTTTTTTTTTAAAGATTTTATATATTTATTTTTAGAGAGAGAGTAAAGGAGGGAGAAAGAGAGGGAGAGAAACAGTGATCAGTTGCCTCTCTCACATCTCTATGCGGGGACCTGGCCCATGACCTAGGCATGTGCCCTGACTGTGAATTGAACCAGGGACCTTTCAGTTTGCAGGCCTACACTCAGTCCACTGAGCCACACCGGCCAGGGCCAAATTTCCTTTTCATGAAAGTTTCCCTTCCCTTGACAATCTTTAGTCCTTTGATAGACGTGTTTTGGGCCTTCCATTCAGTCTTTACAGTGGCAGCCCCCAGTGTTTGTTTACCTCCAGCCCAGCATCGGTCCCTTCCTGTCCTCTCAGCATCTGCTGCTGTGTGTCTAATGGGCATTTCAAACTCTGCATGGCGCCGCCTACCTCCTAGTCTGACCCAGGTGGACTGTCTCCCTGGTTCCCTGTACAGAACCCTCCCTAGTTTCTCTTCCCTGACCTTCTAAGATGGAACATCCTGTTTCTCCACACAGAAGCCTCCAGTTGCTTCTCATCTCATTCATAGTCAAAGCCAAAGTCCTTCTCATGGAGAGCAAACCATGAACAGCCTTTTCTTCCCAACTCCCATCATGCCTCTGACCCCATGTTATTCTACCCCCTTGGTTCCAGCCACGGGCCTCCTGGTTGCTCCTTCGATACCGCGGGGTCACTCTCAGCTCAAGATCTTGGTCCCAGCTTGTCCATCTGCCGGAATGCTCCTCCCCCTATAATATGACCTGAGGTAAAAGACATGCTCTGCAATGACCCTCTTAAAGGGGGTGGGGGGATAGGGAATTAAAATTTGAAACTAAGATCATTGGTTGGTTGGGAGCAATTAGAAAAATGATTTCAAAATCCTTTTATTTAGTCTTTAATAAAATTACATTTGCAAGCAGAAGCCACACATTTTTAATAACACTTTAATAGAAAGAGACAATTTAAACCATTGATGCGAATACTTCACATTACAAAGCACTGAGTCAACCATTGCATCTGGTTATCTCACTAAGGGTGGAAACTGTCAGGTGTTTGTAAGTGAGACCTTGAAGACTCTGGAGGGTTCTGTGTGGAGAAACAGGATGTTCCATCTTAGAAGGTCAGGGAAGAGAAACTAGGGAGGGTTCTGTACAGGGAACCAGGGAGACAGTCCACCTGGGTCAGACTAGGAGGTAGGCGGTGCCATGCAGAGTCAGAAATGTAAATATAAGCACGGCGGATGAGGAGCTTCTTTTTTTTCTGATTTATGCATATTCTACAACTTGTCCTCATAAAATTCAATTCGACTAAATGTTTTTTTAAATATAACCTTGAGTTTGAATTTATAAACCAGCCTATTCATATTTAACTCAATGACAAGGACTTCACTGACTTCCCAGTCTCTTGGACTTAGGGGAAAAAAACCGTTTTTTTCCATGTGTAAATTAGGTTATGATTAATAAATTAAAGCAAATAAAAATAAGGTATGATTAGAGAAGAAGTAATGAAACTGCGCTTGCCTTTTCCCGCCACATTCAGTGGCACCGGTGAAGCAAGAGACAGGAAGAGGAGGGTGACAGAGGAAGTCCTGGCTGTTACTGCTTCTGTGACTGTCCCCGTGAAGGTGGGCAAGTGTACTGGGAACAAAATAAATTTCACATCCAAAAGGACTTTGGTTCAAGTCCGTGTTTCTGCACTTTCCAGCTGTGTGACCTTGGACAGGTCATTGTACTTCCTCTCAGCCTTCCTTTTCTCACCTGTAGAAATAATGACCTATTTCAAAGTTGTTGTGAGCCCCAAATGAGCTCTAAAGTGTTTATGTAGCACTGAATGTGGGACAAAGTTGTTGGGCTCTTTCTCTCAACTGAGGTCATCTGATGACACCTCAGGATGTCTTTGATCCTTGCAAATCAAAGAAACGATGAGTCCCAGACTGGTTAAATCACTTGTTCAATGTCACAGCGTCCATGAGTGGCAGAGCTGGGATTTGAACCCTCCTATGTCTGACTCCATCTAGTGCTCTTTCCGGTTACATCAGTATCTCTGGAATTTCCACCACCTTCCCCTCACCTTTTGTCAGGTATGCACACCACTGGCAATGTTATTTTCTTAAAGTGTTTCTTTAAATCAACTGATTTTTATTACTGCAATAAATTTACTTAAATAAGACATATTACATTTCGACTCAAAATGGAAAACAAGCATCATTGGAACATAAAGTCAGTAACTGTAATATTTCATATGTATGTACATATACATATATATGCATATTTTTAAAAGAAAACCAAAACAATACTGTTCAGCCTCATCTAGACGCTGTGGCCCACTGAGAGCGCAGCGCCTGGCGCTCTCTCTGTCTTGGTTACAAAGGGAAATTCGCAAATGTCAGAGACTGTTTAAGACGTCCTAGTCCCGGGTGAGACTTTCCACTGGATGTAATCAGAGTGATTGAAAGATAATTGAACAAGGATTATTAATGCTATTACTATGTAATAAAGTGTTTTTTAATATCATATTTGTGTACAGTATATAACCAAACATCACTTCCCATGCACTAGGGAAAAAAGCCCTTCTCTTGGCTAAACACTGTCTTACACTGAGGAACCTCCATAAAAGGTCTTGAAACACATTTTTCAAAGTCGTATGATCACAACCTATGGTAACAAATACATATTCACATTACTATCCTTATCTATATCCGTATCCTTGCCTGTGGCAGGAAGCATGCATAACAAAAGTATTTAGGCTAATACACACATTACTTACTAAGAATTTGTGTTTTGCACATAGGTAGTATTTCCTTCCATTCTCTCCCCTTTCTTTTCTTTTCCTATCCTTGTCAACTTAATTTTGAAAAATGCTAACTGGATCAGTTAAAAAAAACAAACACTGAAGTTACACCAAAGACCAATGATGGATAAAAGCTAAGGAGATTTGGGAGCGAAGGTGGGAGGGAGAGAAAGAGAAAGGGAGAGAGATGTTAGTGTGTCTAAATAACCTAAGACGTGATGCTCAAAGTGTACTTCAGGGATGCTGGGCTCTCATATCTACCAGGGAACCCACAAAATCAAACCTATCTTTGTTCTGCTACAGCAATACTCAGATGTTATTTGCCGTTCCCATTCTCATTCTCTCCCAAGCGTGCGGTAGCATTTTCCAGAAGTTACAGGGCATGTGATGATGTCATCCCCTGATATTAACACATATTGTATTTGTTATTATTCTTTTCACATAAATTAGTAAGTGTTTCAAAAATGTCTCAGCTTTGATTTCTACTACGGTAAAAATCAATAGCTATAACCCATGTAGACAAAAAAATTCTTTGGGGTCC
Source organism: Pteronotus mesoamericanus (assembly GCF_021234165.1). Classification (NCBI taxonomy): domain Eukaryota; kingdom Metazoa; phylum Chordata; class Mammalia; order Chiroptera; family Mormoopidae; genus Pteronotus; species Pteronotus mesoamericanus. Next base: position 9,292,291 of record NW_026555105.1, read on the forward strand.
TTTAAAACTTGTTAAGAGTGTGAAGGGGGACATGAGGCCAAAAGCCTTGAGAACAACTTCTTTTTAAAAAAAAAAATTGCCTGTTGGATTAATGAATGAAGGATTAAGTTGTGTAGCAAGCTGGGGGAGAGAAAGAAAGCTTTCGTTCCACTCTGGTTCCCAGGGAAGGTTTCACACGATGGACAGAGAGCTCCCCCTGGGTACTGAAGGTTCAGGTGGGTTTATTTTGTCGGGGGACATTCCAGTGAGGAGGCTCAGCAGGTGCAAAGGCCAGGTGGTGGGAAGGGGAATGGGCAGGGTCGGGGGGTGGGTTGGGTGAGACCGACCTCACTCAGTTGGAAGATGCAGTTTGGAGTAGGCATCCTGGGACGAGCGTTGAAGATCCTTCTACCCTTTGGTGGTCTCTGAAGCTGACTGGGAGTCCTGTGGCCCAGAAAAAAACCAAACAGCCTGGTCTGCATTCCCTGAACGCCCCTCCCGCTGCTCCTGGGAGCCGAGACCTCACCCACGGGTCCCCCATGTCGCATGGGGTGGGAGCCTACAGTCCACCACAGAGCTGAGCAAAACCCAAACTGTTTCTTTTCTTTGGAAGGCCTCTAGAAACAGGAAGAGAGGCTGTTTTCTAGGATTTGCCAAGAGTTAAGTCATTCCTCGCTGATACAAACAATTTCTCAGGTTACTCTTTGGGGCCCAGGAACATTCATGAACTGCGCTGGGTTTGAACTCTTCAACTCTGAACTTCAGTTCCCTGGGTCATCTGCCTGGGGCTGGGACACTGCTCTCCAGCCCTGCCTGGGTTTTCAGAGACGTGGCCCAGCCACCTCCGGGGTGAGACCTCAAGCAAATCCCCACCCGGAGCTGCTGTGCGGCATAGGCTGACTTCAGTCTCCCTCCTGAGGCAGGCCCGCGGATGCCAGCTTCCCAGAAGTGCGAAGCCAGGTGTGTCATAGGGAAGCAATGTGCAGATGTAGAGGCCATCAAGAGTGTGCAAATTCAGGGAAATTTGTCATCTATTGTGCCATGTCCTGTCCTGTGCGCCTTGAATGTTTTTTCTCATTTAATTCTCATAGCCAGCTAGTAAGGCGCTGTGCAGTGGTTCCTGAGGGGGAGAAAAAAAATCTTACTCTTTTATGCATGAAACACAGATATACTGTACACGCGTGGTATGAAAAGTCCATGGAGAGGAGGTGAAATGAAGGGGAAGATGTCTTAAAAAATCTCCTTAGGGAGGCAATCACGAAAAATGGTGAAGTGCTGGTCTAGACGTTGCTGTTGTGCCAAGATCTCCTCTCAGAACCGCCCCCCCCACCCTCCCACCCCCGGCCCGGGGAGAAGCTGTGCTTCCTCACCTCCTGTCTGCAGCGTGGCACCCTCCCCGATGTGGGTGGCCTGTGGCTTTACGGGAGGCCACCCCCAGCCCCGGGTGAGTGCTGGGGCCAGACTCAGCGTCATAGGTGTGACCTGCACAGTCACCCGGGGCCTGTGCCGAGAATGGCTCTGCATCGGGTTAACGCTCTGCTGTCACGGTCTTGAAATTCTTAATGATTCTTAAACGAGCGCCCCCCGCCCCGGCTTCTTTCTGCACTGGGCCCTGCAGTCTTGCCGCCAGGCCAGCCTGGGGGCTTTCCTTAGGACCTGGGCTTGAAGCCCAACGTCACTACCTCTCAGCTATTTGACCTGGGCAAATGAACGAACCTCTCTGAGCCTCAATTTCTTCTCCTGTGAAAGAGGAGTAACACGGGACTTACTTCAAAAAGTTGTTGGGAGCGAGGGGGGTTTGGGTTAACGTGTGTGAGAGGCACAGTCCTGACCTGGCATAGAGTTAGCGCCTGCTCCGAGTAGCCGCGATGGTTTTTAGTCTTCCAGAGAACAGGCCTACGGCCGCGAGGTTCTACCCAGAGCTCTTCTCAGCGAAGTCTGCTGGTTTTGCCTGGTGGTGGCTCTGATTGGTTTGTGTGGGGTCCACATTTGTTCTGATTGGTCGATGCCTGCACTGTACTTGTTTTTAGAACAGTGGGACCGTCTCCCGTGCTTACAACTGTTCTTTTCTTCACTTGACCCTCTCTTATCCCTGACATTCTGGATCCTGTGAAGGTGCTGCTCCAGCAGCAAACCATCCCTCCTTCTAGGACCTGTGTGCTGCCAGGTGAGGAGCCATCCAGCCAGCTGCACTGCCGTTTAACACATATTCACAATTGTCAAAGTGCGATTTTGCACGCAGATCCACGCTTGAGATGTCACATCCAGGCAGAGTGTGAACTGGGTAGGTTTTGGGGACATTATCTCCACGTCGTCCCCTAGAACATGGAGATTTGGGGTGCCTTATGAAAGCTTTTTCTGTTTTACATTGAGGGGCATGTTTTATGTCTTTTACCCATAGAAAGGAGACCTGGTCCAAGGTATGGGAAGGGAAAGTCAGATTCTCAGATTATGTGTTTGCACAGGGAAGGTGGATTGAGGTGAAAGGCCATTTGTGGTCCAGAGGCAAAAGCAACAGAAGAGAATTAGGAACAAGCTCTGTCCCAGCCACGCCACCGACCTCCTGGGGGAACTTGGACAAGTCATGCACCTTCTCTGGGTCTCTGTTTCTCCATTTACAAAATAAGGGGTGTATCAGTGGTTTTTTTGGTTGAAAGTGACCAAAACGAACAAACAAACAAACAAAGACAGCTCAAACTCACATAAGCCGCAAAAGGAATTTTATCAGCCTATGGAACTATATGTGGCTTCAAGCACAACTGGATCCAGCTGTCCTGACCCTGTGACAGAAGTCTCTTTTCACCCCTTGGCTCTGATTTCACTTTCTGATTGACTTTTCCCTACGCTGGTAGCAAAGATGGATTCACCATCTACAAGTTTACCCCTCAGTAGTTCAGTATCCTCCTTTGCTGACAGAGCAAAGCTGAGTTTGACTCCAACTCATTCTTCTTAGAGATTCTTTATTCTTGGATCACATGTTAACCCCTCAACCACTCAGTGTGCCCAGGGAGAGGCCACATTTTCATTGACTAGGCTTAGGTCACATGTCCACTCTTAAACTAACCCCTGTGGCTGGGCGAAGAATACTCTGATTGGCTGAGCCTGGGTCACATGCTCACCCTGAACAGAATCTGGGCGAGAAAAGTTTTTCCAAAGGAAAGTCAGACTGAATTAGCTGGAGGAAAAGAGATTCACGCTGAGATGGCAAAATTACTTCATTGGGAAGAAGTTGGGGTAGATCAATGGTTTATAGACTGGGCTCAGGAGAGACATGAAGGGAATCTCCAAACATTTAAAACATTCTATCCATGTTAAAATAATACAGTCACATGGTTAAAAACTCGCTCTTTTCACTCTGTACCTTCCCACTCCTGTTCCTCAGCTACTTCCCCTTCCCAGAGGCAGCAAATATCACGAGTTTCTTGGGCATCTGTATTAGTGTCCTGCTGGTGCTATAACACATCGCCACAAATATAGTGGCTGAAAACAACAGAAATTTATTATTTTTTCCTTCTTAGGATAGAAATCCAACAGGCCTTATTGGCTAAAATCAAAGTGCCATAAAACCCAGTAAAAAGCAGCTTCACACATTCAAATGGGTCGTATATCTCCGGAAAGCGTGCAGCCAGTAATTGCCCTGCTTCATGACCACCATTTATTTTTAAGGACATAGAATGCAGAGCACACAATCAAGGGAAGCATTGCTTTATGAAACTTTTGTTTCAGTCTTTGGTGCGTGAGTGTCTATATGTGAACTGGGTCATGATAGCAAAAGAATTTTTTTTTTTACTATGAATCATAGTCAAAAATGTTGGGAAATTATGATTATATAGTTCAGTGTTTATGTGAAGTTTTTCTGGGGTCAGACTGTCTGCTTCCATCACTCGCCAGCTGTGTGGCCTTGAATAACTGACTGAATCTCTCTGGGCCTCAGTTTTCTGGTCTGTAAAATGGAGATAATAATTGGCCTTGCCTTGTAGGGCTTGTGGGATGATTAAATGAGCTGAAACGTACCAAGTGCTTAACACAGTGCTTGGCACATGTAAGCATTGTCATTATCGTTGTTTGTATTATCTTTATTATTCTTTTAAGAATGAGGAGGAGTGAGATTTTCAGGGCAGAGAGAGCAGGGGTTAGACAGGGATTTTTGTACAGGCAGGGAGAGTGGCATCAGGTCAGAGAAGGGGAAACAGGGTGGGATGGGGAGGGGGGTGTCCCCAGACCAGGTGACAAGACGCACAATAGAACAGTGGTGCTCGCTCTTCCAGCTCCAGGTGGCGGTGTGGGAGACGCAGGTGAGTTTGTAATCCGAGGGGGTGCCAACCATGAACCTACCCAAATCCTCCAAATCTGAGCACAGATTAGTTGATTTAGTTCATTCATCCAGTCAGTAAGGATTTATGAACCTCTAGTGTGTGTCAAGCCTTGTTCTAGAGGTGGGGACTCCTGGAGAACCAGGGGGACAGTGCCCTTGTCCCCATGGTGTGCAGCCTTGAGCAGTGCAGGCATTAGACAGGTGGGCGATCACAGGCGTGTGAGATGGTATTAAGGAGAAATGCAGGACATTGAGGGCAGGTAAAATAGGGGCTCTGAGGTACCTGGGTAGGAGGTGCAGGAGGAATTCCTCGTGGAGGCGTGTTTGGCCAGCGATCTGCACAGCGAGTAGAAGCAGACAAGGTCAGAGAGGACTCAGGTGGGAGGTGACATGGCCTTGTGCAAGGACTATGCAAATTCAGTGTGGAACCCAAAGGGGAGTAGCATCAAAAAGGAGCCGGGCATCACGGGACTGCGGACAGCAGTGTTGAAAAGAGGCCACTGAGAAGAGAGGCTGCGGTCTCCTGGAGTCCTCGACGGGCAGGAAGCAGCATAAAGGTCTCGTGAGTCTAGGAAGGAAGAAAACAAAACAAAACTTGAGAGCTAAAGTAGAAGGAAGGCATGCCAATGTTTAGCGAGAGAGGGCTAGGAGGCAGCTGCTCAGGGGAATGCAGACTGGGGGCCAAGAAGAAGTGACAAGAAGGAGGCCCCCAAGTCAACTGGGGACCAGCTGTCCAAGAAACTCCAGACCCCATGGCACTTTCTGGCAAAATGCCAAAGGTTCTTCACTATCAGGATCTGTGGGTGAGAATGAGCAAGCTAAAATTTCGTTCAGGTCAATGCCAGGGTCAGCCTGTGGAGTCATTCATTTATTCAAAAAGCATTAATCAAACGATGCTTTGAAGTCAGAAAGGCCTGGGTTGAAATCTGGAGTCTGTCACTTATTAAATTTTTAAGAATGTGTCCACTCTCTGCCTCAGTTTCCCTATCTGTTACTTGGGAATGGCAATACCTACTTTCTCAGGGGGTGGAAAGCATTAATCTTGGGAATGGACTGACCACAGTGTAGGCTCCTAGGAACTGTTGGTTCTGGACTCTAGGCGGGGCTTAGGGGACACACGAGTGAAAAAGGCAGGAAGCTGTAGTCTTCTGGGGGAGACAGACAAGAGAAGAGGTCATTACTATATCCTGTGATTAGGGACACAATGTGGAAGCGCCGAAGACTGGACGCAGAGAGAGGGGATGGATCCCTTGGGTCAAAAACTCAGCTGCTCACGAATTCATAGGTTATTCCTCAGAGTTGCTCAGGTCTCTTTTATTTGTACATGACAGAAATGCAACTAATACTGACTTTCATTGGCTCATACAATGAATAAGAACAGGGGAAAGGCTTCAGGCCTGGCTGGATCCGGGTGCTCATTGGAGGTCCTAAGCACTTGTTCTCACTCTGTGTTTCTAATCTGCTTTCTCAAGCAGGCTTGTGGTCAAACGACCTCCAGTAGCTCCAGGCATATTTCCTCTCAGTTTAACTACTCTAGCACAAAGAGAGCTTTTTTTTCTCAATTATTCCAAACAAATGTCAAGCACTGAGTTTGTTCCATTGGCTTGGGTCCTGTATCCATCTCTGAACGAATCACAGGGGCCAAGAGAATACACTAGGCTGATTGGCCTTTCCCGAGTCACGTGCTCAGCCTTAGAGTCCAGGTGGGAATGAGACTGGGCAGAGTTCAAGCCCACAAGACCACATGATTCTGTTCTCCTCCATTAGTTTTAGTCTCACATATGCTGCCACCATGAGGTGGCAAGATGCACCCTACTCTGTCCTTCTGTTGTCCAAAGAGGAGAAAGGACAATGCCATCTGAGTGATTTCTCAAGGCAGAAGCGTGGTGCATGCTCTAATAGCAGGTATAACACAACGTAACTGAGAGACTGAGTCTTAGGGCGCTAGAGAACTGAACACAAAGATTGAAATAAGAGTTATTGGCTGAATACAACCCCCACCACCAAACATTTGTTAGTCATGAGGGAAGATTGACATTTCTGCCTGCATGATGTTTTACTAAACCGGACCTTGGTTCTTAATTATAGGGATTCACGTATGTATATGTGTCGCATAGAGATTTAAAATGCTCCTCTTGGTTTCTTATCCTGTGTTACGTGCTGTAGCCAGTAAAATGCACACCCCACCACTCACACTCTCGGCCAGGTTCAGGAAAGAAGGAGCCGGTACCCAGCTCCCAGGAATGGACACATGGCTCAGGCCTGGTCCGTCAGAACCCCCCAGCTCCCTTCACCAAAGGGAGGAGCCAATCCGAGGCATCTCCAGGGTGAGTCTGGAGCAAATGGCACTGTTTTGAGGACATGCGCTAAGTCTTCATGCTGGAAGCCTGGAGCTACTGGTGCTAAAACACGGGGACCCTGCGACCAGAGAGAGAGAGAGAAAGAGCTCTCATGATGTCACTGGAATACCGGATTCCACTTTGCCTAAACACCATGTATAGATATTTCTTTTAGCAAGTTAAATCAGTAAGCCCCCCCTTTTTTATCTTTAAATTAAACCTTTTTGAGATGAATTTCTGTCCCTTGCAACTGAAAACATCCTGCCTAATACAGAGATCATCGTTACTCTTGTCCCCGCCTTGCTGTGATGCAGAGCCTGACTTTCAACCCAACCCAGTGCTTGACTTTGGATGGATTTGCTTTACTGAATAAGCATCTTTGGAGTCCCTACTATGTGCCAGTCCAAGAGCCAGTCTTATCGACACAGACACAAATAACACACAGTCCTCTGCCTCCATAGAGACACATCCGCGGCTTATTATGGCAAACCTCAGATTGTGATAAGGGTAGAAAATCAATTTGTTCAAAGCCATTTGTTAATCTGTAATACAAACAAGAGCTGAACTGGTAAGGCCATAATTGTAAGCAAGGCTTATTTCCTGCCAGTTCAATCTGTCCAAGGAATATGCGTAATATAGAGGAGAGGACTAATAGCAAAGTAGCAAGTAAGTAGCAACATAAAATAAAATGAAATAGAGATAAAGTATGACCGGGCTCAGGCAGAGAGAGGCACACTGTGCTATGGAGGTATCTAGTCTGGGCTTGGTGACACATATGACGACTAATGTCATGATGAAATATATGTGTCAATTTGACCGGATCCCAAATACCTGGTGTCCAGGCATTTGGTCAAACATTATTCAGAATGTTTCCATAACAGTGTTTTTGGATAAGATTAACATTTAAATTGATACACTGAGTAAAGCAGATTGCTGTCCCTAGTATAAGTAGGCCTTATCCAATCAGCTGAAGGCCTGAAATAGAACAAAAAGACTGACCCTCCTTCAAGGAAGAGAGAATTCTTCCTGTGTAGTGTCTTTGAACTGGGACATTGGCTGTTTCCTGCCTTTGGACTCAACTAAAATATCAGCTCTTCCTGGGGCTCGAGTCTGCTGGCCTTCAGACTGGAATACGCCATTGGCTTTCCTGATTCTAAGGCCTTCAGACTTGAACTTACAGCTAAACCATCACCTCTCCAGCTTGTCAACTTACCCTGAAATCATGGAACTTGTCAGTCTCCATAGTCACACAAACCAATTCCTGTACTGGTATCTATTTCTCCATCTCTATTATTTATCAAAGCAAAGAGCAAACTTCATGTCAAGGTTTGTCATTCCTGGTACAATTAGGGAAGCTTTAGGTCATGTTTGCTTACGAACAGAGATGTTAAAATTCTGAATAAAATGTTAGCAAATATAATTCAGTAAAAGAATAATATATCATTAGCAAATAGCACCTGTTTTGGGAGGCAGGAATGGTTCATCATTAGAAAATCGGACAGTGTAACTCATTGCATTATTACATCAGCAAATTCACAGAGGAAAAGCAGAGGTTATATAAAAATATGCTGGAAAGGCATTTGATGAAACTCTACAGCTGTTCCTAGGAAAAACTCTACCTAAAACCAAGGAGAGAAAGAAGCTGTGTGAACAGAATAAAAACAATCACTACAAACTAACAGGAAACGTATTATGATACCGTGAAACATGAAATCAGGGCCCAGTAAAATAAGAAATAATGCAGGATGGCTAGGTCTACACTGCTATTTCAGTTTCTAGCTAATGCAATTATACAAGGAAATGAAATACATAGTGTAAATATTCAAAATAAGGCAGCAAAATTCATCTTTCTTGGCAGATGATATAATTGTATCATTTTACACTCTCACCAGCAATATTGAAAAATCCCCATATTGCCATATTTTTGCCAGCACTGTGTACGGCTCTTTCAAATCTTTCCCAGTCGAATTGCTTATTTTTCTTTAAAAAAGGGAAAGCAATCTCACGATTCTTTGAATTCTTTTTTTTTTTTTTTTTTTGATCATTAGGAGAAGTCCATAACCCTTTTATTTTTCTTTTAGAAAAAAAGTTGACAAATTTAGGAATTCATTTCTTCCTTCAGGTGACAAATATTCAGAGTGTCCTTTGTGCCACACGCTGTGCTCCTGCGGATGAGGTCATGGAAGTGCAGAGTGGGGACAGACATCTGGTCCAAGCCCGTGGTTTTGTGGATGAAGAAACTGAGGCACAGAGGTCAACGATTTGCCCAAATCAAACAGTGCGTTAGTTGAGGATCTGGAACAACAACTTGGGTCTCCATGCCCTTTTTAAGACCAAATACTGCCTCAAAAACTAAAACAGACTGTAGACTATTTACCTGGAAGGGTGATTTGGGGCAAGGGGGTTGGAAGTGAGGCTGGAATGAAGGAAAGAGGTTTAGTCCAACCTCAGTAGCGGCAGGGACTTGGCTTTGGTCTGCAGAGTGTTGCAAACGTGACATTCTGCAGTTGGTCCCCAGAGTGCGGAGAGAGGAGCGAACGTCAGGAAATTAGCTCTGTTGGCTGTGTTTGGCATTCTGAACCCCTCCCCCGCACCCTGCCCCCTCCCCAAACCCATTTCAGAAATCCGGTCCCATTTTTCTTGCCTCTGACCCTGGTGGCTGAAATTTCTCTCTGTATCATAAAACCTGGGGTTGTAAAATTCATATTGTAACTTTAAGAGCCACATCTGTTTTAATCATTTTTTTGTTTGTTTTAAGAACACAACGGGATTTTAATGGCAGCAATAAAATGGAAAAGTTGAAGGAAATTATCACAGATTTGTAAAGCTATAAGGCAGCTTCCTGGGCTCATGTGAGCAGTCAAATTACAAAGAAAGAACTCAATTGCTTTTATTGCAGGCAGATCTCTGGTTTAAGCATTTCTCAGTTTAATCTATTGATGAGGATTAGCATTTTATTCACTTCGGCACTCATAACAGCTTTGGTACACATTACCTTGATGGGCCAGGCTGGTGAGACTCATGTATCTCAGAGATGCCGAGAAACCCAGAGAAAGAGCAAGAGGGAGAACTACTGGGTCTGGCAACTCAGACAGACATGATTCTAATCCTGAATCCGCCATGTTTACCTGGGTACATGGCTTTAGGCAGAGTCCTAACTCCTCTGCGCTTCTCCTTCTTCATCTGCATATGGGACCGTGTGAGCAAGTTTGGCAGGGAAATTATACAAGGAAACCACTGAGCATGTCGCTAGGCAAACAGTAGCTGCTTCATGACGGGTGGCTGTCATCTGGTTCTGCTCTGATGAGTAAGCTATTGTAGGTGTCCTATCTAGGTCCTCACGCACTGACCTCATCTCCCTAAATGATGCTCAGTGCCCTGCAAACACCCGTGATTCTTCACCTGAGGCTCCTTTTCTGGTTTTGGCCCCCGTGCAGGGCAAGCCAGAGTGCTGAAGTGTTAATGGCCCCAGAAGCAGACCTCACCCAATGACAGATGGGGGTTGGAGGAGAACCGTCTCTGCCCCCTCTCCCTGCAGGAGGCACATGTTCTGCGCTGCCTCCCAGAGCACCCTGGGGGATAACGCTCTATGTGGGGGGCGGGTAACTTGCTTGGCAACATAGTCTTTCAAACCATTTTTTAAGAATTTTTAAAATTACAGTTGACATTCAACATTATATGAGTCTCAGGCGTATAGTATAGGGGTTAGACATTTCTGTAGCTTCCAAAGTGATTCCCCCTGATAGTCTATGGCACCTGACACCGTGTGTAACACGGTCTCGATTGGCTTCTTCCTCTTCTTTGTCTTATATCTTAGTCCGGTTGGGCTGCTGTGACAAAGTGCCCCAGTCTGGGTGGCTTATAAACAACAGAAATTTATTTCTCACAGGAAGCTGGAACTCCGAGGTGAGGGAGCCCGCCGGCAGCGTTCTGGTGAGACCCCCTTCTGGGTTGCAGACTTGGTGGTGGAGGGTAGGCGGGCCCTCAGGGCCACCTTTCATAAGGACACCAATTCCATTCATGAGGGCTCCTCGCTTACCACCTGATCGCCTCCCGGAGGCCCCACCTCCAAGTCCCGTCACCATGGGGAGTAGGTTTCAACAAAGGAATTTTCTGGGGTGACACAAACATTCAGACATACCATTGAATGTACAGAGAGAAAGGATGGGATGAGGAAGATGGGAGGGACAAGGAATGGTCCTCGGATGCTCTAGTAACTGCTGACGGCCGGTATCGCCATCTTTGCCTGGGAGCCCCTTGCCCTGACGCTGCGGGCAGAAAGGAGTGCCCACAGGTTAACACGGCCCCCCCAGCAGCTCTGAAGCAGTGACTCTTGGGAATTAGTGTATAGACACCCAGCTCCCTCACTCCTTGGACAGAGTAATTCTGAGATGTGTACTCTGCACCGTTTTCCAGGGTTTGTCTGAGGGAGGACACTGTGGTCGCCGACGTGGCCACTAGCTTGATAAGGCACGTTCTGCTGCATGCTTCTCCCTCCTGTCTCCTTCCCTGTTTCCCTTTGGATCGGCATCTCTCATTTCTCAAACGACATGTCCTCGACTCTTTGCCCTGGTGGCTGCTTCTGGGGAAACCCAAATGCCAGGTGTCTCTGCTCTTTGAGCGATGAGAAGTCAGTTAGGAAAAGAATTGGGTAAGATTGAAACAAAAGTGGAGCTGGAATTTTATTTATTTATTTATTTATTTATTTGCTGGTGCCGTTTTCTGAGATGTGGAAGATGGTAGGAGAGTAAGGATGAATCAAAGATCCCAGTGTAGCCGTTCAGAGCGCAACGTCTGGAGCCAGGCCCCTGGGTTCACATCCCAGCTTGGCCACTTATCACCTGCAGGAACTGAGGCAAGTGGTGAAGCCCCTCGATGCTTTGACTTCTTTATCTGTAAGACGGAACGGACGAGCACCAGCGAGGGCTGGGTCCTCGTGAGGACTGAATGCGTTAATATAGGTTCAGCACCTAGAAAAGTCCTGCTGTGGTAAACACTCTTTCTTCTTCTTCTTCTTCTTCGTCATCATCATCGTCGTTGTCATCGTCATCATCAGTAGTACTTTTTTATTATTATTCCAACTGCTACTGTTACTGCTTTGGACATAAGATTGAGATGTCTGTTGACATCCAATTATATCTGGCCCAAGTGCTTCTAACTCTCCGGGGACAATGTGCTGAGATAATGACAGACATGAAAGGGTCTGGAAAACTCTTTGTTTACCCTGCCGTCTGCCGTCTGAGCTCCAGAGACCGTGACTAACTCGCCTTGGTCCCAGGGCTAGATGGGGGCTGCACACAGCGGGGACTCAGGGTGTCCACTGCTGGGGTAACCAACAGAGTATGGTTGCAGGTAAGGGACATCAATGCCATGATGTCAGTAGGGGTCCCAGATAGGATCGCTTTGGGAGCTGCTTTCATTGCCCCCAAGGCAGCACCAGTCTACGCCCGCCCGAGCTGCAAAGTTTTTCTGAGATGGGAGGGTGCAGGGCAGGAGCTTTGCAGGGCTGAGATGCGGCAGCGCCAGAGCCTGCTGTAACCCGAGCTGCCCAGGCTTCGGCAGAGCCCGCTGGGTATTTCTGACAAATGTCGCCAGCCCAGGTAGGCACACCAGCTCCCGGCTCCTCTTAGACAAGGGCTGAACATAGAGATCATGACTCTTTGCTGAAAATAGCTAAATCCCAAAAGATGCTTGAAAAACCGAGCTCACTGGCAGTGAAAGTGTCGGTTGCTATAACCTATGAAAGGCAAACTGACAATATCTGGTGCCTAGTGGAGCCCTACTGGATTCTGAGATCAAAGGAAAAATATGCATCCCTAATATATATGCTTTTATGTAATTTTTTTCATGGCTTAGTTCTTTCCAGAAGGATATTTTGAAAATATTAGTAATAAGTTTGCTTCTGTGGAAGCCAGGAAAGCACAAATTCTGTTTGAGGTATATATAAAATAAAGCTGTGAGTTTAATATGCCTAACTTTCAGCTTTTTAATTTATATATTTTTGAACTACTTTAATGTTCTGGAAAAAGTTATCATTAAAGAATAAATTAAAATGTCGTTATAGAGAGAGAGGCATACACTTCCTTTGGCCACAGGCTCCGATATAGCTTAGTATGGCGCTGCTGGATTCTGTCGGTAAAATTTCAAAATTTTGTTCATCAAGGATTGTTTTTAGCATTAATTTTGATTTTTAAAAATATTGCATTCAATATGATTTATCTTGATTACTAAGTGGGTTTTTTTGTTTTGTTTTGTTTTGTTTTGTTTTGTTTGGTGTCCTCTTAAATTTTGTGCCTGGCTGAGTAACTCGATCATCTCCCCCTGGTCCCAGTTCTGGTGGAGCCAAGCCAGAGCGAGCCTGACCCCAACATACCTCCCCTAGGACCTGACACCACAGAAAATCCTCACAGCACAGGACACAAAGATATGCATCCAACAGCGATCACTGCAGCCTTGGGGGCCAACCACAGAGCCCCCCACCCCTGCTGCGAGAGAACTGCTTGAATATGTGATAGTCCACAATAGGATGGCACATGCTTTAGCTGCAAAAAGTATGTATGATTGCTTTGACTCTGCCGGCCCAGAAAAACGTCTAAGAAATATTAAGAAAAAAGTTACAAAATCAAATCTACAATGAAGCTAATGTTTCTATTGGTGCTGTTTGAAATGTTTTGTGAGCATTAGCTCAGTGACTCTCACAACCTTTCTAAAAGGTTAGAGATGAGGAAACCCGAGCTCAGAGAAGTTAAGTAACTTTCCTAGGCACACACAGCAGGGAAACAGGAGAATCAGGTTTTTTGAATGCAGGCAGGCAGTCTAGCCCCAGAGTCCAAGATCTTAACCACCAAGTTAAAGCGCCTCTCATTTGATTTCGGAGTTTATATTTATGTATGTACATATAATGTAGGAAAAATCTGAGGGCAAAACACAAAACTATTACTAACGGTTATCTCAGGTGGAGGTGAAAGCATAGGATGCTTTAGCTTTGACTCTTATATAATAATTTAACAAAGTGTAAAATCTTAACAATGAGTTATGCGTATCTTAATGATAAGAAATAAGAAGAATACATTATTAAGTTCTTACTGTGGACCGGGTGCTAGGCACTTTTAAAGCACTCAACTCTCCAATGGCCCTATTGTGACACCATTCTACAGCTGGGAAGACTGATGTTGGAAAGGTGGAGGGACCTGGCCTGAGCTCCAAAGGCTGGGGTCAGAGTTCAAACTTGGGTCCCCAAAGCCAGATCATACCAAATGCTGTGTATTGCTTTGTGCCTTGCTTGCCTTCCCTAGTGCCCTGCAGAGCTGTACTGCACATTCCCGGTCAATCCCCTATTGCTGGGCATTTAGGTTGCCAAAAGGAGCTCACTCTTTTTGCAGCGAGGGGGACAGGGAAGATCGCTTGGCCAGAGGCACGTGGCGAGGGGCTGAGCCGAGGGCGTGGCTTGGTCCCTTAGCCTGCACGGTTTTCTCGGTGGCCCCTTCCCCAGATTCCAAGCCTGAAAGGAACCTCCTTGCGGTGAGGGGCCCGGCTCTGGTCCCGCCGGCCGGTCCCTGGAGTATCCTCGGTGCCTGCTGCCGCGGGCGGCACCATCTGTGCCGCGCAGGTGTGCCCGCCCCCCTGCCCAACCTGGGGGTTGCGAACACTGGGCTGATTGTGGCCCCCGCGCGCCCGGCTGGCAGCTGCGCCCGGGCTGCCATCTGCGTGCGCCGGCCGCCGGGGAAGGCCGCTGGCGGGTAGGGGTGAGGGGCGGGTATCGCGGGGAGGGGCCGCCGGCACTCACCCTCGCCGGGCCCCATTCAAGCGCTGCCAAGGCCTAATTGATGAGAAATGGCCCCGAGCAGGTGCGAACCTGTCTCCGGAGGCGGCGGGGAGCCGGGAGGGGGTGGCTGCTTAGTGGGAGCGCAGCTGTCGAGGCGTCATTACCGCTCCGGCCTCCCTGGGGCATTCCAGCCTGGAGGTGGGGTGAGGGTGGAGCGGGAGAGCAAGCGATACGGGAAAGGTGGTGGGCCAGGGGATGGGGAGGGGATCCCACACTCCTTTGTCACACCGGGGGTCCCCTCCCGCCAGGACCTTAGGTCTCCAAGGAGCGTGTTAGGCTCCTGTGACCTTTCTCATTGGAGGAGACTGAAGCCAGGTGGGACCAGCCTCACACCCGAGGACACCCAACAAACGGCAGTGCCGCCTGGACTCCTAGTCCAGGGTTGTCCCCAAGAGACCCTCAATGGTATCGAAGGACCCCTCCACTTACATTTTGTTTTGTTACTTCGGATATGTATATGAAATGCTGGAGGAGGGTTTTGAAATTATGTCCTATTTTATAACCCTTTTGAGCAGTCCTTCCCCCCCCCCAAATAACAATCAAAATGCAATCAAATTGTGCTTTTTCTAAGTCGTTTACAGGGCTGATTTGTACAACTACAGTTGCCTCGGCCTTGAGGGCAGGTGGGCCAGTGACGTGGCAGGGGGTCCCGTTGCGGGGCAAGCCACCGCTCTGCAGGACAGGCTTCCTACTCACCTGAGCTGCTGCTCTTCGGTCATGGAGACTGAGGGGACAGCTCATTGAGATGTAATTTCCAAAGACTCAAGATGAGGCCCTTCGCAGCAGTGCAACTCGGGGGCAAGGGGTCCTCCTGATCCTACCCCTCACCTCCCAGAGCACCTGCTCACTCTGGTGCCCAGAGGACAGTTGAATGGACCCCACATCCTCAGCGTCAGACTCGGGGCCGGGTTCTTGCCTGCGGCAGCATCTCCCGCTAGCCATCAGAGAACGCTCTTCTCAAAATGACGATGAAAGCTCATCCCCCACTGCTGAAAACCCTCTGAAAATGGCCTAGTCACAGGAAGAAAACTTCAGTGCCTCCCATGACCTGTGGTCCAGAGAGCCGTCTTGCTTGAGGACACCTCTCTTGCCTTGGTATGTATGAATCCTGCCACATTCAGGCAGTTTTCTGCACTAAAGTGCCTGCTAGGTGCCAGGCATTGCTCTAAGTTTTTAGGAAACAGCAGTGAACAAAACAGACCAAAATCCCACCTGCACCAGGCTGGCATTTTAGTGGAGGAGGCAGACAAGAAACAAACAATTAAGTTATAACAGTGCGGCTGACTCAGTGCTTCAAAGTCATCACCGTTACCCTTTCCTCGGCACCTTGGCACATGCTGTTCCCATTGCCTGCTGCATTGTTCCTTAGACATTCACAGGCTTGGAAGCTTCAGAGCTTTGTTCAACGTTGCCTTCTCATTGGGACCTTCCTGAGCATGCTATTGATTATCATGCTCCATGCTAGAATTGCCTATTCATTTTATTTGGCTTTGTCTCCATAGTACTACTCATCACCATATGACATACCATATATTTATTTGTTTATTGCTAGCTATCAAGTTATCTCCAATATCTGTGTTAAGCACACCCCTCAACTACATTTCCCAGCATCCCTTGTAACTGGACATGACCGTGCAATTGCATTCTGACCAACAGAACGTGGTAGAAGTGGTGGACACCACCTTCATGTCTGGGCTAGAAAACCTCAGACAGGGTCTTCCACACTTGCTCTCCTCCCTCACGGGCTTTAGTGCAGAAGATGAAAATTATCCTCGAAGTCTGGGCAACTCTGTTGTGTTGGGAATGCCTGTCTCCTGAGTATTTGTTTCAGAGCTTCACCTACAGGTGATGAATGGAAGGGCTGAAATCAAGCAGAGCCATACTGGTGGTATTTCAGTCATGAGTAGGTGGTGATTCCTTTTTAGTGAAAACTAGGCCTGTGCTCCTAAGGTTGTGGCTGCTGAGGACTTCATCGACCCCCCTGTAGTGGGTTGAATAGCATCTCCCAAAAGAATAAGTCCATGTCCTAACTTTGGTACCTGTGAACGTGACCGCATTTAGGATCTTTGCAAATGTAATTACGGTAAGGATCTCAAGCTGAGGTCATCCTGCATTAGGGTGGGCCCTAAATCCAATGACAGATGTCCTTATAAGAGAGAGAAAAGAAGATGCACAGAGAGACAGGGAAGAAGGACGAGTGAAGCTGGAAGCAAAGATCTGAGCGACACTTGTCCAAAGCCAATGGCTGCCAGGAGCCATCAGAAACTAAGGGAGACAAGAAAGGATTCTCCTCTGCCAACGCTTCGATTTTGGACTTCTGGCCTCCAGAACTGTAAGAAAATAAATTTCTACTGGTTTGCCTCCAAGTTTGTGGTAATTTGTTGCAGTGACCCTCTGAAACTAATATACCCCCTTCTCATCACAAAAAAAGCCCCATTTGCTTTCTCTCCCTCTATGGAACTCTGGTTGAGCCAGGACGGCGCGGGGTTTTACCCACCTGGAGGCAGGTGTCCTGTGAAGTTGCCGAAGCTTAAAATTCAGGGCCTGTCATTTGCCCAACACCTTTCAAAACCCTGGGAAGGGCCCCAGCACCACATTCACAGGGCCATATACTTGTGAAATGCATACGAGTTCACTGTGTTCACTATTCTCCCTAAAACCATTGTGTTGGGCTGAAGCGTCAGGCATGTGGCCAAAGGGAGGCTTGGCTGGGATTGTATTCAGTTGGCAACATGAAGCATTTCACGTGGCTCGCAGTCACCTCTGGGCATGGTTAAGTCCTTGTTTGTCCTCCAGATGAGAGGATCGCTTCCCAGAAAACTCCTCCTGCCCACTGTGGCCCCACGGTCATCATCGCAGCCTGAGGATGGATGTCACTGACCAGCTGATTAAGGGCATACATCTGAGATGAGTTACCGTGCTTAGAAAACTTGAAATGCCTTGAAATGTTTTAGCTCATGTAAGAAAGAAATGTGACAGTGGTTTCCCCAAAGTTGACACCCATCCTCCAAATGTATCTGTCATGAGCTAGATCATGTCCCTCCAAAACCCCTCGGTTGAAGTCCTAGCCCACAGCATCGAATTTGGAGAGAGGGTCTCTAAAGAGGTAATGAAGTTAAAATGAGATCATTAGGGTGAGCCCTAATCCAATAGGATGGCGTCCCTATAAGAAGAAAAGATTAGGAAAGACACACCCCGAGGGAAGACCATGTGAAGATGCAGGGAGAAGACGGCCGCCTGCAAGCCAAGGAGAGAGGCCTCAGAAGAACCCAACCGTACGGACACAGACTGCTAACCTGCAGAACTGTGGGAAAATAAATTGCCGTTGTCTAAGCTCCCCAGTCTGTGGCATTTTGTAATAGCAACCCTAAAAACGAATACAGTATGTGACATTACCAATAACTGCTGATCAAGCCAAAAGAAACTTTTCAAATCTGTCGGTTTTTTCCTGATCACATTTTTTAGAGGTAAAAATGAGTTACCATTCTTTTTCCTCTGTCAACAAATATATTTCTAAGAAGACAATCAAGAAGCCTGTGGTCAAAAAGGGGAATTGGTGCTCATTTCTCTCTGTGAGCTGAAACATTTTAGGGCATTTCAAATTTTCTTGTGAAGTGATTAATCTTAAGACCTGGTGGAGTTGATAGCTCTCAAAATGGGCCAGGCAGTTTATTAATAAAAATATTGCGATTTTTTGGGCTGGATTTTGTGGTTTGTGTCTGCTTTTAAGAAGTAATTGGTTGTCGTTTCTTTTTCTCTAAATATTTATTTTATGCCTGATTTCATATTTGTAACTTTGTTGTCTTCTTAAAGAGGACCCACTCAGACAGTAAAAGCTTCAGGCCCAGACTGGATGTGCCCCACCCCCAGCCCCACTCCATCCATCCCCAGCAGGTCAACACGTTGGGAGACCCCCACCCCCTAGAGGGGCCCTCTTGGCCTCCAAATACTCTGAGCGGCTCCCATTTGGGTCCTATTTTCCTAAGAGGTGAGCGCTGAGTGCAGAAGGGAGAGATGTATAATTGATGAGACACCAGGCCTGGCTGGCTGAAGAGGTCAATTAATTATTAAATATAGACTCAATGGGGAGAAATTTCATTATGGGGTCATTTAATTAAGTGGTAGGCCAGAGGGACATTCCAAGATGGGATTTCAAAGGCTCTGGTTTCTGAGTTTGGTTCTGGACCAAGAAACAGGGAATGGCTCTTAAACTTGGAGTCTTGGTATGAATCCACCCTCCCCCACCCCTTCTTCCTCTTTTCCCCCTTCCCTCCCACTATTCCTCTCTCCTTCCTTCCTTCCCTGTCTGCCAACCTTCCTTCATTATTTCAAATATATCCACTGAGCATCTTCCATGAACCAGGCACTGTTTTAAACATTGGGGCTACAATGGTAAAAAACAAACAAACAAAAAAAACAACAGATTTCGTTTGCTAGGGAGACACGTAGTAACCAAGTAAAGGAGCATTGAATAGGTGTGGCTGCCCTGCCGCACCAAACATGGGCTGATGGGGGGCCATCGAGGCCTGCTCGTTGAGATGGCCCCTCTGAGGCGTCAGTGTGTGAGCTGAGTCCCGCATCAGGAGAAGGAAACCTTTGTGTGACAAGCAGGCAGGAGAGCACTTCAGGCAGAGGGCACAGCAAGTGCAAAGGCCCTGAGGTGGGACAAACTGGTACGCTCCGGCGCTGCATCGGAGTGGGTGGGGATGCAAGGTAGGGTATGGAGTTGGAGAGGTGGGCAGGGGCCTAACGATCATCTGTGGACAGGGACTTCTTTTTCCATCAGCACTGGGGTAAACTGCCTGCCGCTCATAGTGTTAGGCCCTAATACTGTTTGTGATGGAAATCCAACTCAAGCTGCCTTACTTAAACCAGAAGAATGCATGAGATCATGTGTCTAAAACAAAAACAGAGCTAACGGGCTTCAGGCATGGCTAAATCCAGCAGCTCAAAAAATGTTGGTGTAATAAAGAATCTGTGATTCTCTCTCCGCTCCGTCTCCTCCTCCTCCTCCTCCTTCTCCTCCTCTCCGCCTGTTTCCTTTTTCAAGTGGCTTTCCTCACATCACAGCCAAGGTGGCCTCCAGCAGTTCCTTTATTCTCCAAGCTCAGAAACCCCAGAAGAAAAAGAAGGCCTCTTCCCCAAAAGTGCCAGCTAATATCCCAGGGTCAAATTTTGTTAGATAACCCGGGTCAGCTGCCACGGCCAAACCAATCACTGGCTGGGAGTGCGGGATACCCTGACCGGTCAGGACTTGGATTGGAGGACAGACGGATCCCCACAGACTAGGGAGGGATGCATTCCCAGATGAAAACCGGGGTCCTATGGCCAGAAGAAGAAAAATGGATTCTGGGCAGACATAAACAACAGATGTTCATTACTCCTGTTGGACAGGCAGTCTCTTCTTTGCCCACAAAGGGCTGTTGTTTTGAAGAATCCATCAAGAGGCATTAGCCCATATTGACAATGGGCATGCACCAGCCACGGCCATTGACGTAAATCCTCATCACACAGGATTAGCAGGCACGAGTTTTTGAGTCAGAAAGACAGCATGGAAATTGGGAAGCACTCAGGCTCCGGCGCCCAACAAACTGCAATTCAAGGTGAAGAGCTTAGGCAAGGACAAAGGGGGAAACTGCACACGAGTGAGATGAAACCCCTCGCACAAAAGAGTCATGGATTTTTGTGCTTAACCATGGAAGCTCAAAATGTTAGAAGTCATAAAGAATGGATAAAACAATATTTCCGGGTGGGAGGATATCCTGATGCGGCCGTTCTGAAGGGTAAACAGATGCCGCTGAGTCCAATGAAGTACATGGAAAAGTGTAGGACCCAACCTTCTTCTCTGGGTGTCAATCCCAGGCAAATTCCTATGGGGTCCACAAGAGCCCCCGTGTGAGGATGCCGTCCCAGCATCAGTGGCGAGGGCGGAGAGGGCGGCTCCTGAGCGCCCAGTATGGATGAAACGGGGGTGCACGCTCTCCGCTCCGAGCGCCATTAGGGCGATAAAGGAGGCATACACACCACACCATGGCTGGATCCTAAGAACCTAGTCCTGTGCAAGACTACATAGCACCATTTACAGAAGATACAAATATATGAATCTATGCAGATTAGAACAAATAGTGTAGCAACAGGTGCAAAGCAAAGATACGTCTTGAAGACACTAGACTGGTTGCCTGTGTATCATCATAAAAGGGTGAACTTTAATCAGAAGAGGACATCTGGAATTTTAGAAAATGAATGGCAAACAGATTTTATCTCTGGCAATGCTGGTTTTCTTATATTATGATCACTAGACAATTGGAGGAGACGGCTCTGAAGCTTCCAGCGTATGGCTGGTCTCTTTCCTCTTGTGTCCTTCCGAGGGGGCGCCAGGTGTAGGGCGAGGACAGGCCACCTAGCCAGAGGATGCTTCTTCTCTGTGCTACTTTCCAAGCCCCTGCTAGAAGCTGGTGGCTCAGGGCACCCTGGCACTGCCCTGGATCGGACCATCCCTGAACTCCACATGAAGTCCCCAAGAAGGACATTTGTCACCTCTGCCTGTCTGGAGAGTGTGGGCTCTGTCCAGGCTACTGTGGGTCTGGTGGGGCTGATGGTGTTCTGTTTCCAGTCAAGTACATTCGAAATTACAAAAACAACACATATTCATTACGGGTGACAAACAGACACCCTAAGCTTACCTCCTGCAGGCAAAGACTATTGATAGTTTGGTGTTTGCTTTCAAACAATTCTCGGAGCCTACACACACATGGCAAATTTTACTTTTTATAACTAATGAGATGATACCCCGTGTGTCTGCCAGGATCCGGCAGGAAACAGATGGCACATTCAGTCTGGGTAATAGAGGGGAGTTTAGTGAATGAAATATTTACAAAGGTGTAGGGGGCCAGGCAAACAGTAAAGAATGGGGCAGTTCACTGGGGGTAACAACACCAGGGCTGGGGGGTGGGGGAGCAATTACCTCTCCAGCCGGAAGGATGCAGGGAGGGAGCCATGACCAGACCAGACCAGACAGGGAGACTGTGGTTCTCAGTAGAAGGACCTGGAATGCTTGGTGCCTGGCGGGGGGGAAAGGGGAATAAAGACCCTCACCTCACTCGGCTTCTGCCCTCTGATCACCTGCTGGCGCCTCGCCCCCAAGGTCATCCTCCAGGGTGGATGTAAGGGCAGCTAAGGACGCCCACGCTCCCTGCTATCCTAGACGGCTTCCTTCCCTCAGTCAGGTGTCGGGGCTTTGGGAAACACGTTTGGTTAAGAGCCAACAGGGTTTACTGATGGAAAGGTTGTGCAGTTTGAGAGACGGAAAGAAAACAAGGAGAACCTTGAGATTGTGGGCCCGGGTATGGGCTGGATATTGAGGCCGTCAACAGGTCTTTGGGCCTAGGCAGAGGAGGAGGGCGAAATCAGGATGTCAGTTTGCTTTGGCTCTGTCTGGAAATGAGAAGCATTGCCTACAGCTCCCTAAACCTTTTCTTGCAGGAGTCGCTTCATTCAGCCTTGTCCCCTGACAGAGGTTCAGGAGGGTGAGGCTGGACAGAGAGCTCCCTGGAGCCTCCGGGTCGGACTCTGAAGGTGGTTCACCAAGTTGCTTCTCAGGGTGAAATTGACAAGGTCAGGTGCACGAATGCGGTAAATAATAGAAGAGACACATTAGAAATGACAGGCATAACCAAACCAGAAAATCCTCATTTCTAACCAGATACATTAAGTATCTGTTTTTCATCTCCGCCCTAAAGATGTGCACAGCTGTCTGGCATTTGTGGACTGGCTCAGGCTGCTTAACTCCCACCTGCCTTCCTGGGGTCAGGCCTCTTTTGTGAACTTGGATGTTAATGCCGCTGCTACCAGCAGCCTAGACCTGCTGAGCCAGCAAGAGATTTCTGGCAGGCAGCAGAGGGGGGCCTAGCTTTGTTGAAGGGACAGTGGAAGGGGCATCCCATTGAATCGGGTTCAAATGCAAACTTGGATCCCATGCAGCCTGATGGGACAGTGCAGAGTCTACCTCCTCTCTCCAGGAAGCTGAGGAAATGGGGCTAGGTCAGCAAAAGTGGGGTTCTGAGTAGGAAGTAATGGGTAGAAAGAGCAAGGCATTTTTACCTGTTCGGCTGGTCTGACTTTTGGTGGTAGAAGCCATAGGAAGTGAAAAATGAAATAATTGTCAATAACAGACATGGTTGGTTAAGTTGACTACCCAACAGCCAATCCCCTTCTTTCTCACTCACATAACCCTGATTTTGTTTTGGGCATTGGGTCCAGTTCCATAGTATGAGTCAGTTGATTCCAGCCAATCATGGCAACTCAGTCTTCCTTAGACAGTGATTGGACTACGGGTGGACATGTGGCCCCCTGTGTGTCACTGGCCATATAATGAAAGAATTTCTTTGACAGACAGACAGATAGACAGATAGAGATTGATTTGTTCTCCTTGGAATGAGAGTGTGATGCTTGGAGCCATGGCAGCCATATTATAACCAGGGTCAGAGAACCCAAGAGGTTCACAGAGGCACAGACTCTGAGACCTACCTTGTAGACTGATTGGACCAACCCTGGAACCACTTTCATTTAGACCAGGGTTTCTCAATCTCAGCACTATTAACATTTTGGAGCAGATAAGTCTTTGTTGTGGGGAGCTGTTTTGTGCACTGTAGGATGTCTAACACCATCCCTGATCTCCAGCCAATAGGTGCCAGTAGCACCCACATCCCAGTCATGACAATAAAAAGAAATGTCTCCACAGTCATTGTCAAATGTCTCCTGGTGGGCAAAATAGCCTTTGGTTCAGAATGACGGCTCTAGAAATCTTGTTAAATGATATAATTATATGGAGTGACGAAGCCGCCACTGGTTAGGAATTTCAGTTCTTGCGACTTCAGCCGCAAGTCAGACATAGTCCTGGACCTCATGCAGCTCACAGTCTGGTAGTGAAGACAGAGTCATTCATTCATTCATTCATTCATTCATTCATTCATGTTTTTGTTCATGTATTTATTTATTCAAACAGATATTTACTGAGCCCTAACTAGGCTTTACACACTGATCTAGGGCTGGGGAATATCACAAGGAACACAGCAATGACCGTGCTCCCAGGAATCTGATGGTTCAATGAGGCAGGTGATAAGCAAAGTGTGTCACAAAGGCCTGTAGAGACATAGGCGGAGCCACGAAGGGGAGGTTATTTCCTGTCCACGTTGGCCGTCAGCGGGATCTTCTCTGCCGAGGTGACACCTAAGCGCAAGTTCCATTGACTGGGATGCAAAAAACTTCTATGGAAGAAGCAAGTTTGGGAGCAGCAAACCAAGAATTTGTTTTTTCAGACATGCTCATCTAGCCTGTTGATTAGATACCAGCAGAGAGGGGAGCAGACCGTTGGAGACAGGACTCTGCAGACATGTGTGGTGGCCCCCTGTATTCCCACGGGGTACTTCCCAAGGCCCCCAGTGGGTGCCTGAGACCGCAAATGGTAATGAACCTTCTATGTGCTGTGTGTTTTCCTATACATGCGTACCTATGATAGTTTAATTTATAAATTAAGCACAGTATGAGATTAACAATAACTAATAATAAAATAGAATGATTATAGAAGTTATGTGAATGTGGTCTCTCTCTCTCTGGTAACAAATCTGATAACTGAAACAGCTACTAAGTAATTAACTCTAAGGTGGTATATGTTCTACAAAGTCCCCCTGAGCACCCAGAAGCAACTAAGCTCCCTTTGCCCACTGTGGACACCTACCGGATACCACCCCCCGGGGGCCACCTTCTTTCCCCTGTCACTTTTCAACTCCCTTGCTGGTGTTTCCCATAGTTTACAAATACACTTCTTGCATTAGATTCCCTTTCTCAGGGTCTGCTTCTGGGGGCACCCAACCAAAGACACCCAAAGGTTCCTAGCACCAACCTGGGGTCACAGGTGGCTCTGGAAACAAAGTAACCAGCTCCCTTCCGACCCTGTAGTTGGAGTGGACGGATCCTCAACAAGCACACCCATGAATCAACAAGAAAATCATCAGATAATGCAGATGCTTCGGAGAGATCGACAGAGCGACGCTTTAGGTGAGGGTGGTCGGACAAGGCTTCTCCGAGCTGGTGGCTGGGGGTCAGCATGGGCGAAGCGGCGCAGGTTAGGAGAGTAGAGGTGTGAGTGTGGCAGAGGTCAGAGAGGCTGCAGTGGCCAGGATGAAGAATGGGTGAATGAGCGGAT
Source organism: Pteronotus mesoamericanus (assembly GCF_021234165.1). Classification (NCBI taxonomy): domain Eukaryota; kingdom Metazoa; phylum Chordata; class Mammalia; order Chiroptera; family Mormoopidae; genus Pteronotus; species Pteronotus mesoamericanus. The sequence continues at coordinate 9,316,953 of NW_026555105.1, forward strand.
GACCTAGAGCTATAGAAATTCAGGAGGAGGCCTTCGGGGACAGATCTATCCCAGCCCCTGATGGGAGAGGGGGTCCGCCATTTAGCAGGGTGGCAGGAACCCTTTAGAAATGTTGCAGCTGGACCAGAAATGCTGCTTGTTTCTTTCATAACCATTTGGAGGTTGGGAGGCGGAGGAAGGCTGCCAGACAAGGTGGGGAGGGTGGGGAGTGGGGAACCCCAACTCTATGCTCCACCAGGGCCTGGGAATCTGACAGCATCTGTCACCAGGAAATCACATGTAATCACCTTAAGGGATAAAAATCAAGCTGGGGAGGCACTTAAAGCCAAGCAGAGTGGGTGCGTGGGACAGCCTGGTCTGCTCCTTGTAGGCGAAGGAGGGGCCGCTTCCGGGGGATGGGGCAGGGGAAGGGGCATCCCTGGAGGCTCCTGCAGCCCCGATGCCAGAGGTCAAAGGGTGGGGGTGTCTCAGGAAGTGCTGTTTGCTGAATGATCGGTGGTGCGTTTTCGGGGACGCCCCCTCACTCCCACATCGTCGGAGGGCCCAGACGTCCACCACCGGAGTCGCGCCTTTGGACTTGGGCTCTCCTACTAGAGACCCTGCAAATGCACACCCGCAACACCCAGAAGAGAGAAGCATGTTGGCACCTGCCCACACCTTCGTCCAGATACTGCGTGGGTTGCCAGCGCAGGGGGACCCATGAGGGGATGGGACACAGAACAGATACTTTTCAATATGCTTAAGGCATGTGACTATGTTACCATGAACTTGTGATTGTATGAGGGAAAAGCACAATTCAAACAGAATTTATTGGTATTTTTGGTATATTTTTATTGCTGTAAAATATACATAATAGAGAAATGACCGTTTTAATTATTTTGAAGTGTGCGATTCAGCGGCATGAAGTACAGCTCACGATGCTGTGCAGTCTTCACTAGTATCCGTTTCCAGAACGTTTTCGTCACCCAAACAGAACATCTGTACCCTTTCACCAATCACTCCCCCAAGGATTCCCCCAAGGATTTATTGGGCGCTAAAAAAACCCAAACAGGAAATGGGCAGTTCGTTGCAAGTGCTCAACCGATTTCACCTCTCCCCACGGCCTCCTCTGGGCTGAGCCTGAGGCAAGCCTTCCCTTTGGGATCTCAGGATGGCCACCCGAGCTCCGGCCCCCTACATCCTCAGGACACCAAAGGGAGAGGGAAACGAACTTCTTTGACCATTGCTCAAGCAGGAGCCATGGGGTTTGCTTGGATCGCCCTGTGGGGCTGGCCTGAAGCCATGCTGCTTCGAACTGAAAGTTTGTGTCCACCCAAATTCACACGTTGAAGCCTAACCCCCAGTGTGATGGCGTTAGGAGGCGGGGCCCCTGGGAGGCGATTAGGTCCTGAACGTGCCTTGTGAGCATAGGCAGGAGAGCACTCGCTGCCTTTTTCACTGCCCTCCCCGACGCGAGGGAGAAGACAGCTGTCTGCAAACCAGGAAGCGGGCTTTTATCAGATACTAGATTTGCTGGCATCTTGACCTTGGACTTCTCAACTTTCAGAGGAGTAAATGTTCGTAGTTTAAGGAATGTTGTTATAATAGTCCGAGTAATAGTCCGAGCTGAGACATGTGTGATTCCCTAAACCAGTCACTGTGGTCAGGGGTGCTGATGGCTCGGTTGGCTTGTGGCCTGAGAGCCGGAGAAGGTGGTTTCCCAGACGGAAGTCAGGGGTTATATTATCTGGTGAACGCCTACTAAAATCACAGATTGTCACTATGCTCCATGCCTTAAGCCACCTTTTCAGAGTGGGCAGATGACTCCATCCAGACCGGCAAGGGTCACCCCCAATTTCTTGCCGCAGTGAAATGAATTTGGGTTCCTACGCTAATTGAAGGAAAGCCCAAAGCCACTCGAGGCCCCTGTGCCAAGAGGGCCTCCTCGATCTGCAGCCAGCGCAAAGGATATCAGAGCTGAGACACGGAGAGGGACAGGCCCTGATAACACGGGCAGGTCCCTAGGGCCAGCCCCGCTTGAAGCCGGCTCTACTTGCGGATACTCCAGTTGTGTGAGCCAGCAAATCAGCTTGTTGGCTTCAGCCAGTTTGAGGTATTGTATTTTGTCACTTGTTATCCAAAGAGGATAAATGCTCATTCATGACCACAAATCATTTAAGAAGCATGAAGCTAGATAGTTTCTAAACTCCCCTCCAGCCTAACATTCTTTAAAAAAAAAAAGAGAAAGAGAGAAATCCCTTCCCAAATTTAACAACAAAGAATTTTACGTTATCTAGGCTATCTTGTCAAACCAGCGAAATTTCTTCTCTAGTCACCGGCTCACTGTGCAGCGTTAGCCAGCACTCCAGCCCCTCTCCCCAGCCTGCCCGTCTGTCGCACCCCAGGGGCAGAGCACTGTGAGCACTGGGAGAGGACGGGTGGCAGCAGCGGGAAGCTTGAATAGGCTGCCTTTTGAGCAGAGTCAGGGAAAGGTGAGGAAGGGAGCCATGGAGGTTTCTGGAGGAAGTGCATCCCAGGCATAGAAAGAGCATGTGCAAAGGCCCTGAGGCAGGTGTGCGCCTAGAGGGAAGAGCATGAGGAGGAGAGGGATAGAAGGTAAGGTCAGCGCAGGAATGAGGGAGAGGGCAAGCTGCATAGGGAGTTAGATATCAATATTAACACGATGCTCAGAGTTACACACTTTTTTTGGGTCCCTGAATTTTTTCCCAGCTTTATTGAGACATAATTGGCATATAGAATTGTGTAAGTTTAAGGTATACAATGTGATTATTTAATCATGTATAGATTGTGCAATGCTTAGCAAAATAAGATTAGTTAACACATCTTTCACCCCATATAATTACCATTTCGTTGTTGGTACTGTGAGAACATTGAGGCTCTACTCTCTGAGCAAAAGCACACAATATTGTTGTATTGTATAGTCACCATGCTGCAAGAGTTACACACATTGTTGATCCCCCACATATACCCAAACTCCCACAGGCCCACATACACATCCAGACCTTCACACGCATTGGCTTATGAACACGTGGACACACACACACACACATGGACACGCGTCCGCATTTTTTCCCACACAACTACACTTAACATCCTTTGTCTGGACACACATATTCCAGTTCACTCGCCATGTTCTCTGTGACATGCACTCATGCACACACGCGCATACACTGTCACAAATACATGTGCACACACATTTCTATTTGTTCACATGCACACGCTCGCTAGTATCAGCCTGCCTGCCCGTCCCCAGCTCCCTGACCTGACTCTCCTGTTCATGCTGGCTGCCCCCGCGCTCACTTCGGGCACAGAGTCAAGCACACAAGCAGCCGCCTTCTCATCCACTCACTACCATCCCCCCCATTTTTCTCATTGGGGTCCATTAATCATGGGGTCAAGGCAGACATTTGCAAATCATCCCGCTGCTAGATGATTTCAGGGAAAGCTGGGGGAGGGGCCAGTTTATTAAATTTGGAAATGTGCTTCTCTGGGGAAACGCCGGAGGAGAGAGAAGGAACCCTCCGCTGAAGACGGAAAGCCGAGCTCGGAGCAGGGATTACGGGGATCAGCCGAGATCATCTCGCTGCTTTCATTAACCCCAGAGTTTGTGTTTCCCTCTCCTTCTTGACAAGTTCACGGGAGACTGACAGCCACAGCCGTAGCCTGCCAACTTCACCTTCCCAAACAGAAGTCCTCGGGGAGCCCCCTGGGGCCGGGGGCTGGGGGAGACCTGAGTGCTCTTTAGTTCTGCCAGTGTAGTGGTTGAATAGTGCCCCTCCCCCAATTCACGTCTACCTGGAGCCTCAGGATGTGGGTTTGGAAACAGGATCTTTGCAGATGTAATTAGCTAAGGATCTTGCAATGGACCCTAAATCCAATAAGAAGAAAAAAGATGCAGAGACACAGGGGCCTTGTGAAGACAAAGGCAGAGATAGGAGCGATGCTGCGACAAGGCAAGGAGCCCCAAGCTTGCTGCGGCCTCCAGAAGCAGCAGGAGGCAAGAAGCGTCCTCCCCTAGAGCCTTTGGAGGGAGAGCGGCCCCACCGACTCCCTGATCTTGTATTTCTGGCCCCCGGCACTGGGAGAGAATAAATTCCTGGTGTTTTATGCCATCAGGTTAGTGTGGAACTTTATACGGCACCTGGAGAACGCTTTGTTACAGATGTTAATGGACTGTGTGGACTTGTGCAAGCTCTTCACTCTGCTGGTCCTCAGTGTGCTCACCTGTAAAATGCGATGCCCTTGGACATCGATTTAGCCCACAGAGGTGTGCTGGGCGTTTCCCGCGTGCCTGGCATTGGGGGCACTACAGAAAGCCAAACAGACAGGGACCTCTGCCCTGTGAAGCTGACCGCCCCCCGCCCCAAGGGTGCAGAAAGATCATAGAGTGAAAATAAGTAAAATACCTGGTATGTCAGGGCATGATAAGGACTCCAGCCCAGCCGGGCCTGGGTTTCCTCTGCACCTTCAGCTCCGATTCCAAGTAGCATCCTAACTAGCCAGGCTGGGAGTTTCCTCTGATTTGATAAATAAACTCAAGAGGAGAGGGCGGTAGAGACCACAGAGGGAGAGGTGGGTGGGGTCTGGTGAAGCTGAGCAGGGTGGCATGAGGGGGGTCCCCGTGCCAAGAGAAATTGGGGTAGCGAAGATGCCCCTTTGAGTTCCTAACCTGCCACGTGTCTCCCCCCAGGACTGCCCGCCTCCTTCAGCCTGCCTCCTTCAGGTCACCGGGGCACCGAGGCCAGGGGACATCTGGAGCCCATTAGTATGGATCAATTCCACATGGGGATGTTTTGACTGGACCCTTGGATGGGATTTCTTGAACATTAACAGTGTTTATTTTCCAGTAAAGATTCTGAAGTCAAGATTACTGCCCTGGCCCCTGACAAGGGGAGAGACCCCCTTTAACTCAGGGGTCCTCGGGTCTTCCAAAGAGGACTATGGAAATGTCGAGACTGGTGCAGCTCCTTGTAGATGGTCAGAACCCAAGGCCCTACCCAACCCTGTTGTGACACGTAGTCTCTGTTGCAGTTATAACACGAGAGCAACCACAGACAATGCACAAATAGACAGGGCTGTGTTTCAATAAAACTTTATTTGCAGAAACAGGCGGCGGGCCACAGTTTGCTGACCCCTGCCCTGTGGCATCCCAGTGCTCACTGTGAGATGTTGGACATGGTGTGTGGTCAATACATATTTGCTGATTTGCTGAATGATGCTCCCTCCACACTAGCTGCAAGACCTGGAGCAAGTGACTGCCTCTCTCCGAGCCTCCATGTCCTCAGTTGTAAAGTAAAGAGGTTGGACCATACGCGCTGTGGTACTCTATGGCTGAGAATTTCAGGATGCCCACAGTATCTCTGTATAACATTACTTGCGAAGGGTGTGTAGTGTGTGCGCGTGCTGTACACACACCACACAGCCTTGGTCCTCCTCTTTGATTCAACTTTATATTGCTATTTCTTTACCTAAATGTTCTGGCCATAAATCACTGCAGGTCTCTGACTTTCACAGTTCACAAGGGGTCTGTTGGGTGACCTTCCTGTCCCCTAGTCTGGCTTCCTCAGCCATGTATCATGAGGATGTCCAGACATAAGGGACAGAAAATTAAGCTGGCTTAAGCACAAAGAAAATTCATTGGCTCATGAAACTAAAAAAGCCACACATGACATGACTTCTAGCACATTCTGGTGGGAAACTCTGAGAAGTGTGAGATCTCTAAATTCAGACCTTCCGGATGTATTTGTCAAGATAGAAGGAGGAAAAAAAAACATGTTGAGCTTTATCACTGTTACATATTAGACATTTGGTAGAGGCGCCGCCATTTATACGCTCGTCCTTGGGCCCACCGGTGAGCTGGACCTGGGTGAGCGGCCTTTGGCCACCAAGGACGGCATGAGGGAGCCTGCTGATGGCTCTACCACACCCTGGCTGTAAGGCCTGGAGCAAGTGGCCTAGCCACGCTCTCTGAAATGGGACTCCAAGTAAAGTCTAAGTCGCGGGGTTACTGTGAGACACGAGTGAGATAACGCTTGCAAACGAGCTTTGAGAAATCCTATACAACGTCAGGAACTATTATTATTGCTGGAAGTGATTAGAGGTGGACATGGTTTCATCACCCTCCTGAGAGACGGAGCCTGAAACCGAGAGGATTCTGGGAAATGTCTGCCCGAAGGTGAACAGAGGAGAGCTGTGTGCAGATGAGAGATAAAGCAATGGGTTTAAATGTGGCAGGAAATCTTAGGAGCTCCATAAATATTTAGCTGTCGACCAGACATCACCTGAGACCTACCTGTGCTAGGAGGCTCTTGACAAGGCAAGCCGAAGGCCCTGATATCTAACCTGAAGTCCTCAGAAAAGGAGAGATCTTCTCTATCCTGTCCTTCTCCCCCATCCCTCGGGGCGGGGGGGATGATCTAGACAGAGGTGTGGAGCTGTGTGCAGAGGCGTGTAGGGATGAGTACACTCGTAGGCAGAAGGAAAGAGAACAGGTAGAGGTTGCGGGGGAAGGGGGAGCTGGGGGGAGTGCAAGAGGGAGCAGAGTGGAGACTCCTACCATTTTAGAGCTGGGAGCCCACAGATCCTGCCCAAGCCCCTAGAACGTGGAGACTTAGAGAGGTCAAGCAACCTGCTGAAGGTCACACAGCTCAGCGCTGGCCTCAGAAAAGAAAGGTGAGCCACTCAGGGACAGTGATCTGCAGCAAGTAATGGGAGGGAGCGGTTAGAAGACAGTAAAAGCTACTCCAAACAGACCCTCAGCCGGCAGGCTCAGACCTCTGCTGGGGTGGAATGAAACAGGCAGGGGTTTACTAGCACCCACAGGGTGCCAGCCTCCATGCTGGGCACTGCTCTCATTGACTGACTGTTGTTCTTGGATTATTCTTGGTCCATTTACTCAGGTATATTTTTGCTTTGTCTTGTTTTATTTAGCACTTTCCTTTGGTTTTCAAACCACATGCCGTGTCAATGTTGGGAAAGCCAAACTCTGTCCTGGCTCTGCCCATCCGAGTCCTGTGCAAATATCCTGTGGTCTGGGATAGCCTGAGTCATGGGAGGTTAACCAGTGTACGGTTGCCTCTTAATGAGACGTCCAGCTCCTGTACGGTCCCTTCAGGACAAGAAGCCCCCATCAGTCATGCCACAGTTAGGGTGCGAAACATTTGGGGAGCTTAGCGGTCCCTCTAGCCAGGGCCTAAATTCCCCAGGTGCACCCAGGAGCCACCAGCTCTGAGCAGCAGAGGTCAAGGGCACAGACTCTGGAGCCAGACCACCAACATTAAAATCATAGCCCCACCGCTCCTTAGCTGTGCAGACTTGGCCACTGGCTTAGCTTCTCTGTGCCTGTCTATGACACGGAGATACAAAGTTATGATATAAGACAGTGTGTGCCTGGCACAGAGAGCGGGAAGAGGGAGAGGGGATAGTGTAGAAAGAAAGAAAAAGAGAGAGGGAGGGAGATCACTCTCCTGGCCTAAGGGAGTCTGGCTCTGTCTTTGCCGCGGCCCTCCTCAGCCCCAGCTGGCCTTACTCTTGCCCTCTGGACCCTCTGGCTGTCTGGCCTGGCCCACAGTGACTCTCGGATGCCCTCCTCTCTGACCTCCTGCTGGATCCTCTCTCTCACCTGACCAGGCCTTCCATGACCTTGGCTGGCTTCTTCAGCCCAGCCCGATTCCGGGTCCCAGGGTTGTTACGCCCGTCCAACGGGTCAGGAAAGCAGGCCCAGCCAGGCGCTGTGGTTTGTCCTGGGTCCCACGATGAAGCAAGGGCAGGATGCAGAGCCAGGCCTTCCGATTCCCAGCCCCGTGCTGCATGCCCTTCCCGGCACGGGAGGCTGCCTGGGTGGTGGCTTAGCACCAGGGGGTCTCCATGGGGGGCCACACTGCCCCCCAGAGAACATTTGGCACTGTCAGGAGACCTTTCGGTTGCCATGACTAGAGGGGGAGGGGACACTAACTGGCATCTAGTGAGTGGAGTCCAGAAATGCTACCAAACAGTCCTACAATGCATGGGACAGCCCCACGCTATAAAGAGTTACTCAACCCCAAACGACAAGAGTCCTGAAGCTAAGAAACCCTGGTCAAGATTTGCACTCTGATTGAAACTCATGACACATTCTTTAACCCCAGGTTTTCTCTCTGTAAAATGGTGAGAGTAACACGAGTATAGAATTGGGGGAGGGATGCCTGACCTAATGCATGTGGGGAGATGACCGTGGTGGCTGGCGGAAAGTGGGTGTACCCCACAAATTGGGTGGAGCTGGGGAGGCGGGAGCACCGGCAGGGTTGGCTCCTACAGTGTCGCGTTCCCGAACTGCAGGAAGTGGAATGGAGGACCGCAAGCGTCGACACTGAGCCCAAGTGGCACCCTTGTGTCTAATAAAATTTTGAGTTCCTTCCTGCCTCCCTGCCATCAGCATCTGAGATTTCGAGTGTTAATTTAAAAGGAGAAACTGCATTATCTGTTCTCCGTTCAGATCTCAGCCTCTATTTTAATTTGCCTTCATTATCTCTTTCTCTTATTAAGAACAGCAAATCTGTTTTGTGTTTTCATTATTCCATTAGCTCAAGGAGGCTCATCAGTAATGTGGGGAGCTGCCAACATAAATAGCATTATTTTCATACAGGCGATGCAATAATTGACTTAAATCGCTATCCTGCGGAGGCCGCGGCTCACAATTAGAGAAAGCGTGTGATTTGAAAACGAGTTACAATTGATTGGATTTCTGGGGAAACCAGGTTTGGAATGTGTTAATTGCATTCCGCCTAAACATCAGGTCCAAATGAAGCAGCCGGAGATTTAGGGAAATATCAAAATCTTCTCTAGAAACGGCCCAAATTGCTTAATTGGATAGGAGAGATCTGATTAAGATCGGGGCTAATGGCCTCACTGTGTTTGGGAGTGACAGGCTGAAGTTCTCCTCTTGGAAACTCCTCCAGGTAAGAGAGGAACAAACCTCAATTTGTTTTATGGCCTGGATGAGTTTGAGGGGCAGATATCCGCAGTACCTGCCGCATTAGAACCTCAGTCAGACTCCGTCTCCCCTCTGATCCAAGCCTGCCAGTGGCTTCCATCTCCTTCCAGGGAAAAGCCAAGTCCATGCCGATCACGTGGTGAGCAAGCCCCTCTGTGACCTGGCCCGTCAACTTGCTGACCCCTCACTCATCAGAGGCAACCGGAGTCCTTCGTGGCCTGGCCCTTAGGTCTCCACTGTCATCTCGTCTCTCTTTGCTTTCTCCCCCCACTCCTGCCACCGGGAATGACTGAAAGATCCCTGCTGGTTCCATGTTCTGCCTTGCCAGAACCTTTGCATATGTTCTTCCCTGTCTTATTCAACCACTTAATTCTCAAGTGGCTTCCAGATCATGCCCCTCTCCTATCTCTTCCTGTTAAAGTTCCTAGGAATTCATAGAAAAAATTTTTAGCAGAAAACTTGTTTTATGTGACGAGCTACTTCAGCCCTAGTTTTCTGGACCTTTCCTCTTACCCTCTCAGCTACATGGATAGAATGGGAACAGGCATATTTATACCCAATGACTCTATTTTCTGGTCACAGTTGATTGGCCCAAAGGTGGTCTCTTATCCAAAATGAACCAATCAGAGTCCTTCCCTGGGAATTTGGAATATGACCTAAGGATTTGAATCTCATTCTGGCTGCACTTTTATGTCTTTCTGTTTTGCTCTCGCTATTTCTTTCTTAATACTTTTGCTTAATTCCCTTCTTACACACAATTTTACATAAATGCGTACGTGTAATGGTATGCATTTTTAAATGCAGTACTTAATTCCCTTGTTCCCCTCTCCTCTCTCTTCCACTTACACCATCCCTGTAAGCTAGCACAAGGTGACCCACAATAACATCTCAGAATGTATCCTTTCAAAATATTTTCATTTGTACTGATGTTTATACCTATGTTTGTAATTATGTGATACATGCAAATTTATGCAAATAGTTGGTATTTTTTTCCCCACTTACTCCTTGTTTAATAACAATGGGATTCTAAAGTACACTTCTTTCTGCACACAGTTTTCTTCTCTTATTCAAAACTATCTCATATGAGTCTCTCCAGGTCAACTGATACAGCTCTCATTCAGTCTTGCAAAGACGACGTGATGGTCTGGGTTGAGTCAATGCCTGAAAGAATGGCTGATATTCTTGGAGCAGAAGCAGAGAGCGTGAAGATGGAGAAGGAGGGAGAAGGAGCTCAGAGAAACTGAGAGAGGCCGCAGAGATAGGCGCCCTCTGAATTGGGGCTGACATGGGACCCCTGCCTCTCAGCCTTGGGAGGCCCCATGGCTCCTGTATAAGAATGTGGCCCTGCATAGGCTTAAGCCAGTTCAGTGGGGATCAGTTGAAACTAACAGTCTTAACTAATACATGGCATTTTATGCCTGTTTGGGGCTTTATTTGGACCTTGAGTGGGGAGAGTGGGGCTAGCCAGACTCTTCAGGTAATGGCATTTTATCCTAATTTGTCCAGACAGGCCCCAACACTTCAATGATTTGTTTGTTTGTGTATCAATTCCCTTTATTCTATCTTCTGTTTCCACCTCCCACCACAGCCAGCTGCTCAGATGTGTGTCTAAAATAGGCAAGCACTGCTTCGTGTGTATGAATTCTAAAATTATATACATGGCGTTATGTGATCGATGACTTTCCCTCTATTTTTTTGTTTTGCTTTTCACCCCAGGTGCAGAGGGCTGAGTCAGTCATCCACCTCTTTGTCACATGATTATCCTTGGCTAGGCAAGGTCAAGTTCTTGAACAAACCTAATTAGTTCCTCTAATCTTCATTCCCCATCCCCATTGGCATGTTCGAGTGCATCCTTCTGTGGGGGGTGTGTTTTGCAAACCGCGTAAAATTGCTTTGCATGCATCTGTGCTTCAGTTCTGTGTGGCTGCATTGCGTGGGGTATTTAGGCCTCTCCACGCTGCCGCGCGCACATCTGGGGCAGAGCGGGTGACTGTCTCATAACCTTCCTTGGTGTGCACCTGGCATGTTTACTTCCTGCCAGAGGATAATCTGGAGACCTCGTGTTGGTTCTTTGCGTGCTGTTCCATTCTCACAGGAGGCTCATCTTCCTGGTCTGTTTCAAGGAAGAAAGGCAACACTGGAATTTACAAGGGAGAGGAAAGAAAGCAAAATGCAGGCTGGAAACGGTGAATCTTGTTTTCAAGAAGGAATCTTGTCAAAAAAAAAAACCCCCCCAAAACAGTGCATCTCATTTTCGGGAAGGTGGGTGGGGCAAATGAATTATCTGGCATCTGGTGAAGAGGTCAGTTTGAAATTGTTGAGTCCCACAGAGGAAGCAAAGAATCCTTTTGGCTGTTTATGGATTTTCTGGAAACCTGGAAAGTGTGATTGTGGAGCACCTGCGACAGCCTGTCTGAGCAATGACCGGAAAGGCCTTCCAGCAGCACTTCTGCGCTCAGCCTGCAGGGCTGGGCGGCCCCTCTTCCCAAGAGCGCCTGCCACTGTCCCAGGGGAGAAACACCCGGCAGCTCCCCTTCCCAGCTCCTCCTCCAGTGCTGCTATGACCGTCCAGACACATGTGTCCTGTGCAAGGACTTCTCTCCACATGCATCCTGAACAGGTGTGACCGGGCCCTGAGGGGTGAGAGTTGATTCTTGGAGGGCTGGAAAAATAGAGCTTAAAAATAATTGTGGTAAAATACATGGAGCATAACATTTCATCTTAACCATTCTTAAACACACACTTCAGGAGCATTAAGTACATTCTCATTGTTCTGCCCCCATGGCCTCCAGTCCTCTCCAGAGCTCTTTGCGTCTTGTGGAACTGAAACTCTGTGCCCATCAAACAATGATGCCCATCTCCCGCCCCCTGGCCCCTGGCACCCACCCTTCTACTTTCTGTCCCCATGAACTTGTCTGCTCTAGGGACTCCACATACCTGGAATCGGACAGCATTTGTCTTTCTGTGACTGGCTTATTTCACTCAGCATAAAGTCCTCAAGCTTCGTCCACGTTGGAGGATGTGTCAGAATTCCCTTCTATCGTGCGTCTATATCAGACTTTGTTTATCCACTTTAAAATCATACTCTTTTTATGTATAAAGCACAGCTATACCCACAGCACATAAACAGATACACAGTATATACAGTGTCGCCAGAGTATTAAAATTTCATTGGAGGTGGAGGGCAATTAGGAAAAATGCCAAGAAAGGCTCCTTAGGGGACAATGATTATTGGCCTTTGGCCCAGATAATCTGTTGTGGGGCATCCTCAGCACTGTAGGATGTCGAGCAGCATCCCTGGCTTCTACCCACTAGATGCCAGTCACGTGCCCCCAGTTGTGACAACTAAACATGTCTCTAGACGTTGCCAAGCGTCCCCTGAAGTGCAAGGTTATCCTGGTGGAGAACCCCCTCCCAGGCTCTGGTCCCAGGGTGGGTGGCCTGGTCAGAGAGCACACACATGCCTACTTTCTCTGAGTGCTGCTAAGTGGCTCTCTGAGTGACATCCTCCAGCCAGCAGTGCCTGAGCATCGCTGTTGGGGACAAGGCTTCGTGGAGGAGCCTGGGCTGAAGCACACAGTGGCCGCAAGCCGGGAGGAAAGGAGCCTTGCCACGTTTGGCACAAGACACAGGATTTCCTGGCACAGAGTCCCTGTGGCCTCGGGGTCACCTTTCCCAGCTGTGTGACCAGAGACAGACAGGACTCTCACCCTGTTCCTGGGCGTCAGGCTCCAGAGGGTGCTTTGAATGGACAAGGCGCAGGTGTTTGCTTCTAACAATACCCTGCCACTCCCCACCGGCCACAGGCTCAGCCTCCTGAGCAGGCTCGCCCTTTCCCACCCCAGGTCTCTGTGTATATTCATTCCTTTACCTGACAAGTATATATTGAACACCTATTACCTGTCAAGTAAGGAGCTAGGCTCTGAGATACGACCTCAAATAGGATGGGCCAGCTTCCCACGCCAGCCCCACCCAAAAGTTTTCAGAAGACTGGGTGCCCCCTCCAGCTTGGGCAGTCAGGGAAGGAATTCTGGAGAAGCATCGGAGCTGAAGCCTCCAGGGCGAGTCCCTCCTGTTTCCACAACCTCTGCACAATGGCAACTAAGGGGGTGGCTCTGCTCCATTCCATAGTTACCATATGCCAGCTACGTCTTTCCCCACCTCTCCGGGGGCTGGGGGTTCCCTGTTCCCTGGAGGAGAAGCCAGGGTCCCCGTGACTTCATCGCCTGCCCCCGTCCTTGCTTCTCTCCCAACTCGTCTTCTAGCATTTCCCCTTCATTCACTCCTTCACGCCTTTTCAGCCACACCATTCTCCTGGAGGATCTTTCATTACATATAGATGACATTTTTTTTTTATGCGTGGAATCAGTGAAGTGTACCTACTCCTCATAAAAAAAAGCCTTATGAGTTCGATCAATACTTCTCAAAATTGACCGTGCATGCAAATCCCCGGGAGATCTTGTCAAAACACTAATTCTGGAGCAGTGGGTCTGGGGTGGGGTCCTAGAGGCTGCATGTCTATCAGCTCCCGGGCGAGCTGAGGCCCCTGGTCCTCAGCCACATGGAACTGCATGGACTCAGCCACGATGACCCGCATGCATGTTACAGGTGAGTGAAATCAGGTCAGAAAGGTTGATGGTTGCAAAAGGTCCCCAGTTTTGAGAGATGGACTGGGTTTTGAAGCCAGATACGCAAAGCCGCTATGGATGTTAATGGCCATCCTAACAGAATGCAGACTCCAAGGCTGAAAACTGTCGCCTTGTGAGGATGTCGTGGGGCGCACCTCAGAACCAGCACCTTCAGCTCCCACCTGAACTGAGATAGGACCCCTGCACTCTGTGAGTTCTCTCTAAGCACTCTTGTGCTGGGCTTTGGGCTCTTTCTCTCTGTCTAGAACCTTCCAGAAGGCTTTCTTGGCTTATTGACAATGAAGGGAGCTCTCTCCAGGCCTAACCTTGCACTTGGTGAACGTGAGCCAGTAAACTTGATAAGCAAATGGGGGGAAAATTTGCAGCAGCCTCGCATCAGAAGGTCAAGGGCCTTGATCTTCTCCCTCTTACCTGTTCCCAGAGCTCCTTAGGAAACCCCAGAGGAGGGCAAAGGTGGCCGTTTTATCCAGAGCCTTGTATTTCCTCGGTTTCCTCTGAACTCGTTATCACAGACAGATGCTTCAATGAGAGGCTCTCAAGTTCCCTCTCGGCTCTTACTGCCGGCTAATTTTCGAGGCTGCTATTCCCAAATCTAACTAGCTTCACCCGCGATCAAAGCACAGCCGCTCCCACTCAGACAGATCCACCCGCTAGCCGCCTTGCTGCCCCCTGCGCCCACCCCAGCCGCTAAGCTCGTGGGCAATCCCCACTTCTCCATTACCTCCTATATTGACTGGCCTCTGGAAGCCTCAAGAGGTCCTAAACGCAATGCCTGAAAGAGCCAGGCACGTGGTGGAAATCAGGAAGGTGGGTCAGGTGGCATTATGATACTTGGAGAGCTCAGGCCGCCTTCTGAAAAGGCGATGGAGGCATCAGCTCATCTGTGCCAGCTGAGAACTGCCAGGATAAAGGTCCCGTGTGGCCAGATCTAAGCTTCTACATGAACATTTGTTCACATGGACACCCCCCCATGGTTTGAGGTGGCAAACTCATTGGCATGGATCAATGAAGTATGTGTGACAGCCAGATTTGACCCCTGAGGGCCACCCGTTTGCAGTCTTAGCTTTAAAAACTGAGAAATGAGTAAAGCTGAGTCGTGGAGGCTCAGGACCTGAAGAAGAAGTGGGAACGCAATTAAATGGGGCCATTGTAAGGGACACCATGCCAAGGCCTGGAGGCATCGAGGGGACAGCAGTAACTGGAACCTGGGTAGGGAGCCCTGTGGAGGGTCCATGATTTTGGCAACAGGGAGGCAGAGGGTCGTTTACACCTCCCTCCCCATTGGCCGAGCTGAACCAGAACCCACCAACCCGAAAAACCTGTTGACCGAGTGCACACAGGTGAGCTGCCTGGGCGGAGAGCGATGGCAAAGGGTGAGGAGGTAAGCGGAAGACATCAGCACAAGACCCGCCATGGTCCCACCTGGCAGGTACCATAGCCGCCAAATCGACCACCTTTGACCCAGTGCATGGAGGTCTCTCTGTCAACGTCACCTCTCGGCGTGTCTGCATCATTTACTCCCATGTTGCCAGCCTGACCTTGTCCTTCTGATTCGGCACGTCCCGTGACTTCCTGGCCACAACCTAGGATCCCTTTGACCCGGATTCTGGCTTTTTGCAGGTGATTTAGAAATAGAAATGAGCCTTGAGGTCCGACATCCTGGGTTCGGATGTGGGCCTTGCTGTATGAGCAGCTGTGTGAGGCTGGGTAAGCCAGCGAGCCTCTCTCAGCCTCAGTTTCCACTTCTGTAACAATCCTGAGGGAGGATAACGATCCTCCCTTGCAGGGTTGTCAAAGGCTTGGACAGGACGGTCATATGGTACTAGCATAGTGTCTGAACTTCACAAGCGCCCAGTAAATTTGGACACTATTATTTTTAACACTATTATGGCTCACTCTCCTCCTTATCTGCTCCCAGTTATATCTTAATACCATCTCTCTGTAACCCATACTCCCAACTGGCTCCCCCTAGTGGTCAGGTTGCTTCTCTTTGGAAGGTTCACCTCCCAGCGGCGCTTTGGGACGACCCCAGTCCCACTTTCAGGACAAACTCATCTTCCTTGGCAATTCCTCGCTTTACTAACCTGACACTGACTCCCTGGGCTCCCACTTGCAGAAACCTCCTGATTTCGACCCAAGAAATGAATCTGAAATCGAGTAAAGAGCCCTGCACGTGAAGATGTTCATTCCTGAGCTTTTTATTAATGTGAAAAATTGGAAACCAACCTCAGTGTCCAAGGATAGGGGATGGGCCAGGTCGATAAAGGCACATCCTGATGCCAGATTACATAGCCTTTAGAGTTGATATTTAAGAAGAGGTTTTAAAGTAACATAGAACAGAAGTACTATACCATCAGGAAAAGCAGGATCTGAAATTATTTTCTCGGGATGGTTGGAGCTGTAGCCGGGCAGCTTCGTAGGTGCCCTCTACAGGCAGGCAAGCTCGCCTGTATTGTCTCGATCAAAAACATTTAAAAAGATAAGAGAGAAAAAAATCCTTTAAACAGCGCAGGCAGTTGCTCTAATTTAATGACGATTTGCTACTAATTGAGAGTGGAGTGGGAGGTGACAATGCGGGGGAGCGTCTTTGGGCTCTAGCTCTCCTGGGAGTGTCTCCCCCCACAGGACACCGCTGGTGTCTCAAGATGGGAGATTTCCAGGTGACTCACCTCCTAAATATAAACCGGTGGCTCTGTGTAGACGTTTGGGGGCAATTGAATGGGTTTCTTGGGCATTTTTGCCGTTTCTTTCCATAGGCGTCTATCTTTCTAACCTAACCCTGTGTATAAGATGACTCCACTGTAAAAATGAAAACAGAAGGCTATATATATAAAGAAGCAAATGTACCAAAATACTACCAGAGGTAGAAGGTAAAGGAAAAGTAGGTGGTGATTTTCCTGCTCCCTTCATCCACTGATTGACAAATACTTATTGAGCATCTACTGTGTGCCTGACGCTATTCTACGCGCTGCAGATACAGCAGGGTCTAGAGAATCTCCCAACTCCCTGAAGGGTGGAGACAGACCATAAGCTCCCAAGTCAGTAAACCGTAGAGCAGGTTGGGGACTGACCTGTGCCTGGGGAAGCCAAATACAGCTGGGCAAGGGGACAGAGAGTGCCAGGATTGAGGGCAGAGGGCAGGCAGAGTGACGATAAGGCCTCACTGAGAAGGTGGCAGCTGAGCAAGGACTGGGAGGGCAGGAGGGAGTGGGGCGACTTGGAGAAAGAAGGTTCCAGGCAGAAGAAACAGCACGTGCAGGAGTCCGTGTACAAACCACCAAGGTGGCCCATGGTCTGCAGCAGAGCAAGCGAAGGACGGTGGATAGCGCTGTCCTTTCCTTGTTTTCTCTAAGGAGAGTATAGAACTTGTATCGTGGAAATAAAGCACTTAGTTATCTTGAAAAGAAGAGAAAGGCAGGCAAAGAGGAAAGGGCTCTCTTTTCTGGTCTGTGGACAGCGGGTGGTTGGTTCTCTTCTCTTGGCGGCACCGCGACTGGCTTCCTGGGAGACCTCAGCGTCCCTTCCGCAAGGCCACCCTCCCCTGGGCATCACGTGGTCAGCGACAGAGCTGCCCTCCGCAGGGGCTCAGAGCCGTGTGGCCTGCGGTCTCAGGACTGTGGGCTGCGCCCCCCCTTCCTTCACTGTTGCCCCCACCCCGGGCCCACCGCCCAGAGGGGCAGACCACGCTGACCACCATGTCCCCCCGGGCACCGGGGGCGATACCAGCCCCGGGGCGGAGCCGCCAATGAAGACCCTAGGTGCTACTAAGGAGGCGCCAATCCGTTACCTTTGCCCGAAGGGAAGAAAACAATTTTTCAATTACTGGTAACGGGAAACAAAATAATGGGAAATCACAAATGACAATCTTTTTAAGACAGCCCTGGGGCCAGTTTCAGCTGACCCTGTGCATTAACCCAGCAGGGAAATTTTTTACTCGGCTGCTCCCTCCTGTGTCCTTAATAGCATAAAATAAAAAGATTTTAGATAAGATTTCATTCTGTGAATCAATTGGCAAACCACGCTAGGCTTCATGGGGCATTCTGGCCTCAATCTAATGGAAATTATTATTTTTTCTTAACGAGAATATCAATACCAAATTGGATCCTGTAGCAGAAAGCATATACAAAGGAATTTTTTTTTTTCAACTGGAAATCTCTGGCTTCTTCTGAGCTTTGCTTAACCCGGCACCTGCCAGCATCTCAAGCAAAGGATGGGAAAATCTACCGGGAGGACAAAATCCAAAATTCTTGCTCTGACAGCACAGCTGGACAGCCTGGCCCCTCATTCGTTTGTCACACTAGCCTTTGTTCTGTTCCGCAAACAGACCAAGTGCACCCCTGGATCTTAGCATCTGTGGTTTCCGTCCAGGGCTGGATTTCTCTGTCTTCAACTTCAAACATCTTCAGCCTTAAAAGTCACTCGTTCGGGGGAGCTGGGCTCAACCACAACTGTCTCTGTTTAGTCACTGTTCCAGGACCCTTCATGTCCCTACAACATAATTACATATACACTTATGTACTGATCCTGCTACTTGTGCAGGGATAGGCGTGGGGGGGAGGGGATGCGGACAAGAGTGTATTAATTAATTCCAGCCTCCTCCTCACTGGTGGCCAGTTATTCTAATCAGGAACTTACTCTCTAGGCTGCTCCTGCATCGTGTAATTGGAAACACCACGCCCCAGAGATAGCGACCTCAGTGGCCTCACCAGCATTATGGGTTGGTCAACACCGGAGGCTTTGCTTATTGGCACAATGAATGTTAGACATAAAGGATCATTGGTAAATGCCAGGGCTCATGATTTATTAGCCAAGTGGACCTTAGAAATGGGTCCTCTTTGGTGTCTTCAGTGCTACTCAAGAGAAGTGGGTTGGAGAAAATATTAATTTTTTTTTTTTACTTTATTGATTTTAGAGAGAGAGAGCATAAAAGAGAGAGAAACACCAATTTGTTGTCCCACTTATTTACACACTCATTGGTTGATTCTTCTATGTGCTCTGTCCAGGGATCGAACCCACAACCCTTGGCATATTGGGACGACGTTCTAACCAACGGAACTACTTGGCCAGGGATGGAGAAAATATTTCAGAGCAGCTCCCTGCCACTGCATGAGCAAGGTTTCACAAACTAGGACTGTGCTATCTAATACCATAGCCACAGCCACATTGGCTATTTCAAGTTCCATGTGAATTAACCAAGGTTAAAATAAAATGGATAATTCAGTTCTTCAGTCACACCAGCTGAACTTGAAGTGCTCGATAGACTTACATGGCTAGAGACTCATGTACTGAACAGCACAGATTAGGGCATTCCAGCATCGAGAAAGGTGTTGAGGACAGAGCTGACACAGAGGATGACACCCAAGACGCGATCCCTAAATGGCCTTGGTCCTGACCCCCACAGATGTTAGACACACCCTGCTGCTGGAGTATTGTTGCCTTTGCCCCGTGAGCCTTTCCTGCAGCATGTTTCCTGAGCCTCTAAAGGGTGGGGGTCTGGCGGTCCGCTGAGCACTCAGACGGACTTGGACGGCTGCGCCCGCTGCCTGCTAAATGAATGTCGATTTCTGAAAGTTGCATATGATCTGAAACTGGCTTTCATCAAAACCTAGATGCCATGCGCCAGCAGCTCCATTTATCCTTGTATTTATTTAGTAAAGATTTATTGAACACCTACTAAGTGCCAGGGCTGGAGTGAGGGGGACAGAGCCGAGCCCAGGACGGTTAAGTGCTTGCTGTCCTGCAGATTGTGTTTTTGGTGCTTCAAGGGAGAGGGGTGGGACAGACAACAGGAAACAAACAACTTAATAAGACCTTGTCTACTGGCCATAAACATGAAGACAATCAGGCGGCACACACAGTAGAGGGTGGCTTGGCACGAGGGGGGCGGGGGAGCATTTAATGGAGCAGATCCGACACCACAGCAAAACCCCTGTCCTCAATGCCAGAATCCCTCCCTTCGGAGGATCTCTATTGTCCCTGAGACCCCCAGACACCCAGATGCCTACATTGGAACAAAAGTGCAAGTTCCTTGCCCTGGAACAGCCACTGGCATGCTGCGTGACCTTAGCAAGATCACTAGCCCGCCCCAGCTCTCCCTCAGTTCCCCTATCTGTTCGTTGACAGCATCAGGCCTGAGGTTTTCAAACTCTGAGCTGTGGCCCATTAAACAGGTCTGCAATCAAGTTGGTGGGTTGTTATCACCATTAAAAAAAATGAAATAAAAAATACTGGAGTGCATCATATGAAGGAAGAAACGAAGGAAGGAAGTACTGTATAGTTGCCTGTAGTGTGTGTATGTGCAGTACGCATGTGTGGGGGCACGTGCTCATGCGTGTCCTGGGCCCCCGTGTAAATTGCGGTGTTTACCGTGGGCTCTCTCACAAGGCTTGGGACACTCTGCACTGGATCAACGCTCCGGACCTTCCCTTCGAGCCGACTGCAAATCCATCGTCCTCGACCCGCGGGACCAGACGGTTTAACAACACGCTCACGAGCGGAGTGGAAATTGAATCAGGGAGCATGTTCTGAGCAGACATCGCCTACATTTTTATTACTCCCAATATGCAAAAGCACATTAAGGCTACGTTTCAAAACCTGTAATGTCGCAGGGAGGCTTGGTATTTCCCAGGGATCTGTTCCTCCTCTTCCACCCACCACGGTCTGACACTGCGCCCCTCTCCCGGGAGCGCAGCCTCTCGGCCTCCCCTGCTCTTACCCTCTCACTCCCTGGGTTCTCCTCAACATTCTCATCCATCCATTCATCACACACAAACTCATACATTCATTCAATTACTAACCGCCCATTTCAGGAGAGCCTGCTATGGGCCAAACACCATTTTAGGTGCCTGTGTGTCGTTTCAAAAGCACCCAGCGACATGCGGGTGGGTGGGTGGAAGTCAATGAAGCCAGGTGGACCAGCAGTTGGGGCTGAAAAGTGGGTATGAGGGGCTGAGCTTACCATGTCCTCTACTTTTGTTTGGCTTTATAATAAAATGTTTATAGAGAAATAAAAGTCCTATTGTGGCTTTGCACGTCATTCAGAGTAAAGTTGTGATCCCTTCCATGGCTGACACGACCCCAACGCCACCCTGTCCCTCCTTGTGCTGACCCCGCTCCTCTGCTCCCTCAGCTGCAGACACATGGCCTTCTTGCTCTTCCTCAATCGTTCCAGGCCCCTCCTCCTCTGGGCCCTAGCGCTTGCTCGTCTCCCTCCCATCCCCCCAGCTGTCCTCCTGCCTTGCTCCCTCCATAGATTCAGGCCTCTGCTCAAAATGTCACCTGCTCAGTGACACCTTCCCCAGCCACCCTATTTAAAATTCCAAACCCCCACCTCCTCCTTCCCTGCCTCAGTTTCTCCACAGCACTTATCACCTTATAATATACTGTGTCATTTACTGGTTGTTTTATTTATTGCTCACTAGGGCGTCAGCTCCATGAACAGGGGGGTTTCTGTCTTTTTACTCCCTGTACATCTTCAGCATCTAGAAAAGTGACTCGTACATAGTAGGTGCTCAAGAAAAAAATCTGTTGAATGAATGAGGCACAGATACAGATATTGATGAAGACATTAGTGTAAAGGAAACTCCAACGAGGGCTTCTAGGTGGTGGGATCTTGGGGGCCCATTAGGCTTTTCTTTGTGCTGACCCATGTTTTATAAATGTTGCTCCAATGCCTGGTAATTATTTTTGCAATTTGAAAGAGAAAACAAGTAATGATTTTTTAAAGCATGAAATGCAAGGGATTCCTGGTTTGTTTGTTTGTTTTTTAGCCCAGAGTTGAGTCTTTGTCCTCCTCCTTTAGTGCCATTGTGCTTTGTTTTCAGTCAAGAGGCAGAAAAGCGGGGAGCCCTACTCGGCCCGGCCTGCTGAGCGCGGACCTGGGGCGCACGGAGAGCAGGGGCAGCGGGCACCTGAGCCCTGGCCCTCCGCTCGTCTCTGCAGACGGTGCTGCCGCCTGCCCGGCGGTACTAAGGAGAAACCCAGGAGGAGCCCTTCACTGTCTCCATCCCTCACTTGCCATGCCCCATCCCTCAGCAAGCCCCTGGGACCTTAGATCTTAAATTTGGTCACCTCTCTCTGCCCACTCCTGACCTGGCCCGAGCCACGGCCGTCTCTTTTTGGACGACTGCAGCAGCTTCCTGGCCAGTCTCCTTCTGCTGCATCCCCAGCCCCAAGAAAAAATGTAAAGAGCTGTCACTCCTGTTCATCACCTTGTCAGAGACATCTCACTGCTCTTAGAACAAGAACCAAAATCCCCTCTGTGGCCACCCACAAGACTCACCTGGCCTGGCTGCCGCCCACCTTCCTTGACGTCACCAGGCCTTCAGCCAGGTGCCTCCTCCCAGTCCCTTCTTCAAACTCCGCGGGAGCACTGTCTTCCAACTCCCCCACCAGGCTGGCCCCGGGCCCGAGTGAATGTTGCTCCTCTGGGGAGGCGGGAACCGCCACCCAGAAGCACCGCTCCTGTGTCTGAAATGACCCTGGGGATGTCTGTCTCCCCATATCGGGGTCTCCTTGTTTGTTACAGTCCCCCCACCGTGCTCAACACAGCCTGGCACATGGTGGGAGCTTAACAGGCGATTGCTGAGTGGCGGCACCCACCCACTCCACAGCCGACAGTCACTCCTCGACAGAGGGTGGGATAAAGAGAGAAAAGGCCTCCCGCTGTACCTTATGTGAAAAATCCGGGCCACAAAATCAGGTCTGTAGGATACTACACCTGCGCTAGGAGACATCGAAACAAAAAAGTTAAACAACTTTGCCTGGGGAAAAGACAGAAAGCCAGTATTTAAATTTTTAGCTATTCCTGGAGGTGGGACTGTGGGCAATTTGTTTTTCTTTGTTCTGCTTTTTTATATTTTCCGCATTTTCTTTAAGGCACATCTATTTCCTTGGTAGTGAAAAGGCTCTAGGTGGAAAAGAGCGAAGGGACTCTTGCGCCCTCTGCTGCTCATATTTGGGCACTGCAGAGCAGTCCCCAGGATCTGCCTGAAGTGGCGCCTTTCGGGGTGGTAGGGGAAGGTGTCTGACCAAATTTGGAAGCAGATTTTTCCTGTACTAGAAGTGGACGAGAAGAGGGAGCACGACAGGGTCCTTCATTCCCTGGATATCTTTCCAAAGTCCACTGTATTCTCATCCTCTATAGAAGACCCCTGAAACTCCACCTGTCACTTCCCACCCTTCCCCAGCTCTGAAGGAGCCCCCGTGGACTCCAATAGTGGGAGGCGCAGGAGGACAGCTCGGCCAGGCTTTCTGAGGGACTGGCCAGGTCACTTTTGTTGTGGAGGCCGTCCTGGGTAGTGTAGGAAACTTTTATCAGCAGCCCTGGCTTCTAACCACCAAATGCCAACAGCCCCTCACCACCTCGTCATGGCACCCACAGCGTCTCCAGATACTGCCAAGTGTCCCTGGGGGCACAAGAATCACCCTGGTTAAGAACCACTGCGCTCTTGGTTTCTATTATTACACCCCACACCTCGCTTGTTTTCTGCTCTTAGAAGATGCTCCGGAAATACCCACGTGAACTCCTGGAGGATTTAGGGATAATCTGCTCTGATAAGAAAAAAGGGGTGGAATGAGGAGCCCAAGACCCCCTCCTCGCTGGCCACACCCCCACCCGGTTGGCTGCTGCGGCGGGGGCGCAAAGTGAGCCCACATTCCTGGTCCCCCATGAGCGGCCCCGCCCCTGCCTGAGCAGGCCCCAGGCTGCAGTGGGGGGCGGGCCTCCCAGGCCCCCTTCATGCTGGGCCTGTTGTGCTTGGCGCTGTCTGCGGGGCCTCCACGGCGAGCAGAACGTATTCAATTAACCTAGAAAAATAATAGCACAAAGGGTCAGAGTTATTGTGAAAAAGAAAAGGTGGTGAAAAGATTCTGGCAAACAGGTCCCCAGCGGGGGTGGATAAGGGAGGCCAAAGAGCTTGGCTAAACGCAGCAGGGTGGGGGCATCGGTGTCCCCTCAAGGGGACAGGGCCAGCTAGGAAAACAAACAGTCGCTCCATTCTTTGGCCTGTGAGCCTCCCATTCTTGAGTGTGGAGGCAAAGAAAATACAGTGGGATCCAAGCCTCCCTGGGTTCCTCCTACGCAGGCGCAGAGAAAGCCACGAGATGGGCTCAGAAAGTGTTTGCAGGTTTGGGGGTCCTGCTAAGAGTGGAGGGATTCTTATCTCCTCAGTTTCTAGGGAGAGCGGATCTTTCTATCCCCAAAGCCTGGCGCTCAGGGAGCCAGAGATCAGATAGAGGAGGTGGGGAACTTGACCCTGGTCAGGTGGCCTCTGATATCAACAGCCCCTCAGGTCTTGAATGCATATTAAGGAGCTGGCGCTGTGCCAAGAGCTTTACAAACTTTATCCCATTAAATCCTCATAGTCTCCCGATATGATAGCCTCAAGTTGCCCATTTAATCACGCAGCAAATATTTGTTGAGCACTTACTATGTGGCAGGTTCTGTGCTTGGTGGCAGAGATGCAATGGGGAAGAGACAGATGGGGAGGGGCAGAGCAGCTTCGTCTTCCACACGGCTGGTGGGAGTGGAAAATGGTGTGGCCACTCTGGAAAAAAGTCTGGAAATTTCCATATAAAGTTAAACGCACCCTTACCATACGGCCCAGCAATCCCCCTCTTGGGCGTCTTTCCTAAGGAAATGAAATCCTATGTTCATGCAAAAACCTGTGCACGAAAGTTTAGAGCAGCTCATTCATAATCACCCCAAACTGGAAACAGCCCAGATGTTCCTCAAGGGGGGATGAAGAAACAAACTGTGGTACTTCCACAGAGTGGACTGAAACTCAGCAACGGAAAGGAATAAATTATGGAAAAACAAGTGAATCTCAAAAGCATTATGCTGAATAAAAGAAGCCAGGCTCAAAAGGCTACCTACTACATGACTCATTTCTATGACATTCTATAGAAGGCAATACTTCATGGGCACAGGGCAGATCAGTGGCTGCCCATGGGCCTCTGCAATTTCCTTGGTCTTTGCCTTGTGGCCACAAGATGGCTGCTGCAGCTCCAGGCATTCCGACTACATTCAAAGATAAAACAGAAGTTTCTCATATCCCAAACATATCACACAGGGGAATTTCTCCCAGAACCACACAGAAGAAAGTCACTTATATCTCATTGGCCAGAACCAGGGCATATGACCACCAATAAACCAATTGCTGACAAAAGAGAATGACTCAGGCCATCCCAACTGACCCCTTGGGGCTAGGGGTGGAGTGTGCCTCCATGGAGCACCTTGCCGTCTATTCTACGTGGGAGCAAAGCTCTCACAGCCAGGAAGAGGGGAGGACCGCTGTCAGACGGGCGGGCAGTCCCTCTGCCACAGGCCTCAGCACAGGCTCTTCTGTGTTGTCTTCAGGTCGGGTAATATCCAAGTCACAGAGGAGCACTGCCAGAACTGGAAGCAGAAGAGATTATAGAAAATCATTAAACTTGGGTGCCACTATCAGCCCATCCATGTGAATTACTGTTTTTACATTGTGTGTGTGTGTGTGTGTGTGTGTGTGTGTGTGTGTGTGTGTTGGAGGTGTGAGTTTTAAAAATCAAATCTTGTAAGAGCGACTTCAATTTTGGTACATTTTGGGGGGTTTTTTTTTTCTTTTCTCTCTTTTTTCTTTCTGGTTTTTCACTATAGAAAAACTAGTTCAGGCTTTTTTTTTCTTTTTTTTTTAAATCTCTGAGACCCCCTAATTAATCCTGGCAGCAGCCCCGCACTGTGTGTTTATTATCCCTGTTGCACAGGTGGGGACGTGATCAGGTGTCGGACGGGGGCTCCTCGCAGGGATCATCACGTACGGAGAATGGAGTCACCCTGATTTCCTTCAGGGAAACGCTCAATGAGCCTGGTATTTGATTTAAAAGGTTGGTCGACTGAACCAAGACGGAGCCAAGATCTGCCCTTGTCACTCACAGATGACCTTCAATATTTTTCCCCTCCAGCCCTCTACCCTCAAAAGTTTAGCCTCAGAGGGCTGCTTCTGGGAAAACGCTTCTTTATTAGATGCTTGGTGCGCCCTCATGCGTCCCTATGGTGTAATAACATCATAGGAGGTTCAAAACAATAAAGATAGTAACAATGATAAGAGAGGCTGTTAACACTCACTGAGTGCTGATGTGCCAAGCAATGTATTAAGGAAGTTAAACTCATCAAAGATCTTCTTTGGAAAAAATTATATATGCCTATGGTAAAAAGAAAAAAGTTCACACAGCACACGAAGGTAGACGTTGAGAAGTTAGCTGTCTCTCACCCATCCCCCAGGTGAAAGGTGCCTCCTAATGCTGGGCAGTGCACAACCCGCCCCATCCTGCGCTGTGGTCCTCATACGGGTCTGTGTGCAAATGTATCTGTGGGATAGATGCTTAGACATAGGGTTGCATGTGTGTGTGCAGCCCTTTCCAGGGGTCAAGGAGCGCCCCTTTGAGTCGTAGCCCTGGCACTGTGGTTGCCGTGGCAAACGTTTCCTCCACTATTTGTTTTACTCAATAAACTATGATTGAGCACCTACTAGATGCAAAGCATTGAGTCCCATAAGAGACTGCAGGAGGATCAGAGTCACTGGGCGATCGAAGGTTCTCAAGGAGGCAGAGAGGCTGCTGCCCACCCCTGCCCTGACAGACTTTGTCACCACCCTGGGAACGTCACCCCCGGTCTGTGCCCTGCTGCTCCTGGAGTTCGTTCCTGGAGTGCGATCTGACAAGCAGCCACGCATTCGCTGGGAAGGGCAGCTCCTCTCAGAGCAGCGGGTGCAGCCAATGGGAAAACAGGGGCTTTGGAATCAGACGCACGTGGGCGCCAGACGCAGCTCCGACATCCAGTGTGTGACACTGAGCAGATTTGGTGTCCTCGCTGAAACCTGAATTTCTACCTATACAGTCTGGATAATAACAGTTACTTCAAAGGTGTCAAGGAAACCAAGGTGCTTCAGAAATACTTGTTAAATGAATGAATTGCTGACACTCTTGATGGGAGTTATGCAAAGGGGACATTTAAGACCAGGCAGGTCTCAGGTTAAATGCTTAATCATTTATTCTCCTGATATATGATTTCTCTGCTTTCTGTATCAGTCAAGGTCTCTGGATTGCAACGGAAAGAAAAAATAAACTGAACTAGCTTAAAAGAACAAAAGAAATGTATTGACTCACATATTTCAAATGTTTATGGATGGGTCTGACTTTGGACATGAGATGCTCAAATGATGTCATGAGGAATCTCTTTCTCTCCTTCTCCTCATGCTGCCTTCAGTCTCAGCCTCATCCTCAACCAGGCTCTCCTTGCTGGTAGCAGACACAGCTCTAGGCTCACAGCCTAGTCCCTCAGCAATCATTTAAAAAAAAAAAAAAAGAGTCTCTCCTATGAGATTTAAAAATAATTCCAAGGACAAAGCATTCCTGGCTCTGATTGGCTAAGCTTTGGTCACACCCCCTTCTTGAACCAATCACTGTAGCCCGGAAGCACTGTAGCTAGGAAGGTGGGGGATGAAATGCCCTCATTGGCCAGTCAGGATATGGATGGGTCACCTAGGTGAATCTCCTCAAAAACTATCATCCTGAGAATGAACAGAAGTTTGAGATTATGGCTGCTTGGCCTTTGCAAGATGAAGGATCACTACCAGCAGCAACAGGAAGTTGGCTCTAGAGTGGGTCAAGGGTGTGACTTTTTCCAGAGACTGGTTCTGAATCCTATAGAAGCAGCTGGCCTGGAATCACCCAAAATTCCTGGCAGGAGGACGACCTGGAAATGTGAGGGATCCAGTGGCGATACCAAGGATCTGTGGGCAAAGTTGAAAGTGGCTAGACAGAGGAGACCCATTGCCTGAGTGTGCAGAAGTTCATTCACAGGTTCCCAGCAGGGGAATTGCCAAGAAACAGTCCCCCAAACACAAACAAGAGAAGAAATAGGCTGTAAAACACCCATTGAGTCTAGAAAGCATGATGCCACATCCTAAAAGCACCTGCCAAATAAAGCCTTCATGGCCCTTCCCTCTTTGGAGTCAGGTTGTGCAGGGTAGAGGCAGAGAAGTAGAGTTGGGGAGGAGAAACGTGTAACATGAATGAAGTTTGGAATTTTGACATGACTTGACATTTTAACTGCTGAACTTAGACTGTTGTTACACTTGGAAGTGACTGGAAGACATTTAATTGTTCTCATCATCATACTGTCTTTTATCATTATCTAAGAGGGAGCAGAAAAGCTGTGGGAACTGTCCAATAGCTCACATGGAGCCAGATAAAGGACTATCCCACAAGTGTGTATGAATGGGTGGTTGGAGGGAACAGAGAGCTGAGGCCTGCCCCTCTGACTTCTGCTCTTTCAACGTATCAGAAGGTCCAGCCCGCCCGCGCCACCACCGACACAGCGACGGCAGGCGGGCGTCATTCTTGGTTTCCCATGTCGAGGCTTCAGGTCAGGTGGTAGGAAGGGTAAGCCTGGAAGGCTGGAAATCCCAGATGCTAACACGAGGGTCACATTGTAATTGTCTTCAAAAATTACCCCCCAGAGGAGGCAGAGAAGTTAATGTGGCCATTGGTGTGAATTGAGAAAGCTTTTACTGCTGGACGTTGATGGTCAAAAGCAATGAAGAGCTGATTTGGAGCTACCATCTTATAGTTCCTGCCAAGAGCTACCTGATCTGGTTGCATAATGGTTGGAAGACTGTCAAGGATATAATGGAAACTTATTTTGTGCCCAGCACGGAGCAGACAAACTTCAGGCCGAAGGCAACAAACTCTGGCATCCAGATGCAGTGTGGTCACCACCTCCAATCTCATGACTTGACATATGGTTGACAGGGGGCCTCAGGGAGAGCTTTTTGGGTCATATCTTAGTAACCGCCGACCCGCCTATCAAACCCAGAGATGCAGGATGGCATGGGACCCCAGATCTGGAAGAACTTAGCAACTTCACAGTTGCCAAATGAAGGGGGGAAATATGCACACAACGAAACCAGAAAAGCATAGAATGACAGGGAGAAAGAAAGAAAATGAAAACACTCGGTTTCCACTGGCAGACTCCGTCTCTGCCAGGAAAACGAATGTTGACTTGGTAAGCCCATAATTCGATTTACTACACACTCAGAAGTGAAGAAAAGCCAGACACTGGGAGAAATTGCTGATACGATTCTTAACATTGGCAAAGACAATGTGTATCTGAACTCAGCTTCATGTGAAATGCTTGATAATATAAAAAAGCAAAGCCCCTCACATTTACCTACAGTGTCATCCCAGTAATATGAAAATATCTATCCATCCAAATACCTACCTTCATTTCTAACTAACTTGATTTATATTCATAGACAAAAGATTCGATAATATATACCAATTTTTTTTTTCTTTTTGGTAACTAGTAGGGCATGGAGAGTTTTTATTTTTGATCTTTATATTTTCAGCGTTTTAAAATTTTTCTAAAGTAAAAAGTGTATTCTTAAATAATTTTTTTCATTAGTTCCTTTGTTATTGGAACACGACATACGTACCTGAATTCTCATGAATGCACACAGTGTAGAAGGTTCTGAATGGTGAGTTCCTCTCCTCTTCCATCTTTGTGAAAATTCCAGGCCCCGCCGCCTTGACATACCTACTGTTAGAATTATTTGTATCTATTTTTTTTTTAGGTTGGTACCATTAAATATTTTTACCAGGAATGAAAAGCTTAGCAGCAGCAAACCAAGGAATTTAAGCCCCATGTAACAGGAAGAGCCGCTACTCTGCGCCACCTGCTGTCTGGACTTGAGAATTGCAGGGCCATCAGGGTCCTGTCTTTTTCAAGAGAAGGGAGAAATACCCCACATTTCAAAGGTTGGCAACTAAGGAATCACTGTCTAACCACTATGCTGTACACTTGAAACAAACATAATAATATTGAAAGGAAACTGTAATGGAAAAGAGTTGCAACTCACTAAAAGTATTTAAAAGTAATATTTGGACCACATAGAATACATTTGAGGAAGAGTTTCCACGACATTGTGGCCTCTGCTTTAAGAACTAAAGGTAGAATGCTTTTTCTTAAATCGTCAACCTTAAGTGATGTACGGTGATGAGAGATGAGAAATCTTGTTCACATACATCCCGTCTACTGCCTCTTCTTCCTTTTGTCTCCTCGCTTTTATTGGTTACCATTACTGCAGATTCTACCAGTGGTCTTTATGACTTTACATATTTAGTCTCCATTTAAAAATGTTTATCAGCTTTCAACAGCATTTATAATGTAAGAAGAAGAGGGCATCTTTTTAAAAACCTCTCTAGTGGTGATGATTACTCTTTATTATGTGTCTGCTACATCACAGCTACTTCACACTCACTCACTCATTCAAATATTTGTTGAGTGTCTAATTATGTGCCGGGCACTATTCTAAACATGGACAAATACAGTGGTAAACAAAACAGGCAAAATATTCTACCATTGTGGAATTTATATTTTAGCAGGGGATATGGATGATAAGTTACAAATCGGTGAGATGTATAGCATGTTAGAGTGTGGAAGGGGCCAAGATGGAGCAGTGAGGCAAAGAATGAGGAACGTGAAGTATCAGTATGTGTGCACATATACAAGTACCATGCATTTAAGTGTATGTGTGTGCATGTGCCATACATATGTGTACATGTGTGCAGGTGCATGCGAGCATGAAATTTTAGCTATGGTGCCAGGGAATTTCTTCCTGAATAACAGGAGGACACAAAGGACCGGGCCATATGAGTATCTGTCGTGTGCACATTCCCACCACATGGCACAGAAGGAGCTGAGGGTGGGATACAGAGTGTGTTGGGGGGGTTGGGAGAGAAGATGAGGTCAGGGAGCAAAGGTGGGAAACCATGGAGGGCCTGAAAAGTGGTGACAAAAGTTCCCCAAGTTAGATGGGAGCCACGGGGAGATCAGCTCAGAAAAGTGATGTGTGCTGCCAAAGTTTTGTTCTAACCAGTGTCATCTGTCATCAGAGATAAGAGGTTAGGTGGATATACACCAACATGTTGTTAGTGGTTATATTTCAGTGGTAACATAGGGTGATTTTTATTTTTACCTATGTTTCTATTATCTATTTGAAAGCAAAAACTGTATTATATTATTTTAGGGTTGTCAGGCATGGCAAGGGTGTACTCAGTAGGCAGTAAAAACACTTCCTGCTTGGTTAGATTTTTGTATTAGTCAGCACTTGTCGCATAGCAAACAACCCCATGATCTTTAATTAGCATTCCTTCTCGCTTTCAGATATGTGAGCTGCCTGGTACAGCTGTGCATCTGGCTGCAGGTCAGGTTCAGGTGTGTAACAGGTCTGTCATCGTAAGGTCCAGGCTAGATGGGCCGAGGCCTGCTGTTATGCTAGATGTTGGAAGTTCCCAGAGGAATGACATGAAACACCCAATGCTTCTTAATGTCTAGGCTGGGGACGGGTACTTTGTGGCTTCAGCCTTCATCTTTTTGGCCAAAGCAAGTCATGTGGACAAGAACAGCCTCAAGGAGGCCACAAAGCATACTCTGCTGAAGGTGGGGAGGGAGTCGTTAGTGAACAATGGTCTAATATACCACAGCTTCACTTTGATCTTTATTGTTTGTAGCAATTTTTCTAAGGTTTTTAAAATTTTTATTACACCATTTACGTTTATTATTGAAATTTTTGACTATCCAGAAAACCATTATCAACCAAAATAAAATTCCTTCTTATTCTACTACTTAGAGATAAACATGGTTAATATTTTGTTGACTACCATTCAGAGTAGAAAATTCATGGGCACCCAAGATTGGTGTTGGCGGCATCATTGAGACAGTAATGGCCATTTAGCACTGGGTTTAACTTTGGCTTCTGGAATGTCAAAAAGACAGTCACCCAGCCATGTGTCACCAGAGGTTTGGTAATCAGGGCAGTTTCTATCCATCTAATCAATGAAACACACAAGGTGTGTTATTCACCTTCTACATCTAATTTAGAGGTTTAGAAAAATCTCTTTGTTGCTTTACATATGGAAATTGTATTGATCAGCTTAACATAAATGTAATATTTATTACTGCAAGAATAACACGCTTCAGAGAGAGCTTTTGGGATCACATCTCAGGAACTAGCAACCCAGCCTGCCCCATCAGGAGAGCCAGGATGGTGTCAGACCCCAAATCTGGAAGACGTTAGCAACTCCGTAGTGCCAGATCCAGGGGGAACACACACACAGAGACTGTGAAGGCTATGGACTCTGTGTAATAACAATCATTAAAGAGTCTTGAGTATTGTCACAGAAGAACACAAATGAACAGTAAGAGAGACTGTATAAAGTAGATAATTTAGGAAGACCGAAATTTGAGTCAACAAACATTTTAATACAATTTTAATACAAGGTAGAGCTAAATAGATTATAAAATAACCCTGAAATTTGTGTAATATTTTAGTGGGCTGCCACCCATCTCATTAAAGAAAACAGTTTTTAAGAACTAAATTTGATTTAGTTATTTAACTTCATTTAGAACACGAAGCTTTCAACGTAACAACCTACTTGAGAACTTTTCGCAAAATGCCTACTTGGGATTTTGTAAGGATCAATTAAAAGCAGAATGTCAGCTTTGCCACTTCAGATTTCACAAGGAGGAAAAACTCCAAACCCATGTACCAAGCCATCCATGAAAATTCTTTTCTACCCTGGACAGGACCCAGCGTGTGGGGGTCTGGAAACACTTTCAGAGCGGGGCTCTGGGAAAACTGTGTGTCTCATGTCAAAATTCCACCCTCCTCCTATGCCACAGATGAAAAAATATTTGCTCTGGAAAGCAAATGAACAAATATGGAAACCGAGTCTGGCCCTGAGTCGGAGAGGGGTCTGGGGGCGGCCCTTGGGAGGGAGAGCCCTGCCCACTTCTTGGGGGAAGCTTCAGGGGATCCCCTGCTATGGGTGCACTGCCCTTTACAGCTTGGAGAGTGATTTCCCATCTGGTATCTCAATCAGTTCTCAAACCTTTGAGGTAGGGCCTGCTGGTGCCCCCATTTCACAGATGAGGAAACTGAGGCTCACAGAGGCAAAACTAGCAAGTAGCCGAGGCAGAACTCAAACCTGGTGTCCTGACTGTGCATACGCACTTTCTGAGCCCGCCCTTGGCCCAGGTCACCTCCTCTCTATGTAGCCCACCGCACCCCGACCCCTGCCCCCTGCAGCTCACCTGAGACCAGGTCATCGGGTCTCAGGAACCCCATGATCCTCCACCACATCAGCACGAAGACGTAAGTAAAACCTATGGTGAACACCGGGGCAGTTCACCCATCTGTGCAACAGGTTGAAAGGCAAATCACTTTAAGAAGCATTCAGTAAGTAATCTGTGTCCTGCAATTTGGCAAACAGGCAGGTGCTGAGTGCTGGGCACACATATGAAAGGGCTAAGCATAGACCAGCGTTTGAAGTGATCCTGGGGTTATCTGGGAGAAGAATTTCCCAGCATCCACCCTGCAGATCAATGAACAGACCACGTCTCTTTCCTGATTGGTGCTAAAGACCTCTCAGTGTGTGGTAGGGACCTCAAATTAAAATTAATTTTTGATGCTCTGTTTTCTGAACTGCCACTTAGGCCTTGCCGTTGTTATCCTCCTCATCATTTTGAGCACCTACTAAAAGCCCAACCTTGAACTAGTGATGGACGCAGAGCATCTCTAAATAGTAAGCATAAGGGGAGAATCTACCCGAAGGTTAGAAAACCATTTCTCCTAGGCTGACGGGAAAGGAGAACTAAGAGAGGGTTGGGAGTCCTTGGGGAGAGAATTGGATTCAAAGGAGCCCCAAGGACGGATTTTAGAAGCGATGTGCTGGTGTTTAACAACTGCTCTCCAAGGGGAAAAGTATGCGTGTGTGTGTGTAAATTTTACTGGGATGAAGAATGTGTTGCACAAAATTTACAAATAACAAACACTTTACTGAAAATACTCTTTATTATAAATTCTATATCACCAATTAATTCTCACAGAATGTTTATTATTTTTTGCCAAACTATTGTATGCACAAACAACTATTACTGCCATTAATCCATGAGTGGACAAAATTAGACTGAATAGTTGCCTGATAACAAGACCACTCAGCAAGAAGTTGCTCACTGGTTCCGACATGGACCCTGGTTGAAATTTCTGTTCATGTTAATTTGTCAGACAAAAGTATAACAATGAAGATGCATGTCGGAACTCCTTCATCAATGACATGAGCAATGTGCTTGCTGCATTGGATAACAGCTCACATCCTGGAACAATATTTCCTCGATTTTTTGTGACACTCCCAATGTACTGGTTTTGGACTCAACAGGCATACTTTTGAGTTTATTTTGCACTATTAACATTTCAGCCATCACATTCTTAAGACTGTAAAATCAACAAAACAATAAAACAAGCCCTGGTTTGTAATGTTCCCCAATCTCTGTGGTACAAATACATTCCTCAGAGCCAGTTTCAAGTGACCAACATGACGTCATCAAAGACGGGATCAGGAAAAAATGCTCAATCTCTCCTCTATGTCTCTCATAAAATACAGCAGATATAAATGACCTCAAGAGCACAGATAATAGTAAAATGTGGTAAAATAAAAAGAAGTGATGAGTTTTTAGTATTTCCTTTGTTTTTTAATACAATTTATTTAAAGTTTAAGTAATTTAATTTCTTGTAATGGCTGTGTTTAACCACCAGCTTGCAGAGATCCTGCAAATTTAACAATCAGCTCCCACAAGCCAGTACGAGCTGGCTCCGGCACACAGCTGGCTCTAAGGGAAGTACAGACACCCCGGCTTAAAATGGTTCAACTTACGACTTTCTGACTTTATGATGGTGTGAAAGCAATATGCACTTGGACTCTGAGTTCTGACCTTTTCCTGGGCTAGAGATACGCAGTATGCTGCCCTCTCGTGCTACAGGACAGTGGCAGGGAGCCTCAGCTCCCGGTCGGCCACCTCACCGTGAGGGTAAACAACTGATACTCCACAGTGTATGCATTTTGTTAGACGACTGTGCCCAGTGGGAGGCTAATTAATGTAATTGTTCTGAGCATGTTTAAGATAGGCTACTCTAAGCTATGATGTTTAGTAGGTGAGTTGTTATTAAATGCATTTTTGACTTTACGATGGGTTTATTGGGATGCAGCCATGTTATAAGTCAAGGAGCATCTGTATCTAGAAAGGAGAGGAGATAGATCATGGGACCAGTGTCCTGTGGGGGCTGCATCAGCACCCAGGTGGGCGGGCATGGCGACAAAGCTTCGTCCAACGTCAGCACCCTGACCTATTCTAGCTCTTTATTCTCAGCATCCAGGAACTCCTTGCCAGTCCCCTCTAGTGACTTCTGGCCTGAGCTACCTGTTCAATCTCTATCTGACTCACCTGTTGGGGGACAACCCTCT
Source organism: Pteronotus mesoamericanus (assembly GCF_021234165.1). Taxonomy (NCBI): domain Eukaryota; kingdom Metazoa; phylum Chordata; class Mammalia; order Chiroptera; family Mormoopidae; genus Pteronotus; species Pteronotus mesoamericanus. The sequence continues at coordinate 9,351,912 of NW_026555105.1, forward strand.
ACAATGTCCCAAAGGTGGGGGCCTAGGTACTGAGGTGAATGGATGCCTCTCCCGAACTCCCTGGCTAGCTGAATGGGACCAGTTGAAAACCTTCCTAAAGGGAGACAGGGTTAAATACACCCTGGGGGCATAATCACCCCCACACTGAAGACATGGACACTGGAGCCTGAGAGAGTTGCTACTTGCCCAAGTCAATAGCTGCCAAGAGGCACAGGCAACACTGACAACCAGGTTTGTCGGCCTCCAAAGCCACCTCCTTGCTGCACAAAAAGGCAATCAGCGCCATCCTGGTATCGGCTCCGGCAGCTCATTCCATGCTCTTAGATTTTAGTGCATATGATTCTGGACTTCTATTGACCTTTCTGCTAATAACTTATGTCCCCCAGAGAGATGATGAGCAACTTGAGAGCAAGTCCCATGTTGAGTTTTTGTTGTATTACCAGCATTTAGAATTCCAACTCACTGGTGTCAGAAGAGATCTGAGGAACTACCTGGCCCAGGTGCCCTACTGTACATATGGGGGAAACTGAGGCCCATAGTCATAGAGCAATGACACCAGCAAAATCAGGACTAGAACGCAAGCCTCCTGTCAACCAGTCTGGGTTGCTGGTGAATGGTAAGTATTCTGGCTAAGAGAATTAGAGGGGTGAACAAAACTGACATCTCAGAGCCAAATAAACAGGCTTATGCCTTGCTGAAAAGTCTCAGCCAGATGAAAAAAGAGAGCAGAGAATACGGTATCCTCAGCTGGATTTAGGGATGATACCAGGAGAGACTTCCTGCCAGGACTGGTACCCCAGAGATTCTTTGAGAATGCCCAGGGAACAATGGAAGCTCCGTAAGATGTTCTCATTATAAGCACTGCAGAGATGTGCAGAGTTAATGGGGAAACTGAGGTAAGAAGGCAGCTCCTCAGAAACCCTCAGAGCCTGAGACTGAACATGAAGATGTCTGGGTTCTCAGACTTCCGCCCGTTTTACCCTAATACAAAAGGCCCCCTCTGGAGCAGGGCTCAGTCTCAAAGGACCCCGAGAACTTGTGCTCCGGGGCCCAGGCAAGCAGGAAACTGGAGACTGTTGGCCAAAACCATGGTTCCAGCATTTTCCAAGCAGAAGGACTCCTCAGGAGGCCGCAGAGACCTTGATGCGGCTGTACTGGACACCAGACGTGCTCTGCCTGTGGCCAAAGCTCGGGGCAAACCTGTCAGGCAGAGAGGAGAACCTGTCAAGCAAGGGGCCTGGGCTCCCTGCAGGAGGCGGGAATGGAACATCCTTTGGGATTCCCCCATCCCATCCCCACCCCACTCCTACCTGTCCCTTCCTACTTCCTGCCTTAATAGGCATTTCCATCTTCTGAATTACCCAATGACTCCTCTGGGTCTCCCTGTGTCTGTGCTCACCCCCAGGCGTCCCCCTGGCCCAACGCTGCCCTTGGCTACAATCACATCCTGCCTTAGCCCAAAGCTGGCTTCTACCTGCCTCTGCCTCCTTTGCTCTCTGTCCCAGAGAAGGGACCTGGAATCTTCTCCCAAGAAAACCAGTATGGCAGAGATCCAGGTTGCTCCTAGTATCTGTAGCCCCTTTATGTCTAGTAGCAATGCCCCTGGTTTTTAGCTGGGCACACGGCTACCCAGATTACAGGCTGTTTCTCAGCTACCCCTCCACAGAGGTGTAGCCGAGTCCTGGCCAAAGGGCTGTAGGTGACCCATGTGGCTCTCAGCTGTGTCCTCCTCTCCCCCTTTCCCTCGCAGGGATGTGGTGGGTGGTTCACCGTCATGGGCCATGTGAAAAAGGTAACAAGAGCAACAAGAGAGATAGAGCCTGGGACCCTGGATGACCTCCTGGGGCACAGCTGCCCTGCACCCCAACATTTGGACTATTCCAACCAGCCAAACCTGTCCCCTAACTAAGAGAGCTGGGCCACTGAAGGGTTTGCAGAAAGTATCACCCAACTACCTGGGAGTGTTCAGCTGGCAGAGGACACTCTGGGGTGGGGTGGATCAGGTTAGAGGTGTTTGCTTTGGACTAGTTCTGTGTCCCCTCAGGGGCAGGGTTGGGGTGAGGCTTGGCAGGTCACTGCAGGGAGGCAATTTCTAATTCAATATTAGACCGATTTATGTTTCCAATCTTTTAGGGCCTCCCAGGAACAGAATGTGCAAGCAGGAACTGGCGACTCCCCTTTACTACAAGGTGCATTTGCCAAAATGCTTAGGATTATAGTGTTTTTAGGTCCCTTCCAATGCCATTCCTCTCTTTTCTAATTCGAAGAGCCCAAGGTCCCATGGTAGTAAGCTTCTCTACTCCACTCTATGACCTGAAGACCTTATATGATCTAGCTCCTACCCACCCGGCTGATCTGCTAGTCTATCCCTCCTTCCTCCCTCACTCTGTCCAGCCACAATGGCTTCCCCATTGTTCTTTGCATATGCCAGGCACACTCCCGACCTCAGGGCCTTTGCACTTGCTGTCCCCTCTCCCTGGAATGCTCCCCCCTCCCCACCATGGTTACACAGCTGCCTCCTTCTTACTAACTTACATTGCACCTCCTCAGAGAGGCCGTCCCTCTCTGACCACCTTCATTTTAATTTAGCCACCATACCCTGCTCCTCCCTGCCCCTCTCCACCAACTGGGCCCACTCCACCTGTCTTGCTCAGTTTCATTTCTTCCAATTACACATCGCTAAAGGAAATGCTGGTGTTAATGCTTATGTTGGCTTGCTTATTTTCTGTCCCTCTCCCCCACTAGAATGAGAGCTTCATGGGGACAAGGGCCTTCTCCACCTTATTCTCAGCCATATAGTCTATGGCCCACGACACTGTCTGGCACATAGTAGGGGCTTAATAAATACCCACCGAGTGAGTGTATTAGGCCCACAATTCTTTGTGTGAGAGTTTAAAAGGCCCCAGGCATAATGTTTGCTCTCTCCAAGCTTCCACGACTCTAGGATTCTCTGCTTTGAGGAGTCTACTCTTCCAACCTCCTGGGATTTCACAGTTGCACGATTTAAAGATTTAACCTGGGCTTAAAGTCAAAGGAAAGACACAAAACCAGCTCCAGGAAACCAGCCCCTGTATGAAAACAGGACAAAATGCACGGCGTCCGGGCAGTACGAGAGGCAAGAAGAAAAGAAAAACGCTCTCTGAAGTCCTGCAGCCGAGTGCTCGAGTGGGATGGGACTCCCTGCCCCTCCCGCCCCCAGGCCCGCCCTGCCCGCCTTACCCTCTCCTCTGGAATTGCTGGTCTATCTCTGCCAACGACTGGCCTTTTGTTTCAGGGACAAATAAGTAGATGAAGCCCAGGCCGAGGACAGCAGTCAGCCCGTACAGCAGGAAGGTCCAGGACAAGCCGATGGCGCCTGGGAACAGGGAGGGGGGTGGGAGAGTGGGCGGCGCAGCCAACTGGCTGGTTCCAAGTCGCGCGTGGAGACTTGGTTCGGCTACAGAGGCTCCTCCAGAAGGTCGATTTGCTGGCTATTGGCAGTGGATGTGAAGACCAACAACTGTCAGATCAGGCCCTTAAAGCAGGAGTAGGACTAACTGTCCCAGGGCCAGGCAAAGGGTCACAGCTCGGACCACAAGTGCTGACAAGGGCATCTTGTCTTTTCTGGGGAAGCCCACTCACCCACACCTAAAACTCGAAGCGGTGGGATGTGAAAACGTGAATGGAGGGAAAATAACATTCCCCTCAGCGGCGAAACAGCTGCAAGAGGCAGCCATGGCAAAGCCCAGATCCGAAACGAATCCCCTCCCTTTGACACCAGTTCTCCTTTGGGGAACAACTCTGCCCCAACTTCCGGTCGACTGCTCGGGGAGGAAGTCTCCATCCCCCGGCTCCAGGGCGAGGGTACGACCCAGGCCTCGAGCCTGGGGGTGGAGGCAGCCCTCCAGCCACAGTGATTGGTTCAAGGATGGGCATGTGATCTTCCTCAGCCAATGAGAAGCAGCCCCAGGTCTCGGGGACGAGCCACTGGGAAACACATGCCCTCTTTCCCTTGGGGTGCCAGTCGGAGGAGACCTACTGGCGGTCATCTTTGCCACCGGAGGCGTCTGCCTGAAAATGAAGCCCACGGTGTGGGTGGCAAAGTACAAGAGCGATGAAAGCTGGCCACAACTGTCCTGGGGCCTCTGGATCAGCCACGCTTGAAGACAACGGCCCTCCTCACAAAAATACTCCCTTTTGTTCATAAACAGGTTTGCATCAGGTTTTCCGTCATTTATACCCGGACCGCTAAGGAAGCCCTGGCCCTGCCGGGAGGACATTGTGCCTGCTTGTAGAAGGCACTGGACCAAGGAATTAGGTCAAGAGGACTCACCGATGAGGTCGAGGAAGGAGAGGCTGATGAAGAGGTTGGCGGCCCAGTTGAAGCTGTTGCAGAAGGCGAAGGCCCTTCCTCGGATCTCCGCGGGGTAGATCTCGCTGAGGACAAGCCAGGTCACTAGGACAGGAGTGCAGGCAGGGCTCCTAGGCTGGGGCTGGGGCCAGGGCCAGGGCCCGGCACCCACGGCCCAGCAGGCAGCCCTCCACCAGAGTGATTCCAAGGGTGCCGGGCACCTGACCCCACCGTCTCCGCCGCTGTTTCCGCGCCCGGCAGTGAGAACCCCTTTAGAGTGACCAACAGTCCCGATGGGATGCCTGGGACACGGGATTTTAAGCATCTTGACAAACCAGGATGATTGGTCACTGTATTCATTAAATCCCCTTCAAGTAAAGTTTTTTGACTGAGGCAGCTATCCAGGAGCAAATGCAGGTTTTATGAAGCCTGAAGCCTAAATGACTTGGGAGCTTTTTTTTTTAAAGTTAAGAATATACAAACATAAAATCAGGCCCCTGCCTTCAAAAGGGGTGTCTGCAAATAAGCGAGGGGCCCTGAAGTGAAAGCTTCACTGGCTTCACGGTCAAGGCCCCTCTGGTGTCCTTCTGAGACCCTGCAGAATACTGTTCCCACGCTCTGCTCTAGGAATGGGAGAAAGCTCAGAGTTACCTGCAAGTCCCACCTACCTGGTCCAAATCCAAAGGAGAAGGCGCTTACGAAGACCATCATGCAGACCAGCGCGATCCAGTGCAGCAGGGCACGCTCTGGGGCAGCAGAAGGCGGGGCCTGGGAGGCGGCGCTTAGGGCTGGCCCGGGAGGGCTTGTGGGGTCCCCAGCTCTGGGGTGACGCCTGGTTTTCTCAGAGATTGAGGAGACTGGCTCCTCTCGGTTCTTGCTGGCTATTGGCAGTGGATGTGAAGACAAGCCCATGGGCAGGTCAGAGTCTCCAGGGACGTTTGATAGCCTGGTGGCATTGGGCACGGCCAGGCAACTTGGGCCTGAGTCCATGGGCACGGCAAAGCTGACGAGGCCTATGCCACTGACCGACAGGGCCATAAGAGCACAGCCAGTTAGTAACAGGGCCCTGCGGCCCACTCGGTCCACTAGCCCCATGGCAGTCAGGGTGGCTGCCACCTTTACAGCGCCAAGCCCCACTGAGGCCAGCACAGCGGAGGATCCGCCACGGAAGCCGACCGAGTGAAAGACGGTGGAGGCATAGCACAGCACATTGGGCTGACCTGTTAGCTGCTGGAAAAGCACCAGCCCCAGCCCCACGGTGGTCCGGCCGCGCATGTTATCCCGTTCCCTGAAGAGGTCCAGAAAGGAGTATCTTGGCCTGCCCAGGCCGAGCCTGGTGGCCTCACCTCCCTGGAGGGGGATGAGGTCCCTGTGCACTACAGCCTCATCAGTACCAGCAGGGAGAATGAGGAGGCTGAGGGACTGCAGGAAAGCAGGTGCAGCTGCCCAGCCGAACATGTGCCTCCATCCCTGGGGGACGCTGGCCAGCGCATAGTTGAGTGCGTAGGAGAGCAGGATGCCTACAGTAATGCCGGCCTCGTAGAGGGACACCAGCAGTCCCCGCTGCCGTGGCCCCACCAGCTCCGACACATAGATACAGCAGGCCATGGAGGAGAGGGAGATGGCAAAGCCAGCTGCTGAGCGGCCCAGGACCAGCCAGGCCAGGGAGCCAGCCAGGCCCAGGCTCAGGCTGCCTGCCAACAGCACCAGGTTGCTCCCGAGGATGGCATGTTTCCTGCCATAGCGATCGATGAGGAAGCCCCCCACCAGGGAGGCGAGGAGAGCCCCCAGGAGCAGGCTGCCCACCAGGAACTCCTGCTCTAAGCAGCTTAGCCCAAAGTCAAGTTGCAGTGGCAGCAGCGCTCCCGATATGACTGCCAGTTCATAACCAAAGGTCAAGCCACCGAGCAAAGACACAGAAGCACACAGGGGCAGGAGGGGTGGTGGGTGGCCTGGAAAATAAAAGTAACAGGGGCTGAGGTCAGAATGGTTCCTTGCCAGAGCCTCCATCCATCCAGCCTCCCCTCCATCTATCAATTGCTCTATCTATTCATCCAGCTACTCCATCCATCCACCTATTCATTTATTCACCCTTACTCCATCAAGCCATCTACTCATAATGCACCATCCATCCACTTCTTCCTTCATCCATTCCTCCATCCATCCATCTACTTGATCCATTCACCCAGTTATCCATCTACTCATGCATGCATCCACTCCTTCCTTTATTCACCCACCTCTTTACCAATCTACTCTACCCTTTCACCTGTTAATCCATTTATTGGTCCACCTATGAACCCATCCATCCTTCACCCCTCCATTCACTCCTTCCTTCATCCATTCACACAACTATTTATTGATCAATCTACCTTTCCTTTCATCATATACTCCTCCGTTTATCCATCTACTCCATCCACTGCATATTCATCCACTCATTTGTCCATTCATATACCCCTTAATTCACCCAAACATCCACTCATGTATTGATCCATCTATCCACAAGTACATCCATTCATCCCTCCATCTTTGTATTCCATCCCTTATGTACCCATCTACGCATATACCTATCCATCCATCCTTCCATCCACCCACCCATTCAACCATTCATTTAAAAACTTATTTATCTGGCATCTACAATACACCAAGCTGTAATCTTGGAGCTGGCAATACAGTGATGTTTTCAAGGACCAGCCATTCTAGTAGAAAAAGGCAGATGATGAACAAATAAATATATGCTATAACTTACAGAACAGGGAAACGGGATTGAGAGTGATGGAGGAGTTCTATTTTAAATAGGGTGGTCAGCTAAGACCTCCGAAGAGGAAAATTTGAGCAGGTATCCAAATGAAGTAAGGGTAAAGTCATATAAAATCTGAAGAAAAACATTCTAGACAGAGGGAACAGCAAGAACCAAGGCCCTGAAGCAGGACAGGTTTTGGTATATTTGAACAGTAACTATTAATATTAATAGCTAGTGCTTATATGCCACTTATTAAGTACCAGACCCTGTTTGAGGAGCTTTATATTTATTTACTCACTTAATTCCTCACTTACAACAATCTTATTACATATTACTATTAGCGTCATCCTCCAAGGTGCAGAGAAGTTAAGAAAGTTTCTCATGGTCACACAGCAAGTAAGTGGCAGAGCAGATGTAGCTAGTCAGTGCAGGCTTTTAATCACTGTGCTGTTCAAGGCCAGAGTGGCTGGAGCCCAGTGAGAGGAGAAGATGAGGTAGGAGAAGTAGGCGGGGGCCAGATCATGAGGAGAATTGTAGATCATGAAGACAGTGATGAATTTCACTGCCAGTGGGTGGAAGGAAGCCTTTGAAGACTTGAGCTGGGGAGAGAGATGACCTAGGGTAGCCACCAGCACACATGGGTATCGAGCTCTTAAAATGTGGCTCATGTGATTAAGGGACTGAATTTTCATTTTATTTAACTCTAATTAATTTAAATGTAAAAATAGCCACATGTCACTGGAGGCTACCATAGCGACAGTTCAGCTATACGGTTTACTTTGATTTTTTAAAAAGATTTTTTATTTATTTTTTAGAGCGAGGGGAAGGGAGGGAGAAAGAGAGAGAGAAAAACATCAGTCAGTTGCCTCCTGTACAGGCCCCAACCTCGGACGGGCCACAACCCAGGCATGTGCCTTGACCTGGAATCAAACGGGCAGCGCTTTGCCTTGCAGGACAATGCCCAACCAACTGAGCCACACCGGTCAGGGCTACTTTGGACTTTTAATTCACATATTTAAACTTAAATATCTCTGAAAGTATCTAAAGTAACCTAACACTATCTATCTCACCTCAGGCCCTTCCTGAGCTGGCCCCAGCCAAACCACCCAGGCCTGACAACATTCATTACATTGTAAGCAGATGTTTTGAGTGTTTTCTCTGGACCAAATGAGTGAGTGCTTTATTTACAATCACTCATTGGCTTCTTACCTCAACTCTTTAAGCTGGGGTTTTGTATTATTTGTGAAAGAATAAACCTTCAGAGAGGTGAAGTGACTTGCCCAAGGTCAAAAGTAGTAAGTAGCTGTGCCTAGATTCAAAGCTAGGACATCTGGCTCCACGGTCCCTTCTTTTCACCACTCCATTAGAAAACCTTGGCATAATGTGATTTCAATGTGTTCTCTCTTATTTCTGACTCTCCTCATCTCTGTTAGGCAATGTTTGTGCAAGGCGGGGGAGTTTCATGGGTGGAAAAATGCCCCACTATCTGCTCGCCCTTCCCATCACCCCTGCCCCTGAGGGAAATAACCTCCTACTGTTCACTGGCGGGCCTTGTCCCACCTGTTCGTGGCCGTCAATAAATGCCCTGAGATTATGCCGCCCAGGTCCTGCCTCGCATCACCTCCCTTTGCCCCACCTCCCACGGTTCTTGGACTTTACAGCCACAAAGGAAGGTTCTTCCAGGCCATGTGAGGCAATCAAGTGAAAGCACAGAATCTGTTTGCCATACCCTGGGTTCCTCTTGTGGTGAAAGGGAACCAAGCCAAAGGGTTCAGAGGCAAAGTTGACTGTCTACAGGTTTTCCTGGAAAACGCATCAGAACAGATTCTAGCCACAGTGGTAAGAGAACAGCAAAAATAAACATGCAATGAAACAGTCATAATAAATAGCCATTTATTGAGCATCTCCTCTTGCAACTTTGGGTGCCTCCTCTCGATTCATCCTTGTAACAATGCTAGGTGGTACAGCTACAGCTATGCCCATTTTACAGATAAGGAAACTGAGGGTCAGAGTGTTCTCACAGCTAAAAAACAACAGGATCAGGACTCAAACAATGACCCATATGACTTCCAGACCCACACATCTAAGAGCTTTGCTCAACTGACTTCAAGCAAGAAGAGCCAATCAGAGATATGCGGGGTGTGAGAGAGAGAGAAGGACACAGCGGGCAGAGGTAGAGGGGGAGTGAAGCTCTCAGGGAAACTTTATGTCACCAAACAGTGAAATGATGCTGCCTCAGGAGCCGTGAGAGACAGCCTCAAAGGAGCCAGGGCCATCAGACATCATTCCCACAAGTCTTCCTCAACTTTCCAAGCCACATTTGTCACTGCTGAACACCTCTACATTCTCTTTTCCTTGGCTCACACCATATTACAAGCTCATCAATGTGTCCTCCTTATTAAATTAGGCAGGACAGAGACACTGTCTCTGTGTCTCCAGGGCTCCAGCTTCACCCTGATACCCCAGAGGAGCTCAATGAGGTTTTTGCTGAAAGAATCAATGAATGAGTGGGGGACCAGGGTAGCATCACCACGTGGCATTCCAGGGGCTGTGTCAGGGTACATTTGAACCTAATCTAATGCTACGTAGAAACCAGAGGGATCCTGTGACAGCCTAAGTCAGATGTAGTCATTCTGCTCAGAGCTCGCCAAGGCTCCCTCTTCTCTCTAGAAATAGCCACGGTCCTTACAGTGATCTTCAAGGCCCCGCAGCGTCTGCCTCCTCTCACGCCGCTCCTCTGGCCACGCCGGTCCCTTTGCTGTTCCTCCTCACTCCAAGCTCATCTCAACTCAAGGCTTCCCAGCCGCCATCTCTGATGGGGAAGCCTCCCTCTCCATGCCCGGGGCTCCTTCCCTCCTCTCTTTGATCAAACATCACCTCCTCATGAGCACTCCCCTGAACCTCTACTTAAAATTGCACCTCCCCGAAGCATCCAGCACTTTGTGTTCCCCTCCCCTATTTGTTTTCCTCTGTGGTCCTCATCACCAGCTGAAATAACTATATATTTTACGTATTTGTTGGTCTCCCCTACCAGAATGTCAGCCCCAAAGGAACAGGAATTGTTCGTTTATTCAGTTGTGTCCCTGACGCTGAGGACAGTACATTGCATATGGTAGGCACTTAATAAATACTTGTTGACTCACTGACTGAATGAATGAATGAATGAACTCTGGGGATGTAGAAGTCCAGAGAGGAAGGATCTTGACTCTTGAGCATCTGGTGGGGTCCAGGGCCTGGGAGGGGCTGTGGGTAGGAATAGAGCAAATCCTGGCCCCCAGACTAGGACTCTGGAGCCAGAGCTGGTCTTGGCCGACAGCTGTGCCATTACCCTGTGCACACGAGGCTGGGTGGTGCAGAGGTCAAGAATGCAGGCAGGGGCCATACTGCTGGGGGTTCTATCCCAGTGCCTCTTCTTCACAACTGTGACCTTGTGCAGTTCACTTACCCTCTCTGAGCCTCTCCATCTGTATACGAGGAAAGTAGTAATACCTGCCTTATAGCCAGTGTTGGCTAGTGTGATGCTCCACAGAACAACCCAGAGTTTTTAAAACACAATTTAGGTCATGTCCCACCCAAGCTTAAAACCCTCTCTAAATAAAAGCCAAGCTTCTCGCTACAGCCTACAAAGTCTTGTGTAATCTAGCCCTTGCCCACCCCTCTGACTCCCCCCTTGCCCGCTGTGCTCCAGCCACCCTGGCCTGGACCACATCCACTCACTCTTGCCTCAGGGCCCTTGCACTTGCTGTTCCTTCAATCTGGAAGCCCCCCTCTCAGATCATAGCAAGCCCACTTCTTTTGAGTCTGAGGCTCGTGCTGTCAGTCACCGCTCAGCCCAAAAGCAGAGAGAGAGATTGGATCATAATTTCACTTTTATTAATTTCAGAGGCCAGCAGTCTGAGAAGGTAGCGGGTAAAAACCTGAACTTCCACCTCTCCTTGAGCTTTCAGAGGCAACTTTATAGGAGGAAATGGGGGAATTTGGAAGGAGGAAATTCCAAGGGGGAGTGCAGATGTGCTGAGTTTCTTTTGGGAGTACGGGGAGGGGAGCTGGAAGGACAGTCAAAAAAGTAAAAAAAAGGGAAGGCGCAGCTTCTTCCCCAGCGGGCTCCCTTTGTTCCATGTAGCTCTCTGCTGTCATAGCATTCCTGTCTCCCAGACACCTGTCGTTTATGGCCGGGGAGGTTCTGTGTTCTCTGCTTAGGGAGCAGAGGTATAAACCATTTGGTTAGGGGAGATAAGGTCTTGCGATTCACCAGATGGCTGTAAATTGCTCAAACTGTTTGGCCCTGTTTAATTTTCCTTTCTCAGTTTCCCCATTCCTCTCGCCCCAGGAACCTTCCTAGCGCCTTACTACCCTTACTACCGGCCTCAGCCTCTCAGCTCCAGCGCCCCCTGGTCCGGGAGGCCCTCCCTTCCCGCTTACCTAAAGAACCTGCCGCCCTCGCCACAGTCACACCACCTCGGTGTCCCACCCAGTCCCCAGTGTCTGCCACACAGTAGCGAAATGAATGACAGAGTAACTCTTTGAGGCTCTGAATCCACAGGAAAAAAAAAAAAAATGCTTTGCTCCCCTGGAGCAATGAAGAAATTCCGGACAAGCACACACAGTGCTGCATTCTAAACTCCTCTGTCTCCCTTTTGTTGAATTATTTCCAGGGCAGAGGTTTTGTCTGTTTTGTTCACCGCAGCATCCTCAGGCATGAACAGAGGTGTTGGGTGAATTGATTAACGGATTTTGCTCCTTGTGGGTCCTCTATTTCTTCATCTGCAGAATAGAACAATTTCACTTGCCTGGGCTTGTTGTAAGGCTTGAAGCGGTTAAGAGAGGGCCTGTCCCAAGTGAGCGCTCCATATTAAGGAGCTCTTTCAAGTCACTTTTATCTGGGCAGAAAGGAGCTTGGAAGGAAGGGCGCCCAAGTCCCTTCCCAGGCCCGAGGCAAGGCCTGGAGTGCGGGGCTCCCTGCCCGCCGGAGTGGGCGGTATCTGGTCAGGGGGTGGGGTGCAGCCAGGGGCGGAGGGCGCGCGTACTGATGGGGTCTCGGGCACTCCCTGGCGGGAAGCGCCTGGTCGCGACTTACCCATGGCGAGCGGGACACCCGGGCGTGCTGCGGGCGCTGAGGGGCCAGGAGCGCATCCCCGGGCCGCAATCCCCACCGTGGCCGCCCACAAACTTTCTGACCGGCCCGCCTCCGTCCCTCCCTTTCTGCCTGCCCGCCCCCAGCGCCGCTGCCACGTAGGCCGGCCCTGGCCCCCTGTGCCTGGAGACACAGGCGAGAGAGGGGCGCCGGGACCTGGTTGGAGGCTCCCGCTTGCTGTCCTCCAGGAGAGGGATGCCTCCTACCGTCCTCGCTGCCCACTGTCATCCCTGTTGGGGGCCCACCCATGCATCAACCCTTCCAACACCGCCCCCCAGCCCCTCCCCCAAAGCAGGAAGGAGACTTCGCAATTACTGCAGTCCACCACACACACACACACACACACACACACACACACACACACACACACGTGTTCCTAGGGTAATGGGGACACACACATACCCACTTCGGCCTCTCAGACACTCCTCCGGGGATTCACCCTTGATTCATTGGACACAGGTTTGGACACGTCCCAAACGACCACAGATCTTGTGCTCCTAGGCCTTGGGGATGGGCTGGGAGAACAAAACAAACAGGTTTGTTTGTTCTTGTGCAGTTTGCTTTCTAGTGGGGAAAGAAGAAAGTTAAATAACAAGCCAGAGAAATATCAGCTAAGATAAAGGCTAGGCAGAGAACTAATCTAGGGCGACAGGGTAGGCGGGCGCACAGGTGGCTGCTTTAGCTTGGGAGTCTGGGAAGGCTGCTTTGAGGAGGGGACATCTGAGCAGAGACCTCAGGTTCTGAGAAGGAGGAAGAACAAAGGCAACAGCCCTGCGCAGTGGAAGGAGCTTGTGGGGTATAAAAAGCAACAGAAATGAAGCCAGAGTGTCTAGGGCACAGCAGGTGACAGGGAGAGTGCGGGACATGGGGCTCAAGACTCGGGTTGGCCAGGGCCAGACCATTCAAGGCCCTGGGAGACCCGGATCAGTAATGTGGGTTTTCTTCCAAGTGACACAAGAAATAATTGGGGAGTTCTAGCAGGTTACATGGTGCAAAGGTGGGAATGGCGATCATTTGCAGGTGAGAGATGGAATTCCATTTGGACTAAGGTGGCAGTGACAATGGAGGAAAGGAGGCAGATCAGAGATAGACTTGATAAGGACTTACCACTTGGAGAAGATGAAGCTTGGGGAAGGAAAGTATGTGTAGATTTCTGTTTTGGCGTGTGATATTTAAGGTGCTCATTTAGCATCCACGTGTAAATAAGAAGGGCGTTCAGTATAAGAGTTTGGAGTTCCAGAAAGAAGCCAGGCTGGGGACACCCCCACTAATTCTTACACTCAAGCAAAAACGTATATACAAGCCCAGCATGCACACAGCCACAGGCATATGTCATTGCATGCTCATACATAGACACATTGGTTGACATGTGTCACATACCCTCCCCCCAGCAGGAACTGTGTGCCGCAGACACAACCAGGCATCTCAGCAAAGAAGGCAGCATTGGCAAGACCTTCTGAGCCAGGGGACCCTTGGATAATTCAAAAATAATAATCAACAGGGCTGTTTGAAAACATGGCTCCAAAATTCTTTATTTCCTCCCTTGAAGTCTAAGTGGGCTTGTGATTGCTTCAACCAGTAGGTTGCACAGAGTAGCACTGTGTGACTTCTGAGGCTGGGTCACTAGAACACTGGTGCCTGGGGCCCCATGCCTCTTGGAAGTCCAACTACCCTGAGGCCACCATGCTGTGAGGAGGCCCAAGGCGCAGAAAGACACCACGTGGGGATGCTCTGGTGGGTGGTCCTAGCCTCTGAGTCATTCCAGCGCTGGCTCTGGAATGAGCCTTTGGATAATTCCAGCTCCCTGCCCAATATTTCCTGCTGAGGCCCTGGACCTTGTAGAGCAGAGACAAGCCATCCCTACTGTTTGCAGTCTGGATTTATGACCCACACATCCCATGAGTATAACTAAATGGTAGTTTTAAGGTGCAAAGTTTTGGAGTAAATTGTTATGCAGCAACAGTAACCGGAACAATAGCAAACTATGGAGCAATAATTATATACTTTAAGTACTTTACATATATTAGCATATTGTTAGCCCTCTAACTACCTAATGAGATAGAGACTATTACAATTCATACCCATTTTATGAATGAGGAAACTAAGGGAGGTGAAGTAACTTGCTTGCATAATTGACTAGTAAATAAGATAAACAGAGCTCAAGGAAATACGTTAGTATATAGATGAGCCAGGAGTCAAGCTCAGCCATGGGGTAATCAGGCACTTATTGAGAGACGGCAATTGTGTTTGAAGATTCAAAGGCAAAGGGCAGTTTGGTGGAAGATGAGTTTGGAAGACAGGACACAGTGGTTCCATGCAGGACCTTGTAGGTCTTTATTTTAAGCGCAGTGGGGAGCCATTTAAAGGTTCTAAACTAGGTTTCCTGCCATAGGAGCCAGAACTAGTCTGACCATAGCAAGCCTGGTACTTGTAAATATGTTTGCACAGTGGGTTTTCCAAAGGCGGGATTCAGGCAGATTTGGTAACTATGGAAATAGAAGGTTAGGTGGACACTTAACAATTATGATAATGCAACCACACACTTCAGAACCTGGGCATTACAGATCGAGTTGGTTCTGGGTGAACTTTGAGTAGTCTGGACTGATGAAAGCTGCTGAAAACCATTACATGCCACCACAAAGCGTCTGATGTTTGAAAAGGTGACCCGCCCTGTGATGAATGAAATTGCAGAGCTGAGAGCTGGAGTCACAGCAACCCTAGGACCAAAGGGCCTTTCTACAGTATTTCAAACAGAGTACCAAATGATAGATAGATAGATAGATAGATAGATAGATAGATAGATAGATAGATAGATAGATAGATAGACAGGCGAAGGAAAATGAATATATGAAGAGTGTATGTTATCCACCAGGCGCCCTCACTAGCAACATCTTAATTTTAATAAGGAATCACCAAAGTAAAACTGATTATCTTCGTACTGCAGATAATGTAATTGAAACTAAAAGAAATGTTTTAGTTTGCTGCATTACACGGTGCTCGGCACTTGGGGTTGCCTCCTCAAGAGCAACGCCCAGCTTCAGGAAAGAACTGAGATTCTGGAAAAAGTTTTTCGTGAGGGGCGCCGCAGTTATCCGGAAAGAGCCGAAGAGCTGGCAGGCGGGGCCACAGCCGTCTTCTCGAGGTGCTTCGGAAAGAGCCGAAAGGTTGGGAGGCGGAACCTCTTCTACAGGGCGGAAGTGTCGGCCTTCGATTGGCCGAAGAGAGCCGAGGTTTCCGGAGCGAGCCGAAGCGTCTCCGGCAGCCCTCGGACGGAGTCGAGGGGCTCAAGGCGCAGTAATGGCGGCGGCCGGTACTGCTGCGGCCGAGACTAGCGAGGAGCTCGGTGCGGAGGCCGTTGCATTGGCCGCGGCCCGGGAGCGAAGCAACCGCTTTTTGAGCGGACTGGAGCTGATGAAGCAGGGCGCCGAGGCGCGCGTGTTCCGCGGCCGCTTCCAGGGCCGCGCGGCCGTGGTGAAGCACCGCTTCCCCAAGGGCTACCGGCACCCGACGCTGGAGGCGCGGCTCAGCCGGCGGCGGACCGTGCAGGAGGCCCGGGCGCTGCTCCGCTGCCGCCGCGCAGGTGAGAAGGCCCGGCTCGGGGGCTAGGGGAGGTCAGAGGCTCCGGAGTCCGGGCGACGCGGGGGCTGGACTCCCTCGCGCCCTTTGCCTTCTGCGTGGCCTTGAGTATTTAAGAAATGTCATCCTTTCCTACCTCTCTTCATTCATTAATTCTTAAGGAGCCTTTTGGCTTTACCGGGACGAACACTTGTCCCGGAGCCATTGAGCCTGGTTCAGTTCCCGACTCTGCCACTCTTGGTCGACGTTGAGCACGTTATTTAACCACCCTCAGTCTCGGTTTCAGTGTTTGATCATTGTCTTATCTTTTATGAACCAGATGTAAGTACAAGTACTTGCCCTGGAGCCAGGCTCTCTGGGTTCAACTGTCCGCGCTACTGTAGCTTTTCAACACGTTATTTAACCTCTCAGCCTGTTTCCTCACCTAAAGAGGGCCCTCACGATTGCACTAATAATCTCGTAGGGATATTGGGACCATTAGATGAGGTGTGTATGTCACGTGTTACATTTGACTGTGTCACCGGCACACAGCGCTTAATAAAGTTAGATGTCGTGAAACCGCTTATTTATTTTTCCGTTAGAACACCCCGTGCACCGTCACCGTAAACCTGTTCTCGAATGAGAAACTGAGTCTCACAGAGGGGAAGTAACTTGCCCAAGGTTACACAGCTAGTTAGTGACCCAGCGAGGTCCTCAGCTCACATCCCTCTGACTCAGAAAAACTGGCTTTTCACTTTTGCACTTCCTACCTTTCTTTCTTACATTGGTATTTTTTAAACATTGTAAGAAAGGTAATAGTACCAGGACAGTGTTAGGTTCTGGGAGATCGGGAGGAAATTCAGTAGTGCACTGGCAGGCATATCCCTGCTTGTATTTAACGAAGTTATTTTTGTGTTCATACTTTCTTTTTGCACCCTCTCTGGGATGGAAGTTTCATTAAGCAGGGACTGTGATATGTCCTGTTGTATCTGCGTCCCCTCCCCCATATATTCCCAGTATCTGGAAAAGTGTTCTGAGCATGATTGACATTCGATAAAGATTTGTTAAATCTTTGGAAGTCATCTCATGTTATAGAAGCAGAAACAAAGGTGTAGAGAAGTTGATGTGACTCTAAGCTTATACAAGTGTCGACAGACTGTAAATGAAGTTTTATTCAAGGGTCTTAAAATTTGCAAATCAGAAACACTAGCCAGTAACACTGAGAGTGTTGCGAAGAAAAGAGAGAAGTTGAGAGTTCTAGTAAAAAGTACATTCTTGAGAAGAATCAGTCCTATGTTCTTAGCCTCTGCATTGGTTTGAGATGGTAATCCTCCAGGTGATTGGCGGTCTGCATTATCAATATCAGGCAGTCTGGATCCATGAATATTCTTTCCTAAGTTCTCCAAGGGGTTATCTATAGTATTTATATCTCTCTTCAGGTATTGATGCACAACTGAAAAATTTAAAAGTTTAAGTCCTCAGGCTAGTTCAAGTGAAGTAAAATCTCATGCTTCAGCCCATTTGGTCTGAACAAATTTGGTCAGCTTGACTATACGGTCTCCATTTTAAGTGAGCTTAGCTATACTGATTTCATCTTGTTTCTTCTCTCCTTCCTCACGACTAATAAGGAAGGGAGATGGGATTTGAGTTCATTCTTTCTGACTTTGAAGATGAATCTCTAAGGCAGTACACTGCTTGGCCTCCTGTTTGTGTCCTTGTTAGATAGGTAGTTCTTCACTAGGATTGCACTTACTCTTCTGGATTTTTTTTTTTTTAAGTAAGTAGGAACAAAGTCAGATCATAAAGGGTGGGAAGTTGGAAGGAACTTTGGCATAGCTAAACTTAGCTGTGGGGTGGCTTTTGAGGTCTAGTCATGCTGACCATGAGCAGGGGCCACCTTCAGATGAGTTAAGTGACACCATTCTACAGCATTTCTAAATCGCTGTCCTGAAATTAGCAGATATACTCTGTAAAAAAACTGGGTCAATCTTTGAAATTTCAGTTTACCATTTAAAAAAAAAATCTAATTCAATAACTGGTTATGCCTTGATTGCAGGGATAGCTGCGCCTGTTGTCTTCTTTGTGGATTATGTTTCCAACTGCCTATTCATGGAAGAAATTGAAGGTTCAGTGACTGTTCGAGATTATATTCAATCCACTCTGGAGACTAAAAAATCTCCCGAAAGTCTCCTCAGCCTAGCCAAGACAGTCGGGCAGGTTTTGGCCCGAATGCACGACGAGGACCTCATTCATGGTGACCTCACCACCTCGAACATGCTCCTAAAACCGCCCCTGGAGCAGCTGAACATTGTGCTCATAGACTTCGGGCTGAGTTTCATTTCCGCACTCCCAGAAGATAAGGGAGTTGACCTCTACGTGCTGGAGAAAGCCTTCCTCAGTACCCACCCCAACACCGAGAGTGTGTTTGAGGCCTTTCTGAAGAGCTACTCCACCTCTTCCAAAAAGGCCAAGCCAGTGCTCAAAAAACTCGATGAAGTGCGCCTGAGAGGGCGAAAGAGGACCATGGTTGGGTAGAAGGCTGCGTGTGGCAGCCGCGGACAGTTAAGCCATTTTCTTCCAAGTCATTTGGAAGGAGTGCTACGAGTGTGGATTAGACCTAAAAAAAGAGTGTTGCGATATTTATATGTGCTGTCTGTGATCATGCTTGTTAAGTGTCATGATTACCTGCAATCAGCTGTTCTCAAGAGCTCACTGTGTTCATAAGCCACGTGCTAGGCAGAACGGAGTGTGAAATAAAACAGGGACAGGCTTAGGCCTCAGGTACATGGACACAGCATTAAAAAACATTGAACCACACGGTGAGATTATTCTCTTGATTCCTGGAGAGACAAGTACAAAGTCTCGGTGACGGTATGTCTTTGGAAGCCCTTTAACTCAGTGTTGGTTTTTCTCTTGTGTTCATGACATTCTTCTCAAAACCAATATAGTGGGATGCAACCAGCATTTTTAAAATGAAGTGGAATCAGAGACTAGGAAATACTACATGTACCTTACACATAATACTGTAAATACTGTTTTATGAGATTTTATACATATGTATATATAGACGAGTATATGCTGGCTTTTGATGTAAAATATACTTTTGGGAATCATGGTGGGAAAAAAGGATGAAAAATGCTTGACTATAATTTCTCAAAAAGTTTTTATACAACATTGCTTTTATATTTGTAGATCTAACTTTGTCGCTATCTTCTAATTAAGACAAGTGATTGAATACAGTTTCTTTTAGTTTACATAGGTAAAAAATATGAATCAATTTGTAACACGGACAGTAAATACATAGAGCAAAAATGGTGAAGTACCAAAGTTTGGGAATGACCAAAGCTTGATAAAGCCTGGTTTAAGGGAAGGTAGAGGAAAACTGAGTTAAGATGCGAAGAGCCGCTAATTAGCTCACACTTAGCCTTACCCGACCTCAGTTTCTGACCCCGTGGGAGGTGTGCTTGGAAGGTTTAGTAAAATCCCTTTCCTCCCGGTAAGCTCCGGCAAGCGAGTGTTCTGAGTGCTGTTGCGTGCCTGGCACAAAGCGGGCACTGGGTACAGTGGTGAGCAAGGTGGACATGGCATCTGCTCTCATGGAGGGAACATTCGGGTGGACCGAGACCGACATGTGTCTGTTTCCTTTGCCACAGCCAGCACCCTGCATGTGGCAGATAGCAGGTGTGAAAGAAAATGTCCCTTCCTGGGCAGTGGGGACAGGCGGAAAGAACTACTACCATCACCTGGTTACTATGTGTTAGGCACAGCGCCAGGAGTTTTCATGTTGGATCTAAAGCCACTCTGTACAAGGCATCGTCCCCACTTTATAGATGGAGAAAACGGGCGCAAACTTCGGGGACCTTGTCCAAGATGTCACAGGTAGCAAGGGGCACTTTTACCTGCCTCCAAGGTCCATATTCTCCCCACTGATCCTTTAAGAAAAGATATGCTGGGTATGACGGATCGTTATCTTGTGATACACTTTGGCAGTATGTAACATTCTCAGGGGTCTCCAAGGGCTACAGGAGCTGGCAGCTTTTTTTCAGTGCATGTTCTCAACAAGACGGCTCATTCCCCGGGGTCCTCATATGCACTACAAGGGTGATTAAGGCTAACGTACCTCGTTGGGGAGTGACTGGTTGACCCACATGTGCAGGTGTTTAGGCAACAAGTACGCAGCGCTCACTTTGTGCCAGGTCCTGCAGAGACCGAGGGAGCGCAAAGGCAGTCCTCGCTCTCCTGGGAAGCGTAAGCGAAGCACCCACGACGTGTGCTGTAAAGGGTGCCGAGGTCCTGAGTGAGCTTGGGGCGTGGCGGGGGAAGGGTGGTCAGAGAGAGCCTCTGACCAGGATATGCAGGAAAACCGGGAGATGGGGAGTATGTCCCAGACAGAAGGGCCATTGTGTACAAATGCGAAGACACTGGTGAAGAGGAATATCATTGAGGGGCCAGTGTGGCTGGTGTGCAGCGAGTTGGAAGGAGAAACAGGAAATGAAATCAGAGTGGAAGGAGAAACAGGAAATGAGATCAGAGGTGTGTAAGGGCCTTGTAACAAGGATGGGTTTTATTCTTAACGGGTCACAGAGGGTTTTAAACAGGGAGATACGTTTTGAAGAGACTAAAGGAGGCGAGAGTGGAAGCGAGAAATAAGGAGGTTACGCTACTGGCCAGGCCAGTGGGGATGGCAGCCTAGGGGTGGAGGTGGGGGCGAGCATGCTGTGGACCGCTCCACACCCACCGGAGTGACACGGAGCCAGCGGCAGTGGGGAAGTGGAACTGATCTCCGCAGGCACTGAGAGGGAGGGGGTGCTGCAGACCGGAGAAATTTCAAAAGGTGCGCAGGAGTGTTGTCGGAAGTATACTCAGCCTATGACCGTGGTGGCAGGTAAGGGGTTATGAACATCCCTAAGTGGGCAGCAGATTGATTCCCTAGCTCAGTGTCTCACAAAGCACTGAGAAGTCCTGCAATTCCAGGGTCCTTGGTGCTTCGCAGAGATGAGCCAGTGGCACTCACAGCTCTGTGTGACTTCCCACCTGGGGCCCCCCAGACGGGAGTTAATGACTCCCACTTTATAGATGAGGAAACACTCTTAGCAATGCAAAATATCATGTCCTAATATTTACAATAAGTGGCAGAAATGGGATTCAAACCAACCTTTTAAACAGCAACAGTTTGTTGAGAAGTTTGAAGTTCTTTGCATGCGTTAACCCATTTCACAGAGGAGGCAACTGAGGCAGAGAGAAATCAAACCTTCCCCAAGGTCACCCGACTAGTGGGCGGCACAGGCAGGGACGTGATATGAGGCTGAGATGTGCCCAACACTGGAACGGACACGGCCCACGTCTCCTGGAGTATTTAAAAGAGCCTCGTGGGCAGTCCGGTGACCCCAGAATGGACTTAGCGAAGCCTGGCATACTGCGTGCCCGTGCAGGCCTGTGCCTGTTAAATTAGATGTGCCACTCACGCGGGCATCGCGTGCTGGGGCTCTGGGAACCACCCACACGAATGAAGCGTGTGAGGTGCAGTCTCTGCTGTAACTGAGAAAACAACCCTCATCCTGATCCTGTTCCTATAACATAATTACAAAAATGCGCAGCTGGCTTGTGGGCTATGGCTTGCCAATTTGATCTTTTAAAAATATTACATTAAAACACTCGTCTTGATTCCTGAGTGTTCAGGTGCCCCCTTAAGTTTGTGCCCTAGTAATACCCTCATTCGCCTGGTCCCAATCCTCACCCGGCTGTTACTCACTGCGACCACGTTCTTACAGAGGCCTGTCCCAAACCTCTTTTCGGGAACTGGGAATCCCCTGCTCAGGTCCTGAATCCAGGGCACAGCAACTCCAAAGCGTCGAATTCCCCTTTCGTGAGCCCAGAGGAGTGGCTCTCTTTTGCCACCAGAGGTCGCAAGTTACTGTCATTCCCGGTGCAAAGACGTAAAGAACCTTCCCTCCCATTCCTCCACCTCCTTCACTTCTCTCTTTTCCTCCATCCTTCCTCTTTCTTCCCCTTCCTCCTCCTCCTCCCCTCTTTTCTTCCCACCTCCCTCCCTTGACCTTGCTCATTTATTCTCTCGACACTTTAGCTGAGCATCCATCTGTGGCCGGTGCCATGCTAATCCCTCAGGACGTCGTGAGCACGACAGACCTGGGGGTGCCCGCTCCCACCCTGTCTTAATTTGGTCACCCACTCCCTCACGTCTTCACTCATTCATTCACCGGGCCTGTGCTGAGCACCTCGGCCGTGTCTGGCTCTGAGCTGGATCCTGAAGGCACCGTCGCGGTAAGAAAATCCCACTACCACCAGCAGCCCCCTCACCTCTCCCTGCGTTGCTGCCATCTGTGGTCTCCCTTCTGCCCCCGCACCCCCTGCTTCTGCCCTAGCTCCCTACGTCCCCCAGTCAGCAGCCAGAGGCACCCTTCTGGAGCCAGCTTATGCCACCTCCCTATTCAGAAGTTTGGTGCGTCCCATCCCACTTCTGCTTAGTGGTGGCATGGCTTGGGACCCCCTCACTGCCCCTCTCTGAGCCTCAACAAGGCTCAGCACCTTCTGCAAAGCGCCTCCCTCAGGGAGCTGCTGTGAGCGCTGTCATTGGTCTCGGTCCCCGGGAAGCAGACTCTGAGATGCAGTGCAGCGTGTGGAAGATTCACCAAGCCATGCCCTCGGGGACCCCTCTGCTGCAGAAGGGAAGGGAGGGAGGCAGGGAGGGCAGAGGGAGAGCGGGCCTGAGAGGCGGACCCGAACACAGCCTCGGCTGGCCCGCGGGGAGCTTTGTAGCTACAGAGGCCCGCAGAGGGTCCCAGGGCGCACGGAGGTGACCGGGCCTTCATCACCTAGTCATTGGTGGGCCACCCTGGAAGGAGGGTGTGAGCTCAGATATGAGGCCACTCTCTGCCTGTGACCCGATCCCTGAAAGGGGCAGCAGCCGGAAGCTGCCTGCTGACCGCTCCTGCCCCTGAGGCAACCGGTCCCTCCTCCCACGGCCACCGCAAGCACGTGGAAGAAGGCCCACGGAGCGCTGCCACAGAGCCCGCCCACGGTAACAACCTGCTGTCGTGGTGGAGTTAGTATGTAATTTATATCACTACTATTTTTAGAGACCAAAAAAGAAGCAATTTTAATACGGCTTTATGTGCTCCACTAATAAGCCAGGGGGCCGGGGTGCACTTTTCCACGTGGGCAGGCCCCCCGCCCGAGTGAGCCAGAAGGCCTGGGCTGGGCTGAGAATTTGCGTTCCTAAGAAGTCCCCAGGTGATGCTTCTGAGAACCACTGCCCTAAGGAAAATCAAGGTGTCTCAGGAGAACCGGACGCTGCTGGGTGGGCAGAAACAATGGCTGCTGGCTACACCCATTTCACCCTCATTTTCCACACAGCGGCTGGGGGCATCCTGTCCAATCTCACTCCAGGTCATGCCCTCGCTCTGTTCCACACACTCCAGTGTGTCCACCTCCCTCAGGGTCAATAGACCCTCCTGACCCGCCCCACCGCTTCCTAACGCCCGCTGCTCACTCTGAACTAGCCACACAGTTACAGTTCCTCCAAGTCTAGCTCCCATGCCGGGGCTTAGGTACTTGCTGTTCCCTTTGCCTGCCATGCTGTTCCCCACAGGTCTTCATGTGGCTGCCTCCCCCACTTCCTCCAGGTCTCTAGCAAACACCCCTTTGTCCTCTGGGAGCACCCTGTGTAAAAGATGACGCCCCCATCCCCAGACCTCCCTGTCGGCCTTGCCAGCTTTATCTCTGTCCCATTCACAAGCACCTGCTGATCTTCCACATTTCTGTGCTCAGCTGCTTCGGGTCTGCTCCGCCCTGATTTCCATAATTAGGTGCCTGGAAAGTAGCGGGCAGGAGTGGGGGCCCTGCAAACTTTTACGGAATTGAAATGAACTCTCTCATGCAAACCCAACCTGGTTGTTGGAAAGAAAATCAAGAAGCCACGTGAGCCTTCCTCCCACTACTGCAAACACACACCCGCACCACCTACCCTCCACCTTCCCTGCTGGAGTTCAGAGCAGAGTCTGTCCTGACCTGCAACTTGGAACAAAAAACAGTCAGAACCCTGGGGGTTTGGCTCTGATCAAAGGCCTCCTCATGTTTGTAAACCTTCACTCTGCGCCTGGAATAGAGGGGGTGAGCGGCTGGCCTGGAACCCAGAGTCAGTCGCAGCGTGGGCCGGCCTGCCCCTCTCTCCAGAGGGAAGACCCTGAGAGGCCAAGCTGCGTGACCACCCCCAGGGCATCTCAAGGGGCGACTTTTCCCGCATGCAGCCTGAGGCCCACCCACGGGCACTTGCTTCAGCATTGCCCTTGGAGCTGCAGAGGCCTTCACCGGTGTCACATGGAAAGATGCTGGCAGTGGCACAGGACTCAGTGAGGGCGGTGGGGGGCGGGGCGGGGTGGGGCACTGGGAATCCCTTCTGGGGAGGGGAAGGGGGAAACTGGTGCCGATGCTCCCCCTCATGCTCTCTCCCCTCTCCCGGCTTCATTCTCCTCATAGCACCAGGCACCATGAGGAATGCTGTAGGTCTCACTCATTTATCTTCTTCAAAAGCTACTAAAATGAAGGCTTTAAAGAGCAGAGGCTTTTGTCTTACTGGATCGCGGCTGTAGGCCAGCGTCCCAAATGATGCCTGACACATAGTAGATGCTCAGTTAATATTTGTTGAATGAGTGATATTCAGAATTTTGATGGATGTTCACGATGACAAAACGCAATGATTTGAAGCAGGTTCAATTACTCAGTATTTCTTGAACTGTGTCCCAGGCTCTTTCCCAGGCACTGAAGGTGTGGCCAGAAACAATTTGGACTCCTTGTTCTCATAGGCTTTAATCCAGTGGGGAATGATTGTAAACGATGAGCCATGTTGCGAAGGGGATAACTCGGGGGGATTTTGTACAGAACGAGTGAGGCAGCGTTGAGGAGGCTGTGTTTCATCAGATCAGGCGACCGTGGAGGCCCCTCCAAGGGGGTGACGTTTGAGCTGAGACCTGAGTGAGCAGGCATCAGCCACTGTGATAGGAAGGTGGGGAGAATGGGAAGAAGAGACCCGCACGAAGGGAGCAGGCCACGCAAAGAACTTGGCATATTCAAAGCGCAGAGGAAAGGTCACCGAGAGGGTGGCACACAGTCATCGAGAGGGCGGCAGGCAGGATGCGGGGTCAAAGAACCTGGCAGGACCCGGTCGTTTATGTAAGTGCCCAGCACAGTGCTGGACACATAGCAAGCGCTCAATAACTGGGCCGATGACTACAATCCATAGGTAATGCATAGTTCACATAGATCATTATTTGCTTACTGAAAACGGACTGTGGGGGGAGCAGTAGTGTCTATCGCTGGAATTTCAGCTCCACCGTGCACTTGCTGTGTGACCTTGAACGGACGTCTCAATCTCTCCGAACCTCCATCGCCCCATCTGTCCACTGGTTATATCTAGTAGGGAAAGAAAATAAATGGTAATCAAATCATCCATCGACTGTAGAAGTTCTTTAAGAATTCCCTCCCACATTCTACTTATTTTTCAGTGGGAAAGGGGAAGAAACAAAGAAAGGAAGTTAGTGGGTCCGGGCTGGGGGCCGCCTTTCCTCCTGCAGCGCTCCACGCCACCGCGCGGAAGGGCGCCTGTCTTGTTGACTCTCCCTCCTCTAAGAAGCTCCTCTCCAGGTGAGAAAATAGTTAACTGTTGCTGTGTAACAAACTGTTCTGGAATTTAATGGCACACAACAATTACTTATAAGGCTCACAGATCGTGTGGATCAAAAATGTGGAAAGGACGGCACAGAATTGTCTTATCTCTGATCCTCCACAGCTAGGGCACAGCTGAAAGACCCAGAGGTGGGGGTGGGGTGGGGTGGGGACTGGAATCACCTGAAGGCTGATTCCCTCCTATGTGCCAGTTCACCATCGCTGGCTGCTTGTTGGGAGCCTTTGTTTCTCTCTGTGTGGTTTTTCTTCCTGGTTTAGTTGAATGTTAAATATGGTGGCTGTTTCAAGGGCAACAGTC
The DNA here is from genome assembly GCF_021234165.1 of Pteronotus mesoamericanus. Taxonomy (NCBI): domain Eukaryota; kingdom Metazoa; phylum Chordata; class Mammalia; order Chiroptera; family Mormoopidae; genus Pteronotus; species Pteronotus mesoamericanus. The sequence continues at coordinate 9,377,671 of NW_026555105.1, forward strand.
CCAGGGGTCAGGGAACCAGGCAGAAGCTGCACCCTCTTTATAACTCTGCCTCGGAAATCTCTAGCAGCCGTCTGTGCACCGTCTGCCATGTTCTACTAGCTGGCTCATCACAAGCCCCCACCCACTTTCAAGAGGTGAGACCAAGAACCCACTCTGAGTGGGAAGAATGTTCATCACACCGTAAGAGGAGCATATGCAATGCATGTCTAGGATGGAAGACATACGCTTGTGTTTCCTTGGGAAGTAAAATCTGTCGCCAGGAGAATAATAATTGTCCATCATTGAACACAGGCTCTGGGCAGGTACTGTGCTACGCCCTTACCTATTAATTCTCCGGACATCCCTATTAGTTACATTCTATTCTCATCCCCATTTCAGATAGGAAACTGAGGCCCATTGGAATCAAACCCCTTGACTTGGGTTGTACGACAAGCAAGTGGTACAGCCAGAACTTAAAAGTGGCTTTGTCTAATGCAGGGTGGTATTGGAAGGATTAAAGGAGACCGTACGTGTGAAGTGCTGGAAACCATGCCTGGCATGCAGTCATTGTAGTGTATGTTCTTGCTACTGTTAACAGTATTACTATTATTACTTTTGAGCCACTGGATTGAAACCTCTGCTCTAATATTAAGTGTTATACTTTTAATCCCTTAGCTGTTTCCAGAACAAGAGAGCCAGCCTAGAGGTCTCCACTCAGGGAATGGCCCAGAGTCCAAACCCCCAGGAAGAGTTTTTCCAGTTTGGGGCATCCCATTCTCCCACTCCCAGGCCTCCAATGTCCAAAGGGCCGCCTGCAGGATGGCCTCTCCCTCCATCCGGTGTGGTCTGATGCTGACCTGACTAAAACCTTTGATGAAGCCGGTTATTGGGCTGGTTCAAGGTCAGGTCCCTAGTCTGAAAGGACAGGGGAGAAAGTTTCGTCACAGCCTGTGGGTCGCATTGGGAAATAACTTGCCCAGGGTTCCAGGAAGCATGGAAGCGTGATCCAGCTAGGAAGTGAGCACTGCATCCCTTTCTGGGTCTTTCTCTTACCACCTCTTATCTCCCCAAGTTTCAGATCTTTGCATCCAGGTTTTGGAATTTTGCTATAACACATATTCTTCACGTCATGAGTTACTTAATGTTTTTCTTGGAGTTGCTTCACATTGTAAACTTTAATGGGTTTGATTTAAAATGAGGATGTTAAACAATAAATCATGGGCTTTAATAAAAAACAAAAATCACTTGCTCTAAGTCAAAAGTAATTATAAGAATACATAAAATAAGAATCAATCATTACGGTCCAGTGTTGTCCAAAGTGTCTGGCTCTAAAGCCTTCTCGGGCTGTTACGATGAGAGCTGACCGAGTGCTGAGATGTTACAGGGACACTAACACGGAGCTGAGACTCTCTCCATGGTTTAATAAACAGTTAAAGAAAACTGACACAGGGAATAATTTTCACTCTATGGGATTATTATTTAAATACTGTGTAGTACAACATAAAACAATCTGTGTTATTTCACTGGTATGCTTCTCACTGTGAGAAATATTCCGCTATCTCATTAGATCACAACAGCAGCTTCTTTCCCTCCTAGCCTCATCAGCTTATCAGCAAGACCTGCCAGCTCTACTGCCAAAATAGATTAAGAATTGGACCGCTTCTTACCACATCTGCCACTACTACTCTGGTTTCACCCGCTATCATCTCAGCCCGAGGGATTTTTTAAATGAAAAGTACATCAACTGGAATAACCATCATAAGGAACATGTACAAAACACAGCTAACATTACATTTAATGGTGAAAGACTGAACGCTTTCTTCCTGAGATGGGGAACTGCACAGGAATGCCCATTCTCACGCTCTTACTCACCCATAATGCTTGCAGTTCCAGAAGTGCAATAAGGCAAGAAAAGTAAATGAAGGGCATACAGAGCAAGAAGGAAGAAATAAAACTGTGCTTATTGTAGATTACATAAATCTACATAAATGATTGCCTTGTGTAGAAAGTCCCAAGTTTTTGACAAAAGAAAAAACTCTTATAGAAGTAATAAATAAGTTGATACAAGGTAAATATACAAAATTCCGTTCTATTTTGTATACTAGTAGTGAACATATGGGCACTGAAAAATAGAATACCACTTACATTGCTCAAAAAATGTAACACATATAAATCTAACCAAATGTGTATAGGAATTTTAAGCTATAACTGCAAAATGTTGGTCAAAGAAACTAAAGAAGTTATAAATCAATTGAGAGACACACCATGCTCATGGATTAGAAGAGTCAATATAGTAAAGATGTAAATTCTCTCCAAATATACGAGTTTAATGTAATTCTACCAAGACCCCAACAAGAATTTTTTGTAGATGTAGACAAGAGTATTCTAAAAATTTACATGAAAATTCACAGGAATTACAATAGATGAAATAATTTTTTAAAAAAGAATAAAATGGGAGGAATCAATCTCTCCAGTTAAGACTTATTGTATACTTACCGTCACCAAGACTGTGTGGAATTGGTAAAGGGATAGACAATTAGATCAATGGAACAGAATAAAGAATCCAGAAATAGGTCTATCACATAGGCCTGATTGATTTTTGACAAAAGTGCAAAAGCAATTCAATGGAGTAAAAAAAACTTTTTTGAACAAATATACTGCAGCATTTGGTCAATGATAGGAAAAAAAAAAAAAGAAGGGAAAAAAATCCCTCAACCTAAGTCTCACACCTTATGTAAAAAGTAACATGTAAACTTAAATATAAAACAAAATAATAAATTATCAAACTTCCAAAAAAAATGTGAGAAAATCTTCAGGATCCAGGGCTATGCAAAGAGTACGACACCAAAAGCACGATTTAAAAAAAAAGAAAGAAAGAAAGAAAGAAAAAACGAAAAAGAAAAAAATGGATAAATTTGATTTCACTAAAATTACAAATGTTTGCCTTGTGAAAGTCTGTTAAGAGGATGAAAAGACTAGGAGAAAATATTTGCAATCAACATATCTGGCAAAGGACTGCTATCTAGAATATATAAAATATATAGTGCCACTCAAAATGCAACAGCAGAAGACAAACAGTCCAGTTAGAAAATGAGCCAACGACAGGAAGGGATAATTCAACCAAGAGGATATGCAGATGGCAAATAGGGACACCAAAAGACATGAAACGTCGTTCGCCAATAGGAACATACAGATTAAAACCACAATGCAGTATCTCTACACCCCTATCAGAATGGCTAAAATATAACTAGAGACAACAGCAAATGCTGACAGAGACATGGAGAAACTGGATCACTAATAGAACCGTACAATGGTGTGCACACTTTGGAAAACAGTTTGCCAGTTTCTTTAAACACTTAAGGATAGTTCTGGGAGTTTCTTTAAAAGCTACCATACAACCCAGCAATTGTACTCCGGTGCATTTATCCAAGAGGAAGGAAGGGACTGCTCCGAGCTCCCCCCTGCAGGTGACTCATCCACCCTGGGGGGAATTAAGAATAACAATATTGACACTGGATCATTCCCACCCAGGGCTCGCTTGGAGCCAGGCACCGCGCTAAGGCCATTCAGCGCGTTATTCAATTAAACTTCCCCATAGACCTTTCGTCTGAAAGTGACCGTTGTTACCATCACTCTCACTCTCTGCAGGAGTAAACTGAGGCTCAGGGACCCGTTGCTCAAGCCTGCGCAGCTAGCATGTGGCAGAGCTAGGATCTGAACCCTGTTAATCCTCGTGAGCGCTATACTCCTCACACTGTCACTATCGTACATTCCACGGGCGAATTAACAATGACGAGGAATGATTAAGCCAGTTGCCCCAGGTCTTGTAACTGGAAAGTTGTCAGGGCTTAAACCTCAGGCCAAGTCGCCTACAGGGCTGGAGTCCCGTCCTTTAGTTCTGGTGCCTAACTTTTCTCAACTTCTCCCGGCCTCTTTCACCCAGTTCCGGGGCTGGGGGCGGGGAGGGCAGGCACCGCCCTTTTCCTCCGAGGGTAGTAGGGAGATGGCGGGTCCCCAAGCGCAGTCCCCTCCCCGGACCCGCCCCCAGGCTTTATTAAAGGGGTGCGTGGGCCAGGAGGCGGCAGTCCGGGGCTGGCCCGCTCCCCCGCGTCCGCACAGATGGCGGCGCTGGCGGCGGTGGCCAAGAAGCTATGGAGCAGGCGGCGGCTGCTGGTGCTGCTGATCACGCCGCTGGCGCTGCTGCCGGTGGTCTTCGCCCTCCCGCTCAAGGTAACAGCTCCTCTGCGGGTGAGCCCCGAGGCCCGCCTGCCCGGCAGCGCCGCCGGCCGGACCCTTTCTTTCTAAACCGCCGAGACGCGAGACCCTTGAGGTCCCAGTCCAGGCAGGTCTCGCCAGTTTCCCCTCTACCTCTCTTCTTTATCAGATGCTGTGAACGCCCCAGCTGCTCCTTGGAGCCTCACCCAGCTTTCTAGATGTTCTGGCTTTTACAAAAATGATTTCATTGAGCTCTAACTACAGGCTTGGCGGCTGTGTTTGCGGCGCCTTTTCCTTGGTAATCACAATGAACACTCCTGAACGCCACGCTGTGTGGCCTGGGGCAAGTCGCTTAACCTCTCTGGGGGAAATGATAGTCCCAATCCGTAAAGTTGTAGTGAATATTAAACGAGGCAATAGTCATGTGCCAGGTAAGCATAACGAGGTTCTCTTTTTATTTTTAATTTTATTGTTGACACTCCCGCAAACGTCCCCATTTCCCTCCTTTGCCCACCTGTACCCAGCCCCCACCTGCCTTCCCTCTGCCTGTGGGTCAGGGGAACCCGCCCTTTGGCTAACCCCTTCACCTTCTTTCATCCAGTTCCCCCTCCCCTCTGACGGCTGTCAGTCTGTTCCATTCTAAGTGAAACAAGCCAGTCAGAAAAAGACAAATGCCATATGATCTCCCTTAGATGTGGAATCTAATGAACAAAATAAACTGAGCAACAAAATAGAAGCATAGCGATGTTTTGGCGGCATATACAATGGTGGTCCCATAAGATGATAATGGAGCTGAAAACTTCCAAGTGACATGTAGCATCCTGATGCAATGAAACCCAGGCCAAGTTTAACAAACACTAGGAGCACGGGCAGATGAGTACCCGATTCATCGGGGTGACCACTTCATAAGCTACAGAAACGTCTAATCACTGGGTGGTACGCCTGAAACTAATATAATATTATATGTCAACTGTAAGTGAAAAGGGAAAATGTATTTTAAAAAAAGAAAGGATTAAATGAGATGAAACATAGAAGGCAAAGCTTAGTCCTGTGCCTTGCTCCTAGAAAGTGTTTGTTAAACTTGATGTCCTCATCATGCAAGGTGCCCAGATTAAGACCCACCTGTGCATTATTAGGCACTTACTGTATACCCGGCTGTGTAGTACTAAGTTTTGCCTTACATGCTTCATCTCATTTAATCCTTTTATTAAAATTTTTTTATTTTTCAGTTACAGTTGCCATACAATATTATATTAGTTTCAGGTGTACCACCCAGGGATTAGACATTTCTATGGCTTATGAAGTGATCACCCTGATGAATCTGAGACCCATCCTCACGTGTTTATAGAGATGCTGGGGTAAACAAACCTAGTGCACTGCCGGTCCTATAAAAGTACAAAACATGCAATCAGGTACAGTACGTAATACTTGATAGTAAACGGCTACGGTGCTGCTGTATGCATTTACTGTTGTCAACGTAAGAAACATCCAAACCTGCAGGCCTTTTTTGTGAGTTTCTCTGAGCCAAACTGATGACGATTGCAGGAAGCAAAACCTCCACGGGTTGAGAAACTGCTGGAGAATGGCAGCTTTACAGTTTGTTTTATAGATTAGACTCAAAGGAGGAGGCGTGCGGCAGGGGCGAGGGAGTTACGTGAATTTCATTGGTGGCGGGTTAAGGAGCGGCGAGAGGGCACAGGGAGGAGACCTCTGAGATTGGATAAAGGTGCAGAGACACACACTTCTTTGGCACTGGTGGGTAAGGGACAGTTAACAACGCACGCTCAGAGCACAAGAGATGGCCTGCAGGGAAGGAGACGACAGGAGGATCCTGTGGTCTCCTGCTCCGGTGGGGGATTGTGGCCTGCGGGGTCTGGGTCAAAAGGGATTACTCTGACATTCCAAAGGCATGTTATTGTAGGTGCGAAACAGACAGTAGACGGGCCCACTTGAGGGAGACGCTGGGCTACAGGCCCAGGACTCACTTTCAGTTACCCAGTTTTATGTTCAGACCATCCTATCTGGTTATTTTCGGTCTCTGAGTTTATAAGACCGCCATGCAGGCCTCTGCTCAGTCTGTCAGGTTTAGGAGGTGGCCCCTTTTTCGTCCACACTATGCTATCTATACTTTTTGTTGTTATTCTAGGGTGTACTCTTTCTACTTATAAAAACAGTTTGCTGTAAACAGTAAGTCAGGTTATGCCTGCAGCAGCTTCATGCATCTCGTGTTTATTATAATCTCTTGACTGTATCATATTCTCATGTGCTTGATTTAATCTTGCCTAGGACGGTAACCTGCCGCACAGGTTTGTAGCCCAGGAGCACTAGGTTAGACCATGTAGCCTAGGTGTGCAGTAGGCTAGACCAGCAGTCTTCAACATTTTTGGCACCAGGAACCGGTTTCTTGGAGGATAATTTTTCCATGGACTGGGGTGGGAGGGGCTGGTTTCGGAATGAATCAAGAGCATTAACACTCAAGCTCACCTCCTGCTGTGTGGCCCAGTTCCTAAGAGGGACGGGTACTGTCCGTGGCCCAGAGGTTAGGCCTTCTCAGTTTGTGTAAATGCACACTGTGATGTCTGTCTGCAGGGCGATGAAATTGCCTGAAGGTGCATCTTCTCCCAGCGTTAAGTGGCACATGACTATATATGTAAATCTCTTAGAACTGAGCCTGGTATGCAGTAAGTGCCTAATGATGCTCTGGCGGGTCTTAATCTGGGCACCTTGCATGATGGGGACAAATTAACAAACATTTACTAGGAGCAAGGCACAGGGCTAAGCTTTGCCTTATGGGTCAATAATATTGACTATATTCCCTCTGCTCCATCCCCATGACTGTTTTGTAACTACCAATTTGTACTTCTTAATCCCTTTACCTTTTCAGTGCCCCTCACGGGGGAGGATTATTTACCCCATTTTTCAGAGAAGAAAAGCGCAGCTCAGAGAGACACAGTGACTTGCTCAGAATCACACAGCAAGCAGCTGAATGGGGGTTTGGTCCCTAGTTCGTCAGAATCCAGAGCCTGAGCTGCTTCCAGACTCTCAGAGAAAAGTCTTGCAGGTCAAAGGCTGCAGATTGATGTCAAGAGGGTCGAATGAAAATCCCAGCAGTGGGGGATGGAAGGAGGTGGTACCGCAGGTCCGTGCGGGGTCCCTCACTTGTGCCCAGTCCATCTGAGGCGCCCTGGGAGGACACTAGGCTCACAGGACAAGTCTTCTACTTCTAGGAAGTTGCTTCCCCGTCCCTTAGTGAGATATTAAATGTTCATAAAAGTAAAAGTAATGAGAGGATGTAATTTAGTGCCTTACCCAGCACTCGCCAGCAGAGACCAGGGTAGCTGGGCCAGGTTGTTCAGGGAGGACTACCTGAGGGAGTGAAGAGGTGATACCAGGTGGTGCCAAGCAGATCCAGAGCTAACACACAAAGTGAGTCCTTTAGTGTGGAATTATCCAACTAGGCTTTGCAATGAGACTTTCTTGACAAGGGAAAGAAGAACAATAAATGCTAGAATAGGATTAGGTCACTTTTTCAAAAAGCATTCCATCCTAAGCCACTTGCTGGTCTCAAAATCTTGGGCCAAGCTGTCTTCTTGGAAGGCTCTCACTTTCCTTGTCTGTAAAATGCGGCGATCGCAGTGCCGGTTTTGAGAATGGATTGAGAGAGAAGTCATCTCCCTTTATGAAGCGTCCCTAGTGGAAGGATGGACGGGCCGGCGGAGCTCCAGGGAAGAAGAGATGAAACACATAGGGTCTCTCTCTGCTGCAGAGGGTTCTGGAAGCTTCTCTCTCTGCTTTGTCCACTAGCAAGATCTTCAAACCCAGGGGCAGATCCAGGTGTTATGGGGCCTGAAGTTCTAAGTATTGGAGGGGCTCTGTTTAAGAAAAAGCATGCAGAGTTACAAATGCACGATTGAGTATGGGGTTTGGGGAGGGGGTGTGAAGCTTCACTAGCTGTGCAGGGAACCTGCTTCCCTGTGAACCCGGCGTGCACAGATAGCGGGAGTGCCTATAACCCCTTGGGGTGGTGGTAGCCTGATGAGCAAGGTGTTTTATTGAACGCTTCACTCTTACTGCTCCTAGGCACCATGCTAAGAGCTTCGCAGGCATTGTCCTATGTGATGTCCACATAACCAGGGAGGCAGCTGCCATTAGCATCCCTATTGAACAGGTGAGCAAGTGGAAGCTCAGCAAGGTTAGGTGACTTGCTCAAGGTCACACAGCCTGTACAAGGCCAGATGCAAGGCCTGTACTTCTAATCATTGCACTTTATACTCTTCCCTTAGTTATAAATGAATCAAACCCTGTCCTGGTTTCCTACAGATCCCCGGTGGGGACCCTCTGGTGGCCCTGGATGTCACTGCCTCTTTACATGGCTGACAAACCTATAAGGAAGCAAGTCTGGCTTCTAGGGAGAGCTTAGCCTCCTTCTATCAGCATACCTGAAGCCCCTCCCCCATATATATGTTTAGATATTAATGACTGACCTGTTTTTCAATCTAATGCACAATGTAAATAAAAGCATCCTGAGAGAACATTGAACAGAGAATATTACTGTTCTTATTGATCTGTGACATGCATTTAAAACAAACACAGTGGGTTTGTTCGGTAAACACAGCTTCAAGACGATCTGTGTAATCTTAGTCACTCTTAACCCTGTGATAACTTTTCCAGAGACTGATGGTTTGACAATAATATGCTGGCTGTGCAAATGTAGCTTCAAGGCAAGTGTCCTCGGTGCCTGCCCCCACCCCAGCAGCAGAGGGCCACTTCTAAGCCTTTCTCACATGGAAATGCTGGAAGCACCAATGCAAGTTGTACATATGGATTCTCCAAAACTTTTACAAAATTGCAGATATCAGATCAGGAAAAGAGATTTGAGAGGCTTAGGCATTTGCCCTTGGCCTCTATTTGGGTCCTGGTTTTCCAGGCCACTGTTGCTCTGAGGGCCTAAGAGTCTGATGGGTCGAATCGGTTGGTTCTCACGCCCCTGTCCCCTGGTGACAGGTGAGCTGGTCTTTGGGAAGGCTGGGGTTAATCTGAAGGGCAGATGCCTGGAGTCGGGGGAGCGGGGGGAGCGGGGAAACAATCTTACATTATGTCCTCCAGGCTTGGAACACTGTCAGCAGGGATGAGAAGGAGTGGGGTGCACTTGTGGAATGCCGTGGTTGCAATTTCCAGAGCCACTGGGCACCCGGCTCTTGCTACAAAGAATGCTGGAGTCTTAGGAAGTCAGGATGCTGCTGGGGGACTGGCCTGGGGCAGCTAGTGGGGACAGACGAGGCTACTAAAGCAGGCTTGCAATAAGGGCCAGCGCCTTGTGTTGGCAGAGAAGTCTTGTGCCCTTTTTTACCTTTCACCCACTGAAAGCAAATTTAGCCGGACTGACCCCCTGGCCAGCCGTTACCGTGGGTACTCCCTGTGGCTCTTTCTGAGGATGCTCTGAGGGAGAGGAGTTTGGGGGTGCTCCAGGCAGACCTGCTCCACAGTGTTGTTCAGGTTGTGCACTGCACAGGGGCCTTGAGAAGGCAAATACAAATAAATGCACCTATACTCCACATGCCAAACCACGCACCCTAGTGCGGGGCTGGATCCGCCTGAAGAAGAGCCCCCTTCCCCAGCTGGTACAAGGATAGCAAGCTCGGATGCTATGTTCTGGGCTCCCAGACTTGTTCTGGGGTGGCAGGTCTTTTTAGGGGATGGTGGTACACCTGTAAGATCAGAGGCCCACTTTTTTGCATTTGCCTAATTCTTGGGTAGGGGCATTTGGGGAGGGTGACCAGGGAAATGGTCATTTTCATCCCAGTTTTGAGTCTTTGGGATCAGAAACTGGATTCTCATTCCACCTACTTATTCTATGACCTTGGGCAAGTCGTTATACTTCTCTGGGCCTCAGTTTCTTCATCTATGACATGGTCATAATATTACCTTCCTCCCTGCTTATTATTTGGGCCCAGTGAAATCATATGCTGTGTCTGCATCATAACTTCTTACTTTTTTATTCAATGCTCAATGTCAGTTTTAACTCTCCCATTCTGTAGTTGAGGAAACTGAGACCCAGAGAAGTGAAGTGACAGAAACAGTGTGGGTTTGAGTGGGAAAAACCTGGGTTTGAGTTTTGGGTCTGAAACTATGAGACAGGGAGCCTGAGTTGGAGACCTCACATTTGTGAGCCTCAGTTTCCTCATCTGTGAAGTGGGGAGGACTCCCAAAGAACCATTAAGAGGAGGTACAGAAACTGTCCGGTACAGTGCCAAACATTAGTGGGAGTTTTAAATAATAACTTCTCATTTTCTCCACTTATCTTATGTTCTTTTAGACACATTTCACAGTTTAGCTCATTCATTCTTCACCTAAGCCATAAGAAGCAGGACTAATAATTCTCCTCATTTTTACAGCTGAGGAAAATGAGACACAGAGAAGTTAGGTCATGTTCCCGAAGTCATGCAGCTACTAAATATTAGTTCAATATCTTCTCATCTTCGCTTGGTCCTGGGTTTGGGCAGGGAGGGCGACCAGGGTTCTGAGAGCCCTTTGAGCTTTCCCCTAATTATGGGTCACCCCCCACAAAAAAACCCCAGTAAGCCCTGGCTTGTGGATCGAACACCTTCTGTGGCCATGCACTGCCTAGTGTGTTTAACTTGCATCCTCCCCTTGAACCCCAGAGAGCTCGGACAGGGCATATGTCCACATGCACCCCCAAAATGGCATGGGGTCTGACTTTGTTTTCATCATCCAAACACCACTCACAACAGTTTGGCCGGGTCCTCTTACCACTTAATTACATACACATTCCTATCATTTTCCCCTTTTTTTACGTTAATGCCCTACTGCCCTCCCCTTCTTAAAAATAACATAAACACAATGACCTAGAAAACAATTTTGTGTCAGGACCATGTCTGGGAATCAGGATCGTGAATGACTAATAGAAGAAAACAGGCAACACGTAAAAAAAAAAAAAATCCAGTGTTGGTTAATTCTGGCTACATACAGCTGCCCACAGCCCGCTTGCTGCTAAGGGCCAGAGATGCGCCCTTTCTTTGTTATAAAGGAAGGGCCACGACCAAGGGAGGTGTTAAGGGTAAGCTAGTACCAAACTGAGACTTTGTCTTGGAGGGAAATTGAAGAAGGAAGGAGGAAGAGAGTCACTGTGGTGGTCTTCACTACCCTTCTATGAAGGGTCCAGAGCCTTCCACAGTTGGCCCCTTTCACTGCAAGAAATACTGGACTCACAGCCTCCATGTATACAGCAGGGTCCCGCAGAAGTAAGGCCCGCGTGAGTGTGGTTGGTAGGGTAATAATAGGGGTGTAATAATTTATAGTTTTAATTTGAACATTTCACCTAAAATGTCATAGGGTGTGCTTGAGTGTGATGTTGTTATGTTACAAAATTACATGCTTATGATTTTGTAATAAAGGATTTTGTAATAAAAAAGGGGGTGTTATTTGTGCCAGACCCGGTATATCTGTGCCTTGTGTGGAGATTCATGGGGTTGGCTGTCAGCACCATTTCTCAGTTCTCTTGTCTGTGGAATGAGGGGGATACTTAGGCGACCTTTCCTCCGTGCCACTTGGTGTTTGATAAGTAAAGGAAGTCTCTTGGCATGTGGTGGACCGAACAGTGGCCCACCAAAGATGTCTATGTCCTCTTAGACATGTGTATGTTACCTGACGTGGAAAAGGGGACTTTGCACACGTGATCAAGATAAGGATCCTGAGACGCAGAGATTATTCTGACATTACGGGTGGACCACCGTAATCACAGTCTGCACAAGCGCGAGGTATGAAGGTCAGAGTCAGAAGGGAATGTGATGTGGGCCCACAGACAGCCAAGGAATGCGGGCAGCCTCTAGAAGCTACAAGGCAAGGAAAGGACCTCTTCTAGAGCCTTCAGAAGGAACCAACCCCAAGGACACCCTGGCTTTAGCCTGGTGAGAATGATTGCAGACTTCTGGCCTGTGAAACTGAGAGAATAACAGTTCTTTTGGTTCCTCCAAGCTCATTCCTGCCTCAGGGCCTTTGCACGTGCTCTCTGCCTGGAATGATATTACCCCCTGATTTTCCGCAGCTGGATCCCTCTGGTCATCCTTAAGAACGCTTGTCCTCCTTACCCCATAAAGCTCTCTTTGAAACAGCCTCCTGTTTTTATTTCCTTTGTGGCATTCATCCTAAACTGAAATGATGATTATTTGTTCATCATCTGCCTCTCCCACTGGGCTGTGAGCAACTTAAGGACAGGGTGCCTGTCTGTCTTGTTCCCTGCAGCATCCCTGGTACCTGGGACAGTGTGTGACACCTGGAAGGTATTTGCTAAATAAGCAAATGAATGAATTTGAACTTGAACCCAGGTAGCTCTGATTTCAGAAGACATGCACTCCCTAGAACCCCAGACTGCGGCCAGTTCCTGAAAGGTCTGAGCTGAGCTGGAAACACTGTTTCCAGCCCTTTCATTTTTCAGCTGGGAAGACTGAGGCCCAGAGAGGGGGTAGAGGGACTTTCGCAGCCCCATGCAGCCCGGGGCTTCCAGAACCCTCCTCGGTGCCCCCGGCACGCTCTCTCCCCCCGCCGGGTTTGACCTGTCACCCTCACAGGCCCCGTCGGCTTTGGAATGGCTCCTCTGAGGCGCTGCCAACTTTCCACTTTCTCAGAGCTTTTGCCAGGTGTGTAAACAGGCCAGTGTGTGGGATTCCCGTGATGCAGCAGGAGCCGGGATTGTGTTTCCTGACCCGACTCAACGGGACAGTGCCCTCTGGCCTGATGAGTAGCATTTTCTGACACCCCTCATACACTAAAGACACAAAGTCAGCACCCTAGACAGGCTCGACCTGGCCAGGGCCTGGAACAAGTCACGTATGTGTGCCTGAACCACTCGCTCCAGCTGAGCTCCATCAGGGAAGAGACCCACGAGGCCACGCTACCTCCTGGCAAGTTGCTGCCCTCCCCCAGCCTCGATTTCTTCGTCTGCAAAGTGGGCATAATGAAAGCTACCAGCTGGGAAGGCATAAAAGTGCCGGATACAAAGTACATGCTCAATAAAAAAATTGCAGCCCTGCTGTCACCTGCAAAATAGGGACACCAGGCTCTCGGCCCTGTCTACTTGTCTCTGAAGTTCACAGGGAAACAGGCAGCCAGCGGGAGTGAGCCTGTGCCAGAGGGGGTGGGGGAGCTGATGCACGGAACGGAACAGTGATCCCAGCTGGAGGAAGACACTGGAAACGGGCCGGGGAGGCCAGCATACCCCTTCGGGCCAGCCCACTGGCTCCGCTGCCCAGCCCCTTTCTCTCTGTTCTCCCACGGGCGTCCTCATCGGCGGTCTGGGCTAAAAAGGGAACTGGATTGCAACAGTAGTAAACTCTCCTGCAGAAATGTGCTGGTCCCTGGCAGGCTACAAGAAGTAAATTCAAGTTTTTGATGTTCTGGGCTGCTTGCCGTATTCATGCCCTGTCCTCTGTCCCCCAAGAGGCCTCCTAAGAGCCATCGTCAACGCCTCTCTTGCACTTAGTAAGTGCCGGGCATGGTTCAACGCACGTAAGGTTTGCCTGTTGGCTCATTGACGCTCCGCACAGCTCCGTGGGGTCTGTTATCATCCACGCTCACAGATGAGGAACCTGAGGCACAGAGGACTCTCGTGACTTGCCCAAGCTCCCAAGCTTACAAGTGGCAGAGCTGGGATTCAAACCCTGGCATTCTAGCTCCAGAGTGTGTGCTCTTCACCATGCCATGCAACGTGAGGGTGACGGACCCATTTTACAGGCAAGGAGGCTGAGGCCTGAAGAGGCGAAGCCACTTGCCTAGCACCTCAGGGCCGTTGCGCGAGTAGTGGGGCTGACATTCGGGCCCACGTCTGCCTCGTTGAAAGCCCACGGCCCACGGGTCAGTGGAGGCCGGGTGGGGTGGGGGACAGCCAGGAAGGCTTCTCAGAGGAGAGACATGTCACTCTGACACTGTGTGGAAGGCCCGGTGGGTGGGAGCTTGGGTTTGGCTGCTTGCGTTCATAGCCTGGCTTTTTAATATGCTCTGCGACCTTGGGCCAAGTCCCTCAGCCTCTGTGCCTCGGCTTCCTCATCTGTCAGTCGCTATGGTAATAATTGATGATGCTTGTAAAGGGCTGAACAAGTGTTGGCTGCCTTCCTTCATAGCACACCACCTATTGTGGGAAATGCTTGAAATCAACGGTTCTGAAACATTTTGCTCCCCAGGGGACATTTGTCAATGTCTGGAGACAGTTTTGGTTGTCGCAATTAGCAGGGGGAGGTTTTCCTGGCATCTGGTGGGGAGAGGCCAGGGTTGCTGCTCAACACCCTGCAACACACAGGACGGCCCCACAGAGAATCCCCAAGCCCCAGACGTCTGTGGGGCCGAGGTGGAGAACGCCTGCCCTAAATGCAGTTGTTCCTTTCATCCTCCATCGAGGTGCCAAGGCAAGTGTTTTGGTGTTTTCTGCCAAGGAAACTGAGGCCCAGGGAGGGTCGTGCTTGCCTGTGGGCACACAACCTGGCAGAAGGCCTCGCAGCATGGAGACAGTTTGGAAATAGAGGGCGTTCCTGGCAAGACAAGCCACCGCCCCTGGCCTCCCAGCTCGACTCAGAGACTGACTTCGGGCTCCACTGGACAGAGCTGACCGTCTCCTCTGCCCTCTGGGCTCTCAGTGGGAGGGAACAGTGCCTGTCTCTTGCTGGGGAGAAGGAACAAGAGAAGCCCTTGTTCGCTGCCACCCGCAGCCCTGATTGTCCCCTCGCTTTCACATGGGCTCCTAGCACCTTTCTCTCTCTCTTTCCTTTCTCTGACAGGCTGGCTCTGGAGGCCTGGGGGTGAGAGAGAGAGGGAAGGAAAGTTCTTCCTGCCCCTTTTAGCCACCTCCTGCTTCTTTCTGTTGCCCCCTTGGACTTTTCTGGGAAGGGCTGGAAAAGTGCTGGAAGTAGGGCGTTTTACAGCAGAGTCTCCCCGAAAACGAAGTTTTCTGAGCAGTTTCCTGAGATGCGAGTCTTGGGAATGTGGTCCTCTGAGATCAGGGGGTGTCCAGGCCTGAGGGGGCTGATGCTGTACCCTGCCCGCAGCCCAGTTCCCACCTCTTGTTTGGGGGCGGTTAGGGGAGCCTGAGACCTATCCTGAGAGGACTCTGTCACCCCCGCTAAACTGGTCATCAGCCTGGGAGATCTGGCTTTGTCTTCTGCTCCCCTTGGAGTCCAGGAAGAGGGGTCTGCCCAGAATAACATTCTGAGAGGGAGAGGACAGCATCGTGAGCATATGAACTCTGGTACCAGACTTCCTGGACTCCAGTCTTGCTCTTCCACTTCCTGGCTGTGTGACGTTGGGCAAGTTACTTAACCTCTCTGTGCCTCAGTTTTCTCCTCTATAATATGAGGAAACTGATAGGACCTACCTCATAGGGATGTGGTAAAGATTGGCTCATACACCTAAAATACTTTGGGCTGAGCCTGGTATATACATAAGAGGTACTAGGTAAATGTTTGTTGTTATTGTTATTAGTAGTAACATTGTTACTTGCATTACAAATAAGCCCATGCATCCAAAGGTCTGGAAGGGCTTTATAGGGGATGATGCTTGTCTCTGAGTCCTCTTGGCCTCCTCCCTTGACTCACTGTGTGGGCTCTTGGACTCTCTGACCCTCCCTTTCCTCCCCTGTAAACTGGAATGAAGGTCGTTCCTAAGAGCGGCTGGGAAGATTAAATGAGATAGTGCTTATTCAAAGAAAAACCTCAGTGCAGGCACCCCTGCCAGTCTCATGCTTGGCCTGAAGCCTGGAGCCCCAGAGGCCTGAGATTTGAGGGAAACAGAAGGTTGTGGGGCTTGGAAGCTCCACAGGTCAGGCCTCAGGAGCAGAGGCCTGCTTCCCTATCACCCCGTATCAGCCCCAGGACGCCTGGGGCAGGGCCAGCTACCAGAGCGGGGACGGGACGATGGTAGACAGGAGAGAATAGACAATGTTGGGCAGGGCAGACCCCCAGTGCCTGAGAGAGGTGAGAGAGAGGGGCAGGCACCCAGGACATGGCCTCTGCCGGCTCAGGGTGGGTCCTGGCTTGGCCAAGCACTTGCTCTATAAGTGGGAACAAGGCACCTCCCTCGCCAGCCTCGGTTTCCTCATCTGTCTCATTGGCCTGCCTATCTCAGAGGGCTGCTGCGAGGAGGCAGGGAGACCAAGCGCTTTGTGAAGAGTAAAGTGGCTTTCAAACAAGAAAGTAACAGGAATCTTGTCGATCGTGTTCACCCGTGTACCCCCAGCACCTGGCACATAGCAGATGCTTAATAAATATTTCCAGAGTGAATACAGAATCAAAACAGATATTTCTTCTGTGTTTGCGCAAGGCACTGTCCACAAGGGTTTAATCCATTCAATCAAAAAGTATGAGTTGAGCACCTACAACACTCCATTTACTATTCTTGGGGGACATGGCTGTGAAGCAAATAGTCACAAGTCCTTATACTTATGGGGCTGAGCTTTCAGGGGGACACATTAAAAACAAACAGGCAGATAAGTAAGTAAGGCCCAGTGGTGTGGCTGGAGGGTAGCGCGTGCCGTGGGGAGTGAAAGCGGAGAAGGGGGAGCAGAGTCAGGGAGGCGGCGGCGCAACGTTAGAGTCTGGAAGCTTATGTGGGAAGGGAGCCTTTGCACCAATATGTGAAGTGGATGACATTTCACCTGAAGGGGTCACAGGGGGAGCCCTGAACATGCTTGAAGGAAGAGCACTTCACAAGCGCAAAGGTCCTGAGGTGGGAGTGGCGAGTGTTCCAGAAGCATCCCAGTTATTCCTGAGCCCTCATCGCAGGCCTTCCAGGAGCTCGGAGCTCGCCTCGCGCCCTCAGACCACAGGGCAGCTACGTCCCTGAGCCTGGATGAGGCAGGCGCCACCCCTGCGCCTCGAGGCTGGACTCTGCTTGGGCCAGAGAAAGCCCTCGGCAGGTGTGGGAGGCAGAGACACCCTGAGTGGGGCTTTAAATACCCTGCTGGGACCTGAGGCCCAGAGAGGGGAAGGAGCTGTCCAGGCTCACACAGGGAGTGGCCTCTTTTTCGGAACAACTTGTTCTGTCTGCCTGGGGCTGAGCCGGGCTGCTGGGGGTCCTGGGTCTGGAGTGGCTCCCACCCCCGGCCACCCACCTATCTGGCTCAGAAATGATTAGTGAGGCCTGGGCGGTTGTGGCGTGTGAGCCGCCCCAGGAACATTTTTAATGAATGGCACCGAGAATGTCAAGTCGCACTTGAACTTCTGCATCTTCTGCTGATGAGTCCAGGGGACCAGCGCACTCAGGTCCGGAGGAAAGGTGGGAGGGTGGGGCAGGCTGGCCCCCGAGGTCTCCTGGGGCAAGGCACCCTCTCTGCTGTCCCTCTTTTCCCCCTTGAGTCTTGGGCCCAAATGGATACACGTGGCCTGTAACTGCTTTGTCAGAGCGTTCTGTGGGGGGAGCCCTGGCTGGAAATCAGAGACCATATTTCTGTGTGGCCTCAATTATTTTCCTCTGAGTCACCCTGGGCTCATGTCTGGCAACCCCTCCACTCCCCAGTCTCCTCCTGGAGAGCGGGCACCCTCAGGGTAGCTCTGCTTATCTTCAAGGCCCAGAGGGGATGTGGAGGGGCCTGTAAAGTGTTTTTCTGTTGAGTGTCTGCCCTTTCATTTCCTTTCATAGAATCTACCAGAGTGTGTGAGGAGCAAAAGTCACAATGCGTGTCAAGAGCTTAGTCTAGTGCCTGCACATAGTAAGTGCTCAGTAAATGCTGGCGGTTCCCGTCACTGGGATGCTCATCAGAGTCCTGCACTAGGGCCCTGGGCTCAGGCCACCATGGCGAGAATCACAGCTTCATCTCTCGCTAGACGTGCACGCAGATGAAGAAGTTGCTGAACCTCCCTGTGCCTCAGTTTCTCCTTTCTAAACAGGGTTACCTGAGGGTAGGTGAGCTGATGCATGTCACAGGCATGACTTGGCACCTGGCCAGTGTAAGCCCTCAATAAATGGCAGCATTTTTACTCTCA
This sequence comes from Pteronotus mesoamericanus, assembly GCF_021234165.1. Lineage (NCBI taxonomy): Eukaryota > Metazoa > Chordata > Mammalia > Chiroptera > Mormoopidae > Pteronotus > Pteronotus mesoamericanus. Next base: position 9,395,850 of record NW_026555105.1, read on the forward strand.
GCTACCATTCATATTGGAGCAGCGTGACCTTGGGTACGTCACTCAAGCTCTCTGAGCCCCTGTAGTGGAGCCACAAGTAAACTGGGGACAGCAGTCGTAGCTGCCTCACGGGGCTGTTAAATTCCTTGTGGAGTTTAACAAGGGAATCCAGAGGAACCATGCCTGGCGCATAGTGAGTGCTCAGTGCGTGCAGCCACCTCCGCTAGTGGCGCTGCTCCGAGGCAAGGAAGCTTTCAAAGAAGGGCCACATCCACGCTCCCTGTGGTCGCCCTCCCAGCTCCCTCAGGATGGCACAACATGCATCCTAGTTTAGGGATGAGGACATAGAGGCTTAGAAGGGGCACTTGTCAGTCCAAAGTTTGCAGCTTGTGAGCGGTAGACTGGGTTTGCGCCCAGCACTGTGTGACTCCTCGTGGCCTGTCACCTGACTCTCAGCTGGCCTCACCGAACTCCCTTTGTTCAAGTGGAGGCCTACGCCTGGGTTGCCTCGTGGCCTCAGCAGAGACAGGGGGCCCTCTGCGGTTGTCTCGTCTTGCCAGGCCAGGTCCTTTGCCTGGGTCTCCTGTGTGTGCGCTCCAGGCTCTTGTTCCTTTGGGGTCCATGTCTGTGTGCCACTGGACTCATCCCCTTCATCGCATGTGGCAGAGCTGAAGTGCCTTATGGATCACGGGGGTGAAACTTCTCACGTAAAGAGGGCAAGACTTGCTCCAAGTACCAGAGCCCCTCCATCGTAGGCAACATTTTCAATGGGTATCGCTTACTCTGCTATGTGCAGCTCCCAGCGCTTTACCTGCATTTGCTTATTTCATCCTTGCAACAACTCCACGGGGTTGCAATTCTCATCATCATCCCCATTTTACAGACGAGGAAACTGAGGCACAGAATTAAGTCACTTGCTCTAGGAAGTGAGAGAGGCAGGATTTGAACACAGACACTCTGGTGTTGGCCGCCAACTGCGTTCACACATGGGCTCCTCCGCTTCTTGGCATCGGGTCCAGATTTCAGCCTCCATCTCCCAGCTCCCTGCCCACTGATCACAGCAGCTCCTGCTTCTCTGGCGCTGACCATCTTCCTGGTGCCACATCACTGTGATGACTATGATGCCATCATTCCTCGATTATCTGTGAGCAAACCTCTGCCCAGGGTCACTGACCCCAATAATGGGTGGCTGAGCCATGGTGCTTCAAGCCCTCGGCGACTCCGGAGGCTCCGAGGGCTGTGTGATACCGGCCCTGGGCTGGGGTGGGGAGGGGATACCGAGCGGTTTAAGGCCTGGTTTCTGCCTTATTTGTTCAAAGGTCCAAGTTCAGAGTTCAAAGTTCAGGGCTTCATACCACCTGGGCCCTGGACACCCCTGGGGAGCAGGCCTCCCGTGGGCAGCTGGCCCCAGTCCTCTTCCCCGAAAGACCTGGCAGAGAGTCACTGGTTCCCTCTGAGAGCGTGGGCACAGCCCAGTGCCCGGGCAAAAATGCCAGAGAGCGGGGGGCAGGGAGGCCACGGGGTGTTGGGGCGGGGATGGTGGGTAAAGTTTCCCCATCAGGGCTCAGAGAACAGGCCAGGGCCCTTTCTGTCCTGAGTGAGCGAGGGGGTGAGCTTGGGGCAATGGGGAAAAAGCTGCCTGTGTCTGCCTGGAAGTCATTACCCAGCTCAAAAATTAACCACCTGACACGGCATTCTCGTTCTCCCTCCTCCCCTCTTCGTGTGTTCCGCAGGCAGACTTTAATCCCTGCGGGAATGGATTGGCTAAGCCTGAGGCTGGGATTTCTTTGGCAGGGCTGGTGGCGGGGGATTATAAGCCTTCCTATAAGAAATGTCTGCATTGGGTTGGCGTGAATAGGGCTGCTTGTGGACCATTGGGACCTCCCATTCTTGCTCCCAGACAGGGCCAGGACTGGGATAAGCCAGGTGAGGCACTCAGGGAGCCAAGTTCAAGTTGGGCGCACTGTTGGGGTTGTGCACCAGCCTCACCCCAGTTCCCGGCCCTGCTGGCTGCTCCTGCCACCTGATAAAGCTCAGGGTGCAAGAGTCTTTCAAGGGAATAAGGGAAAACAAGTCCTTACCTCTGATTTGCTTTGTGATCTCCGGCAAGCCATTCTCCTCTGGGCAACCATTGTACTAAGGGTTAGATTAGACCAGGATTTCTCAACATCGGCACTATTGACATCGACGTTATTTTGAATGAGTGAGGCTGCCCTGGGCACTCGGGGAAGTTCCGTAGCCTTCCTGGGCTCTCCCCGCTAGATTTCCCCCTCTAATCATGACAACCAGAAATGTCCCCAAACATTTTTGTCCACAGGGAACAAAATCACTCCCTGTTGAGAATGATTAAATGATCTCAGCTTCATTCTGGCTGTCATATTTTAAGATTTTATTTTAAGATTTAAGAAGAGTATTTTCGAAGCCCAACTTTAAGAAAGTGAGCTTGAATTATTAATAATAAAGTAACATTAACATGATTATTCATAATTCATCCAACATGCCAATAGCTTATATTTATTAAGCATTTCCATGTGTCCATCACTGGGTCAGTGGTTCTCCTGTATTAAATCACTTCTCCAAGGTAGGTACCATTATCCTGTGCCTACAGCAAGTAGGGAAGCCGAGGCTGAGGGAATTAAGAAGCTGGCCCAGGGCCACACAGCCAAACTGTGGGAGGCTTAGCTGATTCCAAAGCCTATGCTATTTATACTGTACATGTTTATCGTAGAAAGGTTAGAAAATGCTGATAAAAGAAAGGAAATACAGTACTTCCGAGGACAAAACTACTAGGTGGGAGGCACTTCCGGTTTACGTTGGTGGAAACCATCCGCCTTTCTGAAGCAGTATGAAAACAGCCACCGAAAGTAACAAAGGGAGAAGAGGATGTCATCTTCGACGAGAAGGGCAGACTGCGTACCCACCCCCGGTGTGTGAAGAGGGGGTGACAGTGGCGGTGGGATCGGGACCAGATGGCAGGAGGAAACCAAGAGCCAGCCGTCCATGCCTCTGTAGCTGCCAGGCAGAATGTGAACTTCTCCAGAAGTGTTTTTCAGCTCTACGAGCTCTTCCTGGTCCTGGCAAAGCCTGGAGAATACGCAAGGGGAAGAGACAGTCACTGAGATGCACATGGCGATACCAAGTTCAGAAGAACTGGATGAGGGGGCTCAAAGGCCCTTGGCGAGAAGCAGGGTATTGGAAGGCGGGTGGCGGACAGCGGATGGACAGTGATCAGCTAAATTGTTGTAATTGTTCTAACTTTCTCTCAAAGAGACATAAAAGCTCAAAGAGACGCCAAAGAGCTGTGACATTCTTGAGCCTTCACACTTAGTCTCCACAGAGAGACGCATTTCAGAGCAGCGCTAATGACCAAGGAATCTGAGATGCCAGCAGGGCAGATGCTTCGACACCTGCCGGCCCAGCTCCCTCCCGGCCCCGCCCCTACACTTTCCTTAACCAAGAGCTGGCCTCAAAGAGTGGCCCCAATCCTGGGATGAAAAGTCAGCGTGGGACCCGCAAGGAGACAGTGTGAGAAATAAGGAAGGGGATGTCAAATAAAAAGTGGGGAATCAATACTGAATAGCTGTGTTATGGCATTGGAGAGACTACTGAACAGACATTCCTCCATGAAATATCAAAAAAATTAAAGAAATGATTTCAGTGGGATCCTCTGTACTGTAGACACCCCCCAGGTTATTGTGCCCGATTTGCAGATGAACCAATGCAGGCTCAGAAGGTTCAGTGACTTGCCACAAAGATTCAGTAGCAAAACCACCATGCTCAGCCTTCGCGGCCCTCAGGTCTGAACTCTCTAGAGTGCCTCTCTCCCACAGAACTTTCTGTGATGATGGAAATGCCCTATATTCTCTGTCCAGAATGGTAGGCGTGAGTCTCATGTGGCCACTGAACTCTTGAACTGTGGCTTGTGTGACTGAGAAACTGGAATTCTAAACTTCATATAACTGGAATGAATTTAAACTTAAAGTAACTCCATGTGGCCTGAAGCTACTGCATTTGGACAGCTCAGCTCTAGGAATTTCTTTCGCACTCTTTTCCCTTCCATTTCAGCCATCACTGAACCTCACCCACATCAAGCTCTCCCCAAATCTGGCATCTCAGGTCAGCCTTTAAAGTTAGGACGAGGCTCAGTCAGTTGAAGCGTTGTCGCGTAAACAAAATGGGGACATGCCCGCGTTGTGGGTTTGGTCCCTGGTCAGGGCGCGTATGAGAGGCAACTGATCGATGTTTCTCTCTCATATTGATGTTTCTCTTCCTCTCTCTCTTCATCCCTTCCCCTCTCTCTAAGATCAATAAGCATGTTCTCAGGTGAGGATAAAAATCAGATTAAAATAAAATATAAAATAAAATTAGGACCAGGTTTCTTGCTTTTCTGGTGCCTGTCTTCTCGGGTTCAGTCTCCCTCAGGCTCCTGCGGCCTGTGGAGGTTTCCACTGAGTCACACCAGCGTCTCATGGCCGAGGGGACAGCCTGGGGACTTGGGAGATGCTTCACCTGGAGCCAGGACTCCACCGACTCTGGGCCACCTTCTTGAAGCCAAACCACTGGACAGAACAAAGTGGCCAGGAGGCAAAGTGCTGACTCAGGCGACCCAGAAAGTGGGCCTGTCAGATCAGGCAGCTCCTCCAACCTTTGAACTCCAAAAGTTAAAATTCAAAGGAAAAGGGTCTGGAGACCTCAGCACTCTGCCTTCTGCCCTCGCCTGCTCTCTGTCTCTATGAGTTTGACTACTCTGGGCACCTCATGTGAGCGGAAGTGTGCGATCTTCACCTTTTTGTGACTGGCTTACTTCACTGAGCATGCTGTTGTCAAGGTTCATCCGTGTTGTATCTTGTGTCACAATTTCCCTCCTCTTTAAGGCTGAATAATATTCCATGGTGTGTGTATCCCATTGTTTTTATTCCTCTGTCAATGGACACTGGGTTGCTTCCCCATTTTAGCTTTTGTGTATAGTGCTGCTATGGCCGTGGGTGTACAAGCCCTCTTTGAGCTCGAGCTTTCAATTCTTTGGGGTAGATGGTAATTCTATTTAATTTTCTGAGGAGCCACCATACTGTTTTCCATAGTGGTTATACCATTTTTATTCCCACCCAACAGACACAGTAAAGGACTCATCATCATTATTACTATTTACAGAGTGTGCACTAAACGCCGGGTGCCGTGCTGCATGCTGGGCCTAGATATGGCAGTTGCTATTGGAGCTCCCTCCCCATCCCCTCTGGCACTCACGGTTCTGCGCATGCTCCTGGGAGCAGCCCACAACCAGCGAAGGCCAGGGAATTGGCAGATAAATAGCCCAGCGTCTGAGGCATAATCTACATTATCTCCCAGGGTCCCCATCAGGATTGAGCCCAGTGGCCGACAGTTTCACTGCCCCCTTGCCCTTCTAGAACTTTCTGAGATCACCTATTAAGTAAAGCGTTTTCATTCTCATGCTCGTCTCAGGGTCTGCTTCTAAGGCGATGGGGTATTTCATATCATCCTCAAATCATCCTAGACACTGGACGGACACAATTTCCCTATTTTATAGTTGAGCAACGTGAGGCTTAGGCAGGTGGTGCCCCTTGCCTGAGGTCAAAGCCTTGGGCACGGAGCCTCTTCACGGCCTCCCCAAGGACTGGGGCTCGATGCGTCCGGCTCTGGGACCTCTGCCCCCTCTGCCACCCTGCACCTTGCTGGCCCCTGAGCCCGTGTCTCCCTCCTGCAGGAAGGCCGCTGCCTGTTTGTCATCCTGCTCATGGCCATGTACTGGTGCACGGAGGCCCTGCCCCTCTCAGTGACCGCCCTGCTGCCCATCACCCTCTTCCCCATCTTGGGCGTCCTGCCGTCCAGCGTAGTCTGCCCCCAGTACTTTCTGGACACCAACTTCCTCTTCCTCAGCGGTCTGATCATGGCCAGCGCCATTGAGGAGTGGAATCTGCACCGGAGAATCGCCCTCAAGATCCTGATGTTCGTTGGAGTCCAGCCAGCCTGGTAAGGCCAGGTAACAGGTCCAGCCCGAAGGTGGGGAGGCAGAGGGATCTCGTCTCTTGGAGCCCGAAGTCGCTCTTGCTTGGTACGCAGGCCAACGAACGCACCATGTCCTGCCTGCCACGTACTTAATTATTCCTCACATGTTTAATGAGCCCCCTCTGTGTGCCAGACACAGCGCTAGGAGGCTCTTGGGGGTGGGGATTCTCAAAAGTGCCTAAGAATCGCTGGGACGGTGGTTGAACCGCTGATTCTCCGCCCCCACCCTCAGGAATTTGCGTCCAATAGTCTTAGAAGGGGCCATTTAGCAGCATGACTGCTTGGGACTGAATTCCACCTTCCCTGCTCTAGGAAATGACTTACCCTTTCTGTCTGTGAAATGGCGCTGTAATAGCCTAGAGCTGCACAGCAAATGCTGGCTGTTATTGTCCTGGTTTGCCGTTTCCTAGCCAAGCGGCAGGGTGGGTGGGGCGTGGGTAGAGAGGGCCTTAGAGAGATGGGAGGAGGGTCCGTCCCTGCGGGGCCTCAGGCCCCGTCTAGGATTTGAACTTTTATTCTCAGAGGATTGAATGCCTGTAAAATAGGGTCACTGTTGTACTTTCCATCTTTTATCTTTCTTTTTTTTTTTTCAATTTGGTGAATCTTAAGGATTCCTTCCTGGAATAATGTTTTTTTAAAAAAAAATGTTTCCCCATTTTATTGATTACAAAAGGGAGGGGAAGGAGGGAGAAAGAGAAGGAGAAAAGCAACAGTAGGGGAGAGAAACATCACTAGGTTGCTTCTTGCATGCAAGAGGTTGCCTACAACCCAGGCATGTGCCCTGATAGGGAATTGAACCCACGACCTTTCAGTTTGCTGGATGATGCCCAACCAACTGAACCACACTGGCCAGCGCCTGGAATAATGTTTTTAAATCATAAAGCACAGCATGTGGGCTTTTAAACAACAATAACCACAACAATTACAGCAAAATGCAGTCATCCAGATAATTTTTCAAAACACACAAATCCATGATGTAGTACCATATATGCCCTTTTCCAGTAAACGATAAGATCTATCAACTGGCATAACAGTGACTGTAGTTTTGAGATGGTTTTGAGTGTCGGTGATATTCCAAGATGTCTGCACCTATGATACAGCAATGTGATACGAAAATATCTGTGACCTTACAATAATTGGTGTCACACCTGCCATAGGAGCCCACATAAGGGCCGGGGGTGACCTCATGGAGGCGCTTACGTTTGACCTTGGAGAATGGATGGGGCTGCTGGCAAACATATCTTAAAGTTCCACAATGAAAACATGATGATGCTAGTTCAGAAATAGATTTAAAAAACAGTGAATAAATAAACTAGAAGAAATCTGAATCAGTGGGGAAGGGGAGGATTTTTCAATACCTGATGGGGGTTGAAATGATTAGCAGAGCCTTTGAAGAAAGATCTACTTTGAGCTGACTTCATACTACGAATCTAAATAAATGCCAAGGGGATGAAAAATTGAACGTAAAGAAAAAAGATGATGAAACGTAAATTCCTGGCGGTGGGAGGGATCGAGCAAAGCAAGGGAGGCAGGGGATGAGGGCCTGTGCGGTGTGGTGACGGCGCAGCGGAGCCTGGGCCGGGGCTCCTGGTACGAGTGGGAGGGGGCGGGGAGGAAGGGGGCACAGTGGAGGGTCTTCGTGCCAAGTCAAGGCAACCACGCTCTGCACTGGGGGCCACCTGTAAAGTGAGCGGGCTGGGTGTCTCAGGGGTGACCAACTCGGACCAGAGGACCTCCGGGGCCCCGGTCCCAGATCTGCCTCTAAGCCGTCCATTCCCAGGCTCATCCTCGGAATGATGATGACCACCTCCTTCATGTCCATGTGGCTGAGCAACACTGCCTCCACCACCATGATGCTGCCCATCGGCAGCGCCATCCTGAAGAATCTCTTTGGCCAGAAGCAGACTCGGGAGGACCTCAGCTGGGAGAGTGAAGAGAACGCAGGTGAGGCTGTGGAAAGGGGCTGGGGACCGACGCCTGCCAGGTACGGGGTGGGGTGGCTGGGTGTCCGATGGCTGTCATGGGAGGCAAAGGGAACATGCTTGCGGAGCACCTATTATGTGCCAAGGAATTTAATTATAATAATAACTGGAAATTATCTAAGGCAAACCATGGTACTTTTTTAAAAATTGCATTTAGTGAGCATTTACTATGTATTAAGCAAAGAGTTAAACACTTTCCGTACATTATCTCTGTCTCTCAAAACAGTCTTATGTAGTAGGTGCTATCATTAAACCTTGTTTTAAAGCTTTTGAAGAGATGCTCAAAATCACTAATGCCCAGAGAAATGCACATTGAAACAACAAGAAGATTGACTTCAATGAGGTTGGCAAAAAATGAGGAGGCTGGATAATGGCAAGTGTTGGCAGGGAAGGGGCCATTGGAACTCCACACTCCGCTGGAGAGAGGGGACCTGGGCCTGCCTTAAGGGAGTTCTGCAAATATTTAATCAGATTAAATGCGCGTATACCCCATAACTCAGCAGTTTTGCTTCTCAATGCAAGGGCTAAAGGGATTCTGGCGCAGGACCGTGAGGGGACACGTGTGAGGATGTCCCCTGCAGCGCTCTCTGCGGCGGTGAGTTGGTAGCCACATGGTTGTGATCACTAGTGAAGGGGAAGGTGAGGCGTGGTGGGTGCACACCATTGAGCACTATGCAGCTCTTAGGAGCAAGTACAGTTATATAAGTGAATGTCATAAAACAGCATTGTGATTTTTAAAAAGCCAGAAGGAGATCTAGAATATATTTCCATTATGTAAATGCCATTATGTAAATTAAAATACACACAAATGACAAAACATATTGCAAGAACATAAACAAATGAAGAGCTACATAGCATGGACACATCAGAGCGGTTGCGCTGGGAAAGATGGGAATGAGAAATGGAGACAAATGGGTCCAAATGCAACAAAAGAGGGCCCTCGTGCAGCAAATAGCGAGCGTGTGCCATGAACCGAAAGATCGGATTCACTCAAACCTCTGAGACTGCATTCTAAATAAAACAAAACACAAGTAGCGCACATGTTTTTAGATGGTTAAATGAAGGCCCAGAGAGGGAAAGTGACTTCCTCAAGCCACACAGCAGGCGCATGACTGAGCCCGACTTTGCACCCTGGCAGTCTGGCTCCAGAAGCCACCCTCTTACCCATGAAACCAGCTGCACTCAGCGAGAATTCTTTTGGCTGCAGGTGAAAGAATACCTGTCTGCAAGTGGCTTAAAGAATTTATTTTCCTCAAATATCAAGAAGTCAGAGAAAGGCAGTTCCAGGGTCTATTCAGAGGCACAAAGACCTCAGGATGGTTCATTGAAGTCTCTGTGATCCCCTTGGACGTTCCAGCATGGTCGTGAAACGGCTGCCGCATCCTGTCTGCTTTAAGACATCTTTCTTTCTATTTACATAAATATCTTTTAGCAAGAAGCTTGTGCACTGGTACATATGTGAGCAGAGATTGCAAATTTATACCCAGTATTTATTCTTCCTTTGTTCTTTTAATAATAGAACCCCCACCTGGGGCATATGGCTGCGCAGGTAAAAGGCTGAATTTCCCAGCCTCCCTTGCAATTAGATGTGGTCGTGTGACCAAGTTTAGCCGATGGGAACGAATGTGATGGCGGGGGTGAGAGATGCTCTGGGAACCCGAGGATAGAAGCCACAAGTTGAGAGAGGGATGGCAAGTTCACCCCAGTATCCCTGGATCATTTGCCCCCACTGACACACAAGCATTATCTATGAGACCATGAGTTTTGTGTGCTAGTTAATGTCTTTTTCAAATGTGCATTATAGTAAATATATATCTGTTGAGAATATAAATATTGATCCATGTCCCAACTACATTAATCTCATGTACTGTGGTAAGGATATTTCCCCATCATGCAATGAGGGGCCTTGCTTATTTTATTTCCACAGCAGCCCTGAAACCTAGAAATGACTCTAAGTACTTAATTGATAAGGTTCGGGAAGGTGAAGTGATACTTCCAGCATCAATCACATTGCGGGTAAAGTAGCAGAGCCAGGATCTACGTGAGGTCAAAAGCTTCCACGTGGAAGGGAAGAGATGCTGTAGGGCAGGAATGGACAAAGATTTTCTGCTAATGATCAGATAGTTATTTTAGGCTTTGCTGACCCCTCCATCACAACCAATCAGCTCTGCCCCTGTAGACAATACATAAATGAATGTCTGTGGCTGTGTTGCAATAAAACTTTATTTATGGGTGCCGAAATTAAAATTATATACCATCTTTACATTATGAAATATTATTCTTCTACTGGTTTTTGCCAGCCATTTTAAAATATTAGAATCATTCTTAGCTGGCAGGCTCCAGGGCCATAGCCTGTGGATCCGTACTTGGTAGTAACTGCTTTGTTGGTTCTCATACTGTTTCCCCTCAGCCTTACAGCTCCAGAAGAACTGCCTGGTAAACAGTGAAGACTTCACTCCTCCTTGCATTTCTACTCCAGCTGCCCCTACTTTATCTGTTCTATACACTGAGCTTCCAAGAAACAATCACAGATGTTTACTGAGCACTTATTTTATGCAAAGACTTCTTAAGGTCTTACACACAAAGGAGGTGGATCTACTATTGACCCCATTCAGAGGAATGGAAATTGAGTCTCGTCTCTCTCTCCCTTGTTCTCCTCTCTCTCTAAAATCAATTAGAGAGGATAAAGCAGCCCCAAGGTTTGAATCCACACAGGCTGACTTCAGAGCCTGTGCTCCTAACCTCTGTTATTCCACCTCCAACACAAGATTTGTTTTTCAGAGTCTAGTGGTCAAAAAAAAAAAAAAAAAAAAAAAAAAAGTTTGACAGCCACATCCCTTATTATAAAGAAAAAAAATCTGAGACCCAGGAAGGGTTGCCCAAGGTCATACATGATGCTGGGCACAATGCGAAGTTCATCCTTCTCTCTTACGATTCAGGATGTTGGGAGGCAGGAGACCCTGGGAGGTGGTTGGGGCAGACACCTGCTTTTGTGGGCAGCGCAACCAGAAGCCAAGATTGTTTAATGATCAGCCCTAAGACCTAAAGCAAAGCTAACTCCGGTGCAGAGAGAGATGCCCCCTTTCACCCAGTTTCTGTGCTCTGTGAGGTGAGGACAGGACAGGGCTGGGAGGAGTGGAGGCTCTGTTAGCAGGGCAGGGCAGGGCAGGGCAGGGGCAACGAGGCACCGGGGCTTTAAGTTTGCGATGGCCGCAGCAACAGCAACAATGATAATGTGTGTTTTCATTTTCTAAAGACACTGTGCTCAATTTTTCTCACCCATTAGCTTGTTTAAGTCTTCCTAACAGTCCTATAAGGCAGACAATCCCCATTTTACACATGAGGAGTCTGAGGTTCAGAGGCCAAATCGTTTGCCCAGAGTAACGCGGTGCATTAGTTGCTGAGCTCTGTCCGAATCCGGAACCTGTGCTTCTGAGCACCATGCCGGAGGGAGACAGAGCCTGGGGCAGGGTGGGGCTCACTGGACAAGCCCCCAGAGGTCCTCAGCCTTGGAGGGCAGTTCCTTTACCCAGCTCTGCTCCTCGCACTGCTTCAGGGACCAAGGGGCCATGGAGGGTGGTAGCTTTCAGCGTCCTTCTACCTGCATGTTCTCATTCATTCCTCCATTACAGACCTGCCCGGGTGGCCCTCTCCTTGTGCCCATTTGATAGAGGAGGAAACTGCCGCTCAGAGTGATAATGCCTTTGCCCAATGTCCCTCAGCCAGTGAGGGTCCCAACCTGGCTTTTGAGTCTAAACTCAGCCACTCTTTCCCCTGCATTTCTCTGCCCAAAGAAAGCTATCTTGCCACCCGCGTCTTTCCTTTAGGAATATCCAAGGGGCTAGCACTCAGAAAGCCATTTCTGAGGCTGGCTTAAGCATTGCCCTCCTCCTTTGCTCTTCATTCATGCGGCCAGGAGTGGGACTCTTTTCTCAGCTATAAAATAAGGACAATACCTCCCATTTCATATGTATTGTTGTGAAGCTTACGTGAGAAATGAGAACCAGGAACATAGGAAGGGGTTAGTTACTATGTGGTAACTGTATAAAACCATGATCAGGCTTCCAGGAATTGGGAGGAGCTGGTAATAAACCCCACACCATGGTGCACAGCTGGTTTCCTATGCCTCCTGGTTGAGAGGGACTTAGTTCTCTACCCCCTTAGTAGACCCCAAGCTGCATAAGGGTTTGTGTCGATCTCTTCCACTGCTGTGGTCTTGTCCCCCTAGAACACCGTTTGGCACATAGTAGGTATTCAATTAATGTGTTGAATTAAGGATTGAATAGGCCAGGAATTTCACTGTCGCAAGCCTCGGTTTCCTCATGGCTAAAGTGGGGCTACGTTTGCTTACCATCCAGGCTTTGTGAGTGCTAAATAACTGAATGGATGTAAACCTGCCTGACCGAGGCTCTTTGACTTTCCCTGGGGTTCTCTTCACCTAATTTTATCCAAGAACTCTTTCCTGCAGGGCTTCTGTGTGCCCAACGTCAAGGTTAGACTAGGGTTCCCAGTTCCAGGTCAGGCCCACCAAGGGCCGGGGGGGCGGACACCTTTGGAGAGGGAGTAAGATTCAAGGGGGGCAGAATCAATAGCCCTGGAATGAGCCCGACTGTGCCACTCACCCTTTGGGTCACCTTGACCCCAACCTTAACTCACTTCTCTAGGCCTCAGTTTCCCCAGGTGTAAAGAGGACGGTAATAATGCCTGCCCAGCTCTCCCAGGTTGTTCCGAGGCTGTTCTAAGGTTACGGGTGGGGAAGCTATCAATCCCTGACCCAGTACAAACTCAAGTATTGGTATTGTTTGAATAAGACCTTACGTAAACCCCAGCCTCCTAACCAGCCTTGTGTACAGCACGTATCTCATATACAGTCTTATACTGGGGCTCCCAGCTCAGATGCTGGCAGCAACCAGGGTGCATGGATGAGTGACAGGGCCGGGGGAAACTGAGGCCCGCTGGTGAACGCATGCTCCCTCTGAGGGCATGGGCAGCCGTGGAGGCCTCGGTTTCCTGACCTGTAACTTCAGGGGAGTCGTGCTCAGCCGAGGCTTTCCAAAAGAACCCCCTGCGGGGCTTTACACCGATACCGAGGCCCCGGCCGCCCTACAGCAGAACCTCCAGGGTGGGACCTGGGTAGGAAATGCTCCCGTTTACCCAGGGCTGTGGAGGGAAGGGTGCAGAGTGAACCAGTGGTGGGTGGGGGCTGAGGAGGGGTCACTGGGTCAGAGTTCTTCCTGTCTGGCCATCCCCTGGGGAGCGACCTTTGCCTCCAGCATCAGTGTCCTATTAACACCTCCTGCTTCAGTGCCCTGGCCTCCGGGGCCGTGTGCATTGCACGTGGACATGTGTTCCGATCACTGGAATCCCTAGGCCCCTGTCCCTTTGGCCCCTCGGGTGAACTGACCTGCATTTAGCCTTCAGCCCCTAGCTGCTGGTCAGCAGGGCCAGGCTCAGACGCAGTAAACAGCACAGTCAGCCCGCAAGCACTCCTACGCCCTCGCAGTACAAACAGGAACGGAGCAGCCCAGAGGAGAGAGCAGAAGGCACTGACTCCCCCAGGTCCCTGGGGGAGACAGGGAAAGAACGGAGGCTGGCGCCTAGACCCTCATTCCCAGTCCCCACGGCCGAGGACCCCAGAAACGCATGTGCGATTGAACAGGCAGAGTTTATTTCCATTGCTGCAGGGCGGGAGAGCGCACACCTGGGGCGAGCTCAGTCGTCTCAGCAAGAGGGAGTGAGAAAGGACCTTTCACAGGGCTCAGGCTCTTGTCGGGCCATGTGGAAGGGGGTTAAGGAAGGAGGATTTGCTCTAGATTGGGGGCTGTCAGAAGTCGGGGGCACCTCAAGGATTGGGTAAGGAAGTAGTGGCCTTTCATTCCGCGAGAACATGGGTGCTTGGTGTTTTGTGGACGGCAAGTGGCTTTGTGCTTAGACAACTTTAGTGTCCTTGCTTTGGCTCATTTTATCAGCCTCAGAGTGACTTTGTCTGAGGTCAGTGATGTGTAAGGTTATTTAGGTCCAACAAGAGAACAACATAGCGTATCTGGGTCAGACTGCTTCTAGACGTCAGGGGCGACTTTGATATTCTCTCTCAAAAGTGACCCACATTAACTAAATCCTTGCTAGTGCTCAGATTCCTGTGACATTCTTTAAATCGCAGCCTGGCAAACTTCGGCCTACCCAATCTAGCGCACCACCTGTTTTGGGGGGGAGTTAAGGATAGTTTATATATTTTTAAATGGTTGAAATAAATCAAAAGAAAAATATTCTGTGACATGTGGAAATTATCTGAAATTCAAACTTCAGTGCCCCAAAATAAAGGTTTAGCCACACTTGTATGTATATGTGTTGTCTTTAGCTGCTTTCATGATATAATGGCAGAGCTGAATAGTTAACCTCAGGGGCCGTATATGGTCCTCCAAACCTAAAATGTTTACCATCTGGCCTTTTACGGAAGAAAGGCCCCCACTTTAGACGGTATCTTAGGCTGTTTAAGTTGCTGTAACAAAAATCCTACAGACTGGGTATTTATTTCTCACAGTTCTAGGGGTTGGAAATCCAAGGTCAAGGGCCAGCAGAATTGGTACCTATGAGATCCTACTTCCTGGTTCATAGAGAGCCATCTTCCTGCTGTGTCTTCACATGGCTGAAGGGGCAAGAGGGCTCTGTGGGGTCTCCTTTTATAAGGACACTAACCCTATCCATGAGGGCTTCACCCTTACGGCCTAATTGCCTTCCAAAGCCCCACTTCCTAATACTAACACATTAAGGATTAGGTTTCAACATATGCATTTTGGGGAAGATGCAGACATTCAACCTATAGCAAATGGACCAACTCCTTAACCCTTTGACAACCTTAGGAAAATTATTACTTTCATTTTATGAATTAAAGAAGTGAGGTTAAGAGATTTATCTAAACCAGGGTCTCTCAACCCCAGCACTATTGACATCTTGGGTGGGATAATTTTTTTTCTGGGGGGGGCTGTCTTGTGCATTTTAGGATATTTAGCAGCATCCCTGGCCTCTTCCTGCTAGATGCCAGTAGCATACTCTGCATCCCAGTTGTGACAGCCAAAAATGTATCCTAACATTGCCCAGTGTCTGAAAACTGGCCCTGACTGGGAACCACGGGTCTGAGGTCACATAGTAAATGATGGAGTTATGATTTGAACCCAGAACCCGTGTGTTCAGCTACCAGTCTCACACCCAATACCGAGGGATGGCCTTTTTTACCCTTGGTGATGATTTTAGTGCAGGAACTTTTAATTCCTTCAATTTGTCTTGTCTTCAAAACACTATCGAAGTCTCCTAGAGAGGCTGACCTATCAAACAAGGGATACTTTAAAAATAAAGTCAGATCCTGTCCTGACCCCTCTACTCAAACACTCCCCTGCTTTTGCTCCCATCTGACTCAGAGGAGAAGCCAAAGTTTTTACTGTAATCCCCAAGCCCCCTGCATGATCCAACCCACTTTCTGCCCCCCCCCCACCCCTTGCCACTTCTCTCACTGGTGTCCCTTCTGCTTCTGTACCATCACCCTCTCACCTCAGGGCCTTTGCACATGCCCTTCATTTCCTCAGAAGTTTGCATGGCTCACCCCCTCACCTTCTTCAGGTCTCTGTTCGATGTTACCCTCTCAGTCAGACTTTTTTTGACTATCCTTTAAAAAAGGTGTCCCATCTCAGAAAAGTGTCTCTTTCATGCTTTGTTTTTCTCTGATACTCATTACCATCTGGCATGCTGTATATTATGTGTTTATAGTCTGTCTGCCTGACCAGAAGGTAAGTTCCACAAGGACTTGAATTTTCATGTCTTGTCACTCAGTGATATTATTGATGGAGTGATCAGCTAGGGTTCACATGACTAAGTTCTTTTTAAAAAAGTTTTTTTTATTGTTTATTCTATTACCATTGTCCCAACTTTTTCCCCCCTTTGTTCTCCTCCACCCAGTCCACACCTCTGTCTTACAGTCAATCCCTTCTTTGTTGTCCATGTCCATGCATCATTCATATATGTTCTCTGACTAGTGCCTTCCCCTTCCTTCTACCATTCCCTCCCCCCCACCTCCCCTCCTATAGCTATCAGTCTGTTCCAAGTTTCCATCGCATGACTGCATTCTGGTCCTGGGCCCCTAGTTGCACCAAGCTCTTGTCTAAGAAGAACTGAAACACATTCACAACTTATTTGCTCCCAGCATCTCTATGGCCACTAGCCTAAGGCAGCCATCAGCATTTTATCTGGAAAATGCAACAGATTCAGGACTGGTTTTCAAACTTTCGTTTTTCCCCTCCTACAGTCCATTCTCCCTACCAGACCCAGAAATGTTTGCAAAATGTCAATCACATGACATCCATCTTGGACTCTAATTCCTTCAAGGGTTCGCCATTCTTGAATGGACTTCTGACTTCTATTCACCTCTGCCTACCCTACTCCCACTCCCTGTCTCCCCTAGGCCTTCCCTACTCACTAGCCTCCCAGTAGACTGGCCTTCTCCTTGTTCCTTAATTCTGCTAAGCGTCTTACCCCCAGGGCTTTGCACTTGCTGTTCAGTGTTGCCTGGAACTTTCTTCTCCAGGCTGTTCATGTGACTGGCTCTTTTTTATCCTTGAGGTCTCAGGTCAAATGCCATCAGGGCATGTTGCCTTTCTGTTGACCTGATGGCAGTAGGCCACCTGCTTACCCCACCCCCAACTCTGCAATTACTTTCCATCACATGGCCCAGATTTACGTCTTCCATCACTTTCATCACTACCTGAATTTTTCTTTCTGTGTTTATTGTCTGTCTCCCTTTCTAGAACATAAACTTTGTGGCAACAGGGACCTTGTTGTATACTCTTCACTGTGTGCCCCAAGCTCATAGTCAATAACACATAGTAGGTGCTCAATAAATACTTTTCGACTGAATGAATGGGAGATTGGGGTCACCCATCCCACTGATGATCCATTACCACCCATAATAGTCCTTCCCAAACACCCCTTTGGCAGTGGCTGCTCAGGTAAGCCTAGGCTTGAGTTATGGGCTGTCAGGCAGTCTAGCAGCTAATTCCCTGCCCACAGCTCTGGGGTCATCTGCAAACAGAGATGGATGGGATAGGAAGATGGAATGTTGAGTAATGTATTTTATTTATCTACTTAATTGAATGAATAGTATGGGACCCTTGGCAGAGAGTGGAGCCTGAAGAAGCCCTCTTGGCTGCCCACAAAAGAATGGGCCCGCTCCTGCCCCATTCACATGACACTAAAGACATTATGCTTTCTTCTAGCTCCTGCGCAGACCAAAGACCTGCGTACTGTGCCCACGGAGATGCAGTTTCTTGCCAGCACAGACGAGTGAGTTCCTGGTGAAAAATCATAGAGGAGCCAGTGCTTGGTCCAAGGAGATGAGGAACAAGAGCTCCATGCTGCAAGCAACCTCCCTCCCACCTCTGAAATTTTCTCCAGATGACCTAATTGCCCACGTTTCCAACCTGTGGCTGAGGCATAGATCTCCACAGACCCCTTAAAAATGCCAAATGTGGCCGGGGAAGGGGGGTACATTACATCCCTAGAGCCCTAGTAAGGGGAGGGCCTCCAGGTGGGCCCAGAAGAGCAGGAGAGCACAAGCCATGTGCTGGTCAAGGAGGAGAAGGGTGCAGATCAGGTAGAGAGGCTCTAAAGGAAAAATCACTCTACGAGGCAATAATAATTCTTCATACTGACATGAGTCAGGAAGCACCTTCACATCCATGGCATGTTCAGTCTTTGGTGTCCTTTGTATATGACAACGTGGTTAAGATCTTGGGGTTTGGAGCCACACAGATCTGACTTTGAACCCTGGCTCTGCCACTTACCTGCTATGTCATTTAGACAAGCCACTCAACCATTCTGAGCCTCAATTAGGTTCACCTACCAAATGGACATGATATTGGAACCCACCTTATAGGGTTGTTTTGAGATTAAGTGGAATAATGTCAACAAGGCAGGTTGCTAGGTCTTACGTGCATGATGGTAGCGCTTGTTATTAAAGGCCTTATTATCTTGATTTAATGGGGAGGAAACAGTGGGAAGTAAAGTGGCTTGCTCTCAGCATCGCTGGGCATTGATCAGGTCTATTTCATTCATTCAACAATATTTACTGGGAGCTTAGGATGAGCCTGGCACTACCAGGGACGCAGCCACAAAGGGACAAAAAATTTCAGACCTGTGGAACTTAGGTCCCAGTGACAAGGAACAAATACATGAGTCAAATCTATAATACGTCAGATGGTTGTGAGTGTTACTCAGGAGAACAAAGCAGAAAAGAGGGCCAGGCAGGGGGCCTGGAGGTGACCAAGGGCAGCTTTAACATGGGTGATCAGGGAAGGTCCCTCTAAGAAGGGCATGCTGGAGCAGGCACCCTCCCCTACAGTGGGGGGGGCCTGATCTTACATCTGGTTGTCTTATCCAATGGCCTGTGCTCCTTCCCAGCAGCACTGGGGAGCTTCAAGTCCAGCTTTGAGTTATGGGTTCTGTGATGGCCCAGCCACTCACTACCATGCAACCTGGGAACCAGTTTTAACCATCCGCCTATACAGAGCTTGTGCTGAGTTTATTGGAAAGATCTGATGCCACTCTCTGGAACTCCTTGTCTACTAGAGGGAAACCCCATCCATTGGAGGGAGACTCAGTGCCCATTGGATGCAAACCTCTGGGCCTTGGTTTCCCCATCTGAACAAAGAAGGGTTTGCACTAGATGAGTCCCAGGGCCTTATCTGCTCTCGTCCTCACTGTGAGGCTCAGTCTGGTTGGTTCCCAGGTCTGAGGGAGGCCGCGCTTACTGAACAGGCCGCTCACCCTGAGCAGTCAGGCCATGCCGCACAAAGGTCTCCAGCTGCTTCCTCGTGTTCCTTTGAGATCCCAGGTCATGTCCCCATCGCCCCCTGGAGAAGGGGCCCCTCATGTAGCAAGTAAGGCCAGAATGTATTGAAGGATCTTTTATTCTTTAAACATTTTTGCTTTGTTGCGCAGGAGCGATTCTTAATCTCATTCACTTATAAACATTTTATGGTTGCATGAGTTGAGAAAATACTCTTAAACAAAAACATATATACGCAGCATTAAAACAGTTAAGTGAATACCATTCTAGATTATTTCTTGCTACCTCTCTGTAGACAGAAATACATTTTCTTAAATAAAAATATTGATAACGCTATATATGTTATTATCTCACTTAATGGAGTGTATGGAACATCTTTCCACCTCAATAAATTCATGTCAACATCATTATCTTTTAATTATATAATTAACAAGTCTTAATTTCATGCTTTCCCGAAACTCTTTGTGCGAGGACAGCAACCCAGAAAATACAAATAGAGAAAAAAAATCCATAGCTCAACCCCTGAGAAAGGCACCAAAACAACTTCGCTTATTACTATTTTAGACTTTTCTTAACACTCAAATATTCATGAAATATGTGAATATTTTTAAATAAAAATATAGTGCTATTACCCGTCTTTTGACTTTATATAGTGAACATCTTTCATGTTAACAAACTCATCATTGGCGTTCCATCCGGAAAGAGCACCAACCTTATTTAGCCAAGCCTTTTTTGATGGAGATTTATGTTATTTTCAGTTTAACTTATAGTATTTAATGCCACACGAACTCTTGTACCCACACCTGAGGCATTTACCCAATTATTCCTTTACGATGAATTCTTAGAGTAGAACACCTGAGCTGAAAGGCTGCACATTTTAGAGGTTGTGAAGGCCCATGCCAAATTACCTTTTCAAAAGACCATCAGCTGCCCCCTACCCAAGCTATGTGTGGGCTGTTGCCCCATGAGGTAAGGCACGCTGAGTGTGTTCTGAACGGCTTCTCTTCGGGTTTGTTTAAAGCAAAGGCTGCCGCGAGGAGGCAGAGGCTCCGTTGGATCTTCCAGCCGACTCCACGAAGGAGGAGGAACATCGCAGAAATATCTGGAAGGGCCTCCTCATCTCCATTCCCTACTCAGCCAGCATCGGGGGCACTGCCACCCTCACAGGCACACCCCCCAACCTCATCCTGCTCGGTGGGCTCAAGAGGTAAAAGCAAGGGTCCCCTACCCGGCCCTGGAGTTTCCTTCTCCTCCCCACCCCCTTCATTTAACATCCACAGAAGGTGTGTCTTGAGTACCTTCTATTGGCCAGGCTCTTGGGACTCCACAAGGCACAAACCCCAGCAAAGTCTCTGCTCTAAGGTACTTCTATTTTGGTGGGGAGATAAGCAATAAAAGAAAAGGCAAATGAATATGGGATATGCTGGTGTGGTGTGGTGTGGTGGGACTTATCCAGAGATAAGCTGTGAAATAAAACAAAGCAGGATATGGGGGTAGATGAACAGGAGTGGGTGGTACTTTATATTGGTGGGTCATGGATGTACGACCTTTCTAATAAGGTTTCACTTGAGCAGAAATGGGCGGGGGGGCAAACTACATGGACACAGGAGGGAAGAGCCTACGCAAAGGTGAATGGCAAAAAGACGAGCAAGGCAGGAGTGTAGAAGGTGAAGGGGATTGTGGGAGGAGATGAGGTAAGAAGAGGCCAGGCTAAGGCATCTACTGTAAGGAGCCCGTGGGCAGTCAGTGGAAAGCTGAGGGCAGAAGGGTGACATGATGAAGTATCTGCTTTAAAAACACCCCAAGTGGAGGTGCTGGTCTGTGGCTGTCCTGTCCAGTGAGAAGCTTTGCAACCATGTCCTTGGGCCAGCGGCAGAGTGGATTCTGCCGGGAGGTCAAGTGTCCCGATCACAGAAACTGTTCAAACAGAGACAGGCGTGAGAATAAGAGAAGGATTCTCAGGCAGCCTGACTTGTCCTTTCCATCATTCCAAGCCTCTTAGTTCAAAGACGTTTAAAATTCCTGTATTTCAAGATTCCAGGATTTTGAGATTTTAGGCTTCTGAGAGGCGAGGTCTCTAAGATTCCTGAGCAGTGGAGATGTGGCTTATGTTTATTTAACCCACAGGAATGCAAAGGAAAGCATTTGGCAAACAAATGACAGTAAAGAGTCTTTGATACTCACCATGGCCACAAATGCTGGCCAACTTCTGTACCTGCTACTCAACCGAAGAATCGAGGACCTGTGAGGAGGGTGGAGCTCTTGCTGAGAGCAGGGTTGGCATACATAAATTGGTACTATACTTACGAGCAATCAAAGTTATTTTCATGAGAAATGTTAAGTACTCTCCTGTTTCACTTCACAAGCTGATTTGAAAACCTTAAACCTCAGCTATATTCTCGCGTTCTTAAATTCCTTGATTTAAGGAATTTTATGATGTGATGGAAGAAACAGGTGATTCTCAGCCAACGGCTGCTTATCAGGGTCACTGGCGGAGAGGAAAAAATACAGCTGGGCCTCAGTTGCAGAGCTTCTGATTCAGGAGGCATGGCATGGGATCCAGGCATCAGTGTCTTTCCAACTGATTTCAGCCCACAGCAGACCTCTGGTGCCTTTTCATCTCTGTTCTTTGAGCAAGACCTGACTGCACCTCAGGTTTTTTGGTTGGCATCTAAAACGCCAGAAGCCGAGGCGGCCCTGGTTCGGATGCGGGGACAGTCTGGGCTGGTCCTGTGGTCTCCTCCCTCAGAAGGGGCGGGACACGATAGACGTGTGTCTGGGAGCCTGAGAGGTGGGGCCTGAGTTGGGGGAGGGGGATGGGGAGGATGGGTACAGTGGCAGTTGCTCTGAGAAAGTTTTCAGGCTGTCTGCCCACCCTGGTATGAGCAGAACTCTGTTCCAACTTTAAAAGAAATCAGGGCAGAAAATGCGGAGCTGTGAGTAAAAATAATATCAAACATGAAAGATGTGGAGTAAACTGCATGCAAATTGCATGCAAATTACATGCAACTATGCGACATTTAATTGCACAGGCTTGGACCTTCTGGTCTGGGAGGAGGGGATTTAGAAAGAATGCTAAGTGACATGGGGTTCAGATTCTCCAGCTGGGAGCTTGGGGACACAGGGAAATAGCAGCCTGAGTGTTCTTCTTGGGCTTTGCTCCCTAAATACATTTTATTAGTTTATTCTGATTATGCATGTAATAGGCACATTATAGAACTCTCAGAAAATAAAGAAAAAAATTAAAATTTTGAAAGACTTTTCATCCTACTGTTAATATTTGACATACTCCTCCTAGTTTTTCTATGTGCATCTACACACACACACACCCTCCCCCCAGCCGCCCCCGCACCCAGCATGGCTGGCCTTGGCTGGCTCTCACCTCTCTTTCTCCTCCAGTTTCTTCCCGAAGTGCGATGTGGTGAATTTCGGCTCCTGGTTCATTTTTGCCTTCCCGCTCATGCTGCTGTTCCTGTTGGCGGGCTGGCTCTGGATCTCCTTCCTATATGCGGGAATGACCTTCAGGTACCTCCCCTCTTTAACTTGAGCTTTGAGCCAGACTGAATTGCGTTGGACCCAGGGCCCTTCTCACCTGGGAGTGGCCTTCCTAAGTCTCAGCCTTCTACGTCAACTGAAGATTATCCTTATAACTTCTTTATCTTCTCACGTAGTGACTGGAGTAGACATCACTTCCCAAGGTAGTGTGTGACCTGCCTGCTATGTCCAGACTCTCATTAATTCTCCCATCATCAATGCTAATACACTAATAAAAGCACATTTTTTATTTTAATGGATATTGTCAAGTCATTCTCCATAAGAATTGCACTAATTGTACCATTTACCATGTATGAGAGTGTCTGTTCCCATGTAGAAAGGTGGCTTTTTGCCAACCTGATAAAAGAAAAATAATCTGCATTTATTTTATTGGAGTAGTTTTGAGCAACTTTTAATGTTGAAGGCAATATGAAAGGTTTTTATATATTCATGGGGATCACTGGTTATTTCCTTTTCTGTAAATTGGGTTTATATCCTTTGTACATTTTTCAGATGGAATGTTAGTGTTGTTCTTATTGATTTCTAGTACTCTTTATATATTGAAAGATTCGTGATTATTCTGCAAGGTGAGTTGCAAATATTCTTTCCTGAGTGCTTTCTTTCATGAAGAATTTTTGAGAAAATTTTATACAGATGAATTTATCAATCTTTTCTCATATAGCTTCTGAGTTTTCTATTATAATTAAAAGGGTCTTCTCGTTAAAAGAGCTATTTTAAAAAAGTAATCACATATTTTCTTTTGATATTTTAATTATTCTTACAATTAATTTTTTTTAAAAAAATCTGTTTGGAGTTTATCCTTAAAGTGCTGTGTGAGGTTTGAATCCAATTTTATTTTCTGTTCCAGATGACCACCCGGTTGTCCAAACACCATTTACTGACACACCAAATTTTTTAATTTTGATGATGTCCAATTATCTATCTTTGATTGCTTGAGCTTTTGGTGTTATATATCTAAGAAACAGTTGACTAGTCCAAGGCAAGGAAAATTTCCCCTATGTTTTCTTCTAAATATTTTATAGGTTTAGCTCTTACATTTAGGTCTTTGATCTAGCTGGAGTTAAATTTTGTGTATGGTGTGAGGTAGGGATCCACATTCATTCTTTGGCTTGTGGCTCTCCAGTTGTTGTGGATCCATTTGTCAAAAGACTTATTCTTGCCCAATTGAATGGTTGTGGTATCCTTGTCAAAAATCAATTGACTCTAGATGTCTGGGTTTATTTCTGGACTCTCAATTTGATTCCATTAGTCGACATGTCTAACACCATTGACTGAATAGCCCATCTCTTGCACACCAATCTGTGATACCAAGTTTATCACAGATGAAATCCCCATTTATGTTTGGGCACATTACTGGACTTCCTATTTTATTCCATTGATCTGTCTGTTTATTCATGTTTCTGTTTGATCCCCTAAAGGGCCCCTGGGAGTTGTATGATCAGATTCACATTTTTAAAAGACTATCCAGGCTGTAGGTGGGGAGAGCAGATGTGAGAAAGGGAGGACAGAGGGAGACCACTCAGCAGGCCATTTCAGTCTGCAGAAGAGCGACAATGTGGCCTGGCCAGGGGGCAGTGGCTGGGGAGAAGTTAGCCATCCTTGCAGTGGCTACCCCTAACTTCCCCTCTTTTTGTTTCAGGGGCTGGAGGAAGAAGAAATCTGAGGGCAGAGCTGGTGCACAAGATAGGGCTCAAGCTATAATTCAGGAGGAATTCCGGAGTCTGGGGCCCATGAAGTGCGTGGCCTGGGGTCCTTGGGAGAGGGGGTGGGGGAGAGCGACCTCCTTGTCTAACCCCTGGGTCCCTGGGGGCTGAGTCCCAGGGGAATATCAAGCCCAATGGCCTGAGATAGGATCCTTGATATGGAGGGTAGGGAGGTGGCTTAATAGTCCGCTTCTAGCCCTGGTGCTGGGGTAGACACCTTGAGGACCAGAAAGCCCTTCAGGGTGTACTTGGGGTGGGGACCTGTCTCTGTCCTGCCAAATGCACCCTTTCCCTCCTGGTACATGGCATACCCGACATTGCTTTGGGAGACTTCCAGGGCTTTGTTTAATATGTATGTGTCTCATGTGGTAAAAATAACTAGGAGTCAGCAGGCTTGCCTCCCAGGGCTGACTCTGCTGCTAACATCCTGTGTGACCTTGAGCAAGGCACTGACCCTCCTGAGGCCCTGTTCCCCGATCTCTTAAATGGACACATTGAGTAGACATTTGCCCCAACATTTGAGGCTTCTCTCTTTCCTCCTCTGCGTACTTCTTCCTTCATGTCTTTCCCTTCCTGTGTTTGTCACTCTGTGTTTAAGTTTATCTGTCTGCCTCTGTGTGGGACTCTTCCTCTCTCTTTGCCTACTTCTGTCTGTTTCCTTTCTTTCTGCTTTTCTGACTCTGTCTCTGTTTCACTCTTTGTCTCTGTCCCTGGATTCTCCATCAGATTCTCCTTAGGACTCTCCTCTGGTAGAAATGATATAATAGTTTTGGGGCGGGGGGGGGTACTTGATGCGTAGGAAGGGTCCTGGCTGAGTATGGTAGCACCAGGCAGGAACCGCTCACATCATGGGACACCCCTCTCCTCGTGCTGGGGGCTTCTTGAGAGGTGAATTACGTATTTCAGTTTCTCAGAGGTGGGGTCTGGGCCCGGTCACACGATGGGCACCTGCCTGAGGCCTTCTCGCCCTGTGGTCCACCGGAGCCCACGGTCACCATGTGTTTGCGCATCTGTGCTACAGGTTTGCTGAACTGGCCGTTTTCATCCTTTTCTGCATGTTCGCCATTCTCCTCTTCTTCCGGGACCCGAAGTTCATCCCTGGCTGGGCCAATCTCTTCCCCACTGGGTGAGCCTCTGGGGACCCCTGGAACGGAGTTCAACAGGGAAGATTCTGGGATGGGCCGCTTGGAGCTGGAGAGGCACTGCAGCGGGGGTGACCTGGGCTAGTTCGTACCCCTTGTCCCTGGTGATTTTCAACAGCTCCTTCTTTTGCTCCCAGAAGAGTTTAGGTTTGGATGATAAGACATTTATTGGGGTTCTCCTGTATTGAGAGCTTCGGCTTTGAAATCAGAAAAACTGGGTTCCAGTGGCAGCTCTGCCACTTACAAATTGTGCAGCCCTGAGCATGTCATTCATTCATTCATTCATTCAATCAGCATTTATCGAGAGCCTAATATGTGCTAAGTATTATGCTAGATGCTGGGGACACACAAAAACAAGTAGTTAGACAACAAAATAGCTCATTGTAATGAGTGTAATGAAAGAAAGAGTGAGTGGGTGATGAAAGAATGGAGCGGGGACCTTGACTTTGGAGGGTTCTGGGAAGGACCAAAGGTTAAGAAGAGTGGAGGTAAAAATTGGAGACACACTGGACATGTCTACTGGGAGCCTGAGGTAGGGACCAACGTAGGACATTTGATGACCTGACAGAAGCCCGGTGTCACTGAGGCCCGGTGGGCAGGGAGGACAGTGGACCAGGCGTGGCTGGAAGGGAAGACGAGAGCCAGGTTGTGGAGGTCTTGTTGGACATGTTAAGCATTTTGGCCTTTTTAAATGAGAACAATAGGAAGCTATTGAGGGTTTTAAGTTAGTTAACCTCTCTGTGCCTCAGCATCCTCGTCTGTAAAATGGTTCTGTAACAGAACACTTCTCATCGGATTGTTCTGAGCATAAATGAGTTAGTACATGTCAAGTGGTTAGAATTGCTCATAGGAAGAACTCCATAAAACATTAATTACATTTACTAGAGAATGGGTAGTGAGGGCAAAAATACAGGTGGACAGAATAGTTAGGAACTATAACAGCAGGTGGACGACCCCTGTCATCTAAGATAGGGGCCAGGAAACAAAGGCGCATGGGCCAAATCCTCCCTGCCCCTTGTTCTTGAATGGTTTTTACATTTTTAAATGGCTAGAGAAAATCAAAAGACAATACATGGTGGGGCAAAAGTAGGCTTACAGTTGTGAGTATGTGAGACACAAGAGTATATTCTTATGTTATTACTTATTAACCATTATACTTCACATGAACAACTGTACATATTAGACTTGATAAATGACACACGAAAATTAAATGAAATTCAAATGTCAGTGTCTACAGATAAAGTTCTGTTGGACCACAGCTCACACCTATTCATTCTTGTACTGTCTATGGCTGCTTTCATGCTATGACATCAACGATGAGCCATGACAGAGACCACATGGCCTGTAAAACCAAAAATATTTATTGTGTGGCTCTTTACAGAAGACGTTTACCCAAGTCTAGGCGAAGACTTCAATGGCTTGAATGAAAGCGGTAACCATGGAGAGGGGACAGTCAAGATGTATTTCAAGGTTAGAAATGACAGGACTTGCTATGGCTGAACTCGGGGGCCTGAGAGAAAGTAGTGCCCACATCGATGGCGTTTAGTTGGAGAAGAACATCCTTTAGAGAGACTGGAGGTGCCTTATCAACAATTCTATGTTGAACTTGGTTCAGGCTCGTCAGATCTAATCCGTCTCCCAGATACTGCAATGGGCAGTTGGATATGCAAGCCTGGAGCTCAGAGGTGTCAGGTTGCAGATAGAAACCTGGGAGTCATCATATGATTGCGGACTTTAAATCCATAGGAATTGATGGACTCAGCTAGGGAAAGAGTGTAGGGAGAGTGTAGTAGGCTCTGAGGAACCCCAGCATTTAGGAGCGGGGTAGAGGATGATCCCATTAGGGAAATGGAGGAGAAACAGCCAGTGAGGTGGGCACAAACCTGGAGCCACGGTCTAGCAAAGACCAAGAGAGCGAGGGTTTTAAGAACGAGTGAGTTGGCAGCTGTGTCAAATTCTGGCATGAGTTAGAACATGATTAGATGGCAGATATGTCCTCTGGATTTGGTAAGATCTGATGCTCGTCAGCACCATCAAAGAGAAGTATAATGTGAGCCACACATGTAATTTAAAATTATTTATTTACTTATTTTTATTTTTAGAGAGGGGCAAGGGAGTGAGAAAGAGAGGGAGAGAAACATCAGTGTGTGGTTGCCCCTCGTGCACCCCCCTACTGGGGGCGTGGCCTGCAACCCAGGCATGTGCCCTGACTGGGAATCAAACTGGAGACCCTTTGTTTTATAGGCCTGCACTCAATCCACTGAGCCACACCAGCCAGGGTGTAATTTAAAAAATTTTAATAGCCACATTAAAGAAGTCAAAAGACAGAGAGGAAAATAAGTATAGTAATTTATTTTTTATAACCCAATATATTATTTCAACATGTAATCTATATAAAAATCTTTTTGAGATTTCATTTTTTTTTTCATGCTAAGTCTTCAAAATCTGGTGTGCATTTTATATCGCCACACGTTTCAGTTTGGTCTCGCCACGTTTCAAGCGCCCACGAACCACGCGTGGCTTCTGGCCCCCCGTGTTGGCCAGAGCAGCCGTCTGCACCCCCTCTCGGGCCTCGGCCTCCCCTCTGCTAACGAGGGCCGTTCCAGTTCCGACCCCGAAGGCTGACATGAGGAAGAGAGTGTAGAGTTTCACGGAGCCCGGAGAAGTGGCTCTTATTACCATTCTTCAATTTTTCCAAGTAGATACTTGGTTATTTTTTTCAGATGAAAAAAATGGGGATTGTAAATGTTCAAACAACACAAAGAAAATAAAAATCACCTAGAATCTCCATCTCCAGATCTGATGTACAGCCTCTCTGACTTTAAAAAATACGTATCTGGACACTATCCTCCAAGTTGATTGCAGTGGTTGTTATGAGACTGTGTACATTAGTTACAACTCACTTAACTGTATCCTTAAAATGGGTGCATTATATTCCATGTTAATTATAGATTTCAGTAAACTAATTTTAAAAACACATGCAAACTAACTAAAAAGAAACCTATCTAAACACAAGATTTTTTTGGCAGAAGTGTGACTATAGTGAACAGATTGTCTGTGATCTGCTTTTTTTTGTTTCATGATAAAAATTTAAACAATGCTGGATTGAAAAACTAAAATTTAGTTGCCTTTCATCTCTCCTCTGTACCATCCCCAGAGATGTGCACAATTAAAGTTTGGTATGTAATGTTTCAGATACACACACACACATAACAAAAACCCAGAAAATATAGTCATGGACAATTTGCTATTTCATCCTTTAAACACTGCCTAATATTCTATAGAATGGGAGTATTTTTCATTGATTTTATCAATTCCTTTTGGACTGTGTCCAATACTGTAAATAAAAAGTTTTTTTTAAATAAAAGTTTCTTGGTTGTATGTCTATTTTAATACATAAAGATTGATTTTTTTCTTATGTATTTAAAAAAAACAGATGCAGAAATGAAACAGATGCATTACATTTATATTATTAAACCCAACTCATTTAAACATCTTCTATTTTTCACCCTTATCAATAATGAACAGCCCTCTATATAATCTGTGTGTAAGAGCCCAGTTATTTCCTGAGGTTGAACTCCTAGAAGTATAATAACGGCATCAAGAGACTTTCACACGTGAGGTATGGAGACATGTCGCCAGCCGCCATCTAGAAGCTTAAATGTTTATTTTCCCACCACTCCTATGTTTCTCAACAGGCTCGCTTGGTATTAGTGCTTCGATTTATATTCCTCTAATACAGTGATACTGACTGTCTTTTTCAGTTTCTTGGCCATTTGAATAATCTTCCCAAATGTGTGAGCTAAAAAAGCCTTTGTTAGTCGTTGGCTCTGAGCTTTATTGAACTTGGAGCTGGAAAAATCTGGTTTCATTGCCAGTCTCCTCCACGGACCATGGTCTGGCCTTGAGCAAGTTGCTTCCGCTCTCTGAGCCTTGGATCCCTCATCTCAAATAGAAGATGCTTGCCTCAGGCTTCTGTGAGCTTAACATCTCTACAGGATTCTTTGTGGATCCTTGAAGAGTGGTAGTTAGGCTTTGAGGGGCTATGAGGCTGGCTCTATCTGGACTCTGCTGATGGGAATGAGTGCTATATCCATGTAGTAAGCTGCCCATCCCAGGAGGAATGCAAAGAGAGGCTGAACAAATACAGGGCTGTTACAGGAACGGTGTTTACGGTGATCCATGGGGATCCACAGACCCTGGGATTCTGTGGCTCTCAGATCCTTTCCTCCGTGGTCACATCCCCTTACCTCGGGTCCTTGGACTGGAAGAAAAGTGTTTGTTTGGCTCAAGCAAGCTGTGAAGGCCCCAGGGAGCTGTGGATCCAGGGCTTTTGCCTCCACGGGGGGTTGCATCCGTGCTCAGTTCTGTGCAGGACGGAGTCCAGAGGCGCCCGACAAGACCCCGTCACAGTGGCCCGAACTTCCTCCCGCGGATGCTCATGTGTAAACCTGCTGAACCTTGGGCTGCTGAGATGCCCAGGGTCACATGCCTTGGGGGCCTTGTCTGTCATTGTAGGTTTACTTCTGATGCTGTCACCGGTGTGGCCGTTGTCACCATCTTGTTCTTCTTCCCGTCCCAAAAGCCCTCTCTCAAGTGGTGGCTTGACTTGAAAGGTAAGGGATCAGGGCGGGGGTCTCGGGGAGCTCAGTGAGTTCTGCGGCCTGGAGTGCGGTGATCTGTGGCCTGGAGGTGGGGTCCATGCCTGGGACCGACCACCCTGCTTCCTCCGGGCTTCCTGCTCGAGCCGTTGCCTTGTCCGGGCACTTAGGGCTGCCAGAGGTGACTGTCCAGGGCAGGGTGACCAACTACAGCCCACACGCCAAATCCAGCCAGCAGCCTGTTTTCGTACAGCCCCCGAGCCAAGAATGGCTCTCACGTTTTTAAGTGGTTGAAAAAAGTCAGGAGAAAAATATGTCGTGACACAGGAACGTTACATGATATTCAAATTTCAGTGTCCAGAAATAAAGTGTTTAGTGTCTCCCGTAAGAAATTTGTGGGCCAATATTTTCTTTAGTTGTAGAAATACCTACACAATGGCCTCGATTTTGCCTCTTGGCCCACAGAGCCCAAAATACTTACTTTCTCATCCTTTTCAGAGAACCTTTGCTGTCCCTGGACTTGCAACTCCATTGCCTAAGGAGTCGGGCAAGAAAACCTCCAGCTGGGTTTAGATGTATAGAAAGTGGTGGGGAATGAGGCAAAAGTGCCACAAAGCGTTCACATTCTGCTTAAAACGATCACTGAGCCCTCCGAACCAAACCGTATGTAGGCTGGCCTTGGCCTTCGGAGTACCAATACGTGACCCCACTGGATTTCCAGCAGGTGTCTGCCAGGAGAAGGTGCTGCCACCTGCCACCTGTGACAGAGGCGGGGCCTGGCCCATCTCTCTGGAGGGTGTGTTGACCTCGGGACAGGAGTCAGGAATTAGGGGTCACAATCTACCTATTTTCTACTGTTGAAAAAAATGGAGTCTTACAAAGGATAGTTTCAGTTTTGGAGGATGGGGGTTGGAGTGTGGGGAGTTCGGCATAAGGATCGGGAGGGAGAGGGTTTGACAGGGTCCCACCAACAGCTGCTGGAGCAGAGCTACTCAAGGAGACTGGCGCTGGGTCTGAGGAGCTGAGGCCGTGGGCTTTGGGCTCTGCAAAACTGAATGGGATCCTTGTTCCCCCCATCTCTGCTTCTCTGTCTCATTTCCAAACTGCTTCCCTCACCTACGGAGCTGTGTCTTTCTAGCATCTGCTTCATTATAGTTCTTGCTTTTTTTATAACTCCTGTTTCCTTATAGTGTCTCCTACCTGCTAGCGCCCACTCGCTGGTACAATCTGCTCCCATGGCTTCTACTTTTTCCTGTCCCCTCGGTTGCAGTCCCCTCATAGCTTCTAGTCTTACGGTGCGTACTCCTTTGAGCCTATCTGCTTCCTCAGAGCCTCTGCTTCCTCTTAGTATCTATTTTCTCATCATTTCTGCTTTCTCATAATCTCTGCCTCCTCACAGTTTCTGCTTCCTTGGTTTCCACTTCCTGGTAGGATCTACTTGCTCATTGTTTCCATTTCCCCACAGAACCTCAGTCGCTAATGCCCCTCCTATGCCATGCGACCTCTCTGTCTATTCTTTCACCTTAAGTTATCACTTCTCTTTGCCCCGTTATCTATTTCCCGCTGATACTTCTAAGAGGAAGAATCTGGTTGGTCTAGCTTATTCTTTTTTTATATATATAACGGCTGTACTGAGTTATAACTTACATACTACACAAATCACCCATTTAAAGAGTACAAGTCAATGACTTTCAGTATATTCAGAGTTGTACAGTCATACACATAATGAATTTTAGAATATTTTCATCACCCCATGAAGAAACCCTAGTTCATTAGCAGTCACTCATGCCCCTCCCCCAAGCCCTAGACAACCGCCAGTCTACTCTCTTTATAGATTTGCCTCTTCTAGGAAATTTTTTAATATATGTAGCCATAGTTATATAGGTGATCCTTTGTGACTGGCTGCTTTCACTTAACATGATGTTTTTAAGGTTGGGCCATGTTGGAGCATGAATCAGTACTTGTTTTTCTTACTTGGGCAGATCTTCCCCCATCCGGCTGCCCTGCAGCCTCACTGATTCCTGTGGCCCAGCTGCTCTGGATCAGGTTCTGTCCTTGGTTCTGTCACCTGGGAGTGGGCCCTTAAGGCCCAGAGCTTCCTCTCGGCGGGACACCCTCACCCAGATGCCTGATACCCCAGCTCTGTTACTATCCGCGAGGTGCCCTCGAATGAGTTCCCATGTTCTCCGGGTCTTACTTTCCCTAAAAACGAGCAGGCCCCTGAGACACACCAAACCTCTGGCCTTCCTAGTCCTACAGAACCGGGGTTGCAAACGCCAATGCCTCCAGGGAAGGGACACTCACGTAGGCAGCAGGCGGGGCGCAGGACGACTCGTGTCAGGGAACAGGCCTCCCCTGTTCATCATTCCTCTCCCACGTTTGAAACAGAGAACAGTTTCTGTGTTACAAGAAAGTAGCACTAGGGGATGACAGGAAGTGCCAAGACCCGGTGGAAAGTGGGATTTTGCAGGATGCTCGTTCGCATATGTTTCGTCCACGGCTGCTTCGCGCCGCTGTGGCAGCCTCTTTGCAACAGAGGCTGCAGGGCCTCAATGATCCACTCCCTAACCCTTTGCAGAGAAGTGTGCTGACCCCTGGTCTAACCACTGCACACGCTGCCGCTTTGGAAAACATAAAAATCGCCCCATAATTCCATGGGATGAAGGTTCCTATAGTTTTTTCCTCCTGAATAGCCTTCCTCTTTCTTTCCTCTCTACACATGCAGTTATAAAGAGAGCCTTTTGTTCTATGTGAGGATGAAAGTAACGCTTACCCGGAAGGGCTGCTGAGAGGCTGCATGTGGAGTGCCCCATTCCAGAAGGTTCTCAATCCTCCAGGAGCCGTGGAAACTATCGCATTCTGAATAGAGCAGATGGCCCACCCTGATGCTGTGGGGTGTTTCCCTGATGCTCCAGAATCAGGTGCTGGAGCCAGGCTGTGGCTTCCTGGAGAACCCTGAGTGTCCCCACAAAGATAGGGCTGCAGGGACCGGGGTCCACGCCTCAGAACGAGTATCTTCTCTTTGCCCAGCTCCCACCACAGAGATGGAGCCCCTGCTGACGTGGAAGAAGGCCCAGGACTCCGTCCCCTGGAACATCATCCTTCTCCTGGGAGGGGGCTTCGCCATGGCCAAAGGCTGTGAGGTAAGAACGGCAGGTGGGCTGCAGGCCCGGGGAGGTGTGGGCAGGTCCCGTTCCTAGCTGCAGGCTCAGCAGAGGAGCCAGTGATGCCACGGGCCCA
The DNA here is from genome assembly GCF_021234165.1 of Pteronotus mesoamericanus. NCBI lineage: Eukaryota > Metazoa > Chordata > Mammalia > Chiroptera > Mormoopidae > Pteronotus > Pteronotus mesoamericanus. The sequence continues at coordinate 9,428,910 of NW_026555105.1, forward strand.
GCAGATGCCAGCTCATTTGCCAACTGGGATAATCATTGTTCTCATCTCAGTGCCTGGTGCTGTGGAGAAAGAGAGAAATAAGGCATGATCTGGACCCACCAGGAGCTCATGATGAACATAATACTATTACTAGTGCCAATGACATCATGACTCTCAGAGTTCTCGAAGCACAGAGGAACACCGCCACCTTACTGTGCTCACCCTGTCCAACATGCTTTATACAAATTAACTGACCTGAACTTCCCAACAAGCCGCTTGGCACATGCCATCATTGTCTCCATTCTATAGATTAGGAAACAAAGGCACAGAGGGATGAAGTAACTTGCCTGAACGCACACAACTATGTACTCAGGATTAGAATCCAGGTAGTCTGGCCCTAGAGTGTGTGCTTTTAGCCACCACGATATAAATGTTAGATATTTTTATTATTAATTAATTATTCATATTATTCTAGAGGGTTCTGTGAGCTCAGAAGCAGGGCTGGGACTAGGGGGAGGCGAGGAAGGCACTGAGGTACGGGATTTCAGGGGACGCTCGCTCTCAGCGTCGTCGGCCTTGCTCAGAAGAAGAGCAGTTTGGTGTCCGGCATGCGGCATAACGTATCACCTCCCCGAATCCTCACATGGGCCCGAGGGTCCCCGTAATATTTTATACTTCCACTTTATAGGTCAGAAAACTGAAGTATGGAAAAATTAATCAACCCTCTCAAGATCATAAAATCACACTCTGCTGGGGTTCAAACTCCGGCCAATATAATTTCTGAGTCTGGGCTGCTAATGGCTCGGTTGGTCTCAAGAGCTTCCCACGCGGCAGGCACTGCTGGAAGCACTTTGCCAACACTGATTGCGCTGCTCTTTGTAAACACCACTGAAGTAAATGCTGTTCCTGCCCCATTGGAAAGACGAGGGGCCCGAGAGAACTTGGCGCTCAGTGGCTTGCGTACACCTGCGCAGACGGGAGATGGCAGGGCCAGGACGGCGACCCATAGCTGATGAGGCCGGGCCCTGCCCACCCCTAAACCGCTCCGTGTGAGCCCCTGCATTCCAATCCACAACCAGTTAAAGGGCAACCCAAAATGAAGGTAGAGGAAACCTGCAGCCGCTTCTCAAATTGCCCTCTTTTAAAATTCAATTTAAAATTTCAGGCTCAAATAGTGTTACAGTGCAAGATGTCTATTAAAGTATAAACTAGTCAGAAGCCCAGGCGGGGGGATCCAAGTACCTAGATTCAAATCTGAGCTCTATCACCCCTCACGGGGGCACTTGGGGCAAGTTCCTTAACCTCTCTGGGCCCCAGTTTTCGCACCTATGAATTGGCTCAAAGCACTTACTCTAGAGGTGGTTGGGAGCAATTAAGGAAGATAATGCTGATACAATCCCTGGGCACCCTCGTACCATGGTTAGTGCAGGTTTTGCTCTGGGAAGCAGAGTGGAGCAGGAGGTTTATTAGGTTATTCGGTGACCTTCAGGTCACCTCCTGTGGCAAGGATGAGGCAACCCCGCAAAGCCTCCGCCAAACTCCTAGAGAGTTCCGAGCTGAGATAGCCCTTCAGAGGTGTCCCAGGTGGTCCAAGATGGCCAGGCCTTAATATCCCGCATCCTTCCATTGTTTATGGACGCAGGCCTCCCCAGGAGCAGGTGTGACCTTGGACAAGGCCACCCTTGAGTCTGGGGCTGACAGTGAAGGCCGTCTGCTGCCCATGCTCCCTGCGCTAGGGCAACAAGGCCTTCCTGGAGGGAGGCCTGGGTGGCACATTTAGGTTCTCCACACAGCTACTCTTTTCTGTGAACTAAATTTTTATTTTATTCATTTTTTTCCCATAAATAACACAGTTTCAAAAAGAGCCAAGGGATGGATGATCAAAAGTACTCTCGGGGTCTTCATTTTAAGAATCTCAAAGCCCAGAGAGGTTAAGCGACTGATTCTAGGTAACATAGCTCATGGGTAGCAGAGCTGCAATTTGAACTGGTGTCTCTCTGATTCTTCTCACTACTGCCTCCTACTGGAAGTGTATTACGGAGGGCTTCCCAGAGGAAGTGGCATGTTATCCAGGTCTTAAGAGGACCATGCAGTGCAAAGGTAGAAAGTATGGGTGTAGAACCAGGCCACTGGGTTAGAGTCACAGATCTTTTTCCTCTTAGCTGTGCACCTCAGTTTGCTCATCTGAAAAAACTAATGCATCCCATCTCGCAGCGTTGTTACAGTTACTAAATGAGTTGATATATACGGAGAACTTAGAGCATAGCCTGCAGAGCTGGTTGTTATGACTAGATATTGGGGAAAGAGGGGATCCAGGATCAAGGATGACACAGTGGTTCTTGCCCTGAGCAATGCTGTGGCCACGGTGCTGTTTACGGAGATGCACCTAGCCTGATACTGAGACAGGAGGCGGAGGGGCAACTCCACACCCCAGAGGCTTCTCTGAGCTCAGAGCATGGCGGGCAAAGCCTGTCTCTCAGTGGAGGCTGGGCTGCAGGACTGCTGAGCTTGCTGGGAGGCTAGTCTGGCTCCTGGCCCAGCCCCAGGAGCAGGTTGGGATTTCTGTTCAACGAGAGCTTTGTGTGGCAGTGGCCCCCTTCCCCCAGGCCCTGCTGGTATCAGCCCCTCCCCTGGCAGCGCGGCCTGCCCCGGAGGGACCAGAATGCTCTTGGCATATCCTGCTTCCTAGCCCCTGCTCAGTGCTCTTGCCAGGCCACAGAGGCCTCCTGCGGCTCAGGGGTCCTTGGAGGGGGCAGGGGTGAGTCTGGATGTGTGGACTCCCGCGTGCTGATTCTGAAAGGCTGGAATTAGATCCCAGGGCTTACTCTGAGCTTGGGCATCTCGTTTACACCCACTTCGTGTTCTCACCAGTTTTCTTCTGCCTCAAAATGGCCCATGGCTCCCCAGACATTTGCAGTCCAGTCTGAAGGCTTCCACTGGCCCCACACAGACCCTGTCAGCTACTACCTCTCTCCTCTCGTTGCCTCCACTCCAGCCCCGCTGGCCCCTTAGCAATTCCTCAGCCGCACTAGGTCCATCTGCACCCCAGGGCCTTTAAATGGCTTTCTCTCTGTCGAGCGCTCTTCCCTGAGATCTCCGAGTCCTCATCCTTCACATCTCAGCTGCAAGGTCACCAACACGGAAGGGACCTCCCAGCCAACATATGCAAAGTAGCCTCCCCACCTACACAGCCACTCTCTGTTTATCACTCTGCCCCGACCATAGCTACCCCTCGCATGGCCCTTGTCTCTTTACGGGTGTCTCTCTTTACTAGAACGTAAGCTCTGCGAGGGCAAGAACCACGCCTGTCTTATCCACCATGTCCCGTGCGCACTAAATAAATAAATATTGGCTGGACATGAGCTGTAAGATGGGCTGTGTCTGAGGGTCGATGGCGTGACGGGTGTGGACGGTGCCCGGCAGAGGGCTGGCACCTAACCCGCGCTGAGACCGGGGTGGCCCTCAGCCTCGCCACTTTCATGGACATGATCATTTCACCAATTCACGGAGGACAGTGTGGCCTCGTTCTGGCACCATCATGCATATCTTATTTAATCTCCACCACAGCAAACTGGTCTTCAGATATATTGAGGCTACCGAAGGTCAGTACTAAATCAGAGTGGAGCAAATAAAAACACGTGTCTTTTCCCAATTCCTCATTTCCTGCTGGAGATCTGAGGTTTGTTGTTGTTGTTGTTGTTGTTGTTGTTGTTGTTGTTATTTCAATTGGAGAAGTAGCCTGATGAAATAATTAAGAGCCAGACTGTGAGCTCAAAGTTCCAATTATAGGGCAAGTCATTGCACTTAATTGGGCACATCACAACTTCTTGGTCCAAGGACACAGAGCTTCTGATTCCTAAGGGAATGGGAATAGGCAGGTGAAGCCCTCAGAGTTCCCAAGAGGGCTCCCGCAGGTAGCTGGGGTTCTCCTCTCTCTCTAAGCTGCCAGACTTCCCCGTGGCCATGGAAGCTGAGCTAAGGGCATGAGAGGCCGCTGGACGTTGGCTGGAAGCCCATCAGCCAGAGGTCTAGCTGCAGGGAAGTTCTTGGCTTCTCATTCATTCAAGTCATTAACATTCCCTCTCTCCATTTAATTGCATGCACTGCTGTTGGTCTGTTGGCCAAAGCTGTGGCCTTTGCGAAAGACCAGTGGCCCCATTTTCACCTTGAAATTTTCCCTGGGCCAGCGGAGGGGCTGGGGTCTTGGCTCTGTGCCATGTGCCATGATTTCTAGGCTCTCAGACAAACAGTGCAGATGAGGAAGAAACACTTTAATTTTACAAGGTCTCTTCTAGGGAAAATATCTTTAAGCATATTTGTTTATTGAAGGTAATTTTAAAGTCAGATAGTAGGAACAAGTCTGTTATTTTATTTATTGAAAAACAGTACGCTGTGTTCTAGAATCGATTATGAAATTTTAAGTTCTGGATAAGCAGTAAATTTTCTATTAAAAGAAATGCAGAAAGTTTCTTTGGTAGACCAAAGTGCTTTGGTACCAGATGATATTGGGTTGGCAAAAGGGCTGTGCTAGACACACACATGATTGTAAATATTAGAGGGCTAACCCCACTATGCCTTCAGCCAACATCTAAACCTATGGCTTTATCTTCGTCAAAAAACAAAACCTGACATGCAGGACTTTGTGAGATTTTAAGATATGGCTGCATGGCACCACCAGGGGGCAGAATAGAACACAATTTTACATCTTCAGCTTTGTGGCTTTGGGGTTCTAACAAGAAAGTGTGTTGGGACGCTTGGTACTTAAGGATACTCTCTCCTCAGGCAGGACGAGTAACTGGGAGAAGTGTACACATTGTATACTTGCAAACAGAGTAACTCACGAAGTCAGTGGAGACAGCGTGGAGATAATTCTGCAGATTGATGGCAGGGTGGAATCTGGAGCCAGCGAGGGCACAACCTAACGGGTCCTTTCTTTATCCTGTTGGGCTCTGGTCAGCTCTGGGCATTGCTTTTTATATTAAGAGGAACAGTGACAGACTGGCGTGCCCAAAGGAAGGCACCTGGGTGACAGGGACTTTTGCTGGAGCACATTAGCTTACAGAAGCACGTGGCCCGAAGTGTGACATTCATCTTAGTCATTACTTTTGGGTACCCCGGGCATCACAGAAGCTTTGCCTGTCTCAGGTCGTTCCTCTGTAACCCAGGGACGAACGTCTACCGTATAGGATGGCAGGGAGGATTGAGGGAGGCAGCGAGTGCAGGTGCCTGGCACTCTATAAAGCCACAATAATGGTGACTGTTATGATCATGAATAATAAGATAATGTTATAACATTCATGTTCATGTTATCATGTAATAAACTTCCTTATTATTATTGGTCATAAATATCTTTATTAGTTATAATCATATCAATAGTATTATATTTAATATATACTTGATACATTTTATATTATATATAATATATAGTGTATCTTGTATATATTATACATTTGATGCATATTAATATATAACAATTAAAAGACTAACATTTTATAATAACACCTTGTGCTAATATCATTTTAATTAATAACTGTCATTGGAGTAATGTGGAGATTTATCATGGGGAATCCAATTCCCTTCTCCCATTCTAGTTAGATACTTACTGGTGCCCGACCCCAGTGGATTGCTTGGAGACCCTCATGGATTGTTTGAGGGTCCAAGGCTTTGGGCTCCGGGCCTATAGCGTATGGAATAGAGAAGAGTTCAAAAAGCAGAGAAGCTGACTCAAGTCCAGGCTCGAATGTGTGACCTTGGACGTGTAGCTTAGCCCCTCTGCACTTCAGACTCCGCATCCAGGGCGGAGCACCGCGGTCATTCCTGAGATTGACGCCCTCCCTCCCGCCTGGGCCCCGCCCCGCTCGGCGCAGCGGAGCTGGGCTGGGTGTGAAGAGATGCCCTTGCCTCCCCCTGCAGCAGTCGGGGCTGTCCGTGTGGATCAGTGACCAGCTGCACCCGCTGGAGAACGTGCCGCCCATGCTGGCCGTCCTGATCGTCACCCTGGTCATCATCTTCTTCACCGAGTTTGCCAGCAACACGGCCACTATGATCATTTTCCTGCCTGTCCTGTCAGAGTTGGTGAGGGTCCTTCCGGGGACGAGGGGGGAGGAGAGGAGGGGCCCCTGGACCCCCAACAACACGGGTCAGAAAGCTCTCTGCCGCTGGCGGGCGCTCCACAAGGGAGCTGCCTGCTCACCGCTCTCTTCGAAGTGCACGGAAGTGTCAGGACATTGATTTAAAAAAAAAAAATACTGTTTTTTTCCTTCAAAAAATGTATACACAGAGGCAATATTTTCAAAGTGACCAAATTCCCTCCTTTGGAAAGTTTTCTAGGAAAATATAAATTACCAAATTTGAGTTAAGCGGAAGTAGAAAATCTGAGTCGTCAAATAACCACGAGAGAAATTCTAATGATAGCAAAGCTGTAGCCACCCTGGGGAGCCGGGCTTCTTGGCACTGCTGACACTTGGGGTCAGTGGTGGGGACTGTCCTGTGCACTGTAGGGTGCTCAGCGGCCCCCCTGGCCTCTACCCACTGGAAACCAGGAGTGCCCCCTCTAAATGAGGACCATCAAAAATGTGTTCAGACATTGTCAAATGTTCCCTGGAGGGACAGGATCGTCCCCAGTGGAGAACCACTGCTGTAGAAGTCACCAGCCCAGGAAAGTTGGCCAGGACAGGGAAGGTGAAAGTTTCCCTTCGAGAAAAAGATAGTGCTCAACTTACCCAAAGCGTTCCAGGGCGCAGAAAGGTAGGGAAAGCCATTCGATCCAGGTAGAAGGTTAGCCAAACCCCGACACCAGGAGCAAACCAGGGGAGAAAGGGGTGAAGTGTCATAACTCCTGCTCACATGTAAATAAAGATGCAAATGGCAAAATGAATCCAGGATTGTAGGCAAAGAACACATCATGATCAAGAAGAGATTATACCAGGGATTTAAACACTGATTAACATGAGTTTTATACTTGAATAGATTAAAGAAGGCCAAACCATTTTACTACCTCAATATAATCCAAAATTGATCAAATTAAGTCAATGTTGAGAGTATATGCGTTGTATGCAAATAGTCACATACCAGGCACACTTGTCTGAACCACCTTAGTTTTGTTTGTTTACTTGTGCATCAATTACAACAGAGATCATGCTGTATTCACTGTATTTTCATACACAAAGATACACTTTATTCTTTGTCAATGACTGGAGAATATTCCATTATGAATCGATAGCTGTCAATTTATTTAAGCCATCTGTCTCCAGCTTTGCTTGGATCCAGCAACGCTGCCTCAAACTTTCCCTGTCTGGGCACCTTTGATGACATGTAGATATATTGGTAGAATTGAGATCCCTGGATTAGAGATCTAATTATAAATTGCACATTTACAGTTTTGTTAGATGTGGGCAAATTGCTCTCCAAAGCAAATGTGCCGTTTACACTCTCCGCCGCAATGGAGGGTGGGAGTTCCCCTCCTCTTGCTAAGTGCGATGGGATTTAATCACACCCTCTGAGGGACCCAGCAACCAAGAGAGTTGGAGGGGCTACCAGGAGGGATGGAGGAGGGAACAGAGGGCCAGTCAGATCCGCAGGGGCTGCTTTTCCTGGAGAAGACACTTGCAAACAACACCTTCTTCCAAATACTGCTATCATCAAAATCAGAATGTTTTATACACAAGGGGATAACTCCCCTAGAGAGGCCCAAACTCCCCTATCTTAAAATAAAATGCTAGAGAAGCGATCAACATGAATTGTCAGTGAATATGTCATTGGAGAGAGGTGACGAACTGGTGGCCCACTGACTGAGGCCAATGCATACACACATTTGATACACACAGTTAGAAATTTGGAAATGTTTGCCAACAGGTGCCATCTTGAGCTCTCCTTACCCCTGAAGTTCAGCGAGGCCCCAAGAAAAGGTGCCCAGAGCCTGGCTGTGGGGATTGTTTGGTAGAGAGAAGGACCAGGCAGGGGGCATGTTAGTTTAAAGCATCTGCCTCACCTGGGGACTTAATAGAAATGCAGATTCTTGGGGTCACCCCAGACCTGCTGAATCAGCCACCCGAGTTCTCAAGCCTCCGTGAGATTCCCTTGCACACTCAAGGTGGAGAAGGAGCGTCCTAGATAAATCTCCCCGGCCCGCCCTCCCTAATGGCCCTGCCATGTGGCCCTGGAATGTCACTAACCTTGAAAACATTCTCTCCGTCTCACCCTGGGTCTGGTTCTCTTCTTACCTGTCTGTCGGTTTCCACGTACTGCATCTCTCTTGCCTGCACATTCGTAACTTCTGGTTGCCTTTCTCATCGTCTCTAAATTGTCCTCTCTTGTGTTCTTATTGCTGGCTCTCACTCTGCCTTTCTCTGTCCCTGTGTCTTTGTCTTTCTTTCTCTACGTCTGTCTCCATGTCCCTCCCCTTCCAACCGTGTCTCCTGTGGTTTCTGCCTGGTTCTTTATGTCTTGGTCTTGCCACCCGCTCCTGGGTCCAGGCCATCCACCTGAGGGTGCACCCCCTGTACGTGATGATCCCTGCCACCGTGGGCTGCTCCTATGCCTTCATGCTCCCTGTCTCGACGGCCCCCAACTCGATCGCCTTTGCCTCGGGACATTTGCTGGTCAAAGACATGGTAAGTCTGGGCATTTTCTAGTGGAGCCCGGAGAGGTGGGTGGACACTGGGTGGTGGGCAAGGCATCTGGGCAGGTCCCTGTCCCCCCAATACCCCCCGCCCCCAGTATCTGCATAGTTCCTTCTGAGTGGGACCAAGAAGACACATTTTAGCAAAGACTCTATGCCTAGACAACTTCAGGAAACACTGCCTAAGAGACTCCTTGCCAAAGTTTGTGACAAGGACAAGGGACTTCCCCCCTCTCTGTGGGCATTGCTCTCTCTTATTGCTCATTTGGCTGATGGCTCTGTGCCCGGAATCTTTAGGAGAGAGGAGTAGCAGGCCACATGCTGGGACTTGAGAGGGGACCTCAGTGCCCGGCCAGCTGGGGAGTGAGGCGGAAGCCCAGGGTTGCGGCAGTTGGGGAACCCCCTGCTTTCGGCAGGGCTCAGCCGTCGGGCAGTGTGTTCCCTCTCCCACGGGCTCCACGCTAAGTCTGCCCCTCCCTTCTCCTGCTGCCTCTTCCCCTTCCACCCCTGCCTGGGGCATTTGTACACCAGATACCAGAATGCAAATAACCCTCCTTCAGCTGGTGCGGCCCAGAAGGGTGATCTGCTTCACCAATTCGTGATGCTGGCTTCCAGTGTCAGGCGCCCAGCAGGGTAAATGGCCAGGGAACCCAGGAGAGGGGCAGAAAGAGATCCCGGAGCAAACAGTGTAACAAAGATGTTAAAGGGCTAAGTAACTAAGTAATAAGGAGGAACTGAGCAGGCGTTTTGAGACAGGCCCCCAGGAACCCCGCAAAGGAAGAGCCAACTCTGCCTCCACATCCCCCAAAGTGTTGGCCAGGCTCCTTCTAATTCTCCAAACTTGCCAGGGGCTTTAAGACCCCTCCCCTAGATCAGAGGCAGCACAGTGCGGTTCCCTGACCTTGCCATGTGCCCCCTCACTTCACTGTGGATGATGCCCTTTCCACGAACCACCTGGAGTAATGTTCTTTTCCCAATTTTGCTAAACCAACTTACAATTAAAAAAAAAAAACAAACAACTTAAACAAGAGTATTTAAAAAGAAAAGTTAGCCATGTACATGTAAATGGGAAACCAGTATTGCGTGCCATTGAGGGTAAGTGTAAAACTAAATGCAAAGGGAAAAGGAAAAGCAAAATAATGAAATTCTCTCCAATAACAGTTGCCTGGAAAAGGCTCTGAACCCCCACTTGTTAAAAAGGGCAGCTGGACAGGAGGAGAGAAGCGTTAGGGGCAGGTAGCACCTCAGACAGACTTGCTCTTTGAGGACATGATTTGAAAAGCAATTGAAAAGGAGGTAACTTTCTCACCGTGTGCCCCATGGCTGGATGGTGGAACAAGCAGAAAACCCAGCTGGAAAACAGGAACTTTTAGCCCAAGTTCAGACGGCACAGTACGCGAGGTCCGCCTGGGTAGGGGGCAGGTAGACAGCTCTCTCCAGCTATTTAAAGCAGTAAAAATTTCCAGAAGTAACCATCTTCCCAGTAAACTAGTATAACCTTCACTGGACACACTGTGTGCGTGCGTGCGCATGTTGGGGTGGGGATCATTTAGTGGTCTTATCAGATTGCTATCATGTCATGTGGCTCTGAATAAGCCAACTTCTCCGAGTCTCACTTTCCTCGTCTGTAAAATGGGAATAATAATAACAATAACAACCCTTGTAGGGTTGCTTTCAGGTTTAAGCGACCCAGTGACAGCTGCAAGGCCCAGTACGTGGCCCCTAGAAACCAGTTACTAAATGAGGACTTTTGCAGTTCTTTGAGTGACAGCCTAGGACAGCGTGAAGAAGGGAGGGTCTCGGGCATCTGCCGGTCCGGGTCTGGTGCGGGGCTTTGGGGCTTCTCCATCTCTCTGCTGGGTCTCGAGTGTGCGCTCTATTTCAGGTGCGGGCTGGCTTCCTGATGAACCTGATAGGCCTCGTGCTGCTCAACGTGGCCATCAATACCTGGGCACAGGCGGTCTTCCAGCTGGGCACCTTCCCAGACTGGGCCCGCCACCACTTGGCCAATGTCACGGCACTACCAACCTCATTTGGGGCCAACAACACGCTACGGGCCCTCTGAGTCCCCCTTGGAGACTCTCTGCAGCCCGGGCCCTCCCAGAAGGCTTTGCCGTCACCTGCTGTTAGGATGAGACAGGACGATCAAGCGATTCTCTGTGAACCAGTATGCAGCAAGCAAGGTCCTCCTGGGTCAACGAGTTCATTTATCTAGTACACCTTTTCCTCTCTCATGCAGTTCAGGGCCCTGATATTTCCCAGACCTGCTGCCTGAGAAACAACCTCCTTTCTCTCTGAGCTGGAATGTGGTTAGGATGCAAGAAAGCCCAATTTCAGCAACAACAAGCAAATCTAGAACGGTATCTGTCCTGCCGTGGGCTCCACCATTGGAGCCAAAGGCTCCTGAACAGTTGGGATGGAAAGCTATCCCCCACCCCATGGGCCCAGCTGATGATCCCCACTGGCTTCTGTAGGTTGCACTCTGGAGGGACCGTCCTGTCTAGGGGTCTCCTTCCTGGGAGGGGGTTTTGGGCAGCAGTGTTCCTTCCGGTTCACTCATCCCCACTGCCCACGGCTGCTATGTGTTCTGTTCAGCTGGTGCCCATTCTGCACCAGCTGCTTGACTGTTTCCCCGCTGATACCCAGCAGACAGGGGAATTTTCAATCCGTGCAGACAGGAGGAGGGACAGAGGACTCCCTGAGGACATGGAGACTGTGCGAAGCCTCCTTGCTGTCTCTCGGGGCTCCCAAGTGCATCTAGAAACCCCCGCTGACATCGCTACACAAGCTTTTAGGTTTTTCTGTTTAATCTGATTCGGTTGGGCCATAACTCTGGAGTTGGGCCACGCCTGGGCCCTGCCCTCTGGCAGGTGAGTCACAGCACTCACCGCCGGCCAGGACCCTGCTGCACGGGGCCCACAGCGACCTTCGTGGCTGCTGTGTGTTCATCAGCTGGTCATTACCGGCTACCCAAAGTGGTCAGCATGTTTGATTAGCAAAGGCCACATTTTTCAGGGGTGAGAGAAAAGTCAAAAGATAAACCAGGGCCTTGCAAAGGGCCAGGGTAAAAACTCTCAGGCAGGCAAATATCATAATCCTCCTCTGCAGATACGCAGCCTGAGACTTTCCGTGAGCCAGCTGCTGGCAGGGGCTCTCCCAGGGGATTTGATCACTCCTGGTTTCCAGCGGAAACCTCTGGGTATCTCCAGTGAACAGTATGGTATCGGGCCCGGCGGAAGCTCCGGCAGTGTGTGTAGAATGAACGAGTGGCCCAGCGTCAGCACCACCTGAGGAGCCCCTTCCCGCACCTGTGAGGGATGGGGCTCCTCGAGCAGCTGCGTGGGCCGAGCAGGCAGTTCCCAGAGGCTGGACTCACCCTCCGTGCAGCAGGAGCGAGCCGTGGACGTTTCCCCGGAAGCCGTGCGGAGGCTGGGGGAGAGGCCCCCTGGGCTGGAGAACAAACTGCAGGAGCAGACCTTCACATTTAGTCACGGTTACAGCCCCTGGGGGTGGGGGGGAGGCGCACTCCTGTGCGACGGGGGAGGGGAGACGTTCATTCACAGAGAAACCCCTGGGACTTGTAACCCGATGAAGCATGATTTCAAATATTTCTTACTGAAAATGCTGTAAAATAAAGAATGTTAATCAACACCAGCCCTGAGATTTTTTTTGTCTTTCTGGACATAAAGGAGCTTCAAAGCCTCAAATTCCAGAACTGGGTGTTCCACAGAATTGGCCTCGCCGATGTCACTTTCCTGCTGCTCTCCCCTCGCTGCTCCACTCCTGCCACACAAACTCCTCTGCCTCAGGGCCTTTGCACGTGCTGTCCCGCTGCCTACAGCACTCTGCTCCTGCACAAATGCTTGCTTCCTCACTTCACGCAGCTCTCAAATGTGTCCGCAGAGAAGCTCCCCTGACCAGCTGGTCTAAAATATCGGCCTCATTACTCTCCACCTTCTTATGCTCCTATATTTTTCTTAGTATTTAGTTAGGACATTGTATTATGTATTTTCGTATCTGTTAAATGTCTCTCTCTCTCTAAAATATAAACTTATGAGAATATAAACTTCATTTTGTTCAGTGCTGTAACTCCAGTGCCTAGAACAGTTTCTGATACATAGTAGGTACTCAGTAAATATTTGGTAAATGAATCTATACCAGAGTCAATGAGAAAGCAATCACCCCCCTCCAATCTGAGGTCTGTTTGGTTCTTTTGTTTGCTCACTCTTCTTCCATTTATTCACTGAAAAATGTTTGTTTACCATGTGCTCATTCCCCGTCCCCGCGCATATAAAATTTGCATTCTAGTTGAGGAGTCAGGCAGTAGACAGGTAAATAAATAAATAAAATGTCTCTAGGTCATGGTCCAGGCTAAGCAGAAAATGAAACTGGCCAATATGACAAACTGGCTCAGAGGCTACTTTAGCCAGAGCAATAAGGGAGGACTTCTCTGAGGAGGCGGCACTGGACTGAGACCAGAAGGAGTCAGCCATGCGCTCGTGGTGGTGTGGGAAGGCGGGGGTTGGCAAGGGTGATACAGGGTCATCGGAAATATACCAGGGACTCACGTCTGGAATATACGAGGAAGAAGAGAGAGCCAAAAACAAAACAAGACACCTGCTTTAGTTACCTGTGGTTACTTAACCAATCGCCCCACAGAATCAGGGCTTTGAAACACAACAATTTGTTGCCTCGCGTCTCTGCATTTGGAGAGAGTTCTTTGGGACAGTTTCGTCTCTGCTCTGCATGCTGTGGTCAGGGCCACTTGGCTGGGAGTTGGGCTGGAGCTGGGATGTCCGCCAGGGCCGTGGTCCCTCCAGGGTCCTGCGGCTTCTCCAGGAATCTCGCCTGGGCCTCTTTACATGACAGTAGGCTTCCAGGAAGGCAAAAGCAGAAGCTACAAGGCTCCTTGAGGCCTGGACTTGGGAGTCCAAGAACATCAATTCTTATGTATTCCATTGGTCAAAGCAGGTCACAGGTTGTCCTGGTTCAAGGGCAGGAAGTAGACTCCATTCGTTGCTGGGAGGAGTAGCTACCACGTACAGGGGCGAGGATGGTTAGCCGCCTTTGGGAGCCTTTTATCATCACACCAGGGAGAAAACTGAGTGCAATATCAATGTGCTATTCTGAAAAGGGATATCTAAGTGGCCAGCAGGTTAATAAAGAAATGCTCAAACCCACTTGTAATCAGATAAATACAAGTTAAACCAGCCAGACTGGCAAAAACTAAAAAAGTGGACAATAAGCAGGGGTGAAATGAGAGGCAACAGAAACACTTGTGCTCTGCTGGTGGGACATTAAACTGCTCCTGTCAGTCGGGCCAGCAGCTGGGGGACTGGTGTCTGCCTTCCCTGTGCCCCGCTGCCCTGCTCCTGGGTTCACAGCCCAGCGAAATGGGTCCATGAGGAGATGATGTAGGAGGATATCTGTGCCATTGTTGTTTTAGGGACCAACGAGCTGGAGACCATCTAGGTGACCATCACTGGTGGGGCTATTTAAATATGGAGGAAGCACGCTGTGAAAAACACAGCAACACAGAAGTGATGAACAACAGGTACAGAAAGGGGTCAGAGAGACACATGTTCCAGGGCACACGGGGCAGGGGCGGGGGCAGAAGTAGCTTGGCAGTTGTTTGCATGGGAAATAATATGATAATTAATGCATGATAATGCAAGAATAAACTCTGTGTTTCACGTACTTACAACTGTCAACCCACTTCTGCCCCGAATCAAAAAAATTTATGTAGAGCCAGTGGGCAGAGAAATGGAAGTGCTGATGATAAATGGAAAAAATGAATATGAGTCATGGAATGAAGAGTTCTGTGAGCCACACTGGACTCTTGGCTCCACCCCTAACACACTTAGGACCTGAAGCAGGTCCTTGATTGTTTTGGACTTTGGTTTCTGCACCTGAGAAGTGAGAGTGTGTAGTCAGGGTCTCAAAAAGAACTAACAAGCACATGAAACAGCTAACTTAAGGACAGTTTAGCTACAAGGTCTAGTTACAAGGTGTGGACAGAGGGTAGGGACGCCACAAGGGAAAGCGCAGGCCCTGGAGGCGGGAGGGAGGGCTAGTCGTGAAGAAGTACCTCCAGCCTGGGGTCTGGAAGAAGGAGGGGCCTACGAGGAGCTGGCATCTTCAGTCCTGGGGCACATCCACTCTTGATGACTCCCCAGGAAAGAGATGCCTGGATCGTTCTCTCCTCCCTTACTCTGCTTTTCTGCTGGGGCTCCCCACTGGCCAAACCCAACTGTGCTGGTCAGAGTTCCCCAGAGAAACAGAACCAACAGGATGTGTGTGTAGGTATGGATACCCAGGAGAGTGTTCAAAAGCAGCCTGCTGGCAGAATTCCCTCTCGCTCAGGGGAAGGCAGTCTTTTGGTCGATGCAGGCCTTTGCCTGATTAGATGAGGCCCACCATATTGTGGAGCGCAATCTGCTTTACTTACACTCCATTGATTGAAATGTAAATCTCATCCAAAAACACTCTCACAGAAACATCCAGAGTCATGTTTGACCAAATATCAGATACACAAAATTAACCATCACATCAACAGAAGCTAAAATGCAAGGGAATCCTTTGCTGCAGCCTATCCAGGTCCACCTCTGGCAGCACAAGGCCGGGAAGAGAGAGGGATGACTGGGTCTGGAGGGGCCGACTGAGAGAGCGTGGCATGGAGTTGAGACCCTATCAGAACTTGAAAAGTAGTGGTCCCCAGGGCTACCTCCAGCCCACGGTCAGGTTCCCCTCTCCCTCACCTTCCATGAGTCTTAAACTATTCATTTATTGCTAATATTTTAAGTTTAGGAGGTTTCACATTAAAACCTGAATTTATGTTTCTCTTGGAAAAGAAAATACCAGAAGATCTGGCAATATAGGACCTCTGACAACAATTGTTTGGAGGGAGAACTTCTTGTTTGCCACAGTTCCCACCACTCCTTCATGTCTTACACTGGTTCTCTTCCTTTGACTCGGTCACCTTTCTGGCTTCTGAAGGCATTGAATCTATGACTCCTAAGCAACATGATCTGGGAGGTCTGTTTCAGCTCTAGTGGTCACAGGTTCTCATTTCTGTGGTGACAGAAATCATCTATATCTGCCTTGTACAATACAGTAGCCACTTGAAGCTGCAATGTGTTTAGCTGGAATTCAGATGGGCGGTAAGTATAAAACATACACCAGATTATAATAACTGAGTACAAAAAAAGGGGAATGTAAACTATCCCATTAATCATTTTTATATTGATTGCATGTTTAAAGGGTGCTATTTTGGATATATTAGGTTGAGTAAAGTATTTTATCACAATTAATTTCACTTTTTAGGTGGTTGCTACAAAAACTTAAATTATATATATGGCTCCCATTCTGTTTCTAGTAGACAGCACTGTCTACATGGGAAGATTTTAGCCGCCTCTCCATATTCTCAAACCAACTGTATGGTAGTGATGTTCTATACCTGCAGGCTGTAAAATTCAGTGACTCCAATACTATATGGACCTCTGATTCTGATTCTAGATCTGAGAGTTTACCACTTCCTCTTCCTGCCCTGTCTTATGGCTCTGAATCTACCCAGAACTTCCCCTCAACAAAGCTGATTCTATTTTGGTGATTCAAAAGCCCTTTCCGGATGTTGTGGGCCTCCGAGTCAAACCAGCCTTATATAGGCAAAAGTGACCGCCTATCTGTGCTGAGAAAAGTCAAAGATATCTTCTGCCTCTTTCCTCCCTATGCCCCCAATCTCTTCTCAATCTTACACACCCACCCAAGGCCTTTGGGAAATGACCCACGTGGGCCTTAACCAGTCGACTCCCTGGCGCCTGTGCAGAAACTGAGCAAATGCTGGTGCCTTCCAAGACAGCTCCTCTCTGACCAGCATAATGCCCTGATGTTTCCCGTGTGGCCGGGACATCACAGAGGCCTGTACAAGCAGGGCTGAGCTGCCTGGGCCACACTCAGACACAACCATCAGCCTGGGTGAGAGGGAGCAGGCAGGAGCTTTTATCTACCATTTACCA
This sequence comes from Pteronotus mesoamericanus, assembly GCF_021234165.1. Taxonomy (NCBI): domain Eukaryota; kingdom Metazoa; phylum Chordata; class Mammalia; order Chiroptera; family Mormoopidae; genus Pteronotus; species Pteronotus mesoamericanus. The sequence goes on from NW_026555105.1 coordinate 9,445,524, forward strand.
GGCACTCAGATACACTGTTTCGTGGAATCCTTAAGCCACCCCAATAAGGGGGTTCTAGTATTCTCATTATAGCAGAGTCCATGCAAGTTCAGAGAGGGAGGGTGTGTCGCCCAAGATCATACAGCGCACACAGTATGTGGACAATCTGGCAACACTGAGCCTCGTTTTCAAGGGGCTTCCCACTTCGGTGGGAGCAGGTCAGAAGACACCTGCCCTTTGCGAAGGCGTCTGCGCGTGGCGGGGCACTGCTGTTCCTTCGGGACCGCCCTGCTCCTGACCTTGGCTGGCCGGCCCCATGGGCATGTGTGGCTGCTGCTGTTGCTGCACTGGGTGCACTGGGTGCCTTCTCGGCACAGCTGGTCCTGGCCTGCCTTCCTGGAGGGGCTTGTGAGCTGGGCAGGGGATGAGGCTCTCTGAGGGCCACAAGTGTCTCATTCAACTGTGTCACTTCTCCTATCTGGGTCATAGGACATCCTCCTCCAGGCCTGAGCCAGTGACCCAGGCAACACACCCTTATAAGGGAAAATGACAAGGGGTCGGGAATGCCACTGAAGGGTCAACCCTAACTGGCCCATTCTGCAGGGTGGGGACCTTCCGGAGGAGGCCGCCCCACAGGCCATGACAGGGCACAGAGATGCTGGCAGAGAACAGCTGGAAGTGTACCTGCAAGGCAACAACGGCAGCCCAGCACATACAGGGAACGCACATTTATTGAGCACCTACTGTTTGCAGTGCCAGACACACCACAAGGTCCTCATGAGTCCTGTGACCCCCCTGCACACCGGTCGAGAACAGGGCCTGAGCGGCTGACTGTGGAGCAGGACTGTTGGGCGTAAATCGTGGCTCTGCCTCTCACTAGCTGAGCAGCTTGGTTAAGGGACTTAGCTCTCTGGGTCTCCATTTTCTGAAATGAAGAATGGAAATCATAACAGTCCCCACCACAACGGGTTGTTGGAGGTAAGGATTCATGAGTTCGAATAGAAACTATTTAGAAGTGTGTCTCTTGCGAAGCAAGTGCTCAACAGAGGTTCACTGTTACCATGATTACTCTCTTTTAAGAGGAGGAAAGTGAGACTGAGGGAGATGAGGTCGCCTGCTCTAGGCCACACGGCTGGGGAGGGACAGAGCTGTGCTTTGAAGCCAAGTCCCCGTCAGGCTGAAGGCAGGAAGAGAGCTGGGGAGAAAGACCAGAGCCACTGATGGGTGGAGAAGAGCCTCAGCAGAAGTCCAGGGGTCTCCTGTGGGTCCCCACCCCCTGAGAGTTGGGGCACATAACTATGGACAGGGAGGGAAGGAGGAAGCTGAGCAGAGTTCTAGTCCCGGCACTACCGCTGGTGAGCTGAACAGCTTCCCTGAGCCTCAGTTTCTTCCTCTGGGAAATGGGACTAATGCCACCTTCCTGTTATCAGGACTAGAGATGTGGCTTGCAAAGGGCTCTTCCTCTTCCTCCCCTCCCACACCTTCTCCCCACGCCTGCCGGACCCAAGAGGAGGAGGCAGCTTGGCCAGCCCCTGGGAGGTGGGCCCTGCTGGGACGAGGAGACGGCGAGGACTTAATTAAGGGCAGAAAAGCAGAAGTGACAGGATCTCCCAAGTGCTGGAGGACTCAGTTCCTCCCACTTCCTCTCTACCTGTCGCGCCGCCTAAGGCTGCCTGGCTGGCTCCGCTGCTGTTTGGGAGGCATGAGGACTCTCTGGAGGACAGCCGAGCACCTCGTCAGGACGGGGTAGGTGTGGGACCTCGGACATGGGGGCCTCGGACAGGAGAACAGTCAGCGGTCAGGCGTCTGGGAATGAATCTAGGTCTCAGCTCTGCCGTTCCCTGGCAGCGTGACGTGGGGTACCTCCTCACCTCCTTGAGCCTCCGTCTCCCCATCTGGGAAGTGAGAGTGATAATAATGTCCACAAGACTGTTGTGAGAATTGAAGGAGAAAAGGCACCCAAAAGGCTTGCTATTGTGCTCGGCTCAGAGGAGGCACTCAGTAAATGGCAGCTACAAGCCTTATTGCCAACGCTGAACACAAGCCTTGGCACCTAATATGACTGAGAACTGGTTTTCTTTTCCAATAATGTTTATAGTGGCTACTACACTCACAGATACCAGGTTTCCAGCACTAACTATAAGCAGTGGGGGTCTAGTCCCAAATTAAAATGCCTTCAGGGGCCGGGAAGGCCCTAATTATGATCTCTAACCTCACATGAGCTGTCCATGCCACCTGGTATGTATCATTTCCCTAATTTATTTCCTTTCCCACTTTCCTGGACAACTACGTTGTATCTCCTCCTTTATCTTCATGCTGTCTCCGCCTGCTCCAGCATCCGCACCGTCGGTGCTGAACTCGCCTCCTGCTACCCTGAGCAATCAGAAGCAAACACACCACAGTCAACAAATATTTATGGAGCACCCACTACATGCCAAACACTGTTCTAAGCACTTGGGACATATCAGTGATCAAAAGAGACTAAGTCCCTGCCTGGTGGGTGCTTTAGTAACAGATAATAGCTGAATGATATAATTTTAAAGACACAAAATAATTCTAGGAGATACTACTTTTATTGCACCATTTTACGGATGAGAACACTGAGGCACAGAGAGGTTATGAAACCTGGCCAAGATCACAGAGATGGTGAGTGGTTAAGTGGGGATTTGAACCCAGGCAGCCCGGAAGCATGCCTTTAACCGTTGCTGTGTTCTGTGTATATCAGAGGATACTGATCTACAATTGCCCACACTTTGTCCACTCACCATCATCTGTACCCATTTCCTCTGCTTTCCCACCTGTTATTAAGAGTGAATGGCCCCTGCTACTTTGTAAGACCAATCCCACGTCTTCTGTTCTTGGTCTGACCTCTGTCACCCACGAGTACGTCACTGCAGGGAGCCTCCCCTTCATCAGTGTCCCTCCTCTTGCTTGGATCTCCCATCTACAAACCTGCCAGAATGTCTTCTATCTTAAATGAACTCTCTTGGTAAGTTTGCCCATCAGCTACTGCATTTTCTTGACCTACCAGCATCACCTGACATTGGTGATGACTTCCATTTTTTTAAACATTTTATTTACTTGGCTGTTCAAAGACCATGTGGCCTGGTTTCTCTGTCTCCTTCTCTCATTCCTTTCATCTCCCACACTGTTAACCCTGGAGTGCAAGGGCTCAGTCCCTGGATCTCTCTCCTCTTCAACACACGTCTTAAAGAATCTCATCTTGCCCCATTACTTTAAATACCATCAATAAATCAACGATGCCCAACAGTGTATCTCTAGCCTGCTCTCTCTGAATTTCCAACCACATACTCAACAGCTCCGTTGAATGGCTAAACTGGCAGCTCAAATTTAAGACTTTCAACTGGATTCCCCCTTTTCCCACTCCACTCAAATTTGCTTTAACCGATTTTTCTCTCAGGAAATGACGCCCTGATGCCTCCAGTTGCTCAGGCCACCAAATCTCTTGGTCATCTTTCTCTTACACCCACAGCTAATCAGTCTGTTGATCTTTGGGCTCTTCCTACAACATGTATCTGGAATACAATCTCTTCTTACAATTCCTCTGCTGTCACTTGTAGAAGGTCTGGAAGGGCAAGGATTCTTGTCTATTCATTCATTCTGGTTTCTCCAATGGCTGGCATATAGTAGTTGCTTAATAAATATTTGTTGAATAAATAAATATAAGGAAAATAAAGTAGAAAAGTTCCTCAGAGGTAAACTGGTCCACTCTCCCCTTCCCTTCACCCCCCCAAATTGTAGAGGAGACATTTAAGTCCACACAGAAGGAATATTCAGTGCCACACAGAGTCAACAGTGAAACAGGATCTTTAGTTCTCGCTTTCATCCTCTCCATTTCATTTGTGCTTCTCTTCTCATGACTCTTCCATTCCCTTGGGAGAGTTGTCCTCACAAAATTGGAATTATGGACACAAACAGCTCAGCCATTCATCCTCACACCTTTGGGAACTGTGTGGAAACTGGGGAAACGGTGTCACTCTTCCCTGACAACTCCAGTGAGAATAATCCTGGGGAAGGCTCTGATTGGTTCAGCCTGGGTCATGTGGGTTTGGGGTGGGTTACTCTTATTGGCCCACCTGGGAAGAGTGCCCACTCCTGTGGCTAATGGGATGGAACCTGCTAGCTGATGAGGGGTTTGTGGGACAGAGACATTGATCAGACACCAAACTCCTCACTCTCCTGTTTAAGGTTCTCCAATTTTCTTGTGTGCAGGTGCAGATTCTGGCACTTGGGGCTCTGCAAAGCTCTTGTCCCACTGCAGGCTGCCTGGGTTGCCTTCTCTCAGCCCGTTCCAACCAGCCGTGGCCAGCTGTTGACCCAGCTCCTCCTGTGTGGTTCCCTGGCTGCCGCTGCTGTAGGTCTAGCCCACCAATGGCTGACGTCCTCGCTGCTTTATCCTCTGGGGCCTTCGGCCATAGTGGCCACTGTCTGTGGCCTCCTGGTCTTCCTGGGCCTGGGCCTGGTGCCTCCAGCTCGTTGCCTGTTTGCAGTCAGCGTGCCCACCCTGGGCACAGAGCAGGGCCGTCGCCTGCTCCTGTCCTGGAGTACTGCCACCCTGGCTGTCACTGTGGTGCCCAATGTCTTGGCCAATGTGGGCGCAGTGGGACAGGTGCTGAGGTGTGTCACTGAGGGCTCCCTGGAGAGTCTGCTCAACACCACACACCAGCTGCACACAGCATCCAGGACTCTGGGTCCCACTGGCCAAGGCCTGACACTCCAGGCCCAGGGCAATGGCTCCGTCTTCCGGCTTCACATGCTCCAGGTCACTCAGCAGGTCCTGGAGGACTTCTCTGGCCTGGAGTCTCTGGCCCGGGCAGCAGCTCTGGGGACCCAGCGGGTGGTCACAGGGCTCTTTATGCTCGGCCTCCTGGTGGACTCAGCCCGGTACCTCCATTGCTACCTGACTGACCTGCGGTTTGACAATATCTATGCTACAGAGCAGTTGGCTCAGCGGCTGGAAGAGGCCCAGGCCGCACACCTGTTGGTGTCCCCACCAGCCTGGCTGCTGCGGGCCACTTGGCCACGGCTGTCCCAGAGGGAGCTGCTGAGCTGTTTACTAAGGCTGGGGCCACTCACCCTGCTCCTGATGGCCACAGCTGTGACAGTGGCCACAGATCACATAGCCTTCCTCCTGGCACGGGCCACCGTGGACTGGGCTCAGAAGCTGCCTGCTGTGCCCATTACACTCATGGTCAAGTATGATGTAAGTGTGGTGATGGGAAGGCAGGTATACAGTCATTTCCTTGAGGGAAGGGGTAGAATTTGTCAAATCCTTAGCTTGCGATTGAATTTTACTTACCTCTAAGTCATAGCCCTGGGATGGGCCATGAGAACCTGGGGCACCCGTAGATGAACTTAATTCCCACTACAACCCAATACAGTGGGTTCGGGTTTGACCCCCTACTGCAGATAAAAATGCTGATACCGAGAGATCTTAAAATAATTTCCCCCCAAAGTGGCAGCGTGTCCTAGCCCCCCCTTTCTCACCTGTACAGATTGGATCAGCCCTCCTTTCCCTACAAGATTATTGTGAGCTTTAAAATGTGATAGTCTCTAGAAGTACCTAGTAAGCACCATGACCCATAGAAGATGTTTATTAAATACTGGCCCTTATTAATAGCTCACATCTGTGAATATCAGACTGAAGGAAGGCTCAGGAAAGATCTAGATCAGGAGCCCATCTATAGTCCATGGGCCAAATCTTACCAGCTTCCTACTTTTGTAAACTTAGTTTTATTGAAACACAGCTCTCCAAAGGCAAATTTGAGTTGGGGCAAGAGACTGTAGGGCCAGCAAAGCTGAAAATACTTACTATTTTAATAGTTACATATAAACTTACTACCTATTTACTCTTAGATATTTACTATCTCATCAAGTTCTGTGGTTTTTCTTCGGCTATTTTACTGATGAAGACACCGAGGCTCCGAGAAGTTAGGGAATTTGCCCAGGTTCACCCAACCTGTAAGTGGAAGGACCACGGCTGCTCTGCGGCTCTTGTGGGCCCCAAACAGGCTCACGTTCATGAACGCCTTCCTTCGTAAGATCTTTGTTTTTCATTTGTATGGTGAGATCACCCAGAAAAGTCCATTACATGAAACGTATCAAAGTGTCAGACCCTGAGCTAGTAATACTAATAGCTAACATTTATTGAGTACTTATTTTATGTAAGAAAGTATTTTTTGAACTGCATGAAATGAATTTAATCAATTTCAAGGGTCATGGTCACATTTTTAAAAATAAAATAGAATAGACTAGAAATGTATTTGAGTATGTTATAGGTAATAAGGGTATGTCTTGTTTTATGACATTTTTCTTCCATCACAATACAATTTATGCTCGGAAGGCGCTATAAAATGCTGTGGGTCACAATAAGACAATGTCCTGAGTGTGTTAGCTGATTTACTGTATTTCCTCATCTGTAAGATGCCATTGATTACAAGTCATACCATCAGTTCAGGTACCATTAGGAAAGAAAATGCTTCCAATGAAGCCATGACCCAATGCCTTCTTACCATTTAGAATTTTAATTGTATTCATATAAAATTGTCCCCTTATTTTTAACAGAGATTTATTTTATCATACCTTTTTATGTAGAGAAAACAAGAACAACAGTGAAGTGATTTTTGGCTGTTTTCGTAAAACGGCCTCCCCTTCAAGCCTGACTTTTCTGAATGGCTCTGGCTGAGTCGCGAGCGTTGTTCACCCAGCGCGTTGTCCTCTGTACCTTCGCGAGCACCGGTGAGGCCCCGCCATCGTTTCCAGCATTTTCTTCCAAACTGCAGACAGCCACTCTGCAGCTTTGGTGCTGGCACCCCCTGATCCTCTTAGAGAGCATGACTGCTGAAAGCAACTATGGGTTCTATTGATTGGAAGACCCTCTTGGTCTCAAAGATTTCGAAATGTAGGGGAGGAAAAAAAGGTGAACCCAGAACTGACTAAATAAGATAGCTCATTTAATTGTCACTGTGGCGCTGTCAGATAGGAATTGCTATCACCACCATTTTACCGATGAAGACACCAAGGCTCAGAGGAGTTAGGGGTCTTGCCTGAATTTGCCTGGCATGCACGGGGCAGAACCAGGGCTGCACTGTGACTTTTGGGTGTCCTCAGCACATTCACTTTCATGAACTCCTTCCTCGGTTAAAAATATTAATGACGTCATTGGGATACATACAAATATGTTAATAGTATATCGTGAAACATGTTCTTCAACGTAAAAGTTAATTTTAACTTCTGATTTTAAAAGAGACTGAAATATTTTCATAGGCCCCTAAAAGTACTGTGGGGCCCAGCACTGTGCCAAATAGGGAAAGTGACTCTGGGCAAAGCTCAGATCCAACCCGGGAAGTCTGATTCCCTAGTGCCAAGGGTTATCCTCTGACCTCCCTGTCTCTGTGGACGCCATTCTTCCTCATAGCTCATGGAAATTGTAGGGCCTGATGATTTTGAGAGGATATTAGGACCCACCCTGGCTGGGACTGTCCCCTGGCACGTGAACCGACTGCATGAGCTTGGGGTCCCCATCTTTTAAATGAGACTCAGGCTGGGCTAGACCTCCTAGGCTTGTGCTTACGTGATGGAAAAGACCTCTAGAGTATTTGTCCACTAAGGGCTCAACAGAGAGTTAATGCTCCACCAGCATTAGGTGTTTTTTTTCCCCCTAAATGAGAGTACTAATAAAAATTATTCTTTGAGGAGTGGATTATTTGAAGATAAATTCAAACAATTACTCTTCAAAGAGAGTAATAATAAAATAGCATTTGCACGGCGTTGTCTCTTTAGCAAGAAGCCTGCTTCAGACTCCTGATCTCGTGCAATTCTCCTCACACCCCAGAAGGCAAGGGTGACTTCTGCGTCCACGTTGCAGATAAGGGCAGGGAAAGTTGAACCAGCCCCGCAAGCTGCAAGTGGCAGGGGACAGGGAACGGCTAGAGAGTGTGCTGTTGACGTGGCCTTTTTGTCCTTTTTAAAGGCTGCATACACCGTCCTGGGCTTCATCCCCTTCCTCTTCAACCAGCCGCCTCGAGAGAGCCCCTTCCTCTCAGCCCACAACTCCTTCCAGTGGGAGCTCCGCTTCACCTCGCCCGGCTGCCCCCTGCTGCCCGCCCAGCCCCCGCACACGGCCGCCCCCCTGGCCGCGGGGGTCCTGCAGCTCCTGGCGTGCTCCACGGTCCTGCTGGAGGCCTACGCCCGTAGACTGCGACACACCATCGCAGCTTCCTTCTTCAAGGCCCAGGAGGCAAGAAGGGTCCGCCACCTTCATGCCCGGCTCCAGCGGAGCTACGACAGGAGCCAAGGCCAGCAGCTGCTCCTGTGGACTCCTTCGTGACACCCACATCCGGACCCGCCGGTATGGACAGGTAGGCCTACTGCCTGCTGGACTCTTGGAAGCACAGACAGTCCTGGAGAAGACAGGAAAGATCTTGGGAGTCACACAAACCTAAGCTGTAACCTTAGCCCTTCTGCCGCCTCCCCGTGGGACTTTGGGCAGGTCGCTGCCCTTCCCTGGGCCTCAGTTTCTGCAGCTGCATAATGACAATGACGTGAGCTACTTTCCACTTGGGAATGTGGTGAGGACAGCATGAAAGCCTTCCACCCACAGAGAAGGACTATGCCAAGGGGAAGGCAAGGAAGTGCAGAGACGGCTCAGGCCCCCTGCCCCACCCCTGGCAGGTGGGCGTCCGTCCAGGTTCTCGCCTGCATCAACTGCTTTACCCAGTTGGTGGAGACTTTGCCTCATGAATGTGTCTAAATGCTCCTGGAACTTATTTATATGCCTCTGAATCCTCGGACTTATTGATAGTAATCTAAAATGGTCTTGATTTTATACATAAATGTATTTATTAGATCCTAAATGAGAACTAGGTTACTGCTTTGCTTTAAATTCCTTTAGGGACTTCCCCTTTAGGCCCGTCAGGCTTTGCCAATGAAAATGCAGGCCACCAGGATCAATTTGGATTTTAGGTAAGCAACGAATATCAGTTTAGCATCCTTGGGACACACTGTCATGCTAAACATACTTAGACTGAGCCCATATTGGTTGTTTACCTGAAATTCAAATTGATCTGGTTAACCTGTACTTGAACTGGCAACTCCATGCCCATCAAAGTTATAATACATCACGATTCCCTACTCTGTGGGCTTGATACCTCCTGTTTTTCCCTCCAGATCGTTCTCTGCCATCCTTTCACCTGCTGTCTTTCACAGGGGTCTGGCCTCTGTGAGTCTATGCGTCTTAACACCCTGTTTCCTTTGCCCTCTGACTGTTGGCTGGGCCTAACAAGGCCGTCCAAAGTGGGAAGGGAGGAAGAGGTAAGAACACTGGTTCCTGCACCCCTCTGGGCTGTTATTGGGCAGAGGTCACATTCCATTAATGCAGGAATTAATGGGCTGCTGCTTCATGGCTTCCATGTCAAGAAGAATCTGCCCCACCTAGGCCAGGAGTAGGATGGGCAACGTACTGGACCATCATCCAGTGGCTGATATCGGCATTTGTATAGGTTGGGTACTGCTCAATTGCCCCAGGCGCTGGTTGACAGTCTGAATGGATGGATCCTCTGGAGTTGCTCAGTGCACAGCCTAGGCAAGTATCATGTATATGGCAGATCTTACTGGGAGTAGGGTCATTCCCCAATGTAAAATTGACATGCTCGTCATCAGAAAAAGACAGTAGGGCTGTCAGGAGGAGCGCAACAAAACAAAATACGAAGCCAACAACAGATCCGCCACAGATGAGCTGACCCTGGTCAATTGCAACGGGCGCCTTCTCCCCGGGCGACAGAGTTCCTCCTCCGTAACTAAGTTCATCCCCTGGGCTGCTAATACTGTCACCTATTGGCCGCAGTGGAAACTGCATGATCCAATATCTGCTTTCCGCTTCCTTAGCCTCCCTTCCTCCATCCGCATTTTCTGCTCCCTTCTCTCCTCCCCCTTTTCCTCTCCCTTCCCCTGCCTGCATCCTCTAAACTATCCTAATTCATCATATCTGGGACCAGTCCCTGAGCTCTGTGTGGCCAGTATTGAGCCCTGGAAGGGGGACCCGGAAAGCTAGAGAACTCAGACCCCACCCCCTTCTATGTCGCTTTCCCTGTTTTCCTCCTCATTCTTGCAGTATTCCCCCCTCTTTTTTTTTTATCCTCACCTGAGAACATGCTTATTGATTTTGGAGAGAGAGGAAGGGAGAGAGAGAGAGAAGAAGAGAAACATCGGTGTGAGAGAGAAACATCAATCAGTTGCCTCTCATTCATGCCCTGACTGGGACCGAACCCACAACCTAGGTATGTGCTGGGACTGTGAATTGAACCTGTGACCTTCCAGTTTACAGGACAATGCTTCCACCAATGGGGGAACTCAAGAGTGGGAAATTTTTAGTTTAAGGTAATCGTTAATAGGCCTAGTAGTTAATGCACGTGAGAAACTGTTGTTTCAGGAACTGCAGGTGTGGCCCATCCTGACTCCAGCAGACCATGGGAATTAACCTCTGTGCTCCACAAGAGACCAGAAGCAGTCAAGGCGGCATCTGAGCCACTGTGTTCCAGGGATAGACAGACGACTCCCTGCGGCACCGCTAACCACCCGGGGCCAGAATGCTGCAGTTTTTTTTTTTTTTAAATCTAATTTTCCCTGAATTCCAACCTCCTCACCACACTCTGTTCTCTGTTATAAAAAGGCCGGCTTGGAAGGAAATGTAAGATGGTCTGTTAGGGTACAAGCCCGCCACCTTCTCAGATAGCCAGCCCTCTGAATAGAGCGCCAGTAATGATTCAATCCCTGTCTCTGCTTATTGGGTCTAGTGGGTGACAGGCAGCCTGAATGCCAGCTTTTCTGGTTTCACAACCAACTGAGCCACACCAACCTTAAAAATGATTCTTTCTGCAAACCTTTATCGGAGCACCACCTATATGCTGGAATCAGCCTGAGATCCCTAACTTGGCTGCAGATCCAGTGCATGGATTTCTACCCTTCTAAGACCTGCTCATGTCATGTTTCCAAATAACTCTGAAGAGAGATGTCCACACACATATAAAAGTAAACATGCGGCCATAATTAATTTTATTCTGATAGAGTCATCAGGAAAGTGGTTTGACGGTGTCACGTTCTCCTAAAAGGTGCTGCAGTTTTAATGTGACCTTATTTGAAATTAGGGTCTTTGCAGATGACCAAGTTAAGATAAGGTCACGTGGGTGGGCCTTCAACTAATACAACTGTGTCCTTACAAGCAAAGGAGGTGGAGGAATTTGGACACAGAGACAGACGCACACAAAAGGAGGACATTGGGAAGACACAGGAGGAAAGCCATTTACAAGCCAAGGAACTCCTCAGTCTCCAAGAAGCTAGAAGAGAGGCTTGGAACAGACTTCCTTGGTAGCCCTCAGAAAGAACCAACCTTTCTGACAGCTGGACTTCAGACTTCCAGCCTCTAAAACTGTGAGACAATACATTTCTCTTGTGTAATCCACTCAGCATGTGGTACCTTCTTACTTCAGCCCTAGCAAATGAACACAGATGGCAAAATGGCAGGAGGAATGATTTGAGGACAGAAATTATTTAAACACTAAGAAAATGTTTTAAAAGGAAAATGTGTAACGTCAAAAATAAAATTTACTGGCTTGGCCTATGTGGCTCAGTTGGTTGGTGCATCATCACTTAAACCCAAAGGTCGCCGGTTCAGTTCCCGGTCAGGGAAATGCCTGGGTTACAGGTTTGGTCCCAGCTGGGGCACATTCAACAGGCAACTGATTGATGTTTTTCTTTCAAATCAATGTTTCTCTCCATCTTTCTCCCCCTCCCTTCCTCTCTCTCTAAAATCAATAGGCATGTTCCTGGATGAAGATAAGAAATAAAATAAAATAAAATTTACCTATAAATCTGTACCTATAAGTGATATTTAATATTTTTGGTTTCCATCTTTTCTTCAGTGCTTACCTCAATGAGGCTCTCTGTGTGTGTATTCTAATCCCTCTCTTCACAGAGTCACATTTGAAATTCAATTAATGGATGTAGAATGCCTTTATAGTCCTCTTCATTTTGTATATCTTTCATACACAAAATGGAAAAACCATGCATTTTCCTTCTTTATAGAAAAAATCATTTAGATGCACAAGTGTAAGTGCCTCTTCCTCCTAAATAATTTGGGTGCACATGCTTCTAAATTTTATCTAAATTTATATAGTCATATGTATTTAAATGTGCATATCTTTACTTAATCATGTATATATAAAAGATAGAATGATGCTTTATATAGCTGTTTGCCTTTCATTATTTCATTTAGGATTATATCATGGGTATATTTATTACAACATATAAATAACCTTATTCTTTCTTAGTACTTGCACTACATCCCATTGTATGTATGCACTATAATTTATCTAGTTATTCCTAACCAATGTAAATTCAGGCTGTTTCTTTTTTTCTGTTATTAACTGTGCTTCAATGAACATCCTTATAAAAGGAATCTATGTAAATGTAACCTGTATGCTGAAAAGCACATCTTGAGAAATAATGTTTTAATGTACTCTTCCACTACTCTTTAAATTTCTTTCAAAAGAAGCTCTCACTGAATAAAAATCTCAGCAGAATCCACAGTTTTTAAAAGGAAAATACTCTTAGGTAATAGGCAGAATAACAATCAATTACTACAATATATTAGGTAAGTAGAATGCAAAGACCTAGATATTAACTCTTTATTCTTCATTCAAAGCGAATGAATGATGATAATGTCAGTTCTATAATCTTCTCTTCAGATCTTCATTCTCTTCCTTTTCTGGTTGAAAAAGAAATGCTATCATGTTATGTAAAAATGCATTAAGTTCCTGGGTTATAGAATATGTGTGCTATGCACATATATTTATATAAACATCCTGCCTAAAAGCAGAGCTGGAACAAGAATTTGGGTGCAGGTAGTTTATTTGGGAGGTGATTTCAGGAAGTAGGACTGAAGAAGTGGAGAGAATGAGATAAAGGAGAGAAGTGAGCCTAAGAGAGTGTCATTAACACTACTGATATAAATGATGGGGATTTGATTGTGTCAGGACCTCTGAAAAGCACATAGAATATTCCCAGTATAACTCTCCTGCGGGCCTGGAGGCTAGGACATTTGTTTATCACCATTTGTTTATCCTGGTGGAACTATCCACCATTACCGCCCAGATCCATGATCTCTACCTCAACAGAGTTTAAGGCTGTGGAAAAGCAAAACACAAGTTCTGTAAATGGGAGTGACAGTGAGAGAGCACAATCCTACTGTCATCTCTTCATTGGCTCGATACTGGGTCAAGGCATATGCCCCATCCTGGCAGCTGGCACCCAAAACCCTCAGGGAATTTTTTCAGAAGTCCTGCCTTAGCTAAGCCTTTAATAGTCCATACCATGGTCCTATCAGGCTGGCTGGTTCAGGCTGATGTCATGTAAGGCAGGATAGTGGATCTTATGGTCATGTGCCCATTATCACACCCCCTGGGCTATAAAATGGGAGCCTTGGTCTCAGGTACTATTATGCAGAGTCCCATGTCAGCAAATGAGGTGTTTTGTAAGTCCTCCAACAGTGACATAGATACGCTGTGGTCAAGAAAGCAAACCCACATCCAACGGCCACGTCATTTTGGCAAGGGTGAATCACTGCTTCAAGCAGAGTTAAAGGGGACTGCAGTAATCAACTTTTCACAAAGAAGCCAGCTGTTCTTGTCAATGAATGGTACCTTATCAAGGGCTCAGTGTTGATATCTGGGGTGACAAGTCAGACATTCAGTAGCAGCAGCAGCAGCAGTGACATCAGCCTTGACAAGGGGCTACACCGAGTGTGGTCTCATGCACAACCTTGATCCTGGTTACAACAACTACTTCATGAATGAGGTTATTGAACAAGCACTGCTGTGGACAGAGACATCCATAAACTAATAATTTTGTCCATGTGGTTGATGTTTTTGGATGAGCGCTGAAATGAAACACTGTGGGAGGCAGACAGCTCAAGTGGCCCCCACAAGAGCCCCGGCCCCTATTACACACACCTTACTCCACCTATGAAATCAAATACTAACCTAGGTGCTGCTGTGAAGGGATTCTGCAGGTGTAAATATGGTCCCAAAAGAGGTGAATTAAGCTAGGGGAATTACCCAGATGGGTCTGACATAATCCTATTAATCCTTTAAAAGCAGAGTTTTCTCCATGAGGTCACAAAAGAAGAAATTAGACATGCTCCTGCTGTCCCGGAAGAAAACAACGCCCATGTAATGGACAACCTGTGGGGCCACGGGATAAGCAGCTAAGAGTGGTGTCTGGCTGATAGAGAAGTAGGAGAACGGCGACACCAGTCCTACATCCACGGAAATGAATTCTGCTAACAACCAGTGAGCTTGGAAGAGAACTCCAAGTACCAGATAAGAGGTGCAGCCCCTAAGTGACACCTTGATTTCAACCCAGGACAGAGAATTCAGCCACACCATGCCCAGACTTCTAATCTACAGAAGGGACAAGATAATGTATTTGCCCAGTGTTAAGCCACAAAGTTTGTGGTAATTGGTTACACGAGCATGAACACAAAGATCTTCACAGTTGGTGCCCAATCCCATATTTCTTCCACACTCTTTTCCTTGGATGGTCTTGTCTCCACCCAGTCCTCCAATCCTCCAGTCCTGCTCGGTCCAAGCCACGGATGAGACAAGCAAGCCACCCAAGGCTCCGCACTGATAATTTCCTTTCACCACAAATCCTTGGATAGTTGTTTGAACTCTACAACTCTTTCATACATTCAAAATATCTAGACGGGTTTACCAAAAACGGCAACAGCTTTGTTGTAGTATTGATTACATTCTTGATTGCTCCTCTATGAACATTTAAAATATTCATTGGGGTTATTCCCCAGCATGTTTCTGATGCTGAGAGGGAAAAACAGTAGGGGAAAAAAAAGATATACAGCTTTGGTGTTCTTAAGCTAGGTTTCAGAGAAACGTAAAGATTTGGGGGGATCATCAGCATTTTGGTGGACATTTAACAGTCTGTAATCTTCGTTTCTCATCTATAGGCTTCGGTGAAATTAACTGGCAACTTTTCTTTTTTAGTAATGGTTCATAGCAATCAGCCGAACCCCATAATAAAAGCTAAAGCTCTTCAAGAAATCCCTCCGCTAGGGGCACCGCCGAGCAGCCTTATGGGGAATGCAGTCGGGAAAGGCAGTCAGTGCCCTTGGGGGGATCCTGGGAAGGGCGCCTGGAAGCCTCTTCTGCGCACCTGCCCTTCGGTTCTCTACCCGGGCGCTATTTCCGGTAATCCACCTGGGCGCTACTGCTGGTTCCGCAGGCTCTTCCGAAGGTGGGTACTGCAGCCTCGGAATGCTCTCATTTCCCGGTCATCTGGCCTGGTGCGAACGGGAGGCGAAGCAGGTGCACCCACAAGTTAGAGGAAGGGCTTGCTTGCGGGGGAGCTCCGAGCCCTCGGGGGTCGGAGGAATGGGTGAGGCTGGGCGGAGCTGGCCTGGGTCCGCGGAGGGTGGGCGCGGGCTCTCTCCACATCCCTTTGGAGGGAGCCCCTGGAGCTGGTTTCCGATCCCGGAGAAAGGCAGCGAGCGCAGGGCTGGGTTCCCGGCCTGCAGGCTTCATAGGGGCTCTCTAGGCTCCCCTCCTTTGCCTGAAGAAGGTGCTCTGTGAAGGTGAAAGGTTTGTGCCACCTTAGGGCTAAAATCTGATTCCAGAAGTTCTACGGATGCACTTGGATCTGGAGCCAGAGGGCTGGTTTAAAAAGTACTAGAGAGCACCAGGGAGGGGAACAAGTATTTACTATGAGAATGAAATATATCATTATATTAATTATCTTATACTACGTCTTTATTAAAAGAAAGACGTGAACAGCGGTTGAAAGGAATGGCCAAGGTGTAGATTTAACTGGAAGAGACCTCAGTGAAGGATTTGAGGGCGGGACGTGTTTGCAGCGTTTCATTGAGTTTTAAGAGCTTGATGTTTGGGTTCAGATCAGGCTCCGGCACAAAAAGGCGCAGTATCCCTGGACAACATTATGTAGACTAGTTCTGTTCACTCATCTGTCAAATGGGCGTAGGAATATTTGTCTCATAGGGTTGTTCTGAGGTAGAACAAGATAGCACTTGTGAAGATGGAGCCCAGACTATAATACCCCAGCAGGGGTTTAGTATCCCTGCTGCCAACATTACCAAGGTTTTTAGATATTCCACTCGGTCCTCCCTACCAGGCCATCAGTTAGGCACTACCACCCCTATGGAAGCACAATTAAAAACCTCACTTGCAGAGAGGTAAAGTGGTTTACTCGCTGGTGCATGAGTTGAGTTTCAAAACAAGGTGTATTTTATTCCTCATCTCATGATCTTTATAATATACATTCCCTTCTACCTACACCCATTGGGTTTTCTCTGGCACAATGACTTGTCTTATATATGTCCTAGGAAGCAATTTGTTGTATATTTTGATAATAAAACAATTTGACCTATTTTTCTTGGTCACAAGGCATAATCGAGGCTTCTAGTTTCTTCCTGATTCCTGCAGTGTTGTCTCACTCCAAAGTGACCCTGGTTAAATTTTAGAACAGGTCCAGCTCACTGGGCACTTGATCCAAGAGTGGGTTCCAGCGAATGGAAATGTGGCTCCCAGCCCAGGTTGAAACAAAACCAGTCCAGTGAAGTAAAAAGCAGAAGGAAATCACACCAGAGACCGCATTTCTGAACTGAAAACTTGCCCTGGAATTTCAGCATGGAAGCCAAAGAATCCCTGAAAGGAACATATTCCAGAGTTATGGGCCAGAATTTTCCTGTCCAGTGTGAATAAAGTCTGGGTGATAACAGCATATTCAGAGATCGTTGATTATTGTGGCTCAGCAAAGCGGTGGTTCAACTTTCAGAAGGAAGATGAGCTTCAGCTGAAGGGAACAGGCAGGGTACAGATCTGATAGGAAAAGACACTTCATTGGAGGATTTGTGAGGGGTGGGGTGTAGGGAAGGGGTACCACCCACAGCTAAGTAAGTTTTCTCTCACCATTCTCTAAACGTGTCATTCCCTACATCCTCCAGTCTGTCTTTCTATTTATTCTTAGTTGCTCAAATCCTGTTCATTGTCCCACCTTGGATTCCCTGAATTTCCCCCTTAGAGAATCACACTGTGGAGATAAAGAGGAAGTTTTTAAATCTATTACTTTTGCCTTATTTTGAACTAGAAGGTAAATAGCTTATCTGGTCATGCACTTTGCTAGTGGGAGAGCCAGGAATTGAATTCTGGTCTCTTGATTCCCAGGTCAAGACTCTGTTCACCGCATTTAAGTTAAAACACATTTCTTAGGAAAAGAGCCTCTTAAGGAACTATAACTAAGGGAGACTAAACAAAAAGATAAACATCCTAAAACACTTGCATTCCTTTTTTTCTGAACTTCTGGATTCTCTGATCACAAGTTGCTAAAAATATAGGAAAATAGGTAAACTGGCATCAACATTTTCCTGTGCCAATAAATATTTTAATCCCAAAATCAATTTTAATGCTGGACCAGTATTTCAAGCTTTGTATATAACACTAAATTTTGTTTACCCAATCTCCTATTATTAGACTTAGTCATTTTTAATTTTTTCAAAGGCATACATGGACAGTAATTTTGTAGGAAACAATTGTTTACATTCAGTATGAAAAGTTCTGTGTGACCATTTCAGAATTATAAATGGACAAATGGATATTGGTCCATATGTTGTTTTCTAAATCTTCCAGAGTCAGATTGGTCAAAGGGCCATTTTCTTGGTAGAGAATTCTAAGAGCTGCTCTCTTAGACAGATTTGTCATGATTTCATCTCTCAGTCTTCCTTACTCAGCTCTGGTATCTCCACTCTTGGCTCTTTCTCAAAAGTATCTGAAAATGAACAAATCCCGGGTGAGTTGTTTAGGAATTATTCTCCCACATTCTACAGTAGATTTCAAAGAAGCATATAGTGGTTTGTACATTCAGATAAAATAGTAGAAATATGTAAAACAACATCAGAAACAAGAGTATCAGATCAACATTGGAAAAGTTGACATAAGTAAACAGAAATCATGTGTTTCTATAGATTTATTCAAGTTGTGACAGAAAGGCCCAAACAACATGAGACAGGTCTTACATTGGCCATTACTATGGTTTTCCTGTCATTTATATATGCACATCTACTTAGATGATTCGTCTTGCATTGGCTGTTAGTATGGTTTTCCTGTCATTTATATGTGAATATTAACTTAGGTGATCTCTGAATAAGTGACACAGTGGCCAGTCTTGCCAAAAAGAGCTGTGACAGAGATACAATGGGTTTCCTGTGACTTTTACACATAGACAAAACACAGTACAGTGATCAAAACAGGGGAATTAACATAATGCAGTAGTATTATCTGTCTTACTCAAATTTTGCTGGTTGTCTCACTAATGTCTTTCAGTCCCGGGATACCACCTAGGATCCCACATTGCATTTGATTATGTCTCCTTAGCCTCCTGCAATATAGGTCAATCTTTGTCTCTCGTGACCTTGACACTACTGGTCACTTATTTTGTAGGGCTCATTCTAGCCCTTGCTTTTCCTTATTTATAACTGCTTTGTCAATTCATAGAGATCTTCCTTATTACTTATGCCTTCAGATACTGCTTTTGATCGCCACTCTCTCTTCTCTGTCCTCTGAGCTTCAGAACCAACTCTCCAGCTGCCCACTGCTGTGCATCTCTAATTGTCTTCTCCCAGACACCTCAGGCACAGCATCCTGAACAGCAAGCAGTGCATTGACTTTCTATGCTCATCTTTTTTCCCCCTTAACCTCAGCATTGATGAATGTGGGAGATTTTTCTGCCCTAACTCAACATCCTCTGCATGTCAAAGAATTCACCCAGGAGAGAGACATGATGTGTGTAATAAATGTGGTGGAACATTCACGATGAAGTCAAACCACAAGGAACATAAGAAAATGCACACAAAGGAGAATTTTTATGAGTGTCATGAAGATGGGCAGGCAAAATCTCATGGCTCCTTGAACATCAGGACTGCATGGGAGAGACCACGTGAATGTAACAAATGTGGGAGAACCTACTGCCCGAAGACAGGCCTCACTCACCATCAGAGAACACACACAGGAAAGAGACCCTATGAGTATAGTGAATGTGGGAAAACCTTCTCCCAGAAGCTCTTCTTCATTTGAACATCGGCGAACTCACGCTGGGGAGAAACCGTTTGGAGGTAATGAGTGTGGGAAGTCCTTCTGCCATCAGTCAGCCTTCAGAGTGCATCAGAGAATCTCTACAGGGGAGAAACACTGTGAATGTAACGAGTGTGGGAAAACCTGCCATTGGGCATGGACTCATGAACATCAGAAGATACACACAGGGAAAACGCTGTGACTGTAGTAGATGTGAGGAAACGTTTTGCCACAAATCAAACTTCCTTTTACATCAGAAAACTCACAAAGAGTTAATTCCAAGAAAACGAGGGCCAATAAAACAACAAATCAAATAATTTATACAAGGCCAAAACCCTATGAATAAGCATAAAGGAGTAAAATCTTATAAATAATTTACGTGCGACATTTTTCTGCCATAAACCAACCCTCATAGCAGAGAACTCACATGAGAGAAAAAGCATGTTTAATAAATGTGGTATAACAATGTGAACTATGAAAACATTCACCAATTCCAACATTATGCCAGGTGTGCCTCCCTTTTAAAATAATCGGACAAACATTAGTTGATTCCTCTCCACATGGTTACTTGAAAGTATATGTTACTTACGAGGTATGACCATCTAACCTCACTTCATTCCAAATCACCCATTGTTCCTGTGATAATTAAGTCATTTACAATTGCCCAATATGTGGTGTTTTAAATCCTCAGATTGGACAGGCTGGCTTTTGTTTTCTAACTCTTGCCTCCACTGCCTTCTAGTAACAGACTCTACTCCCTTTCCCTGCAGAGGTGGCTTAAATTTAAGAGGACTGACATGGTGCTGCGTCCTCCTGGTCCCGCAGTGGGTATGCCACGGGTGAGCATCAGATGAAGCTCAGCTAACGAAGGCCCTTCCCGAGACCTTTATAACGGGAGAGGGAGCCACGGGGTAGCTAATAGGCGATCCTGAAACTCCCACAGCCAAGTCAGGAAAACGGCAACTGAAGTCGGAAACGGTGCAGAGATAAGCAGGTCTGAACACAGAGAACGCTGATGGTGTTCAAATCCAGAAAGTGTGTGTCCCCCTGGTGTTAGCTGTCTCTGATACCCACTTGCTCTTGTTCTGTCAGTGTGTGATTGCGTCACCTGACAGGTTCTCAAAAAGTGTTTAGAATTTCCTAATATGTTCACAGAGGTGTCCTTTAGAATTCACTTACCAAATTCTGATGCAAAAAGGCCTCTGTAATGCCAATTAGAATTGTGTTCATGTAAATGTGTAGTTAGGCAGGAAATGTTAATTAAGTTAGTGGGAAATGTTTTCCCTTAAAATCTTGGTTTCCATGAATGGGAATTCCCCCAAACCCATTCCTGGCTTTTCTGCCACATTTTGCGTTCTTCCCAAGGGAAGATGAAGTGGATTTATCTAATTGGTAAAATTGGCATATGTATGAATATAAATGTATATATGTGTGTATATGTATCATACCTATAAATATATACATATATGTAAATGTACATGTGTATGTGTACTAGTCTTGCTTTTTTCCTGTAAAACATTCATAGTCGCTTCAAAGGTTTGGTTGCTAAAGTGAATGGAATTTTATTTTTCACTTTATAACTGTGTTCTTTATTGATGAAATTAAAATAGTTTTTGTACCAAATTTGTCTACATTTATCTCTTCGTTTTAATACTTTTTGCTTGTTCTTGTAAAATTCATTGTTTAAATAAATGAAACTGGTGGGTTGTTCTGTATTTTTCTAATATTTTTGTGCATTAAAGGCCTGTATACTAGCTGTCTTTTCAGCTGTTTTATATAATTATAAGAAAAAAATCTTGTGCCTCCTCACTTGCTTTGGGTTGTGTGGCAAAACAGGATTCTGCTTATTACTGTATTGTTTTTCTTTAATATTGCACAGATGGAAAGGCTATGTGTTCAGAAGAATGTTTTTTTGAAATGTGATGAAAAGTGAATATAGTCACTTCTAACATAAAACCTGATACAAAAAGGTTACATTTATAGAAGCAAATTCGTTTCTCATGTAAGTATTTTGAAAATGTTTTTAGGTTTATAAAAATTTAATATTTAATGCCTTATCTAGTCTTTTATATTTTTTCTTCCAACTGTAGAAAACAAAGAATATATAATAAATATTTTTTACTAACCCCCCTAAATGTAAACCCACAAATCCAGGAAATTCAGTGAACCCCAAGCAGGATAGAAACAACCACAAGGTACATCAAAATCAAATTGCAAGACACAGTAAAAGCAAAACCAATTTAGTAAGAGAAAATCTGAAAAGTTGCCAAAGAAAAAAGACAGTACATGCAGGGTGTATTAGTTTCCTTGGGCTGTCGTAACAGCACCACAGGCTGGGTAGTTTAGAACAACAGAAATCTTTTGTACTATGGTTCAAAAGGCTGGAGGTCTGAGAACAAGGTGTTGGCAGAGCAACGCTTCCTTCTGATGGGCCAAGGAAGAACCTGTTCTAGTCCTCTCCCCTACCTCTCGTAGAGCCATGGCTTGTGGAAGCGTAACTCCAGTCTTCACGTGGCATTCTCATGTGTACTTGTCTTTCCAAATTTCCTCTTTTTATAAGGATACTAGTCATACTGGATCAGGGGGACATCCTACTCCAATATGCCCTCATCTTAAGTAATTATATCAGCTATAACCTATTTCCAAATAAGGTCACATCCTGAGGTAGTGGGGGTTAGGACTTTAATCAGTTACAGGGGAGACACAAGTCAACCCATAACACAAGAGTAAAATGTATTAGTTATCTATTGGTGTGCAACAAATCATCCCAAAATTTAGCAACTTGAAGACTTCAATAAACACTTATTATCTCAGTTGCTGTGTTAGTGCCTTGATCTTAGACTTCCAGCCTCCAGAACTGTGAGAAGTAAATAGACAGCTTTGTAAGCTACCTAGTCTGTGGTATTTTGTTACAGCGGCCCCGATGGACTAAGACAACTGCTTCTCTACCTCTACCCTCCATATTTCACACAAGAATGTTCTTTGTGACTTACCCTCACCTGAAAAATGGAAGGGAAGGAAATTCTGGGGAACATAGCTCAGCCAATAACAATCGTGTGTGTGCGCACACGCGTGTGTGTGCACACACGCGTGTGTGTTTACACATACATTTTTTTGCGTAAATGACAATTACGTGTTTTCTTAAACCGTGCCCCAATTTATTGTTTGAATTTTTAAAGTTGTGTTTCAACCAATTCATTATGTGGTTTTAATATTAAAATTTCCTGCTTAAACTTTTCAATAAGAGAATGTTTTGAATAGCCTAACTTTTGCATAATGGCTACCCTTTTATCCTGTCTTTTTTATATAATTGGAGACTTATGGCTTAGAACTAGTGATAGCCCCTAGGAAACATGGCAACAGATGTAGAAGGAAGAATGTAAAGAATCTTATTGGGATGCAATTTTCTATTGAGTCTGCTGGTGGCAACTTTGGAATACTATACTGTTCAGAACAAGCTATCTAAATAAGCTTCTGTCCAAATAAGCTTCTTCCTTTTGTTTTCCTTATGGACCTCAGAATTAGCCACATGACCCTGATAGGAGCCATGGTGGAAAGTCTTAGTACACTTGAAACACATAAAATAGTTCCTTTTAAAATTTTACTCTAACCAGTATAATTTAAGGACCAAAATTAGGAGTAAGAGGTCTAGTGCACAATTTTTTCTTTATCCCAATAACAATTTCAATTTCCATGGTTGTATCGATAACATTTTTTTGTACTCATTTTAAAACCTATTTCAGTTGCATTGTCAACTCATATATAATTTGGAACCTCTAATGTATCATTTACAAAAAGTGAACCATAAAGATGAAAGCAGGCAAGAGGGGCCATGTCTGGGGATTGTACAACAATTTAGCTCTGTTAACATCTGGGAAATCAGCAAAAGCAGAAAGATGTGAGAATGACCCCCAGAGAAGGAACTGAATATCGTCTTCTATCACTTTCGATGGATTGAGGCCAGCCCTAAAGAAATCTGTAAGACTGTGCCTATCCTACTTGGCTGAACAGGGCTAAGTTGCCACCGATGATTACGGGATAAGATTCAGGAAAGTATAATTAGATTTCTGACACAAGGCCTGAATGTATTCAACATTACATACCAGTGTTGGCATGTACTACGAAACTTAGCATTTATTAAAACAAGCAGGGAATCAACTTACTACGAATAAGGCTACACTGCAAGTTACAGAGCCTCCATGTCCTGAATCTAAGTCCCAGGACTGTTGTCGTTTCTTCATCTCCTTTTGGTTCTCTACGTACATGTAAGAATTGTGCTAACTCTTCAGGCAGGCTGGGCATCTCAGAACCACGTCCATTCGGACAAGGCAGCAGAAACCATCTTCTCACCCACTGACCCTTGACTTTTAGATTCCTTGCATCTGCCCTCTTCACTCTTTATACTTCAGCTTTTTGCATCATGATTATCTTTGTTTTTCGTTATTCACTAGCAAAGATTCTTCTTCCTTAATAGTCCTAATTCGTAATTCCAAAAAGATAGCTTTTGTTTTCCTGAGTTACACTTTGATTGGGGTTGAGTCATCCCTCTACAGAAGTTTACAACTTTAGAGAGCTACCTCTAGGGTGATTTTATTCATCCAGTAAAAATAGATTATGAACAGACAGCAAAATGAATGTATTCTTTTCATTAGTCTTCCAGCTCCCTCTTAACCAGCTTCTCACAATAGGAACTGCCTTATCCAATTTCAATATGTGGAATATGTTTAGTCATTTTTGCTCAAAGAATCAAGTAAATGCAATGTAGAAAGTACCTTTCTGATCATATATCCCTGTTTCTTCAACATACATGTATTTATATTTCTAAAATAGTCCATACAGGATGAATTCATGCAGAAGAATTGGGCTTTGACTAAAAACCTTTCCACATTAATCTCTTTGGTATAATTTCTAATTTCTAGTAAAAAGTCAGTGATTTTTTTATAAATGCCTTTTTGTATCTTCCATATATTTTTAGGGTTTCTTTTTATCATGAGTTTTCTGATGTCGAGCAAGTTTTGAGTTTATGTAAAAAGCTTTTCCACATTGGTTACATACAAAGCGTTTCTCTCCAGTATGGATTTTCTTGTGTCTATTAAGATTTGAATGATTGTTAAAACTCTTTTGACACTCATTACATTTATAGGGTTTCTCTTTACTATGAATTTTTTTATGCCCATTAAGCTCTGAACAAAAGCGAAAGGTCTTCTCACATTCATTACATTTAAAGGGTTTCTCGTCAGAATGAAGTTTTCGGTGTTTAATAAGGTTTGAATGATGTCTAAAGGCTTTTTCACAAACATTACATTGGTAGGGTCTTTCCCCAGTATGAGTTCTTTGGTGTCGAGTTAGATCTGAGAAACGGACGAAAGTCTTTTTACAATTAGTGCATATAAACAGTTTCTCTCCAGTATGGATTTGTTGATGGCGATGAAGATCTACGAGCTGCTGAAAGGTTTTTTTACATTCATTACATGAAAAGGAATTCTCTCCTGTGTGAATTTTTTGATGTTTATTAAGATTGGAAGTGCTTTTAAAGGATTTTCCACAATCATTACATGTGTAGGGTCTGTCTTCAGTATGAACTCTTTGATGTATGATAAATTTTGTATATGGATTGAAGTCCTTTTTGCAGTAATTACATGTGTAGTATTTTTTCCTAACATGAGTTCTCTGGTGTTGATTTCTTTCTGAGAAACTGGGAAAGGCCCTGGCGCAAACTTTACAGGCAAAGACTCTCTTCTGAGTATGAATTTTTTGATGCCAAATCAAGTTGGGTGTCTTGCCAACATGAAACTTCTGATGTGTATTAAAGGATGAGAGAAACCTAAAGACCTTCTGACACACATCACATTTGTATGGTTTCAGTTCATTGTGCATGTTCTGGGGTTGCATAAACTTCGAAGCTCTGTCAAAGGTTTTGCCACATTGGCTGCATTCAAAACGTTGATCTAGAATATATGGTCTTTGGAGTGTTGCGAATGATGAACGATGCCTGAAAGCCTTTGCATTTCCACCATGTCTGTGGGCTTTCACTACCTTGTGAATTCTCTGATGTCCAATGAGTTGTGAGATGCAGCTGAAAACTATGCTGCAGTCCTCACATTCATACCACTGGACGGAAGTACCAAGTTTTTGATCCTTAGCGCGGTGAGAGCTGTGTTTGAAGGTATTCACAGGCTCATTAAGGGCATGATAATTCACCAGTGCTGGCTGACATGCTATTAGGAAAACAATATGAGAAAAAGATAAAATTAAATCTGAACATCACAACAAACATCGAGATAACGAGTAAGTGGGTTGAGGGCAGAGAAGGGTTCAGGGGCCAGGGACTTGAGAGGGGTAGTATGAGAAGTAGGCGTTTGTAGGGATGAGGAATGAGAAAGAAGTGTTCGCCAAATAGTGTACAAGAATAATTTAAGTGATCAACATGTAGCCAAGGAAAATTTTTCTTTAAATTTGAAAGACTTATATTTGTGACTGCAAAAAACAAAAACAAAAAAAAAACTGACATTGAAATTTTATTACCAAAACAGAAAAGCTTAAAGAGTCTGCAAAGAATCCCATGAAAGTGCCCAGTATGGACTGAAGTTTTATTTTCATTAAGGTCCTTTAAAAATCTCTGTATAGAGATAACAATTTGTGAAAGTGATTATACCTTAACTGTTTTTCCTTTAAACAGAAAAATTGGGGAAATTTAAATTAGTAAATATAAATCTGAGCAATTTTACTGATATTTCATATTTTAATGTATGACAGGGTCATTATTCATTATTGATTGGGTCAGTGATCTATTTGTATAGTTGAATTATATTTGTTTTGTTTGTTATTGCTGAGATCACCAAGAATAATCATACACACACACACACACACACACACACACACAGATATGTATATCTATCTCTATATATCTATATCTACCTATCTATATATATCTCTTTGTTAATTTGTGTAAATATATTCTAGTCATAGATTTTCAGACATGAAAGGGAGTACCCAGTACATACACACACACACAAATACACACAGCCCACAAGCACACAAGGGTAGATTGTTATATTGCATGGACACACCATTATTTTTTAATATCTTGATAACCCCAGGCTCTATCAAACTTATGACCCCATAGTTTGACCAAAAGGTAAGTTCTAGCATTTATTTTTTTGGTAATAAATAAATCTAAATAAAAAGTCGGTTAATTGTTAGGAAAAATTAATTTTGGGCATTTCTATAGAACACATAAAATATTACAGATTTTTCTTATGTATTAACCTACCATTGATAAGATGGAGAACTAGTCTAGGTACCTATGACCTCCATCATTCTAGACCTTGAAATGCTACTGAAGTGATTGAAAAATATATGAATACAGATAAATAGTTTAAAATATACATAGATTTTTCTAAAAGATAAAGACACTGCAACATCAAACAGAATCAAATGGTAATAAAAAAAGAGCAAAGAGGAAATAACATGTTTTGAAGATATGTTTCAATGAACTTCACATTTATAGAAAAATTTTAGAGCCAAAGACAGAACAATAACATGGAAAACCTATTTGGAAAACTCAAAAATAAAGGGACTGAAGAAATGGAATATATAATTCAAGACTTAGTAGGAGGATGAAAAGTATCAGCATCTACTAAATAAAAGTCCTATAAAAAAACGTTCAGATGGCTTATGAACAGCTGGAATATTCTCTCTGAAAGAGAGTATAAAGGGAGAAGGAAAGACCAGAAAAAATATTTAAAGAAATAACAGCGCAAAATTTTCCAAACATAATGAAAACTATAAACTCACAGACACCGAAGCCCAACAAACTCCAAGCATAAGGAACATAAAGAGAATTACACCACGGCACATCACAGTCAAGTTGTTTATAATCAATGATGAAAACTGTAAAATCAACCAGAGGAAGAAAAGACATTGTATATATGGAACAAAGTGAGTACGACACCAGATTCCTCACTTAACACAGTGAGGAGAAAAAAAACAACAACTTTAATGTGCTAAAAAAAAAGCAACACAACAAAAACCTATCAACCAGAATTCTGTGCCCAGCAAAACTCTTGAAAAATGAAGGGTGGGGGGGAGACAGTTTAAGACATAGAAAAGCTGAAAGAATTCATCACCAGCAGACTCACACTACAAGTAATTTTAAAAGAAGTCCCTTGAGGTAGAAGGTAAAGGGTACCAGATGAAGTCTGGATCTATGCAAAGTAAGAAAGAACATCTGATATTGTAACGACACAGTAAATATGAAAGGTTTTTAAAAATTATTTTCTCTTTAAGAGAGTATTGGGTGATTAAACACAAACAATAACAAAGCATTGTGGGGCTTAAAACATGTAAAATGCATGACAAGAATAGCATAAAGACCAGGTGAAGATAAATGCTAGTGTAAGAACTACAGTATTAAAGATGCATGCTGTCTTTCTGCATCCTATCAAAAGTTTTGCCTCAAAAATTGGGGCAAAAAATGTATGCCTTATACATGGCAAAATACAGCAAATCAAAGTAAGCAAAAGAAATAATAAAAATCAAAGCAGGAATTAATAAAATAGAAAACAAGAAATCAATACAAAAAAAAACAATAAAACAAAAAGTTGGTTCTTTATGAAGATCTGTAAAATTGATAAATTTTGCCAGACTGATGGGGGAAAAAAGAGAAGACACAAATTACCAATGTTAGGAATGAAACAGGTTATGTAACTACAGATTCTATAGCCATTAAAATAGTAAGGGAATATTATGAACATACATAGACAGCTGTTTTTTGTGTGTGTTTTTTTTTAATAAAGGTGCAAGGGCAATGGGAATGTTTTGTGAAACAATGTATAATATGTCTTGTGATCCAGAGAAATTATTACACAAATTCTCAAGAAAACACGTGAGAATTTGGTCAGAAAGAGTTGTGGAGACTTGGCCATTGTTCAGGGAAAAGTTTCCAAAGTTAAATGTGGCAGACACATACTATAGAATACTATACTGTATTAAGAAGTAAGACGTGTTTATATGTTGTAATATGTAAAGATCTCAGCCCTAGAGATAAAAATAGAAAGATAAGAAATGAGATTCTTATGGCATGCCATTTAAATTAAAATGCATTCATATGTATAAACCATGTATATTTTATCATTGATATATGCATAGTTAACAGCATAGAAAAGGTATTAGGTGGGCTGTCACAGGGTGGGGAGGAGAGCAAGGGACTTCAAATTAAGGGACTGCAAAATAATGACGGAGTCTCGACTAGGGCAACAGGGACAGCCAGGTAGCAGCCGAACAAGTGAGGGCCTCAGGTCCCTCTAGCTGAGTTCCAGCTCTCTCACCCCCACATTGCCAACCACGGACAGTCTAATGTGCTGTACTCAGATAGGTGTATATTTATGTAGGAAACACAGAACAGAACAAAGCAAACGGATTGGCTTCCTAAAACCACAAGGCGGTGGAAAGAGTAGGAAAACGCACTAGTGAGTACAACTTGATTTTTTAAAAAAAAATGCAGAAGCACTCAAAGAAATGAAAGGCTAAGGAAGAGAGACAAATACAGTAATGGAATAAAAGAAAAAGCTCAGAAGATGACTCATCTGTATAGATGAACTAGCTTCAAGGTGGGAGAGGCATTTGGGCCAGACTATTACGTTTTTAAAGAATAAGAGGGGCTCAGGTTTACTTGGAATTCTTATGAACAATTCTTATAAGACCTTTGAACTTCTTCCTGGATTCTGGGACCACTTTCCAATATGCCGACACCATTTTATTCTGCTCTTTATATCTAATAATGTCCCAAACTAAAATCGCTCTCTTTTCATGCTTTGACTTTCAGAACTCTTTTCATGAGCTGCCTTCTGCTTTGTGCACTGAAACTTAAATAAGTCTCCGTGAAACTCCTACATAATCGTTGCAATTTTTACCTTCTGTTAATGGTGGGTGTATCATCTCTCTCCAAGTAGCTAGTAAATTTTATTGCTTTTCTGGTTTGTTATTTAATGTCTAATTAACCTATTATCTAATCTAGAAGGAAAAAAAATCTTTCTCCATAACTTTCTTTAAAGGCTTTTTTGGTGACACTTTTCTGAGCTAATCCACTCACTCTAATCACTGATAAATTATTTGACCAGTTCAGCTACTCCTCTTTCTGTCCCTTCCTGTGGCAATATGCATTTCAAAAATGTACCCGTTCAGTAGTTAGTGTCCTAAGACTATTAAAAAAAGGGGTACAGGGAGAGTGATGAATGTGGGGTAAAAATAAGATTTCTTTGGAGGCTTATGGGAGGGCTCCTCTCCTGGTACCTCCGGGGTCAGGCTTCTCTGACCAGGGGGGATGTGAGCAGAGATGGCTTCCACCTGCGTGTTGCTTGACAGTTACCTGGGCACGGAGGACTTGTCACCTCCCTCTCCAGCATGCTGGGCGGTTCCCCTTGCTTCAAAGAAGATATCACTTCTGCCTTGTAAGACCAGTGTCCTAAGAAAAATAAGTGACCTTGACCATTACAGAACTTAGACCCACACTTTTGATATTGAATCTCACCTCAAAATCTCTCAGGAACCTCCGTAACACCGGTTTTGTTTAAAAGGGGGGAAAAAAAAGACCCTCTCCATTTCAGCCATTCCTCAGATGTTTCCTGGGAAAAGAATGGCCTGACAAGTACAGTTTTGAAGGAAGCTGTGACGGTTTGGAAGACAGTGGGGAATATAAAACTTGGGTTGTCACCAGATAAGGATGCCCTTTCCTGACATCACACGGCTCCAACACCTTGCTGAGGAATATTGAGTCGAAATTCACTCAGGCACTTTCAAGGACTCTGCAGAGAATTCACACCAAAGGAAAACTTCGGCCATGGCTAGTGTCAAACTAACAAGGAAGGGTCTCCTTACCCAGAGACACGAGGTAATCACAGTTGTCCAGCATCACGTCCTTATACAGCTGCCTCCCTCCAGGGCTCAGATGAGCCCACTGGTCCGGAGAAAAGACCACAGCCATGTCTCTGAATTTCACTGAGTCCTGAAATAACAACGGATACTTCTTATGTGTTGATGCTTCCAGGGGGCCCTCGGGAGGTATCTTCCAAGTTGGGCAGAATCAGGAAGGAAACAGAGTATAAGGGTGTGTTAAAATATGATGCCAAAAGCTCTAATGTAAAGCGGAAACTAAAAAATAGACTCTGCCCTTGTAGCGTCCAGGAAGGCAAAATTACCTATCCTGATTTAGGGAAAAAAAAAAATGGTAACAGCTGAAGAAACACACATTTGGTGTATGTGCTCAGCAGAGGAGGCAATGGGGTGAAGCTGCATCCATGGATTATGACTGAAGGCCTCCAAGTTGGAACCCCACCCAGGAGGAATGCTAAGGGTCCTCCTCCCGCCTGGCTGCTTGAAATGAAACATCTCTGTCTTTGAGCCTCAAGCCTGCCAGACTTCAGACTGGAACGCACACCATTGGCTCTCAGGCTTTCAGACTCAGACTAGAGCTACGCCATCATCTCTCCTGCGTCTCCAGCTTGTTGACTATAGATCTCGGGGTTTCTCAGCCTCCATAGTGATGTGAAACAATTTCTCATACTAAATCGTGTGTGTGCGTGTGCGTATGCTGTTGGTGTTCTGTTTCTCTGGAGAACCCCAATTAATACAATCATTTGTTAACTTCCACACAGTGCATATTGATAAAGACTGCAACTAGATAGATGTGTTCAAAAATGAAGTCAGCTTGAACTGGACCACTTTGGGTTCCAGTGATAATGGAGTAGTTGCCCTGAGTTACTAAAAAAGCTAGATAAACATACAAATCACTGTTTTTATGCACTGGGAAGCAACTTGTCCAGGGCTGTGACCCTGGAATTCTCCTTGATGGCATTTCTAGAGACACAGTGCAGGGACGTGAAGCCCAAGCAGAGAACAGCGGTCTTGCTAGATGGAGGGAGAGGATATCAGAGTTTGGAGCTTCCTTCCAACACAGCTTGGATTTGGAGGGCAGAAAGCTAGGAAAGAGCCCTAAACACCTGTATGAAAGTTTTCCGTGGGTCCTGGCTGATGTTGAACTGTGTCTGCATAGGACCCAACTTGGGAGGACCGCCTCTGGGATCCTGAGTCAAACAGAAGCCTTTGGAGGTCACCGCGCTGGTAGGAAAGCAGGACTCCAGCCTAGCCAGAGGGGAGAATGGAGTGGCTGGGCTTAGCTCAGGCCACGCACCTAGAATTCTATACCCAGCGCAGACGTCCTTTCAAAATGAAGGCAGAGATATACATTGATTTAGACTTGAAAAAACTGAGTGACTTTTCTCTTCCAGAAGAAATAAAAAGTTTTGATAAATTTGTACTGGTCTGTATGGACTCATAACAGTCCCCCCAAAAAGGTACACTGAAGTCCTAACCCCCAGTACTTCAGAATGGACCCTACTTAAAAATAGGGGGAAGGGTTTTTGTTTGTTTGTTTGTTTTACAGAAGAAACCAAGTTAAAGTGAGATTATTAGGGTGGGCCCTAAGCATATGACTTATAAAGGGGAAGTTTGGACACAGAGGCAGATACGCGCAGAGGAACAACCATGTGAGAGACACAGAGAAGGCCATGTGCAGAGGAAGCAGAGGTGGGGGCGATGCACCTGCAAACCGAGGAATGCTGGGAGGGCCAGCAAACCCCCAGGAGCTAGGACAGGGGCCGCAGTTAGAGTCTCCCTCACAGCCCGAAAGAGAAAAACATTTTTAGGCCCTGTACATTGGAATTTTAGGAAGAAAATCATAACTAAACAATTCACCTGCGATATTACCCTTAGAAATGAAAGGGCCATTTTCTCCTCCTGTGGCTTCTCTTCTCAGAAGAAAGCAAACTTCTGAGAAATCACACCTTAAAATCCAGGACAGAAGTATGTGAGACAATGCACCCCAACCGCCCACCCCCGCCCCAAATCACTACCCCCTCAAGCGCACACACACACACAGGAGAAACCAGGGAGACACAGCAGCCTCCCAGCCTTGACCTTCAGGTTCCCAGCTCCTCCTGAGCCCACAGGCGATGCTGCTGTAGCAGCTGGGATTTCAGGTATATGGGGGCCTCTCCCCAGATCTGCCCTGGAACCCCCCCACCCCACCTCGCTACCCGGTGGAACAGAGCACGAACTCACCCCGTCACCAAGGCCGGCAAGCCCAGCATGCAGCTGAGCCCGCTTATATGGAGCCCACATCATCACATGCAAAATCTTCTCCTTCCCCAATCAACACCAGCCACTGCGTGCAGCCTCTCAGCCCTCAGTGCTGAGTGTGGTAGGAACAGGAAGGCTTAGGGGATGCAGGGTTGCCTGGTCAAAAGGATTAGGCTGAAAATCCCTGAGTGCTCTTTATTCATGCCTCCTGTCTACCCCAATCATGAGGTCATAGAAACGCACCCCAGAGGGGCTTTTGGCATACTTCACACTTGAATCTTTGAAATGAGGGGTGGAAGTGTGCGGTAGGTAGAATGGTAACCGCTCAAAGAGTCCCCGTCCTAATTCCCCGAACCTGGGGCTATTTACTTTACATGACAAAAGGGCCATTGCAGGTGTAAACCAAGGATCCTGAGATGAGGGGATTGCCCTGAATGGTCAGGGTGGGCCAGGTGTGATCCAAAGGGCCCTTCTGAGGGGGCGGCAGGGACTTCAGGCGATGAAAGAGCCCAAAAGCCAAGGACCAGAAGCTTAAGAAGGCAAGGAAACCTGGTCTCACAGAGGTGTCCAAACTTTTGGCGTCTCTGGGCCACACTGGAAGAAGAGTTGTCTTGGGCCACATGTTAAATAATACATTGTAACACATAATCAAAGAAAATCTCATAATATTTTAATTGACGATTTTGTGTTGGGCTGCGTCCATAGCCACCGCGGGCCACGGATTGCACACCCTTGCAACTGCCAGAAGGCACACAGTCCTACCATTGATTTTAGCCACATACGACCCACTTCAGAATTCTGACCTCCAGAACTGTCAGGGAACGAACGGATTTGTGTTTTTTTAAGGCACTCAGTTTGTGGGACTGTGTTACAGCAGCCATGAGGACCGATTGGTTCAGATGAGGCGGACAGAGTGTGGATGGCAGGGGCAGCGGCCGTGAAGGAGGCATGTCAGGTCCAGACACTCACTTGTGCGCAAGGGCCAGCCCGGACGACCAAATGCTGTAGCAGGAAGAAGCCCAGCAGAGGGAGACGCTCCGGGCAGAGGGCAGCCGGGCCCAGCGGACAGCACCCGGGCCTGAGTCATACCCGTCTGCTCCTCTGCTTCCTGTTCAGCCTTCACGAAGGGAACACTTAATTCCAAGTGGATCAAGTTGCATTTTATTACAGTAGGTAATATGACAGCTTGTATCAGAAATTTATTGGAAATAAATCCACGTTCCTCATCTCTGTGTTTATCAGCATGAGATTTTTACATATTCCAATAGAAAACAAGAAGTAAATCCTTTCCCTACTGGAAGAGTTCAAGATAGAGACATTGGAGGTGGAGATGAGGTTGCAAATGGAGGGTCAAAGGTCAAATTGTGAGGGGCTGCCTGAGGTTATGATCTGAATTTCTGCGAAAGAAGAGAAAACATCACAGGGGAAGGTAGTGGGTGAAATATCGTAAAGGTTATAACAGTTCCTAAAGAGAGTGGAAAAGGGAACGGGAGAGAATAAAATAAAGGAAGTGCTCAGATAAAGTTTGAAGTCTGTGATTCTTACAAATATCCAAGCCATAGATGATCGGGCAGGGATTAGGGCAGAGGCAGGAGGGATAGAGATAATCAAACAAATATTGTAACTCTGACTTAAGAAGTCACAGTGACAGATGAGATGCCGGAGTTGGAGAACACCAAAATGTTGAAGTTGATTCACAGAAATCGACCCACCAACCTGAAGTTTTTCAAATCTTGTAGTATGCTCTTGGTCCTGTAGCTTGGAAGGAAGAACAATGACACTACATGATGCTACTTTCTGATGAGACGTTGGGACATATATCGTAGGTGGCATGCTACAGCTCCCCAGTTCTTTGTAATGAAACTAGAACCTGAAATCCATTCTTCCAAATTCTCAGGCCACCTTTTTCCACTAGAGCAATTTTATTGGATAATAACTTAATAGCTCCTCAAAAAGGTGACCATGGATATCTAATATAAAGGATTTAATGATAAAAAAAATTGAAAGAAAACTGGACATGTGTTTAATGCTGTAATATTTAGATGTTTCAAGATAAATATTAACCAATCTTTCACCAGTATCATTTTTAGTGTATTTAAAACACTGTGCTATTAGATGTAGCAAATGATTTATAAAAGAATAATTAAAACTTGGAAAA
Source organism: Pteronotus mesoamericanus (assembly GCF_021234165.1). Classification (NCBI taxonomy): domain Eukaryota; kingdom Metazoa; phylum Chordata; class Mammalia; order Chiroptera; family Mormoopidae; genus Pteronotus; species Pteronotus mesoamericanus. Next base: position 9,479,970 of record NW_026555105.1, read on the forward strand.
ATTCAACAAAATAATTTTACCTGGAATTCTTTGATAAGGATATCTTTGAATGACCAAAAATTCATAATGGATGCCTTTTTTGTTTCTCCTTAAACAGTGAAGTGCAAATATTAATTTAAGGTTGAAATTGACTTACAGTTAGTGAAAACCCCAAGCAAACATGGAAATATGGAGGGACAGAAGAAGAACATTAGTTTTGGCTTTTTTAAAAAATAAGGGGCCTATTACTCTAACCAGGCTAGTGATGGCCTCTTTGGAATGCCAGCTTTTCAGAACAAGTTTCTTTAGTGTTATATTCAGTTTTCTTTTTCATTTTCTTTCTTGTCATTTGGACTCGAGTGTTGGAATGAAGGACTGATGGAAGCCATCTTGGCCCCTCATTACATATATGACATTTAATTTTCTTTGGCTCTGTATTTTAGGAAACAAAGTAAGGTGACAAAGGAGGTTTGATGCATGTGAGTTTTAAGTCTTTCCTTTGTCTCATTAACTTAGGAATGCATGAGCTACCTCAGGCCAGTAATATCTCTGTTTTCATGAGCGTGTTTTTAATCTCATTTTTATTTTTTCAGCTATTTCTCAAATATATTTCAGTTCTTTTTCAGCCACATGCAGTTATAATTTCAGGTTCTCCTATTTGAATTCATTCCAAGTGGAATGGGTCTGCTATTGAGTATCTGTGTGAACTTTCACTTGGAGAAGCATGTATGCACTCTTTAGGATATTAGCGAATTACGTATGGGAGGCTCATCTGGGAATACAAAACCAAACTTTCTTTGTAGAAGCCTTAGTAATGTCTGAGAGCAGAGTAACAGACAAGAAGGAGTAATTGAGTGTCATATTCCCAAAATTGTCTATGCATCGGGATCAGGTATAAGAGGCTTGTTAAATTACACCCTCTACCTTAGACTGGCCAGGGAAACTTTGTCATTAGTGATTGAAAGAATTTACCCAGCAATGTGTGGTAGGTTCTGAGTTTGTGTCAGAAATCTGCTAGGTAGCAGATACAAGAAAGATTTGTATTTATCAAGCCATTGAGAAATGCAGTGACTTTCAAGTAAAACATTACCATGTTTTGTATGGTATAAAACGTCACCACATTCTGAATAGAATTCTAACAGCCCTATGTTGCAATAAGTCAACATCATTGTTTTTCTCTAAATGTATCTAAGAAGACTGATTACAATTCCACGGGGCCAGATATCACAGATGTTACCACCATTCAGACAAAAAAGTAGAAGCATTTTGTTACCCCCAATTTTCATTTGTATAATATTACACCAATCACACTTTAAGTTTTGGTTTAAAATTTAAGGAGCAAATCAATTACCCTTTTTTGTTTCTGTACTCATATATAGGAATTTTCTTCAATAATTTTAAAAAGTTTTTTTATTTATTAATTTGAGAGAGAGAAAATAAAGGGGAGAGAGAGAGAAGAATGTTGATTTGTTGTTCCACTTATTTATGCATTTATTAGTTGATTCTTGTATGTGCCTTGACTGGGGATCAAACCTGCAACCTTGGAATATTGGGATGATGCTCTAACCTGCTCAGCAACCTGCCAGGGCCTCTCCAATAGTTTTAATCCCAGAAATATAGAGTTCATATCACTTATTTATGTCTACTTGTCATTGCTATCACAACTTCTACAACCCCTGGGTTCTACCAATATTTATATTTTTGTTAATTCGCTCCTGTTTTGTCATTGATCTTTTTTTCCAGAAGACTTTTTAAAATTGAATTTATTGGGGTGATATTGGTTAATAAAATTATAGAGATTTCAGGTATACAGTTCTCTAATACATCATCTGTATATTGTACTGTGTGTTTGCCACCCCCAGTCAAGTCTCCTTCTATCACCATTTACCTCTCCTTTAGCCTCTTCTCTCTCCCCCGACCCCTCTTTCCCTCTGGTCATCACTATCCTGTTGTCTGTGTCTTTGAGGTTTTTTTTTCTTTGCTTAATCTCTTCACCTTTTTCACCCAGCCCCCAACCCCCTTCCACCCTGACTCCACTTCTGGGACTATATCCAAAGAAACCCAGACACTAGAAAGAATATATGTATCCCTATGTTTATTGCAGTGTTATTCACAATAGCCAAGATTTGGTATCATTGATCTTCCCATTTACATTTATTCAGTTGCTAGAAAAATATGTTTGGTTTTTGCTTCATGAAATAAAGCAAATTACAAAAAAAAAATAAGTAAATGTAAGACTCTCTGCCACTAACAAAAAATGTAATTAGCATAGTATCCTGTTATTTGTACTGCATCCTAACCATACATGGATAATGGCTACTCTAGTCTCAAACTGATGGATAAGAAATTGCTAACACAAAACATGATCAGGAAGTATGTTAACAAATAAAGTAGAACTGCTGAGTATAAATACAGTAGGTGGTATAAATAGAAGAATAATACAAAGACAAATAGTAAAATGGAAAGCCTATGAATAATTTAGAAAAATCCAGATTGGGTTTTTTAAAATATTAAAATTAAGACAAATGTAAATGTACTGCTAAGCCTCAGAATAAAAGAAAAAATTAAATGCAGGGGAGAAAATGATCTACAATGCTTGAATACTTTCCAGAAATAATGTGTAAGTCTTGGTGGACAGATTTTTTTTCTTCCAGCACTTTGAAAGTGTCATTTCATTGCTTCTGAGGTCTATCGTTTTTGAAAAGCCAGGTGCAAATTATATTGTTGTTCTTGTGTGTGACAGGTCAGTTTCCTCATGCTCATTTCAAGATTCTCTCTGTCTCTGGCTTTCAACATTTTGATCATGATGTATATAATTTTGGATTTCTCTATTGTTTTTAATGTGTGATTTGTTCAGCTTCTAGTATATGCAGGTTACTGTTTTTCACCAAATTTGGGATATTTCTAGACATTATTTCTTCAAATATTTTTCTTTTTTTTCTTTCCTCTCCTTCTAATACTTCTATTATGCATATATTGGTGAGCCTGATGATATTCGACAGGACTTTGAGGCTCTGTTCATTTTTCTTCATTTGTTTCTTTCTGTTCTTCAGATTAAGAAATCTCTATTGATATATCTTCCCATTTGCTTTCTGTCTGCTTAAATCTACTGTTGAGCTTTTCTAGTGAAATATTCACTTCAGTTAAGGTGCTTTTCAACTTCAGAATTTCCAGTTTGTATAACTTCTATTTCTGTTGATTTCATTCCTTCGTTCGTTTGTTCATTCATTCATTCCTTTCGTTTCCCTGATTAGACCAAGATAATGACGATCAGTGCTTGTGTGGTTTATGGAAACAAACGTGCTTGGCTCCAAATCCCAGATCTACCACTGAGATGCAATTTTACCTTGAAGAAGTTATTTAACCTGTATAATTCCCAGTTTGCTCTCTCAAAAACTGAAGGTGTTGTTACGAGGATTAAATGGTCAGAAGGAAGAGCTTTAGAACTTTGCTACTCAAAATGTGGTGGGGACTAGCGTCATGGGCATCACCAGAGATTGCCAGAAATGCAGAATCTTGGGCCCCACCCACACTGGCTGAAGAAAAACCTACACTTTAACAAGGTTCCCAGGTAACTCTGTGCACATCGCCTAGTACATAATAGATACATGAGCATCCAATCAACATTAGTATTGTTATCACAGACCTCTTTCTTTGGGTATCTCAACTTTCACCAGTCATGGGGTTAGGGCTTAAATCTTTATCTTAACCAATAACTAAAGTAAGGCTCATAGAGGTGAAGTGAGAGTTATATAGCTAGTGGATGGAGTTGCTGAGATTTAAACAGATATTTTACTCCGAATTTTATCGTTTGAATATATGTTTATGCCTAAAACAAAGAAAACATGTCTGCATTATTTTATACTTAACACAGATGTGACCCCCATGCCAAATAATTGTAGAGAAAATATTCAATTAATCTTTCTAGGCGGCGACTGCATTTCGAAGGCACAGGCAGTGAGGGCTCTAAGCCCCTCCTTACCTCTCTAGCCAGTCTGTCCTCAGCTGCCTAAAGTCCACGGCCCAGTCTGAGGTTCAGTTTGTTGCCCAAGTTAGAGGCTCTAGATCAAGCCGTCTGACTCCCAGGCCCTGGTCCGAGAGTCACAGGAAGAAGGTGATGGTTCTCAGAGTACCCTGGACAGCACCGTCTCCAACCTGAGCCCTTTAGGGCTGAGTGAAAGAATCCCTAGAATGATTAGGTGCTAGACGGCTGGCCGCGAAGCAGGTCTGCTATGGTGAACAAAGACAGGATACGTCACCACGTCCAGGGGCCACCAAATACTATGTGACAGTAGAAGCTGTAGGCAAACCTTGAGAGGGGAAGGGGTCAGCCAAGGCAAAGGGGAACGGGTAAGGGACAGGTTCGATAGGGCAATAAACTGTATTGTAGAGTATTTGAAAATTTGCTCTTGGAATAATAGCTCACCACCTCCTCCCAAAACTACACACCAACTCTATTTTCTGCTTCTTCTTTCCAGGTTTATTCATTTATATATCATATATGTATATGCCTGACTGATATTTTTCCCTCCAATCTGGCCAAGGTAAAGAAGAGTTTTCCTCTTAGATATCAAATAACTGAAAGGTAGTACTGGAGAGAACTTTGCAAGTTACCTAAATCTCACTCCTTGCTTAAAATAGCAATAAAATTAGGGTAGAGTGAGTAAATGACTTGTCTAGGATCACATATATTGTTAGCATTAGGTGCAAATTTACAAAGCACTACAAGTTTACTAAAATTTCTAAAAACTATAAGGAGCCACGTAACTTACCGCGGTAAAGAGTGTTCAACAGGAGATGCATTTGTGTCATTGAGGTTTGGCTGTATCGCTTTAGCAGATGAGCTAAAATGCGCCCATTTAACAATTAAGCCCAGGATTGTTAGTGTTCTTGATTAAGCACACTGTTACTAATGCTTTAGAATACTTTTGTAACTTTGGCAGTTACTTTAACATTCACTGTTATTAAAATTTAATATATTTTAATTACTACACCAGTCTCATTCAAATATTCATTAATTGGTAGCGCTCTTAGGAGGCTTAAAAATTCATGAAGACCAATTACTTTGAAGTGGAAATTGGATGTTATAATATACTACAAAGACACTTAAACAAACCCCATAATGCAGTGTGCAGTTAATTTTGTGGAAAATGCTCAATACAACATCAGAGATAATGCTGAGAAAATAAGAAATGCAGCATTAGAGCAGATACGTTCCACAATAGATGTAAATGTATGCTATCTAAGAGTATACCTTTCCTATGATACGTCTATTCCTATGGGAATATTCATATTTAATAATGCAGGTTTTGAATTCTTCCAGGTCTTTAGAAATAAAGTCTTTGCAGAGAGTACTCTATTGTTATGTATGAGAGTAATCTTTCCATTTTTTGGGTCAATTTTGTTCTTGCATTTGGTTTTTACATTTGTTTTTATACCCTTAGGAAACACGTACAATTTTTACAAAAAATAAATTTATGCCTCATATTCTTGTGTGAAGAGCATTTTATTTGAAAATATATTATAAAATCCCCACCATGTCCAATAATGTATCTCTGCATTCTAATTTTTAATGGTTACCTAATACCCCACCTGGTACAGTCCTACAAGCTATTTTCTTTTTTTCACATTTTTTTCACAAAAAAATTTCACATTTTTTTCACATTGTCTTTTTTGACAATGTGTTTCTGTTAATATAAACTGTAAGAATTGTACTTATAGAGGTATCTTTGGAAAATTATTTCCTTAGGTCATATTTCTAGTAATAGAATTGCTACATTACAGTGCATGCTCCCTTTAAATCCTGGTAGAGTGGCCTGCAACTTGTTTTATAAATTATATTCCAAATAGAGATTTATGAAAAGGAACACTTCCCAAACTTATGCCCACCCTGGATGTCATTTTTCTTTATAATCTTTGCCAATGGTATAGGCCAAAAAACATTTGCATTTTTTATTCATAGTTTATGGGTCGCTTTCACATATTTATTCCTCATTTGCATTTTTTCTTTTATTACTTTTCCCTTCATACCCATAGATCATTTTTATGGTAGTGTGATCTTTTTATAAATGTGTAAGAGATAATTAAATGAAGTCAATAAACCATTTCTTTCACATACTTAACAAATATATTTTCCAAGTGTTTTTTACTTGATTTTCTTTTCTGAAAGTAAGGTTTTAAATTTTTCTAGAGTAAAATTTGGCAGTCATTTCTTTTATGGTTTGACAGCTGGCCATTCCTACCCAGGGACTAAATGAGAAAATTATTTTATGTTTTCTCTAGGCACTTGGCGGTTTACCGTTAAACTGTTAAATCAAGAATCTACATGAAATTTATGTATTACAACGTGTATGAACGAGAGATATACTCTCCCCCTATCCCCCAACACCTCTAGTTTCCTAACAAGAATTCCTGCTGACCTCTTTTCTCCTCTGCCTCCACTTGGAAATTGTCCTTCATTATACTCTAAGTTCTTCGGTGCTCTTGGGTTTGTACCTGTTCTTCTAAGGAGCCAGATGCAATCTTTTGAATATTAATATTATACATTATTCATGTCTTATAAGAAATACTCTGATTTTTTAAGTCCTGGCTGTTATCCAGATGGACTTTAGATATATTCTGTTAAGTAAAATAAGATAAAAAAAAGTAGTCACATCATTCAACTTACTGAAATTTTGACTGGGATATTGTTAAAGGATGTTGAATCTTCTTGCTCTTTAGGAAAAAGGTACATGTCTCCATTCACATCTTTAATGTCACACAGTAGCAGGGGTGTCCAACCTGTGGCCCGTGGGCTACACGCAGCCCAGGATGACGGTGGTTGCAGCACAACACAAAATTGTAAATTCACTTCAAACATGAGGAGATTTTTTTGTGATTACGCATCGCAATGTATTGAATGTGTGGCCCAAGACAACTCTTCTTCTTGCAGTGTGGCCCAGAGACGCCAGAAGGTTGGACACCGCTGGGGCAGAGTGTAATAGTTTCTTCTGTGTAAGTTCTGCCCATTTTTGTTCACCTAGCCCTAGATACTGAGAGACTGTGAATGGAACTTATTTCCTAGTACTATCATCGACATAAGAGGAACAGTCGATATAGTGACACCGTGCGTATGAAACTGACCTGGTGTGATTTACTGAGACTATAACAGCCCTTATATTATGCCAAGAAATATGCAACCTGAATCTAATTATGAGGAAACAACCACAGACACCCAAATAAAGGAGTATTCTTTATAACAACTAGTCTGTCCTCTTCAGAATTACCAATGTCATATAAAAAGAAAAAGGGCAAAGGCTGAGGAACTAGATCACAGAAGTCTAAATGGTGTCACAAAAGGGTGTAATGAGTGACTCTGAATTGGATGCTGGATCAGAAAAAAAAAATGTTATAAGTGGTATCACTGTGATAATGGGTGGATTTTGAATACAGTCTACATATTTGATAATATAACAGTGTTCAAGTTCTTAAATTTGATCATTGTGGTTATGTAAAAGAATACCCTTATTCTTAGGAAATATATGCTAATTTTAGAGGTGACAGTTTGTGTTTGCAACGTACTCTCCAGTGGTGAGACAGAGAGACAGAGAGTGCAAAACTGGCGAAATGGTAACACCTGGTGAATCTAAACAGTTTAGAGCTGTTCATTCAGAATGAATCGTTCCTGTAACTTTTCAGTAAGCTTGAAAATTTTCAAAATGAAAAGGTAACAGGAGTAAGAAAGTGATTAACCACATGTTTAATATAAAGATCAAAACAACACATTGAACTTTTAGGGTCCTATTTTAATAAAAGTATTACTTAACATGGTCATTCCCAGGAGAGAAAATTATGAGTGCTCTCCTTTGACCAAATCTTTCTTTGATTTATGTGTATTTGCCCTTTTATCTACAGTTTTAATGTATCACTCTTGAAATCCAGTTTGGAGATGTTTGCATTCCTGGGAGACTTGCTGGTCTGTATTTTCCTATATCTCTGGCCTGTATTTTCTAGTAGTTCAGTTAAATTTTTATGTTTTCACAAGTGCAGTTGACATAACATCCGTTCTTCTTAAGGTAGCTTTGAATCTAAAGTGACACAGGTTGTAGGTGAAGCCAGGTTCAGATCCTTGGAGCTGTGGAGAAACCAGGGCTCCCAACATTTTGGACAACCAATCACCCAATGCACCAAATAAGGCAGGACCTCTAACCACAGTGTCTAAGGTGAGGGACGTGGAGACTTATAGGAAACAGAGTCCTGAATTTGATGAATTACCTGGAGGAGAGCGCCGAAAACCGGTCCCTCGCAGCTCCTTCTGCGCATGTGCAGTTCTTCCTCATTGTTCGCCCTCTCCCTTGTCTCCAACCCGGCGCGGCAGGTAACCGCGGAGGCTCCCAGTAACCGTGGAGGCTCCCGGTAACCGGGTCGCTCAGTGACCGGGTCCTGCACGAAAGATGTGCACTACAGGTGAGAACCTAGTTCCGGAGGGTTGCTTTGTCAGGTCTGGGGTAGGATTGTGCCCACACCTGGTGGAAGCAAAAACCTGCGCGAATCCCATGCTGCCTGAGACCCCACAGCACTTGCTCCCCAGTCTGCTCTGCATTTGCCCCCAGAGAAAGCCAAGTGACAGAGCAGCTTGGCTGCGGACCAGCAGGTTCCACGAAGGGGATAAGGATCTGGGTGTCTTGGTCAGAGTAAAGTGCACTGAGAAAATGCATCCAAATGTTAAAGGGCTGTTTCCAGAAGCTCCTTGAGTTTGCATGTGCCCTGGCCAACAATTCATTAGCGAGTCAAATCCGCCACACCCAGGGGAGGTGAGAATGAATTCTTGTAGCAGTTATTACGTGCCTGCCGGTTAAGGTAAATGGTGAGTCAGCAGTGTAGCAGGCTGATTGAAGGGGCCGAGTGTGAGCTGAGACAGCAGGGTTCAAATTCCAGCCCAGCCGCTCAGTCTCCACGGGCAAAATCATGAGCCTCCAAGACTCGTTTCTCCGCCAGCAAAATGAGGTTATTCTTAAGACCTGTCTCCAGGTTGACCTGCGGACTGAATGAGTTGGCACCTGTAAATCACTCAGCACAGGTCCCGACACTCACTAAGCCCCTGGGAAATGTCCGTTGCCTTTCTCACTGTTCTTTTTATCAAGTATATTACTTGTTCTCAAAGACCCCCTGTAAAAGCCATAGTAATTATCCCATTTTAACCAAGAAGTGAACTAAGACTCTGGAGGTGAAGTCTCACGGACAGTCATTGAAGGAGCTGGGGTGCAGACCTCGTACAGTTTTATCTCCCCGTCCCATGCAGCGCTTCGCCCAGCAGCACAGCCTTCAGGGCCTTAAGCAGGGAGGCACATCCCCAGGAGCCGCAAGAAGGACCTTGGAGTCTATGAGGACAGAGTCTTCTCGAGACACTCTTGAGATTTCTTGGTATCTGTTCAGGACCCTCTTGTTACTGCATCCCTGAGGCTTCTAGACTCTTCCTTCGTCGTCTTTCCACCCTGCGCCCTCAGCAATTTACGTTTTCTGGCTGTGGTACTCAAGCACGCATCGGAATCACCCGGGGAGCTCGTTACACCCCCCCAACAGCTGGCCAGGTCCCACCCCAGAGTCTCTCTGCTTCTGTAGATAGTCAGTCGGTCTGGGGAGGGCCCCAGAATTTGCATTTCTTTCACGTTCCCAGGTGATGCTGATGCTGCCCGCCTGGCGACTCCACTGTGAGAACTGTCATAGAGGATGGTGAACTCCAAGGGACAGTGGACCTGGGCTGAAGATTCCAGTTATTTGAATTTTCCCCCTCCACCTGGGTCCAAATTCTCCTGATCACACAGCTCTTATGAGGAAAGAAGGAAGGCACACCAGGAACAGGACCCCCCCATCCCGGGGGAGATCCCCACCTCCCCAGATATGGCTACCACAGCTTCCAGGCAGAGATCTGAGACACAAACAGGTTCTCTGTTTGCTGGTCAGAAGCGATTCCTGATCGATCTGCCCCGAGAAGTATCATCAAATCAGAGCTTGTCAAGAACTGTCGGTCCGTGAAGGTGAGGGCCAGCTTTTGAGAGAGAGAGGGAAGCAGGACTGAGGATGGTGGGCAACGCACAGGCTTCAAGGGAAGAGCAAACCCTGTGGATGGGATGCTGAGGATGTGATCTGGGAGGGAGGCCTCCCAGAAACTCCACCCTACGTCAGCCCGGAATAATCTCTCTTCTGGGATTCTGCCCAGCCCTGAGACCACGTGCATCACCACATCTGGAATGGAGGGGTGTGCTACTCCGCCTCTGTTCCTGCCTTCTTAGGAGACAGGAAAGGTTTTCAGGGCTGTATAACCCTGCCTCATTTGAAAAGTGAGCAGGATCGCGCCTAAGGGAGTCATCAGCATAGGGTTAGGTACAAGGTTTCTGAAGCCAGACTGCCAGGCTTCAAAGCCTAGCTCTACCATACTACTTTAACGCGCCCCCCAACCTCAATTTCCTTGCATTATTTTAAGGGATAAATGGGGTAATGTACATGAAGGTCTTAAAACAGTGCTGTTATGTAGTAGGCACTATACAGCTATTATCAGTATCATTAATGTTATTAAACCTGGGTTATTATTATTTTGTTTTACATTATTTGTTAGTGGCAGAACCAAAAGGAGCACCAAGGCCCCCGACTGAATCCCAAGCCACTGTTTTGTCCCTCGTGACAAGTCAAAACAAGCTTCTTAACAAAAAGTCCTTTGGAGACACTGCAACCAAAGAAGAACAAAGCCTTTTCCTAAGAAACAGATCCCCTGAGAGCACACCCCTTCCTGTGTCAGGGGTTCCTATGAATTCGTTCACCTCGAGGAGTTGAAAATATAAGCAGCAAAGTGAGTGAACAGATCTTTATCGGGCTTTTGTTTTTGCATCATTTTTCACTGGAAATATTCAGAACATACTAAAGGAAAGAAAATAATGTAACGACTCCCATAAATCTGTCACAACTTCAGCCATCTTCAATATATGGACCATTTTATTCATACTTTATTTTATTTCATTTCATCTCACCCCTCTGCCCCAATGCATGCGTGCGTGCATGTGCACACACAGACACACAACACACCTGCTTCCCCCGTTCCACCTTCCTCTACTTGGTTATTTTAAAGTAAATCCCGGACATCAACAAACTCAGAATGTAACATGTTTAATAAGGGACCAAAGGTGTGGCATGTTGTCCTTGTTATGCTGTGATTGGTTTAACCAAGTCTTTCTTAGTTGAACTTGGCCCTGATTTACTGATCTATTTGTCTGCTATTGAATGAAAGGAGGCTGGCTATCTGTTGTAAGAAACCAATAAGAAAACAATATTTACTCTCCCCAACGAAAAGCCTACTCCTCTTAGCTCCTCGTGGTGAGACCAGGGTTAAGGGGTCGGGGACGCTGTCCCCCTGCGTGGCTGCGTGTCAGCTCACAGGTGCAGATTTCTAGGCAAGCGCCATGAGGACCTTCAAGGCTCCATTCTCCACTCCTTTCTGCAGCTCTGCCTTCACGGCTCTCTTAACTTCCCCAGGAGCAGAAGAAAATGAACACATCTGCAGTGAGTCGCTGACTTATTACCCAGTTTTTTTTTCCAGTGAAGGCTAGGGGTTCTTCTGTGTTTTTAGTAACCACACTTTCTTGTCACTGGCTTGTCTTCATTTTTTTTTCATTTCCTGACTTTTTTCCTTGCATTATTATTTTACTTCCTTCCTCTCTGAGTGGTTGCAAAGGGCTTAATTTTCTTTTTCTTCTATTATTGGTTACCTTTGATGTGTTCAGCAGAGGTATAATCATATGTTTCTATCAACATTAGGAATTGTCTTTTTATAATATTATCTAAATCAGACCTATGCCTCCCTCGTCTCAAGCCTTGTGGACATCATCTTTCTGTTTTCACTTTTTTGTCTTTTTTTTTAATTATATTATTTCCATTACCATTTATCCCTCTTCCAACTCCACCCACCTACCTTCCCCACCCCAACAATCTTGTCATTTTTTTACATAATAAATAATATTTGGGGAATTTTAGTTAACAATTGCATTGCACCTTCTAGCTACTTGGATAGTAATTATATAAATTTTGTTATCTATTTTCTGGTTACTTTTGCTGTCCCAAGTTTGAAGACAAAGTGGCAAAATAATAATAATTGATCGGTTATAATATTACCTACAGTTTAGGGATGCTTATTCTGTTCTAGTCACTGTCAGCTTCCTTACCCAGATTAGCTCATATAATTCTGCCAGTACGATAAGGTAGGCACTTTTATAATGTCCTTTTTACAGAGGGTAGAAGTAACTTTTACAGAACTAGCAGCTGGAATGGTTGTAAGGATACATCATTAGAAATTTGGCCATGTGGAGACCTCAAATCCACATTTACTGCAAGCTTTCCACCCACTGTTGGTTGTAAGTTATCATCGGCTTACATTCCGATTTGCCCAAGAACTTGAAATGGGAGATCTCTTAGGCACAGCATTGCCAGGTAAGACACAGGACACATAAAACAAAGTATGTCTTGCTCGGGACACGCATACACTAAAAACTTATTTGTTGCTTATCTGATGTTCAGATTTAACTGAGTGCCCTGTATTTTTGTTTGTATTTATTTTCTTTCTTTATTGAATTTATTGGGGTGATATCAGTTAATAAATGTGTATCGGTTTCAGGTATACAATTCTGCTGTCCACCACCCCAAATCAAGTCTCTGTTTCTCACCATGTATCCCCCCTTTACCCTTTCTTACCCCCCCCTTTCCCTCGCATGATCGCCATGCTGTGATCTGTCTGAGTTTTTTTCTTAATCCCTTCACCATCTTCAGACAGCCTCCCAACCCCCGCCCCTCCGACAGCTGTCAGTCTATTTTCTCTATCTATGAATCTGTTTCCATTGTGTTAGTTTATTTTGTTCATTAGATTCCACATATGAGTGAGATCATATGGTACTTGTCTTCCTCTGACTGGCTCACGTCACTTAGCATAATGCTAAAGCTAGCAAACGGCTCAGGGAGAAGGCGGGGTCTGCGCCCGGGCGCTGACGGTTAGGGCCGGCGGCCCTGGCTCACCCGGAGCGCTGGCCCTGCCTGTCCTCCCCGGCTGGCTGTCCTGCCCCGCTCCAGACGGCCTGGTGTGGCACTGAGACCTGCGGCAGCATCGCCCTCCATCGCTGCAGCAGCTCGTCTTCCAAAATTTCAGGTATTCTCAGGCTTGGTTCCCACAATATGCAGCTCTGTCAAAAAATATAAAGTTTTGCCTATAGATGCTTTATAAATAACTTTTTAAAAAAAGTTTCCTGTTGAATTAACCTCATGCACTCTTCCCCTCAGCAGCCTGTAAGTTGCCCACGGGGCTTTACCAGGAACCCGTTCTTCAGCCCCTCCCTCTGTCCTCCGCGACCTCTGGGGGTCACGTCTTCTTTCTCAGGTTGTGCTGAGTTTTGATGGAGACCCCTGGGCGTTTCGCAGAATGACTGCAGCTTTAGGCCTTCCGAGTCTGGGTGTCTGAGTGTGCCTTTATCCTGCCATCACGTGAATGATCAATTGCTTGTAGGATTTGGGTTTGAAACCCCTTTTCCTTCAGAGTATTGCGAGAAAAGGCCATCGCTATGGTCTCCCGGCATTCGGAGAGACTGCGGAGATGTCGTGTGGCAGCTTGAATCTCACTTTTTTTTTTTTTTTGGTAGGTAATCTGTGTTATTTTTCCTTTTTTCAAGTTTTTCTTTATCCTCGAGTTTCAGATCTTTCACCAGGCAGTGTCCGGTTATTTGTTCTTTTCTCAGGCCGCTTGGCAGCGGAACGGGCCCGTTAGGATGAAGACTCCTGTACTTGAAGACTCAGGAATGTCTTCAGCTGCTGCTGAGCTTTCTCTTTTTCCTTCCCTGCAGCCCCTTTGTTCTTGTCACCCAGAAATCCCATGAGACTGTCAGCGCCTCTGCCGATCGGCCGTCTGCGTTTTTTTCACTTTCCTTTCATCATTTCTGGTCTTCTCTGGTTTTGTTCTATGTGTTGAGAGATTTGCTCATTTTTGTCCCCTTTATAATCTTGTTTTTAAGCCTTTTTCAGGAGTTTTGTTTTTCTCTTTTCATAAGTCAGCAACAAAATACTTAGTGTCTACCAACTTTTCCCATGGCCGACTCTTCTCATTTTATGGAAGTAAGATTCTTACATCAATTTGGGGATACCAGTTTGGATTCTTAAAAGTTATTCTCTTCCATATCAGAATTCAACTTGTTTTCAAGTCTTCAGTCTATTTGTTTTGGTCCTTACCTTTCAGTATGTTGCTTTTTATTGACATTAAATTTGTTTAACAGTCTTCAGGTCTGTTCTGGCAGCTTATTTTTCAGATTGTTGTTTTTCTTCCTACATCTAAGTCTTTTTTTCCCTGTGTGAAGAGAAAGGTAAAAACCTCACTGTGTCAATTCAGATAGCTGATGTGCGTTACTTGGCAACGCAGAGGTCTGTTTCCTTGGCAGGCTTTTCCCCCGATAAAAGGGACTGACTTGGGGTCTTCTATGTGAATTGTTGGGACATGTGCACAAACACACTTCCCTTTAGGCTGTACAGAGAGGATCAAAGCCCGAAGGGACCCCCTTTCTCCTGCCACAAAGGAAAAGCTGGGACCGTATCAGGGTACTGAGCACAGTACTCTGCTCATCTCTTGGTTGCAGAGTTCACGCAGACCCTCAAGCAGTGCCCTGCGTTTTATAGAGATCTGGTCTCCCTCAAGGAGGTGGCAGACCTTCTGTTACCCTTGCTGCTCACTTCGGCCCCAGGTCTTGCCAGGCTCTGAATAGAACCCGAGACTTTGCCGCACTCTGTTTGTATTAAGGAGTGAGCACAGCGCTGCCACTCTCTTCCTCCTCCTCGCTATCTTCAGAGATGTGTCGCCGTTCCTCACTTGCTGACATCCTCTTCCCCAATACTCCTCTGTTCTGATAAACACAGTTGTGTTTTTATGTTGCTCCCTACTGACGTTTTAGAGGCAGGGAGATAAATGTGCATATGTACCTAGCTTATTGCATCGACTGAGGAGTGTCACTTATCCTGGAAATCGTCACCACCAGTGGCTTCGGAGATGCTCTTCATTTGTTTGGCAGCTGCTTATTGAGCTCCACTGGAGACCAGAACTGTTCTGGATGCTGCTGATACAACTGCTAACTCCCACTTCCTGCTCCTTCGGAGTCACCAGGGCCCCCCTCTCCTTGCGCAGCTGTCCTCCAGGCTCTGTGTCCTTGGTCTCCGTGTTCTTTGTGAGCAAGCTCCTCGGGCACATGGCTTCGGCTACCGCGGAGCTCCTCCTGATTTGTCCTAATCCTACGCCTCCCTCCGGAGCTCCAGCTGAAACCTCGACATCTCTGCCCATATGTGTCACAGATGCCTTCAGTGTAACATGCCCACAATATCTCTCTCTCTCCTGCGCAATCTGTGCCTGCTCCTGTTTTGTCCGACTCAGTACGTGGTGCCAGCAGTGACCCAGCTGCTTTTGCAGTTACTGGAACTAATGCTCCTTCTTCTCTCAGCCCAGAACCAATTATTGATTAATTCCGTTTAGAATCAGCTCCCACTCCTAAGTCCTTTGGCTACTACATCAAAATAGATGGTCATCTCTTATGATAGTCTATTACCTTTCTCTCTGACTTTCCTTGAGAACAGGCTTTCATAACTTCAATGCTGTCGCTATTTTGGGCCAGATAATTCTTTGTTGTAGAGGCTGTCCTATGCATCACAGGACATTGAGCAGCATCTCTGGGCCCCGCCCACCTGTGGCACCCTTTCCTTGGTCGTAACAACCAAAGATGTCTCCATGCCTTTGCCAAATCCCTCATGGATGGCAAGATTTTGTCCGATTGAGAGCCGCTGCTTTAAAACACCCTCTCCTCTGCTTCCAGAGCGTTACTTTCATCTTATAATTTTGGTTGTGTCACTTGTTTATATGTCCCCGTTGTCCTCAGAAGTAATCTCCAAAGTAGGGACATCCCTCCTAGAGAACTGCACAATCAAGTCACGTACAGTATGTAAATAAAGTATTAGAACACCGTTTTAGGTTTCTTTTATATCTAAAAATACTAGGGAAGTTAGGCTTTACCTTTGGCGTACGGCTTGAAGAGTCATATATGTATAGTATAATTTAAAGGGAACACCCAGAAGCTCTTACTGATTGAATAGTTGGAGGCCACTGGGCTATAGGAGAAAGTCCAGAATGTCTCTGTGTTTGACCACTAAGTACCTCTTACTGCGCTATTTCTCATCCAAGCCTCCAACCTTATTCTGTCACACTGTGCTACTTGCAAGTCCCTTCATTTAATGTGCTTTTTAGGGTGTCTACATCTTTGCTTATACTGTTGCCCCTTGTTCACACAAAACTTGCCATTGGTATGCAATCAAATCTTTGTCTCCTCAATGGAAAAAGCAGAAATTTAACCCTCCTTCCCCATTGTGACCTCACTCTACCCTGTCCGCACATTTTTCTCATGGCTCCCATCATTCACTATTGCATGTGTGTGTTTATGTAGAAATTCTTCTCATTGGTCTACAAATGCCTTAAAAACAGGGCCAGTGTCGTGTTCGCCTTAGCATCCTCCAAAACTAGAACAGTTCTCGGCAGGTAGAGGAGCTCAAGTTGTTTTACGAATCAATCAATCAATATAGAGACAGAGTAATTCTGTTGGGATTTCTGTTTCTCCCACAAACTATAACATGAAGGAAGGCACACAGACGTTCTTTGTAACACTTCCTGGTAAACTCTTCACAGTGAACACAGAAGGATTAGCTCGCATATCTGTTTTTCATGCCATCTGGTCTTGAGCACTTCGGACTGAGCGGGATTGGGCTACGGCAGGGATCGGCGCTGTTCGAGGACGTATCTGTGGACTCCACCCAGGAGGAGTGGCCGCTGCTGGATTCTGCTCAGAGGCACCTGTACACAGAGGTGACGCTGGAGAACTGCAGGCACCTGGCGTCCCTGGGTAAGCGCAGTCCCCATGCGCCCCCGCCCCCCCCCCCCGAGAGCACGCACTTCCCGTCTTAGGAACCAAATCATTGTAGAGTCTTTTGAGATTTTGGATTCAAAGGTCCTTTTTAGGGAACTTGAACAAGTTGTATTCTCACCTCCCCAGTGCAAGAGTCTTCTCTGATGAGAACATTGTCCTTGTACAGCTTCTAAAGCTTCTCCTTTCTGGTCCTTTAACGGGCCTGAAACCTAAGAAACTTTGCCAAGTCTCATGTCATTTCCCATAACCGGGCACTCCGTTACCACACCTGAGCTCACATTCAAGCTGGAGCAAGGAGAAGGAAGAAGGACCATGGATGTTACAGAGAGAGCTCCCAAGTCAGAGCCACCCAGGTGAGTTAGCGAGGTCAGACAGAGGCAACTGGTAGAAACTGGATCCCAAGGGCCCAGTTCAGGGGCTGGTGTCTTGGAAACGTACTTTAGAAATCTCTTATAGAGGCTCCAGCCTTTTAGACGTGACTGAAGACAAATGATCACCATACCTTAGATATTAAACCTCTAACATCACTTTTATATATAATTTTTAATTTTCTGTTTGACCTTTATAGAGGTTTGCTTGGTTTTTGTAGAACCCATTGGCTGCCTTCCTCATCCTGGACTTTTATTTCTTTGTTTTGCTCTCTGTTCAATAATGACGATTATTTACCTTCCCTCCTGGGCTAAACACTGTAGATATGCACTTAATGATAAATACTTTTATTCAGTAAATATTTATTTATTAAGCACCTGCTGTGCACCAGTCACATCCTAAGCACAAGGAATACAATAGGGATATAAAAGCACATAGGGAACAGGCCAGGAGACAGTGGGGTTCCAGGAGCCATGTGAGCAAAGTGTTTTTAGAAGGAAGGAGTGAATTCTCATATGGCCATGCAAGTATGAAATTGGCACTATCCCTTCTTTTCCTGAAAACTATCCCAAGACCACAAGGAAAAAGAATTATTTTAAGTCAAATCCATATTTATTATAGGTTAGAGGCAGCTGAAATCCCAAACACAATAAAAAAAGAAAGAAAGGTGGAAAAACTGCCCAAAGCAATGGAAATCCAGCTTGATCATGAAAGTAGAAGTACTTAGGAAAGAATGTTAGAACATATTGTCCAGACAGTATTTACATGCAATATTTACAAATGGGGCTTAAACCCATGAGGAGACTTTTTAAAAAACAATGGGAAAGTAGCATTTCCCTGAAGGATGTGTAGGTTCTAAGTTGAGCTGAGGATGGAATGTGCACTAACTCAGTGGAGAACACACAAGTGGGTTTGTGGATGGAAATGCACAGCATAGGGAGCTGAACACCCTGGTTTGATAGAAGCTGACAATGTTATAGACTTGCGGGATGATCATTTGAACTTGTATTGTGAATTTACGCATAAATTCAGCATAAATGAAGCGAGTTTAAACTCAAAGTATAAACATTCAACATCAAATTTTCCCTGCTAGTATACTGATTCTATTTAGCTAGAAAACAGAAAGTTTTCTAGAAAGTCATAAGCAACAGAAAGTCATAAGTTTTTAAGCATGCAATTGATGTTAGTGCATAAAATGACAATAGCAGAGGATAACAGTAATTACCCATGGCTCAAAATTTTAAAGATGAAATTTAATGAAGGTCCTAGGGTCAAGATGAATAGCCAGGTACTTGAGTTCTCACAGATCAGAGAGGAAGAAAACATGATATGAAAGTGGAATTAAAAATTAGTATTGTGCCAGGACACAATCAGTTGGTAAAGTAAGTCAGGAAACTAAAAGTGGGAAGAGTAGAGTTGTCAGTCAGGACAGATTACTATTGATTAGCTCTGATGGATCAAATGGTAGCGCCAACAATCAGAATACAGGGCTGAATTGGATCCTGTTACAAGCAGGGTATGTCCTCTCATATATTTTAACATTCTCTTTGGACATTGTTTTTCCATATCATAGCTGTATGGAGAGAGGCGGCCAGAACTATAGGACTGACCTTTAGAACAGAGGAAATGAATGATTTCATATATTTAATTGTGAGTTGGTGTACAGAATGGAAAAGAGGGGGAAGAGTTTGGAAGCATATAGACGGTAGTGCTGTGATTAAAGTATAAGGCAGAGGAGGAGGAGGTTTAAGTCTTTAATCTGCCCCCAAACCTAATCTTTGCTCTGATACTTCCCTTGATCCCCATTCAGTCTTCCTTGTCTCCCTACTCAGCGTCCCTTATCTTCACCCCATTCTTTGACTGTCGCCCACCCTTGGGTCAGTTGTTTTCCTGACATCCTTCGTTCTCAGTTCACCATTCCTTGTGCTTTATTTCAAACCCTCTACCTATTTTGAACCCCTATTTGTAACAAGCCAAAGTCACTAGCATTAATTTTCAGCTTTCTCTCTATTTTTCTACTATACTATGTGTTTTTGTCTTTGTTTTCATGTTACCAAACCAAAAGAGTAGAATACATATTTGCTTAGGAGTTCTTTCATCCCAGGAGACTATGTCTAAAAGCTAAGAATCACTCAACCTAGGGTGCCTGTGTACAACCCCAGTCCTTAAGAAATGTGTTAAGATTTATAATGTATGTTAACTTTTAATATTTCTAGAAGTCCAGAAAGTCAGTAACATGAAAGAGAGAAGCCGAGAAAATGAAGATAAATATCCAAGGCAAGCTGTATTCAGCAACAACAAAACATTGACTAAGGAGAGAAGTAAAACCTTAGGAGAAGAATTTAATATGGCCACAAACCCTATGCCTTCAAGAAAAAAATCCCATAAATGTGACACATTTGGCACAAGCTTGAAAAGTGTTTCAGAATTAATTATTAGTAATAGAATCCATGTCACAAAAAAGCCTGATGATTTCAAGGGATGTGGTTTCCTTGATACTACGCACGAGAAAGCTCCTAAGGTGAACAAGCCCTGTGAGGATGATCAAAAGAAGAAATCCCGCAGGCCTAATGATACCTTTATCCAACAGCAGAAGAATTTGTCTTTGGAGCAACTTCTTAAACATAACCATTGTGGGAAAGCCTTTCACAAAAAACGAGCCTTTGTTACATATAAGAGAACTCACACAGGAGAGAAACTCTCTGAAAGTCATAAATACAGAACTGCCTTCAAGCAGAAGTTCAAGTTCAATGCTTGTCTTAGAACCCTCAGGGAACAGAAGTCATGTGAATCAAGTAAAATTGGGAAACCCTCACATGTGAAGTCAAAGCATGCACATCAGAGAACTCATAGAGGGGAGAAACACCCTGAATGTAATGAATTGGGGAAATCCTGGAGCAAGTCAAGCCTTACTCAGCTTCAGAGAACACACACAGGAGGAAAACCTGGTGACTATAATGAAAGCAAGGAAGCTTTACGGAAGTCAGGCCACACTCAGAATGAGGGAACTCACACAGGAGAGAAAGTCTATGACTATAACACATGTGGGAAATCCTCCCATGAAAAGTCACGCCTTACTCAACATCTGGAAATTCATACAACAGAAAAACCCAGTGAGTGTAATGGTAGTGAGGAAGCCAGTAAGAAGTCACGCCTCACTCAAAATCAGAGAATTAATGAAGGAGGGAAAAGCTTTGAAGGTGGTAAATGTGAGAAATCCTCCTGCAAGAAGTTGAAACTCAGTCAACATCAGAGAACACATTTGAGGGAAAGACCGATGATCATAATGGAAGTGAGAGGGCGTTAAGTAGTACAACAGACCTCATTCAAGATCAGAGCATTCACAAAAGAAAGAAAACCTGTGACTCTTATCAATGTGGAAAAGACTTCCATAAGAAAACAGACCTTACTCAACACCAGACCACGCACACAGAGAAGAAACCATATGAATGTACCGAATGTGGGAAATCCTTCTTTGTGAAGTCCAGCCTTACTGAACATCAGAGAACCCACACAGGAGAAAAACCGTATGAATGTAATGAATGTGGGAAAACCTTCTGTGTGAAATCAAACCTTGCTCAACAGCAAAGGACACACACAGGAGAGAAACCCTATAAATGTAGTAGTGAATGCTGGAAATCTTTCTGTGTAAAATCCAACCTTGTTGTACATCAGAGAACTCATACAGGAGAGAAACCCTACAAATGTCCAGAATGTGGAAAAACTTTCTATGAAAAATCAACACTCACAAAACATCGGAGAATTCACACAGGGGAAAAACCCTATGAATGTAATGAATGTAGGAAAACCTTCAGCCAGAGATCAGCCCTCACCAAACATCAAAGAAAAACACACAGGAAGAAAATGCCCATCAACACTCCCCAGGGGCAGAAGCCGGCATCTACAAGTCCAACTCAATGAACATCAGCAAGTTTGCAGGGCAGAAATGCCAAGCTGTCAACACATGTAGGGAAGTCTTTATCCATACGTTATAGCTAATTGGAATTAGAAGATAAATATAGGAGTAAACCACTATGAATACTTGGAATGCATGAAAGCTTTCAACAAGTATTCAAAGAAGTTAAGGGGAAATATGTCATTTTAAGGAACATAAATGAAACTGTTCTTGTAGAAGTATTGTTTAACTAGACATCATATTTCAGATGTAAGAACAAACTTATTACAGAGAGGATAACAAAGTATTCAGTTTTTAATAGAATGTGAAATGTGGTGCTTTTGTAAAAGCATGAATAATTTGTTGACACAACAGCATTAATTATATGTGAAGACTTTTTGAGGTATCTTGGAATATATATAATACACGAGTGTGCAATATAATATGAATTATATGTATGTTGGATTTTCATATCGGAACCCACCCTGTCTCTGAATCTCAACAATACAGTATACAGGGTGGGTAAAAAGTCGGTTTACAGTTGTGAGTATGCGAAACAGAGTTTATTCTTCTATTATTTATTAATTATTGTACTAGTCTCCTATGAACAACTATAAACCTACTTTTGCCCCACCCTATACATTGTAAGGAAAAATTGAACGGCCACATAATCTGCGGCCCAACAATTCCACTTCTGGAAGCATACATTAAAACAATAGTTCTCATCCGGGCATCCCAAAAGGTGTTTGAAAAATACAGGGTCCGGCAGAAGTAACGCCTGCTTGAGTCTGGTTGGTAGGATGATAATATGGATGTAATAATCTATTGTTTTAACTTGAACATTTCGCCTAAAATGTCATAGGGCGTGCTTGAGTGTGATATTGTTATTTTACAGAATTACATGCCTCTGTTTTTGTAATAAAAGATTTTGTAACAAAAAAGGGGCGTTATCTGCACCAGGATGCTGTGTTTGGATGGTTTGGTTGTGCTCTGACTGAGGGAGCTACAGGCATTTAGCAGGTGGGAAGGCCACCGATGCTACGCACTCCATCATGTGCCAGTGCAAGGACAGGAGGAAGAGGTCCACCCAGAATGCCTGTAGCTCCATCACAGAAAAACATTGCCCTGGAGAAACCTGTACATCTGCAACCTCGCACGTCACGGAATTTTCATTGCAACACTGCAATAATTTTTGTACTAATTTTGTAAAAAACAGAAAGCAACAAATGTCTCCCAATGATAGACTAGATAAATAAATGTTACTATGGTGATACAGCGGGTCTAATATACACCAGTGGAAAAGAATTCATCTCAGTTAAACACATCAAGATTGTTTTATCTGAAAACAATGATGTTTAATAAAAATATAGATACTGTGTCATGGCATTTCCATAACGTTCAAAAACAAAGAATTCAACAGTGTATTAGGTAGGGATACGTATATAAGAAGTAAAACTACAAAGAAAAATGAGTGAATGATTAACATAAAATCTAGGATAACAATTACATCTGTGGAAGAAGAAGGAGCTTATATTTAGAGAAAGAGTGAGCTTCATGTTTCTTAGATGGGTCACTAGTATATTGGTGTTCCTTTTATTATTTTTCTTTATGTATATGCCTATGCATACACATATATATTTCTGTTTGTAAACTATTAAATTTTTTAAAAAACAGCTTGAAATAATTGCATTAGAATATTAGCAAAAGTTATGTTTTTGTGTAAGGATTATAGTTAATTTTTTTTTCTTTCATTTACTTTTCTGTATTCAAAATCTCTGTAATGAATTCTTCAAGTATCTATACCACTAGTCATTTGGGCCTAGCCTTCTTGATTTTCTTGATTCTGTTATTTTCCTTTGCTCTCTAGTAAAATTTTTCCTAAAATTTTAAAAATGGTAAGTTATCACAGATAATAATATGAGTTGAATTCACCCATTAAAGGCAAAGGTAGTTTAATAATTGGTTAAAAAACTAAACGCCACTATGGATTGCAAGAAAAAGTATCTAAAACAAGCGGACAAAGAAAGTTTGAAAGTTAAGGGACAGGCAAAAATATGCTTTTTTTTAAAACATCCATCCACTAAATGGTAACATCTATGGGTAAGTCCTGTGGATATATCATTTAACCCAAATGTGCTCCTAACTATAGGTTCTTCAGCCTCTTATCAAAAATGATCTTGTAGGGAAATATCTGTTGCTATGACAACATGTTCAGGTTACACTGATTTTCTGTCTTAAACTAATGTTAAACATGCATCCCTGTGGCCAGAGAAGCCACTGGAATCCCCGGCAAGGGCAGTGAAGGAAGGGGCTTTCGGAGCAGTGCCTCTTTGATTGATGGCTCTCCCTAGGCTGCCATGCCTTGTAAGAGACTTTTTCATATGCCTCGTTTTGACTTAATGGGGAATGACAAACAGAGCACTGAGAATGGGGCGACCTGACTTCTACTCTCAATTTTTTTAAGTCTTTAAAATAAAGAGGAAAATTTAGATACTACCACTGCATTAGTCTGTTTGGGCTGCTATAACAATACCATTGATTTATAAACAACAGAAACTTATTTCTCACAGTTCTGGAAGCTGGGGAGTCCAAAATCATGGTGCTGGCAGATTCAGTGTCTGCTGGAGACTTGCTTCCTGATGCATAGAGGGCTGTCTTCTTGCTCACTGAGCAAGGAGCTCTCTGGGATCTCTTTTGTAAGAGCACTAATCCTATTCATGACAGCTCCACCCACACGACCTAATCACCCCCAAAGGCCCCACCTCCTAATCCCATGGCACTGTGGGTTAGAATTCCAACTTGAGTTTTACAGGCACAGTCAGTCCATAACAACTATAATGTTTTCCAGTATTATCTTTCTGAACTGTGTATGTCAACTTACAGGGCAACTGGTACATCTTTAAGGCCAAAGGTGATGATCTGGAAAAATGAGAGGAGAATAAAATGAGAGGAGTGTATATCTTTAGAGAAGATAACAGATTGCATTTCCTTGTCTGGACCTAATAACACCCCTCTGCTTGGACTGTGCCCTTGCAGACACCCCAAAGGAGGACTTTTCTTATGGACTCTGTCCCCCGCCAGCTCCCTCAGCTCAGTGCACTTCTCTGAAGGTTGCCCTGAACCTTCTACTCTCACACTGTCCTGTCCCTTCAGAGGGTAACACTGCACATTTTACACACTGCACAGGAGGATCAAGAATTGCTTCCAGCCTAGCCCCCTGTCTGAGGCCCTTCTGCCTTTTCCCAGAGCGCTGGTAAGGAGTCTCATTTCAGTGTGTGGCCCCTGTTTGGACTCTTAATCCTGGGGTGTCCTTCTAAGACCTACGAGCCAACGCAATCATGTGAAGTCAGTGTCTGGGCCCCAGGCACAAATTACCTCCGATGGGACCTCTACCTTAGTGGCCAGTATCTGTCTCTGATGGCACCTACGGGCCCCTGGAATCTCAAACCTAGCCTCTGGTAAACTCAAACCAGGGCCCCTGAATACAGGCTGGAGAGGCCCTGAGCCCTGCCGAAGCTACAGGAAAGCAGCCTGGCCTCAGGCTCCACAGAGACACAGGGAACCCCAGGACTGCAAGGCCGGCGTCCATTTCAATTCAGTGTTTATCTTCTGGGGTCATGAAGGGTATTTCACTGGGCCGAAAACTTGGAAGAATTCAAAGGTGGTTAAAGTACACATCTAGGTTTTAGACAACATGATATATTGGAAAAGCATGAAATTCGAAGGGAAGTGGTTCTTGGATTTCATCCCAGCACTTAAAGCAGATACTTTTTGATGTTGGAGGACTTCTCTCATTTTCTGAGCATCAATTTTCTTTAAAAAAAAAATTATTTATTTTTAGAGAGGGGAAGGGAGGGACAAAGAGAGGGAGAGAAACATCATTGTGTGGTTGCCTCTCACACGCCCCCTACTGGGGACCTGGCCCGCAACCCAGGCATGTGCCCTGGTTGGAAATCCAACCAGTGATCCTTTGGTTCACAAGCTGACACTCAATCCACTGAGCCACACCAGCTAGGGCCAGTTGTCTTATTTTTTTATTTATTAAAAATATTTTTTCTTATCTTTAAATGGGGGAAAGAAGGGGAACATGTACAAAGGACCCATGGACAAGGACAATGGGGAGGGGATTGTCTTTGGGAGCAGGGGGTTGGACAGGGAAGGGAAGAGCAAAGTGGGGAAAAATGGAGACAACTATAACTGAACAATAAATAAACAATAAAACATAAGGATGGTGATACTAACTTTGCAGGAGATATTAGGGTTCATTGAGATGTTTAATTAAAAGAACGTAACAAAGTGCCTTTTGTAGAAGTAGTAGTTGTTGTTGCTGTAGTAATGGCTTCTGATAGGATTTTGTTATAAAGCAAACAATGTTGAAGTAAGGGTGTACATGCCAGATCAACATTTACTCTTTGAAGCGGGTCCATGAGGTAAGTTCTCTTTCCATGCCCGTTTTAAAGATGAGGAAAACAAAGCTTATAGATGTTCCTTGAAATTACTACAGTTATAGGGAAGCCAAGTAGCAGACCCTGGCATTGAACCCAGGTCTCTCTGGCTCCAACATTAGTTCTGCAGGGGTTCTTTTTAACTGACTTTTCTTCCTGTTTGATTCACTACTTTCTTTTGATTTATATGTTCCATTGTATTTTTTCATTCTTTTACTTTTAACCTGCCTATATAATCTTATTTAAACTGAGTTTCTTATTGACAATATATAGTGGGGTCATGTTTTTTAATACACATCATCATTCTCTGTCTTTTAACTGGTGTATTTAGACCATTTATATTTAATATAATTCTTGCCATGTTAGATTTTAAGTCTGCCATTTTATCTTTTGTTCATTTCTGTTTGTTATCATTTTTTAAATTTTCTATTTTCTTTATCCTGTCTTGCTGCAGATTAGTTGAACATTTTAAGAATTCCTTTTATTTACATATAGTATTTTTTAATGTATTTCTTTGTATAGCTTTTTAAGTATTGTATGTCAAAACCTATCACAGTCTACTAATTTAAAATGCCCAAAAAGGAAATCTCTAGTCCCAGCTTTCACTGTAAAGTTATAATAAATATTTAAGAAGAGATAACACCAATTCTACATATTTTTTCCTGAAAACCAAATAAAAACACTTTCCAATTCATTTTATAAAGCTAGTATTCACTGATACCAAAACTAAAAAATATTTTAAATTACAGTACAAAAAAAGAAAAATACAGGCCAATATTCTTCATGAATATATACAAATCCTTAACAAAATATTAGCAAATAGAATTATTAAGTATATGAAAAGACATATGAATATATAAAAAGAATTATATACCATGGGGTTTATTGTGAGGATGCAAGGCTAGTTCAATGTTTGAAATCAATCAATGTAATCTACCATATTAACAAACTAAAGAAGAAATGATCTTTGGTTCTCACCATATCAACCAATGAAGAAAAAATTTGACCAAAGTATTTGAAATTCATGACAAAGGCTCTCAGAAAAACAGGAATAGAGGGAGACTTGGTAAAGCACATCTGTAAAAACCTACAGCTAATGTTATACTTAATGGTGAAAGGCCGGGCGCTTCTCCCCTCAGATCAGGAAGCAGGCAAGGGTGTCTGCTGTCTCCGCTCCTGCCCAGCCTGTGCTGGGGCCTCTAACCAGTGTTGCTAGATAAGAAAAGGAGAGAAACGCATGCACAGCAGGAAAGAAGGAATAAAATTGTCCTGTTTGCTGGTGACATGAGTCAGTAGGAAACTCCTAAAGAATCTACAAAAATATCACAAAAACCTAGAACTAATAAGTGAATTCAACAAGGTCATAGGATACAAGGTACGCACGCAAAATTCAATGGCATTTCTATGTATCAGCAATAAACAAATGGGCAGCAAAATTTAAAATACAATATCATGTTTTAAGTTGCTTGAAAATTATATAGTTAGAGGTAAATCTAACAAAACATGTACAGTACATGCATGCTGAAAACTACAAAGTGCTGACTGAAGAAGATCTAAATAAGTGGATAAACAAACCTTGCTCATGGGTTGGAAAATTCAGTAAAGATGTCAATTCTCCCCTAATTGATATATGGATTTAATGCCTGCAAGAATTCCTGCAAGAATTTTTTCATAAATAGAGGAAAAATTATTCTAAAGCTTACATGGAAAGAAAAAGAAACCAGAATAGCTAAAACAGTTTTGAAAATGAAGAATAAAATGGGTCCGTTTGCTGATTTGAAGATTTATTATAAAACTACAATAAACAAGACTGTGTGGGATTGATGGGTAGATAGACACGTGATCAACGGAACATAATAGAAAACCCAGAAATAAACCCACACAAATATGCCCAACTGGGTTTTTTTACAAAGGTGCAAAAGCAATTCTATAGAGGAAGGACAGATTTTTCAACAAACGATGCTGGAGCAGTTGGACATCTATAGGTGAGTAAATGAACCTTGACCTCTAGAGGAGGAGAGAATGGCCTTTGGATCTGAACAAACTTGACTTTGAATGCCAGCTTTGCCATTTAGCACTGTGTGGTTTTTGACTCTGTTATGAAAACTTACTGAGCCTCAAACCCAAGCCTAGTGCTCGTCAACGGCCCTTTACAGATGCTGGAGAAACAGGTAAATGAATGGGTAACCTTCAATTTGCTGGCGTAGTTTCCCAAAATGGCCAGCAGAGGGCTCTAGTTGCACATGAAAGACTCCACCACTTCTCCGCTCTGAAAGCTGCCTGCCTCCCAAACCCCCTTCTCATTTCAGCCACCCGTCTTGTTAGCCCATATTAATGCGTAGCGCTGGGGAAACATTTCTCGCAGATGCGTGTGTGTGACTACGTTTCCGTCAAAGAGTCAAATCATTTTAATTATAAAACCGCTATTTCCTTGCCTGCTTTAATGTTTTTTTTCTTATGGAATAAGCATGCATTCTCAGTAAGGGGCAATATTACTACACCCAAGAGGGTAGAAATTGGTACTTGGGGCCCGAAAAAAAATCTTAGCTATTACAGTGGTTGGTGGTCCTCAAAGTGCCACAGTATATAACAGATATACAGTAAGTCTATGGTATTAAATTTTTAAGGGGAGGGAAACAATTAGGAAAAAATATCTAAAAAGTCTCCTCGTGGGTGGAGGAGTTGCTATAATTTAAAATAAACCTAAGCCCCAGTATTCCATTCTAATCTCTCCCACAAGTTTCCCTGTGCACCTTCACACTTCCTCCCTCCCTCCCATTTCCTACCCCCTCTCCCCCAAGCAGCCACTGGTCTGCTTTGTATCACTATAGATTAGTTTGCATTTTTTAGAGACTCTTATGTAAATGGAATCACATATTATGTACTCTCTTTTCTGGCTTCTTTCACTCAGCGTAATTATTGTGAGATTCGTCCATGTCGTTGAATATATTAACAGTCCATTCCTTTTTATTGCTGTGTAGTATTCCATTGTAAGGATATACCACCATTTGTTCATTGATTCACTTGTTTATGGATATTTGGGTTATGTTCAGTTTGAGGCGCTCATGAGTAAAGCTGCTATGCATATTCATGCACAAGTCTTTGTATGAACATATCTTTTCATTTCTCTCGAGTAAATACCTAGGAGTAAAATTAATGGGTTGTTTGGCAAGTGCATGTTCATTCTTCTTTATAACAAAGGGGCTGGTTAATGTTCCTTTCCCCAGGCAGTGGGGCCCCTTTCCCATGAGTCTGAGAGAGGCCACCTTGACTCAAAAGGAGTCTTTCCAGGGAAGACCTCCTAAGTGATGGCAGATACCCGTGCCCACCCTTTGGAGTATAGGGATGACTTTCTGCAACCTCTCTCCAGAGAAGAGAAAACACACAAAAACACATGTGCTCTCTGGTGTGGCAGAGTACAGCTGCTATAGCACAGAAATGGGGGAAGTACAGAAAAGCACAAAGAAGAAAATTAAGACCATCCACCATACTGCCTTACTTACCGAGAGGTGAAGATAGCTAACAGTCTGCTGCATTTTCTTCTAGTCTTTTTTCCTGTGCATATTAGACATAGAAACATGTGACCCTGTGCTATTCTGCACTACAGGTACTTCACAGTTTAACACCTCGCCAAGCCCCAATCCCTCACTCAGTTTCCAGGTCTGAGCCCGTTTTCGGATTCCAAACACGCTGAAGAAGAGCCTGGCTCCCTAGGACCCTGAAAGACCATGACAGGCAAGCACATGCTGGGGAAAGGAAAACACGCAAACATTTGAAGAACTATTGGCACGGGATCAAGTTGATACCCAGAGACGCAAAGCATCGTCATGGCCTCCCTAGTAAACTGAGAGCATATGAGGGGCAGGAAATGGACTCCTAGCCCACGTCTGGCTTGCAGTGAGTCCTCTACGCCCACTGGTCAACCCTGTGGTCACTTCTCCAGTCCCAGCTGGAGTAGATGAATTGGGAACTGGCTCTACTCCCACACTAACCTCTCAACAAAGCCAGTGGAAACCTCTGAAACTGCGCCCCCTCCATCCAGCCAAGGGGAAAAATGAAAATAATATCACAGCCCAGGAGGCATGTCAGAAACTAGCGCCACTCTTGAAATCCCCTTTGCACCTTATTTATCGTCTGCCCCCTGCAAAAAGCAGACATGCCTGCAGGATGGCAGTGAGCTGGCACAAACCCATCCAAACACAGCTGCTGTGCCACGTGAGGCATCTCTGCACGAGCAGAGCAGCACAGACTTGGGTTCGAGGCATCGCAGCTGCTGATCTGGCTAAAGTCTTCTTTGCCATCCATGTCAGCAATAAAAAAAAAAAATTAAAAACAAAAAGCAAAACAAGAAAAGGACCAGAAGCGTCTCAGGTTCAGGTGAAATGGGCAGTCTTGCCCCCAGGACTGTGTTAACTCTTGGGACCTCTTTCATGACATCCACAGAATGTCCTACTGGTCCCCCTCTGTGGATGACATATGCTAATTGGACTGGCTGAAACAGCCAGAACGCAGAGACCTTGGTAAGGCACAAGCACTCCGGAGGGTGAAATTAACTCTTTGAAAATGAAGAACCTACCAAATAAGTAACATTTGAAGGAAGCTTGCTGGCTCGTCCCCTTCGGAGGAAGGGGGGAGCTATTTCATCTTCCATCTCCTGCCATAAGAAAGAAAGCACAGTGATGGGTAGGCTTCTCTGGAGTCTGGAAGCAGCGGATTCCAAACCTGAGAATACCACACACGTCCAAATACTGGCTGGAAGGAAGGCTTCTGTCTTGGAGAGGAGCCCAAAGCAGGTGGAGCTCGGCGGCAGGTCTAAGCTGCAATGCACGTGGCACCAAAGCTGGCAGGCCCTTTGGGTTAGAGGTAGGATGCTCAGTGGGGTTTTGGTCCAGTCTCAATGGGAAAACCACAACTCAGACCCCTAGGGTTCTGGAGCCAGGCTATGTTCTCTGCAGCAGAGAATTGCACACCCCTCCTGGGTATGCTGCCTGACCTGGGTAGGGATGGAGCGTCTGACTGTGGGAGAGCACGTGACCGTGCAGCCAGGATGATCCACAGTGAGGGAGCCTATCAGGTAGACCCAGCAGCACACCAGGGCGGAAGTGCTCCATCCAGGACCGAACAGACGAGGACTGGACGGCAGGAGGAAGCTGTGTGAGCAAGCAGCCCAGGCCCTGCTTTCACAACCTGTTGCAACTTTGATGGCAAGTGGACATGTGCATGCATCGTGGCCATACACTGAGAATGGCATGGTGACCAGGGAGGACTCAGATGCCTCAGGAGTGAGGGTTGGGGTCACACCACCACGTAAGCCACCACGTCCAGCGGGGCTGCTGAGAGTGAAGGGAATCTAGAAGGAACAGGAGAGAGTAGAGCTTTTCTGAGCAGCTGCCCCAGCTCTGTGCCACCTACCTACCTGCCTCTTATTACACAGGAAAAAAATAAATTTCTTATGTGCTTTTCCCCCTTTTTGCTGAGTTTATTGGGGTGACATTAGTAAACAAAATTATACAGGTTTCAGGTGCGCATTTCCACAGCTCACCATCTGTACTCTGTTCTCCGTCCCAAGTCAGGTTTCCCCATCACCATCTGTCCCCTCCTACCCTCCCGCCCTTCCCCCCGCCCCCGCCCCACGGTCTAATTTCTGATGCATTTAAACCACTGTGATTCAGGTTTCTGTTGCATGCGATTCTTAACTAATACGGTATTCCTAACAACGGCACATGCCTGGATTTTGTTCTTTAATCCTACTTAGCAGACTTTGCGTTTTAATAGGACAACTCAGCCCATTTGAGATTAGTACAAAATGGATATACTTTATTGTATTCCTTCAATTTTAATCCAGGCTTACTACTTATTTTTTTCTTTGTTATTTCTCTCTCCTTTTTTTTTTCTTGTTTTTGCTGGCTGGATAACAGCTGTTTATTATCTTTTTCTTTTCTATCAGATTTTGGTGCTCTATGGAATAGCAGGTACCTTTCCTTTATAACATTCAGAATGAAATACATAATCACAATTATATCATCTTCCACTACATAAAAATACCATCTATTTCTCCACATTAAGATGACCCATTTATAATATTTTTATATCTCTGTGTTCCCAGCTCCCAAAGAAATTCTTTTTTATTTTTTTAAAGGTTTTATTTATTTATTTTTAGAGAGAAGGGAAGGGAGAGAGAAAGAGAGGAAAAACACTGATGTGTGAGAGTAATATCAATCGGTTGCCTCTTACCTGTGCCCAGCTGGGAACCTGACCCACAGCCCAGGCGTGTGCCCTGACCAGGATTCAAACCAGCAACCTTTTGCTTTGTGGGACGACGCCCAACCAATTGAGCTACACCGGTCAGGGACCAGAGGGATTTAAATGCTTTTATTCTCCATCTCCCCAAATACTAAAATGAAATCCTTCAGCATTTATAGTCCCATATTATTAGTCTTTCTCTCAAGATGTTTTTCCCTCAAAAGTCTGCAGGTATTATATCATCATTTGCTTCTAGTGTTGCAGATGGAAATGCATTGTTTGCTTCCAGAATTACAGGTAAGAAGCCCAATGCCAGTCATTGTTTGTCTTTGTAAGTTACTTATTTTTCCCTCTCTGGGAGCTGGAAAGCTTTATGTTTATACTTGGAGTTCCATCCTTCTTCCAACACATGCCTAAAGGCGAATATTGTATTTTGCAACTTCTGTTTGGAATTCAGTGAACACTTCAAATCTTCAGATGAGACTTTATTGGGAAAATATCAGAGAAAATTTCCTCCACTATTTTGTTTAATTATTGTTTGTCTTCCATTCCCTCCATTTCATGAATTTCCATCATTCCAACCATAATAATAATTCCAATACTGAGTAATTCAAACACACAAGCATTTGGTCACCTGCACTATTCCCTTTGAATCTCTTTTATTTCACCTCTCCTAATTCCCATCTTTGAATTTTTTATCGTCTTTTGTTTTATTTCTCCACTTGGTGTTCCAGATCAGATCTTGACATTGATTTGTGTTCAGTTTGTCCTCTCTCTCTCCTGGTAGATTTGTACTTGCTGTTCCCTGAGACACACCGGTTCTTCCTCTCCCCACTGCCAGGTCCGTAGGCATGCTGGCATTTTCCTTTGCTGGCTCACAGGGCACACGTGTGTTAGCAGCTGGGGACCTCTGGCACAGTAGGTTTCCGAGTAAAGGATAGCCCCGGAGTCCTTGCGCTCTGGGCCAGCGGTGCTCCAGCAGGTAGGTTGTTGGTCCCAGAAGGACTCCTTCTGCATTCTTTTCTCCTCAGCTGGCATTTTCTTGTTTTCTCGGGGAAGAGAGGATTCAGCACACTTGTTTACTCCCCCACAGCTTTCTGAGCACCAGAGCCAGGAGCTCACAGAGCAGCCCCGTGGGCAGGTGCAGCCTCTCCCTCGGGAGGTCCTTGGATTTCCCTAAGTCAGGTGTTCCCAGATTTCACCGCTGTCCTTCTGACCATCAGTCCTGGGCCTGGGCCTCTGGTCGCCGAGCTCTCTCCGGACCTCGTGGGGAAGATGCCCTGCCAACTCCCTCCTTCTGGACCTTGGAGATGCACTAGATCTTGCTTTTGCCCTAAACCCCAGAAGCTGCTTTGCCTCCACAGAGGTTCGGTTGCTGGTTTTAAATTAAAGGATGAGTACAGCAAGGATGTATTCAAGCATCTCCCCAGAATTCTTAGAGGAAATTTCACATATTCCAAAAGGCAAAACACACTAAGCCATTTCACAGACCACGGTGCAATAAAAACAAGAAATCATCCACCAGAAAAGCCAAATAAACAAAAACCTCACTGTCAACAAAACTCCTTTAGACACAAATATCCAAGATTCATTCTTTAACTATCTTCTATCAGGTTAAAGAGAAAAATCAAAATATGAATTATAAATTATTTCTAATGACTAGCAACACAAATGCAAAATATAAAAATCTATCAGACGTGACCAAAGGAAAATTCAAAGGAAGACACACAGATTTAAACAGCCATGTTAGAAAAATAAACAAGAAGTTTAAAAATAATGACAAGGTCCCAGGCAAAGATGGCAGATTGGAAGGTAAAGTTTAATTTTGCTCATACTAAGACACCTATTAAAATCAGAACACGTGGATTTTATTTTCACTTTTGTATTTTGTAAACTTTTCAATCCCCAGAAAGGGCAGAAGAATGTTACAATAAAAATTTCTATATGACCCATCTAGATTCACCAATTGTTATGATTTGGCCACATTTCCTTTATCTCTCTGCCTTTTTATACACGATACACATATTTTCTGAATTATTTAAATGTAAGTTGCCACGACTATGGCACTTCACTCTTCAGTATGCCTGTCTTAAGGACAAGAACACTCTCCTATTGTCACAGCTGGCCTCCTCTGAAGAAAAACTCTGACACAGAGATGTGCTTGTGAAGTGGCCTCAGGGTCAACAGCGATGAAAGGGAAGGAAGGCTTGGGCAGAGCAAGGGAACGGCTGGGACACAGAGTCAATGAGAGCCTCAGCCAGCTCCCTGAGGAGCTCTGAAGCTATGACAGCACTTCAGAATTGTGCCAAGTTGGCGTCAGGGGAGCTGGGCCTCTATAGTTCCGTGTCAACCAGTAATTGGACATGGGCTGCCCTGGAGAAGGCCTTGACCTTAGATGAGGCAAGTCTCTTCAGCCCAGGCGCACCCTGAAGGGGGCAAACAACTAAGGACTATTGCTGGCAGCGCCTCCAACAGCCATGGGAGTAAGTCCTTCAGTCTTTTTAAAATATGTTTATTAATTTGAGAGAGAGAGGAAGTGGAGGGAGAGAGAGAGAAACATCAATCAGTTGCTTCCTGTACACATCCCAACCGGGGATTGAACCCACAACCTAGATATGTACCCTGACCGGGGATTGAGCCTGCGCTTTTTGGCGCACAGGACGATGCTCCAACCAGCTGAGCCACCTGGCCAGGCAAGTCCTTCGCTCTTGAAGGGGGATCTGGGCGGTGCATCCAGTGTCTGCTACAGTCCACACCTTTGCCACTTGGTGCCACTTCCTCAGTTTAAGTCCTAGAAACTACTCCTCAGGGTTCCAATGTGCATCTTTCCTGAAGGACACTTGTATGAGGAAGGCTGAAAGAACAAACTACAACTCTGCCAGTGCTTCTGGTCTCAGACCCACACTGAGACACTTGCCCCGTCAGTGTTTGAGATTCAAAAATTGGCTTTGACCTGGGAACAAACAAAAGAGCAGGAGTAGAAATATTCACATCAGACAAGTTGGATATTAAGGTCAAAATTCCAATGTGGATAAAGAAGGATGTTATCACTACACAGTTTATGAAGAGGATGTAACGAGCATAAAACTTTCTGCCCCAAACAGCATAGCTGGTAAGTATAGAAAGTAAAAATTGTTAGAAATAAAAGGAGAATCTCATGAAAACACAACTTTAGTACGAGGCTTCGATAAATCTCTTTCAAAATCAAAATCCCTTTGATAGGGAAAAATAGGTATATCATAGAATTAAAAATATAATCCACAGACTCAAATAAATAAATAAATACCTCTTCAAATACAGACTATACAGTTTTATAAATACTCAAGCATTTACCAAAATTTATCATGGTCATGAGGAAACTTGAAAAAATTTAATAAATTAGATATTTCATACCCTTCTTCTTCTTCCAGTGCGGCGCAGAGACGCCAAAAGGTCAGACACCCCAGTGGGAGGGAACAGCAAGGTATTTCCTGGTCATTAGGCCAGGCCGCTGCCTCTGTCACCGACCACCCCACATATTAAGGAGCCCCACGGTGGCCCTGATTTCTGTGGACAAACCACTGCATGTGCAGGATAGAGTGAGCCAGGAGGCTCTGGCTTCCTCAGCCCCGGTTAGGAGAGGCCAGGTGGTACAGCCTGGATGGGCCCAGATTCAAGCCCTGTGGGGCCGACTTAGCCTACAGGCACCTTCTCCTCCTGAGGGATGTCCCCAGACAGAGTGCTTCATCCGACCTCCTGAAGGTGTACTGTGAGCTCCAGCAATGAGCTGCACTACTGCAGGCCCGTGGTCTTCTCAGTGACGCACACTCTGCCCGCTGCCCCCTCGGTCCCTGCCTCTCTTCTTCCCTCAACCTCGAGTCTCTGAGGCTGCGCTTTCTCTGAAGTGTTAGCGTGTCCGCTTTTGCCACAGGCTCTATTTTCTGGGGAACGCAGGCTGAGACAACACCCTTCTTGAGAAATAGAAAAAGAACAAGAAAATAAGCTGGGAAAAAAGGTAGGAAGAAAGAGATATTGAGTAGCTCACAATATTGCTGTGAGGGCTAAAAAGCCAGACTTAAGGTTAATCAATCCCCGAAGCCACGCTCAGTGCTGCTTGGTGGAGGAACTGCCAATGTGTTGCCGTCCCCCAGTGCCAGGACCTTGACCTTGAAGCCACGGCTGGGATGGCCACGGTCAAAGCTCATTGTCTGTGCCACCTGGGCCTATGGAAATGTAAACTCCCTGCAGAACTGGTTCCCCACGTAGCTCCCTTCCCATTCATTCCACAAAGGTCAAATACACAATCTCAGCGGTGAGGGAGGCTGGGAATTTGAGTTCTGATTAATTTCTCCAAATATAAAAGAGCTATTCAAAAGATGATAGGAAGTGAAGAATAAGACAGATGTCTACTGTAAGTAATAAAATAGATTTACCCCTCACGAGGCAGATAAAAGATAAGTGAAAGAGAACAGAATGTTTAAGAAATAGTTCTGGCACAACTGATTATCTGGAATAGTGCTGCTCGATAGAAATGTAATGCAAGCTGTGTATGTAATTAAAATGTTTCCAGTAGCTTCATTAAAGAAGAATATAAAAGAGATATGTGAAGTTATTTTTAATGTTTTATTTAATCCAGTATATCCAAAATATTATGATTTCAACATGTAACCAATATAAAAGTTATTAATGAGACATTTTACCTTTTTTTGCACTGTCTTGGAAATTGGGAGTGCATTTAAAACTTGCAGCCCATTTCAACTCAGATGAATTGCATTTCAAGTGCCCAAGAGCCACAGATGGCTAGAGGCTACCATATTGCCTAGTGTAGAGATAGAAGAAATAAGATCAGAACCCTATTTCATGTCATTTAGACAAAAGTAAATTACAGCTGAATCAAAGACTTAAACCTAAAAAATGTTTTTTAAAAACCCTTAAGATCTTAGAAGAAAACATACCACACTTTACCTACCTAGCATTCACGACGATCCTTCTGCTCATTTGCAATGCAGACAGCAGGTAAAAAGTTAACATCTACATACACAAAGAGCTTTTGCAAATTAGTGTCAGAATGAAAACGGGTCAGAAGCTATCACTAGGCTATTCAGAGAAGCACAAATCCGAATGCAGGAAAAACCTAAAAAAGTGTTCAGCTTCCCTAGGAGTTAGGGAAATGCAAATTAAGTAACAATAAAATATCACTTCATTCATATCAGAGTAGCAAATCGGGAGCAGAACACCTGCTACAGGCTGGGAAGGGACCGTCTTCACCACACCACAATAGTTACGGCCTTGTTGCAGAGCAATCTGGCAACATATATCAAAATAAAGCAACGCCGTATATCCTTTGACCTGGCAATCCCACGCCTGAGAACCTAGCCCACAGAAATAAAAGCACCGGAATATAAGTAGATGTGGATGTTCATATCAACAATGATCGTGGTCGCCATAAAACCCTAACAGCCAAATGTAATACCCATAGGTAGAATGGGCGAATAAATTGTGTTATACTTATACCGTGACACGTTGTGAGGCCGTGAACAAAGAATGGCTTAAAGGTCCATGTACTGAGGTGAGAGGGCTTGCGCCTTCCCTCTGCAAGGTGCAGAGAAATGCATAAACTCTGATTCCATTTTTGTAAGGGATAGGGAAAGAAGCCTACTTAGGGATGTAGATATTTATACCTTATTTTATTAGCATAAAGGAACTATGACGAAGGATATAGTCTCTCTGCCAGGTCACCTGGGAGGAGGGGAAACAGACCGTACAGACAGAAAAATGGGAAGGGGAGGAAAGAAAAATATGAGAGAATCAAACTTGGTGGTTTCCAAATTGTTTGGGCGCTTTAAAAAATTGATGTAATAGGCGCCCTTTCATTTGTCTACGATATTAATGATACCTATTCTATAGACTGGTTCTATTTGCCCTTTTCTCTCAGGTTCATTATCTGTTAAACAGCAATAGTAACACCTACCACTCAGTCACTGGTGATGATTAGAGGTAACGTAACATGATCATGTTATGCCTGGCATGGAGCGCGCTAAAATATCTGTGTGATGAATAGACCACAGCAAAATAATAAATACAGAATACCTGGCACATACATAGTCAGCACTCATTAAGTGGAAGCACATTACCATTACCATCATTATCCTCATGATTAGTATTCTCCGAGACAATGACATTCAAGGATTTCACGTTCTTGGTTTCAGTATGAGAACACTGCCGCCCCTCCCACCCCCAGATCCACAGCTCGGGCTGCTGTAGGACTCTGCGGAGGCATGCATTTGAACCCCAAGTTCCAAGGCTGGCGAGTGGGAGTGAATGCTGTGCCCAGCATCTGTCTCCCAAAACGGCTCTGTGCTTCTAGGTAACATATGCAGCCAGTTAACCCCCTCCACCACCCTGAAAGGCAGATGCCATTTTTCCTGTTTTACCAGATGAGAAACCTGAAGAAATCACAAGCTCAAGTTGCGAGGCTACGGTTTAAAATATGGGCTAGGCAGTCAGACAGATGGAGTCTTATGACTCAAGAAATGGATTCTCTGAGCCTCAGTTTCTTCGTCCGTATCACGGGACTTACAGTTGCCTCTTTTGTCAATTCTTTAGAAATGCTGCTTGTCACTCTTCCTTCAATGTCAGTGCAAATGCACCGTGGCCGCTTCCAAGGGTTAGAACCACTCGGCGTGACCTCGTACCACATTCCCCTACTTCCTCTGTCCCTTCTGTCGCCCACGGCACCGGGTTTTGCTGGGAAATCAATTCACCGCGTGTGCCTCTGCCCCCACTATCAGATAGGGAGCGGCCTGAGAGAAGAACATGAGGCAACAATGAGGTGACTTCCCAAAGTCTTAGAAATTAGGTTGCCCTCTGATAACTAAATGATAAAACAAGCCAAAAAAATATTAAAAAAAGGGATGGAAGCAGAGATCTAGCACTTCCTCCTCGTGGTTAATAAGCCATGGCCTCTCAACTCCAAACCAGCCTTCCCTCTCCCACTTTGCAATGGTGGAGTCGAGGTCCTGAGCCCTGCTCTGTGGCTTGGCCAGCGGCTCCCCGCCACCCAGCCTCTGTGAACGGGGATGTTCGTGGGAAGCTGCGAGCCTGGAGGAGGCAGGGGACTCACTCCTTCCTGTCTCCGTGGGGATCCTACAAGCGGCGCTCATTCGTCTTGGCAGTGGCAGTTTCTTCCGGCATCACCAGGTGAACCCAGGTCAGTTTTTCCCAAGGTTGCAGATGGCCTCCCTACGCCCCTGCAGACGCCAGCAAGGGCTGAGCAGCAGCCCCATCTCAGCTGAGGTCCTCGCACATCCGCCTCCCGGCTCAGAAACCCCGCACAAACTGGCCAGGGATCCCTCCTCAGAGGGCTGAGTTCTAGGAACCTCAGCAACTGTCTCTAAGCTCTCATCCTTGCCACGGTTTTCCTTTGCTCCTTCAGCTTTAGAGATGGCGGGTAGATGCTTCCTGCTGTCACCGACTCTGGGGGACCTTAGAGTCCGTTTGATCTTTCTTTAGATGCCTACTTAACAACTTGATCCCTAGCTGACAACTCTTTATATTGATTTCTCTCTTTCAGACACCTGGTGTGGTTTCTGTCTGCTGACCAGACCCTGACCAACGCATCCCCAGGGAGGGGCAGACCATCCCCCAGGACACGATGAGGCTGTACACCTTGATACGGGTATAAAAATCTCCAAAGGAACAGGGTGCCCTTTAAATGGAGTTGGCCAATCACAGAAGCCTGGGCCAGCGGAAGTCGGGAGCACAGACCTCAGCAGGGCATTGTCAGCAGTGACCAGAGGACAAACCGTTGTCATCTCTCGCCTCTGATCACAGCAGCCAAGAGATCTTTCTGCAAAATTCAAATCAAACTAAGTCATTGCCC
Organism: Pteronotus mesoamericanus; assembly: GCF_021234165.1. Classification (NCBI taxonomy): domain Eukaryota; kingdom Metazoa; phylum Chordata; class Mammalia; order Chiroptera; family Mormoopidae; genus Pteronotus; species Pteronotus mesoamericanus. Next base: position 9,519,720 of record NW_026555105.1, read on the forward strand.
TGCTTACAACTCTCCAATGGATTCCCATCGCCCGTAGAACAGAACTGAAACCCTTCACAGCAGAGCTGACGAGGCCTGCGTTAGCTGGCTTCTCCCCACCCTCCTCTTGCCTTTGCTTTTACGGTCCAACCACCCAGTTCAAGTCAGGGTCTCTCCTACCCCCAGGTCTTCCCGCGTTGCTGTTCCATCTGCCTGGAACACCCTGCCCTTCACCCTGCACCTGGAAAGCTCCTATTCCTCTGTCAGGTCTCAGCCTAATCGTCACCTCCTCGGAGAGGGCCTCCACGATCACGCAATCCCCCTGCACGATTTGCTGGAATGTAGAGAAGTGAACCGAATCATTTACCCATAACCTTTAATGCAGTTTATAATAACATCTTTTCTTTGGTGTTTGTTTGCTGCCTGTCTCCCCAGGGGGGCTATGAGTGCTCTGAGGACCGCGAGCACGTTTGTTTTGCTCCCTGCAATGTAACCAGTGGCTGGCATACATTGAGCACTCCACATTGTTTGTGGAAAGAACAGATAAACTCTTTGGTGTGTGTGTGTGGTAGGGAGGTCCTTCTTACAATAACATAGGAGCCTCTCCAGATGGTCTACTCCCCAAGCCGGACCTCCGAGGCCAGGCCTTCTGGCAGTAGTGGGCCTTCGTTTCTTCCGTGATGGCTGCATCAGCTTCTCGACAAATGGGCAGTGCTCTGGACAAACCAGGCCAGTTCAATAAAAGTCATGTAGGTGTCTATAGGCGCAGAGGAACCTCCGGCTCCCACCTGGATCTCTTGGGCCAGGCTTACAATTAAAGGGATGAAGGCAAGGGATGGTGAGACAGAGGGTCCCTGAGTCAGCAAGGCTACTTCTCTCTCCCCCTTCCTCACCCCCCTCCCCCGCCAAGCACACCCAGAGAGCTTTAGGTGTTAGAAGACAACTCCCAGGCCAGCTGGTCTCACACTGGAGGCTTGAGCAACCCCCTGCTGGGGCTGACAGCTGACTGCTCACCAGGGTCTCCCAGGCCCCTCTTTCTGCCACCTCTACTCAAGCAAACACAAAATAAGCCCCAGTTCCTGGAAGAGCGATCTTCGCAAATTGTTGTCATGACTTATGTGAACCTCTAACCTGCAAGTGCCCACGCTAGACTGGCTGGCTGCCTCCTGCCCTTCGCTTCCCGCTTAAAGAACCAAGTCACCATGAATTTTCTTAATGAGACTTTATGTGCCTGTGTTAGTCATTTTTCTTCTCTTTCTATTGGAGGCAGAGAGTTGTCCTAAGGAGACAGCACAATGTTGCCGAAAAGACCCAGGCCTTGAAAGTAGACAGAACTGGATTTGAATATTGGCTTTGCCACTCCACCAAATAAGCCTGGGAAGACGTCTCAACCTCTCTGTGGTAATAAGAGTACATGTGTACCTTGTAGGAACGTGAGGATCAAATGAGATACATAAGTGGGTTTTTTAAAAAGATTATTTATTTATTTATTTATTTATGAGAGAGGAGAAGGGAAGGAGAAAGAGAGGGAGAGAAACGTTGATGTGTGAGAGAAACATCAGTTAGTTGCCTCTCGCAACAGGCCCCAGCCTGGGACTGGGCCCTGTAACCCAGGCAAGGGCCCTGACCAGGAATTGAACAGGCAACGTTTTGCTTTGCAGGATGAAGCTCCACCAACTGAGCCATGCCAATCAGAACCTTAAAGTGTTTTAAAATGAGAACAGCTTGAAGAATGAAATGCCCAGGTATATGGTTTTTGGTGAGTAGTATAAAGAGAGGGACACATACTTTGAAGTCAGACTAAGGATCTTTGTGGCCTTAGCACATTTTTCTGTACCTGTAAACCTCAGTCTCCCTGTCTATAAAATGGGCACTCTAATGCTCCATAGGAAGTTGTCAGTTTTAAATGAGACAATGTATATAACAGCCCCCAAGACAACTCGATAACTACTGGTCCTTTTTCTTTTAGCACATAAACATAGGTTTTGACATTTATGTGCCCCCATATCAGAAATCCTTCTGGTGTGGTAACAGGGATGGCACGTCAACCATAATTTTATGTGAGGACAATGCTTAACTTACGAGTGTTTGGGAAGGTTCAAACGTAACATGAGTCAAGCTCATAGAGACCCTCCGTTTATCCATATTCTTCTGATCTGTTTAGTTAATGAAGCAATAAATAGGATACTGATTACATATTATGTACTGGGTGTGCTCTAGGTGCTGGTATAAGCTAGGAACAAGACAGTCAACATCCCTGCTGCCGTGGAGCTCACAGCAAATGTGGAAGTCAGAAAACAAAACACTAGTAAGACATCAAGTGCTATGAAGAAGATTGGAGCCAGTTAAGGAGACAGAGTGAGGTTGGATTAGAGAAAAGAAGGTAGTCAGGAAAGACTTTTCTGAGGAGGTATTAGAGCATGCCCTGAATAAAGAGAAGAAGTAAGCTTTGTGATGATAAAGGGGAAGAGCATTCGAGGAGAGAGAACAGCAAAATTCAAGTGCAAAGGCACAGAGGTAGGAAGAAACTGTGTTTGAAGAATTGGAAATTAGACCTGTAAGACTTAAGCAGGGTGGGTTAGGGGGAGAGTAGACATAGGTTAAGTGAAAGTAGTCAAGTGCCAAGTGACCTAAGGTCTAGTCGATCATGGTGGAGCTTTCGTCTTTCTAAGCGCCCAGCATTCTGCAGATGGGCCAAACAATAGCACATGGGGACGCCAATGGGGATGACGGACACATGGATGTTCTGGGGGCGAGGGGGTAACTGCAGAAGCAACATGTCCGAGTCGGTGAGGGGAGATGGAATGTAGGGTACGCCCTCACGGAGGATCAGCGAAGGTGCATTTGTGGAAACAGAGAGAAATGGCGCTCCGGTACTGATGTAGGTATATCAGTGGATTTTGCAGTAAGAAGAGGAAATGATTTTCTCTCTATGGTTTTTTTTTTTTTTTTTGTCTTGTCAGAGAGACAAGAAGGTCATCAACTAAGTGAGGAGTTGAAGGCAGAAGAGAGGAGGAGCTATGTGACGGCGTCTGGGTGAGTCAGAGTAAATTGGGAAATAGGTACTGTAGGACTGTCTCAGAGTGCAGGGGACCACATTAGCCAGAAAGGTTCTGTGTTCTTCTCTGGGTCAAGTTCATTGCTGTGCACATGTGTGGAACAGTGAGCTGGGGTTAAGCACAGTTGAGATTTTCCAGGTGAGTAAATGGGGTGGGGGGTGGGGGTAAACCCACGGAGGGAGTATCATGAAGACCAGGGTCCTAAGTTGGGGAAGGAGGGAAGTGAGGCCAAGAAAAGGGTGACAAACTACACAAATGTGGAAGGTCAGCAGATTAGAGAACTGGGAGGAGTATTTCAATACTCTCCAGTTTCAGATGTGATTTTAGAGGAACTCAAAATAGTACAGATAAGTCACTCACACAGTGAGTACTTACTGAAAGCCTACTATAATTTTGAAAACTACCTGAAACTTATTGAGCACTTTATTCTGTGTCAGGCATTGTGCTAAGTGTATATTTACTGTATCTCATTTAATTCTTACAACAATACGTTAAGGTCAGTACTGTTAATATTATCCTCATTGTACAGATGAGGATACTGAGGTTCAGAGAGACCTAGTCAGTTCCACAAGAATGCACACACAGCTGGTAACAGAGAGCTCTGTATGATTACAAGGCCCAGGGATCTTAGCTGTGATGCTTTATTATGTGCCAGACACTGTGTTGGGTTCCTTTAATCATGACATTCAGATCCAGGTAATTCTCTACTTGATCCCAGCCTGAAAACAGGGCACCCAGCCTCAGGTGCCCAGGGGTAGAAGCTGGGAGTGGAGGTGGAAGGATCTGGAATTTGCACAGTCTTGATGGATCTGTGAATCAAGCTGCCCACTGTCCTTAGCTAAGGAAGGACATGTTTCCTGAGCTCAGCCAACTGGACTCTTGTTCCAGGGACTTCAACATTGATCAAAGAAAAGTCAGTAAAGGGGAGAAAAAGATGGAACTGATCCATTTTGGCCATCTAAACACCCAAAGTATCTCCAGCCTCTGTTCTTTTCAGAGCCTAGTTCTCCAGCTTCCTGCCACCTCTGTGAATTCGCCACTAGCCTGCCAATAAACTCCTCTTCTGCTAAAGGTGGCCAGAATTCGTTCCTGATTTGCCATGAATGAATCTGCATGGGCATATCCAAAAAAAAAAATGAGGCAAAGTATTGTAAAGCTAAGGCGAATGATTCATTCCTTGGGTAAATATGCACTGAGCGGGGCCAGGACTAGGTGAGGCAAGTGAGGTGCCATGGGCGCAAAATTTGGGGAGCCTTTCACTCTCAGGGTCGTGTGAGTGCAGGACTGGCTCTAACAAGCAGATCCCCCTCCCCACCCCCAAAAGTCAGTGACTTAAAGTACATAGATTACATCTCTTTCACAGGAGAGGGTGAAGTGCTCCATGTGTCATTCTGGGATGCTGGCACCGTCTATGTTGTGCTGGCCGGCACCTCCGAGGTGGCTGCGCTGCCCTTCCCCCAGCACATCCTCGTCATCATCACTGGGTCAAAGCTGGGCCTAGTGAAAGGGCAGGGAGGAGGCAGGCCCGCTGACCGAAGGCCTTGCCTGGAGGTTCCCACATCATGTCCCCTGGCAAGGACTCAGTTACTAACTGCGGGGGCGGCTGGGAAGTGAAGTTTAGTTGGGCAGCCATGTGACTGTGCAAGGCAGGAAGAAGGGGTTTCGGTGGACAGCCAGCAGTTTCCACCGCAATCGCTGCCCACAGGGAGCCACCTTTCAGGCCGATCCTGTTCTCCGTAATACAAAGGCTTCTGGGTGTAAGCACCACTAAGGCTCAGGGAGGGAGGGGTGCTCTGGGTTAGGGAAATGTGGGAGAATGTGTCCGAGGAGGAGTAACACCTGGGGCTGGAAAAGATACAATGAACACGGCCTGTCCTGCCAGGGGACAGGGAGGAGATCTGCTAGCCAGGGGTGGCCAAACTTTTGGTGTCTCTGGGCCACACTGGAAGAAGAAGAGTTGTCTTGGGACACACATTAAATACACAAACACTGACGAAAACTGATGAGAAAAAAAAGGTTTTAAGTAAATTTAGGATTTATGTCAGTCCACATTCATAGCCATCCTGGGCCGCATGCGGCCTGTGGACCGCGGTTAGACACTAGACTAAGGTGGAGGTCTCATGCAATCTCACAACGCAATATGGAAAACAGAGGATAGAATCTGGGGCGTGGATAGCTGAACGTGACTTCTGGTTCCTGCATTAATCTCAGGTCAATCCTTAACCTTGACCTGCCTTAGATTGCTCCTTTATAAAATGATAACGGTGATAACAGCATCATCAACAATAACAATACACTAATAAACGATGACAGTATGAATAGTAACAATGGGGATGTGAGGGTCCTACGAAGCAATAAAAGGCTTCACTTTCTAGTAAAGTGGAGACCCAGGGCGGGCAATCTACTGCCACAGGCCACCGTGTCTTTTGTAAATAAAGTTGCAATAGAACACAGGCGCAATTGTGTGTTCATGTATTGTCTGTGGCTGCTCTCACACTACAGCAGCCAAGGTCAGTGGTTGTGACAGAGACCATAAGGCCAAAAGTATTTCCTCTCTGGACCTTTATGGACACTTTGCTGAGGACTTCTGCAAGGACCGTCATGATGCCAGCAATTACTAAGCCTGAACTTCCCTGAGCATCATTTTATTCATCATCATCTTCAATTCCGAGATGTTTTGAGGACAGATGTAAAACCACTTTGCATATAAATGGCAGTCATTATTCAGTCTCTTTGCTGAGTGTCAGTTTCATTACCGAGTCTCCGCTGAGCATCTGCAAAAGGGACAGCAAAATACCCACCTCCAGGAGCTGTTGCAAGGATCCGAGTCTCCGCTGAGCATCTGCAAAAGGGACAGCAAAATACCCACCTCCAGGAGCTGTTGCAAGGATCCGTGAGACAGAATGGTTAAAGCACAAACTTTGGCCCGAGCTGGTGTCCTGCTCTGCCCATGACCAGCTGTGTGACGTTGGTCCTCTGGGGGCACCAGGTTCCTTATCTGTAACAAGGGGATCAATATTTTACCTACCTCACACTTGCTGTGAGTATAAAGGGAGACGATAGCACAAGTGAGGCCTTGGCGCCCTGCCGGCCTTGTTCCCATCGCAGTTGCGGTGACGAATGCCACCACCCACGGGTCTCTATCAACAGTACAGCTGAGCTGTACCCCTCTGCCTCTGCTCAGCGCCCACGGTCAGCCCTGGGTGCCGGTATAATTAGCTCCCTCTCGGTGGTGAGCATGCTCACAGCCTCTGACACGACTGTCACCTCCCACTCAGTTGTCCCCACTGCTGGGCACGGGTCTGAGTGCCACCAAAGGACAAGCCGAGCCCTCAACACCTTTGATTTGTCACAAGGAATCAAAGCCATTTCTTTCACTTCCGGGCTGTACCAAAAGAAAAGTTTGAAGGAAAAAAAAAAGGCTGCCTCTTGCATTTGCTGAGAAATCCGTTCCTCCTGATCCCATAACCCGCGGGGGAGAAGGCAGGCTGTTTCTTTAAGAGGCCTCCGCGAGCCGGGCGGGGATCGCCAGCGTTTCCCGCGACAGCTGAGCCCACCCTTTCTTGAGTGACAGGCAAATAACCTAATTAAAGAAGGAGAGTTCGGCGTGACGGCGGACCGGAGCAATAGAAGCCCGTGCTGGCTTGCGCGGGGCGGGGTCCCTGGAAGGCCGGGCGGGCGGAGGCTGGAGGAGCAGCCGCGGCGAGACCCCGGCGCGGGAGCTGGGCCTTGGTCCGCGCCCCGGTGAGTGAGGGGGCGCTGGTGGCCGGGTCGTAGCAGGCCGCGGAGAAAGGCCTGGCGCGAGGGACGCAGCGAGGAGAGGAGAGGCGAGGCCGGGTTGGGAAAGGGGCCGGGGTCTGCTGCGTGCTTCTGCCTTGGGGGCTGAGGGGCTGGAGAGGGCGGGCCCGGGCTGCACCGCGCGGGTTCCGCAGGCCCCCGAGGGGTCGCGGCCCAGCTTGGGTCCGCCCGGCCCGGCAGGGCCCCGAGGACCTGACAGGGAAGGGGTGTCGGGTGGGAAAAAGGGCGGGCCTGGCCTCGAGGAGCAGGGGCTGGGTCGGAGGGAGGAGTGGAGGGGGGATGGAGCCCGGGGGCGCGACGGGAAGATGCAGACCGTGGAGATCGGAGGACAAGATGGGAGAGGGCTAAGAAGGAGCCCGGAGAGTGTTCGGGGCTGGGTGGCACATCTTCGAAGCTTTGGAGGCTTTCTTGACATCGCCACCCCGCCACACACATACGTACACACATGCACACACACACAGACACTGCTCATCACCCCGCCCCGTCGATCCGGCGGGCTCCATAGCCCGCAATCCATGCACTTTCCATCTCCGCCGCTTCCCTCATTTCTGGCCTCTCTAGTCTCTTACTGGACTGTCCCACTGTCCTAACTGATCCACCCACGTGCACTCGGGCCGCTCTTCTGTGGGCCTCGCACCGTGGCCGGAGGCATCTTTTCCAAATGCAGGACAGACCCGGATACTCGGCCACTTAAAACTGGCAGGGTTCCTGCGTCGTGCAGGGCCAGCCCCAGATCCTCACCCGAGCCCTGGAGATCTGGCCCCTCTGACCTCCCCGCCCCCTCTCAGTCTGGGAATCCCTCTGGCTCTGTACTCTCCGCACGCTGCGCGCACACCCGCTCCGGCCCTCTTCCGGGCCTTTATGCTTAGGATTCCTTCTCCTTGGACCTCTCCTCCGGTCTGACTCCTGACTCGGTCCAGTGAAGTCTTCATCCTTCAGATCTCCGTTCAAGTATCACTTCCTCCAGAGGCATCCTTGGTCTCTGACACCCCCACCAAGTGAATTCCCCGCTGTCATCACCATGTGTACTTCTCCTTCTCCAAGGCTTGCACAGCTGCAGTTTTACATTAACGGAGCACAGTATTAATGCCTGTCTCTCCCACCAGACAGTAAGGCCACAAGGAGGGAGAGAGTGTCTGCTTTTGCTCCTTGTATCTCCAGCATCTTGCTCAGGGCCAGGCACTGTAAACATTTATTTTAAAAAGATGAATGAAGGGTGTGGCCCCTGAGATGCCACCGCTGGCGACTGCGGGGGAAGGAAACCAACACTAGAATACTTTCTGTGAGCCAGGCCCTGGGTCACGGCAGTGCTGTCCAGTAGGAATACAGCGCAATGTATGTAACTTAAAATTTTTTAGTAGCCACATTGAGAAGAAACAGGTGAAATGAACCATTGTAATATATATTCACTTAGCCTAACATATTCCAAAATGTTATCTTGACATGCAGTCAGTATGAAAACGTTGTTAAGGAGATATTTCGGAATTTTGTGTGTGTGGTAATAAGTCCTTGAAATCTGGTGTGTGATTTACACTTACAGCCCATGTCTTTTTGTGGTAACGATATTGCACGTGCTCGGTAAGCCACAAGTGCTAGGGGCTGCTGTGTTGGGCTGTGCAGTGCTAGGAGCTTTATATACCTGTGGCATTTAAACCCTGTTAGAGTCTTTTGTGATAATTATTATTATCTGTGCCTTAGTAATAAAAATAATGAAGCTCCTGAAAGTTCCGTTGCCAGTCAGCAGTCATCCTAGAGTTTGTAAGTGGAGGAGGCAAGATTAGGACCAGGACCCCCATCTGTTAATATGGAGTCTTTCTGTACCCTCTCTATACCCTATCCTGCCCCTAGGAGGTGCCAAGGAAGTTTGGGGGTGCAGGAAGTGGGGACTGTGCCTCTTGAAAACAATGGTACCTGTGGGTACATTGCATATTCTACCTTGTGCCATGCAGAGATAATGTGTCTGGATACCTCAGTACTACCTGCCTAGGCGGCTCAGGAACAAGTCCTTCTCTGGCGCCGTCACCATACGTCAGCGCAGCCTGCACCAACTTAGCCTGGTCCCAGGGTCTGGGTAGAAAAACGTATGCACCCCGCAGCACCTCAGCGGGGCTGGGAGCATGAGGCTGGAGGTAACAGCCTGGCTTTTCCGTTCAGTAGTTGCTCACTGAGTGTGGCCCTCACCGCAGCGAGGCCAGCGCTGTTCTAGGCCGTTTAGGGTCACTGGGGAGTATCAGTCACAGCCGTCATCTTCAGGATGCTTATCATGTACTTGGAAAGACAGACCAGACCGCAGAGTGATGAGACGCTGTGCGAGGCGCCGTGTGGCGTGATGAAGAACCAGAATCAGCGGTGTGCGGACACAGCGGAGGGGCTGAGTCAAGCTGTGTAATGTGCACCGAAGGGTTTGATTTTGATTCCTTAGACAGGGTGGCTACCTTGCAGTTGGCCGCTGTCCCTACATAGATGCTGCTTGACTTATTTACTTATCTGCCTGGCTGCTTAAGGCGTTTGAATTTGTATCCCCATTAGACGTTCTGGTTTTGAGTTACTTGAAGAGATTTGTTGAGCACCTATTATGTGCCATTGTATTGGCCACAGCTCTGGAACGGACTATAATAAAACCCTCCGAGGTTATTCTGCCAGAAGAAAATAATAATAATAATAATAGAACAATACCACCAGCAGTGCTTTTCCTTTTATATTGATTTACCTCCCCTTCACATACATTCTTTCATTTTGTCAACATCATACTTCAGCCTGGCAAGTAGGGCTTTTTTTCCCCTGGGAAAACATGGCTACAGTGTTTTTGCAACTTCTTCAAGTTCACACTGTTGGAATTCTGCTCACTCTGTGTCAGGAATTATGCTTAAATGGTTTATATATATTATCCCACTTTATGTTTACAACTTTATAGAGTAGGGTTGATTCTAATTCCCATTTTATAGATACAGAAATTGTTAGAGCTGGGACCCAAATCCAGATTTGGAGCCCCAGAGAGGGCTCCAGAACCCATGCTCCTAATTGTGAAGCTACACTGTCTCACTCGAGGATCAAGGTTGGAAAAGTCCTCAAAAACATCTAGTCTGACCCCCTCCTGCAGATCAGGGCCTAAGGTCCGGGGAGGCTCGTGCTTGTAGGCAGTCAGGTCTCCTGTGCTCCAGGGGAAAGGACTAAGCCAGAAGTGGGGGCCTGCGCCATCTTTTGTTCCTAACTGGTGGTGTGGCTTTGCCAACTTCTCTGGACCTCAGCTCTCTTATTCATAAAACGGCAGGGCTTGGCCTGATTTTACAAAAACAATGCTGTGTTGTTATGGTCGGTATTGAAGGAGTCAGGCCCACAGCCCAGGATTTCCGTCATGAGCCAGCACTGTTAGCTCACCACGCTCCCTCCCTGCCCAGCTCTGCCTCCCTGGTTCAAGCATGGTAGTCTGTTGCAGGGTAACGTTCCCTTAAAGTTCATCTGTCTTTTCTATCTCAGTTTCTGTTTCCTTTGATTTCCAAAAACTAAAGCAAGCGATCTGTCAACGCCGGCCCTTCTAAATCCATTTCTTCTATCATAGTTAGGAATTTGCCTCGTTCTAGGGAATGGATGGTCCTTTGTCGTTAGTGTTTTTATTCTACTCTAAATAGACGGTGAGGTCTGGGGCCTCCCTACAGGGTATTTTTGGTGTGGAGTTCGGTGGGCACAGCTGTGTACCGGCCCCTGTGCTGCAAACTTCGGGGACGGGTAGATCGGGGAGTAGTCAGGCTTGAGGAGGCCCTGTCCTCAGATTGTTGGCCATCCTGGAGCTGTGGCTCTCAGCCCTGGCCACCTGTTAGAATCCTGGGAGAGCTTTTCAGTGACTGTGGGGTGTGCATTGATGATGCACAACCAGAGTTGAGAACCCCTGGTCTAGAGCTGCTTCTCAGACTTTGAGGGGCATGTGAACCAGCCCAGGGGACCTTGTTTGAAGGCAGATTCTGGTTCAGTGGGTGATTCTGCATTCCTGCGGGCTCCCAGGGTGCAGATCACACTTTGAGTGGCAGGAGAAGACACTGCCCGCAGAGAATTTTCAGTCAGCGGGATCGGGAAGGTGTGTATAAAAGACAGGGCGCGCAACAAAGGCCCATTCATTTTGCCTTCGGTGACAGGACAAGGAAATCCATTTAAGAGAGTGATTATCTGAGCTGGACCTTGAAGGGTGAGTAGGAGTGTATCAGCCGAACGTGGTGAAAGGGACAATGGCACCAGCAAAAGTACAGGCTTAGAGGAGCATGATGTTTGAGGGAACAAGGCGGCCTGGTGTCATGGACGGAGCACCTACAAGGGAGAGTATGAGAGCCACGTGGAACTGGGGAAAGCCGAGAGCTCTGTGGAGCTGTGTAAGCGCTGTTCTATTGGGACGGGAGCCCTGCAGAAGGTTCTACACAGGGTAAGAGGAGACCTAGGCCACTCGCAGGGTAGATGTTAAGCGGAAGAAGCCCACACTGTCACCCTGTTTCCACGCCCTTCCTCACCACACTTTGGCTCTATCTAACTTAGTGGCTTTTAACCACATGTTTAAATGAGTCCTGTGTCCGAGAAATTTAAACTAAAAGGAGAAACCTCAGCCGCCTTTGGTGTGATGGTCCTCCTCAGCCCTTCCAGCAGGGAATGTCAGGGCAGGAATGCTCGCCTCTATGCCAGCCAGACTACCCTCTTCTGTTCCTCAGAGCCTCCTTGTAGTTCAGTGGTTGCAACTAAGGGGAGTTGAGTCACTTCTCAGATGAGAGGGTTTCAGGGAGAAGCCTCTGTTAAGGTTGTGTTCTTGATGAGGATGATGGTGTGACCTCTAGTTGCCTTCCTGGTGTGGCAGATTCTGCTGCAGGAAGCATAAACCAACTCACCAGTGCCTTCGTCACTGACTCAAAAGCAAAAGAAAGCAAAAAGTCAGCAATCCTACCCTAAAAGGGAAGGGGGGAGGGGAGCCTTGGGATCCCTGGCATCCTTCATTCTGAATTCCTTACTAATGGGAAGGGATTGACTTTCACTTCCTTTCTTAAAGATGGGCTGTCGGAATCCAGCTCCACGGGGAGTCCCTGACTCCTGGGTGATTGATTGAGAAAGCTCCCTGGCTCTGACTGGATAAGCGCGCCTTCCGGAAGCCTCTTGGAGAATGTGTCATTGGAGACAGTAGCTCTGCTACTTCTCTCTTGTTGCCCCAGCTCTGCCTTTGAAAACTGGGGCTTTAAATTCCCAAATTATAGGATTATCTTCTTCAGATCAATGTGTCTACCTGCCTCCTGTTCTGTGTCCTTTTGAGTTTTCCAAGTCAGCATTCTACCCATAAGAATTTCAGCCGGTGGGTGGGCGAGGGATGGAGAGCTGCTGTGTCAGGAAGGGGCCTTTTACTTCCTTGCCTCCCGGGCCTGGGTGTGGGGCTACAGCCCCCTTGCCCTGTTGCCAGTGAACGCTACGGGATTGCTGAGTGGTGGGGCAAGAGGCTGTTTATAACCCTGAGAATTTTGCAATGTTATTGACTCGCATCCACCCAATTTCCACTTCCTTTCTAAGATGAAAATGAAAAGGGTAAGCAAATAAGCGCTGGAAGAGTTCCCCAGAAGGAGGTCCCTAATCCTGGGCAGGTCGCCTGGAGAACATTACTTCTTGCCTCCGCCTCCTGATGTTTCTACAGGGAGAAAGGCAGAGGAATATTTCCCCCTTTCTTGTCGCTAGAGTCACAGGTACTAAATCAGATTTTCCAGTGAAACACATTCTCATGTTCAATATGAAAACAAAGCTTTACACAGGGGAAATCCTGTGTAGTTGGGAGGTGGTGGGACATGAAGGGAACATCAGGCAACTAGGACAATTCATAGCAGTCCCTTTGCACGTAGAGCAGGCCTGGCCCATAGGCGCTGAGGAAGTCAGAGCCGGGGGATTTGCGCAGACGCCAGTGCTCCCTGAACCTGGTGCTCTGCTAGGTCTGGAGACTCGAGGGGAGTGCCGCCTGCCCGGGAGGAGGAGCTACTGAAATGAGAGCTGTGTACATCCTATTTTATTTTGCTAGGGAAAGCTAAGAATGGTACAGAGAGGAAGTGGCATTTGAACTGGACTTTGAAGCTTGAATAGGAGCTCTTGACAGTCACAGGAAGGAAGAGAATATGCAAAAGTACAGAAGAAAGGAAGGAACAAGTCCTTGCCTTGCAGAAATAGCCGGTAGTCCAGGGAGAGCTGGCTAGGTAGTGAAGGACTGAATACTTCAGACAGTGAAGTAGCATTATCTGTTCAAATAGTGAGCTGCTGTTTGTGGGTCTCTTAGCTTCGGTGTACTCTAGCTTCCTGTACAGCAAACCAAAGTTCTCCCCGGAGCACTTGCTGTGGGCCAGGCACAGTGTTGCCAGCTTTCACCTGGCTTTCCAACAGCACGAGGCTGCCTGGGATCAAATTCTGGCCATGCCACTCCCTAGCTGTGTGACACTGAGCGTGGAACTGAATTTTCGCCTGCCTCTAATTTCTTATCTGTAAATGAGAACCATAACATATCGCCCAGGGTTGCTGTGGGGATTAAATGAATTAATGTATGCAAAGCCCTTAGAACAGGACCATGGCACTATGTAATTGTTAGCTAATGTCATCAAAGGAATTCTTACACAGAGGGAAGAGAACTAGCACTGAGGCCCTAAGACCTAGCCTTGTGACCCAGCCCTGAGGTGGAGGCATGTGGAGAAGTTCCTCAACCCATGCGAACTTCAGTTGCCTCGCCTGTAAAACAGGGATGATTTTCAGGGTTCTTGGAAGCATCAGCTACAATAATGCTGTTGATGTGCGTGATCAACTCTAAAGAGGCATCTACACATAACTATTCTATACAAGATGAGTGCTATAAAGTCACCACGTAACTTCTGTGTGTTAAACAAGCCAGACTTACCTAAGTGGGTTCTGCTCTTCATTCATTCAGCCAGCATTAATTAAGGGCCTGCTCGGTGCATCATCTTACGCCTGTTACGCCGCTGTGTGTTCAGTCCTCCATTTCAGGGTTCCTTCAAAGCTTGGGGTCAATCTTAGTCTTAGGCGTTTTAGTCGCAGGGAATGGAAATGCAGCCTAGTTTAACTTAAAGGAGTTTTACTGGCGCGAAACTGGGGAATTCAGGTGCTACAAGCGTAAGAGATGTGTGGCCATGGAGTTGGAAAGGCATCAGGCAGTGGCTTCTTCCATCTCTTTCTGGGACTTGGTGGTTTCTGGTTTCTAGCCTCTGCCCGTCTGTACATTTCTGGGCTCCTTCTGCAGAGCAGCTTCCTCTGCAAGGCTCTTGGTTTTTGCGTCTCCATATGTTTGGCTTAGGAATGACCTTGGCCTGCCATGGTGCCTGCTCTGAGGCTGACCACCCCCTTTCTGTGCCAGGGCCCATTGCCATCCAACTTTTGGACTTTGTCTCTAAGTTCCAGAGTCTGCTCCAGCTAAGACTGAGTGGTCACCTCGGTCCATCAGCTGTGGCACGGTAGGGAAGAGGCCACTCAACACCCGTGGGCTGCCTGGGCTTTGTGGGAAAGGGCAGAGTTGCTGAGATTGGGGTTTACAGTGTCTCGGGAATAGTCTCAGTGGTTGCAAATCTCCAAGCTTTAAAATGGATATAAATTTTTGGAACAGCCAGGAATGACTCAGGGCTAACTTATTCGATAAAGAAAGAAACAATCAACCTAGGAGATGCCATATGGGGTCAAAGTAAAGTGGAACTGTAACTTCATGAGCTTTAGCTTGTTTATCTCCAAAGACAGTATCCAGAAAGGAGTTCCAGAAAATAAGATTTGATTCTTAGCAGCGCCATTGAAATAAGAGTGTAGCTTCTTTCAGTGAGGACTTTGCAACGGGCACTCTGCCTTTGAATTTTAAGTTCTACTTTAGCATGGACTTTTAGTCTTAGAACACATCTTATGGGCCATGGTTTAACACTCACATGGCACAGGAGGAGAAAACTGGCACTTGGGTAAAAGAGACGCGTACACATCACCCAGACACTTAGTGAAGGGACTGGGACTGGGTCCCGAGTCCTTTGGCCCGAAATCCAGTTGCTGCTTCGCGGGGGGATCATTCCAGCCTCCTGCTCTTTCTCTTGTGCCTGTGCTGTCTGCTTACTTTACAAACAAGGAGAACTGCTCTAAATATCAAATGATCTAGGAAGCTGTAATGTTCAGTTCCGTATATATAAAGCACACAAACGGGCAGGTGAGTGGTAGAGTTCAGAGAGAAGTCGCCTCTTGGAGGGTTGGGAGGCAGGGGTTGACTGGAAGGGAGCAGGAGGGAGTTTTCTTGCCTTGGGCGGTGGTTACAGGGAGACGTGTGTATTTCTTTTGTGTATCTAATTGAAATATGTATGTATGTATGTGTGTATATATATATATATATATAAAAGCTCTGTGCATTTTATCGTATGTAAAGGATACCTCACAACTGACAGGCATACCCCTGATTACGGCAGATTTACTGACCAGGGTGAGGACACCCGCCCTAGTGCTGGGAGGTTCCTGCTTCCGCCCCTGCTTTGCTGTGTCACTGGAGCAGAGCGGTCCAACCTGGGGCCAGTTTCTGCACAGGGGTTTGTGGTGTGTGTAGGCACGTAGCAATTACACAGGAAAAATTCGGCTTGGAGATACAGGCGTTGTGGAAGCCTTCGGGGCTGTCAGGCCAGGCCTCCTCCCTCCGTTCAGGGTTGATTTAGTTGCCATGAACAGAAATTGAGGCTTGGGGAGGGGGCGGCAGGAAGAGCGCTGGCCAAAGTCAGCTCCAAGTTCTGTCCCCTTTACTCTGCTTAGGAGCTGGATGAACCCAGGCAACTTACCAAGACTCTGAGCTTCGTTTTGTCACCTTCACATGGAGGTGATCTATTCTGTCTACTTCATAAGGCTGCGTGGAGGATTCCACAAACTAAGTGGGAGCCTTTGAAAACCATCTCTTTTACGTTGTCATGTTCTTGAAATGCTTGCATTTTTGACTGTTGACTTCTGAAGCAGCCCGTCCTGATCGGGAAGTGGTCGCGAAAGCTTCCCTCTTTCAGGTTTGTAGGGGACGGGCGACGGGACTTTTATTG
Source organism: Pteronotus mesoamericanus (assembly GCF_021234165.1). NCBI lineage: Eukaryota > Metazoa > Chordata > Mammalia > Chiroptera > Mormoopidae > Pteronotus > Pteronotus mesoamericanus. The sequence goes on from NW_026555105.1 coordinate 9,535,603, forward strand.
CTTTCCCCCTTGCTGACAAGGCTGTGAGAAGTGACCTTTGTGTTTGGGCTGGAAAATGGAAAGGGAACGGGGACTACAGCTCCTCGCAGCGCTGCTGCGCGTTTCGGGGGAGGCAGGCCCTCTCCGCCAGCGAAGCTTGAATTGCAGGCAAAGGGCTGAACCTGGGAGGGGCAGGAGAAAGGTCTTTTTCATTAAGAGAGGTCTCTCCTGAACCTGCAGGCAAGGAGTGTACGTACACACGAAATAACCCATCAGTCGCGCGACTTCACTCCATCAGACTTGGAGAGAGGTTGCTTTAGCTACTGCTTGGAATACCACTAAGCTAGCGGAGTTGCCTAGGATATCGGTCACGTGGGCCCACCTTCCAGACTTGCTCAAAATGATTTAGTTCCCTTTATCTTGGAGAGAAGTGGGGGAGGGGATCAGAGCCTTGTCCAAAGCCTTGTCCTTCTCCACAGAGGTCTTTATGTGAGGGGATCCTCACCTCCCTACACTTGAGCTCTCAGAACTCTTGCCCTTGACAGTAGCTACTAAAATAACATTTCCTGTCCCCGTTCTCTTCCCCATCTTCTGAACTCTGCATCATCCCACACGGAGGAGGCCCCACATTGTGTTCTTTGAAGGGGACGGGGTGGCAGCAACGGCTAGGGAGGAGGCACGAGAGCATGTGGCCGGGCCCTGCTGGCGCTGGGCTCTCCCTGGGTGGACTACAGACAGAGGCAGGCTGGCTCCTTTAGCTGACTGCTCGACCGAGAGGTGGCTGCATCTGTCCTTACCCGCCTCAGAGCATATGCTTCTCCCTCTCAAGGTCCCAAGACAGGAATTTGCAGTGAACACGCGCTTCTGCCGGAGTCCCCCTGCCTCTTGCACTGAAGCGTATGCAGGTCTTGCTAGGGGCTGAGCTGCAGCTGTCAGATAGGTTTGTCCCATTTCTACTTGCTGATTTAATCTAAAGAGACAAAAAGCCCAAGGAGAGATTGTGGTGTGATCTAGAAAAATTCAGACTAAGTAGTTTCATGTGTTGGGCCTTTGGACGCTGGCCGTCTTTCCGTTCTCCAAGATATCTGACAGGGGTGAAAGGTGAAGGCAAACTCGGTGACGTTTTCCTCCTTTCTGCTTCTTCCTCCCCAGGCAGCTGTGTCTGTGTGTGCATCTTGGACAAGCAGGGCCCGTTGGGAACGATGCCACCGCCATCAGATATTGTCAAAGTGGCCATTGAGTGGCCAGGTGCTAACGCTCAGCTCCTTGAAATCGACCAGGTGAGCTCCTGAAATGAGAAACACTGATGCAAGGACGGGGATCTGGGAAGTACGTGGCAGAGGATGTCCTTGGCGGCGGGGACCCCTGGCGTGGGGAGTAAGAACCAGCAACAGGAGAGCTGAGGCCCGTCCCCCGCTGGGGGAGGTTGGGCGCCTTGGCTTGCGAGAGGCCGCCTCTTCGGCCGAGCCCTCAGGGAGGCAGTCCAGGCGCCCCTGTCGACGCAGCTCGGCAGCCCCTCGTGGCATGAGGAGGCTGTGGTTGAAGGATCTGTCTCTCTCTTTCAGAAACGGCCCCTGGCGTCCATCATCAGGGAAGTTTGCGACGGGTAAGCTGTAACTCCCTTGCTGTGGGTGACGGCAAGCTACAGACTGAAGGGCGCCGCCAGGCTTTGAACTGCTTCTGCTGAAGGGCCTCCTGTCAGTCAGGTCCTCAGGAGGGGGCTTTTGTGACCATTGTCTTACAAAGGGAGTTTAGCTAATGAGGTTTTCCCTCTGACCTCTGAGAACAGTTAGTTTTCCCTTTAAGTCCTGGAGTGCCCTGCCTGAGGTCCTGGTGGACCCACGCTGCATTGTGTGTGCCTCTTTTGGTGATGCCAGTCTTACAAGGTTATTGGTAACCTTGAGGTTATTTTATCAACACCTCAACCTGAAGCTTTGATTTTTGTCCTCCGGTCCTCCAAACGTGCCGCCCGATTCCCTTGAGCAGCTCTGCTGAAATTATTTATTTGCAGCTTCTAGGTAGGCCCAGAGGGGTGGCCAAACGGGCTGACCGATTTTTCTCTTGCACAGGTGGTCGCTGCCAAACCCAGAGTATTACACCCTTCGGTACGCGGATGGGCCTCAGCTCTACATCACCGAGCAGGTCAGTCCCGGGAACGGCAGACCAGCACAGGCCTTGCTGTGCAGCGAATGACCCAAGGAGGGCACGCTGTTTGCCTTAGTTACTTCCAGGTAGCTCCCCTCGCCGGGGACTGGCTGCCTGCTGGGCAGACCAGGAGCACCAGCCCTTGTTCTCCACCACTGGCTGGAACACCGTGGCCTTACTCCCTGCAAGCCCAGGGCCCATGAAGAGGGCTTAGGAGTCCTGTGCCAAGAAGCAAGCCCCAGGAGGAGAGGGCCCAACCGAAGAGTCTCAGTTACAGCCCCTTTAAAAATGGCAGAAAATTCTTGTTGATTCAGCTTGCTTACATGCTTTTAATATTTTATCTCAGTTACTCTTTTTTCTCTCTGTTCCCCAGACTCGCAGTGACATTAAGAATGGGACAATCTTACAGCTGGCTGTCTCCCCGGTAGGTACTCTGCTTTCCTGAGGAGTTCATTTATCTAACAAACATATATAAGCATCTCCCCTGGGTCAGCCTCTGTTCTAGAAACTGAGATGGTGGCGATTAACACGTCATTCTTTGCTCTCACAGCCTGGCTGGGAGTAAACAAACAAGTACAATATATGGTCTTTCTCAAGGGTCTTGACGGAAAGTTGCTTAGGGAGCTGTAGGGACTCAGAAAAGGGACCGTCTGGCTCAGCCTAAGGATTCCCAGAAAGGCTTCCCAGAGAAGGGAACATGTAGCTCAGATGTTAAGGGCAGAGCAAGAAGAATAGCTGAAGAGACAAGAAAATGAAGTGTTCCCGGCAGAGAGAGGGGCTTTGTCTGGAGAAGGCGGGGGTCCCGGTGGCCAAGGGTCTGTGGCAGTCAGTGAGAAGCCAGACACTGGAGTTCCCGGTGGCCTGTGCGTGGGTTTGGATCTTACCTAGAAGAGAACGTGGAAACACTGGAAGACTTTGAGCGGGAAGGTATATTCTGTTTAGATTTATATTTTAGAAAGATCACTTTAGTGATAAGGTGGAAGATGCGCCAAGAAAAGGAAGACGGGTGGCAGGAAGAGTCTTTGAAGAAACCAATAAGGAATGTTAACAGTCCGCAGAGGCAAATGGCAATGGAGACAAAAGAATGGTCATGAAGAATAGTTAGAGGTCAAGTGGATGACTATGGCGACATGCTGGTTGTGGAAGGAAAGGGGAGAATCCTGCCTTTAAAGGTAGCTAAGGAAGCAGCCAGAAGGGCAGGAAGGGAGCCAGGAGGGAGAAGTGGTTGATGCGGAAATGGCTGATGCGCTGCGGGCGGGCAGTGTCGAGAGGGAAGGCGGTGAGGCCTGCAGGGGCAGGGAGAGAAGGTAAGCTGGGGACAGGCCACTGCTGGCATGGGAGGCCACTCGGCCACTGGCGAGCGAGCTTCCTGTAAACCATTTTGGTGGGGTGAGCCGGATCGTCGTGAGTAAAAAGGAGTGAAAAAACGAGAACCTTGAGTTTACCACGTTACCAAGAAGCTTGGTTATAAAGGAAGGAAGGTGGAGACAGTAGTAACTCAGAAAAGTCCAAAAGATGGGCTTTTCAGAAAAAGGTAAAATGTTCAAGTGTTTCAGAAATCAAATTTTGACAAAGATACAATGAAAGGTCTCCGTCCCCCGCCGCCGTCCCTCGGCTCCCCAGTTCCTCGCCGCCTCCAACTCTGTGCAGTTTTTAAACTCCTGTTGCAGTTTTTAACGTGTCCTCGGAAGTATGTGAAGGTGGACGAGGGGCAGGCTGGCCGTGCAGGAAAGAGAGGGCAGTCGATGGAACAGGACCCTCCTGGGCCAGGACGGGGAACCCAAAGCCCAGGCGGAGGGACGCACCCTGGCTGCTCGGCCCCGGGAGAGGAGACTAGGCTCAGGGAACGTGGAGGTGCACGTGCAGAAGAGCTGCCGGAAATGAAGGGCGTGATGGCACTTGTTTTCTTGACAAGAGAGGCTGGTTTGACTGGGAGGAAGGGAGCCTTGGAGTAGTAACAGCCACTCCTTCCTGACCACTTGTATTTTGCTAAACACTTTGCGTCTGCTGTACCCTTTAATCCTGACGGACACCCGATGGGACGGGTACTCCTGACAGCCCCATTTGGCGGACAGGGAAACCGAGAGGTGAAATAACTTGCCCGCCAGCTAAAAATGGCAGGGTCTGCTCTCCTACCCAGGCCTGTCTGACTCTAGGCCAGTACTCTCACCGACACGTTCCGCTCCCCTCTCCCAACCTCGTCTTAGGGGCTGCGCTATCCCCCCTTAGCTCTGCTGCTTCACTGTCACAGCCTGGGAGTCACTCGCTTTTATAGACGCGCTGGAGCATCTCACAGACCTCCCTCGTGGAGCAGTTGGCTCTCCCAGAGGCACGTCTCTCTGACGCGGGAGGCAGCCGCCCAGAAACCCTGTCTCGGGAGGAACATTAACATTTGGAGTTGGAAGTTTCTGAGTGTGATGCAGACCAGCGCTCTTCAAATTGTTCTCTCCTGTGACTTTCCCTCCTGGAGGACGTTTTCTCCTCCGCGGAGATCGTGAAGGGTTTCTGTATCACCGAGAGCAGCGAGTGTGCTGTGACAGGGCCCTCCCGGGTGGTCATGGAGGGCAGGCGGCGGGGAGCGAAGCGAACAGCCCCGACTCCTTGCCGGCAGCAAGGCTGGGCGTCAGTCACTTGCTTAGCTCTGCAAGAAGAATTAAAAACCGTGGAGCATTTTTGCTCTCAAGACTTCCATTCCAACTGAGAACATTAAACGAACACACCAGAAATAGAGAATGATGAAACGGTAAATTGTGAGGCACTGACTGTAAAGTTAATAAGTTCAGCAAAAGGAAAGATCAGTGATCATAGAGGAGGGATTGTAGCTGGAGCTTGCAGCGCCGAGGCAAGCATTCTGCCAGGAAAACTCCTGTGCTGGGAGGAGGCTTTGTCACCAGTCCTCATCTTCAAAAAGCTATTTTGAAATTAGCTACTTCCCGCTCCTTGATATTCTGAAAGTTTCCCCAGGACTATTTCTTTGAGGAGCAATGATGGAGAATTTGAGAGAAAGTTAAACAAAAAATTGTGAGGCTTATCACATTTTCAGATAGAAAGGGATCTTCAGGGTCTTCATTAAATTCTCTACCCTGTGCAGACATCCTCTCTGTAGTATCTTGGACAGACGTTGTCTAGATTCCCCTTGACTGCTTCCAGTGGTGGAGAGCTCATTACTTCAAGGGACAGCCACTTCCACTGTCTGACGGCTTTAATTCATAGAAGACTGCCCCATATGGAACCAGTATCTGTTTTTCTGTTGATCTTGCCATAGTTAGTGGACTGTCATCTCCCAGATCAGTCTGTATTCCCCTGGTGGGAATTTTTTTAATACATAGACCAGAGGAGTAGAGTAAGGATACAGATACTACAGGATTGCTCTTGGCACACTGGTAATTCCTGACCGATCCAGAAACATTTACTGAGCAGCTCCTAAGCAGTGGAGAAACTGGTTCTGCCCCAGGCTTGGATGTTCCCAGAACGGGCCCCTCAGAGCTCTCCGCAAAGCAGTCACCTGCCACACAGAGCCAATGGCACATGTCTTGTTCTGCCCTCGCAGTCCCGGGCTGCGCGGCAGCTGATGGAGCGGACCCAGTCGTCCAGCATGGAGACCCGGCTGGACGCCATGAAGGAGCTGGCTAAGCTGTCTGCCGATGTGACCTTCGCCACTGAGTTCATCAACATGGATGGCATCGTGGTGCTCACGCGGCTTGTGGAAAGTGGAACCAAGCTCTTGTCCCAGTGAGTGTTACGGGGGTCTCATTTGGGGCTTTCGGAGGTTTGCTGCTCTCTGCAGAGCGCCCTATTCTCATTCCTGTTGAGTCAAACAAGTTTTTCGAACACCATCTGTACACAGAGCAGTGTGCCAAGCACTAGAGTCCACGCGGAGGGATATAGCTCATCCTTGTGGTCCTAAATCTTATCATCTAACTGGGCTCTCACACAAAACAGTACTGTGCCAGGTGAGTAGTAAAAATAGGGGCCACAGAACTCAGGAAGAGAGAGGTCTGCTCACAACAGACCTGTAGATTAATGGAAAACGATTGGCCTGATGGAGGTTAGTGAGCAGACTATCTGTTATTGACTAGAACAGGTATCTGTCTATTCTTAACCTCCCCCTGCCCCCCTCTCTTGCCAATCACCCCCACTCCGCACACACGCACAGGCCCTTCTGTGTTCACCATAGGTTGCCCCCTACCCATTCGCTGTCTCCCTACCCCCACTTTTCACAGACTGGAGGAGATCCAGGGCTTTGCGATGCACCACGACCGTCCTTTCACCACGCCCGTGCTTAGACGAACATGGTGGGAAACTGTGTGTTGTTGGGATCAGCAATGAGTAGGCAGATGTTTAGTGTTCCTTCGGAGCCTCTGGAGCCCAAGCTAGCAAACAGGGAGTCAGAAATCTTTCAGCCACTGGATCAGCTATTGAAATTTTCAGCCAAACCAAGCAGCTAATCATGGGTATTTGTTTAAGTCCTAGAAAATCCTAACGTTTTCACTGTCAACAGCATTGGCCCAAGAGCTCTGCAGTCTCCCAAGAGTGCAGGATTAGAGGGGCCTTCGTTTCCTCCCCTTTGAAATGGGGGTGATACCTACCTTGCAGGACTGTCGTGAGGAGCCCTGTTAATGAGAATGGATCTGAACATGCTCTGTATGTGGGAATATAATTTGTTAATTATGAAGCACTCTACAGAAATAGAAAGGATTTAATGTATAAAGAGGAGAGACAAAGGAAAGAGAACATTTTCATCCTTATTTTCCATCAACATGAGGCTAAGGGCTTTGCATACATTGTCGCCTTGCTCCCCCGACAACCCTGTGAGATTAACATGGTTTTATAGAGGAAGAAAATGAAGTTTGAGAAGGTAAAATTTGCACAGTTAGTAAACACCTGGGCAGAAATTGTACCCATGCCCAAAGCTTGTACTCTCTCCTGCACTCTGCTGCCTCTGGGTCCTAACAGTGAACATGGAATGTAAGCTTCCTAGTACGTCCACCAAGTGTTACGTTTGACAGAGGTCTAGTATTTTTCTTATTCTCCGGAAATGGTTAAGTGGGTCTGTTTTCCGAGATGAGGCAACACAGAGAAGGGAAGCCTAATCACGCAGCAGCCTTGTGTTTTCAGTGATGGACACTTGGGCAGAACCTGCTCCCCATCTGCCTAGGTGTGCGTGCGGGCGCTGGCTCAGAGCTGCGTCGACTGATCGCTCTTGTGGTGCTAACACTGAAATCCATCCCATTGTGGCTTTCTTCCCACCTGTTCCCGGTTTTGAATCTTTGTATTGTTGTGTGTGTGTTTTGCACATGTCTCAGCTACAGTGAGATGCTGGCATTCACCCTGACTGCCTTCTTAGAGCTCATGGACCACGGCATTGTCTCCTGGGACATGGTTTCCATCACCTTCATTAAGCAGGTGAGGCTTTCCACGTTCCCTCTTTCTCTCCTCCCTCCGCCGCCCGCTGTGCTCCAGGCCAAGCAGAGCTGCAGGCAACACTGCTTGTTGTGAGGGTCGGCTTTCTACCCCGAGGCCAGGTTTTTCATCCTTAAGCTTTGGTCTTCTGGGGGCTCCAGAAAGGCTTACTCTGCGGTGCCCCCAGGGCCTGCTCTGGGACGATGGAACTGGGCTCTGGGAGCCGACGTGGGCCAAAGAGGCACTGACTGTCGGTGAGACTTGGGAGCGCACCAGCCATCAGCCAGCAGGATCATCCCTGAGTCTTCTGACCTGCCTCCTAGCTCTCCCTTCTCTTTGATAAAAAGTGTTCATTGCATTTGCCTTAAATTAACAAGCCTGCTTCCCGTTTACAAATCAGCTGGCAGCCTGTTTAGACCGTCAGATTAGACTCAGTCGATAGGAGTGGAGACTTCTGGTTTTGCCTTCTTTTCTTTTACAAGAAGGGGCAACGTTGGTTCAGAAAACTGAGCTAACACCAGTGGATACTGTGTCCTGACCTAGAATTACACCTATCATCGGCGTGGGACTTTGGGAACCTCCTGGTGCCGGAGCTGTTTTGGCAAAAGGGACATGACAGGTGTCAGGATATTACCACGGGGAGAGAGAAGGGAGATTAGATGATAAGGCTCTGAATGGCCTTTGTGCCTCTCCAAAGCGCTGCTGTCCTGCGCGCGTGCAGGGCCGCAGTGTGTGCGGCAGGAGAAGAGCTCCTGGAGGTATCAGCGATACCCTGGTATCAGCGAGATCCTCTGCCTCCTGGAGTCAGCTTGGCCACACCTGAACCTTATTTTGAAAACAAAGAATTAAGCCCTTAGGTTTTGAGGAAAGAGTTGGCTGGATACTGTAATTTGGCATTGAGTTAGCCATGCCGACGGACTCCCTGGCAGGCCGGCCGAGGTAGCGTACCCCAGACACCGCCCTCCACTAGGGACAGCTGCCCCAGTGCGGGCAGCAGTCCTGGGCGGCGAGAGCCTTCGTGGGCTAGCATCAGGGACCTCGGCCGGCCGGCTTCCCAGGGGGCCCTGCGCCCCCGACGGACCGGCCCCTCTGGCTTTAGATTGCAGGGTACGTGAGCCAGCCCATGGTGGACGTGTCCATCCTGCAGAGGTCCCTGGCCATCCTGGAGAGCATGGTCCTGAACAGCCAGAGCCTGTACCAGAAGATAGCGGAGGAAATCACCGTGGGGCAGCTCATCGGTCACCTGCAGGTGTGAGTAAGGGGCCCTCCCCCGCCTTCCTCCCCTGTCTCGTCTCCTCTCTCAGGCTGCCAAGTCTTCCAGCCCCCCTTCCGCCCTGCTGGTATTCCAGGCTGCCGGTCTGCTTGTTCAATCAGCCATCACCTCTTCCACACTCCGACCAGCCTCCTCTCATAACACAGACCTGATGGTGTCAGGCCCCTGCGCAAAATGCTCCGGAACTCTCCTTGCCCCTTCGGATGAGGCGAAGTTTATTCCAATCTTCCTGTACCATCGCGATGCCAGGCAGAATCCGATACTTCCCCCTCTCTGGGCCAAATAGGCTCTGCTTGTACCTCTGATAATTATATTTACGTAAAACTCTCTATATTTTATTATCTGTCTCTCATTTTAGACAGAGCTCTCTGGGAACAGGGACCAATTGTTTTCATATCCCCTGCTTAGATTTAAGTAAAAGCTCAGTTGACACCTGTTGAATGAACGCTTTTAAGGCTGTTGAGATGCAGCCTCGGATTATTACTTGATTATCACCTGTGAGTGATGTTATGCACCATCTCTAAGCATCGTCTTGCTGGTCACTCTTCTCATCTCCTCTGCCTTCTTTCTCCGTTGGCACAGCTCCAACCAGGAAATTCAGACCTACGCCATTGCTTTGATCAACGCACTTTTTCTGAAGGCTCCTGAGGACAAGAGACAGGTCTGTGGCTGCCTTTTCAAGCTTTCCATCTGGGCTCTTCCAAGAGAAGAATTTTCACCCACCCACCCTATCCCTTGCAGAGAGCAGAAAGCCAGCCATTTTCCCAAGAGTCCTTTCTCCTGTCCCTCAGGCCTGAGCCCATCAGAGCGGCTTTGCTAAGGAAGGCCGAGGGGAGCTTACAGGAAAACCAGCTGCGGTCCTAGGCTAGAGCAGGGGCCTACAAACTTGCTCTTCTAAGGGCCAGAGGGTAAATATGTTTCGTTTTGTGGGCCACACGGTCCACATGGCAACTGTTTAGCCTTGCCGTTGTAGCCGAACGTCTCCTCAGACAGATAAATGAAGGAGTGTGGCTGTGTCTGACAAGACCTTATTTACACAAGCAGGCAACGCGCCTCATTTGGCCTTAGTTTGCCAACCCCTAGGTTAGAAGATCAGGATGTGAGAGGAGATCCTCTGGGCATCACTATTGAGCCCAAGGAGACCGAGACAAATGGGAAGCAAGAGGAGAGGGACTTGGCCTGAAGTTTCATGTATAAAGATCTGCTGGTCCAGGTTCCACGCTTCTTTCTTCCCCTGTGAATTAGCTGTGTGACATTGTGCAAATGATTCCACTCTGAACCCGTTTCCTCCCCTGTAACATGGGAGCAGCCACTTCTGCCTCGTTTACCTCGTAAGGATGTCATGAGGCCACCCAGACCCGGTTTTACAAGTGAATCGCCTGGGCAGGGGGAGGAGCACCGACCTAAGAGTCCCGGGCCTCAAGGTGCCCTGCCACTGGCAGCACACGTGCCTTAACCTCTCTGGGTCTCAGTTCCTTTCTGTCAAACGAAAGGGCCAGATTAAAAGATCTCTAAGGACCCTTCCAACACTAACTTTCCAGATTTCTCTGCTGAAAGCCCAAGTTGTGTACAAAAGAAAGACTTTTTAGTGGCCTGTCCGTGCCGTGGGCTCAGGCAGGTGAAAATCGTGGGGGATCACGTACCAACTTCTTGGCGGTGTCTAGTGGGAGGACCTGGAGCTTCTGTGGTTCTGTCTGTCTGTCTTTCTTGGATGGCTTTGCTCCGTTAATCTCTTCCTTCCTGGTCCTGTTTTGAATGTAAGCCGGAAGCTCATTCGTCCATCTGCTTCTCTCTGTGCTTTTTGCTTTCTGCCGGCAGGACAAGCACCTTAATCCTCTAGACCTGCCTGTCACTGTAAGTAGCACTGCTGTGTGGAAAGGGCCCCCACTCCCATCCGGGCGGGGAGGTCACAGCTGGGCAAGGACCTCAGCTCTCATCTAGATGTTCGGGGCACGCAAGACACAGGAGAAGGCTGTGTGCTGTAAATCTCATTTGCCTGGACCCGCGAGGCCATAGTGCAGATGAGAGTCACATAAAGGATTAAGGTGATGCCTGTCCTAGGGGATGTGACCCAGTCTTCCCTTTGTAACTTGCCTTTACGTGGCCGTATCTGTGGGTCATCCCGGGAAGGCCACATTCAGAAACAGCCTGTGGCTTCCAGCTAAGTGATACCATGACGTATCACCTCCCAACCTGATACAGCGAAGTGTAAAGGTGAATCCATGCCTTTTTGGACGCCGACGGGACCGTGGGAATTTGAAAAGGTTTAGACAGTTGACAAGAGAGGATTTGGCTGCTCGTTTCCTGTGAGAGGGAGCTTAGAGGAAGGCCAGCTCTGCAAGGATCTGAAAAAGGATGAGTGCCCCCCCCCCCACCTGCCCCACAGAGAAGCTTTTGGGTTAAGGCCTTTATACTCCAGCCATAGACCACTGTGTTGCCTGCTTTGTTACTTGTCCACAGCAAGACATCATCTCAAGCTGACCTCCTGTAGCTACCAAAGAGGTTTCTGGGCCACCCCCTCCTCCTCCAGCCGCCCTGCGCTCAGGGCGTGTGGAGTAAAACTTAGTGTTCCTGGCAGCATTGGCCATTTGGCGTGTGGCCAGAAATCCAGACGTGAGCGAGAAAAGGACAGGACTTGTGGATATTGCTCCATGAGAGACGTGGCAGCTCCCTCAGGCCAATGGACCTGCAGTTCTCTGTAAATTAAATTAAGGCAGCAGTTTGGAAAGTGAAGTCATACTAATTAACATTATAAGAAGCAATGGCTGACATTGAAAGGCAGAGTCAGAGAATTGTGAAAAGCTGTCAGGAAAATTAAAAGCTTGGCGATCCGGGAGCGGTTTGGTTAGGGGAAAAGGGCTCCACGCTTCAGCCCTTCCTCTAGGGCGTTACACTGCCACAACCCAGGAGAATAAAGGATGGTCCTTCCGGCGACCCCAAGTCCTTGACAGTGATTAAAATATAATCACTGCAGTCTCTTCCGAAATAAACACGTGAATATAGTGTATTTTTAGAAGATTTGCATAAGAATGGTCCAAGTAATGGTCCTGAGAGGACCCTTAAAGCTTCAGTCCCTGGAAGATTCACTTAAGTAGGATACTTTCCTGAGAGTTAAATAGGTAAAGTGTCACCGTTAAAATCGGAACCAAATATAATTTTAAAAGTGACCCTATTAGGAAAAATTACCCCAAAGCACCCAACACGTTCTCCGCGACAAGTCAGAAGTGAGCTGGGAACTCCCTGCTGCGCCAGAGCGGCCACGCCCAGCCCCCTCTGCTGGTGAGGGCCCACGGGGTGGGCGGGGTGCAGGCCAAAGCCCTGCCCTCGGCCGGGTTGGAGTTGTTTCCTCAGAGCCCCTTCCAGCCCGGGCAGCGGCGTCTGCCTGGGACATGACCAGGGGGTGCGGTGTGGGGACCATCATGCTGCTCTGTGCTCTGTGTGCATTGTCCATTGCCCGCGTCCTGTACCACAGTGTCTTGTCCTGACGCAGTCTTTGTCCCTCTCTGAAGATGACGCGGTCGATTGTGCCAGTGGGAAGGGAAACCCTATTTAAGTTCATTTGTGCTCACAAAGGAAAATGTGAGGGAATTTGTTAAAGTATAAAATCCATTTGGTGGTCCATGGAATTTTTTTTCTGTTTGTCCACTTTTTGTTTGAAAGGAATAAAAATGTAAGAGAAAAAGCCCCAGAGCTATGACATCACCTTCCTCTTCATAGCTGTCACAACTGTGTGCCTGCCACCATGCCTTATGTTGGCTTATTTTTCTCAATAGGATATGGCCAATGCATTTGCACAGAAGCACCTTCGATCCATAATCCTAAATGTAAGTTTCCGTATCTTGTTACCATTGTTGCGTTACCATTAGTAACAATTATTACTATTATTATAGTTCTGTTATTATGGAAATTACTATTGAGCTGGGAGGGCACTCAGAGGGAACTTACCAATAGGTACTAAACACTTCTTACGGTGAAAAGCTTTTTTTTTTGGTAATCCTCAAAAAATCTGTGGCGCTATCTCTAGGAGGCCCACTAGTCCACCAGGAATTGCAGAGCCTCAAAGGAGGCGTTAAGGCCAACTGCACTGCTTGTTGTCCTGCAAATCCCAAAATTTGTATCTGGGGCGGAATGTATTAAAATAGACACAGAAGAGGAAAGTGGTTCATTGAACTAACACCGGTCAAAAGCCCGAGTCATTGGGGGGCAATCGCAGGCGTGAATAAGACTGTGTTTGCTCTCTAAGAACTTCCTGTCTCGTAGGACAGGCAGGTGGTCACAGCGCCGCGTGGTCAGGTCCGCAGAGATTCATGGCCTGGGAGGTTTCAGAGGAGGGGCGGGCAGTCCTGTGTCGAAGGAGAGGTGTCAGGAAGCCCTTAGAGGACTGGCTTCAGGCGAGGCTGAGGTCAAGTGAGCAGACCAAGAGGAAAAGGCTTTCCAGAAGGCGCGGCTGGAACCTGGACAGAGCATGCACCTGGGCAGAGGGCGGAGCGAGGAGCAGGCCTGTGGTGAGGCTGCAGAGCTAGCAAAGACCAGACCGAGTGGGATCGTGGTCTTTGGCCCACGGGCAATTTGAGGGGATTTCAGCAGGTCGTGAAATAACCAGACTTGCATTTCCTGAGGACCCCACTCCAAGATGTGTATGTTTCCCGAGGGGGGTGTGAGGGAGGAAGGTAGAGTAGGGGTTGGGGGGAGCATCTGGAAAGAGGTCTACTTCCTTGTTACCAAGGCGATAATGTGGGGTGGGAAGTGGTGGGAGCTGGGAAAGAGAGCCAAGGGTGTGGATTAAGAGGAGGCCATTTTATCTGTTGTCAGAAACAAGGGGCCACAGGGAGACATTTGGAGTCAGGCGTGCAAGGCTTAATAATTCTGTACGTGAACTCTTGGAGCAGCCAGCCCCCACTCTGCCGTTAACCACTCTTTGATCTTGAGCAATTCCCTTAACTCCTGTGGGCTTCGATTTGCTCCTCTGGACGGGAGGGCTAAATGAGCTAATATATTTTCAGTGCTTAGCAGAGTGCCAGGCACATAGCGAGCACGGTGCTCCTGTTGGCAGTTCTTCGTGAACAAGGCAGAAGGGGATGGAACTCCAGCAGTGAGCTCTGAGTGCTGAAGTCCAACGGTCAGCTGGCCTACCCATGCAGAGCCCGCCAGACCTTGCCCTGCAGAACTAGCCCGTGCCTCTGGCCTTGTCCCTGCTCACAGCCCCGTGGCCAGCCTGGCAGGAGGGGCCTGAGCAAACGCTCAAGCACGCCGCCTGCAAGCCACGGAGAGCACGCGGGTTCCCACGCATTCTCGTCCACATTCCTGACCGGCCGTCCTCCGCGCCGCCCTCCTTGTGTGTGTGGGAGTGAGGGTGCCCTTCGGAGGGAAATTTAATGAGTTTTGAGGCTTGTTATTTATTTCAGTGGGGTTAGAAGTTCAGCCCATTACTGGGCAAACCTTGTGACAAGCTAAGATTCCGCTACCGAAGACAGTTCCGTGTCAGGACTCAGGACTTCAGTAGTCTGCTAGGAAACGGCTAGTGCACGCTCACTTCAGTCCTGGAGGGTAACTGAGTCCAGCCAAAGAGCACAGGCCTCGAGGTATCTGACAGTCAAATAAGACGCCAGGTAAAGCCTCTGAGACAATAACCGACCCAACTGCAGCCATACTTCAAGCCATTGACGGCTACAGCAGTCACCTTCCCACTGTGGTGTGTCTGATGAACATCAACATCACGTGAACCTGAACCTCTCTTTAAAGTGGCTTTATGAAATCTGGAAAGGCGAGGAGGAAGGAATGGAGATAGGCAGGTAGGGAGACACTGGATGGAGTAGCAGCAGGAGGGCACACAGGGGAAGGAAGAGGCTCGGAGTGAGGCAAAGAGGAGATGTGGGGAGGACAGCAGAGCCGTGGCAGAGGAAGGAGCCTGGAGCAGGGAAAGGAAGCGGTGGGGCGGGGCGGGACGCGCGGAGCAGAGAGTGGAAAACAGGTTCGGGGAGCCAGAGACTAGATGCTGAGTCTGAGCTAAGAGGACAGATGGCTTGCTGGAGAGGCCAAGAGGGATTGCGCGGGACAGGGATGGGGAGGGGGAGGGGGAGGGCCTCAGCACACCCTCTAGCGAAAGAGCAGAGCGGCTTTGTCCGGTAGAAGTGTCTGTGGCTCTGGGGGCGCTGCCCAGGATGGCAGCCACTAGCCCCGCGTGGCTGGTGAGCACTCGAAATGCATCTTAATTTGTCGTTTTAAAAAAGTTTTAGTTGCAATTTAAATGCCCACATGTGGCTGGCAGCTACTCTTTGGTCTGTATAGAGCTAGAGAAAGAAAGAGACAGAAGGAGAAAGCGCTGTGGCATCACATGGTGGGGAGACAAGGTCTAGAGCTGCGCCATCCTGCAGACATATAATGGGAATGACTTATTTTATTTTTAATGTTCTAGCAGCAACATTGAAAAACAAATGGAGGAGCCCTGGCTAGCATAGCTCAATTTGGGCATCGTCCCGCAAACTGCAAGGCCGCAGGTTCGAGTCCCAGTTAGGGCGCGTGCCCAGGTGTGGGTTCCGTCCCCATTCAGGGTGCATGCAAGAGGCAGCTAGTCAATATCTCTCACATTGATGTTTCTCTCTCTCTCTCCCTCCCCGCCCCCCTCTGGAATCAATAAAAGAAAAAAAATAACATTTCATTTAACCCAATATAACCAAAATGCTGATTTCAACATGTAATCAATAGAAGAAAAAAATCATTAATGAGATTCTGTACCTTTTGTTTTTTCACACGAAGGCTCTGAGGTCTGGCGTGCATTTTTCACTTAGAGCACACCTCATTTTGGCCACATTTCAAATGCTCAACAGCCACACGTGGCTCGTGGCCACCAGACTGGACTGCACAGGCCTAACGAGCGCGACCGGGAGCCAGAGCGCGCACGGAGAGAGCCAATCTGAAGTTAGAGGGAGCTCGAAAAAGATACTGGCTTAGAGTTAGAAGTTCTAGAGCGGAGCTGTCTGCTAGAACTTTCTGTGATAATGAAAATATTCCATATCTATCACCAGGCAGCAGCCACTGGCCATATGTGCCTGGTGAGTTTAAAATGTGGCTAGTGCTCCCGAGGACCTGGATTTTTAACTTAATTGCAAGTGACTTAAATGCAAAGGGCTGCATGTGGTCCGTGGTGAGCATATGGGACAGCACAGGCCTAGAGACTCAGCCAGACTGAGTAAGAGAACACGAAGGACGCAGGGGTGGTTCGTGTGGGAGACGGGGCAAGAGTCTCATTTGGACAAGAAAAGACCAAGAGTAACAGGATTCAAGATGGCAGGGAAACAAAGCGGGGAGCAGGGAGTGCAGGGGAGCAAGCAGGAAAGAGCAGGCCCTTGTGGGAGTGAGAATGGGGCAGCGTGAGACAAGAACGGAACCGAGCTTGATCGGCCCGAGGGATGGCCCGAGGGATGGTGGGCGATGGAGTGCGCAAGGAAGAGGCGGGGCTGGGCGTGAGGGCAGGGGAGGGTGGGCAGCAGAGGGACCGGGGCGGCGACCTGAGAGGGGAGGTGGAAGGAGAGTGGGCCGGACGGAGTTAGAGGGGGGAGAGGGACATAGTGGGAGCACGGGGCAGGGGCCGCAGGGAGGGGGGCGTACACTGCTCTGAGGGGAAGGGACAGGTATAGGAGAGAAAGGAGGGAGGGGCCGTGAGGGGGGTTGGGCAAGGAGTGTTAGAGGCCCCCCCTTTGGGTAGGTGTCTGTATCATTGAAAGAAAACGACCTGTTCTAAAACCTCTCTGCTTGGTGAGGCCATTTAAAACATTCTATTTGTCTAAGGGAAAACAGAAGAACAATACTGCCCAATTCGGCAGGCAGGTCTCTGTCCCACTGGCTGTTGTCTTGGATTGCGTAATCAATCTCTGTAGCCCTGTGCAGTCCCAGCTTGGTCGCCGCTAGCCACGTGTCGCTGTTGAACACTTGGAATGTGGCTAGTCCGAATTGAGATTAGTGATCGCCAATTGTCAGCATCACTACCATGCCCATTGGAATAAGGTCCAGCCGCTGATTTCCCGTTTCATAATCTTAACGGGGTAGCCTCCCTCCTCTTTGGGGTGGCGGGTGCAGCCTCCACCCTTCAGCCCACCTCTGCTGCCCAGGGGACTGCAGGGAGAAGGAAGGTGCCCGTTGGGCCTGTAGTGACTCACCTCTGCCGAATCAAGCCCATTCCTGCTCCATCCCCTTCCAGAACATGGAGTCCTGTGTGGGGGAGGAAAGCCCTGTTTCCTGCCCAGCGTACTTTCTTTTTCACCAGCGCGGACGTGACTCCTCAGTGAGAGAAAATCGGTTCAGACCCCTGTTCCCTGCCTTTGCTTTTTCCAGCACGTGATCCGAGGGAACCGCCCAATCAAAACCGAGATGGCCCATCAGCTGTATGTCTTGCAAGTCCTGACCTTTAACCTTCTGGAAGAAAGGATGATGACCAAGATGGACCCCAATGACCAGGTAGGGGCCAGGTGGGCAGAGCTGTCCTGGCTTCAACTGTGTGCTGCTTGCTGCGGTGCAGTCCACCCCCAGGCTGTGTACGGAGCGCCTGCCTGCTGCGTGCGGAAACCGCTGCGTCTGCTCTGAGAAGCCTAGCCGTGGGCCTCACCGAGATCGCTCCCTGTGGGTGCACCCTGGGGCCAAGCCCACCTCTGTCCTGCTAAGGCAGAGGGGATGCCCTCTCTTCAAAGGTCCACCGGGGCAGAGCCCTGCCCGGGCCCAGCCCGCGCCTGCTTTCCCTGCCCTCCTTGGGTAGCTGGCTTGCCTGCTGACTCTCTGCTTCTCCTCTCAGGCCCAGAGAGACATAATATTCGAACTGAGGAGGATTGCATTTGACGCAGAATCTGACCCCAGCAATGTCCCTGGGAGTGGGACTGAGAAGCGCAAAGCCATGTATACCAAGGACTATAAAATGCTGGGATTTACTGTAAGTTTCCCGGAGCATGGGCCTCAGCAAGCCTTCTCCCCTGGCAGGAAGTCAGAGGGCCCACGCGGCCAGAGCCCAGGGCACGCGGCCTCCACATCGGTGGCCTGGAATAGATGACGCTAAGAAGCTGGAGGGCCTTGCTGCTTGGTTTGCCTCTGTGATGGCAGATTCCCAAGTTTATGTCAGCCTTGGGCCTGTGAAACAGAGCCATCTGTGGGCAGGCCCGGGAGCGGGTGCCAGGCGGGTGGAGAAGGGACCTAGGGCACCTCTCATCACAGCAGCGAGGTTCTTTGACAAGCTGGCGTGGCTATTTTGTAATAGGATACAGCTTGAAGTTAATTCAGTGAAATGCTTGTACGCACCTCAGGGCGCAGCGGGATGCTGTGTGCTGGGCACACGGGTGCGTCAGCCACAGCCCGGTGGCCAGGGCTCCGAGTCACACAGTAGGGAGGGGCGTGTGAACAAGCTACGGCAGCGGCACTCGGAGGAGGGGCAGCAGGGCTGCCCTTGGTGACGCCCCACGGAACTGGGTCTCTCTGTTCCCCCAGAACCACATCAACCCAGCGATGGACTTTACGCAGACTCCTCCGGGAATGCTGGCCTTGGACAACATGCTGTACTTGGCCAAGGTCCACCAGGACACCTACATCCGGGTAAAGGCTGGAGGCCTGCTTCCTCAGTCCTGGCGCCGCACCTCGGGGCCCCCTCCCTCCCTCACCGCCCTCCCCTCTCCCCCCTCACTAGCCTTCCCTCTGTGCCCACAGATTGTCCTGGAGAACAGCAGTCGCGAAGACAAACACGAATGCCCCTTTGGCCGCAGTGCCATCGAGCTTACCAAAATGCTCTGTGAGATCCTCCAGGTTGGGGAGCTACGTAAGTCTGCGCCGGGGCCTCGCCTCCTTTGGCCAGCCCTTGTCATCAGGACCTGGGGAGGCGGGGGCTGTAAGGTTAGGTGTCAGTCGGGCTGGGCAACCTCAGCCACCTCCTGAGCTGTAATCCGTTCTATCCTTGCTAATGAGACTCTTGACTAACGCTGTGCTCAAGCTCCTAATTTAAACGTGTTCGAGAGCTACACCCCTGTCTGCTCACTCCCCTGTGTAAGGACTAGCTGACTGTCACAGAGCAGAGGTGGGCCAAGAGAGATGCCCTGGAGAAGGAGGCTCGGGGTGGGGAACGGCCCATCCCACACTCCTCGTCAGCCCCGGTCCCCGCTCTGGTTCTGTTCCTCAGGACTTGGGTGCGGAGGGTCCAAAGATTCTGGGCGTGAGCCCCCAGCTCAGCCTTTCCCTCCCCCTTTTCTTCTGCAGCAAACGAAGGACGCAACGACTACCACCCGATGTTCTTTACCCACGACCGAGCTTTTGAAGAGCTCTTTGGAATCTGCATCCAGCTATTGAACAAGACCTGGAAGGAGATGAGGGCAACAGCTGAGGACTTCAACAAGGTCAGTGAAGCAGAGCTCTGAGGTCTGTGGGCTGAGACCATCACATGACGGCCAGCGGCAGCTGGCCAGAGCCAGGGAAATCCCTGAGCTGGAAAACCAGCTTGGTCCGCAGCGCCGACTCACAGGCCCGATGCAGTGGAGAGCCTCGGTCCCCTCCGGTGTGCTTCCTCTGTCACCTTGAGCAGGTGTCTTGCCCCTCCTGTCTTCCTTAGTGGACAGGAGGGCGAGCACAATACTAAGAGCTGTGGTTGCTGAGCACTGACCATGGGCAGGTGCTGTCGGCTGCCCTTTTGCAACCTGGAAATGTCGGGGAGGAGCCGGAGCAGATGAGTCTGACGTGTGCTCGGGAGCCCTTCCCCGGCGCTTTCTGAGCGCCCCGTCTCTGCGGAGCACACGAGGCCCTCGGTAGCTGGTAACCTAGGACTGGAGTATTTCGATCCTGCTCATCTTGTTGTAGAAAACTTGGAGCGAAGGGGCCGCCTTCTTCCTGTCGCCGTAGGTCATGCAGGTTGTCCGAGAGCAGATCACTCGTGCTCTGCCCTCCAAACCCAACTCCCTGGATCAGTTCAAGAGCAAACTGCGCAGCCTGAGCTACTCGGAGATTCTGCGACTGCGCCAGTCAGAGAGGATGAGTCAGGACGACTTCCAGTCCCCGCCCATTGTGTGAGCGCCGTCCCTGGAGTGCGGCGGGGGGCGGGGGGTGGGGCCAGAGGGGCGGGCAGGGGGCAGCCCCAGCTCGGCCTTCCTTCCAAAGCTTCGCTGGGACCTTCTCCTCACCCTGCTGGATGTCTCCCTCCCTCCCTTCCTCCTCCCACCCCAGGGAGCTGAGGGAGAAGATCCAGCCCGAGATCCTGGAGCTGATCAAGCAGCAGCGCCTGAACCGGCTCTGTGAGGGCAGCAGCTTCCGGAAGATTGGGAACCGCCGGAGGCAAGGTAAGGGGGGCCGGGGCCCTGGGGAAGGAGCCTGCCTGGGTGGACCCCGCAGGGAGCAGGCAGGGAGCACAGTGCCCGCTGCCCTCGTGTGCTCAGGCCTTCCCCGGCGCTGTCCTCGCTCACCTGCTTTGCTTCCCTTGTGTTCCAGAACGTTTCTGGTACTGCCGCTTGGCACTGAACCACAAGGTCCTGCACTATGGCGATCTGGATGACAACCCTCAAGGGGAGGTGACATTTGAATCCCTGCAGGAGAAAAGTAGGTTCATTTCTCTGTTGCTGTGTCCTGGTAGCTGGCCTTGATGTCAGGAGAGTTCTGGTCCTGGGTGTTTCCCACTGATGATCTGGTCTGGGGCCAGTTCTCTCTCTGGATGCGTTGGCTCACTGTCGGAGGTCGCTCCCTTCGGCCTACCTCACAGGGCTATCTGGAGGCTTCAGTGAGATCCAGAGGGGAGTGGGTGTTGCAGATTGTAACGGGTGATACAAAACGAAGTTGAAAGGTGGTGGTTAAGAGCACGCTGCCTGGATTCACGTGCTGGCTTGGCTCCCAATTCTAATTCTAATCAGTTGCAAGTTCTCCCTTCTGCCTTGGTTTCTTCTGTCAAAATAATAGCCACATGTCCCTCACAACAGGAATGAATGAGTAGTGTGTGTAGCAAGCAGGTAACAAGGAAAACTGTTAGCTGTTGCCACTGCTGTTGGCTTTGGTGGCATTGCCATCATCATTATTGTGATGTGTAAGTGAGGTGGGTGTTGGCGGCTCCATGCCTTGGGGAGACAATCCAAATGCCCTGAACTGACCTCCTATCAGATTTGACACAGCCCAGCAGGCCATGGTCCGTGGGGAGTGACCACGGAGGAGGGAACAATAGAAGGCCACACTCCCTGAGCTGATAACAGCCCTTTGAGTGTCGGAGTGGGGGCTTCCCTTCTAGACCCGAAGCAAGAACCAGCTTGTAGCATGAAGTTTCCAGAGACTAATTCCCTTCATTTAACAGTTCCTGTTGCAGACATTAAGGCCATTGTCACTGGGAAAGATTGTCCCCACATGAAGGAGAAAAGTGCTCTGAAACAGAACAAGGTGAGTGGAGAGGCAGGCCTGAGTCTGAGTCGCTGCCACAGCGACCCCCAGATGCAGTCAGTGGGTCGGGGTTTAGGTGCACGGGCTCGTGCCCTCGTTTTGTCTCTAACTTATGCCGGAGTGTTTTGTTAAGAACAGTGTTGCACGTACACAACAGTGGATGGAACTCCCCTATACTCGTCACCCAGCCTCAGCAGCCACAGCAAAGTCTGCACGTACCTCTCTCTCCCTTATCACTTTGAAAACCTCCGGTATTACATCATTTCATCTGTAAATATTTGGCATGTATCTCTAGATTATAAGGACTCCTTTAACATAGTCACAATACTATTATCACCCCTAAAAAGAACTAAAAAGTTATTTAATGTCAAATATTCCATGGATGTTTGAATTTCTAGTTATCGTATAAATAACATAATTTCTCTATAAATTCTGTAAATGTTTATATGTATATACACACAAATACACATACACTCATTCCCATTTTGTTTGCAAAGTCAAAATCTAAATAAGGGCTACATTTTGTGTTTAGTCTTTGAAGTTTCTTAGTTCATAAGTTCCCCATCCATCTTTTTCGTCTTTTTTTCCTCTTTGCAGTTTATTAGTTGGAGAAACCAGGTTGCTTGTTTGGTAGTTTCCCAGAGTCTGAAACTTGCTGATTGTCTCCCCACGGTGCAGTTTAACTCGTTCCTCTGTCCCAGATCTGTAATTGGTAGAGAGATCTAGAGGCTTGATCTACTTCAGGTTTGACTTTTTTTTTTTTTTTTTTTTTTTTTTTGATAAGACTCCTTCCTAGATGGTATTACGTTCTATCAAGAGACACGTAAGTGTGGCCGTCTCTTTTTGTGATGTCAGTACACTGGCTGCTCAGTGCCTCATCTGTGAGTAAATTCAGGCTCGCTAACTAGTGATATTCTAAAGCAGTCTGTCCTTTTCATTTATTAGCTGAATTACTTCTCGAAAGAGAAACTTGCCGTCATCTGCTGTTAGTGTCCCGGTGTTACAGTTTGTGTAAGAGAGGAGATTAAATGCTTGATTCTTTACCATTAGGTGCCTACTTTTAAAACAAAGAGTTCCCTGATATCATCCAACAGTGACCAGTTCTGTGTCTGTGTTTTGTTTTTTAGTATTACTCTGGGCTCAGGATTTAGTAAGCAGATTATATCAGTTTCAGCCCTGTTGTCAGTGCTCAAATTTACCCATCTTTGGCCACAATTTGTCTTCATTGTTGTGGTTTTAAACCGTTAAGACCTTTCCGTTTAGTTACCAAGACAGATATCTAAGGAAATACACTGTCAGTATTACTCTGACATTCAGAAGCCTCTGAGTACTTACTGAGTAATGACTTCTCTCCAGTCTTCAAAGTATCACCACATCTTAGGCGTGACTTGGGTGGGGAGAGTGAGGTGAGGTCGCTCAGCCACCGCTGGGCCTCCTCTCCGGCCACTCTTGTGCATGTGCCCTGGGGCCGTGATGGCGTCGCATCTGAATCAGCACACTTGGTGACGGTGCCAAGGTACTCGGACTTTGGCCAAGATCCTGGTGTGCAAAGCCCAGGCCGGCCCATTGCTCCAACCAACTGAAATCTTTCTCCTTCAGGAGGTGCTGGAGTTGGCTTTCTCCATCCTGTATGACCCCGACGAGACCTTAAACTTCATCGCGCCCAATAAGTACGAGGTGAGCGGTGTGGCCCTGCCTTGCACAGCCCAGCCCTCTGATTGCCCCGCTGCAGGGGAGGAGTGGGCAGAACAGGAGCATCCGGTCCCCTGCAGGCAGGAGGCTGTAGCCTGTCACAAAGGCTGTGTGACACTGAGAATCTGCCAGCGGGAGGTCCTTTTCCCTAGGGCCAGGCCCTTTAGGCTACTCTTCAGCAGCAACTGTAGGGTATCATTAGAAAGACGGGCCAGCTGGGAGTAACTTCTTTGCCTGGCAGTAGGAGAATTTTCCTCTCCTCTGTTTCTGTGTGGCACTTGCCCAAGTGAACCTGACAGATGCCCCCTCCTCAGGGCTCCTGGCCATATGTAGGAGATCTGGCCTGGGCTTTGAAACCAAATGGCACTGGTCCTGCTGACACGGGCCCACAGTTTCACCGCAGCACTGAAGATACTAGGTGTGACATGAGTCGTTGCGGTCGGGACCTTACGTGTCTGGGGAGCTCTGAGAGCCATCAGAGGAAACAAGGGGCGGGGCTTCTGGAGGAAGAGACACTTCGGCAGGGCCGAAGTTTTATTGGGGGGGAGGGGGGCGCGAAGCACTAGCAGGTGGGGGGACAGGCAAGGAAAGGCACGGAGAAAGATGGAACCAGAGCAGTTAGGGAGGGGTGGGCTGAGAAGTCCCTGTTATTCCCTGTTACCATGAGACCTTCACGTTTCGTTTCTCTAGCGCTTAACTTTAACATTTATTGACTGGGTGTTTTTTTCAGTTTACTTTGTTTGAGGTCCCACAGTGGTTCCTTTTGTGTCCCACCTTTGCCACCTAGTATGTATTCTCCCTTCCCCTATTACTAATTTCAGGGGCAGTTTCAGGAACTTGCTGCCCGGGTGCTCAGGTCTTCTTTTGCTGTATTCTTTAATTGCATTTTAAAAAATCATACTTTATAATATCTTTGGGAATTTAAATGTCAATCTGTCATAAAAACCAAGAGGCCTTTTGAGAAGGTGAATGGTCAGCTCCCAACTTCTCTTTGCTATTATCCCAGATCAGAATTGCTTCTACTGAGTAGTGCCAAGAGACCCAGGCGCGAATCCTAGAAAAGGGACCTTGGCAGGTCCTCCTGCTGACTGGGGGCCACCGTGTGATGTTTTGCAACTTGCTCTCCCCAGTACTGCATCTGGATCGACGGCCTCAGTGCCCTTCTGGGGAAGGACATGTCCAGCGAGCTGACTAAGAGTGACCTGGACACCCTGCTGAGCATGGAGATGAAGCTGCGGCTCCTGGACCTGGAGAACATCCAGATCCCTGAAGCTCCCCCGCCGGTGCCCAAGGAGCCCAGCAGCTACGACTTCGTCTATCACTACAGCTGAGCCTGACGCCGCAGGTGACGGCACCCAGGAAGGGATTGGGGCCCAGAGGAAACACTCACAGTCTGGTGCCTTGTCTTTTGCTTGTACAGAATCTGTAGTGACCATGGTGGCCAGGAAATGCCAACCATTGCTCCAACCCACCTCAGACCACCCAGAGCTTCCTCTTGGTCCCCATCTCCTGTGAGTCATAAGGGCAGGTGCTCTGGCCTCCCCGTCACTGTGGAGCCTGGGTTCAGGCCACGAGGAGCGAGCAGCAGATGCCCTTGCCTTCCGGGCCGAGAAACTGCTCCTTGAGCTGGATTTAACAAAAGCCACTTACCTTTTCTTCCGGAGCCTGCTCCCTGGCGGTCAGCCGGCTCCCCGTGTGGGCAGGGGCTGGCCCAGGAAGGCTGCTGCAGAGGACCGACGAGCTGGGCGTGCTGAGAGCCTTGGAGAGACTGCCTTTGGCCGACCCGTGCCTGTGTCTTAGATCTGAGCCGAGGCCTTGCCCTTGCCTGTGTCGTCTTTGTGAGGGCTTACTCCGGCCTCACACAGGGCCCACCTGCCGCTGCCGCCGCCGCCGCCGCCGCCTAGGTCGGCTCTGAGGCTCTGGTCTCCGGAGCCACCAGATCTCTCGCCCACGCAGTTGTCTGAGCAGATGGAAATTTCTACCTACAAGCCCTCAGTCTCTCATCCTGGCAAGCCAGAGTCAGGGAGGCTGAGTCCCTCCCTCTTGGCCTCAAGGAACTCTGCCCAGAGAGCCTGGGTGAGGCTGGGCCTAGACTGGCGAGGTCGCTAGATCCCACTGTCCTGCCCCCACACTTACACCTTTCCCTTCCTCTGGGAGAGATCACCCACTGAACCGGAAGAGCATCCCCCTCCAGTTGGCTTTCCTTTGGCCTTCCAGACCTCAGGAAACTTGCCTTCCCTTCCTCCCCACCCAGCGCTGTGGTTCCTCCCTCGGGCCGTGATTTCAGGGCGCTGGCTGAGGCCACAGCTGTGCCAACGGGGCATCCTTGGTGCTGCTGCACTCGTAAACCACACGCACAGCCTCTGCTTGGACATATGTGAACATGGCATTCAGTAGTGGTAGCCTGGCATGGTAGGTACTACCCAATGAAGAGTGTACTATATATTTTCTTTACTATAGGCCATACTTATACAGACATGTATATATATTTATATATAAGCTCTACCTATCCTAGGATGGACTGTGTGAGGGGAAATAAAATTGGAGGCAAAAACAAAAACAAAACAAAACAAAAAGTAACACTTCCAGTTGTGAGCCAAGACTGTAACCTGAGAGCAGCCAGGAGCTTCCTGTTAGTAACCGTGTTTTCAATAAATACTCTTTCATGTACAAATTGTGGTTCCTACTAACAGGCTCTTTCTCTGTTACTGGCTTTCTGCCAAACGGAACTTTCACCTTGACAAGCCTTCATTTCATTGTGCCTGGGAGACTTTGGAGAGCTCCAGCTGGAGTCCTCAGCCTCCTTCCAAGGGCCGCTTTCTCCCCCTCAGCCACCCTGCCTCCACCCTGCACACACACACACACATGTGCACCTGCTCACAGCTGTCATACCAGGACCAAGAGCTTTCTGCTCAGGCCTGCTGGGTACATCAGGGAAAGGCATACTGCACACCCCTGTGAACACGCCCTCCTGCTTCTTCCTGCCAGGGACACAGCCAGGGAACAGCTCGAGTCCTTGTACCTTACAAAGAAGACACGCTCTTCACCCTTTGTGTTGCCGAGCTTAGTGCCCAGCCTTCCAGCTGGTGTGCTAGGCTGTTGCTTCAAACCTCAGCCTTGGTAGCTGGGAGGCTTGAATGAGGGCCATGATGAAAATAGATACTTTCTCTTGCCTCAGAGAGAGAAGGGGGCAAGGACAAGCTCTTTCAAAAGGCATAGAAAGTGCACGCGGTACAGGCCTTGAGGACTGAATAAAGCTGAGACCTTGGGCAGCAATGGGTGCAACTGTAAGTGACTGGTAAGCACATAATGAACTAATGCTTGTGAAATGCCAGCTGCTGGTGGTGAGGGCAACAGCAGTTTGCATAATAAACAGCTTTTACACTCTGGCCTTGAGCCTTCTGTTCAGAGGGGCTGGGAGCCCAGTTAAGTCACTTGCAAGGGTCCATGTTTGTAGCCAGTCTTAGAGAGCCCAGGAGGGGCTTGAGGTGGGAGGGGGACGAAAAGCCCCAAAGGGGGCCTCTGTCCGCACCCCTGGCCTGCCCTCACGCCCTAATGGGTCTCCCTGTCTGCAGGCTGTCTGCCTTTTAATCCATCCTGCAAGATGAGTAAGATGCCCTAGCTGGCATTTTGGGGACCCCTGCATCCTGCCCCTTGGCCACTTTCCCAACCATAGTTTTTGTTCTCCTTCTCCCCTCCTATTTACTCAGAGACAGACGCTCTCCCCTTACCCGACCTATTGAGATCATTCTTAAAAAGTTTCAGGCACATAGAAAATTGTTCACAAATGTTTACTTACTAGTTACTACCTCCCATGGATCTTTCAAATCCTGAAACGTAATGCTCTGACTTAGCACTCCCCAGCTGGCTTGAGCAACCAGAAGAAAAAGCCCATGACAGATTTCTCTCTGCGGTCCTTTCCACGGTTGCCCAGCACTGGGTTGGAATAAGGTAAAACAATTTGTTCAAGAGAAGTAAATAGGTGACTGTTTTCTGGGTCCCCGTGGTGCGCAGGGCTCGGCAGCAGGCACCGGGCTTCGGAACGAGGCCCGATCGAGCGCAGGAGAAACGGACACCGGCAGCACGAGGGAGTGCGGGTGACGAGCTCGATGGACGCTCCCCGGGGCGGGTACGCGACGCGCGGTCTCCGCGGACTGTAGGGTGAGAACGCACCTCCGCCCCCCTGCCCCGCCCCGGCGAGCAGCCGGCCCCGCCCCCAGCGGCTTTTGGCGGAAATGCTCTTCCCGACCACGCAGCGCTGGGCCTCGCACTTCCGGCGGGAGGATCTCGGCGGGAGGATCTCGGCAGGAGCACCCGCGGCCGAGGTGAGTGGGATTGCGGCTGGACCCGGGGAGCCGCGGCCCGGCCGGGCTCCGCGCGCCGCGGCATGGGGCGCGCCTGGGCTCCCGCCCCGCCGTGGAGGGGGCCCGGGTCTCCACGAGCCCGCCCTCGGCCGGCTTCCGCGCGCGCTGCCCCGGGCATTCCCTGAGCCTCCGCGACCAGCCGGGCCTGGATGCAGACGGGAATCACGTCTGCACGGCTCTGCCCGCGGAGAGGCTGCATCCCGCGGTGGCACGGGAATGGGGGGCCGGCGGTAACCTCGAGGGTAAACAAAGAAACGTCAGGTGATGGGAGGTGCTACGAAGATGAGGAGGGGGCCCACGAGGAGAGTTCAGCCACGCAAGGGTGTGTGGAACAGTGTTCCAGAGAGGGAACAGTAGGTGCGAAGGGCCCCGGCTTGTTGGGTTTGACCAGCCACCAGGCCCCGCGCGCTGGGTGCTGGGAGCTGGGGGCCGGGGGCCGGGGGAGTGGTGGGAGCAGTGGAAGCAGAGGTCACAGACGCCTGCGGGGGCCAGGTGGTGGTGGGTTCCGGTGGGCCTTCTGAGGAACTGGAGTTCGCCTGAAATGGCTGATGGTCTGCTTTCTGTGCTTAAGCCATGGGCGGGGGCGGGGGAGGGCGGTGCAGGGATACTGGTTAGGAAACTGTTCAAGTCAGTACGTGAAAGGTAATTGTGGCTAAGACTGTGGTGGTGGAGAAGAGGCGAAGAGCGTCGATGGGTGAGGAGGAGGACATTGGGATGGACCTGGCAGGACAGGATTTGAGGGAAGAGGGGAAGCGTCATTGATTAGGGGGTGTAGGCTGAAGTACCCAGATGTATTGTGCTGGCATTTACTAATGATGTTGGGGGCATGAGTCAAGGAATCAGCTTGGGGCACCGTAAAGTTTCAGGTTCAAGTTAGATATACTAGCCTGGAGCTCGTAGGAAAGGTTTGGGCTTATGTAAGGAATTTAGCAATCATTGGCATGTCAGTCACCTGGGAGGAGATTACGCAGGCTGAGAATTAAGGCAGATAAGAGAGGCCAGGGTCCAACCCACAGGCGCCAGCTGGGTTGACCGAGAAGGGGTCCAGAAAAGCAGAAGAGAGGCATCCAAGAGGTTTTCCCAGGAAGAGGAAGGGATCGTTGTTTTAAGATGCTGATGAGACCAGCGACTTGGCCCCAGAAGGAGCAACCAGAAGGAGGGCCTGGTGACTCAGTGGGGATGGGCTGGGGAAGTTCCACTGGAAGGGGACCAGGAGGGGAGCGACCCTCTACTGTGAGCCAGCAGCACAGGCTTTACCTGATGCCACTGACTGCCCTCCCGGGAGGCTCCTGACTTTATCCTCCTTTGCAGTTGAGGAGACTGAGGTCCACAGTCAGAGAACTTAAGAGTCCTGAAGAAGGAGGGAAGCCATGACTTGATCCCAGGCTTTTCCTGCCCCGGGCCCACCCTTCTGAGCACTAAGCTGCCTGGCCCGTGTTACACTTGGGGTGACTTAGGGGAGCCGGTGCCGTGGGGACGCACCAGTGGATGGCTGCTGCTCCAAGCTGTGCTGCCTCCTGAGGAAAATGAGGCAGAGCGCTGAATTCCATTCTTGGGCAAGTGAGATTTGAAAAAGAGCACTTGCTCCTTTAAGCCTAGTTTCCCTTATCATGAAATAAGGGTGGAGACCTTATCAGCTAGGGTCTGTATCTCCAGCGCTAGATATACAGGATAGACCTGCTTAATAAAAGCACTCTGAGTAAGTGGTGAGATGGTTTCCAAGAGCTCTATCAGCAGAGGTCTGATTTTGTATTGGGGTTGGGTGACCTTCCAAACAGTAAGAGAAGAAGCGCTAACCTTGAGACGATGGTCCCTGGGGGCTGGGTCAGACGTGGGGACTTCCTCGAGGTAGGGGGCCCGGCCTGGCTCTTCGAAGGAAGGGCAGGCTTTGAACAGTGAGGGGAAGGCAGAGGGCATTGCTGTGTTGGGGCAGGAATAGCAGCAGCAAGAGCAGAAGGTATGAAACGCTGGTTCACAGAAGGGTACAGACCGCCCTGGCTGGGAAGCCGTGGGTGGGAACCACAGGAGAGAGTGCTTGAAGGAAGGTCTCTTAGTGCCAGCATGCCCCGTGGTCACCCTGGTAGTGTTAGCAGTCCTCAACAGGGAGCTGTTTTGCCTCCAGGTGACATTTGGCAACGCCTGGAGACATTCTTGCTTGTCACTGGGATGAGGGGCAGGGGTGCCCCAGGCACTAGCAGGGTAGAGACCAGAGATGCTGCTGAATGTCCCACAGTGCACAGGACAGGCCTTGTCCCCACAAAGCAGTCCCTGGCTCCAGCCGCAGTCACCCAAGGTGGAGGAGGCTGGGTCTGGAGGACAATGTGGGCCTTGAGGCCTGTTAGACGCTGCTCTTGAGGACACTGACTGGAGGAGCAGAGAGAAGCAGAGGGAACCACATAGAAGCCTGAGGTGTCATTTGGGGAGAGAAGGCATGGTGGCTCGGATGGTAGTGGTGCAGGACAGGAGATGGGGTGGTATTTGGGATGCTTTGGGGAGGCAGAGCTGACGGTATTTGTTGATTGGATGTGGGCTGAGGGTAACAGAGGAATCAAGGATGAGAACCACGTTACTGGCCTAAGCAAATGGGTGAATGGAGGTCCCCCTGGCCGAGGTGGGAAGTGGAGCGGGTTTGGACAGAGGGTAGGCGAGTCCCGGAAAACAGGAGTCCGTCCGGGACAGGCTGCGTGAGAGATGCCTAATGCTAGACACCCAAGCGAGGAGACAGGCGGGCAGCTGCCCCGCCTGCATGGACGGGGAGGTCAGCTTACAGGAGGCACTTCAGGGGGTGGGCCCACCCGGGCAAAGGAGCACAGTGGTTCTTAACATCGTGGAGGCAGCGCCCTTTTTAATGACAAATGTTTTATTAACAGCGTTTCCCATCCCTCTCTTACTATCTTAAGATGAAACTTGGGGTTCAAAACACTCCCTACACATAATTTTATCAAAGTTGGCTGTGCCCTGACCGTAATGTAAGAGAAATAAAAGTAATCGTTAATAAAATGTTTCAATATGTAAGTTCCTGGGCACAGGATGCTAGAAGCTACAATGAAGCAGCTGCAATACTGCAGAACTTCTCAGTCCCAGCTGAGCAGGAGGCCGCTGGACCCCCTGGAACGGGGGTTTCTCCAAACAGGGAGCTCCTGGCACCCTTTTATTGAAAACAGTTCGGTCTCCCCCTCAGTGCACCTGGTAAATGTGTTCTTGGAAATGTTAGTGCCTGGGAGAACTATGGAAAACACTGTGCTGTGTTACCTGTGAAACAGAGCTGGTTCTAGGCTCAGGGAATTATAAACTCTTTCACCTACAGGACTCTCGCAGTCAAGCAGGATGCAGAACAATTCTGAGTTATGTGGACTGTCCCCCTCATAGTCCCCACTCTCTAAAAGCTAGAGGTGTCCCCCCAGAACACCTCCATGGGGTTACCAAAGTTCCCTTGAAGACAGCCAGAGCCCTGGGCTGTCCTCTGAGACATGAGCTTTGCGTGAGCTCCCAGTTTGCCTTGGGGGAGGGGAAATGATAACCCAGGTTCCAATGTATAGTCCAAGTGTAAATAGTCCCTTTGGAAAGGACTGGGGAGAGGAGAGTGAGGGTATGTCTGATCAGATGGCTCTAGGAAGGCATCAAGGAGGCGGCATTCCAGCAGGGCGGGACCGTCTGAAAGGAGGAAGCCAGGGGCAGGAGGGGTACAGATGAAGCAGTAGGTGGGAAAGTGCTGGACTGGGGTCCACGGGGTCTCCTGGGGCCTGGCATGCTCTGGGCATTCCCTGGGGTTGGCTGGGCTGATAGGGGGCCAGGGAGTGGTTTAGTTTGGCAATAACCTAAGGCAGGCTCCTTATCTGTGGGAGTGGCAGTTAGGGGCCGGGCAAAGCAGGTGTGGGTTTCCTGGCCCATTTATAACACCTGAGAGACCAGATCAGTCCCCTGAAAACCACAGGCCGCTCTCGCAGTGAGGCACACTGTACGGAGAACTTAGAGTGTGCTGGGGGCGGGGGGGTAAGGCTAGACGGGACATGGTGGGTCTCCCAGGGGACACCGACATCACTCACAGCATGCCCTGCACAAGTTCGATGACAGGGTCACAGGGGAGCTGAGGAAGCACCCACCCCGTTGCGGGGGGCGGGGGCGGGGGCAGGGGGTTTCCTGATGAAGCAACAAACATCTGAGCTGAAGAGGAGTAAAGCAGCTGAGAAAGTCAGGGAGGAGGACTGAGCATTAGGTCCCTTGAGGCAGCAGAGGAGCCTGGCTGCTTGGACTAGAGCACAAGTGTGCGCCCTCGTCCCCTCCCGAGAGGCCGCCTGGTCAGGCCTTTGTAGCCACGGGAAGGGTTTTGATCTTTATCTTGAGAGCACTGGGAGCCACGGAAGGGCTTTAAGCAGTGGTCTGACATGATCAGATTTACGTTTTAAAAAGGTCACTTTGGTAGCAATCCATGGAGAGCAGCGTGAGGTGACGGGAGAGCGGATGTGACAGGGAGCCCTGCACCGAGCCCCGGTGCTGGGGGCGGGCTCCTCCCTGCCGTCCTGTCCGCTCAGAGCTGCCTCTTCATCCTTCCAGCCTCCGACCTGGGGGCCCCCGAGCCCTGCGAACAGTTAACCATGGCGAGGCGTGGCCTGGGCCACCAGCCCCTTGGGTGAGGACTCTGCCTGAGGCCCTGCTGACCGCCCTGAATGATGGAGGTGAAGAGAACTCTAATCAGGTGACATTCTTGTTGAAAGTCCTTCTTGGTGAAGTCGTGGCCCCGACCGAGCGGCTCTTCCTGCAGCCTGTGTTCGGGAGAGGTGCCGGCCCCCACCCACCCGGCTAGGGAGTTGCCACTTCCACGGATGGGGAGGTGGGCCCTCGACGTGGCCTTTGTGTGGAAGGCGGTGTTGACTCTGGGGCTGGTCCTTCTCTACTACTGCTTCTCCATCGGCATCACTTTCTACAACAAATGGCTGACCAAGGTATCTTGGAGGAAGGCCTGTGGAACGGGGGGAGTGGGGCTGGGAGGAGGAGCCTGGGCCACAGTTTCCCTAATATTTAACAACAGGAAGGTGTGGGCTTCAGCCAGTCAGACCGGAGGCCAGTCGCACTGGTGGTGGGACAGGGTCCAACCCCCAGCCCTGCCACCCAAGGGTCCCCCAAAATGTTTGTATCGAGGGCAAATTGGGCTGGGGGTGGTGCACAGGGATGAGCTGGGGAGACTTGGGGGAATCAGGCAGCAGCTGCTGACCAACAGGTAGAAAAGTCATTCAATACTCTGATAATTGGCACCGCCATCCCGGCCCACCCTGGCTGCTGCCTGTGTGCGGGCCTGAGAGGGGCAGGAGCGGGGAGCTAACAGGTGGGTGAAGGGCGGCGACAGCACTGAGCTAACGTAGAGCCCTATTCTTCTACCTCCCTTCTGGGGCGACCTCCAAAACAGGCTCAGCCTCGCTTGCCAAGCCATTGTAATGTAGGCAAAAGCCCCCAGGAAACACCAAATTGGCCCCAGGGCCAGCAGGCCAAGACAGGAGGGGGGCGGGGGGGGGGTGGTAGGCGAGGGCCAGCTGGCTAAGCTGGGCTGCCCGCTGTGCTTGGGCTCCTGCAGAGCTTCCACTTCCCCCTCTTCATGACGATGCTGCACCTGGCTGTGATCTTCCTGTTCTCCGCCCTGTCCCGGGCACTGGTTCAGTGCTCCAGCCACAGGGCCCGCGTGGTGCTGAGCTGGACCGACTACCTCAAGAGAGTGGCTCCGACAGGTGTGCCTGTGGGGGGACCCGGCCAGGGAGAGTTGCTTGGGAAGCCATAGACCCAGAAGGAAAGGACACCTTCCAGAGGCTTGAGGCTTAGGCCCCGGATTCCCTGCCCTGCCCCATATTTCCTCACTCTGCTCTTCCTGCCCTGCCCACTCTCACTTCTGCCTCTTACACGCTCCCCACCCTCCCACTTCCCCCTCCTCTCCCGGGAAAAGCCCCAGTGTAGCAGCAGCCTCCCAGTTCCCTTGCCCTTGTACACGCACACTGAGCTGTGTTCTCAGGCCTGGAGCTAGGGCGTGTAGTCTAGTCGTGGATCTGAGCCGAGGGGAAGGCTGGGCGGGGCAGGTTCCCCAGAGCAGGGAGGAGTTGGCTGAGACCTCGAGGGTGAGCGGGACCAGCCGGTCCTGGGAGAGGAGGGCACCGTGTGCCCGGGAGAGGGTTGGTGTGTATGTCGGTCTGAAAGGAAACAGTGTCTCAGGATGCTGAGAAGCAGCCTTAGGGAGAGGTAGTGGAAAAATGAGAGGGTTGGAGGGGTCTGGTCCTGGAGGGCCAGATCCTGCTCGGCGACCACTCTGCAGAGCGCTCAGGGTCAGGTTAACAGTTGTTGTCGGGGGGCATCCAGGACAGTGAGCGGTGAGCAGTGGGAACGCAGGCCCCAGCCAGCCAGGGAGGGCCCAGCCTGAATGCTGGAGCAGACCCGTTCCCCTGGGTTTTGGCCAGGAGTTAAGTTTTTCACATTTTACTTTCTTTCTTTCTTTCTTTCTTTCTTTCTTTCTTTCTTTTTTTTTTTTTGAATCTTCACCTGAGGAAATGCTCACTGATTTTAGAGAGAGAGAGGAAGGGAGGGAGAGGGAGGGAAGGGAACATCAATACATCAATGCAAGAAAGAAACATCTCATATGAGCCCCTACTGGAGACCAAAAGAACAGCCTAGGTATGTGCCCTGAGCCCTTGACCTGACCTTTGGGTTTACCAGATAACTGCGCTCCAGCTCCAACCCACTGGACCCCAGCGGCCAGGGCCAGGAGTTAGCCTTGTAGTTGCTGGGTAGAAAGGAAGGCCCAAGGGCCCCCCCAGAAAGCCAGCGTGAGTGGGGCAAAGCAGGGGGCACTCAGGTGCCTCGCGGAAATGTTCTAATAACTGGTGCCCTCGTTGCGCCTGCCCTTCTCCCCCACGTGCCCCATGGGCGCCCCTTGTCTCCACAGCACTGGCAACGGCACTTGACGTGGGCTTGTCCAACTGGAGCTTCCTCTACATCACCGTCTCACTGTGAGTACCTGCCACACCCGCCGCTTCCCCGCAGGCCCCGGTCCTCTCTGTCCGGCTGGCTGTGTGCACGCTTGGCCGACCAGCCAGCCCCCGCGCTCTGGGGCCAGCCCTCCTCTCGCAGCAGCTCCCTGACACCCCAGCTCCGCGGCCCCGCCCTTAAGCTGGGCACACAGAGGACGTGGCGCCTGCCTGGTCTGGGGGGGCCGGGGCTCAGACAGAACCGGGGCAGGCGTGGCGCGGGAAGGGGGTGTGATGGTGTGCGGTGTGCAGAGCCGCACGCGGGGAGGCACGACGGTGGCTTCTCGTCTGCGACTTTGTGCTTCAGGAGCACAGTCGCTGCCTTGACTCTTCTCCTCTCGTCCTTTCTTCCTCCTCCCGGTCTCCACTGAGGGATAGGTAATAATAGGCCTCGTGAGCTCCTTGTCAGACCTGCAGCCTTTTCTCCCTGGTGATAATGAGAGGCTTCCTAGAGGTTTCTTTCAATTAAAGGTCATGTATCAGCCCAGATGACTCAGGCCACCGTCTGTCGGTCTTTGTACCCAGATTGCACTGCTCCCCGGAGCAGAGCCAGTCGCCCTCAGGGGAGTCAGGGAGCTCCGTCCCCCCTCCCCGCTTCAACCCACCAATGGTGCCGTGAGCTCCGCTCTCAATGGGTCTGCGTCCTGGGCCCCATCCATGCATTGTGGTGATTTCGCTTCCAGGTACACAATGACCAAATCCTCAGCCGTCCTCTTCATCTTGATCTTCTCTCTGATCTTCAAGCTGGAGGAGCTGGTGAGATCCCAGCCCCCCTTCTATCCCTCCTGCCCCCGCAGATGCTAAGAATCAAAGGGGGGATCTGAGCAGTAGCTAGTGGCTTGTGGCTTATGGCTTGTCACTACGCGAAAGGTGAGACAAGCCTGGCCAGGCGGCAGGAACCCCCATTGCTGAGGAAGGACGTGGGCCTGGGCACTGCTGAAAATGGCTAGAAAGCATGGCAGGGGGTGCTGGCCAGAGGCAGGAGGATTCAAGGAAGAGGGTCCAGGTCCGGTCAAGCTGGGTCAGAGGCTCCCTGCTGTGTGAGATGGAGCCCTCTGTGTCCTGGTGCGGGGGAGGAGTGAGGCCCCGTGGGGGTCTAGGACAGCCGTAGCAAAGCATGTCAGCATTTGAGGGCAGGCAGGGGTGTTGGGGACATGCCAGCTGAACCTCAGCCCTGTACACGCCCGCGGGAAGGAGTGGGCCGCGGCAGGGGCGAGGCAGTGAAGGCGGCTGCGGGCCCCACACCCAGGTGTGATGGCCTCGAGACCCCCAGGTCAGCCGCCACCTGCCTGCTCTTCGTCCTGACAGCGTGCGGCGCTGGTCCTGGTGGTCATCCTCATCGCCGGGGGCCTCTTCATGTTCACCTACAAGTCCACGCAGTTCAACATGGAGGGCTTTGCCTTGGTGCTGGGGGCCTCATTCATCGGCGGCATTCGCTGGACCCTCACCCAGATACTCCTGCAGAAGGCGGAACTTGGTGAGAGGGGGCCTGGGCACCAGGCGGGCCGGGCAGAGGCAGGCCAGCCGGGCCTGGCGGCTCACCCGTGCCCCCGTTCCGTAGGGCTCCAGAACCCCATTGACACCATGTTCCACCTGCAGCCGCTCATGTTTCTCGGGCTCTTCCCTCTCTTTGCCATATTTGAAGGTAGGTCGGGCCAGCGCCAGAGGTCCCTGGGTATGGCAGGTCACTGTCCCTGCTCCCAGCCCAGCACTGTGATAGCTGAGAGGATGCAGAGATCAAGGATGGGCCCCCCCACCCCACCCCCCAGCAGTGCCTGGTCTGGGCAGACACTTCAGCCAAGTGGCTGGGGTCCAGTATGACAAATGTTTTGTTTTTAAGATTTTACTTATTTTGAGAGAGAGGGGAAGGTAGGGAGAAAGAGAGAGAGAGACGTCAATGTGCGAGAGGTATGTTGACCTGTTGCCTCTTGCACACCTCGACCTGGACACCTAGCCCACAGCCCAGGTGACCTGCAACCGTTCAGTTTGCAGGCTGGCACTCAGGCCACTGAGCCACACCAGCCAGGGCCCAACGCAATGAATGTTAACATAGAAAGTGTTCAAAATCCAGCGGACAATGATGACAGTGAATGTGTCCAGCCCAAAAGGTATGCCAGGGCTGTTCTTACCATTTTCTGTACGTTAATGCTTTTAATAGTCCCCAAATCCCTGTGGGGCAGGACTATTAATATCCCCTCTTGCTGGTGAAGAAACTGAGGCAGAGAGACGTAATGGTAACCTTGCCTTGGTCCCAGTCCCGCAGCTCATACACGAGCCTGAATGTGGATCCTGGAGCTGCCTCCAGGGTCCCTCCTCGTAACCGCCATGCTGTGTTCTGCCTCTTCAGAGAAGCCAGGGTCCCGAGTTGTCTCGGGATGGCAGGGTGGAAAGCCAAGTCAAAAAGACATCCCGGACAGTGTATTTGGGGGGAATGACCTGGACTTGGACAGGCTGATGGGGGTGGCGCGTCCCAGGAAGGGGGAACAGTAGGTTCAGAGCAGTGGCGTGTGTGCTGGGGGAGTGTGGGTTTCGGGGGGCGGCGGGGCAAGGTGCCAGGGTCCGGTGCACGGAGCCTGCGCAGGTGAGCAGCCCCCTCCACTGTCTTCTCCCAGAGGAGGGAGGAGGTCCAGCGCCATGCTCCTCCCTCTGATGTCTTGGGATTACTCTTTGTCCCGGAGTCCCTTCTGTCTTCGGGGTCATTACAGAAAATTCTGTCCTAGGTCCATTTAAGTTTCAAGCAGTGAAGCATCTCGAACCTCCTGAGAAAATTGTCCTGCAGCCCTGTTGCCCAGGAGACTTCTCTTCTGTCCTGCAGCCCCGTTTCTCTTCCTTTTTCAAATCTCTCCGCATTCCTCCATTGCGCCCCCTGCACCAAACGCCACGCTCTCCCCGCTCCCTGCATGTTTACACCATTCTCCGTCTCTGCAAACCCTCATCCGAAAGCCCCTAGTAGTCGTCACTTAGCAAAGCTGCGTGGATTTAGCTCCTTTAATCTTTTCTGTAAATTAATCCCCCAAGCGCCTTCATTACTTATGTTGCTTTCCCCGAATTCCTTCAATTCGCCCATGCCTCTGCAGTACTGCTGAGCCCGGCCCCAGACAAGACGTCCTACGTTGCCAGGCTGTGTGCCTGCAGGGGGGAGGCTGTCACTCTGCATTTCTTTGCTGCTTCTCTCCACAAATCTCAAAGCCCCAGGCCAGCCTCCTGCTCCCACAGGTGTGTCCTTTGAGCCTAGTTCTGGGCTTGTACCCACCCTGCTAGTGCTCCCAGGGGCCTTCCTTCTGGGAGGGACCCCGGGAATCGCCCTCTTGGGGACGGCGTTGGAGGACCGACAAGCCCCGGAAGCCTACGCAAAATTCCGTGCCTGGATGCCTGTGTGGGTGGCTCTGGAATGAGGGACCATGGCTTTTGTAGTATATTTATATGCAGTGTTTGGTTTTTGAGAACTGTTCATCAAATTACACCATCTGTTTGAGAAACCCTGGTCTAGTCCCAACCCTTTTGTTTTATTAGCGGGGAAATGGGCTCCAGAAAGGGCGTGTGTCTCAGCCAAGTCCCACGGCTGTGCAGTAGTGAGGCCTGGATTAAAATGGCCAAGATCGGTAAGGACGGTTTTGTCGCAGTTTTAGACGGCCTGCCTGAGACTGAGAACGAGGGGCCCCCCCAGTGGACCAGGGAGGATGTCTGCAGTCCTCGCCCGAAGGGCTGCCCCGCCTCTCTTTGGCCCATTAGCTACTGTGGCTGCAAAGGCCGCGTGCAGTGCCCACCCTCCCGCCCCTTCCACGGGTGGGAGGGCAGTGCCCTGTGAAAGAGCAGGGTGCCCCATGGGTTCTCTCTGCGGCGCTGTCCCTGCACTTAGCCCGGGATCCCGGAGCCTTCCCCACCTTGCCCTGTGAGGGTCTCCGGCTCCCACTGGCCCGGACGCACTGGCAGCCTTCCCTGCTTCCCTGGTCTCCCCAGGCCTCGGCCGTCTGCGCAGGCTTCTCCCGGCCTGGGCCCTGGGTGCTCAGGGAGCAGGCCCCGCGACAGCGGCAGGCCTCACAGCGGGCTGCGGGGAGGCTGAGGCCACCCAGCAGGCTCACCCAGGACCTGGTCGCCCCTCTCTCCCCCGTTGCTTTCAGGTCTCCATTTGTCCACATCTGAGAAAATCTTCCGTTTCCAGGACACGGGGCTGCTCCTGTGGGTGCTTGGGAGCCTCTTCCTTGGCGGGATTCTTGCCTTTGGTTTGGGTTTCTCCGAGTTCCTCCTGGTTTCCAGAACCTCCAGCCTCACTCTCTCCATTGCAGGCATTTTTAAGGTACAGACTTGAAGGTGACCCCAGTCGTGTCTTAGAGAGGAGCCCCCTGAAGGCAATCCTCACCAGCAGCGCCTGTCCCTGCCTCCCCCTGCTGCCCCCCCTCCCCCGCCACCAGCCTACAGAGAAGGGACAGAAGTACCTCTGGGCGCTGAGCGCCGTGCCCCCATCTATACCCCTCATCCATGCTGCAGCCCGGGGAGTGGGGATGGTCATCAGGCAGGAAGAGCGGCTGCTACCCAAGCCGCACAGCGGGGTGGCCGGGCTGGGACACAGAGCAGAACCAGGTTGGGCTCCACCAGGCTTGAGGCCCATTTGCACCTCACCAGGAACGCCAGCGGCGGTCGCCAGTTCCGCAGTGGGCTGGAGCCACGGGTTGAGAAGACCCCAACCCTTGTCCAGACTCATCAGTAACAATTCTGATTGGTTGGTGGTGTCTCCCCAGGCACGTACAGGGACAGTGACGTCATGAGTGCCCTGTGCAGGCCGAGCCTGCCTTTACTGCTGCCTGGCAGCACTCTCCCCTCTCCTCTCCCCATTTCCTCCACCACCCATCTCCCTCCTTCCTCCCAGAACCCTGGAGAGGGCTGAACCCCTCCCACACCCCTGCCCACTGGCTCAGGTGGATGAGCGCTGTGCAAAAGCAGAAACGCAGGGCTCCCTGCGGGTCTTCTGTTGCCAGCCAAGTGATGAGGTGCACACTGGTTCTCAGAACGCATCCTGCCACGGTGCCATTTGCAGCCACTGCACATGAAGAACTCCGGGACCAGTGAGGGTCCCGTGGAGCCCAGGATGACACAGCATTCTCCTGTAGCGGCCAAGGGCGCCCTGTGTGTAGGTGGCCTCAGGAAGGGTGGCTGTCCATTATCCCCACGAGCACTGCGGCATTTGGTTTGTCTGTTTTCATCCTGCAATTCTGTGAAAAGCACCGCTTCTGTTGCCTCAGTAACAAAGGAAGAAAGCATTGCCTGCCGGCCTGGCCCGCCAAGCCCTGCGGAGACGCCCTTGGCTCCGCAGGCCAGCCTGCCCTGGCCCGGGAGCTTGGGCAAGTCTGGCGCGCTCTGTGGGCGTGCTCGGAGCCGTGGCCCTCCGTGCAAGGGGACCGACTCATCCTGCTGATCACTTCCCCTTCCTGCGTCTCTCCCCACAGGAAGTCTGCACTTTGCTGTTGGCAGCTCATCTGCTGGGTGATCAGATCAGCCTCCTGAACTGGCTGGGCTTTGCCCTCTGCCTCTCGGGAATATCCCTGCATGTGGCCCTCAAGGCCCTGCCCTCCAGAGGTAACCAGAGTCCCTTTGGAAGCCTGAGTTCTGGTGACGCTGTCCCCCGTGACCTCTCAGCCTCTCTGATTTCACATCCCAGCCCTGCTGGGAACAGGCAGGAGGCCCTCTGCTTCTCCGGAGTAGCTCTGGTCTGTGCGGTTCAGCCGCCTCTGCGTTGCCTGATACTCTGTAATTCACAAAATGTGCCTGGTGGCCCTGCTGCCACCAGCCACTCCACTGGGAAGACACCAGAGTCATTTCTAAGGGGTGGGGTGGGGGGCCTGGGTGACGAAGTGCACAGTCACTTTGTGGCACACCAAGAAGCTAGCGCTGGGTCTGTAACTTGTCTCTCTGTCCCCAGGGGATGGCGGCCCCAAACCCTCCAAGGGGCTGGGTTCCAACCCTGACCTCGAGCTGCTGCTTCGGAGCAGCCAGCCAGAAGAAGATGGCAACGAGGAGGCGGAGGAGGAAGAGTACTTTGTGGCCCAGGGATAGCAGCGGCCTGCAGGGTGCAGCTTGGAAGCAGGCCTCGCCCAACCTTCGCACCAAACTGCGGCGGCTCGGGGACCCGGTGGCCCCTCACAGCAGCTGGGAGCGGCCAGGAGTGTCCCGGGCTGGGCCTCCATAGCACACGGCCACGTGGTGGGGCTGGTCAGGGAGCTGGTCGGACAGGGTGGAGCACCAGGCCAGCCTCAGGCCTGGCCGGAGCAGGGCCCAAGCTGTGCTGGAGTCGCTGCAGAGGAAGGGAGGGCTTTTTCTCCGCAGGCTGCCAGGATCGCGATTCCAGGGGCGTTTGCGGAGACTCATTTGGACTGCAGAGCAGCTGGGAAGGGGAGATGGAGCGGCTGGGGACTTCTCACCTGGACAGCCGTTCCTCAGAGAGCAGACCTATTTATAGTTTGGAAATAAAGGGTTTACAGCCTTCTGGCTGCATGGTGTTGCTCAGAGGGGTGGGGGCAGGGAGGGGCAGTCCAGGCCTGGCCTTTGCAGCTTCTCTGCCCAGAGCCTCCTGTGGGCAACTGGCCACGCCTCAGGCCCCCCATCACTTGGGCTCCTGATGGAGCCCGGGACCCTCTGGTGGCCCGATCACACCTGCATGCGGGAAACAACGATGTGCACTGAGCACCGTATGCTGGGACCTTCACGCTTTCACAGCCTGGATTCGAATCCTGACTGTGTCACTGGCTGTGTGACCTTAACCAATTACTTAACTGCTCTGTACCACGCTTTTCTCACCTGTGAGATGGGGAGAATAATTGAGAGTTGTCTGGAGGTTGGAAACAGTTTAAATGTTGTGTGTTTG
This sequence comes from Pteronotus mesoamericanus, assembly GCF_021234165.1. Taxonomy (NCBI): domain Eukaryota; kingdom Metazoa; phylum Chordata; class Mammalia; order Chiroptera; family Mormoopidae; genus Pteronotus; species Pteronotus mesoamericanus. Next base: position 9,576,697 of record NW_026555105.1, read on the forward strand.
TTTTGAAAATCCTCTTGACCACCATTGGACCAGGACCCTGAGTGAGTGGCCGACCTAGGGTTCACGGCCAGGCCTGCATGCCCGCATGTGTGTCCGCAGAACATGCGTGGATGGGTGTGCAGGCCTCTGGGCCTTCTGGTCCCCTACCCAGGACAAGTCACACCGCCCCTCTAGGCTGTAGTCTTTACAAAATGGCCAGGGACCAGGTTGCCTGGGTTGGAGGGGCCCGGGGACCACGTCCTCCTAAGCAGAAGTGCTCTTAGGCACTCACAGCAGGTGGCGCCGTTGCACCACGAGGGGACTCTGAACTACCCAACCTACCACCACTAACCAGGTCCAGGGGAGGGTCCTTGGAAGAGGACAGTGGGCATCCCCAGGTGGTGACTTGGACCGTGCTTGGTATGCATTGTTTTAATCAGGAAAGCTCATTGTTAAGCCTAGGAGAACATGAGTGCTACAGACACAGGGCCGGCCAACTTTTTGTAAAGGGCCAGGGAGTACATATTTCCCGTTTGGGGGCCATACGGTCCCTGTTGCAGCTACTCGGGCCTACCTTGCAGTGGGAGAGCCGCCACTGACAGAAGCCGACAGCGTGGCTGTGTCCCACTAAATCCTTATTTACAGAAACGGGATTTGACTTGTTGGCTCTAGTTTGCCAACCCCTGCTGTATATGAAACTTTAAGAACTGTTGAGTCCTCCCAGCCTCACAGCAAGGGAAACTGAGGTGGGGGGTGAAGACACAGCGGCGAGCCGGAAGTCCTCAGAGCCTCCAGGCTTAGGAGTTCAGCTTCCCAGTGCAGACTTGGCGACGGGGTGGTGCCTTACCCGGTCCCTACACCCCTGGGCCCCTTGGAGTCTGCAAGCTCAGAGGCCAGGATTAAAGGAAGTTTGGGCTCCACGCGAGGTGATGTGGGGAGAGCCAGCAGAAAGGTGGAGCCAGGACCCCCACACCTTTGCCGCTGCATGAGAAGCAGCTCGGGTCGCAGGGCACTGGGCCTGCGGGAGAGCCTGCCAGAGCCCCTCTGGCTCAGGTGGATGAGAGCTTCTTGCCTGCACCTCCCCCCCACACTGTCCCCATCTTCCCGCACAGGGAGCAAGAGCTGCTGTCTGGTGCAGTAATTACAAGGTACAGAGCAGGGGCCCTGCCGCCCGCATGTTGGGTTCAGTGACAGCCCCTCACTTAGCAGCAATTACCAGCAATCCTAGAGGAGGGCTCTCTTCCCTCCTCCCCCTCCCTGCCCACCCAATTGCCTGGCCTCCCAGGCCAGACTGTGTTCACCCTCAGCTTTGAGCCCTAGAAGCACCTATGTTGTCTGCAGCCATTGCATCTCAGGGCTGCAGTGTTGCCATGGTAACTCGGTGCTTGCACAGGTTTCAGGAGGCTGAGGATGTGACTTGTCTCTCCAAGGCTGTGGTGTCTGTCCCCACGAAGCCTACAGCTCCAGGGCTTCTGCAGAGGAGGGAGGAGGGAATGAGGGCTGACCTACAGGCTCGAGTTTTAAGTGCTTACATGCCCACCGACTCTCGCGGGAGCCTACCATGGAAGGAAGGTTCCTGCCCCCAATATAGGAGGATGCCTGCAGCTGAGGTCGTGGTGGGGATGCGAACAAGCTGTGGGTCGCCTGTGGGAGAGGCGCAGCGGCAGGCAGGGCCAGGAATGCCTTCACCTTACCTTCATCCTCGCTCCAGTGCCCTTTCCTGCCACGAGCACTCAGGGCCTCACCCCCGTCTGTTTCTGTTCCATTCTGCTGAGAAAAAAGGGAAATCCCAGGGGCTTGAGAGTGGAGTTACATGGTCCAAGAGAATGGTCTTCATGGCACTTGCCACAGCTTTCTGCCTTAGAGACTAATGAGGGCCTGAGCCGGCCCCGATTTGCAGAGAACTGAGGGCGGGGCCTCCGATCACCCGTTGGGGCTGACCACATTCAGTGAGTGCCGATCTCATGCCAGACAGTGTGCTGAACTTGGGATAGAGACCTCTGTTCTTGGAGAGATGGCGAATGGGCTCATCCTTCCTTCTAGCCCAGGGATGTGTTGAGGCAGAGGACCAGGGAAGGGGGAAGAAGACCAGAATGGACCGGTCACTGGACACTCTCGGGGCCTCTCACGCAGGCTACGTAATCCCCAAACCCCAGTGCGGCAGGCGCTGACGGCACCCATCTCATAGCTGTGGACTGAGCCCATGGAGGTTAAGCACAATAGTGGCCGACGGCATGTCTCAGGGACTCCACCAGACTTGGGTCCACAGCTCTGCCCTGTGATTAGGGGTGTGTCTCAGGCATGTTGCTGACGCCCCTTAGCCTGTTTCATTGTCTGTAAAGCAGGAATCCTGATACTTAGCCCCTAATGAAGCTATTGTAAAGACCAAATAATACCTGTAGAGCAGTAGCACAGGGCTGGGCATGCAGTAATAGCCATTCAGTGACAGCAACGAGCATAAGTCACACCTTGCCCAGGTGACAAAGCCAGTGAGAGAAGGACAAGCATTGCAGTCCCGGGATTTTCAGGGCCACCCTCCTTGTTACAGTAGGTGGCACAGGGGAGACACTTACTAGATATTTGTTCTGTGAAGGAATTGCCAACCATGGGAACTAATGTGGGAATTTTCCCGGTCTCAGGGACCATCCTCACCTCTAAAAGGCTGGCCCTGCAAGAAAGAACTGTTCGCCAGCACCATCGCCCATTCTGCCGGCCTCACCCCGCCAGCCACACCCTGAACCTTGGCCCTCACCACACAGCCCTGACATCCACCTGGCCCTTTGCCCCTGCCATGTGGTAACCAGTTACCTTGACTTCTGTTCCCATGGTTATCTGCAGTTTCATTGGCAACTAGTTCATTTCCCGGAAACAGACCCGCAGCCGTGGTTCTGCCAGTCCCCTGCTGGCAGGGCTCTCCCCTTCCCCTGGATATCTGATGAGCACTCTCCCACCCGGACGACAGCGAGGGAACAGAGAACCAGGGGGAAATGCATTAACATGCATTTGATAAATTTTCCTGGCGCATCTACCACACGCCCTGCCCCGTGGGAGCCGCTGGAGATAACAGAAGTCATTAAAACACTGTCGCTGTCCTCGAGGAACTTCTGCAGGACCTTTTTAATCCAGTAGGTTCCCTGGGAAGTGGCCTCAGGGATGGAGATTAGAGTGTAGAATGTTTAGCAAGGGTGGTAGGGAAAGCACACACAGGACACAGAAGGACGCAGGTTGTGGGAGTGGGAGAGGCTGAGTCCCGACCACAGGCTCAGGACCTCGTGGGGAGCCACCCCTTGAGGTGAGACCACCCTTCAGACCTTCCCAAGGCCTTGGCACGTCCACACTGAACCGTCACTGGAAGTGGACCTACCCCCGGACGGAGGTCTGACTTTGGGGGAGGCTGTTTTCTTCCAACCCAGAGACTCTCCAGGGGGCTGACTCCCGCCCCACTCCCGGCTGCTGGAGAATCAGTCTTCCATTCCCAAAGGGGCACCTGAGCCGCTCATCGCAGCCTCCACCACGTCCAGTGGTCGCAGCCTGGCTTCCAGGATGACCAGGGGTCCCTAAAGAGCGGAAAAGAACATCTGACAAGGACGTGCACATAGGCATTTGTTCAGGGAAAAGGTGCCTGGTCCCTGAAAGATTAAGAACCACTGGTCTAGGGAAAGCCAAACTTGCGAAAACTTCCAAACAACATGATCAGAGAATCACACTATAGGTCCTCAATATGGATGATGGATGGATGTGTGATGGACAGATGGATGGGTGATGGGTAGATGGATGGTGTGTGGATAGGCGGATGGATGGATAGATCCATTTGAGAAGAATGGATGGGAGGCACAGACAAAGGAGCAACCAATTCTCCCCAGGGAAGGAGGAGAGCAAAGATGTTCAGGAGGAGCTGACCATGTTGAATTGAGTCTTGAAGACTGAATGTGAGTTGCCAAGCTGACATAGGAGTAAAGGCATAGCAGTTGGGGGGCGGGGGAGGGTGGCGGATGTGAAGACACAGGGGCACAAGGATGGCGTGTTGGGTACTGGAGGGATTAGTTCACCGGGTAAGAGGAGGGGGCCCCTCCTTTGCAAAGCGCAAAGCCCCTCCTTTGCAAAGAGGTGTCCTCCCAGGTGGCTCTTGAACAAGCAGGTCTCTTCTCCCTCTCTCCCCAACACTCACCAACTGCCTGTGTCTCCGGGTGAGGAGAGCGGGGGCCCTAAATATAATGCCACATAAGTGGGGAGCATCAGGTTGTTCACCACACCCTGTCCCATCCTTGGCTTCACTCCTGCAGCCTGGCCCTGGGAAGCTGGTTCTGTGAGCTGCCCCACTGTCCAGAGGCTTGGAGAGGCTGGGTGGATGGCCCGAGGTCACTCACCTCCCTGGCTCCCACTTCCGGTGCTGCCCCGCATACTGCACATCGCCGCAGTGTGGCCTTCCGGCTGGGGTGCCTGCAGCCAGGACACCCTCCGGGACTGGGCTCCTCTGGTGAGGGACATAAAGAATGGCCCCCCGCAGGGGGCCGAGGGGCAGCATCCCGCTGGCCACATTTTGCTCTGGGAGGAATCCCCCGTTGAGCCGGAGCCTCTGTCCTGTTGTAGGGCTGTCCCATGAATTAAACATGCCCCCGTGGTTAGCTCAGTAATGCTTTTATTAATAGTTAATTACTCAACACGCACTGGGGAAATGAGACTCACTCAGGCCTCGTAAATTAAGACAGTGATCTTGTGAAGGAAGCCAACGGGAGTTCATTACCCCAGCCCCTCCTCGCCGCCTGTCTCTGAGCTTGCCATTTAGCAGCGCTAAACGAGATGGGGTGGGGGGGCACAGGGGACAGGCACCTTCTCAGGGTGGAGCTGGGACGCAGGGAATGGACACCACAAGCTTCGCGGGAAAGGAAGGTCCCGAGAGGCAGAGCGGAAGTGTCGGCTGGAGACGTTATTCCTGCGTCCTGTCATCAGCCTGCGCTCCCTTTCACGGCCAGGGACCCAGCATGGCCTCCAGGGGTTTCCCACGCAGGGCAAGGCCACCTGTCTCAAGTGGGGGGCTCCCTCCCTCAGCGCAGGGGACAGCAGCAAAGCTAAGGCGCCCTGCCTGCAGCCTCAGGCCTCTCGCCGCTACCAGGGCCTTTCTCATTTGGCCCCTGCTGAGCCATCCCCTGTCCCCTCCCCGGGTTTTGTTGTGGCTGAAACCACCCTCCCATCCTGATTTCTTTTGCAGCTGAGCTGGAGAAGGGACTTGCTCTCACCTGGTCTGACTTTTCTAAATTTAACTTCCTCCTGTGTTTTGCTTCCTGGAAGACAGGGGCCCCCTCTGTTCATCTTCCTGGGACACGAGGACCCGCACCTGCCCCGGACTGGCCGTGTGCCAGGACCTGTCCCTCTGGCTCATGGTCATTAGCTCCCGTTTTTAGCGGCGTGATCTTGGGCCACTGACCCCCCGCCCCGGGGCGCCACTTCCTCACCTGGAAAGGGAGATAATAGTGATGCCTGTATGTGGAGCAATGGCAACGGTTAAATGAATTAATCCAGGTAAAGCGCTTGGGCCAGTGCCTATCACACCTCAAGTTCCCCTTAAGTGGCAGCTGCCACGATCTCCACAGCCATGCTGCCATTTTACAGATAAACAAAATGAGGTTTTAAATATCTCCTTTTGCCTAAGGGCACAGAACCCAGAATATCAGTTGCCAAGGCTCATCACTTTATTCCCCTGGGGCAAAATCGGGGGTCGATCACCCCTCCAGAAGAGCATGGTGGCCAAGTCCCAGGACCCAGGAAAGCTCGGCCCTCTGTCCCCAGGTCACCGAGCCTCACCTCGGCAGCCTTGGGTGAGACGCCAGTTTACCCAGACTCTGTGGTCGGTGATCAGTCCAGCAGAGCCCAAATAATACCACAGCCTCTACCTGTCACATGCACCCTGGAGCCTCAGCTGCCGCTCTGACAAAGTGGCCTCCTGGGAACACGCACCTCCTTGCGCAATGACAGGGCTTCTGTTTGAAAGTGCCCAACATCTAGCGCCTTGTTTCAGAACCTTGCACCTGGGTTTCTTTGTATGTAACCCGGGGATTACACATAAAAGCCTCCCTCGCTGGGCTGTTGGGTCCCTGCGGAGATAATGGTCACTCCGCCTGGCCAGCAGGGAAGTGCAACCCGGGCGAGCTGCCGCTGCTCCTGGCCAGGGCCCCTCAAAGGCAGGGATTTTCGGGGACCCCCGGGGGGTGAGCACTGCCCATGGGTGGACACAATAACCCCTGGACAAGGGCTCTCCTGCATCAGGTGGTGCGGTGCGTTGGGGACAGAGCACCTTCAGACACCCATACCGGCCACCAGCGAGGCCGAGGTCAGCCTCTCTGCTGTGACCACCCTGTCCCCCCAAACTGCCAGAGCCACACGCCGCGCTGGGGCGAGGAGTCCGGGGTGGGAGATTGACGCCTCCCCTGTGAGGGAGCACAAGTCGCTGAGGAGTGCGATTCCGGGTTCATATATAATATGTAACGTCAGATTTAAATGTCACTGCTGCAGGCGGCTGACCCGGGTCCCCACACAATGGGCCCCGAGGGGCGCCTCGGCTGTCTCTTCATCTTCTTGGCAGTAGCTGACCAAAGGAAGGGAGATTTGGTTTCTTAAAAAACTAAACAGTTGTAAAGCACTCTGGTGTTGCCTGGGCAACAGCCGAGGGGGAGAGAGAGCATCTTATTGTTTAAAGTTATTCTTGCTCGATTTCAAAGGGCTGTTCTGAAAAGGGCTGCATTGTCCAAGCAGCCCGGCGGGGCCGCGCTCTCTCCCGGCCCACTGCGCGTTCCCGGCCCCGCTTTCCCTCAGCCCTCGGCCCCACTGGGCACCAGGGAGCCACGGAGAAGCTCCTCCCTGCGTGCTGCGCATTCACCCCCAGGCCCAGCGGGGCTCATGCAGAATAAACACACCACCAACACGCCTGGCGCGCGGTGCTCCCTGAGGTCTGGGCTGCCTCTCCAGCCATCCCTGACTTGGGCGTATGGACATCAGTGTGGCCCTGTGACTTAGGGATCAGCTCATAGGAACCTGAACCTGGGGGGACAGGGGAAGTCTTGGCCATATAATTTAGAGGAGGGCGTCTTGGTTTTTCAGCCCAGCCAGGAATGGGGTGAAGGTGGCATGGTCGCTGTTTAGGGGCAATGGCAGAGTGCAACTGCTGAGATCATTCAAGGCCTCGCCAAGTAGTATCCCGTGTCCCTCTGCCCCTCGGGTGACACTGCATTGGAATTGCTTACACGTTCCTTTTCCCCAGGAGACCGTCAACCCCCTGCCAGCAGGCTGCGTCTATTTGTCTCCGCGTGTTCCTGTCAGCTGCCTCAAATCTTCTTAGAAGCCAGGGAAATTCTGAAACTCCAGGTGAAATGTATATATATATTTTTTAATTTAGAAATGTTTAGTGAATACATACACATGATACAAAATTCAGAGTTTAAAAGGAATAAATACCTGTGACTTCTGGTGCCCAACCATGATAGCCATGGTTTCCAGCTTCCAGTGTATCCTTCCAGAGATAGTCTGCTGAGACAGAAGCAAATGGGCTTCAAATGAGATACGTTAGTCACATCTCCAGCTCCCGCATCTAGCACAGGGTCCAGCACAGAGTAGTAGATACTTTATAAAACTCTGTCAAATAGATGGACACACAAACATGTTGGATGGATTGATGGATGGTGGATAGAGAGATGGATGTTTGGGGGATATATGGATGGATGGATGGATGGATGGGTGGATGGGTGGATGGATGGATGGATGGGTGGGTGGATGGATGGGTGGGTGGGTGGATGGGTGGGTGGATGGATGGGTGGGTGGATGGGTGGGTGGATGGATGGATGGATGGGTGGGTGGGTGGATGGGTGGATGGGTGGATGGATGGGTGGATGGGTGGGTGGATGGATGGATGGATGGGTGGGTGGGTGGATGGGTGGATGGATGGGTGGATGGGTGGGTGGATGGATGGATGGATGGGTGGTGGGTGGATGGGTGGATGGGTGGGTGGATGGGTGGATGGATGGATGGGTGGATGGGTGGATGGATGGGTGGATGGATGGGTGGGTGGGTGGATGGATGGGTGGATGGGTGGATGGGTGGATGGATGGGTGGATGGGTGGATGGATGGATGTGTTGATGAGAGGATGTGTAGGTGGGTGGGCACATAGGTGCAGCTCACATAAGTGCCAGTTCTTTTTTTCCCAGATGTCTGTGTTCTGCAATCACAGATCCCTTCAGAGGAAGATGGCAGACCCAGCTTTAGACATGCTGAATCTCAAGGGCCTATGTTTTTTAGGTGGAGACATCCAAAAGGCAGCTGGATTGTGGTTGTATCAGGGAAGAGTTTTACTGTGCTGCTAATAGAGACCCAACTCCAAAGGCTTGAATCCATAAAGGTTTCATTTTTCTCATGAGGAGAAGTTCCAGTAGAGGTACAGCCCTCGAGGATATCAGGGTTAAGGTCACTGTGATGCCCTTGACATTTCCTTCATGGTCTCAAAAGAGCTGCTGGGGGAAGGAGCCTCACCCATCATGTGCACGTTCCAGGGAGGGAGAAAGGGGAAGAAGAGGGGCAAAAGGATGAGCCAGCCTCCTATGGAAAGCCTGTTCTTGGAAGCCCTAACCCGTGGCTTTTCATTATATCTCCCTGGCAACCCCTAGATGCACAGGGGACTGGGATATGTGGCTTTAAAGGTAGGGACTTTACTCCCACAGATAATATTGGGGATCTATTAGTAAGGAGGAAAGAGGAACTGGATGAAGAGTAGGCAACCAGTGGCCTCTGCCACAAGAGTGGGGACTCATCACTCACCTGGCTGAGGAGCTACACGGCAGCAAGGTGCACCCAGGGAAGAGCATACGCTGGGGCACAGAGGTAGGGGAGCGCAGGGTGCATTCCGCCGGCACAGTCAACCCTTCGGCCCCAGCTCCCAGGCATCTCCAGAATGGGACCCCTTCTCCCTGTCCTGCTCGGGTCCAAGCTACCATCATCTTCACCTGGACCTAGGAGCAGCCTGGGACCTGGCTTCCCTGCCCCCTCCTGACCCACTGCTCTAGCCCTGTTCTCCACCCAGTGTTTACAGTGACCCTCGATAGATATATCGGAAAGCCTGTCTCCCTGCCCAGCACCCCACAGGAGTGTCCATATCACTCAGAGTGAGACCCCGAGTCCTCGCTTGATGGACTGCCTTGATGGAAACCTTGCTTCCTCCCTCCTGTCCCCGTCTGTCACTTTGCTCCAGCCACACTGGCCTTCTGGCTCCTTCCCGCTCTAGAGCCCTCACACTTGCTGTTCCCGCCGCCCAGAATCAATGTCACTCAAACCCTCACGTGGTCTCAAACTCCTCTGTCTCCTCTATGTCGTTGCTCAAATGTCAATTCCCCAGAGAGGCCCCCTGACCATCCTACCTACCCGCTCCTCGCCCTCCGTCCCTCCCCCTGCATTTAACCCACCTGCAGCCACAGGCTCCCAGGCCAATGGTGAAGCCTAGAGACACCTTCCCAGACGGCGCAGAAGAAAATATGTAGAATTACAAAGGAAATCAATTATATTGAAATACAGTTTTCAAAATATTTGCAAAACAAATGTGATATAGTACTACAGTGCTTCTTTATTAATGCACTAAATAACACGATGTAGAGGCAGCCCTATTAACTACCGCAATTTTGAAGCAATGATGAGTGCCAATGATATTTTGAAATATCTGCAACAACTCTAACGTGATAGGAAATATCTGCTTTCTGCTGGAGACAGTCACAGGCATTGTTAATACGATCAAGGTGTGTGGCCAACGTTTATCATTGGAGAGAAATGCTATATTTCAGTTAGAGGTTAATGAAATGAAGAGGTAATTCCTCCCCCCACCCCACCTCTAATTTCACCAACTCCCTGAATTTTGTGTATAGATCCCCTGGGGGGAGTCTGGGTTATTTTTTTTAAAGTCTCTTTCTTTGCCTGACATTATACATTTATTTGTTAACTTGCTTTCTGTCAGATCTTCCCAGGAGAGCAGAGATTTGATCTGTTCTGTTCTCTGCTGTCTCTTCAGGACCTAGAACACTGCCAGGCACATAAGCAATCAATACATTTTTCTTTTTAAATTAATGAACAAGCAAGAGATAAGCCTAGAGAGACACAGAGGCTGGAGCTGGATGTGAAGGGTCTTGATGCCGCACTCAGGAGCGCGACTGGGACCCCGGGAAGGGGGATGGGCCTGGGGGAGGTCACGGGCCCTGTGGCAGCCAGGCTGAGAGGCTGACAGGGATGTGAGGAGACTGAGCCTGTCTTCGGAGGCAGCGTTCCAAGAGAGTGTTGGGCAACAACTGCGTCCATCGGAAATGTCCGCAACCACTTCACTCCCTGCCGGCCCGTCTCCTCCTTCCAGCCTCCCTGGGTGTTAAACAGGGACCTTGGAGAGGCCGGGTCCAAAGCGCTGACATCATCCGTCGGTGTTTCCCAGGCAATAGCGGTGTGCCAGGCAGCGAGGACAGCAGCCGCGCGGCTGCAGGGGCAGGCTCCGGGGCAGGAAGGGAAGGGGAGGCCCAGAGGCTCATGACTCGCCTTGGGGACATCTCAATGGCAGCTACTGCAGAGGGACCTGGGGTGTCAGACCCTGAAGCCCGGGAGGAGATGGGTCACCCCTCCCAGTCCGAGGCTGGCTATTTGGGGCCATGGGTTTCACAGGAACCTGGAATCCGAGGAAATAGCAAACTCTTGGAATCAGACCGACTTGGGTGAAATTCCGGATCGGCCACTTGTTCTTTAATTGCATGCTCTTGAGCAGGTCGCATAACCGCTCCGTACCCGACTCTACATCCGTGAGTGAGGATGCGTGAAGGTTCAATGGGGAACGTAATGAATCTAAAGCAGCCAGCTCAATGTCAGGTGCGTGGTCGACACTCAACAAACGGTTGCCCTTGTCACTGTTAACATATAGCAAATGACTGGGGCCAACAGTCCCTCTACTGCTAGCTGGCACTAATAATAGTCCACTTCATCACTCTGGAGATGGGAGGGGAGGGTGGTAGCACAGGAGCCAGTAAGAGCAGAGCAGAGAGAAAAAAAACGAGCTCTGGAGTGAGACAGATCTGGGTTCAAGTCTAGCTGTGTGACCTTGAGTAAGTTGTGTTACTGCTCTGAACCTCCGCTTCCCATTTCAGAAAAAGGAGGGTGACTTCTTCTCATGGTGGCGTGGGGATTACTGAACAGGAATGGTGTGTGCAAGGCCGCAGGGAGGGGGCCGACCTCGGTACGTGCTCAGTCACTCATCCCGTGAATACGTTGTCGCAGTCCCAGCCCTGGGCAGCGAGCCAGGGAGGAGGAGGAGGGAATGGTACTGATGTCCCCGTTTTACCCAGCAGTTCACACTCTAGAAAGCCCTCCCTCACATCCATCATTATGCTGGAACCTCACTGCCGCACTTCAGGATGGACGGGACGGAGAGTTTGATTTGCGTGTGACAACCAGACATGGGAGCTCAGGAGGTGATGGACTCACAGAAGCAATCTGCTCAGAGATCACACGGCAGTAAAATTTCAGGCGGGATACGAAGCCAGGTATCAGGTATCTCAGCTGCCAGCTCTTTCCAGATCAGCCACTTGGATATTCATTCATTCAGCACGGATTCCCTGAGCTGAGCCCCAGGGCTATGGCAATAACTGGGCAGGCATGACGCTGCTCTCGAGGAACTTGGAGGCTGGCGGACTGAGAGCCCAGAGGCCTCTCCCCACTCTGCACTGATCACAGGAAGGCCCACGTCTGCTCGGGGTAGCAGATCAGGAAGTGCCCTGAGTTCAGAGTCACGCTCCCTGTCCCACCTTGGGCAGCAAGCAGGTCAGGAACAGAAAAGCCCTCTGCCCTTGGAGTTAAATGATTAATAAATCCAGAGACAGACACTATCCCAGCATGAACAAGTATCCTAAAATAAAGAATTCCGTGGTCACAAGCATTCAGGAAAAGCTACCCCACCTCTCACCCTCTTGGAGAGCCACGCTGCTTTGGCACATGTGACAGGCTCTGTGGAGAGTTGGGCAGGAAAGACACCTGTTTCACCTGATGCTTCCCACACGTGCTTGACCACGTGAACCTTTGTTTCAAGCCATATCTACTGACTGCAGAGTGGGTCGGCACAGTGGAAAGGACACAGGGCCGAGGGCCAGCGGCTTGGATTCGAAGCCCAGCCTTAGATGCGATTTTCACTTGATAAACTGTCAAAACATCCTAACCCAGCCCTGCTGGAGTGTCGTCCCTCCACCAAAATGTTGCAGGTTTGATCCCCATTTGGGGCACATACCTAGGTTGTGGGTTTGATTGCTGATCAGGGAGCATACGGGAGGCAACCAATCGATGTTTCTCTCTCACATTGATGTTTCTCTCCCTCACTCCCTTCCCCTCGCTCTCAAATAAATTTTTTAAATGCGTACCCTTAGGTAAGAACTTTAAAAAAATGATAACCCAGAGCAGGGGAAGAGACTTGCCCAAGGTCACTCAGCTTCAGGCCTAGAACCCAGGTCTCCACGCTATTGTTGATGTGAGAGGCACCCTTTGCTTCCCCTTTGATGTGAGAGGCACCCTTTGCACAGCATCTTTGAGCAGATTACAGCAAGGTGCCTCCTTTTCCTGGGTCAACAAACCCCTTGGCAGGGCACACAGGTGGGTAAAGCATGGGCTGGCTCCGGCCCCCGGGCCTTGGCCCCTTGGCCAAGCCTCCGTGTGCAGAATACGACTTGTGCAACTGTGCATGGCAACCCCTCCTAACCCGCTTCTCCTCCTTCCTCCTCGCTCCTTCCATCCCCATCCCCATCACAGGAGTGGCACCTCCCCTCGGGGTCCCGGGCAGAGCTGGCCTGGGAAAAGCCCAGTTGTGGGACTGCACCTCCCAAGCCCCCAAGCGGCACCGGCCAGAGGTGCTGACTCAGCAAACTTTAATTTATCTCACAGGCCAGGGGTGTGCGTGAAGCAATTAGTGAAATAATGGTTATGTCGCACTAAAAATTATTTATAGAGTCACGGTGCACACAGCTGTGATTAAATTAGACGACCAGGGGGACTTTAACTGCCAATGGAGCTGGCATCCGAGGCTCCGGCTCCAGCTGGCTGGGGGTGGGTGGGGTCGCTCCTCAGTTCGCTCAGCCCCGCTGGGCAGGCCCACCAACGCGGACCCAGGCAGGGACAAGGAGGGTCCACACGGGCAGGGGTGTGGTGAGGGGCCCCATCCCACGCTGTCTCCACTGCCAGGACCCTGGAACGTAAACAAGTCAGGGGCTGTCGCCGCTCTGAGCCTTCACAGCAGCTAAGACGCTTTCCACTCAAGTCTTCTGTAGCCCTCGATGAGCACAAGGGAGGCGGTCTGGGGGACTTAGAAAAAGCGACCCTGGAGCCCTGTGGGCGTGGCAGTGACCCCAATGGCGGCCCCCCGAGAACCCAGAGCCAAGCTGTAAACCAGAGATCCACCCAGCCCTCTCCTTTTATAGGTGGCAATCTAGAGGGCCAGCGGTTTTGTCTCCCTTGTGCCCCTGGCAGGTGTCGGGGGACCTTTGTTCCAGCCCTGGATCGGGGGAAAAGCCCTTGACACCTCTGAACCCAGTGTATCTCCTGAGAGTGAGTTAGACAGGGGGCTTCTCCGGGAGTGGACGAATGTTTTTTGAGCACCTATTGCATGTTGGACACTGTCTCCATTTACGTTTTTTGTCTTATTCATGTATATGTTTATGTTCCTATTTAGCTCCTCAAAACATTTCTGTAAGGTAAGTATTTTTGTTCCCATTTCCAGATGGCAACTCTGAGCGTCAGAGAGGCAAAGCGGTTTGCCCACAGCCACACAGCAAGTGAGGACAGAGCTGTCTTTAGAGGCCCATCAGACCTCAATGACGGAGCATCGTGGTGCTCTGAGTACTTTCGGGCGCCTTCTGGGCGCCCAGCACTGAGCTGGACGTGATGCGGAAAAACGGGAACAGCTTCCTCAACACTGGACACTGGGCCAGACTCTGGACATGCATCATCTCATTTCCTCAGCAACCCCTTGGGCGCACATGGGGAAACCGAGTCACAGAGCATTCCATGAATGGCCCCCTACTCTCCAGCTTGCGAGTGGCAGGGTTTGCTCCTCAACCTGTCTCCATCTCTCACGGGGATGCAAAGTGGGTGCCCCCCCCCACGAAAGAGCTGCAGATCTCTGCCCAAAGGCTGGCGCTACCTGTGTGAGCCTGGGAGGCTCCCAGGCTGCAGAGGGAGCTGGCCGCCCCCCAGGGGTGGCGGCTGGCGGGCGGAGGGAGGGAGGGAGGATGTCGTCAGGAGGTCCTGACTCGCAGCCTGGCGCCAGCCCAGGCCCTGCATCCCCAGCACTTCCATCCTCCGGCCTGAGCTAGAGATGGTTTCAGACCACTTCCCAAGGGCTGTGACCTCAGTCATCTTTTAACAGCCGGGGCTCTCTGCAGACCTCACTGGGCCTTCCTCCAAACAATACCCCGGAGGCTCAGGGCAGTAGCTGACTGAGCAGAGCCCTGTGGCCCAACGCCTCCCTCCCACCCGCCCCAGTGTCGCTTTTCCTCCTCTGTTCCAGCACTTTCCCTATGCTGCCCACCTCATCAGCTCCGTGGGCCCCCCTCCCCTGACCTCCAAGAGCTGGATACAGTTGGCCCTTAGATGTCTCCTGCCCCGTGGCGTGCGCTCGCGGATCTCCACCGACCCCACCCTGGGGACCCCACAGGAGAAGGGCTGGTTGTGGGGAGGACGGGGAACGGACAAAGGAGCTGGGTAACATCGTTGCCCGAATCTCCTGGCAGCCACCCCTCCCCTCAGGAGTAACCTCTGACCCTAAAGGTGCCTGGTCCCCTTAGTGTCCCCCTGCCACTGCCCAGGGTGGCCCCTCAGCAAAGTCAGGGCCGGTGCCTGGGCTCTCAGGGTGCACATGGGCTCAGTCCTCTCTCTCTGGTCTGTCCTGAGTCCTGTTGCTGCCTCGGGCCACTTAGCATGCAGCCCGGTTGTGCAGGCTGCAGCAACCAAATGAGATTAGCTTGCCTGCTAAAGCAAGTCCCCACTCCCCGCCACCCACAGCCCTGTGCCGCCACCAGCTGTTCCTTCCGCTGAGCTCCCTCAGCACGGAGGTCCTGGTCCCAGCCCCGGCCCTACCCGCCCCGCCCACGCCCGGGGAACTTTGGGCCCGGGCAGGGGCGGTGGGGCAGGTGGAAGGAGGTGGGCAGGGGGAGGAGAGAGCCTTAGAATGCGAAGGCAGGAGGGTGTGGATTAGAAGCCCATCACAGAAATGGCTTTCTTATCACCGCACGACCCGAACTGCCAGGACCAACTCTGGAAATTGAATTGTCTCCTGCCCTCCTGCCTGCCCTCCACTGCCCCCTTCCCTCTGCTCCTAGTTCCCCCCCACCCCAGCCCTCAGCCCCCTCTCTGAAAGCCCTGCTCGGAGAGACCAGGAGACTGAGATGTAGGAGACAAGCAAGGTAGAGAGCGGAGCGGGAGACCAGGAGTCGAAGGTAGAAACAAGGCAGGGATGGGGGACACCTGGGTGACATGAGGCTTCAGCAGAAAGGAGGATGCCCCTTCCTTGCTTGTTCCCCACCTGCCCCTGCACCCAGCTGGCCAGTTGGTGCCTTCTCCCTGCTGGCCCTTCTCCAGCCCCCACCTTGGCGCCTCTGCAGGGCCCGGGCCGGGCCCTGATGGCTGGGGCAGAAACCTGGGCTGGAGCCCACGGGTGCTTGGAAGCAGCCCCAGCGAGTTCCTGGCAGAGCCGGGCTGCAGGTGGTGAGGAATGGGCCTCGGGCGGTCAGGGGCAGCCGGCTGTGTAATCAGGCAGCTCCTGCCTCGGCCAGTCCCAGTCCGCGGACGCGTAGGGGCGGGGTGAGAGAGGGAGGGCCAGGCCCCACCTGCCTGCAGCTCCCCATGCAGACATGAGGCTCATCACCCAGCAGACTCAGGAGGGGCTGCAGGAGTAGCAGGAGTAGCAGGAGACTGAGGCTGCGGCCCCTGGTGCAGCCCAGCCCAGCCCCCAGGTCTGATAGAATAAGCTAAATGCTGCAGCTTTCCAGGCGGAGCTGGTCCGGGCTCCCCCTTCCCCAGCCAGCATCTCCATCTCTAGCCTGAAAGTCTAGGACTCTGTGGTGAACTGGCACCTGGCCCCTAACCAAGCAGTAGCCCCTGCCCTTACACCCCGCTCTCCTCAGCCCCTGCTCACCCATCTCCCCTCCTTGTATCTGCCCATCACTAGCCTAGTGCAATCTTGGGGTGGGCAGTCAGTCACAGGAGCCAGGGGACCCAGGGGACCCAGGGGGAGGACCTTGGCTCAGGACCCTATCGTGGCTCCAGACGTTTCTCCACCCAGCCCACATCTCCTCAAACACACACACAGGCTCGCGCACACACACAGGCTCACGCACACACACCCCACCTTCTTTTGGATCATTCAGAATGTGTCGGTGAATCTCAGGTTCACATATTATCAGCTCCGGAGACCTCTTAATCCAACCCCCATTTTCCAGATGGGGAAACCGAGGTCCAGGGAGGAAATGGACTTGTCCAAAGTCGCTTGAGAGGAAGTGCCTCTAAGCCCAGCCAGTCCTTCCCTCCCAGGGGGACCTCCCGCCGGAGCCCCAACTGGCTTCAAGACTCTTCCCAGGCTTTCCAGGTTCTCCTGGCCGCCCCGCTCACCTGTGCCGCCCGGACCTGGCCAATCACAAGGCCCCAAAGTTAATAAATCAAGGTGACTTTAGGGACAAGAATTGGCCTCTTTTTCCCTTGTCCCTCCCATTTGCATAATCCTGGCTGGCAATATGATAATGATGTTTGTTAAAGACAGAGCACAATAAATTAATACCGTTAAGTTGTTGTTGCAAAATGCAAAGCAGGTAATTTACTGCCAGCCAGGAAGGGAGCCTTTAAACTGTAATGGATTAACTTTCCCAGCAGCAAATGTGTCCCCCGAGGAAGTTAGGGAGGCAGGGGCAGGGCTGGGTTGATGCTGGGGGGGCCGGCTTACCTCCCGGGGGCTGGGCCTGAGGTGTCCTGGCGCCTCGCAGGTCCCTACTAGATGTCAACGTCTTCCCTGCTGTACCGTCAGTCCTGGGTCAGGCAGGGGGCTGTGGGAAATCACAGAGACCACGGTGGTGACCTTGGACTTCCTCTAGAGGAGGAGCTGACGATGCCGCACTTGTGTGCCCATTCTGAGACCCTCAGAAGGAGCCCCTGTTGCAGACCTTTCTTCCTTGAGGATGGCTGGCGAGGTCCCAGCAGGCCCAGTCCCAAACCCACCAGTGCCCAAGCCCACAGTCCCAGCGTGAGCCCCGGCCCAGGCCCTGCCCCTCCCAGGGTCCGGGAAAGGCAAGGATGGGAAGCTCCTGGCTGTGGGGAGGGGGAGGGGAAGGGGATGCCAGGGACAGAGGGACACCAGGGACGGAGGGTTAGCCCCTGCCTGACGCCCTCCCCAACTCTCCCCAAACGCCCCGTCCCCAGATGCTGGACGGGGCGGGGATCAAGAGGGGAGAGGTTAATTCTGTGCAGGGGGGAGTGAGGGGATGGATTAGGCAGTGGGGAGGGTGGGTGGTCTGGTGAGAAGGTGGGTAGTGGGAGATGCTGGGCGTGGACCAGAACCCCCGCCGGCACCTCTCAAGGGCCAGCCTCTCCATTATGGCTCAGACAGCCCTGCCTGTCCCCAGGAGAACTGCTGCAGCCCCAGCTCAGGGCAGGCCGGCAGGCTGGTCTCGAAGACCCCAGCAGAATTCTAATGTCCCATTTTTCTCTGCAGCTTCTCCAGCGACATTAAAGGGCCAATGCTCCACAGTTGGCTCCCAGGCTAATTGGATTTGGATCCCCTCTCACTCCTGGGCAAGGTGGGGGTGGGGGGGGTAGGCGGGGCAAGGAGGGGAGGGTGGTCAGGGAAGCCCTAACTCGGGGAGGGGATGCTGGCGACCTGGGCTGGAGCTGGGCTCAGGGCGGGTGGCTGTGGTCTTGGAACGCAGACCCGTGGTCACCGTCCTGACTACCATGTGGCCTTCGGCAAGCCTCTGCCCCTCTCTGGGGCCCCACATTCCCGCCCTCATCTGACATGATAATGGTAATAATAATAACAATAACAGCAACACCACCACCCATCACTTACCCAGCATTCCCTGGGTAGCAAGCACTGTTCCAAGCGTGACACATGTCAGCTCTCCTCTAATCCCAGCAACGGCCCAGTGCAGTAAGTGTTACGTTCCATTTTACAGACGGGGGAACTGAGGCCCAGAGGAACTCAGTCACCTGCCCAAGGTCAGGATAGCACCCACACTAAATCTTTCCAAGTGCCTGGAGTTCCAACTTAAAAATCCTAGCTACACCCAAATAGATCCAGGGTGCGGTACGGGGAGCTCTCTGGGCCCATTTTTCTAATGGGGGCACCTCGGTCCAGTCTACACTTACTGTAAGTTTTAGGATTATGTTACACCCATGAAGGCTCCCTCCCTCCTTCCCCTCCCACCCCAGGGTGCAGGGTAGCCGGCTGGGTCTTCAGACGGCGCGTTGAGTGTGAGCATCTGGGGTGGGGCAGGGGTCTGTGCACCCAACGCCTGCCCTTCCCGCATCAGCCCCCCTGTCTCCTTGCCTCCGCCCTAGCATCTCCCGGGCCTGCTGGTGCGCCTGAACCCGCAAGTGCTGAGCTGGAGGGAGACCCTCACTCCTGAGCAGGGATTCATCCCCGGACGAGCCCCAGATGCAAATCCCTCGCTTACATGTCCAGAGAGGAAAGACAGAGAGGAGAGAGGGCCGACCAGAGGTCACCAGAACCTGTTCTCTAGTGACCCCGGAACCAGGTCCATTTTACAAAGAAACCAAGGCTCTTTACAAACAGTGCTTTGTGTAAGACCTCATGGTGAGGATGTGGTTGAGCTGGGATTTGAACCCAGGTTTGTCTGATTCCAGAAACCTGGGCTCTTAACAGCGTGCTCTCCTGTGCAAGAGGGACGTCCGGACTCGGGAGCTCCAGCGATGGAGGCCTCAGAACCCAGGCCCCAGAACGTGGTTACAGTGGAAGGAGTTCTGGGCTGGAAACTGGGGGACCTGGGTTTAAATCTCTCCTCAGTCCCAAACTCACTGTGTCATACTTTATTTCCTTGGGAGCAAAGGCAGACTAGAGAGAACAACAGTACTTACTTCATGGGGTGCTTGTTCGGAGTATTACAGGGACTATAAACAAAGCGCCCGCCACAGTGCCTGACACGTCGTAGGTGTTGGATCACCGCTTCCTTGGACGAACTCACAGCAGTCTCCCAAGAATGCTGGAGCAGCACGCGGGCAAGGGCTGTGCCCTGTTCCCGGGGCCCGGAGACAGCGCCGGAAGCACCAAGTGCAACACCCTCCTCTTTCATGTGGGGAAACTGAGGCCCAGGGTTGCAACAAGTAAGTGGCAGGGCCAGGGCCCAGCCCCGGGTCTCCCAGCAGGCTGGCTGCCAGGGCAAGTTGATGGCTCTCTTTCTGATCTCCTTTCGGACCATGTGTTCCCGTGTGTCGCCATGTGTCCATCAGGGTGTCCCTCCCCCAGGAGGCCAGCTGGATGGCTGACCCTGGCAGCCCTTTTTAGCCCAGCTGCTGGCAGGAACCAGCCTGAAAAAATGCAAAGAGACCCCCTCCAGAGGCCGATCTTGCTGTGTCCCCTGTCCAAATGTTAATTTTGCCAGGGCCTTGATAAATCTCCCTGTCATCTCCATCCTCCTGAGACATAGATTTCATGGTATAGAGAGGTGACACTTCTGCCCTTTGGGGCCAGCTATCAATTTTAGGCAGTGACCAGAGTGGAGAGCAATGAAGAACCAGGCAGGCCCTGTTAAGCCCCTTCTGCCACCCAGTCCTCCCCTTCGCGTCGTGGGGCTAGCCCGCCCGAGCAGCCATCACCCGCCCTTCCAGGAGAAGGCCGGCAACCCCTCCCCGAACCCTGGCTCCCAGCATGGCAGTGCACACCTGCACCTCGTCACCTGAGGCTTGCTCAGGCTTCCAGAGCCGCCCAGCTGCCCAGATGACAGACTGGCAGGGCCATAAAATCATGCCCAGGGAGCAACTCTTAACTACTGACTCTTTGGAGCTGGGGTGGATATGCTGAGGTGTGAGTTCTACACCAGCTCCCAGAATTTCCCGGTGGAGTTAAGCTCCAGTTGCCCACAGTGCTAAGGGGCGCAATCACACACCCCTCATTGGCAGAATCTTTTTCTTTGAGCCTCTTCCTACAGGAACCCAAATGAAGACACTCCACCTTTTTTAGCCCCTCAAGATGCCATGCCCTCTAGTCAGCAGTGGCGTGACGTACTCATATGTGTGTTTCTTGCCCCTGGGTCAATTTTTCATTCAGGCTGGAAGGCCTCTCTGGGAGGTCTTGTCCCTGTTGTACAGATGAGAAATCACATCCTCAGAGAGGTGAAGTGACTTGCCCAAGGTCACACAGCCAGCACACGAGAGGATCAACATCCAGACTCAGGCAACTCGTAGTCTCATTCCCTCCGTTCCTCCTCTAGGTGGGCGGTGACGTGCAGCCGGCGTTCACAAGCTGTGTCAGCGGCTCGGCTGGGTGAGTTTCTCCAGGAGGCTATGGGACAGCCTCCTGCAAGGTGCTAAGGACTCCACGACAAAAAGAAAAGAAGCAGTTCCCGCTCTCCAAGGGGCTGCAGGTCTGGTGGGGGAGGTGGGTGCGTGACGGATAGTATGGCTGGGACCCCTCCCAGGACGCACGCAGCGTCTTCCCGTGCATTCCTCTTCCTGGACTCTTGGGAGATCTGTGCTGGGAGGCAGCCGAGAGTTTGTCTGTTTCAACACCCTCAGTTTATAGAGGAGGCAACGGATGCCCTAAAGGAACAGGGATTTACTGAAGTTCATACTCCAGGGCCAGGGCTCTTGTCTTTGAATTCTCCTGAGTATCACTCCCCCCAGCCCCTGCCCCAGCCTGTGCTTTGGTCTTACCCTGCTGATCTCTAAGACAGCCAGAGGAGCCGTCAGGCTCATAAGCAATTCTCAAAACTCAGAGGCCTCCAAGTTATTTAAAAAAAAAAAAGGAATATGTGTTACTACACAGAATGTTTACATTTTTATATTACCTGAGGGAGAGGAGAAAGGTGCAGGCTTATGAGAAAATATTGGCATATAGCAGGTAAAGGGTTAACAGCCTTAATATACAAAGAGCTTTTACCAATCAATAAGAGAACAATAAACATTCATTTTTAAAAAATAGACAAAAGATAGAAGCAGGCGACGCCAGGCTAAGGAGTTGGTGCCAGAGCTTTGAACTTGGGAGGCTCCCGAGGGTGGTAAAACTGTTATTACTTGTTAAATAAATGCTTATTCATTATTAAAAGATCCATTTGTAGTGTGGGTCGCACATTACTGCTTGTTAACAAACCCCTTCAAGTGCTGGAAACCCTCCCAGATGCCTTATTTACAGTTACAATCGCAGAAGAAGGTGGCCCAGTGCCAGAGCCATGGGCCCATGGTGGGACCCACTTCCTGCCCCTCCCCCAGCCCTGTGCCTGTGGTCCCTCAGAACCAAGTAAAGTGGCCCTAGAGCCGAATTGCTCCTGCAGCTCGGATGGGGCAGGCCGAGGAAGCGTGCGGCTGCGAAGGGCCCAGACTGGGATCCCGGCCCTGCCCTGACTGCGGTCTCTGTTATGTTGCGGGGGCCGGGGCGGGCGGTGATGGAGTAGCAGGGGCAGATTTGGCACCTGCCCTCTCCCCTGCCCCCACCTCTGTCTGGAAGGGCAGCTGCTGACCTAATTTCCTGGAACTCAAGTAAGGAGCTCTTTTAAGTGACTCAGGACAAAGATCCCACTTTACAGACGGAAAGTCAGAGGCCTGGGGAAGAGCAGGAACTCACATAAAGTCACCCAGCCCAGGCAGGACTAACCCCCCCGCAACCCCCCACCCCGGGTCTCTGCCTTCCTTCCCTTTCTCCCTGAAAGGGAGGCAAAGTGGCCAGGACAGCTGCCGAGCTCAGATTCTGTAGTTTCAGGGGTTCTCTGCCCCCCAGTCCCTCTCTCCCAGTCTCCATCTCCTCCTCCTTGATTCCACGGAGGCCCCTCCCTTCAGGCCCACAACACCTTGCGGCAGGAGGGCCTGTGTGCGCCCCCCACCCGCCCTGCGCCAGCCGAACTCTCTGGTCTCTGCTCTGAAGTCAGGCCCAGCCCTGAGTGGGCAACCAGACTCTCTCCGCTCCTGCCTGTCCTGTTAGCTACTCAGCCCTTCAGGTCAGGCATTGTCCCCTTCGGGAAGTGCCCAGGAGGGGCACCTAAGTACTGCTGAACACCTGCTCTATTTCATCATGTGCGTTGTATCCTGTATCTTAATGACTCCTCTTCTATCGCTCCCAACTGGAATCGGTGTGCCAGGTGCCGGCAGTGAGGAAATCAGGGTTTGGGCCAGATTCCGCCACTTCCTGTGTGACCAGAGGCAAGCACGTAACCTCTCTGAGTGTTTTGGTAAATGGGGTGTTGTGAGCAAACGATTAGATAATAAATGAAAGGTATTAGCGCAGTAACTAGGACATAGGGGCAGGTCGATAAAGACTAGCTGCTCTTATTACCTGAAAAATGGGCTTAATAATATCTACCTGAGGGTTCTTGACAGGAGGTAATGACGCAATGCATCTAAAGCATTTGGCAAAATAGAAGGGTCATCCTGGGGCGAGACCAAAAACAGCAGCAGTGGCCCCAGCCATTCGTGGGCAAGGGGCTCACCCTGGTGGCTCCAAATGCTCACCAGGGGAACGACCATCTGGTCAGACCCCACCTGGGCCTGAGCCCAGCCCCGGCCAGCCTCGGGGCATGGCTCAAGCTGGGGATGGCCACATCGAGAATGGCGGGGGCCCGGGCAGGGGAAGGTACTCATGATCAATACTAAGCCAATCTCTTACAAGATTAGCCTGGCCTCTGGTATCCAGTCATAAAGAAAATCACTCAGCACGCTAGGGAGATGTGAAAAATGCCACGGATTACAGTTTGGGATGTTCCAAGTGAGAGTGAGTGAGTCCGGGATTGTTTCCTGCAGTAAATAATTCATCCACTTTAAATTTCAGTTTTTCTTGCCAACGCCCGCCCTCCTTCCTCCGTCTTGCTGCCTCTCCGGGCAGCTCCCTCTCAAGCCTGCTCTCTCCAAGGCTCCCACCCCTGCCTCTGTCCAGGGCACCCCAGCTGCCAGCAAGGAGTTCCTAATGAAAATGTTTTGAGTCTGTTAATGACACTAATCATCTTTCACTGCTAATTAGTAACACTGCCAAAAAAAAAACCCTCCTTTGTTATCAAGGCCAAGGACCACCCAGGCAGGAGAGAGCTCAGTTGGGGCAACTGTGGAAGAGCTGTGGCTAAGCTGGAGGTCAGGTGGGCGCCAGGCTCGGGGTGCGGCACCAAGAAAGGTCTGCCTGCTGGACCGAGGGTGGCCTGGACAGCTCCTACCGCGGAAGACCCTGCCCTCTGTCCCATCTGCCACATTCAGAGGTGCTGGGACCAGGCCAGGAGGCAGGGAAAGGGCTCTGGCTAGTAGTGGTCCCTTTACCACCTCCACAGGCACTTCATGGATCAACTCTGATCTCTAGTCAGTGCTGAGGCCCAGCGGGCAGAAGTGGCTGACGGTGAGCACTGATGTGGAATCTCTTAGAGCACCAGGAACTGGGTCCCCAGCAGACGACCACTCACCCAGCAGACCCTGGGGAGGTGCTGAGCTCCCAAAGACACATCAGACTCTGCCCTGACCTCCAGGAACTCATAGCTTGGTGTGGAGATGGAGAATAATAGCCAACACTTAACCCCAGCTCATGTGGCTCAGTGGATTGAGTGCCGGCCCGTGAATCAAAGGGTCACTGGTTCGATTCCCAGTCAGGGCACATGCCTGGGTTGTGTGCTGGGTCCCCAGCTGGAGGCATGCAAGAGGCAACCATACATTAATCCTTCTCTCCCTCTCTTCCTCCCTCCCTTCCCCTCTCTCTAAAAATAAATCAAATCTTTAGAAAAAAAAAACCAGCCAATATTTATTGAGCATTTACTATGTGCCAGGTACTGTCCTGAGAACTTAGGTACACTTACTGGTGTCAGTAAATCCCCTGAGGTGGGTACCTTTTTGGCTTGGGATTTATGTTTTTATTTTTTGGTAGGTACTCTTTTTATCCCCATTTTACAGATGAGAAATGTGAGGCACAGGAAGGTCAAGTACTTTATCGATGGTCACCATAAGACAGAAACAGGTTGTAGACTCAGGGAACCTGGATCCAATGTCCACATGTATCCCCCTACCCCAGGGTGATCGTCATTTTCTGGCGGGGTAGAGTCAGCAAACTTTCTGTAAGGGGCAGAAACACAAATATCGATTCAGGCTTTGAGAACCCTGCCTCAAATACTCATTTCTGCCATTGTAAACGAACGGGTATGGCGGTATGACAATAGAACTACATTTACAAACACAAAAGTTGGAACTTAGTTTGCTGATTTTTTCTCTGTATTTTGAAAGTCGTTTGGGTTACACAGGTGTACACATTTCTCAAAACTCATCCAGTAGGCCTTGTAAGATTTATGCGTTTCTCTTTATGTCAATTTTACCCCAAAGAAAAAGAACCATAAACAATTTTTTTTTTCTCCTCAAAGCTCACATGGTTTAATCACAAAACCTCTAGCCGAGAAGTAAAAAGACAGTTTTAATTCAGTGTGAGCCATGTTTGGAAAAACAGAAAAAGCATGTCGTGTGGTCTTGGGTAATCCGAGAAGTCTTCTAGGAGGAGGTGGGTTTGGAGAGCGCCTTGAAGGGTGTGTAGGAGCTAGCTAGGGGAAGGAGGAGTAGAAAGGAATTCCAAAAGGACAGAGCAGCATGAGCAAAGCACAGAAGTAAGGAAGGGCAGAATTCCAGTGGCCTGGAGATGTTTGAGGGTAAGGAGGGACACGGGGAACCCTGAGAGACCAACCTGGGAGGGCTGAAAGAGCTGGGTGTTATGCTGGCCTGGGGAGCCATGCAAGGGGAACAGCAGAGAAGGCCTGGCTTTAGGGAGCTCCCCCTGGCTACAGGATGAAGGGGGATTGTAGGGGGAGAGATGCGGGAGGCGGGTGGCAGGCCAGGGAAGGGCTGTGCTGCTGCAGTTGGAGAGGAGGCAAATTCAGTGACTCGGAGGTGAAAGGGGGCAGAACTGATGACGGATTGGAAGCGGGAGGAGTCCGGGAGTGGGGGTCCCCGCAGGGTCCAGGCAGACAGGAGGAGGGCCTCCTTTCTCCCAGGCACCAGGGAGCCCGGAGGGCCTGGCCGCTTGCAGATGCAACCCCAGCTGGGGCTGGAGAGGGGCCCAGCCACCAGGAGCTGACAAGGCAAGAAATGCCCAAGCCGGAAAGGACCCTCAAATCCCACCATTCCAGCTTCATTCCCTGGGTAAAGCGTTGCCTGCTGTCTGAGGGGAGATCGTATTGTGCCTTTAACTTCTCTCACACAGCGTTGAAGACTCAGATTACATACCATCTTTCTTCAGGGGCAGCTTTCTGGGGTCCCCCGGCAGAATAAGCTGTTCCCTCTTTGGTGGTCCCAGAGTGCCTCATATGTTTGCACAGCTGTGATGATATTAGAATGTTTTTTTTTTTTTCTTTTTCTTTCTTTCTTTTTTTTTCCAGCCTGTCGGCCGAATTAGCTTGGGAGTTCCTGGAGGAGCAAAGTGACAAGAAATCCTTTTGTTTATATGTGTTTTTGCAAATGAGGATGATTCTGCATAAATGCATTTCTTAAAAATGTGCCTGCTCTTCTCAACTGTGAGCCTTCTAAAGGTCTTATTCTTTTCTTTTTTTTTTTAACATACAGTAACATTGACTTTTTTTGGTGGGGAGCAGAGTTTTCAGCAATAAGTTTCGACATATATACAGATTCATATAACCACCATCTGTATGAGCTTTTTTTAAAAAAAATATTATTGAGTGATTTTAGAGAGAGGAGGGGAAATATACTTTAGAGAGAAACAGAAACATCGCCCCATTGGTCCATCCACTCAGGCATTCATTGGTTGACTCTTGTTTGTGCCCAGACCAGGGACTGAACCCATGACCTTGGTGTATCAGGACAATTCTCTAACCAACTGAGCTACTTGGCCAGGGCTGAATGTGCTTTGAATTCACATAAATAGTATTACGCTATCGGTCCCCATCAGTTTCTTAATCCTTTCATGTTTCAAAGACTCGCCCGTGTCTGTCACTGTGTACCTGTCTGTTGCACTAACGGCTGCCCACACCTCCATGGTGTGTCCCCACATCTCCCCTGGGAGGACACCCGAGTCGCCTCCATCTCCCCCTGCACAGACAGTGCTGAGATGAGCACCCCTAGACTTGTCCCTGTGGACATGCCAAGAATTTCCCTGGGATTTATGCCCAGTGGCAGGATCCCTGGGTCATGGGGTCAGTGTATAAGTAATAGTCTCTAAATTCCGCGTCACTCACAAGGGTCACGACGGGCTCTTTAGAGATAGCACATACCAGTGGGGTTGTCCCGGGTGTTAAAATGTGGACACCCTTCCACTCTCGTAGGTAAACAGCTGCCTCTCTGCCATCAGAATCTCCCGAGGGCTCACCTCCACTCCTGGACCCCAGCTCCTCCCAGAATTCCTGGCTTTTCCCAGGATCCAGCAAGTAATGGGTTACATCTGACCCAGCAGGGGCTCCAGGGTCCTGCTCCAATTCCCAATGCCCGTTCCAGACTGTGACATATCGTCCTTGCCCATGACCCTGTGTCAGAGAAAGAGCCGGAGAAGATCCTCAGAGGTTGAAGGCCAAGTCTGCCCCAACCAGTCTCTGGCACGCCTCCTGGCCTTACTGGGCTCCCACAGCAGGAGACCAGCACGTTAGGACTTGCCGTCCCATCCGGAACCAGGCTCCCATAGTCCTGAGAGCTAAGCTGTGGTTCTTCCCATTTGATAGATGAGGAAACAGAGGTCCCGGGAGTAGCAGTAACTTGCCCATCGTCACGCAGTGAGTGGGGAGCAGAGCTGGGACCCAAGAGAGGCTGAAGAGAGAGCTGGGTCCCCGCACACTCCTGCTCTGCTCTGAGGGGTCTCCCCTCCACACTGCGACACATGCAGTAAAATACCCACCCCCTCCCCGCCTCACACACGTTTTACGCAGGAGGACGGGAGAGATGAGCTGAATTGCAGTTGACTAGTCGGCACGACGCTATGTCGTATAGATATTTAAACACTCAATAATTTCGATTTTCCCATTTCTTTTTGTGTTTTGAAGCTAATCTTTTTTTTTTCTTTCACATTTCAAAATCTCTTTCAATAGTCCTTTGACAAGGGCCCTTCGGAACATCTGAACATCATGCGTGATACTGGGCCCTGCCAGTCACTGGGCCCGAGCCTGTCCCTCTGTCTCAGGGATGGGTCCTTGTTTGGCCCCCAGCTGCAGCCCATCTGGGGAGGAGAGGGACACAGAGGTTGGCCAACCAGGGATCCAGCCCTCTAGGGACCCCTGGGGCTCAAAGCTCCCGAAGGCCAAGGTTCTGCAGTCCCCACAGGACGGTGCTCAGACAGGCTGCTGGCTCAGCCTGGTGACTCTCCAAGGCTAGCAGTTGGTACAGGTGGGGGATTCCTGCTGGAGGCTGGAAATTGTTGGTGGTTCTTTTGTTTTGTTTTGTTTTTTTTTTAAGGTGGCGAGCTGAGGGAAGAGTGGGGGCCTAGAATGCCAGGCTTCCAGGCTTCAAGCCTTGGTCCAAATGAGTAACAGTGGCGACCAGTACCTACATCGACTGGGCACCTCATGGGCATCAGGCACGATATTCTCAGCGTCCTCTTTAATCTTCACAATATCTGTGGGCTGTAGACAGGGCAGAAATGCAAATATCTAACACCCAGTACAGCATGTGTGGGTCCATCAGAACATGGTGCTGGTGCAGGTCCTCGGGGCCCCCAGAGGACTGGACCTTTAGTCTTGGGATCCTAGGGATGGGAGTTGTCTTTAGGTGGGACTGGGGTAGTCACAGGACACAGCACTGGCCCTTGGCTATTTATTGACCACTATGAAATTATCGCAGCGGTTAACAAGCCTGGCAGAACACCAGTTTGTGATAATCAGTACTGTTATCATTGTCTACTTTACGATCAAGGAAACTGAGGCTCCGGGAGATGCGGTGACTTGTCACCTCCAGCTGGGAGAGGCCACCTGAATTCAGACCTAGGTTGGGCTCACTCCAGGGCTTACGCTTTTCATTTTTGGGTTCCTAATGTTTAGCTACCTTGTCCCAGCCCAGGGGCTCACATTCTGGCCATTTTCTCTTCCCCAAAATGGCCTGGACATACCTTCCTGCCGCAGCCTCCAGGTCAAAGGCCAGAAGCGTGGGTGGGAGGCAGAGAGGAGTGAACTGGGCCACAGCCCAGGGCAGGCATGGCACCTGCTGGCACCTGGCTAGCCTTTCATCTCCATGGGCTCCAGGTGAGGGGGGAGGGAGCCAGGCACTCCATGCTGCTGGGTCCCTCGAGGACCTGGCTTCCCTTTGATTCCCTTGAGGCTGCATGCTCTGAGTCCAGAATCAAAAGCAGCCAGCAGTGGCCCGTGCTCCAGTTTCCTGGGACAGCAGCTTCGGTCGTCCCCTCCCACCTGCTCAGCCTGGACCCCCGCCAGGGCACCCCTCCCGCCGAATTCTCAGGACCAGCCAGAGCAGGAGAGAAGCCAAGGGAGACTCTGGACCCCAGGGAGAGCAGTATAAGGCCAGGGCACCAGGGACTGAGACCCAAGGTGGGCCGGGGGTGGGGATGGGGCTCCGGGAGTCTGGGGTGGGCAGAGAGGGGCCACCCCCGAAAGCACAGAGCTTGAACATGGCCTTTCCCCAAGGGAAGTGCAATCTGGTGGGGTTCAGGTCTCAAGGTGAGAGCCGCGGGGGACCCGTGAGAAAAAGCAATGAATGTAAAAGGAATTAGTCAGGAGGAGGTGACAGGCTCATTCTGAAGCAAGATGAATGGGTTTCAGTTGGCGAAAATGATTCTAATTTATAATCTGCTTCTTGCTGCCGCTCGCCAATTAATTCTCTATAGATACATAAATAGGCCGCGTGTTTGCTTTGCTTCAAACGTAATAAACATTACACTCTGTCCTCTTCTTTTGTGCCGGTTCCTGTCACAGTATTAGTCCCCACAGCTAATTCCTCACACCTGTCTCTGCCACTCAGGGGAGCAGGGCTGAGTAGGGAGGAAGTGCCTGGCTCCGAAAACTGCTGGCGCCAGGAAGTAAATGACCCACCCCAAAGCTGGGGGCACACGCAGCGAGCCTGGGCGCCCACTGGCTCAGGAGCGGCCCACAGAGGGAGGGAGCCCCCAGCTTCCTCTGGAACCTTCTATGCCACACTTAGGGACCCTCTTCTCAAAGGGGAGGGAGGGAGACAGAACCGGCCTTCATGCTGTCTCCATGCATCATTTGGTCCAGCTCACTGCGTTATAGACAGACCCACCTCCTGGCTCTTCCTCAAATACACCTGGCCGGCCCCTGCCCCCGGCTCTTGCACTTGCTGTTCCCACTGCCTGGAAGGGTTTTATCCCTAAAGAGCCACCTCCTTAGAGTCTTTCATCATCTACCTCACCTTGCAACGCGATATTTTTCCAACCCCTTTCCCCAAACGTGGATTCCCTCTTCCCCAACTGGAGCTGGAGTCCACAGGCCGTCCCTCTGTTCACTGATGTAGCCTCGGGGCCTGCACATAGTAGATGTTAAAGAAATACTTGTTGAATGAATGGATGACTGAATAAGGTGGGGATGGGATGGGAGGAAGCACGCGATGGGGCCCAGAGCTTGGAATGATGTCTCACTCCAGCTCATCAGCTCACCTGACCCCTGAGATGCAGGCAAACCCAGGTGCGGGGAGCTGGGGGTTGACTTGCCTGGGAGACACAGTGAGTGAGTGATGGAGAGGGGACTAGAACCCCAGTCCTAGACTTCTTTCTCACAGCAGCTCAGGCCAGAAATATACACCTCACAATAATTTTTCCGGGTGGGATGTTGGAGAAACTGAAACTCAGGTGTGACTTGCCCAAGGTCACACGGCCATTTATTCAATGAAATGATTGAGTTCCAACCATGTGCCAGGTCCTGCTCTAGGAGATGAAGATGTAGCAGTGAACAAGGCAGGTAAGATCCCACAGTCTAGAGGGAGGAATGGGCGTTGGACAGGTTAACAAATAAGCTTCAATGTCAGGAGATAACGAGAGCTAAGGAGAGCGATCTGTCAGTTGAAAGAGAGAGCGAAGGTGGGGGCGGGGCTGAGGCCAAGGCCGAGGTAGACACCGCAGAACCAGAAGATTTTCCACACTCAATTCATCACTTCTCTTAAAAAAGACTTTCTGCTATTGAATTACAACAATAAAACAAAACACTCTTATTTTTTTATTTGCAACCTATAACATTTTACTGGAGTGATCAGTGAAGTCCTCATAAGAAGGAGCCTGAGTTGAGACCCCGCCAAACACAAGAAAGCCTTGGGGGCACAGAATGGGTTTTGCATTCCCACCTGTCTGCTCCGAAGCCTATTCTTCCCCAGTCGAACACTGTTGTTACTGAAAATGAGCATTCATTGAGGAGTGAGGTGACAGTGATGACTATAATGTGAGGCCAGAAGCATTTGCTCTCAGTGGGTCACATGGGAGTTGGGGCCTGAAACCTGGGTGGGAGATAACTGATAGCAAAGGATGGGCCAGGGCCTCTCAGAGAGGGGACAGGAGCAAAGGCCTGGACGCGGGGATGGAGACATTCAGACAGAGGTAAACTGGGTCGGGGGGTGGGGGAGAGGGAGGGAGGAAGCCCTGCTTCGTCGTGTTTGCCAATTTTCATGGTGTAAATACTCTCGACAGGGCCAATTTCAAAGGCCCGAAAAACTGGCTTGCAAAATCCCTGCAAAATCCAATAATTGGCTTTGATGAGCTAGTTCAAGCCAGCTCCAGCAGACCACGGCTTTGGGTATCAATAAGGGAGCTGGCCAGACAGCATCGGTGCAGGGGAAGAGCAAGAAATGGTTTGGAAAAGTACATATGGAGCAGAGATTTCCTGGACTCTAATAACTGGCAGGGTCCTCAGTCATCATGAATTACCCCCTGCCACTTCTCCTTTACGTTACAGGAGAGAAAGCCGGGGCCAAGAGGGTGCCCAAAACACACACATACACAGAGGAAGCCAGAGCCAGAACTGGGAGGAGATCGTGGGCTTCTCAGGATAACTTCTCTGCTGCTGCTTAAAAAAAAAATCTTACTTTTCAATTATAGTTTACATTCAACATTATTTTGTATAAGTTTCCGGTGGACAGCATAGTGGTTAGCCAATCATATACTTTACAAAATAACCCTCCTGATATCTCAAGGACCCGTCCGTCAACATGCATAGTTATTACAATACCGTGGATTCGATTCTCCGTGTGGTGCTTTACATTTCTGTAACTCTTTTGTAACTACCAGCCTGTGCTTTGTAA
This sequence comes from Pteronotus mesoamericanus, assembly GCF_021234165.1. Classification (NCBI taxonomy): domain Eukaryota; kingdom Metazoa; phylum Chordata; class Mammalia; order Chiroptera; family Mormoopidae; genus Pteronotus; species Pteronotus mesoamericanus. The sequence goes on from NW_026555105.1 coordinate 9,608,078, forward strand.
TCCCTTCACCTTTTACACCCAGCTCCCCAACCCCTCTCTGTGGCTTCTTAAAAGGTCATGGTCCTTAACGGCTCCATCGGGCCTGACATTCAAGGACCCTGCCACCCGTGCGAGGCAGGAAGAGGGAAGCCACGGGAACATGTTTCAGGCCCAGCGGCGTGCAGAGGTGGGAGGGCCTCATGTCACCTGGTGGGGTGATACTGAAGCTGGGTTTTGAAGGATAAATAGGAGTTTTCCAGCAAGAGAGAGGGAGAAAGAGATCTCCAAGGGGCAGGAATGACACTATAAAGGCTCGTAGTATGATGAGAAAATGAAAAGCATTTGTCACTACCAGGATGTAAGATGCAAGAAGGAAGCAACGAGAAATGAAGCCAGAGAGGCGATGTCCTGCTAATTGTGGGCTTTTGGGCAGCCGCAGAGAAGCTATTTTTAGCCCAGTCCGCCTGTCTTATCAGAACCAGGTGAGTGAGGTCCACTTCCTGGCGGGTGAGCGCCTGCAGGCGGGGACAGCCCAGGTTTGCCAGCATCAGTGCCTTTCCCTGCAGGTACTCAGCCCACCGCTCTTCCCAAGGGGTGGGGGGGGGTCTCTCCCTCCCAGCCCCCTGCCGAGTCCCCGCCCCTCCTGCTGGCTGCTCTTCTCCAGGCCAGGAATAGAACCTCACATCTGACAATCCTCAGTGGTGTTTAAATTTAATGGGCCCTCCTGCTTTTTTCCTCCTCAGCACCTGGGCTGGGCGCTGGCAGCAGCCCTGGGAAGAGGCAGATGAATAATGCAGGAAGGGTGGAGCGTTTGAAGTGCTGGGGGGCGGGTTGTGCTTGGTGGGGCTGTCTCCCACCTCCCACCCCAGGGGAGGGGGTTCAGGAGGGATGATGGGCTCAGGACCTGTCCCACTCTCACCGGGTCTTCAGGGCCTTCCTGGGATGCTCTGGGGAGTCCTCTTTCCATCTCCAGGCTGCCCCCTGCAGCCTGAGGCCTCGGCTCCAGCGACTGAGGCTGGAGGGAAGGGACAGGAAGAAGGGGAAGGCGTGCCTCTCCCAGTGTGGCCGGGCTGCCCTGGCTTTGTGCCTGGGTCTAGAGAAAGAGGGCAGAGTATGCATGAGAGGCAGAAGCTTGGGGCCTAGTCCCAGACTGGGCTCCAGGCGCGGACTCGGCGAGGTGGGACAGCTGGGTGTCCTGGCAGCTGGATCGGTCCAGGTGTGAAACTGCCCAGCTGACCCCGCTGCCCTCCCGTGGCTCTGTCTGCTGTCCATGGCGCTGCCGCAGCCTGCGTCCTGGATGGCCCTCCCAGACTGGCTCTCCGGGGCCCAGAAGTTCCCTAAGTGCTGAGCTCCTTCTTCTGCCTGTGCCCACCCCACCCCTGCAAACTAAGCAGCCTTTCAATTTTGTAGCTTTGACACCTTTTCAGCCATTTTCATTCCTTTCTTCCTTCTTCATTCACTCATCCACTCAACAGGTTTTTAGTGAGCACCTACTATGTGCTCTACACACAGGATAGAGCGCTGAACAAAACAGATGGGGGCCTCACACCCTCTTAACTGTGTTCCATCCTGGTGCCCGCTTCCTTGATCAGAAAGGGGGAGAGTGGAGGAGGGTGAGGGACCCAGGCTTCACAGCCTGTCCTGTCCCTGACTTTTTCTGCGTCCTCTGATCCCACCCTCTGGCTACTCACTTCCCATCCTACATCTGGGCGTCCGCATCTGGAACATAGAGTTGACAATCCCACTTTGCGGAGTAGTAATTCTTAATCATTACAGCAGACACTTGTTCTAAGAGTCCTATATGGATTGGCGCATTCAGTCCTCACCCAGCCCTTTGGTGTAGGCACCGTTATCATCACCTCCCGTTTTACCTTTGAGGAAACGGAGGCGTGGAGAGGTGAAATCACTTGCTCCGGATGGCACAGCGGGTACACGGGCGATGGGATTTGAACCCAGATGGTCTGGCTCCAGGGCCAACGCGACGTGTTTCAGAGAGCAGCGGGCTCTGGGCGCGCGTGGCTCCCCGCAGGCTGGCTGCTCCCCTCCCTCTGCCCCCTCTTCTGGCAGCCGGTGGGATTTCTCCGGGTTGGGCAGCGCCCCCTTCCCCAGGGGTCCGCGCCGCCCCTGCGCTCGGGCTGCCTGGGCGTAGGAGGCCGGTTCGGAGGTGCAGAGCACACGGAGCCCCTCGTGGAGGGCCTTCCATCCCCTCTCCGTCGCTGGTCCCCTCCTGGGAGGGGCTGGGGTGCGCTCCGGCTGCCCCCCCAATGCCCCTTCCCGCGGCTGGCGGCCCAGTCCCCCGCGCTGACATTTCTTTGGTTGTTCATGTCACGGCCCTTCAGTCTGCGCAGTTTTACAAATGTGCTGGCGAGATGAAAGCGCCGGGAACAGCGACTGGAGAGCAAGTTCCGAAAAGCTTTTAACTTCCAGCTCCTCCAGACAAAGCAGGAGGAGGGGCAGGAAGGCGCAGGGGGAGGCAGAAAAAAAATAGAGGGAGAAGAATAGAGGGGGAGGGAAGGGGGAAGAAGGGAAGGAAGGAAGGAAGGATGGAAGGGAGGGAGGGAGGGAGGGAGGGAGGAAGGAAGGAAGGAAGGAAGGAAGGAAGGAAGGAAGGAAGGAAGGAAGGAAGGAAGGAAGGAAGGAAGGGGCGTGGGAAGAAGGTAGAAAGGGCAAAGGGAGGGAGGGAAGCCAGAGGAGAGGGAGGGCCGGGACAGGGAGAGCCACAGTAGGGCACGCCCAGTGGAGACTGAGGGAGGGGAACAAACAGAAATAGGAAGACGCCAGGAGAAGGAGAGGGAGAGAATGGGGGAAGGTAGACAAATGGAAAAGGAAATAGATGAAGACACACAGAGAGAACAGCCAGAGAGAAGAATAGAGGAACACAAAAAGAGAAAAATAAGGAGATAGACACTCAGAGAGAAAGGTCAGAGAGACCCAGAAACACTGATGGAGAGAAGGCGACTGAGGTGAAGGGAGTTGAGACACGTGGGTGAGGAGGCACCAGACAGGTGTAAAGAGATGACCAAGAAGGCAGAAGGGCAGGCAGAGGGCTCAGGCGAGGACAGGGAGTGTGGGCAGGTGTAGAAAAGCAGGGAAGAGCAGGGCAGGTGGCAGAGCCTGGGGCTGAGAGCAGCCGTGGCCCGTGCCGTCACCGATACCTGTTCAAACTCCCCAGGTGCCCTCCCACAGGCCCTGCTATCACGGCATTCAGCTAGGGCAGTGGCTCCCCACGAGGGGAGATTTTGCCTCTCAGGGGACATTTGGCAATGTTTGGACACATTTTTGGTTGTCACAACTGGAGGTATGTGTGCTATTGGCATCTAGTGGATAGAGGCCAAGGATGCCATTATACAATGTACAGGACAGCCCCCCACCCCCAGCAAAGAGCTGTCTGTCCCAAGATGTCAATAGTGCCAAGGCGGAGAAACCCTTGGCTAGGGGAGGGGACATGCCCACGGACCCAGGTGGCTACTCCAAGAAAAGAACGTGCTCTGTGTATCAAGATGGAGCCGGGCCCCTTCTGGTGGAGGCGAAAGAGACTCTCACAAGCCCCTTCTCCGGAATCGTTCTAGCCATACCCCCCATCCTTCCTCATCCCATCCACACCCCTGGGAGAGCAGAGTCTCCCTTATTTGCACACGCGCTGTGCTATAACATGACTGTGCACGGTCCAGATCTCTAACGAAGTGCCCACAATGCTCTAGGCATGGCACACCTGCCCGGGGCAGTATCGGACACTAGTGTACTGTGCAGGCTCTGGCCCCGGCCTGCCTCAGTTTAAACCTCAGCTCTGCCACAGACTTCTTCTGGGACCTTGCGCAAGTCTACACTTTTTCCATGCCTCCGTTTCCCCATGTATCAATTTAGAAGTTGGTGGCTATGAGGACCAAATGAAATAGTCCGTGTAAAACACTGAACCCAGGTCTTGACACCTGGCATGCGTTTGGTCACTGTTAGGGCCATCAGCGTGGACCTTTATCTGCGCATCCACTCCCAGGGAAGTGGCTTGTCTAAGGTCACACAGCCTGGGTGGGGGCAAAGCTGCCGCAGCCCAGTGTTGCCCAGCGCCTCATCTGTCACACTACACGCTCCCCACGCCTGCTGTGCCTGTTGCACTGCGACACAGGTCCCCAGCTCCCATCTCCCAGACCAGCCTGCAAGGTGAGGCCCAAGTGCCATGTACTAACCTGATCTCACCACTTGCCAGCTGTGTGATCTTGGCATTTCAACACACTGTGCCTCGCTTTTCTCATTTGTAAAAGGAGGCTCATACCAGTATCTGATTGTTGCGAGGACTTAAAAGCAGAACCATGGCCTACGGCGAGTATTTAATAATTGGGGGTGGTGACCTCCAGGTGTGTCCAGAGCCCCACATCGTGCCTGGCACAGAGCAGCTGCTCAGAGAGGGTTTGTTAGAGGACGAGAGGATTAGAGATCGTGAGGAAGTGGGTCTGAGAAGAGACATTGAGAGAGGAAAAGGCGGAGAGCTAAAAAAGAGTCCCGGCGAGAAGGGAGATCAAAAGAAAGAGACGTGCGAGTCGTTCATTCGACAAACATTTATTGAACACCTACCGTGAGTACGTGAGTACGAAGACGGGACAGCGCAGTGTCCCAGGCCAGGACAACCTGCGGGCCATTAGGCAGGCCTCACACCTAAGATGAACGGCACACTTCCGGACCTGGGAGGAGAGGGCGGGAGGCAGGCGGAGCTGGAGCAAATGGCAAAAGTGAGTCGGAAGGGAGGGCGAGAACGGAAAGTGAGGAGATGTCTCTGGAAGGGCTGGCCTCTGGTCTCTGAACGCATGAAAGAGTGGAGGCTAAGAATAGAGAGGAGAGGGGAGGAGAGAAGGCAGGAGGAGGGTTATCCAGATGCAGGGCCGGGAGAAAGCAATGAGGAGGAATATGCGAGAGGAGGACTGAGGGGAGGGAGCAGGCCGGCACGCGGAGAACAGACCTCAAGATAAATGGAAGAGCGATGGAGTTTAGTGGGAGGGCTGGAGGGGTAGCCAGCAGGAGAGGAGACTGTACTCACCAGGGAGAAGGAAGGACTGGGGGCGTGGGGGGGCGGAGACGAAAATTAGGGAAGGGAGCAGGGGAGGGGCGCGGTAGGGGCTGGGTCCCTGAGGAAGCTGGGGCGTCCAGGGACCTGTCCTCTCTTTGCTGTGAACCTCAGCAGCTGATCACACATCGTCATGTGGCTGGTCAGTCACAGCGGAGCAGAACGAAGGTAAATGGACGTCCTGTCTCCTGTTAGACTTCAGCCACCTATCGACAGCTCCTAAGGGGACCTTCAACCCAAGACAAAGGGGTGGGTCTGTGGAAGTCACTGGTCCTGGTCCACCGTCAAAAATTTCATACTGAGAACTCAGGGGTCGGAGGTCTTCTCAATTAGGCCGCATCCTGAAGAGACAGGACTGAAGAGTGAGCCGTGCTGGCAAGAGAAAGAAACTGGGCCCCAGCAGAAAGGACCTCAGGCGCAGGGCTAACTGGGTTTTAAAAAGAAGGGGAAAGTCAGCCTGCGAGGTGTTTCTGGGCAGTGGGGTGGGAGGGGGAACCTTATTGGGAGGCTCTGTGGGCCAGGGTGGCACTCAGTTTAGGATGGGTTTGTTTTGCCTACTTCCTCTGTTGGCTGCAGGGATGTCCAGCATGACCTGCCCCCACCCCCCATGAAAAACCAGCATGATTCTTTTTGGGGGACCCCTGGTCTCGCAGGTCTCTGGAGACCTGCCCGGCGCGTCTGTTCCCCTCAACGCACAGCGATTGCTTCTGAAGCTGCTGGGTTTGTGCAGGGGCCTTTCTGGGCAGCTGGCCAGAGGCGGCCACTGGAGAAGCCTGCCCCCGCCCTCTCCTGCGCTCCCCTCCTCTCAAGCCGGGCTCCCTTAGTAGTGGGGGGAACGGGGGACCTTAGATCCGGTAAAGTCAAGTGGTGGAAAAGGGTCGTGTCTTCAACTGGGGTCCCCTGGGAAGCTGCCAGCGCGGAGGGTGATGGTTCCCCCTCCTGGGGGCGCTCACTTAGCGCCGGTCTGGGGTTGCAGGAAGGCGGGGCACCGCCCCCCGAGGGTTTCCTGGGACTGGGCGGCTGGTGGCATGGAGAGGCTCGCCCCTCCCGGAGGGGGAGGGGCGCGACCCGGAGAGCCGGGGGCCGGGGCTCCTGGGCTGCGGGGTCCGGGCCGGCGGCAGCCTGCGGCTCGGCTCTGCGCGGTGCTCCTGCCTGGCGGGCGCTGCATTCTCCGAGTCTCCACCAGAGGCTGCGGGAGGAAGGAAGGGATCCGTCCCTTGCACACTTCCCCCCTAGTCAGATACGCACCCTCCCTCGCTCCCGCTCGCTCACTCCCTCGCTCTCTCTCGCGCTCTCTCGCTCACACACACGCGCGCACACGCCGCCGCGGCTCCCCCTCTCGCGCCCGCTCTCCCTCCGGCTCCTCCGGGCGGCCGCCGGGCTCCGGACTCGCCCGCCCGCCGGCGCCGGGTCTCCCGCCCCACGCAGCGCCCCGAGGCGGCAGGACTGGGGGGAGCCCCGGGCCGCTCCCCGAGGTAAGAGCGCGGGGTGCCGCGGGAGGGGCAGCCGGATATCTGCCGAGGGGAGGCTGCCCAGCCAGAGGGAGCCCCCTGGCCCGCGGGAGCGGCCCGGCAGGCGGCGCAGGGGGCGAGCCTCCGGCCGCACGGGGAGCCGAGATGCCCGCGCCCGGCCCCCGCGTGCCCCCTCCTCTCGGCCGGGCGGGCGGGGAGGGAGTTTCCCACGTCCAAACTTTCCCCGGCGCGGAGCCGAGCCGCCTCTCGGCCCGGAGCTCGCGGCCCCCACCAGCCCCCCCACCTCGCCCGCCGCGCGCTCGGGAGCCTCCGGGACCCCCGCGGGCCCAGAGGTTACGGCGCCTAACAGCATCGGGGGCCAAGCCCACGCGCCGAAAGGGGCTGGGAAGGGGGCGCACAGCTTCGACACGGGGGCCAGGACCCTGGCGTTCCGGCGCCCCTCACCCGGTGCTACTGGGGCTCGGCTACCGGGCCCCTCCCAGAGGCGGGGTCCGGGGCCGGGAAATACCGCACGGCGTGAACGTGTGCGCGGGTGTGTGTGTGTGTATGTGAGGTCGTGCGGCGTCCGGGGGCACAGAGAGGCCGACTCCATGCCCGGCGACACGCACGGCTGCGGCCACCTTAGGGGGAAGAGAGGAGCTGGCCTATGAGGACCCCGCCGGCCGCACTAGCTCGACCCCACTGTCCCCGGGCCGTCGAGCCGGCTGGTGGAGGGGCAGTGAGCGAGGGGCAGCGCTACCCTCTTCCCTAGGAGCTGGCTCCGGGAACGCTGCCCCTGCACAGGAGGACAGGGCCCGACGGCTTCACGTCCAAAGGGAGCGTCGCTTGGGACCGACCCTCTAGGGCCGGGGCACTGAACGGGGTAGGCATGGATTGTGTGGACACGCCGAGTGCTGGGCGGCGCGCGGGGGCGCAGTCCGGACCCGTCTCACTCGCGCCTCGGGACTTGACCTCCCCTCTCCCTCTGCGCTGGCGCTGTCAGGCCGCCCCTACTGGGGCGCGGCTGGAGACCACTAGGCGGGGCTGCAGGCGGGAGGAGCGAACCGGGAGTCCCTAGACGTCTCCCCGAGCTGCAGGGGCACCCTCTGGTGGCGGGTGGAGGAGCCTCCGCCTGAAGCCGGACGAAGGCTTCCGACCCTCGTGCTTCTGGGAACCCTCTTGTCTTCTCATCCACCACTGGGGCCCGACTAGGGGCTGCACAAGTCAACTCTGTTTTCTGTGGGTCTGATTCCAGATGTCTCCGGTCCCTGGGGCTGGCCAAGGTGCCCCCAGCACAGGCAGCTGCTCATTTGAGGGCTTGGGCTGCTGCCAGCCCTCTGTGGACCCCTTCAGCTGGGGGAGTGGGGGTGGGTCTGGATTCCAGTCTTCCTCCCACACTTGTCTGCACCACTACCCTATCTCCGCGTCACCACTGCCTCCCTAACCAGCATGCCCTCTGTCCCTCATTGGTTTCCCCTATACTTGTCTGTCAATGGCCAGTCTGTCACCCTTGACTACCCCTGTTCTACAGCGCTTCCTGGAATTTGGCCCCTACACCCAAAATGACATCCTTTGGTCTTTGCCCACCTAGGACCATTTCCTCCCCTACCCATCTTCCATCCTGCCTGCTTCCATCTCTCTCTGCCACGTTCGCCTCTTCCCTACCTGCCTTCCTGCCCCAGCTACTTCTCCACTCCATCCCACTCCTGTTTCTCTGCTTCTCCCGGGGTCTGGGTTGCTCTTCTTTGCTTCCTCTGGAAGGGAAGGCCCTTGTCCACATTTAAACACTGCTTCCGGGGGTGCCTGCGTGCCCTTCTGGGACCACCCCGGCCAGCGCTTCTGGGGAAGGTGTTTTGCAAAGCCAGCCACATCTCTCAGCCAAGGGGCAGCTGCAGCTCCTGAGTGGCTCTCTCAGCAGGCCCCTGCAGATTAGGACCCCCTCCCTTGTTCCTGACTGTGAGCACATTAGTGGACCCCCGGGCTGGGCTGGGCGGACGCAGGGCAGGGGACCCAGGAGGGGCCGTCACCTCCAGACTTAGCAAAGTTTGGAGCAGCCAGCTAGTCACCACATGGGCTACAGGAGTCAGCCAATTAAATCTCCTCTCCTCTCTCTGTTCTCCCCCCCCCCCCCGCCTTTTTTCTTCCATCAGGAAGCTCCATTCGGAAACGCAGCCTCAGGTAGTCTGAGAGAGAGAGAGAGAGAGAGAGAGAGAGAGAGAGAATGATCCCTGTTTATATAACTCCAGCAGCAGCCGACACAGCTCGGTCTGGGAGGGGGGTGGGAGCTGCGCATGGAGTCAGGTGGCTTCTGGGGAAGAGGAGACCCTAAGGAGGAGGCTTAGGGTCTGGGGTCTGAGAGCCGGGGGCTGGCTGTCCCATCCCGCCCCAGAGCTAACTCAAGGAGGACAAGAAGAGGAATCCACCCCTGCAGGGCTGAGAGGAGACCCAGGCCTCAGACCAGGCTCAGGGAGGGAAGTCTCATGTCCCCATTGTCCCCAACGTCCCCATCATCCCCATCGAGGGTGGGCATACCCTCCAGCCCCCTGAATTCCTCAGAGTGTCCTTAAGATGGAGCTCTTGACTAGAGGCCTCTGCTTCCGGGAGCCTGTGTTTTGATACACAAACCTCTCTAGAGAAAGCCTAGATTTCCCCCCATCATCAGGAAAGGCTTTGACCTCTACTCTTTCATCAGAGCAAGGGGCATAATAGGATTTCGTCTTTTCTCCCGTGGCAGGAGCAAGGACTGACAAGAAACTTAAGTGTGTGGAGTGGTCTGAGCTCTATGTATCTGCCAGAAGGGGCATTTTTTTCTCCTTGAGGATGAGGCAGAGTGGCTTCTGGGAAACAGGGGTGCCGGACAGGGGGCCGCAGGCATGGCTGGCACGTCCAGTGGGGCAGGTGGCCAGCTGTCTGAGAGCACTCAGTGCAGGAGGAGAGTAGGGGCTGAAATCCATCTTCAACTCCACTCAGCAAATCAAGTGCCCCAAAGGCAGACTACATCCTCTGGGAGGAAAGGGCACGTTTTTCTAATTTACAAAAAAGAAGGCTTCATAGACTCACCAGCCACAGGCCTGTGGGGCTAGTTCCCAGAGGAGGAGGATGTCTTTCTGTAATTCCCACCAACATGAAGGCTCTGCACGCTGCTCACTCCTGAGACCGGTGCTCTCGCAGCCCGGCCACGCCTGTGTGCAGAGGCAAGGCCGGGTGTGACGCAGGGGTGCGGGGACCAGGAGGAAGACCCTGCCTCCCCGCGTTCCCCCTACCCTGGCCTGTGGACGGGCCTCCTCCTGCTCTGCCACTGGGATTATTAGGCTGAGAACCTCCTGCTTCCTCCTCAGCCACCCACTTGCCGCCAGCTCCCTCCCTTATGTGTGTAGGACAAATAGACGACCCAGAGCGTGGGCACTGGGGTCAGACCAGCCTGGGTTTGTCCCTTGAAGGCTGTGTGACTCTGGACAAGTTACTTCGCCTCTCTGAGCCTGTTTCCTCTGCTGTGAAATGGAGGCTGGCGGGGGGCAGGGGTCATACCTGCATCACTGGGCTGTCGTGCAGGTTAGATGTGTGTGAGTGTGTGGTGCTTAGCACGGTGCCTGGCACAGCGACACTCCCTGAATAAGGCAGTACAGTTGTCACTGTCAGCCCTCTGCGCGTGTCCCTCGGTTCTCATGGGGCTGAGGGCGCTGTTCCTGTTTGGTTTTGCACATGACTTTGGCTGCCTGCACCCCCACAGGAGGGTGACATTGACACCCAAGACCACCAGCGTCTGTCTCAGACCTCGGGCTCCTTCCAGGGAATGCCCAATGCCTGCATGCAGCTGGGGAGTGGGAACATGTTCTCGATTCCCACAGGTTCGCGTCACCCTAGTCTCTACCTTTCGGCCCCTCCCGTCCATCCCGGGAGCCCTGCTCTGGCTCAGACCTCACTGGCTTTGCCTGAAGCCTCGGGACAGCCTCCCCTGGCCCCTCAGCCTGCGACCCCCTCCCCTCCCGCCATCCCTGCTGCAGCCAGAGTGATCTTTCTCTAACGCAGGTGGGATCATGTCACTTGCTTGATTAAAACCCTTCCGTGGCTCCCCATCGCCTACTGAATTAAGTCCAGACTCCGCTCCGTGACATTCAAGGTCCTTGTAATCCGTCTGCGTCCTCCTTTATCTCCCACTGTGCCTCCGGTCCCACACTCCCGCATCCAGCCACACCTGCCTTCTACCTGCACACCCTTCCCCTGGAGACCTTTCAACACATGAAAGACCCAAGCTGCAGAGTAGCTATTCCTTGCACCCACGCTTCCATCTCTGTGTCTGATCATCCATCCATTCGTTATCCAGTTTAAAATATAGATTTACACATACATTTAAGTGTTTACTGTGTGCTAAGCATTGTGTTCAATAAGCAGACAGGATCCCAGCCAACGGGAGCCTGGTGATCCCAGGAAGGAGACAATTGAACCATTGAATAAGCCATGATAAGAGCCAGTGGAGGGGTGGACAGCAGAGGCTCCCAGGAGGAAGTGATGTTAAGCAGAGACCTGAAGGTTGACCAGCAGCTTTTTAGGGAAGGAAGCGGGGGGAGGGAGGTTGAGAGCAGGGAAAGGGGGCTCCAGACCAAGGGGTGTGGGGTATCAAGACCCAAAGGTAAGGGGGGTATTGGAGCAACTATGAGTTCAGTTGCTGAAATGGGGCACACGGAACCTGGGGTGTGGCTGTGGGAGTTACAGGAAACCAGGCCAGTGAGGTGGGCGGCTGCTGGCCCTGGGGCTCCTGAAGGCTGCGGGGAGGAGCTTGGACTTGGTCCTGAGAGCAGTGGGAACAGGCGGAGGGGGTTCGGCGGGGGAGGGGCAGGGTGCGACCTGCCCGTAGGCGCTTCATTCTGCTGCTGGGCGGGGAAGACAGAAGACGGGGTCCAGCTCCGCGGGCAGCCTCGAGGAGGACTTCCGAAGGCCGGAATGGATGAGCAGAGCTGGGAGATTCTGTGGATGTGGGGGATGGGGGGGGGAGTCTTTGCGCCTGACTTGGGAAGCTGTGTGAGTGGCGTGAGGAACAGGGCTTGCAAAGAAAGGGGTGGGGCCAGCTGTGGACAGGGCGCCTGCGAGGTGCCCTCTGGACGGTTGAGCAGCGATGGCTGCACCCACCCTGAGTTCTAGGCGAAAAATAATCTTTGAAGCCACAGGATGGATGAGATCACCCAGGATAAGTCTATAGAATGAAAAGAACCTTCAGGGTGAGACCGGTGGATTTCAAGGACAGGTGCATCCCAGGAAGCCCTCCCTGACCCACTCAGGAGCATGTGACTCACAGCTCTGCTCAGCCTCATAGTAATTCGTTTAGTTGGTTTGTTTTTTTTCCCCGTCTGCCTTGTATCATCCACTAGATCCATGATTCTTAACCGGGGCAATTTTGCCCCCTAGGTGACACCTGACAGTGTCTAGAGACATTTTTGGTTGTCACAACTGGGAAGGAAACCGCTACTGGCATCTAGCGGGTAGAGGCCAGGGATGCTGTTAAGCCTACAATGCGCAGGGCGGCCCCAAAACAAAGAATCACGCAGCCCAAGAAGCTGATCGTATGGAGGCTGAGAAACCCAGCCCTGGGTGAAAAGGCCCTGAAGGCGGGCCCTGGGTTGTTTTTTTTTTAAACCTCATGTTGGCCTCCCCAGTGATTAGCACAGCATGTGGCACAAGGTAACTGCTTGCCGCCGAATTAAATGTGCACTGGGGGAGGAGGCCGTGGGCCACAGTGAGCCTGCAATACTTACTGCTCGGCCCTCCCCGGGGCGCCCGGCGCCTCCCCAGCAGGCCGGGCCAGCCTAACAGCCAGGATGCGCCAATGGGGGGCTGGACGGGCCCCTGGAGAAACGCTGCTTCCAGACACCGGGAGACTGAGGACACTGAGGACGTGTTGCTGTGCATAGCTTGCCCGCCTCATTTTTCCCTTGTCTTGTTAACTTCGGTCACTTCTTTATCACCCAAGTAAATATGTTATATTTTAAAATAGGTAAGTTACAGATAAACAAAATGAGAACCGTGACAACCTACTGATGAAGAGCGCGGGCTCAGGAGTCAGAGAGAGGCAAGTTGAAACCTGCTGCTCACCAGGCCGGCGAGCCTCTGTTTTCTCATCTGTTAAATGGTTCCAGTGAGCAGAGCTTGTAGGATTGTAGGAAAGAGTAAATGAGGTTATAGAGACAAAGGGCTTAGCGTGGAGCTAGGCCCGTGGGATGCGTTCAATCCAGAACGAACACGTGTGTGTGTGTGTGTGTGTGTGTGTAAATTTATATGCATGCATATATATGTATGTGTCTTTTTATATATGAAAGCATTTTTAATTAGCCATAATCCCACCACCACTTGGCTACCATTTCAGTGCATATCCTTCTTGACATAGACAGATTTTTAAAAAATAGAAATGGCATCCTGCTTTATATATACGCCTTTGTAACCTGCTTTTTATACTCGATAATATATTGTGAATGTCTTGCCATTTCAATAAATATACATCTACATCATCATTTTTTAAGAGCTGCATGGTTCTCCATTGTGTGGCTGGACTATAATTTATTTAACCAGCCCCCACTGTTGGACATTTGGGCTGTTTCCAATCCTTTGCGATTACAAACAATTCTGCAATGAACATCCTTGTACACACATCTCCACGCTCTTGTCCGATGATTTCCTCGGGGACCACTTGGACATTTTTGGCAGGAGCCATGTGACCCTGACTAGATTCCTCAAGTAGAAGCCCTTGGGCCCACTGAGGAGGAGGCTGGGGGCCCCGGAGAAGGGAGAGGATGCTGGAGGCAGGGAATCTCTTTGGCTCCTGGAAAGCAGGTTCTGATGTTAAGACTGGATTCCTCTGTGATCAAAAAAGGGGAAGGCCCCACCCTGTCTCTCCGTTGTCACTGTGGTGCTTGCAAAGTAGGAGACCAGGGACGGGAACTCTGTGTGTGTCATGGGCAGAGTGACAGACACCCGACAGGCGGGGACGCGAGGTGGATGGGCCCCGGCAGGCTGACGGATGGGTAACGGAAGCAGACGGATGCGGGTCAGCAGGCAGACAGGGTGATGGGCAGTGATGAGCCCGACAGATTCAGGGGCCAGACCGATGGAGGGCGAGGCCTCACCATGGGGCCCACGGGAACCAGGGACTGAAATGATGAATTCACAGACAGCAGGGAGTTCTTAGGAGGTACGGCCAGGCCCCGAGGCCAAGAGGCTCTGAGCTTCTGTCTTCTATCATCCGAGCAGCTGTGCTGAGGATTACACAATTTAGAGCTGAAAGGACCTTTGGGGGGTGGATGGGCCCAACTATCAATAGATATATTTATATAGGTAGATAAATACATGAGGAACTGAGGCCCAGGGGAAGAAGGGAATGAGTCTAGCGTCCTATAGCGTCTCAGTGGCAGACTGAGTCCTTTGTCCCTAGTTTAGTCTCTTTTCATTTCCATTTTTTTCCAATGAGCCTCTCACCTGGGCGTGAAGGGAAGGGGCCTGGGCTGGGAGATTACGGCAGGGGGCGGGGGAAGGGGAGGGGGCAACCGGAGGAGCCGTGTCATGAAGTCCTGTCCATCTCCCTCCCGTGATTCTATTTATACCACACTGTCATGTACTTCTGAGAGCACAGACCCAGGAGCAAGACTGCAGGTCCCCTTCCTGGCCCTGCCACTTATTTGTGGAGAGACCTTTGGTAAATTGCTATACCCCATGCCTCAGTTTCCTCATCTGTACCTATCTCATAGGCTTATTAAAAGGTGAGTTAATAGAAGTAAGGCACTTAGAACAGTACCCGGCCCATAGTAACACTCTGTAAGTATTAACTACAGATATTTTACTATTTTGCCCTTATTTTTCCTTTGAATTCCACACATGCGTGCATGCATGTGCATACTCACTTGCACCAGCATAGCAAGCTATCCTTCTGAAGACAAAGATTGTGACTTTCTCATCTTGTAACCTCCCTCTCCTACCGTCAGGGACCTCTAGCCATTTGGGCACATAGTAAGTGCTCAACAAATGTGTCTTGATGAAGTGGCTGACTTGATTATAGCTAGTTAAAGGGATTAGGGGAAGTTTCACTGGGGAGGTAGCATTTGAGCTGTGTGTTGATGTCTAGGATGGCACTGTCACAGCTGGAGGTGACAGAGAGGGTATTTCAAAGGGTAGGGACGGCATGAGCAAAAGCAGGGAAGCTTCATGAATATTTGGAGTGATAGCCAGGTGCCTAGTTTGACCCCAGCACAGAGGACATTAAGGGAAGGAATGAACGAGGCCCAGAAAGGGGAGTGTCAGCTCGATTCAGAAGTGTGGAACTCCAGGTAGGCAATAGGGAGCTATTGAAGGTTGCTGACTAGAGTTGGGCTTTAGAAAGATCATGCTGATGGCATTGTTGTAGGGTTGACTTGAGGGAAAGAGAAAGGGAGCTGGAGCAGCCAAAATCATCCAAGAGACGAGTGGGGTTGGAGCTTGAATGGGGGGCAGAAGGAAAAGGCACCAAGGAAATAGGATCAAGAGGATTCAGAGCTTGCTGGTTGGGGGAGAGGAGGGTGACGGGGAAGTAAAATATGACCAGGTCTCAAGCCTGGTTAGCTGGGACAACTGGGGCGCCCAAGTTGGGGGAATCTAAACTTGGGAGATATGGGGGTAAAGTTGAGATGCTAGTTGAGATTATTCATCCATCCAGCATTCTTTCTAAGCCAGCCATCCATCCATCCATCCATCCATCCATCCATCCATCCATCCATCCATCCATTTACAAACATTTATCCATCCATCACCCATCTATCCATCTAACCACCTAGTCATCCACCATCCGATCCATCGTCCTGCTCGTCACCCACCTCCATGTAAACGTACACCTGCCCACAGTCCATCTCCTTCCCCCGCCTCCTACTCTCCATCCATTCACCTGTCACCCACCGCCATGTACTACCGCCTTTCTTTTCATCTTCTTGCTGCCTGTCTACCCACTCTCCTTCATGCACCAACCCACCAACTTAATAGCCACCCAAGATACATTTCTTGTGAGCCTACAATGTGCCCGGTTCTGGTGAAAGCCTGCTGCAAGCATTTGGAGATGCCTGACAATAAACATTCATTTGAAAAGCCAACAGAAGGGACGAGAATTATTCCACCTAGAAGAGAGACATCTGAGAGGAGAGTGCATCTCTAAAGCTGTGACAGAAGCCCTACGGAAGGTGGCCTGCAGACCCTCTGTGTTCTATTCCCAGGACAGAACAGGGAACACTGGCTGCACTTGCAGCCAGAGGGACCGAGATTAGCTTGGAGAGGGAAATACCTACCTTACTGATCGACTCTGGCGTCTGAAGCACCTACCCGACAATGTGTTTGGGCTGTAGCAGGATACAAGATCTATAGGGGTGACTCAGAGGGAGTGGGTGCAGACTGGGACATTTATGGAGTAGTCACTGAAGGAGCCGGGACTCCGCCTTGAAGAAATGTGGGGGTGGGTGAGTGGAGGAGCACACGACCAAGGGGAGGGGACCTTATGGGAAAAGGACTGTCAGCCAACGAGACAAACCTGTGGCTAGAATGAGCCAGGCTAAAATAGGGCACCGGGTGATGGTTGGGAAGAAGTAGCTACGCTTAATTCTCAAAACAACCCCTTGAAGGAGGGCCCCTCCATTCTCCTCACTCAGCCCCCACCCCTTCATGAGCCAGCACTTCTCTCGGACCTGTGACCCGTCCAGAGCTCCTGCCCCTCGATTTTGCTTTGATCTCCCCACTGAGCCCATGTTCTCTCTTCTGAGGCTTGGTGCCCTCAAGACCCCCTTTCTCCTCACAAACCTCAGGCCCCCACCCGAGGCCCTGGCCACAGTGTCTGCTCAGCCAACCCCGCTCCACTTCATGGAGCTCACCTTCCTGTTTGCAGTGGCCCTCTCCTCTGGTAGCAGGGAGCCTCCACTCCCCAGACCCTCCAAGAGAGTTCTCACCCCGCTTTTACAAGAGGCCTAACCCCTGCAGAGCGCCTGCCCCCAAAGCTCCAAGCTGTCTTCCTGAGCCCCTCCTCCTCCTGGGGACCCAGGCCCCCCAGAGCCCCTAGCCCAGCCCCTTTCGGAAGGCACGTTCCTTCCAGGGCCCCAGTCCCTACAGAACTCGTCTCTGCTCTGCACCCTCATCCCCTCGCGGAGCCCTGTTCCCTCGTGGAGCTCACCTCCCACCTTGGGAGCCGCTCAGAGCCCTCATGCCGCCCCCGCCCCAGGGACCACGGCTTGCTGTCCCCCAGGTGCTGTCAGCCAGCAGGTAGTAAGCCAGGGCTGGGCCTCTGCATCAGCTCAGCTGTCCCCTAAGCCCCCCCCCCCCCAGCTGGCCCTCTACCCTGAGGGGCTTTGGGGATGGGCAACTCACAGGGCTGGACTCGGGGGTGGAGACCAGCAGATTTGGCAACTCAGCTCTGCTTGCGGGCTGGGAAAAGCTGGAGACTCAGTGCTTCTGGGTTAGGAAAACAATCCCAAATTAGAGAAAATGCTTTGGGAAATTGCTTTGTTGTATGAGAGGGAGGCCGCCTCGGCAGGGAGGGAAAGAGGCTCCTGAGCCAGCGATGGCTCCCCATGGCCTCACCCATCCACTCTAAACCATCTGCTTGGCATTCGAGGCCCCATTGTCTGCCACGGTCACCCGCCGAGCCCCAACATACACGTACTGCAGCGAAGCCCTTGCTCTTGGGCCCATTCTGACCTGCGGACTTCCGCTCACCTGGGCTGAGCCCCTCCCTCCGTCAGTCTGAGAGCCCCCTTTCAGCCCTTCAGGGGTTATGGTTACCTGTCTGTCTCTTCAGTGGTTCCACCTCTTCTACTAATGACAGACAGATATGGGCACCAATCCGCATCTGATACATATTGGCTAGGTGGCCTTGGGTAAGTCCCTTTGACTTTCTGAGTTTCCTCATCAATAATAACAAAAGGGTAAGACCTCCCTTGCTGAGCTGTTACTGGGAACAAAGGAGGTCAGGGGCCCACAGTGTCCTGCTCGGGGAAGGTACGAGGTTCGTGAAGGGTTCCGTCCCAGTTTACAGACAGATCACAACGCTGGGCTGCGAGGGCCAGCGTTTGTTTATTGAGTGTCACTTATCAGCGATGTCCTCACCTGCCGCATCTACACCTGTCTGTCCACCATTTCCCTACTAAGACAATACAAAAAGAGGGCATATGAGCTTCAGCGGAAGCCCTTGAGGGGTTCCTGATGTGAGAAGATGCCGCAATAGAAGTTGGGTTTTTATGAGTCTGCTGGCCATCAGGCCCGACTCAACCGGACCACCTTCTGTCAGAGGGAGTTAGGCTGGTCGCCAAGAGGTCGGATTCTGGAGCCAGACCGCCTGGGTTCGAGTCCTGTGCTGCCCCTCCCTCATCACCTGACCTCACATCAGCTGCTTAATACCTCAGTTTCCCCACCTGTAAAATGGGGATGATCATCGCAGTCCCTGCTTCACAGGGCTGGGGTGACAGTTACATGCGCCAATATTTGGGAACTGCTTTATTTAGAACAGCGCCTGGCAACTAGAAAACCACATAAAAGGGTTTGTCAGATAAAATTTTTGAGGGATTCAGGGACACAGGAGTGGGCAGCAGGGGAGCTCGAGTAGGAGAGAAAGCGGGCGTCCAGATTGGGTTGTTCAGAGCGCCAGAGTGCAGCCAGCTGCCTGTCCAGCGGCCTCATTCTGCATGAGGAGAGCATGGGATGTTGTCAAAGAAAGAAAATGCTTCTTCAGGAGGCCACTAGGGTGCCTCATTTGGAGAGGGAGGAACCCAGGGATGTGGCGGCCAGGGGCAGCTGCTGCAGAGGGCAGCAGGCAAAGGACGCAAGGTTGGCAGGGGCCCCTCCGAGCCTCCACAGGTTTCGCCTGCCCTTTCTCTGCCCAGTGTGGGCTCCTGGCATTGACGCTCTTCTCCCTGTCAATGAAGGGTGAGGCGAATTGCTGTGTCCCCTTGATGAAAGAGGACACTTTGTCAGGGAGTGGAGCAGGGTGTCCCGGAACGCCTTCCTCGACCTGCGTTGAAATCTGGAACTAGCTCTGTTCTTGAGTGTCTACTTTGTGCTGGGCCTGTGCAAGGTGCCAGGAGGATACAGTGGATAGGACATGGTCCTTGCCATTGAGGAGCTTGGGAGAAAGAGCCAATCCCTGGAGCCCCTCTTCTCTTTGAGCCCCAGTTTCCTCATTGGTCCACTTCCTTTTTGCTGAGTGGTCCTTCCACCTGCCCCTCTCTTTCCCTTCTCCTCCAAGGCTCCTCCCCAAGCAGAGGATGGGGAGGGGCCCCCACAGAGAAGAGAGAGTTTGTACAAACTAGGAGCACTGCTGGAACTTCTGATTGGCTGATCAGGCCCATTCTTTTCCCTGGTTGCCATAGCAGCCATTTCCTGGAGTTGTCAGTGATGAAACTCATAACATTGTTTTCAAATAATCCGTGTAATTGAAACAACAATTGAGCTGTTAACTCGTCTCTCACATCCAGGCTAGGACACATCCCCTCTCTCAGTACCCACTGCAGGGAGCTCTGGACCCTCCCTGCCTCCTCTCTGAGCTCAGCACTAGCCCATTCCGTGGGTTGGAGGGGAAAGAGGAGGGGGCTTCATTATAGAATCCTAGGAACTCAGGCCTCCAGAGCTGAACTGGAACTTAGAAACTAGAAACCCCCTCCTTTTGCAACCAGAGGTACAGAGAAGGAAGGGACTTAACCAGGGTCACACAGGAAGGAAGCAGCTGAACTAAGACATGCAGTTCTGTTTTTCTGTGGAAGCTGGAGTTGATGTGTTACCTTGAAGGGTTGATAGAAAACCACGGAGCCGCCTCCTTCTAAGGTTTGATCTGGTATGAATCCTTACCCACCCCGCCCCCATTTTAGAGGTGAATAAACTGAGGCCCCAAGAAATTAAATCTAATGCACGTGTTTTTACAATGGCTCTGAAAATACCTGTTGAACGGATGGATCTCAAAGAGCAGAGAGCACCGTTTTCCTCCCTTCACGCCCCCTGTTCTCCAGCCGGGAACTGAGAGCTGGTCTCTTCAGAAGACTTCCTGGAAGAGGGGGTTGAGGGCAGCTGGAGGGCATGTGGCTCACAGAAAGGGGGAGAAGGATTCCTGGAGGAGATAGGAGAGGGAGGGCATTCCAAAGCCCTGGCCCCGTCCCCCGCTGGCTTGGGGCGGAGGCTGCATCTTCAGAAGCATGAATGTGAACAGTGCAGATCCCGGCCCCGTCCGTCTCCTACGAGAGGCTGAAAGAAGCAAGGCCTCGCCCATAAGTACATGTCTCCCTGCGCCCGTGGAAGTGCAGGTCTGCCCAGGCAACTCCCTGGAGTGGCAGCTCCACGGAGGATAAAAGCAGCCTTTAAAAACTGCCTGGTTGCTGTCCAAGGTACTCTCTGGGTGCACTGATTGCGTGGGTGGCTAGGGCGGCATGCACTTGCTGGGATTGGGGATGGGACCAGTCCTTTCAATGTGAGACTCGGTGATAGCGAGAGGTTGGCTTCTTTCCCTGGATTCTAGAGTGTTGGAACCACTCAGGGTCCACAGGTCTTGGCAGTCATGTACTCCTCCCCCACCACCCCGTTCATTCTTATTTATTCAAGATTTATTGAGCACCTACTCGCTGCCAGGCACTCTCTGGGTCATGAGGATATGAGGACGAGGGAGACCTGGTCTCTATCTTCAAGGACTCTTCCAGTCTAGAGGGGGACGCGCACGCAGGGACCAGCAGTTTTAACAGGGGGTTAGAGGGTGGTAGGTTCCAAGGGAGGACAGGGAGGGAGCGCTGTGTCTCCCTGCAGGAATAAGGAAGACCTCCTGGGACAAATGGCTTGGGCTCAGTCTTGAAGGACCGCTACGAGTTCTCTCGGTGGATAAAGGGGGAGGATAGCACTTCAGAGGGATCGGTGTAAGCAAAGCAAAGATGGGGAAGTGTTCACGGCCAGAGAACAGTGAGAAGTTCTGCATGTGCCTCTGAGGAGCCTGGGTTCTGGAGACGGACAATAACCAGCTCAAAGTGGCACCTTGGGTTGTGGCAGAGTCAGGTCTAAAACACAAGAGAGCTAACTGTGTCGTCAAGTCGGAAAATTTTTTAATCAACATTTTTAAAAATTTAAATCAGAGAGATTTCTTTCTAGTCCAAACTGCCCGCTTTTCAGATGGGAAGCCGAGGGCCAGAGCCCTTCGGCGCTGTGCCTGGGGTCCCACAGTAAGGATGTCATGCAGCGGCATTTGAAACCTGGTCAATCTGATATCAGAGCCTGAACTGTCTTCTCAGCACCAACGCTGGGAACAGGGTGACCTGGAGAGCAGAGGGCTCAGACAAGGACAGGCTGCCCCAGCGGGACCAGTACAGGAGGCGGGAGAGGCCGCCCGGGCCAGCTTCCTGTCACTCCGTTGGCACTCGGCGCTTGCCCTGGAGGAGCCCGGCTCCAGCAGGGAAGCTCAGCAGCAAGGCTTCCTCTTGGCTGGAGTGGACCTGAGTCCTGCTCACAGTCCTGCCCTCCATTCTCTGAGCGACCTTGGGCAAGACTTACCCTTTTCAGGCCTCAGTTTCCACGGCCATCTGTATCATAGGAGGCTCTTCCTTGCCTACTCTCGGGGGCAGTTGTCCTCAATGGTGTTGGTGGTGGGGATGGTTTTGGCCCCCGGGGGACATCTGGCAGTGTCTTGACACAGTGTGGGTTGTCACAATTGGGGGACAGGTATGCTACTGGCTTTGAGTGGGTAGAGGCCAGGGTTGCTGCTGAACCTCCTGCAATGTACAGGACAGGCCACCCACACAGAATTATCCAGTTCCAGTTGTCAACAGCGCTGAGGAGGGGAGGCCTGGCAGCCTGAGATCAAACGAGGGCTGTGCAGCGATGCAGCCCTCTGGTGCTGCACCGTAGAGAAGCAGAGCGGCCTTGATGTCAGGCAGACCTGGCTGTGTTGAGAGGTATTTAACCTCTCGGAGTTTCGGTTGCTTCGTCACTGGAACAGGGCAATAATAATAGCACCCATCTCAGGAGACCTTGAGAGGAGGTGGTGAGGTATCACATAAGCAGATGGAGAACAAGACAGCAACACAGGAAATCCGAGGACCTCCACCAAGAGCCCCTCTGCTGCAAAGGCAAAGCCTTTAAGCACGAGCCCCAGAGCCAGCTCCGCGACTCAGATCTACTGCATCTTAGACAATGTACTTAACCTCAATGTGCCTCAATTTCTCACGTGTATTACAAATAGCACCTATCATATAGACTTGGTGGGAAGGTGTTAAATGAGTTAACAGAGGCAAGGTGCTTAGAGTGGCACTGAGTAAGTGCTCTGCAAATGTTAGCTACTCCTACCACTGCCATTGTTATTATTATTATTATTAATTATCATTATTAGGATTCTGTCTTGAGCAAGGCACTCACACAAGCTGCAGAGGGTGTCTGAGACACTGGCCTCCCCAGTTGCCATCTCTCTACAGTCCTCTGCCCACCCCTGGCCACACCTTCATGCATTCCATCTCCACCCTCTCCCACAGAGTCTGCCCGAGCTGGAGGGCCCCTCACTCTGTTACCCATGACTCATCACACCAGCCTCAGCCCCGAACACTCACATCTTGAACCCTGGCCCACCCGGATTAGCCCTTGGCTAACCCCTCAGAGAACAGATGAATTCTGCAGCACAGGGCTTCCCAACCTCAGCTCCATTGACACTTGGGCCCGCATAATTCTTTGCTGAGGAGGGCTGTCCTGTGCATCGCAGGGTGTTTACTAGCTTCTCTGGTCCTACCCGCCGGACACCAAGGGCTCCTCTCCTCCAGCTGCACGACCCTAAACTGTGTCCAGACATTGCCAAATGGCCCCCGGGGGCAAAACTGCTCCTGGTGGAGAAGCGCTGTTCTAGAACTCTGTGATACAGTGTTTTTGTCCCGTGGTGTCCTGGCAGAGGAGCTTTTAAAACCTAATGGATGCCCTCAAGCTGGGCCCCCCTGATGCTACCCTCCACTTCCTATGAGAGTTCCAACCCTCTGGCCCATCCTCCAAACCAGTCGGCCACAGGCATCAGGCCTAAATCCCAAGCTCTCAGCCCTAGCCCAAAACCCTGAAGCTTACCCTTCAATGCAAAATGCCAATTCCTTCCCCAAACCCCAAGCCTTACTTCAAATCCTAATCCTAAACCCTCGACTTGTTTCAAAACTTCAGGTTCCTTAACCTCAAGCAGTATTCTAAATCCAAAGATTAGCCCCAAAGGAAACCTATACTTCCAGATCCTTCCAGTACCAGCCCCTCATCTCCATCCCTGTCCCTTCTGGTCTCTGGAGATTCCTTGGCTCAGGATTCCTGCCTCCTCCTGTTCAAGGCAGCCCCAGGTCCCCGGCGGGGGAGGGTGGTGATGCAGGAAGGGCCCCTCGGTCTGTCTCGTCACCCCTCCCTCACGCCACCGCGGGCAACCCACTGGAGGTCCCGTCGTTCATTCAAGTGTTCATTCAGACATTGAATGAGCACCCCCTCTGTGAGGCTCTGTGTTGGGCACCAGAAAAGCAGTTGAGAATGGGGCCCAGTTGCTGCTTATAGTCTACTGGACGAGACAGAGAAAGAGACAGGTAGACAGATACTTACAAACAATGCTTTCAGAGTTGTTTGAGAAGTAGCCTCTGAGCAGCTGTTATATGCTGAGCACTGTTCTAAGTGCTGATGATACAGCGCTGAACACAGAAGACAAGCTCCTGCACACAGAGCTTCCACTGAAGGGCAAGGAGGCAATAATAAATAAGTACACGCGTGCCATATCAGACAGTGATGGGTTCTACAGGGGAAGGGCTGATGGGAAGGGAGGACCCAGCGGATGGGGGGCTGTCCTATCTTCGGTTGTCAGGGAAAGCCTCACTGCGCTCAGCCGTTTGCGCCGACCTCCGAAGGAAGGGAGAGGGGGAGGCAGGCAGGTGTCAGGGGCAAGAGGACCAGCAAATGCAAAGGCCCTGCGGTGGGAACATGCCTGTTACATTTAGAGAACAGCCAGAAGCCAGTGTGGCTGGAAAGAGGGAGGCGGGAGGGAGAGGTCAGAAAGGTAATGAGAGGCCAGATCACTTTGGGTCTTGTGAGCCATTTTACTCTGAGTAAAACGAGAAGCTGCAAGGATTTGGGGAGGAAGCATGTTATGATCTGATTTATGTTTTAACACCATAAGTGAGAACATTCTGTAGGGGGCAAAGGCAGAAGCAGGGAGCCCAGTGAGGAACCTACTGCAATACCCAGGTGAGAGATGGTACTGGCTCAGACCGGGCTGTTAACAATGAAGGTGGCGAGAATGGTCAGATTCTGGATCTATTTTAAGTCGGAGCCGGCGGGATTTGCTGGCGGATCTGATGCAGGGTGTCAGAGAGGGAGAAGTCAAGGATGACTCCAAGGCTTTAGGCGGAAGCAGCTGGGATCACAGAAATGCTAGTTACTGAAATGGGGAAAGCTGGAAGAGGAGCAGTCTTAAGTGTATTTTATTATTATCTGTGTGTGTTGCGGCACGGGGAGATGCAGGAGTCAGGAGTTCAGTTTTGGCCACGGTGAGTTTGAAGTGCGTTTCAGACACCCAAGTGCAGATGCCGAACAAGCCAGTAGACATAGGAGTTGCGGTTGCAGGGTGAAACCTACACCCTGGGCGTCGCCAGCCAATGGACGGACGGGATTGCATGCGGTCGCCTAGGGAGTGAGTGTAGACAGGAAAGAAAAGTGACTTACGGACTAAGCTCTGGGGCCGTCCAACATATGGAAGGAGATGAGGTGGAAACAGCAAAAGAGGCTGAAGGAGCTGCGGGGTCAGCGAGGTGCAGGATGCTGGGTGGGCATGGGACGCTCCCCTTGCGCCCTGTGTCCCTTTGTTTGTTTGCAGTCTTTACCGTACCTTTTAATAAGTCGTGAGTTAACACAGAGAAGCTGATACAGAGAAGGGAGAGAGACCAAATCTGGAATAGCCAAGAGAGGCTACACATGTGGGAGGTGACATTAGAGCCTGGAATCACATTTAAGCGATTCATAAAAAAAGTCCCCCATCATACAAGATCAGGAAAAGCATTTCAGGGAGAAGGAACAGCACATGCAAAGCCTCAGAAGCCTATGACCACCAGGGCATGCAAACCGAGCTCGTGGTCCCCGACCCTCCAAACCTGCTACTCCTGCTCTGTCCCCCACACCACCAATGGGGCCAGCTTGGCATCCTCCCCAACAGCTCCCTCTCCCTCACCTCCCGGCACACTCCCACTGTCCCCTGAGGATTCTGCCTCCAGCAGATCTCTAGGGACAGCTCTCTCCTGTCCACCCCCAGTGCCCTACCCTGGCCTCGGCCACAGGGACCCCTCACCCGGACAACAGCCTCTTCTCCCATCCTGTTTCTCTCTCAGCCTCCCCGTGAGGGCCCTAGTGCAATGAGGGGCATCCATCTGCTTCACACACACAGTGGCCCGGGTGAGTTTAAAAACAAAATGAGGTTCATGCCGCTTCTCCGCTTCAGAAGCTTGCAGCGGCTTCCCATGGCTCTCAGGACGAGATTCAAAATTTAACAAGGCCCGCGGGGCCCTGCGTGGTGCGGCCCACTGCCCGCGCCTCCACTCTCATCTCAGGCCCCCTCCCCCACCACTTCTGACCACCAGCCTCCTGCCACTTTTCAGGCTCCTCGGCTCTGCAGCCCGTCCAGCCCCAGGGCCTTGGCCCATGCTGTTCCCTCCACCTGACACTCTCCCCCCACCCCTCCCCAACTTCTCTGCTTCAGTTAACACCCACTCATGCCCCGCCCCTGCCCCGGCCTGAGAGGATCGGACTTCCTCAGGGAACCCTTCCCAGAGCCCCAGACTGGCCAGCCCCCCTGTTTAATGCTGCCCTTGCTCCCTGGTCCTTTCTTCTGTGGTCATTATCATACGTTTTTAATGAAGACATGAGTTAATGATAGTAATAGCTAAAGCTAATGGTTATTGAGTATTTTGTGCTCAATAGTAAGTGATAGTAATTCTATTACATGTTGTTACATATTTTTAGCCTTCTGATTCCTCACACAACCTTATGTTGAGATAGACACTGCTATTATTCCCATTCTACAGAGGAGGAAACTGAGGTCGAGAAGAGGTTAGGCCTTGCACACAAGGTCACACAGATGGAGAGCCTGACCAGGAGGTGGACCGGGGCAGCCTGGCTCAGGGCCCACACCCATCTGTCTTTTCCCCCTGGTGTTAAGTCCCATGGAACTAGGGACCATGTCTATCTTATTCACAGCTTCGTCCCCTGCATCTTTCAGAAGGCTTAGTAAAGAATGAATGAATGAATGAATGAATGAATGAATGGAGTTCGAGCAGTACAGGGCTGGGGATGCAAGCAAGGGGACTGGAGTGGTAGGATGAGACATAAAAGATCCTGAGTGGCAGCCAAATGAGCCCAGACCTGGCCCTGGGCCACAGGCATGGGGCTTTCCTGAGAGAGGAGGGTGGATCTCCGAGAGGTGTGTTACAAAGATCCTGCCACTGGCTGCTGTGGGGGAGGGGCAGAGGTGGGGTCCTTCCCTGCCCAGCAGCCAGGCAAGACTGGCACCTGCCCCCTCCCACTTGGCCCTATTAGCATTCCGCATGTGGCTTGGGCTCCACAATTAACACAAAGGTACAGTCATTCATTCTGACTGGTGGACTCGGGGGATCAGCCGATCGGAGGCTGGCTTCGCTGGGCTTCTGCTGGGAAGGCATGTCACAGCACAGCGGCCACCGAAATGAAAAGCTATTAATAATGATCCTGGAACTTCACTCCCATCAGCTGTTTGTTTAAAGGTGTTCTGTACTCAGAGCTGGCTGATTTATGTGGGCAATAATGCGCCCAGGTCGGTCCGCACTTTTTAAAATAGCGCTAATGGGGTGAGACCAAGACCCCAGGGGATGCTGGGGAATGAGGCTTGAGGGCCAGGCCTGGTCAGCCTCAGACCTCAACTCCTTTAAAAAGCAGTAGAGATAGCAAAAAGGAGGAAGCAGAGAGAGCCCGAGGAGTCGGGCCCAAATCCCAGCAGTTCCCCTTGGCCAGCTTAGGCATCTCTCTCCCCTCTGAGCCTCAGTTTCCTCACCTGCACTCTGAGTGAAAGAACACCTGCATTGCAGGGTTGATGGGCAGGTCCCTGAGAAGCATTCAGGAAATGCTCAATAGTGTCTTAGTTTTCTCCCTTTCTCTTTTCTCAATGAAAAATTGTTCCCACCACCTGCCTAGCCCTCTCCAAAAAGAAGCATCCAAGCCACACACATGTTATTGAGGATCTGCAGTTGTATTTATTGTTTTTTCTTAAAGATTTTATTTATTTCTAGAGAGAGGGGAAGAGAAGGAGAAGGAGAGGGTAAGAAACAATGCATGAGAGAAACATCCATCGGTTGCCTCTCACACTCATATGCCCTCAGCTGGGAACCTGGCCCTGACTGGGAATCGAACTAGCAACCCTTCAGTTCACAAGCCGGTGCTCGATCCACTAAGCCACATCAGCCAGGGCTCTGCAGTTGTACTTAACATTTAAATTTTTGAAGGCCTCACAACAATGCAGAGAGAGAGAGACACAGAGAGAGAGAGACATAGCAATGGGCCCATTTTAGAGATGAGAAAACTGAGACTTGGCCCTGGCAACTGGGGCTCAGTGGACTGAGTGCCAACCTGCAACCCAGTCAGGGCACAGGCCTGGGTTGCAGGCCAGGTCCCCAGTAGGGGGCGCATGAGAGGCAACCACACATTGATGTTTCCCTCTCTTTTTCCCTCCTTTCCCCTCTGTCTAAAAATAAATAAGTAAAATCTTTAAAAAATAAAGAGAGAAAACTGAGGCTTGGAGAGAAAGACAAGTCTAAGGCGACCCAGCTCAAAGTCCACTTCACTGCGAGTTCCAAATGGGCAGGAATTGTATCCTTTTTGTCTACTACTGAATACCCAGCACCTTCCACAGTACCTGACACATAATAGGAGCACAGTACGTGTTTATTGAATTAAAAACAAAGAGCGTCAGAGCCCAGACTTGGACTTGGAAGCCTAATGCCCTTTCCACTGTTAAATCCCAAGGACAGACACAGTCAGAAGAGCAGGGTCCTACCCCAGCCCTTAGGTCGGTTAAGTGGGGATATTGGGTCAGATGACCCTTGAGAGGGTTTCTCAGTGTGGCACTATGGACATCTTGGGTCGGATAATTCTCTGTTGGGGGCACCACGTGTACAGTAGGATATTCGGTAGCATCCCTGGCCTCCACCCACTAGTTGCTAATAGCATTCTCCCAGCGGCGACAAGCAAAAAATGTCAGACATTGCCAAATGTGCTGTGAAGGGAGCAAAATCTCCCCAGCTGAGAACCACTGCTCTAGGAGCTCCCTCCAAACAGTGCAGAGATTCTGCACAGCAGAGGTTTCTGTCATGGTTGGACGTAGGGAGCAGACGAAGCCTGAATGCATGACCTGGCCTGTGACCCAAGGAGAAATGTCGTATTGACATTTTCACAGTCACATTTCCCCCCTTGGTGAGCAATTCTTCTCCTTGCCAGAGCTGATCACCTGGCAGCTTCTGCTGAGGGCGCTGACCGGGTCTGCACACGGAAGGTCACTGGACATGCAAGGTGAAGCTTCCCAGAATGCACTGCAGCTAAAAGCAGGGACTGCTGGGTCTCTACGGGGTTCAGAGGTGAGGGAGAGATCTGAGGCTGTTTGGAGTGAAGGCCAGGAGTGATCAGGGCTGGCCTCCAGGGACACTCGGGATGATTTGGAAAGAAAAGAGAAAGCAATAGGCAGGTCTGGGGCAGGTGCTGCCAAAGCAAAGATGGGAGGCAGACGTGAGGAAAAAAATGGCCCGTGCTTGTTCCAGAAGGTAGACACCAGGACAGCCTACCTTCTCCAGGAGGCTCCCCCTCCCACATTCCCCCCTGGAGAAGCCACCTGTTTTCCAGAGGGGACACAGTTTCTTCTGGCTCCACATCATTCCCTTTACCCCTCCTTCCCATGGAGACTGATGACACAGAGGCAGCCTGCGGGGCAGGAATGGCGTGTGCGCCGGCGTGCGACACCTTGGGCTCCAACTGCAAACCGGAATTTAACAGCCTGTGGCCTTGGCCAGGTCACATGACCGAGGGTGATATTCAAAACCGTTAACAAGGGAACCGCACAGGCACTGACAGGTCTGAAGAGACGACATCTGAAAACAACCAATAGGGCCGGCCGAGCTGGGGCAGCCCTGCTCGGAGCCTCTATCTACAAAAATGGCAACGGTCACATCTACCCTGTGGGGCTAGGGGGTGAAATGGCAGGAAAGTACCCAGCACAGCAACCTGCATGCTGCAGGCAATCAGGAAATGTTCTGTAACTTCCCCAGAGCATTCCGAAGGTGCTGAGGTCTGAATTCCCTGCGGTGGACTCTGGATCTCAGAAAAGACTTCTCTCTCCCCAGAGGTTGAGGAAAGTTGTCTGATGAGCGACCTGCCCCGGCCAGGACTTAGGAGCGCAGAGGCTGATAAAGACGCACGGGACCCAGATATTGGGTTGACCAAAAAGTTCATTTGGTTTTTCCCGTATGATGGCTCTAGGAGGGCTTCAATGTCTTTAATTTCATTCAAAACAACTTTGTTACATTGTATTGTGACAGCTGTCACATCGACATGCAAAATTTAAAACAACTTACCAAAATTGGTGAGTTTTTGTGTAGCCATTTTAATATGAAAGATGGAAGAAAATACACAACATTTTCGGCATATTATGCTTTATTCAAGAAAGGTAAAAACACAACTGAAATGCAAAAAAAGATTTGTGCAGTGTATGGGGAAGGTGCTGTGGCTGATCAAATGTGTCAAAAGTAGTTTGCGAAGTTTTGTGCTGGAGATTTCTCGCTGGATGATGCTCCAGGGTCCGGTAGACCAGTTGAAGTTGATAGCGATCAAATTGAGAAATTAATTGAGAACAATCAACATACCACGCAGGAGATAGCTGACATACTCAAACTATCCAAATCAATAAAGTTATTGGTGAAAATTTAATGTGTCTTTTGCCCTGGCTGGTGTGGCTCAGTGGATTGAGTGCCAGCCTGCAAACCAAAGGGTCACCCATTTGATTCCCAGTAAGGGCACATGCCTGGGTTGCAGGCCAGGTCCCCAGTAGGAGGCGCGCGAGAGGCAACCACACACTGAAGTTTCTTTCCCTCCCTTCCTTTCTCTCTCTCTCTAAAAAAAAAAAAAAAGGTGCCTTTTATTTTATGGAAAAGTAAACAGACTTTTTGGCCAACCCAATGCATCAGCCACACTCAGCATCCATTGAGAAACGCTCTGCAGAGGCCCAGAGCTGAGGCGAAGGGCCCAGGATCCTCGCCTCCAGCGTCTTCGTCCTGCCCAGGGTCCCCGAAACACCCAACTATCACCCATCCCAGAGGGACCTGGATCTGTCTTTCCATCCTGGCTCAGCCCAGCCCCCTCTCCATGTGTTTAGGCAGCTTGTCATTACAAAATCTATTTTCTTTATCTCCTACCATATCTACTTTTCTAATTCTTACTTAACGAGTTCCCCTGAAAATAAGAAAATCATTGGAACAATTTCCTTAAGTGTGAAAGATTAGTCTGAAATTGGCATTAAGGGGACTAATTACCTTCATTCTCCCACCTTTCCGACAGCCGTTTGTTAGCTGAGAGGACTCATTCATCTGCAGATCAGGGAAGTCAGCCCGTACTGGGCTGTGGGCAGCGGGTTCCCTGCTCCTATGTCCATTCACAGGGCCTCTGTGTGTGTGTGTGTGTGTGAGAGAGAGAGAGAGAGAGAGAGAGAGAGAAATGACAGATGGGGGTTGGGGGAGAGACCACAGCAGAACGCCCATGGGGAGGGATCTGATTCAGAGCCAGGAGTGGGTGGGTTCCTGGGGGGTGTGGACATGCGCCAACGACAGGTCCTGACAAGCTCCCAGGGACCTGAAGTCCCTGTGCTGACTCACAGAATGACTTCAGGGAAGTCACTTTGTCTCTTTGGGCCTCGGTTTTCTGGTCAGTACATTGAGAGTGATTTCTTCTGGTAAGTTCTTGGGAACAGCGGTGCCCTGCTCTCGTGCAGGCCGGGCACTGTGCGGACACCAGCCCCGAGGGTGGCTGTTCCGGTTAGCACTGCTCCCACAGCACAGGTTGGGTGACAAGCTTCTGCGGGCAAGCGAGTGCCCCTGAGATGGCAGTCCCGAGGAAGGCGGAGTCCGAAGCCCTGGGCTCTAACCCCAACTGGAGCTCACACCCACGGTGTGACCGGGGCACATCCCGGCGTCTCTCTGAGCCTCAGTTTTCTCCTCTGTAAGCTGGGGACAGGTATCATGCTTCCCGCCCTGGATGGGTGTGTTGAGGCCCACTTGTGGAACGCGCTCTGAGCGTGATCGGAAGTGAGGCGGCAAAGAAAGGAGGGCCCCCTCGGAAGTTCACGTGAGGGAGGAAGACCCAGGGAGGGGCAGTGACTGGCACAGAGCATGCGTGGAGTCTGTGTCTGTGGAAGCCAGGGACAAGAGCCCGGGTATCTGGACGCCCAGCTCCCCTGCACCCGGCCAGCTGTCCCCACTCCTGTCCTCAGCACAGAACTGCCTCCCTCCTGAACAAGGCCTTGGGAGACACGAAGGCTTGTGACAAGGGAGCAAGTTAACAAATGGCGACGCCCAGAGCCAGGCAAGGATTACTGGCTCCAGAGTCCAGGCCTGGAAACCTGGTGTGGGGGAGGGGCCGTCACCCACCCTCTCTGGGGGTGGGGAGACCTCATTGGGGGAAGCAGATAAGCTCGAAAAGACGAAGGGAACATCTTCCATTTTCCATTTAACCACCCAGTATTGAATTATAAATAATTCATACACCTGCCAAACATTTGATTAAAAGAACCCAATTCGCACTGCATTTGTCAAGGGGTAAGAATTGCATTTGGTGTTTTTATTTTAATCTGTCCTTTAACTCTTTTACGAATATTTATTTATACTTGGCTGTCAGGTTTTATTCTATTTGCCCTGATTTTATTCTGGCGGTAGCTGGCATTTTTTCCTTTCCCTTTTTATTTTGTCACTTCTGCCTGGTAGTCTTGCATTCGAGAGCCCAGAGGTAATAAATAAGGAAGCAAGACTCCTTCTCTGCTCTCTCGGAGCATCTCTGCCCACTGTTTATAGACCCCTCGCTCCTCAGAACTGCTCCCCACCCCCCAGGCGAATCTGCTCTGGGTCTAACTGCCAAGTCCAGGGTCTTCTGGGTGCACACATCCCTGCCTCCCGACCTCTGCACCTGCCCTTCCCCTTCCAGCCTTCTTTCTCATTGCCAAGCATAGAATACGCACTCAATAATTATTTCGTGAATGAGTAAGTGGTGAAGCGTCATTAAAATCATCAGTGTCAGTGTCTTGGGGGACAAAAAGGAAAGTATTGGCATTTGTCAAGTCTGGTGATGAGAAGAGGTTGTCACAGTGGACCTCAGAGCTAGACAAGCCTGAAGCCCCGGCTCTGCCACTTACCAGCTGTGTGAATTTGGACAAGCTACTTCAGTTCCCTCGGTCTTCATTCATTCCCTCGTCTGTAAAAGGC
This sequence comes from Pteronotus mesoamericanus, assembly GCF_021234165.1. Lineage (NCBI taxonomy): Eukaryota > Metazoa > Chordata > Mammalia > Chiroptera > Mormoopidae > Pteronotus > Pteronotus mesoamericanus. The sequence goes on from NW_026555105.1 coordinate 9,640,051, forward strand.
GTCTGTAAAAGCAGCGCCCCTGTCAGAGATTAATACAAGAATGAGTGCAGGTGCCTAGCATGCAGTACGTATTCAAAAAATGGCAGCTGTGATTTCTGAGATAAAAATCCCCCTCTCTCACACTGTCCATATTCCCACCTGCCCTTCCCGCTTCTGCCTTGATCCTGAAGTTTTGGGGCCCATAGGATATCGTCTTCGGTGCCAGATGTAGGTCAACAGATATGTCCGTGACAGACAAGGAAAGGAAGACCCGGCCCTTCCGTTTGCTGGCAACCTGCTTTCGCAGTAACGGCCTGTGCTTGTCAGAGGGCTTACACGGGTCGGTCTGTGAGTTGACAGGAAAACTTGTTTCTGCCGAGTGATTCAGGTGAGCTGGGAATGAACTTGAGACCTGTGTCAATGCTCCCTGCATACAAAGGGGCAGGGATATTGGACGTCCGAGGAAGGCTGGGACGACGATGCTGAGAGCGTCACGCTGGGTAGATGCGATTTCTTTTTGTTGGTTGGTTTGTTTAGGAAACACACTCTTATATGCCTCCTATGTTTTATGTCCATCTGTAAATTCCTCACACCTTTCAAAATCCAATCCAGCCACCCAAGCTTTTCCCTGGTTTTCTCCAGTTTCCCAATTATCTCACTAGAGTAGGAGGGGCCTCCGGGCCCCGTCTGCCACCTGAGCTATTCACCACAGCCTCAGCACCGGCCTCCCGGCCGCCCTTTCATGCAGCATGTTCTAAGACCTATCTAACTATGTCGCTCTCCTGATCAAACCTTCAATGGCGCCCCACTGCCCTCAAGGTCAAGTTCAAGATGGCCCCAGAGAACTTACCCCAGAAACCAGTTGGGATCAGGAGGACCCTGGCTTGTGAATGGGGTCTGCCACCCCTGTTAGATTGTGGCGATTCTTCCTGTTGTTATTGATAACTTAACCCTACTGATCACTTAAGCCAAGACTTTTCTGGCACCTGCTTTATGTGGGGCACCGTGCCTGGCACAGGGTTCCGGGTTGAGTCTGTCCCCTGCTTAGAGTCCAAAAGCTGTGGGATGGGCAAGGGCAGGCACCAACATCCATGGAGTGCTCCCTGTGCACGCTCTGCCCTCAGCAACCTGACAATGGGTATTATTTTGCAGAATGAGGAAGTGGCTTGCTCAAGGTCACCAGCTGGCATCCAAGGTTTATCCCTAGCAGCATACTACCTCCCAGAAATGAGTGGGTGAGGGTCTCAAGAGAGAGGACTGCTCAAGTCGGGCCAAGGGGTATGTGCTGGGAAACCCAAGCTCCTCCCGGCACCTCTAGACCAAGAGCCTGTCCCCTCCATCCTAATGACAACAGCGGCCCGGAGAGAGTTTCAAAGAGCTCAGAGAGGCCTGGGCTGCTGATCCAGACAGGCCCAGGTGCAAACCCATTCTGTGCCCATATGCCACACGAGTGACCTGGAAAATAGCTTCACACCTCTGCACCCTGGTTTCCTCCTCAACAGAACTGAAATTATAATCCATCCCTCAAAGTCTCATTGAGAGGATGGAGTAAGGTCACGTGGGTAAAAAATGTTCTGTCAACTAGAAAATGAATTATACATTCTCTATGCCCATGTAATTCAGCCCTCCCAACCAGCAACATAGGCAAGGCAGGAGTTTTTTTAAAGCTGATTTCTTGTAAGAAATTAATGGGACACTTTTCAGTGAAGCTTCAGTCCCCTTTACCACCATCTGCGACCTGGTCTCTCCCCCGCTTCCTCAGAAGCCACTCAGTGATGAGCCTTGGTGTGCATGATTGCATACCATTTTTATACTTGAGCATACATTACATGTACCCACTGAAAATAAGCAGCATTGTTTTTTTTTTCTCATGTAAATGGATTCGTACTAGATGTATCATCACTCTGCAAGTTGCTTTTTTCTCTCCAACAATGTTTTTGAAAGCTATCATGTTGATATATATAGCTCTGGTTCATTCCATTTAAGTGGCTGTATTCCATCGTATGAACATACTGCATTTTTATGTGTCCACTCCCTTTCCCCTTGTTTCCAGCAGCGTCATGTTGACTGTCTACGTACATACACCTCTCCTGGAACACGGGCCGATGTTTCTCTAGCAGAGATTTCCGGGTCATGGGCAGTCACGTACTAGATCAGGGTGGGGCTTATTAATAATGATAATAGTTATCGTATATGGAGCTTTGGGTGTCTTCTGGGAGCATCACGTGCATTATCTCATTTAACCCTCTCAGAAAAACCACGTGGGAGCTATGACCATGTCCAATTTTCTGATGAGAGAGCTAAGGCCCAGAGACATGCAGGATTCACTTAGAGCCACACAGCAGGCTTGGGTGGAGTCTGGACCTGACTTTTTCTCAGCCCAGCACACCCTCTACCCCAACAGTGCTATCTTCCTCTGGTCATGGGGGTTTAGAGCAAGAATATCTGCAAAAACTACCTGGGCCATTCTGGACCCAGAGCCCAGAACCCGTAAATTCCAAGTGGCATGTGTCTTCTGGGAATATGAAAGATGTCCAGGTCACCTTTGGGCCAGGAGAGTCATCTTGTCAGCTGGGAGGACCACCTGCACCTCTTGAATTTTCCTTATGACAGACACCAGAGGCTGAGGCGGCAGAGGCAGGGGTTGGCAGGGGACATGGACCCAGGGAATCTTAGGGTCCTGAGCTTGACTACCTATGAGGAGAAACTGAATCCCAGGGTCGGGTAGAGGTGGGATGGGGGAGGCTCGCCAGGGGCCATGCAGTCAGCCAGAGAATGCGCAGAGTCAGGAGGCTGCCTTGCCCAGTCCAGTGTCCTGAGCAATCGAGCAGAAGAGCCTGGACGCCCGGTCCAGGGTTAGAGGCCAACATGAGAAGCAAAGCCAGGAACTGTCCCCGAAGGCCCCAACCAAACAGGAAAGAGCGGAAGGGGATGTCTTCAGGGAGCCGAGGCCTGGCTGCTGCTCCCAGCTGCAGCCATCCTCTTGTCCTCGCCACCTGTTATGGCAGGAGAGCCACCCTGGTCCCCTCTCTGCTTGGGCCCCAGACCCCTGCCCGCTGCTTCCGCCCTCCGCTTCCTTCGGCTCATCAGCTTCTCCCACCATGCCGGCTCCTTCCCATCAGCGCTGATCACACTCGCTCTCCCCTTTAAAAGTCCCCCCTCACCCCCACATTCCTCTTGGGCTATACGCCCTCTGTCCTTCCCCTCTTCCCTCCTCAGCCCAACTTATCAAACTGTTTCCTTTTCACTCCCTCCCACTCCCTTCTCAGCCTGACGCCAATCTGGTGTTAACCTCCCTCCCTATTACAACTCTCTCAGCCCCTCCCCCTTCCCCCATGGCCCCCCGGGTGCTGTTCTACACCACGATGCTTCTGTTCCTCATCTCTGATCCCTGCGCTCTCAGGTCACCACGCTTGGTCTCTTACAATATCGGACACCCCAGGGCCACACCGTGCTCCAAAGCCCCCTCCTCTGACCTCCGCGACCCCCACTCTCTCCTGCTTCTCTGATGGCTCCTTCTCCTTCACCGCTGCCGTGCCCTCCTCTGCCCTACCCCTTCATTTGTTTAAAAACGTTAAGTTAAAAAAAAAAAATACAAAGAAACATTGAGAGAAACATGAGCACACATGTTCATTTTGGTCTCACTAACCAATTATTCCCCCACTGACTTTTTTTTAAGAAACAAATGTGGCACGTGACCCACATGTGCTGTGTGCACAGACTCCCAGGGCCCTCACCCGCCCTGCCAGCTGCTCTCCAGAGGTAAACCCTGCTCACGATTTCTCGTAATTGCCTCTAGAAAAATGTTTTGTCCCGACTCCAGCACATATGTGTTTATGTTCTTTTTATTTACCCCAAAGGGACCATACGAACACCCTTTCTGGATTCCCCACTCTTGTCTCGAGCCATGGCGGAGGCTTTGTGGGCGTAACGCCCAAATCACTTCTTGCCAGCTTTCATTTCTTCTCTGGGTGCCCAGTTGGCGTTTCCACTTGGAGGGAGCCCAGAGCCTCACACGTTTTGTGGGTCTTGCATCTTCCATCACAAGTATTGAGAGGGAAGGCTCCCCCTCTTACTTCCCATGGCCCTGCCTACCTCCGTCTTCCCAAAAGGCTCTATCACTCACCCAAACCAGAAAGCGGGGAGAGAGACACCCCGAAAGCTTGATGTTGTGTGTGGTCTGTGTCTGAGTCTGGGACGCACCCTCAGGCCGTGGAGCCGCCCTGTGATCCAGATTCTTGGCGTGTTCCTGTTGCGTTGAGTGAAAGTACCTGCCCGGTGGCCAGAACATTTCCTGACACAGTGCCTGCTCAGTAAATGCTGCCTGTGGCTGTTATTATTGTCCGTGACCCCTCCCTTTTCCAACCTCCTACGTCCAATCAGTCACCTGCGCTTGTCCATTCTCTCAGCCCAACTGGCCTGCAGCCTCCTGCCTAGCCTGCCCCAGGCATCACCAGCCCCTCCAAGCTGTTCTGCTCCTGTATCTGGACTGACCCTAAATGTACGCTGCCGTTCCCCTGTTCAGTGATCCCAGCGTGGCAACTCCAGGGTCACCCCTGTGGCTTAGGGCACAGCAGGGAGCCAGCAGGAGTGTACCCGCTGTTTATGGCCAGTGTCTTCTCTGGTGGGTTGGTGCCCACCTGAACTGGCCAGTGCATGTTTCTGATGGGCCTGAGCTTCTGTGCAGTCTGCCACCAGCCGCCTCACCAACCCCGTCTCTCTTTGGTCCCGTTATGGTTCATGTTTCAACTGGAGCCAACATCTTACATGTCGCCATGCAGGGCACACCTTCTCTCTGACCTCTGGGCCTTCACACATGCTGTTCCTGGGCCAGAAACTCTCTTTCCCTCCTCCCCGCCTGACCAGTTCCTACGTATGGGTCGGGTCGCTCTCCAAAAGGACCCTCCCTCCTCCCGCTTCCATAACAGCCTTTTGCCGAGTTTATCACCTTCGTGGTTTCTTGGTGACGGGGCTTCGGGGGATTCTCTCCCAGTCTGGCTTAAACTCCATTCTTGCTTATGGTTTCTCTACCACTTAAATGCAAGCCATCTGGGGGGCGAGAGATCTGTGCCCCGCGTTTGCTGCTGTGTGCTCGGCTCCTGGCACAGAAGAGGGCACTCAGAAAACATTTGTTGAATCATTTATTCATTCATCCGCTCAACAACTATTTGTCGAACACCTTTCTGTGCCAGGTACATCAGTGAATCAAGCCGACAGGAATTCCTATCCCAGTGAAGCGTATGTGCCGGTGAAGAGGGAGAGAGACCAACAATAAGCATAATAAATAAGAAAATCATATGTTAGAAAGTGATAAAACGCTGTGGAAAAGCAGGAGGCGGGAAAAGGGAACCGGCAGAGCCTTGGAGAGGGGCTGCGATTTTAGACAGGGTGCTCAGGTTACTTTCCACCAAAAAGATGGTAGTTGAACAAAGACATTCCAACAGTCAGGGAGGCAGCTCTGCAGCTACCTAGGGGAAGAACATTCCAGGCAGAAGGAACAGCCAATGCAAAGACTATCAGGCGGGAGCTCGTCGGCTACGTTCAAGGGAAACCCAGAAGGTCAGCGGGCTGGAGCGGGGGGCGCGGGGGGAGGAAAGGAGAGTAGCAGCGGGGAGGGGATGAGGTCAGAGAGGCCGGGGGCACAGATCACACAGGGCCTTGCAGAAACTCTGGCTTTTATTCTGCAAGAAGTGGGAGCCATTTTTCCCCCCACAGCTTTACTGAGGTATAATTTACATACTGTAAAATTCATTCGTCCTAAGCAGACAATTCAATGATTTTTAGTAAATTGCAGAGTGGTGCAACCACCGCCGCTACCCGGTTTTCATGTTTATCTTACCCCAGAAAGATCCTTCATGCCCAGCTGCCATCCGTCCCCGTTCCTGCCGCCGGCCCCAGCCAACCACTAATCTGCTTTCTGTCTCTATAGATCTGCCTTTTCTGGACATTTTACATAAACCAAGTCATAGAATACGTATTTTATTTCCATCTGGCTTCTTTTGTTGAGCATAATGGTTTTTCCGATATGTTCAGATTATAGCATATATCAGCAGTGTGTTCCTTTTTATTGCTTAATAGTATTCCATTGTGTGGACATATGTTTTCATTTCTCTTGGGTAGATACCTAGGAGTGGAATTGCTGGATCATATGGTAAATTTATGTTTCACTTTGAAAGAAACTACCAAACTGTTTTCCAAATGGGCAGCCGTGTGGAGGGTGGTCTGTGGTGGAGCAAGAATGGAAGCCGAGAGACGAGTTGTTTCAAGAATATAATTAGTTAAATCAGCCCACTGGGTTCGAGGAGAAAGGAGTTAGGACTGTCACCAGGCCGGCACGAAAGACCTTCATGGAGAACCCGAGCCGAGGAACCGCCACCTGCGAGCCCAGCCTTCCCGGCTCCAGAAGGGCTCCGAGGCCGTCTCACCCCAACCCCACCCTCTGCCCCGCCCAATCCCCAGACAGCTTCCACGCAGCCAGAGCGTGACAATCCCCAGTTTGGAGAAGCTTCAGCATCAGGCATGACCGTTCAAAGCTACTGAGCCCTCTCCCCCCAGGGAGATGACAAAATTTTCTTTGCAATTAAAATTCCTTTGAAACTGGGACCCAGGGAAATGCAGAAAAGAAAGCCTTTTAAACCAGGGGAAATAGTCTTCTCAGCAATCACCATCTGTGCATTCCAACCAGAGCAGCGTCTCCTCCCTCCCCCTTGGTGGCTGCAGGGAACGGCCCCTGCCTGGACTTTGCTTCTGCATTCACAGAGGGCGCAGGGGCCTCCCTTGGCCTTCAAAAACTCTTCCCTGGCTAGTCCTTGTTTCTCTGCCCACTCTTAGCTCTCGGATCCCTCCTACGCTCCAGCCTTCACTTCACACACATACTTATTAATAATAACTTCCTATGAGTCCTTCTTCCGCAACCCAGTGGCTCCTCTGCTAAGATGCAAGTCCACCTTCGTGCTCAGCCTGGTCCTCCGCACTATCCCCTGCCATCGTTCCTTCCCATCTCCCAGGGATCTCTCTGTCCTCTGAGCTCGCAGTCCAGCTTCTCTGCACAGTTCACTGAGCTCAGACCACAGTGCTCTCTGTTAGTATCTTGGCCTGGGAATATGATGGCCAAAGCAATAGAAAGAGGAGAGGTGTTGTAGACCTGGGTGCACTTCATTCATTCAATCAACAAATATTGATTGAGCCATTATAATGTGCCATGCATTTGCTAAGCCCTAGGGATTAGTGATTTCTGCGTTCAGAAATAGGAGGCTAGGTTTTTTGGACCAACCCTTCAGCTGAAAAGAGCTAAGGCTGCTGGATGAAATAGAAAAAGCATCTTATTAAAGCATCAAAGAGCTGACAAGTAAGCTCTTTGTAAGGAATTACCAGGAATTATTAGGTCAAAACTGAAGGGAAAACAGAAACCCGGAGAAGTTAGAGAACATAAAATCGGCTTTTGTCCTGAGGGCATTTGCTGATCTCAGAAATTCTGAATTTGTTTTTTGATGATCTCACAGCACAAAGAGAATTTAAATCAAAGTCTCTGGCCTAAAAAACGTGTGCCATCAAGTAGGAGACCCTCAGTGAAATACGCGGGGACCCCAGAGGGCTTCACCCTTGGGGTAAGGGCGAACCAAAGGTAACCCAGCCTTGAATCATGGGTTGGGAGCCTCAGCCACACGAATTGGATGCCAGGGAACCTCAATCCTTGAATGTCTGTTTTCACCTTCAATCATGAATTTGTTTAAAGCAAGCTCAGAACGGTAGCCCCACAGCCAAATGCAAATCCTTGTCAGAAGAAAATACTTTAATCCTAGGCTTGAAATGCTTCCTAAAAAGTCTTCCTAAAAAGAGAAAAAAAAATCCAATAACAATGGCCAACACACAGTCAAAGATAACCAGACATGCCAGAAAACAATGCTAATGAGCTAAGCACTAGAGGTACATTGTAAGCAGACAAATGACATCCCTTGCCTCATGAGGCTTACAGCCCAGCAGGGAAGAACAAACATCAAAACTCTTGTCCAGGCCACTAAGAACCTCTGTGTTGCCCAGCGGAGTCACTTCTCTGTCCTTAGTTTACTTTGCCTCTCAGCAGCATACAACACGCTGACCTCTAGTTCTGCTTTTGGTTTCCATGACACCGCAGACTTGGATGGCCTCCAACCTCACTGGCAGTTTCCTCTCAGTCTTTCTGCTTCCTTCTCCTCCTCTATTTCATCTCTGGCATGGGAGTGCCCCCAAGGTCACTCCTGGGCCTGCCCTCTACCTCTCTCCAAGTGATCTCATTCATTTCCTCAGCCTTAAATATCACCTACGTGCTAATGAACCTCAGATTTATGTCCCCTCTCCTTGGAATTCCAGACTATTCTGTCCCACTGTATCCTGCTGCACATCCCGACGTTCGTGTCTCATGAATGTCTTAAACATAACTTACCGGAAAAGATACTCTTGTTTCCTCCCCCAACTCTTCCTTCATTCACTCCATCGTGATTAGTGTCACACTGTGCAGTGTCAAACCAAAAATCTACGAGTCATCCTGAATCCCTGGTTTGAATGAGGATGGTGACAGACAGGGTGCAGAGTGGTCAATGTGGAGAGTTATTTAGGAATTAAAGTGAACCAGGCTTAGGAATAGCTTGACATTTGGGAGTACAGGGTTCAGAGCTGTCAAGCATAACTTCCTGCCTTCTGGTGGAATCCTCTGACAGATATGGGTGCCATTCCTTGAGACGGGGTCTCCTGGAGAAAGGCACGTTTTGATGAAGAGCCTTATGTTTGGCTTTGGCCATGTTGGGTTTGAGGTTTCCCAGAGGCATCTAAGTGGAGGTGTTGAGAGGGCAACGCCTGGACTTCAGAAGGGAGGGTGAGACTGCATTTGGGAGTTATCACGGTATTGAGGGTAATTGGAGCCATGGGCATGGCTGAGATTGCCCAGGAAAAGCGGGGAGTACGTAGGTGGGATAGAGGAGGAGGAGCCAGCGCTCCGGAAGGCGCTATTAGAGCAGCGGGAAAAACTGAGTTGTCTAGGTTTGTGTTTTGAATGCTGCTCAGAGGTCGAGTAAAAGGAAGAGTGGAGAACAACCCTTGGCGTAGCAGGACGGCGGTCCCCGGTGACCCTGTGAGCCATCCTGGCGCAGTGCCGGGGAAGAAAGCCGGTGGCAGTGCGCTGAGAAGAGACTGGGGGGCCGGTAAAGGCGGTGCTGAGTACGGCCGGTCTTCAGGGGAGTCCTGCTCTTAAGGGGGCGGGGGCTGAGAGGCGTCAGAAGGTCTGTGCTGCCTTCCTACGTTGTTTTGTTTTTAAAGATGGCGTCTACTAGAGCACATGGAAGGGCTGCTGGCCACGAGCTCATGAGAGAGAGGCAAAGTTAACGCAGGAGAAGCAACCATCTATGGTGTAAGTTTCCTCAGATGCCAGGAAGGGGCAAGTGGGCCTCTGAGCCCTGACCAGGGAACTGTTCTCAGACAAGAGGAGGGACATTTCTTCCATTGCAAAGGGCAAGGATAGAGGGGACAGACACAGATGTGTTTTCTCATCTATAAAATGAGGAAAATAATAGTGCGTGCGTCGGGGTGGGGGTGGGGACTCGATGAATGGATGCTGATAATGGGCTCAGCCCAGGGTGATAATCACAGATGGTAAGAGCTCTACAAACAGCAGCTGCTATTACCGCTCATTCTGAGGACTCTGATCCACTCTGGCTTGTGGAGAATAATAACCAAGCCTCACCTGGTTTCATCGCTTGACTCTTTCCGGAGGATTACTTTTATATTCATCATCTACCCCTGCCTCACAACAAACCTGGGAAGATCTGTTTCCCCCGTCTTATGGACTAGAACACTGAGGCTCAGAGAGGTGAAGAGACTTGCCCAAGGTCACACAGCTGGTAGCAGGAGAATCGGAAGTCCAGTCCAGCTCCCACTCCCAAGTCTACCCCCTGCCCATGCCAACTCCTGCCCGCTCCTAAAGCTGGACACAGATTTGGGGCCCCCACTCCCTGTGAGACCCACACAGTGAAGCCTTGTATGTGAACTCCATTTTTCTTGATATTTGCAGTGTCTTGGATAAATGGTGTGGGGATCCAAGACAAGAAGCTATGGTTTTAAATTCAGAAAGGAGTGGATTAAGGTTTGAACAAGGTGCTTGCTTTCTGGTCCAGCCTGAGATGGGAGATTAGGGAAGAAGATGCTCTGTTTGCCAGCTCCATCGCTTTGCCAGGAGAGAGAATAAAGGCCTGCCGGCGGTGCTGCGTATCTGTCACCCCAGAGGGGGACCTGCTTCTAGTCTGGGGGGGCGCGATTTGGCCAAAGGGGTTTGCAGCTTGCAGCCCCAGCAGCTCTGACCTAGGAATGGAAGACCCCTAAGAGAATTCTCTCCCTCCGTTCTCCCGTCTGTTTCAGGCAAAAATAGGTCATAATGAGTGTTCCCACCTCCAGGGTAAGACCCAGCCCCTAACCAAGGTGCTTGACCTGGCCACGCGCTACATTTTACCTCTTCCCCATCTCCCTTGCCCCGTCTCACCCCATTCCCCCTGCTTGACTGTTCCTTCCTTCAAAACTTTGCTCAGGCCATCCCCTCCACCCGGCACCCCTTTTCCCCTTGCTCTCCGTGGGGAGCACCTGCTTCTTCTTCAAGGGGCAGTTCAAATGTCACCTGCTGCAGCAAGCCCACTTTGACTCCCTTAGATAAAGTCAAGCTTCTGCTGAGCAGCTACTATGTGCTGGTCCCTGGATTAGGCTCTGGGGCATAGAGATGCATTGGATCCTGGCCCTGGCACCAGATGTCCAGGGTTGCGATCCAGTAGGAAGACATGACAAAGCCAGGGGTCCCTGGGGATATGGAGGGAAGCCACCAAGGAAATGGGAAGAGACAACTCCTGATGGTCAGGCTCAGGGCAGAGCGAGCATTGGCCTCAGGCCCCAGACCCAAGAACATAGGTGACGGGCAGTTTCCCTGCCAGAGCAGCTGTGCTGGCTTCTCCGTGGCAGGTTAACTTGTCTTGGGCGCCTTCTGTCCGCACGACTAAACAAGCCACGTGGAGTGGAGAGAGGCAGGAGGGAGCGGTGGGGAGTGGCGGGGAGCGGCGGGGAGCCCCGAGTCGGGAACCAGGCTCTGATATCAGACTGTCCAGGTGACATCGTGCAAGTCACGTGACATCTCCGTGCCTCACCCCCTCCGCAGATGTTCGTAGAAATAGACCTGCCTCCTTGGGGTTGCTCACGAAGTAAGTGGATTACGCGTGTGAGATGCTCAGAATGTTGGTATCAAGCACTCGATAGGCGTTAGCCATTTCATTACTATTTATTAATTTAATTGGCAGAAGCTTTGGGCCCATTATCAGCTCCGCTGTGTGCTCGGAAAATTCATTCCCTCTCTGCGCCTGTCTGTCTCCATCAGGAAATGAGGAAAGCAGTAGATTTCCAGCTCCGATATTCTGGGATAGGAATGAACGGGGTGGGAAATGACATAAGACTCAGGGGCAGAGCTGGGCGCAGAGCAGGGAGGGGACCCCTGACCAGCCTGCAGTGTAGGTGAGCCATGAAAGGTCAGTGTGCAGAAGAGAGTTAGCAGCTGGATCACCGAGGACCTTAAATGCCAAAACAATGCTTCTAAGGGATGACAGGGCTTAATCAATTATTTACAGACTGTGTCCAGCCATTAGAGAGATAATGGGTCCCTAGAGAGGCAGTGATCTCCCCATCACTGGGGGAGTGCGAGTGGAGGCTGAGTTCTAAGAGAGAATTCAGACATCAGATGGGTAGGCCAAGGACTTAAGGAGCCCAAAAGCCTCTGAGAAACCCTAAAACCCTTTCAAAGCAGCAGCTGGAGGAAGACGCAGCGGCTTCAGTGGGACTTAAGTGCTCCAGCCCTGAAGCTAGCTGCTTCCTCCATGTGCGACCTTGGCGGTTGACCTTGACCCCAGTCTGTCCATCTCTAAAATGGGGCTGAGGACAGTGTCTGCATCGTGGTGAGTGTGAGGAACAGGTGTGGCTGCATCGATGTGCCCATTGTTGCTGGGGTTGCTATTCCCTCTCTGCCGCTGGAAACCCCTTCCACTGTCTTGGCCTCTCCCCTCTCTGGTCCTAGGAGGAAGGGGCTGCCCTGGAGTCTGGGGCTGACGTGGCTGCAGCCAGAATCCTCCCTAAGGAGCTTGCCATGGTTACCAGCTGCCTGCAAGGAGAGGCCATAAATCCTGAGCCTGGGGTGGCGGGAGGGAGAGAACCTGTGTGGGGTGGAAGTGGGGCAGCTAAGTGGAATTGAATCTTGTTTAAGGAGGAGGCCCACGCCTTCCCAGGCCTGTAATTTACTGCGAGGTTGACAACGTGAAAGCAGAATTTTCAGTGGCATAATCGTTTGGACCTCGGGGAACTTCGGGAGATGAGCTGCAAGGCAGGCCTTGGTGGCTTTAAACGAGATCCGGGGCACTGATCCCGTGGTGATCACAGCAGGTGGCGGACAGGGGCACAGGGCTCAGAGCAGGGCCAGGGCCTGGCTGGCTAAGCCCGGGGCTCAGGCCTCGTCTTGTCTGCTGTCATCTCTGGAGCCGAGGTCAGGCCCTGGTTTTTCAGCAGAGTTTTCTGTAATGGAACATACCGCCCAAGACGGCCGTGACAGTGGCCGCTGACAGCCCTCAGCCGAGCCCCTTCTCAGAGATTGCCCTCAGCCAAAGGGAGCTGTCTCCCTCAAGGTCACGCCCCCTGGATGGGTCTGGTAGCTGCAGGATTCAAAGGCTGGCCCCTCGCCTCAACTCGGAGCATCTCAGCCGCAGAGCGCTCCGTTGCAGCATCGCAGCTCAACTTCTCCCTCGCACGGCCTTGCCTCCCTCGTCCTTCCCCAGAACTCCTCCCAGTAAACCTCCCACAGGCAAATCTCTGTCCTGGAGCCTGTTTCCAGGGAGCAGGACCTAAGGCCTTCCATCACCAGGAGGCTTGTTTTAAAGCAGCATTTGTGTGTCATGTTGGGATGGGGTCACGGAGCCTTCTTTCCAGATGGGAAGACTGAGGCCCAGAGTGAGAAGAACCTTACCCAAGAGCCCATGGTGTGAGGCTGGGATGCCAGATGCTGGCCCACTGGCCCAACTCCTCCATTTTACAGATGGGAAGGCGGAGGCACGGGGGTGGTGGTGGCTCAGCATCTATTACGAGGTACAGGGCAGAGTAGGGGAATGGGGCAGTGATGTGGGGTGGAAGCTCACAGCTTTGGAGTTGGAGCCCAGGCATGTGGTCGTGAGCGAGCCACCTCTTCTTGGTGCTGCTTCTATTTTCCATCAGTAACTGGAGAGACTAAAGCCCATCTCAGGAGGATGGCGTGAGGGTGGCCTAAAATGCTGACATGAGACCTCTCCCCGGCTGTGTGTGGACAGGAGCACTTCACATACATCCTGATGAATTGCTATGAAAACATACTCTTCATAGTAGGTGCCCAATGCATGATCTCCATTACACAACTTCCTGACCACCTGGTCTAGGGACTCCCCAGCCAGCCTGAGAATCCGCCAGGGAGCTCTTCCAGACTTTGGGACAGGCTCTGGAGCCAGACTTTCCTAGTTCAGGTCCTGGGTTCCCACTTCCTGGCCGTAACCTTGGACAAGTTACTTTACCTCTCTGTACCCCAGTTTCTTCATCCGTAAAATAAGAATAAGAAAACAGACTGTGACACAGAGGAAACAAAGTAACTCATGTAAAGTGTTTAGTACCGTGCTTACTAAACACAGCTTCTTATTTTGAGCTCATCACATGCCTAAGTCCTGACACACAGAAGCATCCTATAAATGTTGCCTATTAGTATTATCATTGCTACTGATCAGATGCTCTGGGGCCTGGGGACATGTGCTTTGAACAAGTCCCCCTTGTTGTGCTGCCAGCATGACCCTGGTCCTCTGACAATCTCCAGGAATCACAATTTGACCTCCGGTTGTACAGCAGCCCAGAGCGGGAGGGGTTTTGCCCAAGGTCACCCAGCAGGGCTGGATCAAAGCCAAACTTCAGCCTATTCTCCTTGCCTTCTGGCCTAGAGAGCTTCCTCCTGTACAGCAAAGGGACAGGTTCTTTAATGTCATCTGCTCAGGTTGCAATAAAAATTAACTACCCTGAATATGGGCATCATCAATGCAGCTCCAAGACAGAGAAGGGACAAAGGGAGACAAATGAAATGTGTCACAGGTGCTCCTGGGGAATCCAAGCGGGCTCTCTAATGACTCTGTGGAGGGCTCCCGGCCTGTGAGGACCCCTGCCAGCCTGCTGGAGTTCTCTGCTGCGGGCTGGCTGGGACCTGAGGCTAGGCACAGGGTGGGTGCTCCACGAGACTCTGAGCGAGCAGAGCTGGGGGTGGGGTTCCTCCCCACCCACTCGCGCATCCTGCAGACAGCTGCAGGGCGCATGGGGCCAGTTCAGTTCTCACTCCAGCCCAGAAGGCAGTGTTTTACTGCCTGGGTAAGGCTGAGAGGTGCAGCCTCCTCTGCGCAGTGGCTAGCGCAGCAGCTGGATACACAGAGGCAAAGGACTCTGCTGATGACCCCCGATCTCTGTCCCCAGGGGTCCTCTGCACAGATCAGCTTTAATAGACTCAGGTCTGGGGCATCATCTCTCTAGCCAGAGCGATGTATTGCAGGAGCCGAGGACAGGAAGAAACTCAGAGAGGATACCCAAGACCCTGATAGGAGGGAACTGAGTGTGTGTGTGTGTGTGTGTGTGTGTGTGTGTGTGTGTGCGAGCTATGTGAGCAGATATAACAGACAGAACAATGGGAGGCAGGCAGCCAAGGAGGCAGAACAGGGGAGAAGATGATGGAAGAAAAAGAAGAGACTGGGGATAAAAGCAGGATAAAAAGGGAAAGAAGCGGAAGAACTAGAATGGATACAATGGATATGTGCATTGTGGTACATTCATGCAATGGAGTACTATACAGCAGTGAATAGGAATGCATGCAAGGACAAAGCCAAATCTCAAAAACATAATGCAAACAAGATGCAACGGAGTGTATGCAATATGACTCCAGCTCTATTAGCTCTCACACAAGCAAAACTAAATTAAGACTTTAGCAATGTGTAATTAGGCAGTAAACTATAAAGGTACACAAGGCACTGGTTATCATGAAAGCCAGGGTGGAGGGAAGCAATGGATTATGGTCAAGACGGAACATAGTGGGGCACTTCTGAAGAAGGGGTGATTTGCAGTGTTTTGATCAAAGGCTGGGTCCATGGGGTTCATTCTATAATTTTTTTTGTCAAACTCTGCATTTATGATTTATGCACTTTTTGTTATGAATGTTGAATTTCACAATTTTAACTGATTACAAAAAAGTCGACAAAGAGGAGGAGAGGAAGGGGAGGAGGGTGTGAGAGGGAGAAGGGCCTCCTGGGGCTCTGCTTGGCTGGCAACACAGCGGGCCCTGCCCCCCATTTGGCCACGTTTGTAAAATGGAATAAATATTGACACGGCCAGGATGGTATTCAATTTGTCCTGATCACTGGGCTGCGGTGAGTTCTGACAGGGTGCGGTGTAAAACAGCAGCTCCGGATGTAATTTCTACTGTCAACATGATGTACAGCGGGCTCTGCCTGCGGCACCAGCAGGCGGGCAGGGCGGGGGCAGGGCAAGGAGGCAGGTGCAGGCTGGGGGCACGTGGGGTGGGGGGTTCCAGGCGGAACGCCCCGGGCAGGTGGGCAGTGGCAGCCAAGGGATGTGTGTTGCGTGCATACATGTGTCAGTATCCATATACACGTGTGTGTTCATAATTTGCATGGGGGGGCCAGGCCTTGAGGAGGGACTCAGACCCCAAGTTAGCAGTGCCAAGAGGTGTTGCGGGAGGGACGTGGTTCATGCTCATGGCCAAATGCAGATCCCGCCTTCCTTCCCAGCAGCAGCGCAACACCTCTTTGCTTATCCTCATTGCCCTCCTCCTGCCACAGCCTGTTTGGATTTCACATCCGCCGCTAAAGAGCTGTGTGACCTTGGGTGAGTCCCGCAACCTCTCTGAGCCACTGTCCCTTCTTCTGTAATAGAAATTTGAAAAAGAACTGTAGTGCGAACTCAATCAGATCTTTGATATAAAGTACCCTCCACGGAACTAAATGTTACCTCTTATTATTAGCTAATTGGATGGCACCATGCCTGGCACAGGGTAAAAAGCACTATAAATGTTATCATCATTCTCACTGACTCAGAGTCAGCTCAGTCTATGCAACCTGCCTCCCTTTCCTCGTCCTCTATTCCTTTGATCTGCCAAGGCTGTTCCCCAAAGGAACAAAGCTTGGGACAAGCCCCACGGTGTCCCATTGCCTCAGCATTCCTACCTGAATGAAATGACATTGTGACGGGGCTGACGATGACTTCCCTTGCAGGGGCAGAACTGTAAGGAATAAACAAGGTAATGCACATAAAGTGCTAAAACAGCACCTGCCTCTTAGGAGGTGATCAATACACGTCAGCTGAAACCAAAACCCAGACCAAAACCGGGGAGTCGTTCTCGATGGCTTCCCCTCTCATTCCCTGCGTCTCGTCTATCACCAAGTCCTGTCCATTTTTCTTCCTAAAAACATCCAATCTGCCACCTCTTCTCCGTCCCATCACGGCCTCCGCGGTCTGAGCCGCCGCCACCATCTCTCTCCACCAGACACTGCCCCCGACTCCACTCGCAGGTGCCCCGCTACCAGCCCTGCACGTCCCGTTTGTTCTTTAAGTGGCAAACTCAGTGATCTTTTTAGAAACGTTTCTTTAGAAACGCAAATCTGATTGCATCTCCTTTGCTGAAACCCTTCAGTGCCTTCCCATGGCTCTCGAGCCAAAATCTAAACTCTTTAAGCCCCTTTGTAAGCAGCCGCTCCCCCGCCTCCCGCACTCTGTGCTCTGGCCCCTGAACTTGCAGTCCCCTGAGTGCGGCTTTGCACATTCTATCACCTGTGCTCCCGCGTGTCTCTCATCCTTCTGCTTCCAGCTCGAAAGCCCTTTTCTCAGGAACCTGCCCCTTGCTGACCACTGCTGCTCTTCCCTAGCAAGGCTGTGCCTCCTGCCAGGGCTGGGGTCCCCTGTGCTCTCTCCTGGCGGAACTTGACCCCCTTGGTAATTGTACATTTACTAGTGATATGATTGGATTAATAAATGTATTCCCCTCTTCCACACATGTACACACGGAATGGAAAGCCTTGGGGGCAGGGGCTTTGATGTGCCCACCCCTGCATCCTCAGCCTCCAGCACAGTGCCGGCGTAGAGTAGGGGCTCGATAAATATTTGATGAACCAATAAATGGAACAAGCAGGAGGAAACGATAGCCCAGGAAGGCGTTCCGGGGAAGACGCGGGGCAGTAACCAGGCGGCTCCGTCACCTGGCCTCCGTTCGTTCGCCCGTCCATCCTTTCGTGTGTCACTCACACATTGAGTAGTGCCCGCCCTGAGCGCGGCAGGGACGTAGGAGCTGAAGGGCAGAGAGCAGCGTGGAGGTGCACGCAGCCCACAGGCCGGTGCTGAGACCAGGCCAAGGGAGAGCCCGGTCTGCAGCCGTGGCTCCGATGAGTGAGCTCACTGGGGCCAGGGGAGGAGGCCGAGAGACCACACGGAGGAGAGGGCAGCCTGCTCAGGCCCTGAGGGTCGGAGGTGGAGGTGGGGCGACATGGGAGAAGGGCATTCCTGGCAGAGGGACGGCAGGAGCTAAGGCCCAGGGGCATGAGCAGTAAACACGGCACAGGGAGGGTTCATCTGCCCAGAGAGATGTGTCCACGAGAAGATGCTGTGACAATAACGTACACTGGGCAGGTCCACACTTCTCAGGGCCTTGAGCAGCCATGTGGGTAGTGATTAAAATACAGGCTTTGGAACCCACAGCCCAGGGTTCAAATCCCAGCTCCACAACATACTAGTCGTGTGACCTTGGACAAGTCACATGAAGTCTTTGTGCCTCAGTTTCCTCATCTACAAAATGAGGGCAAATTACTGTACCCACCTCAAACGATTGCACGTGGAGTCACTGAGCATGAAACACCTTGTGTTGCTCTGAATGGCAGCTAATGAGCCGGGCCCAAATCTGGACCTTATCTTAAGGTGAAAGGGAGCTGGGGAAGGTTTTAAGCAGGAGAACATTCCAGATTGAGCCGGGCTTCATGAAGGCACACCTGGCAGCATGCTCAGCATAGACGGGGGCAAGACGGGAGACTGGGACCAGCCTTTGCAGATGGCGTGACCGTGAACAGGGGGCATGTACGGCCCCCGTTCTGCTCGTCCCCTGTCCCCTGACCTCCCACCTTTGCCTCCCTGGGTTGGGGTCCAGCTACCAAACCCAGAGCCTTGGCATATATGCCCTGACCCCACCCACAAACACACTCAGATGTAAACCCCACGAGCCCATACAGAGCAGGCCCCCAAGCAGATTCTCATTCTACACTTCCTGAGCGCCTACCATGTGCAGGGAGTTGTTCTAGGTGCTGGGATATAGCGCACAGTGAACACATCACTAACGATGCAAAGGCACACACGCGCTCAGGCACGCACGTGCCGTGCCTGTACAACGCGGCCGTAACTGGCCTGCTCTCCTGTGCCTCCCACCTAGCGGCCGGGCGGTGAGAGGTGAGCAGAGACAGGTGACCCTGCCCAGCATCCCACCCTACCTCAAGAGCTCCTGCATCACGCGGGGGTCCACCCTGGCCTGTAGGGAGAGCACTGAGCTCGTGGAAATAATTACCCACCCCACCCCACCCCACCCCACCCCCGGCAGAAGGCAGCAGCAGCCAAATGGAGAGAGCTCTGGGCTCAGGGTCCAGCAGGCACAATGCCCCTGGGGCCTGGACAGGGCAGGCTGGAGCCAGACTGCCCGGCACAGCTCCCACTGGCAGACCCGGGAGCCAGGTGGGCGTGGAGACATGACACGTACATGCCAAGCCAGCGTGCAGGGCGGAGGGAGTGACCGAACAAATGAATGAGCTGCCTCTTCCTGCTTCACCCTTCCCCTAGGAACCAGCTTAGCACCAGGGCAGGAGGCAACCACAGGGCAAGCCCTGGACATTCTTTCACTCTTTCTAGGGTGAGGTACCTCTCATTGCAGTTGTTAAATAAGTACACGCGTGACTCAATCAATGACTGGGTAGACAAATAGTTGTGAGTCCCTTTTACCTGATCAAAATACTTTGTACCTAGTATCCAGTAGTATTTGTGACCAGAAATAGTAATAATAACAATAGTCATTATCATGCCAGTAGCTAACATTGATCGCCAAACGCGGAAGATCCCTTTATAGGCATCACCTCCTTTAGTTCTCACATTGGCTCTAGGCAGTAAGCACGATTATCCCCATTTTTCAGATGAGAAAACTGAGGCTCAGAGAGATGGAGCCAGTTACCAAGATCACACATACAGTCAAGCAATGAACCTGGACTCAAACCCTGGACTGACTTCGGACCCCATCCCATGGTCTTAGGTCCCCTCAATGTTAAATTCTGCCCCAGAGATCCGGGTTAGGAAGAGTATCAGGAACGTCAGCGGAGGAGGTGGGGGTGAGAAGCCCCAGGCTACATCGTAACATCGCCCCTGCTTTGTCCTCCCCCACGGTTCCTGTGCCCAGCCCCTCTTCTTGGTCTTGGCAGAGAGAGAGGCTGGGAGACAAATGTGGGATGGATAGGATAAGAAGCCCTTCCTTTGTCCCCAGGGAGACAGCCAAGTGACAAAGGAGGGCCTGGAGCCACTGAGTTGGCAGTCACACAGCCTTGGCAGCGATGGTACCAGGGCACTGAGAAATTAAGAAAGGACATGCTGGCCATGCAGCTCAGACTCTGGAAGGACACGGCGTGGGCAGTGGCGGTGATGCCCAGGGCATAGGCAGGGCCACAGCATATCGGCAAGGCTGGCGGCTTCTCAGTGCACAGGAAAGCCATGTTGCCCACGCAGCTCCCCAAACCGGTCTGAGGCAAGACTGTCCGGAGTCCCTCACAGGTCCCAGCTCTGTGAGGCATTTGTAGGAGGAAGCGGGGAGAGGTGGAAGACACAGGCATGGTCTTCGTCCCCAGAAGCCTGCCACCCCAGATGACACCAGAACTCAGGCGAAGACCCAGCTGGGGCTGAGGCCGCTCCGGAGAAAGAGAATAAGAGTCTGTGGGAAGTGGGTGCTGGGACTTAATCATCCAGGCCCAGAGCGGGTAATTGCAGTTGTTCAACGGCATCATCAAGAACACAGATCGTTCCATCTTTTCTTAGTAGGTTCCTTTGGCTTCTTGGATTGGCTCCCCTCATTGGCCCCAAAGGGCTGCTGTAGCTCCAGCTGTCACCTCCTCACACATGCAAAAAACAAAAACTTTCTTCTCGAGGCATCTCATTTTAAAAAGTAAAAAACTTACCCAGAAGCTCCCCAACAAGTATCCTTTTATATTTCTTTGGCCAAAACTGTGTCACATGATACTGGGGGGAGGACATGGCTCTTGCTGGTTTAGACTAACTCTTTACAAGGGAGGGGCTGAGCACGTGACCGAGCTGAGGTGGGATGAACTGAAACAAGGAAGAAGAATTGGGGAGTGAGTTGGGCATTTGCCATCTCTTACATTTCCCATCATTCTTCAGGCTGCATGCACTCTCCAGCGTCTCCCGTGCATGCCCTGGGGTTTCCTCTGCTTATGCTCTGCCTTCTTCATGTAATCCCCCACCTCATCTCCCCATGTCCAAATTCTCCTCACCTTTCAAGGATCACCTCTTATATGCCTCTTCCAGGCAGCCCACCATGGTTACCCAGCTGGAGGTGAGCTCCTCTGAACCTTTATGTCTGTGCATGGTTTCCCTATACTTTCCATGTGTTCATGCTTTACATCAGTTAGCTTGTTTTTAAATACGGGCTTCTCTCATTCATCTGTGAGTATGTGTATTTAATTCACATGGCCTGGCACATAGTTAGTCTTCACTGGATGTTGGTTCACTGGATAAATGAGTGACTGAAGAGATTTCTCTCATTAGAATCTGGTGACTTGGCTACAAGCCTGTTAAGAGCAGGGCAGGGACCTTGGCGTATTAATGCACCAAACCTGCCAAGGGCTCTGCACAGGGCTTGGCACACAGTAGGAGCTCTATAAATGTTAATTGAATACATAAATGAATAAATGGCACACATCAGGTGTGCTGTAAATCCTAAATGAATGTTGCCACTCTCTAGATGGTCAGCTCCGAGAGGGAGGGATTCTGTCTTTATGTCTTTGCCTCCCCCAGAGTATGCGACACCTTGTCCGGCCCAGAGTGGACACTGTAAGGGTCTGTGGAGGGAATGAGGGCATGAATGAATGTCTCCCCCATCGGCCGTGAGCACCCTGCGAGCCGGGGTCACATCTGGACTGCTTCCCCAGCTGCAGAGCAGCGCTTACACGCGGCATGGCTGCCATGCCTGTGGAAATGCGTCATCACTAGCGGCTAAGGAGGTGCTGCCCCAGCGCCCCAAAGTCCACCCCACCCTGGTCTCCCAAGCCCCTGCCACAGGGACCCCTTGTCCTCCCCATGTCTCAGCACCCGAAGGGGTCATGCCTGGCTCAGTGGGGGGGGCCTCTCAAACCTGCTTCTGCAGCCACGGGCTCTGGTGTCCATGCTGCGCTGTCAGCCGTTGGCCATGTTGTCCCTGCCCACGCTGTGTACCCGCCACAGTGACAGAGCCTCCGTGGGGCCCAGAGCACGGCAGGTGATGAGGACTTCCTGAAGACCGACGCTGTAGGGAATCCTCCCCCGGGCTGCTGCGCGAGCTGGAAAGCAGGAGAGCACATCGCGGGGCGGCAGTGGGGTCGGGGGTTAAGCTGATCCCTGCCTCCCAGAACCACTAGCGAAATTCAGCTTCAGGCACGACAGAGAGGCTCGGCTGAGTCAGTAACAGGAGCCTGGGTCGGGGCAGAACCTCGCCTGTTCTGGTTGGGGACTCAGGGAACAGTGATCTTTGGTGAACGGTGGCAGCTCTCTCACACCTAGACATGAATGGGTGAGCCTGGCCAAGCTCTGAGGCAGGAGCCAGGAGGAGGGTGGAGGAAGGGGTTCAGAGGCAGGGTCTCGCTGACTCATCGAATGTCCCTGAAGCTGCCCTGGTGGCATTCCTGGGACACCAGTGCATGTCCTGAGCCTCTGTCCTGAGTCCCCACTGCTGGGCAGAGGTGGGGGCCAGACAAGCAGGCAAAGCCAGCCTTCCTCACAAATCCCTGGAGGGGCTCTCCCCCACCCCCACATATGCCTCAACCCACTCTCCTCCCAGCCCCTCTTGATCCACTGCACTCAACATGGATCCAATGAAGAAGCTTCCGCCGCGCACCGACTGCCTCCGTGCTGCGAAATCCAATGGTCAGCTCGAAGTCCGCACCTGACTCGATGTCTCAGGAGCATGACCGTATCATTTATCATCCTAACTGGGAGGGAAAGGGGGTGGGGCACTATTAATTGTTATGCCAGGACAACAGATGCAAAGTGAAACTGTCACAGGCAAAGCTGGACACCTGGGCGCGCACCTAGCAGAACGCCCAACGCAGCTGATGGCCCTGAATGCTGCTGGCTTCCAGGATATGCCCTCTCTCCTCCCGTCCCCCTCGCCTCCTTTCCTGTCTTTTCAGGTCTCCTTCTCTGTTTCCTCCTCACCTCCCCGATCTCTGGAAGTCGCGCTGCCACACCTCTTCTCCGGCTATGCTCACTCCTTGGTGAGCTCAGCCGGTGTCAGCTCTAAATATGGTCCCAACCCCAGGTGCACCTCTGCAGCCGGGACCTCCCCCGCCCGCCGAGCTCCCAGCTGTAGGTGCCGTTGCCTGCTTGACATCTCCAGCGGATGCCTAATAGGCATTCTTATGTTATGTGTCCAAAACCTGATTGTAACATGACCCAGCGACCCGGTGACCCAGCGAGTCCCCAGTCTCCTCCAGTCTGCTCTCCCCACGGTTGCCTTCAGCTGGGCACAAGGAAACCCTCTCATTCCCATTGCTCAGGCTGCAGGCGTGGTTGCCTGACCCATCAACGTATCCTTCGGTTCTGCCTCAGTTCTCAGCCCCTCCCCTGATCCCCCTTGGTCCAAGCCACCATTACTTCTCGCCTGAATTATTGAGATCGCCCCCCAGCCCCCGCCCAGCCCCGGCTTCCCTATGCCCCCTACCCCTCTTTGTTTTTCTCCATAGCACTCAGCAGTCACTGACATGTCATTTATTTATTTGTTTATGGTCTGTGTCCCTCTCTGGACCTGTGAGTTCAAGGGTCTACCTGTTTCTTCTCTCGGTGCCTAGAACAGCACAGAGTGGAAACTCACAAATATCTGTGGAATGAGTGAATGTGCACCAGGCACACACGTGTGCGTGCACTGACATCTATGATTGCAGGCACACGCCAGCACACACATAGGAGCCACAGGCACGTGGGTGGACCTGAGGGCACACGGATGATAGAACGTGAGGCTGCAGAGTGGGCAAGGGAAAACCGACGTGTACTGGCTTTAGCTGGGGCTTGGTTTTTAATCCCATTTGGGATTAAACGACTGTGTGGTAGGTTGAGACCTGCGGCCCAGAGGACGCCCCCAACGTGCCCAGGTCTCATGGCGAGGCCCAGGCAGAGCCAAAAGCAGCCCCAGGGCTCCACAGCCGCCTCCCCGAACGACTCTGAATGCCAGGGTAGGGTCCTGGCATTGACACCCACTCAGGAAAAGCAGCTGGAGCAGGGAAGGGGGGAAAGGAGGGAGGGAGGAGGCCAACGTGTCTGCGGCAGAGCTGTGCAGAGCGGCGATGCGTTGGCAAACGGCCAGGAAACCTGGCCAACGCGCCCGAGGGAGGACCTGGTGGGCTGAGGTATGAAAGCCCGAGTGGGAAGGAGAGACGGGACCTGTGAGGGCAGGACAACCCTGTGCTCGGGTGCCTGGCCAAGGGGGCAGGCGGGGGCTGAGAGGCAGCCACCCTCGCCCTGCCAAGCGTGTCCCTCTGGCGCCAGGCTGCATTCTCTCGGAAAGGCGTCTTTTATCATTCCCCAAAGGTCCCCCACGCCGTGGGGGACCCAAGTCCAGGGTTCGAGGTTTAGCCCTATCACCAAGGATGCCCTGCAACCTTGGACAACACTCTTGGGCTTTGCCCCTTTCTAGAGTGGGATCTGACCTCAAGCCTTTGCCCCAGGCAGCCCTTCCACAGCCAGCCCCCTCTCCTCCCCAGCACCCCACATTCCATGTGTCCAAATCCTTCCTGTGCTTCCTCTTCAAGCACCACCTTCTCTGTGATGCCATCCCTGCTCTGCAAGCCTCTGCGCTTGGCCCTCAGGGGTTAATGGCTCACATCCTAAACGTCCCTTATGGCCGTGGACCATTTCAGTCTCTTGTAGTTTTTATTGTACAAAATTCCTCCAATGGCTTCTCTAAACACTCAGGATACAATGGAAACTGCTTTTCCTCCTCCATGTCCTGCCTGATCTGGCCCAGACCCCTGTCTCCTGCCTCACCTTCTGCCACCCCCTTGCTCCGCACCAGCCACAGAGGCCTCCCTACTATTCCTCAGCTTGTTCCAGCCCCTGGGCCTTTGGCCCTGCTGTCCCCTCTGTATGTGGAACCATCTGGTGCCCAGCTCCTTCTCAGCCTTCCAGATCTGCCAAATGTCACCTCCTCTGAGAGGCCCTCCCTGATACCCTACCTGTAACGTCACACCTACCACGGTCCTTTCATCATTCTCCTCCTCCCTTTTTCCTGCTTTATGTTGCTTCTTAACATTTATTACTCCCTGAAATTACACTGTAGATTTCATTTCTTTATTACCAGAAGCTCAGCTCCATGAGGGCCAGGACTTTATTTTGCTGTGTCCCCAGTGCCCAGCACAGGGGCTGGCGTCAGGGAGATGCTGGTAACTATTTGAAGAAAGAGTAAATGAATAACCACAAGAAATGCATCTCTCTCCTGGTATAAAGCTTATTGCATCTTGCTGTCTTACCCAGAGAAATTATTTTTAAAGAGTGTTGAATGAATGAATGAAATGCACTTCTGTCTCCCCACTTGCAGAAGAGGCTGATGCTTGACGAATGAATGAATGATTGACTCTTAGTGAGAGAACAACGGGTACCTGCAAGCCCTGGGGGGCTCCTCTTGCTCCCACCCCTGTGCACCCCTCCTGCTGCCCCCCTGCACCCCTGCAGGGCTGTGATGAGCCCTGGAACTGCCTGACAGAGTCAGGGGAACAGTTCCCGCTGCACGCAGGGAAGTCATAAGCTCCAGGAAATGAAGGCTCCGGAGCAGTGCCTCCTCCTCACCCATAACTCCAGCCTCATTACAACCAGCTCAGGCCATAATGTGGAGAATCAGAGCCGGATCCCCAGAGGCAGCAGCACGGCTCCGGGACTGCGGTCACGGCCACCAAGGTGGGGGAGGGCCTGCCGACATCCCTGGGCTCTGCCGTCCTGCCCAGGCCCCACAGAGTGGCGGAGGGGACTGAGACGGGGGTCCTGGGGATGTTCGCAGGAGGGTCCCGGGTGGTCCGGACCCCCATTAGTTTAGGGGCCTGGAGGGAAGGAGGGGACAGGATACTTGGGATGCCTCTCCTCGTTCTCCCCTGTGGACTCGGTGTTTTCTCATTGCCGTTGCCCTGAAATGCAGGTTTAACCCCCTCCCCTTCCAACAGGTGACTCCCGACCCCAAAACCCCTTCCATAAGGAAATTCTGGAGCCACTGCTGGGAAAGAGCCCTGAGTAGTCAAGCAAAATGGGTGTAAGACACAACTTTCATTTGTGACTCAACATGAGTTCCCGAGTTAAAATAAAAGCAAGGGAATTGCCCCTTGTGGCCTCCCATCAAAGGAGGTGATCAGCATTTCTTCCGCCCGCCCCCCACATTCCAGCCACTTCCTTTGTCCACAGACTTCCTTCAGTCCCTCCCACCTCCTCTGCCCAGCCAGCCACACACCTGGTATTCCCAGCCTAACTCCCCAAATGCGCCAGACCTCCCCCAGCCTGCCTGCACGTGCCTCTGCTGGAGCGCCCATCCCACCTGCTTAGATGTCCCCTCCTCCAAGAAGTATCCCTGATTCCCTCCCACCCACCTGCCTCTTCCGGACACCTGGGCCCACTCCCTGTAGGTCTCAGGTTACACCCGCTTTGATAGCCCTGATCACTCGCCACCTGGCATTTAAGTTGTTATTGGGGTCTTGTCTCCCACCCCATTAGACGGAGCTTCTGTATCTCTGACCTAGCGTCCTGCCCGAGCCGGGCATGGAGTCGAAACACAGAGGAACTAAGTAGTTGAACCGAGCTGAACTGGCTCGTGGAGAGGAGGAGTGGGGATTGGGCCCCTCACCTCTATTCACTGTTCCCGGTGCCTGAAATTCCTCTGTGAAAGCAGCATTGCTGTCCCCTGTAAACACCCACATTAAGCTATTATTCATCATTATTGCTTGAGTAGGAGTTAGTCCCTCAGATCCTTTCTTGCCGAAAGCAGGATCTTACGGAGGGCGGGGAGGAGAGAGATGGATTGATCTGGGAACTGCGTGCTGGTCCAGGAAAGGGGAGGAGGGGTGGCTCAGGCTCTGGGAAGGGAACGTGTTCTGGGGGAATGTGGAGGCACCAAAGGCAAGTTCAGAGGTGTTGTGACCCTACCGAGGTCCCACGGGGCACCTGCAAGCAAGGCCCTCTGGAACTCGGGTGCCCCGCCCCTGGAAGGGGGTGCAGAGGGCCGAGCGGGAGACCCAGGGGCCTTCCCTGTGCTACTCCTTTGGACAGAATGACTCTCTGTGCTGCTGTTGGGGACATGAGTGGTGGGTGGTGGGCTGGGTGTCGGACTCTGGGCGCCCAGGAGGCCTGGGCCCTGGGAGCTCTTGAAGACCCCTTCCAGAAGGGCCTGCTTCTCCTCCAGGGCGAGGGCCTTCTAGGGGGTGGGCTGCGCTGGAGAGACGGTGGCCCAGGGGCAGGGGAAGCAGCTCCTAAGGTCCCTGCTCCTGTGGGCTGGTGGAGGACCCCTGAGAAGGAGCTGCGTGAGGGGGCTGGGAGAGGGCGGGGGAGAGGGGTGTGTGACGGAGTTGAAAGGAAGGACTCAGGGCCGGGCATGTCAGGGAGGAGACGGGACCACTTCACTACGGTCCCTAGAAGGCAGGGACCGTTAGGGGTCATTGTCGTGTTGTGTTCGCCCCACCCTGCACAGTGCCAGGCACACAGTAGGTGTTTAATTAGTAATTACCGGCAACATAGAGGCTCAGCCAGCTCTGCCCTCACGGGGAACCTGCTCTGATGTTCTCTTGTTTCTCTTGCAGGCTCCTGGTCTGGACCCCCCCTGGACCTGTAAGGATCAAAGGATCTGCGGGCCCCAAGCAGCGCCCCTCTGCGCAGGGACCATGGCGCACACCAGACGCGGGAGCTGCGGAGGCACTGCCTGGTGATCCGGCCGCGGAGGCTCGCGGGGGGCGCGGGCGGGGACCCCAGGGCCGTCCATGCCCGGGGTGCGGCCGCGCCCCCTTCCCCTCCAGCCGGGCGCGCCCGCGGCTGGGCGGCGTTCCGGGGCGCGGGCCTGTCCGGGTGCCCCGTCTGGAGCGGCGCCCCGGTGGCTGTGCTGAGGCCACCATGTGACGTGGCGCCGCTCCGTGGTGCCACCCGAGCGGCGACTCCCTGGTGCCTCCCGTCCCTGCGCCCGGGTCCTCGCGCAGGCCAAGCATGAGGCCGCGGCCCGCCGGTCGGGGGCTGGCAGGAGCCGCGCTGTCGCCCGCGCTGCTGCTGCTGCTGTTGCTGCTGCTGCTGCCAGCGCCGCCCCAGCCGCTGGGACGCCTGTGGGCGGCGGGCACGCCAGCGCTGGCAGCGCCTGGAGCTCTGCAGGACGGCGCGCTGAGCGCGGGACGCGTGAAGCGCGGCTGGGTGTGGAATCAGTTCTTCGTGGTGGAGGAGTACACGGGCACCGAGCCCCTGTACGTGGGCAAGGTAAAGAGGGACCCGCACCCACTTTCCCGTGCCCAGGACCCTGGACACACCCATTGTAGATGCGAGGGGCCCCAGTTCCCTTACCCGGCAAGTGCCAGGGCTGGCCAGGGCCAGCCACCAGGGTCCTGCGCTCGGCTTTGTTCCTGGTCTCAAGCCCTCTCTAGCCCTTCTCCTGTCTTTTTACAACAGGGTGCTAGGTCGTCAGCTCAGTCCATCTTGTAGCTAGATGTATCTGGAACGTAGAAACAAACGTGCGCATCTGAACGTGCCCCCCACACGCTGTCCCCACCCTGCTTAAAATCCTTCCGTACCTTCCCATGCACTTGGGGACAAACCAGATGCCATCCCATTGCCTCCAAAGACCCAGCTCCCCACTCTGTACAGGGCCCTGGTGCCCTCTCACTGCCCCTCCCCCATGCTCCAAGCATGATGGTCACCAACCCTTTGCCTAGGTTGTCCCCGCCCCCCACAACTGCTCCATCCAGCTCTTACCGATTACTTTATACTCACAGCCAGGTCTCTGCTCCCTTGCCACTTGGTTGGAGAAGCTGTCCCTGCCACACCAGGCTGGGAGAGATCCCTGGGTGTGGCCATCCCTCCCTGTCATGTGCTCTCCTAGGTGTGCCGTCTTTCCTCCATAACACTTAATTATGCATGCGTTTGTTTGATTATGCATTTAATGTGCATCTTTCCTCTTAGACTGAGTTTGTTTTGCTCACCATAAATCCCCAGTACCTAAGGCAGACATTGCTCACAAACTCTTCATTGAAGGAAGGAATGAATGAATGAATGAATGAAAGCTCCTTTCTGAAACTCTGATGGTCAACGTGGCCGAAGATCTGTGCCCTCGGGAGTGTAAGGAACCTGAGGTCTTTTGTTCATCCATTCACTCCCTGAGCCTCTCTTGGTTGTGATGCTGGAGAGGCAGAGGCGAGTAAGACCCAGCCTCTGCCATTTGGGAGCTCCCCAGAGTGGCAAAGATGCCCTGGTGCACAAAAAACTTCACAGGTCAGCCCCCGGCACTGAAGTAGGCGTTAATGAATGGTATCTGTTGGCTGGCTTCATAGAGAGAAAACACCTGAGCTGGGTTTTGATGTACAGGTAGGAGTTCATCAGCCTACTGGGAAAGAGGGCGTAACCTATGCAAAGACTTGGAGTACTGAAGGAGCCCGGCTTATTTGGAGACTTGTCAGTAGTTGGGGTGTTGAGGTGGAGGTAGTTTGTAGGGCCTGAGAAGCAGGGTGGTGCCCAGGGAGAGTCCTGTGGCTTCTGCTAAAGCCAATCAGCATTCCAGGGAGCTTCGGTCAGCAGAGCTGGGGAGAGACCAGCTCTGGGGTTTCCTGCATGCTGAGGTCTGGGTCTGAAAATTGGGAGCCTGGCCTAGCTGCTGAGTTCAGGGCTCAGGGCTCAGGATCCTAAACAAGGACGGGAGGAAAGCTTTAATGTTAAACTTTCCATTTTCCTGGCAGGAAACCCAGATTTTATCTCATCTAGACATAGTCACCCCTGGTTTTTGGCTACTTTTCCCCTCCATACATGTGGCTGAAGTTGATCCCCGCAGCTGAGCCAAGTGAGGATTTCACAGGTTGTGCTCAGATTGGTTCATGTCCTTGCTCGAGCAAACTAGTGGCAGAACCTAAGACCGCTGACTCCCAGCCAGGGCAGTGAGAGGGTGGGCCTGGTAGAACGGGGTAAGGGGGTGGGAAGGAGGAACCAGTGCCCCCCAGCTAGACAATAGCTAATGGCGAGGTAGCTGAGGATGCTTTGGGGCCAGACACACCTGGTTTGGAGGCCTGGCTCTGCTAACCCATTAACCATACTACCTTAAACAAGTCACTGCATCTCTCTGAACCTCAGTCTCTTCATCTGTACAAGTGGGGCTAAGAGAGATCATTCCCTTTTACCTGGCTGGTAAAAGGATTAAAGAAAAGTGAGCACATACAGTGTTCTGCCTGCAGCCTGGTTGCTTGTTGTGTGTTGTTTTCTCATCATTCCTATTGAAGCACTTAACACTTAAACTGCAAAATAGAAATCATTCTTCCCTTTTGTAGACAAGGAAACTGAGGTTCAGAGAAGGCAAAATCGTAGCGGGGCCAAGTGCTTGGCCAGGATTTGAACCTGTGGGTGCTGGAGGCCTATCCCAGCCTGATTCTTCAAACTTTTCTGAAACTTCCAGGCCAGGGAGAAGGACTTTGGAAAACCCCTGAGAGACAGGGAAGGGCTCTGACATCTCTGCCTAAATGGCTGTGGTGGCCTCAGGCACCCCAGCCCTGTGGTCCACCCAGCAGCTAGGGCTCAGGGAAGGCCTCCCCAGCCTCCTCTGTGCTGAGAAGATCCGAGAATCCGCTGACTCACCACTGTTGTCTGCCTCTGTCCAGCCACTGCCACCTCAGCCACCCGAGGTGAACCCCCGCCACCTGTTAGAACCACAGTCTGTCCGTGGTGGCAGAGCCCCAGTAAATTCCTTCATTATAAGGTGGGGCAACTGAGGCCAGAGGCAGAGAACATCATGCCAAGACCCCGGCAACATGGTCAACCCATTGATCGGATCCCCTGACACCCACCTCCGGCCCAATGCCGTGCATCCTGTTTGAGCGTCCGCTGTGACGGAAGCGTTGCGCCCAGCCCAGTGGTCTTTCTTGTCACAGCAACCTCCCTCCACATCCCCAGTGCTGTCCTGACTGTGTCACCCTCCCCCTTCATCATCTGCACCCACTGCCCCTCCTCGCCTGCTTTCAAGGCCACATCCAGGAAAGGGCTCCGTGCAGGGAGGAAAGACAAGTGAGCATCTCTTTGCAAACATTTGCCCAAAGCACATTTTCTCATAAGGGCGGCATGGCGTGTGGTTCAGGGGGGCCCACTGGAGCCAGGCGGCCAGGGCTCGAATCCCAGCTCTGCTGCTTGTTTTCTCTGACCCTGGGCACGTTATTGAACGTCTCTGTGCCTCGGTTTCCTTTTCTGTTGAGTGAGGCTGTTCCTAGCACCTCCTCAAAGGGTTGTGATGAGGATTCAATGAGTCAGCATATGTCAGGACCCTAGAAGAGCGCTGGGCATGTGCTCAGTATTAGTTTTTATAATTATAGGTCTCGCCTGGTACTTCCAGCACCGTGAGAATACCATCTACACGAACACAGCAAACCCTGCTCTGAACCCAGAAAGCCTCTTGGCAACCTGATGTCCTAATTTTTCTCCACAATGTGTGTGTGGGGTGGTCTCTAGCCCTCCCTTCACTCCAGGAATATGAGCCTGGGCTTTTAAAAACCACTTGTCCCCTTTCTAGTGGAATCCCATTTTTGTACAGCTGGTTGTGCGTGCACGTGCACGCGCACACACACACTCATACTGCGCTCTTTCGCTCTTCAGGGAGAAAGGACTTCTCTACGGTTTCAGTTAATTCACTGCTTCTGGGTCCCCTGCCCCAGGGAGCCACTGGGAGGGAGCATCTGTCCTTGTCGAATTCCAAAGGTAGCTTAGCAACAGCAGCATCTCCAGTGAACCCCAGCCTCAACGGTAACCTATTTTACCACCGCCTCCTCCATCGCTCACCGCCAGGCTCCTTCCTGTCAGCACCCGCAGGAACCTCTGGGCCCAGGGGTTGACACCAAGGTCCCACGCCAGCGGCTCCCTCCGCTGTCCTGTCGCCTCCGCGGCCGGGCCCACCTCTTCCCCTCACCTCACAAGGCCCACCCTTAAAGCAACCTCCCAACATTTCCATACAATCTGGGTACGTAGACTAATCCCCTTTCCTGAACTGTAATTTCCCCGGAGGCTTCTGTCAACTGGTTGTGGATTTTGTAGGATTTTTAATTCTTTTTTTTTTTTTTAAGAAAAGCTAGAATTATATGGGGTCAGCACTCATGACCAACTCCTGTGGGCGGTGAGATCTATTTTAGATATACAGCAGGATTAAAGTGGGGAGGGAGCAGATTTAATTAAGTTGCTAATATTTAAAGAAAATTGATGAACTCCTGGTTTACGAGTAGCACAGGCATGAACAGACCCCTTATTCGGGGAGAGGCTTTTTATTTGATTTGCTTTCCGTTTAAATCCTGGACTCGTTTTATTTGCGTTGCCACGCTGTCCGTTTAATTGTCTTTAATAAGGAAAACGTACCTCTGTTCCCATTTAATTTTGATTTAATTAGGAGGAAGTAATTAATGGCCTCATAAATCCTGGTTTTCGGCCCCCCGGGTGAGAAGCCCTCACTCCTGTGTTTTTCATGTTGTTTATGATCTAGGGCTGGGGCTTGTGTGGGGGGAGGTGCGTCTCCTCCAAAGCTGCCCGCACGTTGATGCAGTGGAGGGACCCCAGGGTGCGCGGTCAGACAGGCCTTGGGGCCTCCCCTTGTTAGCTGTGTGACTTTAGGCAGGATATGGGCCCTCTCTGAGCTTCTGTTTGCCAACCTGTACAACAGGGAGAGAATAATCCCCAGATCACTATGAGATATCAACAAGGTCGCGCGAAGAGTCTGGACGCCTGCCCAGTGACTCCTCTCCTGTCTTAATTCGTGCATCCCTGGGATTTAACAGAATGGCTAGATCGTCCAGAAACCCCCGAAGACACTGGGGAATTCTAATGACAGCTGTGTATTTCATTATTCATTTATTCAATGTGTTTGGTGCTGTGCCCGTGCTGGATGCTGGGGAGATGGAAACAAAGCCATATGCTTGGTCCTCAAGGAGCTCATGACCTCACACTCTCATGTGCGTGCACACTCACACACACACACACACACACACACATTCAGCTCTCCCATTCCCCCGTCTTTTCTCTGCATCTGCAGGCGTTGTCAGGGTGCGAGGGTGCGCCACGCTTGGGGAGTTCAGACAAAAGAGTAACCGAAGTTCGTCCCGGCCCATGAGGCCCAAGGCAGCCGGGGGGACAGACGTGCAGCATTGAGGGGCTACGGGGGGTGGGCATGGGGCAGGAGGACTGAGCAGGGTGAAGGCCTTTCAACCAGGTGGGAGGGCATCCACAGGGCTTCCCAGAGGAGGAAACACGCTGAGTTTAGAAGACCCCAAGCAGATACTGGACGATGGCCTCTCTGTCTCCAACGGACCAGGATCTGAGTGACCCCCAACCTCTCCTGAGACTAGCTCAGGTGGGGAAGGCAGAGGAGGTGAATCTGCATTGAGCGCCTACCATGTGTCAAGAGCTTCCACATATGATCTCGGAGATCTTTAAAATTTATGGGAAATAACTCCAGCCCGATCTCCAGATCGGAAAGCTGAGGCTCAGAGAAGGGTTGCCTCATGCTGAGGGCCCCGTGACAGGCCAGTGACAGAGCTAAAGATGGAACCTAGATGCTCCTGAAGCCAAAGCCTGTCCCTTCCCTGATTTGGGATTTGATGTCCTTTCCAAATGATGAAATAGAGGCTGCGGCTGAAGAGGCCGCCGACAACTCGTGTTCGGCCTCGCCCTGAGCCGTGCGGTCCAGTGACAACCCCACAGTCCGCCCCTCCTCCTCCGCCCCCTCAGCCAGAAACACTGTAAGTGCACTAACCGTGTCCCCAGAGGCTGCAGAGGGACCACCCGTGCAGAGGAGTCAAACAGATCGGGGCCCTTCTCAGCCTCTTCACCTGGAAAATGGGGATACGCGTATGTGTACCCTGAAATGAAATCAGATTTCTGCGGAGGCCTGTGACATATGTGTGATACAGGCTGCCCAACCTGTGGGCGTCCCTGGTCCGCACTGGAAGAAGAGTTGTCTTGGGCCACCCGTTAAATACATTGCGACACGTAATCCCCAAAAAAAAATCTCATAATGTTTTAAGTAAATTTCCAGTGTTGTGTTGAGCCGCATTCATAGCCATCCAGGGCTGCATGCAGCCTGCGGGCCCGCAGGTTGGACCCCCCTGTGCCAGGTGATTGGTAAATGAGAGCACCGTCCTCCTGCCTCCACTCATAGCTGAACGGCTCGAGAAATGTCCTCCTACGATAGGGCCACACGCCCGCCCTCTCCACTCCGGAGCCAGGGCCGGGGCGAGCAGGGCCGGCAGCCCCAGCCCAGCCCGAATCCTCAGCTCCCAGCTCCTCCGCAGGCTGACCGGCCCTGTCTGATGCCACAGTCCCCAGTGGGAAGCCACTGGGCCCCAGCACGACCTCTGTGTCATTCTTCACAGAAAACATTGATGACATCACCCCTGGGTTCCACTCCCTCCTCCCCACTCCTCACTCATAAGCGATTCCTGTCCAGGGTCTGAGTTAAAATGTCAACAGCTGCAGGGACAGGAAGGAGACCCAGGAGGAGGAAAGAGAAGGAAACACCCATTCACAGGGCGTTTAGGTCCTTGCTGTTCTCCTTTAATCCTCACCACGCCTGCACCGAGTAGGGCTTGATCTGATTTCCCCAGTGGGGAAATGGACTCAGAGAGGTAAAATGAACAAGCCTGTGGTCACAAGTTTCGTGAGTCACGGGGTCAGGAGCTGGCTTCCCCCATGCAGCTGTGTGGCAAAGCAAATGACTTCCCCTCTTTGTGCCTCAGTTTTCCCATCAGAGAAAAGGAAGAATAATAGTGGTCCACGTGGCAGTGACGAATTCTAATATTATAGCTCTTAAGCATCCCCCTACATGGTAACTACAGGCACTTGTTTTATTGCGCTTGGCTGTATTGTGCTCCACAGATGTGGTTGTTTATTTGTTTGTGTGTTTACAAATTGAAAGCAAGACCCTCCAACAGCAAAAAAAGATTATGACACGCTTTATTGCGGTGTCTGGAACCAAACCCACCACGTCTCGGAGGTTTGCCTATATCCCACCCACTGCTCAGAAGTGCTTGCCGATGAAGTAAGCAGAGGGCAGGTCTGATTGGAAAGTGGGCACAGGCGCTTCTAAAAGGGATCAGGTCCACCCTTTTCTATTGCCACGACCCGCGGGCAAACGTGGTGGAAAAGCATAAACAGCAAACAAGAGAGACAGGTCTCCTCACCCCCCGGCACTGCCAATGATTCAGGGCTGCCGTTCTGAGATAATTTTATTGGGGGCATTAAACTGAGTTATGAGGTTTTTACAATCCAGCCACTTATGAGAAATCTATTAACAGTAACTGGACAGGAAGAAGGCTTCTTGCTGGAGCCCAGGACAGGCATTAATTGGGGCAATCTATAACAGAACGGGGACCCAGAAAGGTTCCACCAGACGCCTCCATTTACTCCCCGCAATTTCTGCTGAGAATCAGCAGACTCGCCAAAAAGAGAGAGATGCCCATTAATCGGCTAATGAAATATGAAAATGTTTATGGGCCATTCAATCTTCCAAATGGCACTTCTATAATCCACCTTTCAGACACAAAGTTCCACCAGCAGAATTTATTCCCCAGCTCCCCCTGTATGGCAGGCGGTGGGCTTTCGTCCCTGTTTGTGACGACTTTGTTGGCACCTGTTATCCTGCCGAGCAGGCTGGGGAACACAGGATCCTGGCCAGAAATGGAACTTGGGGACTCTCTCATTCACACCCCATCTCTCTGGAAGCTTAGAGAGGAGCGGGGACTCAACCCAAGGTCGCCAGCTTCATTGGATGCATTTTCCTCTGCTCAGAGCTGCCTCGGAGATTCGAGCATCGGAGGATACGGGCTTAGATGTTTCTGTTTGGAAGAACAGTCTGCTGCCTTCCTTGCCCAAGAGATCTCTGGACAGTGACAACAGCCGGGATCTGGAGCCTGCGAGTGCCTCAATTAAATCCCAGTTATATATAGCCAACATTTAGCAAGAATATAACAGTGCGATAGCTACCATTTGTTGGGCACTTATGTCTCAGGCAGGGCTGATTTTCAGCTTGTACTTACCGGTGTGGTTGTGCCGGTTGTTGAGACAGTGAAAAAGCTCTCTACCTGCGGTAAATAGTCTCTCTGCGCTCCCTTGCCCCAACTCCCTCAGCCCCTCGGAGCTCTCTGTGAGCTGGCAGCCACAAGGTGGCCCTGCTGTGGTCCCACTCTGTGGACAGTGCCATGCCATGCCAGCTGTTAAATGCTGTGTCATGTGGTGCCAGGCAGGTGCTAAGGGCCCTGTGTAATTTCAACTCAATTATCCCCCAGCACCCCCAGGAGGGAGGTGCTGTTATGATCCATGTATTACAGAAATGGCGGCTGAGGCCCAGAGAGGTGCAGCGGACACACAGGGAGACAATGCTGCAGCCCAGGCCAGGCTGTGACACCTCCTCCTCCCCCCGGGCTCCTCTGGGGAGGCTGGAGGGATGGAGTGAGAAGTCCAGGCTGTGGACGAGGCTGTTTCCTCCATGCAGCAAATCATCCCACTTCTCTAATCCTTAGGAGGAAACTGAAAAAAGACAATCTATAAAATCAGTAGCAAAGCCTCCTCTAATACTTCCTTTTAAATAAAGAACACTGAACTAGATAAATACGTAAATTGCTTAGCACAGTGTCTGGCACATAGTAAGCGCTCCTTCAATTTGCATTCCCTTTTCTCCTCTCCCTTCATGCCCTGTCCCGCTCCTGTGCCAAGCCCTGGGGCTGGCTCTCCAGATACCCAGATGAGTAAGATACAGCCCTGAGCTCTGGGGGCTCAGAGTCTAGGGAGACTGGGGAGTGGCTTGGAACCTTGTCAGATGTGCAAACTGAGGTCCCATTCCCAGACCTATTGAGTTGGAATCTGCATCATAACAAGATCCTCAGGTGAAGTGCGTGGACAAGAGGCTGGAGGAGCGCTGGCTACAGCCATCCAACAAGCTGAACGGGATGATGAGGCCTTGATGTGCTGCAGAGATCCTGGAGGGGACTGGGGAACGGAGCTTCAGAAAAAGTGGGAGGAAGAGGTGGCATCTGAACTGAGCCTGCGGGATGATTGGAGTTTCACTAGGCAGTGAACAGGGTGCTCACAGCAGGGACCGACTGGTGGGGAGGTGGCTCTGGACTTCTTTGTAAAGGCAGTAGGGAGCCATGGAAGAGTCACAAGTGGGATTCAGATCTGCCTCTGAGGCTGAGAGCTCCGGCCGCAGAGGGAGAGGTAGCTTACAGGGCAGGGCTGGAGCAGGCAGAGCCATGGAGGGCTGGCGGAACTCCCCAGGCCCGACAATGAGGCCCCGACAGGTGCGGCAAGGTTCCCCAGGCCTCTGTGTTTTGACACAAGAGCGGGTATGTCAAAGAGGAGACTTCATTAGGAATAGGCACCCAGTGGGACTCAAGGAGGGGAAGCCGAGAGGAGCTCCCTCCCACCCCGCACCCCATCTTCCTCCCCGCCTCTCCAGATCCACTCGGACTCAGACGAGGGTGATGGGGCCATCAAGTACACCATCTCGGGCGAGGGCGCAGGCACCATCTTCCTGATCGATGAGCTGACAGGCGACATCCACGCCATGGAGCGGCTGGACCGTGAGCAGAAAACCTTCTACACGCTCCGGGCCCAGGCTCGGGACCGCGCCACCAACCGCCTTCTGGAGCCCGAGTCGGAGTTCATCATCAAGGTGCAGGACATCAACGACAGCGAGCCCCGCTTCCTGCACGGCCCCTACATTGGCAGCGTGGCCGAGCTCTCGCCCACAGGTGGGCTGCGGGGTCCTGGGGGGATGGGCTGGGCCAGGGCGGGCCAGGGCGACGAGGAAGGGGAGCTGCTAGATTTTGAGGGCATCTGCGGCCGGTGTGACCAATACTCTGGGGCGGGAGGCAGGAGAGACAGGAAATGCTACCCCAGGGCAGAGGGAACAGGCATGAGCCCAGGTGCCCACACGAGCTCAGGCACAGTCCTAGACACAGTCACAGCTGTGCACGTGGACAGAGGCATACACGTGACCTCGGGCACATACACGGACAGAGTCCCCACAAGAACATGGGTCTACCTGTGGACACAGAGATACACTCGGACATTGTCTTACACCTACACGCAGTCACACACACAAGCCTAGCCTCACATGCCAGCTCAGCTGTCCACCCATACACAGCCCCATTCAGGCACAGCCCCGCGTGCCAGC
The DNA here is from genome assembly GCF_021234165.1 of Pteronotus mesoamericanus. NCBI lineage: Eukaryota > Metazoa > Chordata > Mammalia > Chiroptera > Mormoopidae > Pteronotus > Pteronotus mesoamericanus. The sequence goes on from NW_026555105.1 coordinate 9,677,774, forward strand.
AACATCGCACGGCCACACACACAGGCTCAGGTGCGCGCCTTGACGCAGCCCTGCACCAGAGTTCAGCTCCATCTTGGCCACAGTCCCCACGCAGGTCAGGCAAAACAAGACGCATACGCCTGCAACCAAAGACCACTAGAGTGGGACACATCCAAGACAAGGCCCAAGCCCACAACCAGACACAGCCTCATGCCCAACACAGCCACGTACAAGGCCGCCCAGGAAACAGCCCTTACTCAGACAGAGCATGTGCACAGCCACCTACACACACACACACAAGAAACAGCCACACCAAGAATCACCATCCTGGGGCCAGGCTCCACCAGAATGTGGCTGTAGGCGGGTCTGGGCACAGCCAGGCGCAGCGACACTGAGGCAGCTTCACTCATGGCCATCAGGAAGCTTCAATGCACCAGATCCAGTAACCCTGGGACAGAGGTTCAGAGAGACAGCTGAGTCCCTAGGCATAGATTCAGGTGCATGTACCCAGGCATGCTGCTAACACCCAGGGACCCTGGAGACACGTGGAAAAGGGAGCATGCACAGGGAAGGTCCTGTCTGCAAGAAGACCTCAGACATGGCCACACTCAGAAACTCACAGCGTTCGCCCAGCAGGGAACACTGAAGCCAACGGTCGGGAGAATCCGCCCTCCCCCTCCGTGGGGCCCACATCCAGCTGGCTGGCCGCCAGGCCCCACTTGGGCTGGGGCTCCTGGTAAAGCCAGGAGCTGTGTCTCCTTCCTCACCACGTTAACCTAAGCACCTATCAGCCAGGCTGGACGGGGAGCACGCCCCACTGCTATTGCACCCTAGCCGAGGGCTCAGCACCGCTTCCCTCTAGGCCCTCCAGCCTCACGGGTGTGTGCCAGATGCCAGGGTTCTCTGGGTTCTTGGGGGAAATTGCAGTCAGCCCCAGCTCCCCCAGACTGAGCTAAACTGGCAGATTGGCAGGTGATGAGCAGGCAGCCAGGAACTGAAGAGGAAGGAGTGGGCAGGAGAAAATAGTGGGCACCAAGGGAGGGTGGGAGAGCAGAGAAGTGAGGGTGTGAATGTGGGTGCCACTGGCATGCACACACACAGGTCCATGCGTATGCCTGGTGGGCACATCTGTGGCTGGTCAAATGGCACGTTAAGGCCTGTGTGCCCATGTGACATGCTATGTGTCTATTTGAGTGCATTCATTCACTTAAGAAACACGTACGCGGACGTACTATGTGCTAGGCACTGGGGACACAGCCATGAAAGGGCAGGCAAACCTCTCTGCTGTCAGCAAGTAAACAAACAGATCTTTGACCTGGAAAGGTTTCTCTGAGGAGATGGCGTTGAAGCAGAGACCTGAAGGGTGCGAAGACAAGGGCCACGGGGGAAGAGCATTCCAGGCAGAGGGAACGGTGCATGGAAAGCCCCTGACGGGAAGTGGAGGGGCAGCCAGATCTTGGAGGCATGCGGACCACAGTCAGGGCTTTGCCTTTTATGCTGGGCAAGCTGGGAACTCAATCTATGGGCTTGTCCAGAAGAGTGACATGATGCAACTTAGTTTTAACAGGATCCCCTGGCTGTTGTGTGACAATTAGGTGGTAGGCAAGGAGGGAAGGGGCGAGGGCAGAGACAGATTGCCCATTGAGGAGAATATTGCAATTACCTCGGCAGGAAATGATAGTGGTGTGGAACAAGGTGGTCCCGGTGAGGGTGCTGAAAAGAGGTCGACTCATGGACTGATTTCAAAAGTAGAGCTGAAAGCATTTGCTAATGGATTGGATGTGGGGTGTGAGAGGAAGGAAATTCAAGGATGACTACCAAGACTTTGACCCGGACCATTAAAGAGATGGGATTTCCATTTGCTGAGATGGGAGGAGCAGATTCTGGGGAGGGAGGGAAATCAGGAGCTTGGTGTCAGACATGCAAAGTTGGAAGTGCTGATTAGCCAGCCAAGTGAACATCTGGAAAAAGGTATTTCAATATGCAGGCTCAGTGGAGAAGCCTGGGCTGGAGACAGGAATTTGGAAGTTGTTAGTTTCAAAGACTGCCTGGACTTTCAGAGCCCAATGAGTACTTAGAAATCAGTTTTGCAAATGGGGGAGACTGAGGCTGAGAGGGCCGGTGATATGTCCAAGGTCACGCAGCAAGTCAGAGGTAGCTCAGGCCCCTGACTTCCCAGGCCCAGCAGCCCCTGCTCCTAGACTCAGACTCTGGCCTAAGAAGATGCGGCCCTGTCTCTCTTCACTCAAAACCAACCTGCATGTTTCCACATGGAAAAGGCCAGAGAGGAGGCTGGAGAAGGAACCGAAGGACCTGAGGGAAGCCTGGAGTCTGGGAAGGCTTAAGCAAGGGAGTGATGTGGGAAGACTTGCGTTTGAGACAGCGCCCCCTGCTGCTGTATGCAGGATGGGTGGGGATGGTCAGGGTGGGGGCTGCAGAGGGAGCCCCACATCCGTCTGCGTGGCCCGCGGCTCATGCATCATTGCTTCACTCACGCTTTGACTCTGAGAGGCGCAGGACTGATGGTAGCGTCCCCATTGGACAGATGGGGACACCGAGGCTCAGAGAGGCGAAACTGTACTTGCAGTCACATGGCAAGTCAGTGCCGGAGCAAGTCGCTGAGCGGGGCTCCCAGGCTGTTGCAGTGGCAAGGGTCCTTGTGTCACAGGTGGGGAAACTGATACCAAGAGAAGGGCAAGGACTCATTCAAGGTCACCCAGCAAGTAAGAGGCAGGGCCAGCCTCCAGCTTCACGGGCACCAGCCTGAGGAGTCTCGCCCCTGCCTCACCTCCCTCTCCGGCCTGCTCACTCTGACATTCCACTCAGGAAAAAGTCAGGCAAGCAGACTCAGCTTAGACAAGCCAGGCAACCCAGGAGAGGGAGGAGGAAGCAGAAATTAAATTAGTTTATTTCATTTGAGCAACTTTTTGAAGGGGAAGCAAAATCGACACCAGGGTGCTCACGGAGACTCCAGGCGGCTTTGAACATCAGTCACAATTACTGAGCCTCCTGATCCGGGCTGAGGGGGGCGGGGCCGACAAGCGCACCCGGTTCTGGGCAGCTTTGGAGATCAGAGGGAGCAGGGACGCAGCTTGGGACATGAAAGGCAGCAGCACTCGCAAATTAAACCACTCACGGCTTAAAAGCGAAGGGAAGTGTGCCAGGGCCTCCGGTGAGCCACACTTCCAAGGAGGGGCACCCGCTGCTGACACGTCCTGCAGCTGACGGGAGGCCTGGCTCCCCCCGTGACCTTGGCCAAGTCCCTGCCTCTCTCTGGGCCCCATGTTCCCTTCTGAGCACTGAGGGGGTTTCATTCATGCAACAGACATTTTTTGAAAAAGATTTTATTTATGTATTTTTAGAGCAAGGGGAAGGGAGGGAGAAAGAGAGGGAGAGAAACATCAAACCGGGGACCTGGCCTACAACCCAGGCATGTGCCCTGAAGGGGAATCAAACTGGTGACCTTTTGGTTTGTGGGACGATGCCCAACCCACTGAACCACACCAGTCAGGGCTTGCAACAGGTATTTATTGCATGCCTACTAGGGGCCACGCACTGTTCCACGTATTGGGGGTTATTAGGAAGCCTATGTATAGAGCAGGTTGAGAGACAGGAAAGAAATAAACAAGCCGATATATTATACACCCAGGTGTAAGTGCTGTGAAGGATGGTGAATTGGGAATTATACGGGTGGGGCAAAAGGGGGTTTACAGCTGTTTGCATGGAAAATAATACAATGATTCATAAATAATAAAACAAGAGTAAACTCTGGGTTTCACATACTCAAAGCTATAAACCCAGTTTTGCCCCATCTTATTTTGGAGGAGTGCTGTTTTTTTAAAGATTATTTATTTATTTATTTATTTATGGAGAGGGGGAAGTGAGAGAGAAAGGGGAAGAGAGGGAGAGAAACAGCGATCCGCTGCCTCTCCTTCCTCTCATACACGCCCCAACCATTTGTGCTCCAACCAGGGACTGAACCCCTAACCTAGTCATGTGCCCTGATCAGGAATTGAACTGAGCCGCACTGGTCAGGGCAGGGAAGGTCTTTCTTTTCATACGGTGACATTTGAACAAAGATCTGAAGGAACCAAGGGAGTGAGCCAAGGAGCTATGTGACACAGTGGTTTTCATACTTTATTGTGCATCCCCATACCTGCAGGGCTTGTTAAAACACAGACGGCTGCCTCCTCCCCTCCCCACCGCCCACCAGGGTTTCTGATTCAGTGGGTCTAGGCTGGGTCTAGGCTACTAGAAATGTTTGCATTTTTAACAAGTTCCAAGGTGATGCTGATGCCACTGGTCTAGGGACCACACTTGGAGAACCACTATGCTGGAGGAATATGTTCCAGGCAGAGGGAACAGCAAGTGCAAAGGTCCTGAGGCACAATGTGTTTGTCATGTTTGAGGACTAGCAAGAAGGTCAGTGTGGGTGAAGAGAGGAGTGAAGGGGAGAGTGTCCAATGAGATCGGAGGAGGTACCAGAGGCAAGATCACTTAGGACTTCGTAGTAGAGAAGGGACATGATCCAACTTATATTTTTAAAGGATGACTGTTGGCCCCCATGTTGAAAATAGACTGTAGGGGGCAAGGCTGGAAGCAGGAAGATGAGGGAGAGGGCAATTTCAGCCATGTGGACAAGAGGTGACGGGGACTTGGACCAATGTAGGTGGTAAGAAGAGATGGGATCGAGCTGTATGTTGAAGGTAGAGCCTACAGGGCTTGCGAGGGATTGAATGCGGGGCATAAGAGATGAAATGAGGACGATGCTGAAGTTTTTGGCCTGAGCAACTGGGTGGCTGCAGCTGCTTTGCTGAGATTGAGAATGCTCCAGGAAGAGCAAGTTTGCCACGCAGAATTAAGGATCCATTATGAGACAGACTGAGAATGAGATGTCTACTAGAAATCCAGGTGGAGTTGTCACGGGGGCAGTTGGATCTCTGAGTCTGATGGTCAGGCGCGAGATCGGGCTAGAAATACAATTTTGGAAGCCATCCACTCTCGGAGGAATTTTAAGGCTTGGGGCTGGATGAAATCAACAAGGGAGTATGTTGTGTTAGAGAAGAGTTGGACTAGATAACCCCTTGATGTAGGGGAGCCAGACCTCTTCCCTGGGGTGTTAGTATCCGCCCAGGGTACAGCAAGAGGACCTCACAGGGCTCCTGTGTGCAGCTCAACTCTACCTATTCATTAATGCCAGTTATGTATAAGACAATATACTTGGCACTGTTGAGGATACAGAAATGAGAAGTTCAATCCAACACACATCTCTTAGCCACTACTTTATTCTGAGCACTGCAAGGGATATAAGGATAAGTAATTGAATTAAATCCATGAATGTTTATTAGCACCCATTATATACAAGGCCTCCCGTGTACTTGGCCCTGTAGGGGTTGCAAAGATGAGTCACCCAACTTAGCAAACATTTATTAGCACCTACTTTATCTATAGCCCCAAGGGTGTAAAAAGTAAGCAGTTGCTTTCACTTCAATAAACAGATCCATACCTACCGTGTGGGGATGCAAAGATTAGCAAGATTCGACTCCTGACCTCCACGTGGTGGCAGATCAGTTTTATTTCTGGTGTCAACTCTAATTGGTAGTGATTTTAGGGCTGTCTTAAGGAGTCTGAGGTTTCATTCAGGCTCAACGGAAAAGAAAACCATAATTGATTAGTGATGTCTGCTTGAGCAAAGGCAGGAGAATGTGGTAGCTTATATGCCATAGGATGGGCATTGCTGGACTGTGGAATTGTGTCTCAACAGACTGGAAATGGGCAGAGGCTCTGCCAAAGCCACTTTCCCATGTATTCCAATCCCTCTGTTAGCAGTATCTTTAATAGATGGAGAAAGACTGTTTTATAGTAGAGTTTGCATTGGGATATTCACTAAATAATAGTTACCAGCCAACACTGCTTTCATGGAGATATTTCCCTTTATTATCATGATCCTGGAGAATAAGCAGGGCAGATATTACTGTTCTCATTTTGCTGAGGAGGAAATAAATTCAGAGAGGGAGAGAGAGAAAGTGATTTGCCTGAGGTTCCGGAGTAAGATAGAGCCAGAATCAGACCCAGATCCCAAGCTACTTGTCTCAGAACTCTTGGAGAATAGTCACAACCATTCTTTTAGCTGGTGCAAGACCCTACAGCTTGCAAAGCACTTTCATATCCCTCATTGCATTCCATCGTCCCAGGAAATCTCTTGGATTAAATGTTGACACCCCCATTTTACAGCTGAGGAAACTGAGGTTCTGGAGGGGAAGAGAAATGCAATTGGGAGAGCATGCTATCTGATTGCTAAATCCAGTGCTGGGCTGGCAGGGGCAGAGGGGAAGGGAGGAAGGCAGGAGGCAGTGCGTCCCCAAGGGTCCCATTTGGGTAGGGCAGCAGCAGGCCGGGAGCCTCTGATTGTCCCACCTGCAGCCAGAGAGAGTGTAGCTCAGCAGCCCTCAGGCCCAAGCCAGGAATCAATCGCTGGCCTCTGCAGAGACAACTTCTAAAGATGTTTTTAATTAAAGTCCAGGAAGATCTATATGTGCAATATCTCCTTGCCTAGCAACGGCACTGGCTCTCGCCACCCTGGGTGGGGATGGGGGGACGGGACAGGAGATTTCTGGTGGGAAGAGGTAGCAGAGAGGAGCAGAGGCTCTGGCCCCCAGGAGCACCCCACAGCCCAGGTGCTCTGAACAGGAAGGAATGTACCTGTGTCTTTCTTTGTCTTTTTCATCAACAAATCACTCAACTCACATGAGCACACTCTCTGTGCCAGGCCCTGTGCCCACTGTGGCAGGGGGTACAAAGGTGACAAAGCCGCCATCCTGCTTTCAAGGGTCTAGCACATAGAGGGTGCTCTGTAGATGCTGGGTGATGGAATGGAACTGAATTATAAGCAAAAAAATTTTGCTTTCTGCAACTGGCGGAGGGACACTCTTGCAGACGCTTAAAATGCTGCTGGCCCAAACAAACTAGGTGACCTGACAACTTACCAGAGCACCCTGTTTAAATGTGGGGAGAATGGGAGGGCATATGGGACTCCATTTCGCGTGGCAGGGGGACGGGTTGGATCCACCCACACACTCAACAGCTGCCTGCGCGCCTGAGTCCTTGGCTGGGTCCATGAGCGGAGGAAGAGTGAGGGGACGGTGTCCCGGAGTCCCTGAGACTTTGGGGAGGTGTTTGTGGCGTAGCGGGGCCCTGAGCCCGCCAAGCCCAAATCGCCTTCCTCCTCCTTGTCCCCCACCCCCGCTCTCTCCCGCCCTCTTGCGTTTTAGGTGTGTCCATCTGTCTCCGTTTCTGTATAACTTTACTTTCCAGCTTCAATTCTGTATTTCTCCCTCCCTGGGTCACATTGTCTCTGTCCCACTTCTTTTCTGTCTCCATGTGTCCCTGCCTCTCCCACCCGTATGTCTCTGTCTCTGTCCTCATTTCTCCCTGTGTGTCTGCATATCTCTGTCTCCCCACTGTCTCTCTGCCCACCTCTGTCGATCTCTGTCCCTCTGTCCTTTGTCTCTCTGTCTCTGACCCACTTCCTTGCCCCTTCTTTCCGTGCCACCTTCGTCACTCGGCGCTGGGACTGCCTCCTCCCCCCATCCTGCGACCTGCCCCTCCCATGCAGCCACTTGCCTGCACCTCCGGGGCATCATCCATCTACATTAGGCTGCCCTGGCCGGGCTGCGGAAGTGGGGTGGAGGCCAGCCCAGCAAGCGCATTATAAGTGATGATCAAAGAGGGAGTTGGTGGGGGCCGTGAGGGGGGAGTTGGAGAAGGGACTTGTTTCCTGTGTAATCTGAGCATTCCCAGGGACTCGACAAGTGGTTTTTAATTTTTAATAGAAAGCATTCCGAGCAGCTCTGGCAACAGCAGGGGGTGGGACTCATTTTTTATAAATGTTTGAGAAGCTAAATGTGAGCTGAGGGTTTCCCAGGCCCAGCAGGGCAGCGCAGGGAGGGAGGGAAGAGGCAGGATAATCATAATTACAAACATCTTCATAATAATGACACTTGGTCACCTCGGTTGAGGACTCTGTTCTTTTCCGAAGTGTTTCATCTCTTTCATCTCATTAAGGCGCCTCCCTCACCCAATGAGGCAGGGAAGATAAAGCTTTATCTCCATTTCACAGGAGGGGAACTGAGGCCCAGTCAGGTCAGTTTCCCCATAACCAAGGGCAGGGCTGGAATGAGAATTCCTGTCTTCAATCCCTGAGTGCCACTCCCCGTGGCACCACCCCCTCCCTGAGCCAAGTGGGGCTTCTCCTGGGGGCCCTGGAGCCCAAATGTGGGCATCAGTTGGACCCCACATAGAGCAAGGGACAAGGGACAAGAAAGGAAAGAATTCTGGTCTGGGAGCCAAAATGTGGGTTCCAATTCTGGCTCCATGATGAGCCATGTCCGAACCACCCAGTAAACCAGAGACAAGGGGTGGGCAAGGCCCCTCCCTTGAGATACTGTTGCCCAAGGATCTCCTATTAATGGCCCAGGACATGGGCCCAGAGATCTTCTGACCATACAGAGAGGAGAAAGGAATAACGCTGGTGCAGTGCCAACTACATGTCTGGCTTCTTAAATCCATCATCTCTAATCCGCTAGCATCTCTGAGAAGCAGAATGGGCCCCTCCATATTTCAGACAAGGAAATAGGTCAAACGGGAGGAAAGACTTGACCAAGGTACAGAGAGAAGTGGTGGGATTTGAACCCAGGGCTTTCTGATGCCAAAGCCCACATAATGTCCATAGAGGTGTGAAGGGCATCTCCTCTCAGGATGTCCAACTTCTCCTGCATCACCCTTGCTGCTTCCTTCCGGTGTCATTCTCAGCACAGGTACAGTGAGTCCTGGTGGGTGACACGCTGGCTACACAGACCTTGGTTTGAATCTTTTCCTGTCATGTATTAATGATGTAGCTTTGGGAAAGTCATTCGACCGCTCTGTGGCTCAGTCCTCACCAGTTCAATCAGATGCTGTGTCTAGGGCATCAGTTCTTAGCCTGGGATGCATGTTAGAATCACTGCAGGAGCTTTTAAAAATACCCTTGCTTGTGCTCTACCCCAAGAGAGTCCTATTGAATTGGTCGGGGATGGGGCTCAGCATCAGTTTTATTTTATAGCTCCTCAGAGATTCTAATGTGCAGCCAGGCTGAGAACCACTGGTTTCTGTGCTCTCCCAGGACCAGCCTTTCCATATCTAACATCCCACATGGAGCCCTGGGCTCTGAGATCCTATTTGTCCAAGAATCATTTGGGCAAGCCTTCCTATGCCAGCCTGGACTTTGGCTCCTAACCTCAGGTAGCAGAAGGGCTGGCTTGCAGCACCATGGACAGTGAACAGCTTGTCCCAGCTCTGGAAGTCTGGGCTTGAACAAGTTGTTGGGGAGGGAGAATGCTCAGTACAACTCCTTGCCATTCCCCTCCTCTTCCCTCCCTCTCCTTTCTCTGAATCTTCCCTCTCTGGCTTTCAGTCTACTTTTACTCCTACTCGTATTGACCCATCTTATCCATGTGGGTTTTGACGTCAGGTCCACCTGGGTTTGAATCTTACCCTTCCCATTTCCTTGCCAGGAGAATTTAGCCAAGCTCTGTCCTTGGTTCTGAACGTAAAAATCCACCCCCCAACCCCCACCCCTCACAACAGTCCCAAGAGTTCGGTATACTAGCGCCCTCATTGTGCAAAGGAGGAAATTAAGGCACAAAGTGTTTCATTACTTTGCTCATGCTCCTCATATGTAAAGTGGAACTCTTAATAGAGCTGACTTCAAGGCTTTATTATATAAATTCCATAAGAAACTATACATAAAGGGCTTATCAATATCCAACACAAGTCATCATTGAATAAACACAATCTATCATTACCATGGAACAATGATATACAATGATATACAATGATAAGTTTCATTATTACTTATCATTAATCCACAGTTCCACTCTTCACTATACATAGCAGTTTCCTCATCTGTAAAATGGGAATAATTCTACTGGAATTATCTCGTATCAGCTCACAAGAGCCAGCATTGATTTTCAGGAGCCTTGTGAGCCTCTTGATACCACATTGGTAGCTTGAAATTGGCCATGGTAGGAGTATTTACACCGCGGAATTCAGCAAACACTACAAAGCCGGGCATTCCTCCCTGCTGCTCCAGCCCCTGGAGCTGATGGCTAAACATGTACCAGCACACCACAGCGTCACATCGCAGGGATGGCACGAGGACTGAAGGAGGGAATGGACGTGACAGCACATTGTAAAGCGCAAACTGCTGAACCTAGGAGGGGTGACCTCAAGGGGATCCCCCAGCAACCTCAAGCTTGGCCCCATTCTGTCTGTCCATTCTGGGGCGTTGCTGACTTGTGAAGAAGGCGGAAGGGGTGTGGGTCCTGGGGAACCAGTTGTGAATCACTGACCCTTCACCATCCCCACGTGTTGGCATTAACTGTAATGGCTGCAATAAAGAATCCCAGATTGGGGAAATGACTCCATCATCCCCGAGAGAGTCCCTGGGATACAGTGCGGGGCGGGGAGGGAGAGAGAGGAAGGTCAGCCATATCCCTGTGGCATCACTCAGTCCAGTATTGTGTCTTGCTCAGAGGGTGGAGGGAAACCCACAGAGCGGGGGTGAGAGGGAGATCCTCTCTCACAACAGTTACAACAGCCACTGTTTATGGAGCACCCACCATGAGCCTGATGCTTTATGTATCTTTCTTCTTCCAAATCAGTATGTCTGTGAGAGAGGCATGATTGTGCCATTGTATACTGGCAGGCAGCACCTCCAGATTTTGACAGCAACCTGCATTTATTGAGTCTTTAGCAAGGGTTAGACACTGTCCTCGGAGCTGAAAATGGAAATCTATTTGAATTCTCAAGCCCATACTACCAAGAGTTTGGTAGTACTATCACCCTAATTTCACAAATGAGAAAATTGAGGGACAAGGGGGTTTGTGCTATACCCAAGGTCAAACTGGAAAGAAGTGGCAAAGTCATACTGATTGTGATTCAGTACATCCCCAGAGTCACCGCACCTATACTGACTCTGGCACCCAGAAGGACTTTGGCCTCAGAGAGTCCTGAGTTCAAATCCCACCACTTCCTCAGTCTGTGCCCGCAGTCAAGCCATTTCTACTCTTTTACCTGTTTCCTCACCTGTAATTAGAAGGGGCCCATTCTGCCTCTCAGGGATGCTATGAGGATTAGAGATGATGAATTTAAGTGCCTGATGAAGCCAGGCATGTAAAGGACATTCAATAGTTCATTCCTTTCTCCTCTCTCTGTATAATGGGGTGGAGGCACCTGGGATCACTCCCTTGGCCCTGAACAGGAGACCCTGGGCACCAAGCATCAGGAGGGAGGTGGCTTACCCAAACCCTTCCCCAGCTTCTCCTGGAAACTCTGGTTGACATGGAGCTGGAGCCACCAAAGAGAAAGGCGCATTGCAGGGCAGGTTTAGGAGGCTCGTGATGGGAGGGAGGACACCAGAGGGAAATGAGAAATGCAAAAGAGTGAAAAATAAATACATGTGTCTGTCTGGAATGATCGAGGGCCCCAGGCTGGAGGCGGGAGAGGCGGGCGGCAGGCCGGCTTAGCAGAATTGCTGCAGTAGCATTTCCAAAGCCTCACTCATTAGCCAGGCAGTGAGCTGGTCTTCCCTCCCCGCATGCTGCCCTGCTGCCCTGGAGAGCCTGACCCAGGCCCAAGAGGGCGCTACTCAGAACCTCAGCACGCCTGGGCCCGCCCTCTCACCAGCAGGGCACTCAGAAGAGAGCGCCTCCTCGAAGTGAGGTCTGAGTCTTATCCCCTTAGGTCATATCCTGAGCCGCTGGGCTCCCTGTTGGGTCTTTCACCTGGCCCCCTTCTTTCTGAAAAGGTTCAGATAGACCACCTGGCTTTCCTGCCTGCCCCCACCCCCTCTGCCCCATTCAACCCCTCCCCCACCCCGACGCTCACCCCCATCCTGTCCAGCCTCACGTCCCAAGCTCTGCTTTTGTCAAATTGAACATGATGTCAAATTAGAGCCATCTCTGGGACAGGCCGAGAGAAGCTCCCAGTTTAATGAGGCAGCGTCGAAAATCAATAACTTAATTGCCGCTCTTTGATGGACTTTTATCCAATTTATACTCTCCCCAGCAGCCTGCGTGCAGAGCATGAGGAGAAGCTGTGTGTCTGTGGGGCAGGGACCATCTGGGCCGGGGGTGGGGAGGGGCGAGGAGGGCACCAGGGCCCACAGCCAGCTACTTCCCAAAGCGGGAGCTGGGCACCGCCATCTCCCTTCCCCGGGAGCAGGGACACTGGCCCCTGAGCCCCAGTGAACTTGGTTATGCTTCGGGCTGCCCCCTCAGCCCCCACTGCCCCGTCCCAGGGCAGGATGGGGGTGGTGAGAGTTGCGCAGAGGAAGGAGGCAGAATTCCCCTGAGAATTCCAGAGGGGCTGGGGTGGGTAGGAAGGCTCCTGCTTTGGGACTCGGGTGCCTGGTCTCCAGTCCTGGCTCTAACGCTGGCTGTCCCGACCGTAAGTGGCCACGGGCACCGCCCGCCGAGAGGCTGCTCTAAGCCCGCTCTGCCCTGGGAGTCCAGAGGGCATCCCTCAGGAACGCAGGACTAGGATGTTCCGCATTTTGGCGAAGAGGAAACTGAGGTCCAGAGAAGCTGCTCTCCATGGCTGCGCCCTACAGCTGGGTGGCTTGGGAGGGAGGGGGGGCTTGGTTCCAGACCTGATTTCAGGATCGTTCTTGCGCCAGGCTCTAGGAAGGCCCCTGGTCAGGAAGCAGGTTGGGTGGGACTCGTTAGGGGATGGGGACTGTGAAAAGATTGGCTTCGATGGCCTCCAGCCTGGGGCTCCTCTCCCAGTTTCCTCAGGGGTAGGGAGAGGTGGGGAGGACGAGCTTGGCGGCCCCAGGTGACCCCTGTGTTGCTTGGTCCCCCGGGCCCAGGCACATCGGTGATGCAGGTGATGGCCTCGGATGCGGATGACCCGACCTATGGCAGCAGCGCTCGACTGGTTTACAGCGTGCTGGATGGAGAGAACCACTTCACGGTGGACCCCAAGACCGGTGAGGGGCGGGGCCGGCCACGAGGGGAGGGGGGCGCGGGGGCGGGGCTGTGGGCGGGGCCTGGGCGAAATCAGGGGCGTGGAATGAGGGGCAGGGTCGGAGGGGGTGGGCTGTGGACCGAGGACAGCAGCCACATGTCTGCGGTCAGCCTTCCAACCACGTGGCGCTGAGGGTAGGACAGAGCACAGGGAAGCATTTTGACGCTCCAGGAGACAGACCCAAAGGTCGAGCCAGGCAGGAAGAGGGGAGGACTGAGACAGAGAAAACAACGCGGTGGCGGCCCCCGCAAGACTGGCAGAAAGACAAAGGCAGGAGGCGGCCACTAAGGGCGCCCCGAAAGGACTTGGGAGGCCCTCTCCTTGGACCTAAACGGAGGCAGGCGGGCCATCAGTGCACTTTGGGGGAGGCCGGCTAGTGAAGGGCACCTTTTCAGCAGTCGTGAGAGCTCCGTTCAAATTCCAACGGGAAGACGGAAACACAGACTGTTAAGGAAGAAAGTTCTTGGCTTATTTGCCCTCCCCCAACGCCACCAAACGACGCTGCAGCGCCCCCACCCACGGGGCCCCACTTCGCTCCGAGGTTAGAACCTGGGTAGTCTCGGAGGGGCCTTGCCAGAGTGGCAGAGGGGACAGAAGGAGGAGACTGAGGCTCAGAGAAGTGAAGTGGCCGGCTGGAGGTCGCACGGCTGCAAGGGGCTGCCGCTGGCAGGGTTGGTGCTCTCGTGGTCCCCGGGAGAGGAAGGGACAAGTGCTCTAATGGGGCTCACAGTCGGGTGCGGGGAGGGGGTCAGGCATGTGCACGGGCAATTAAGATTTAAGATGCACGGTTTTCGGCGGTAGCAGTGTCTCCAAAGGATAAGAAGGACTTGGCCAGACAGAGATTCAGAGAAGGGCATTCCAGGCGGAGGGCGTGGTGCAGGCAACCTTGGAGGCCGAGAACGTCCGGAGGCCTGAGGGGAATTGTAAGCAACTCGGGACTGGGGAAGCGGGCGCGTTGAGAAGCGATGCGGAGCGGCTGGCAAGGGCCTGCTTTGCCCAGGGGAAGGGAGGGCCAAGAGCGTGGATTTTATTCTCGGGGTAATGGGGCAGCGAGGGGTATTTGATGGAGCTGCGTTCTGGGTTTTTGTCTGTGTGTTTGTTTTGTTTTGTTTTGTTTGGAGAGGGGTTCAGGAGTCCAATCTATTAGCACAGTTATAATTATATTTTCTTACATAGATTATTATTTTTTTCTCCTTGCAAAACTAATACATTTTAGAGAACATTCAAACATGAAACAAGTGTTCAAAGGAGAAAGAAAGGAAATGCTTCCTACCTCCACCCCCAGTAATTGCAACTCCAAAGATAGCCACTCCTAAATATATATATATATATATATCCTAAAAGATCGTGGACTCACTCATTTGAAAACTAAGTTATTTTGTAAATAGAAAATATATTTCAAGGTTCAAAATTCAAGAAGTCCAAACAGGCGTTTAGTGGAAATTCTTTACCCCTTCCAGTCACCCAGTCACCCAGTCTGTGTCTCCAAGGCAACCAATGTAATTTTCTTGTGTATCTTTCCAGAGCTATTCTATGCATGTACAAGAAAAGAAGTATATGGATTTGTTTTATTTTTTTTATACAAATGGTAGCTATAACACACCATACACACTGCTTGCCTTTTTTGCTTACCAATACATCTTGAAGATTATTTCATGTCAGTACATACAGAGCTTTCTCATTCTTTTATTCAACAGCTGTGGTGGATACACAAAAATTTGTTTCACCAGTCCCCTGTTGATGGACACTTATGCTCTTTCCAATCTTTTGCTACAACGAACAATGCTACAGTGAATAACCTCGTACATACATCACTCGGTGTGTATGTGGGAGTAGATCTGCAGGATAATTTTCAGGAAGTGGAAAGGCTGGATCAAAGGGCACACACATTTACTTGGGATCTAGATAGATAATGCCAGCGTGTACCAGCTTGCACTCCTGAGAGCCACGTACGAGGGCGCTGGGTGCCCCTCCTCCTCGCCAGCACATTGGGTTCATTGATGACTTTGAAGCAGGGAAGTGACATGCTCAGGTTTTCATTTTAACAAGATCCCTCAGGCGGCTGCTGTATAGCATGGCTCAGAGGCAGGGGTTGCATTCCAGGAGACCCGGACATCCGGGGTGCCCAGCAGAGAGCCCTGAAAACAAAACAAAAAAAAAAAAAAAAAAAAAAAAAAAAAAAAAAAAAAGCGCCCACAACAACAAAAAAAAAAAAAAAAAAAAAAAAAAAAAAAAAACAAAAAAAAAAAAAAAAAAAAAAAAAAAAAAAAAAAAATAAAAAAAAAAAAAAAAAAAAAAAAAAAAAGAAAAAAAAAAAAAAAAAAAAAGAGAAAAAAAAAACAAAAAACCTGAGGACAGGCCTTTCTGGGGAGCAGACCTTGGGGCACGGACCTACAGGAAGTGAGGGTGGAAGCCCGTCTGTATCTAGGAGAGAGCTTTTAGGCCAAGGAAACTGTAGTGTGTGAAGTGTTCAGTGCAATTCTTGGTACCTAAATGGAAACCAAAGGCATGAAGAAGACGATAATGATGATGCAGCCTGAGGAAGTGGGGCCCTTAGAGTTGATCAGCTTCCAGTGGGGAGGAAAGGAGAAGACAAAACATAGAAATAAGGGAAGGCCCAGGACCGAGTCCGGGATGTGGCAGGGGTGGGCAGATAAGGAATCAGCCTCCGAGAGAGTGAGAAAGACAACCTGGTTCCAAGGACGCGCACCCCCCACTGCAGAGGGTCTAGGGGAAGGGCGCAAGGGGGGAGCCGGGGAGCCAAGGAGCCAGAAAGGGCAGAAAGAGTTAGTTCCCAAGAAGCCAGAGAGGGCACCAGGCAAGGCAGGCAAAGGTGGCAATGGGGTCCCTCGGCTTTCTTAGCCTGAAGGGGTCTTTGCTGACATTTCCTAGGAAGGACCACATCTTTCCTCCGCTTGCCTTCAGCACCCCTGCAGGAGCCACCCGGTGCGTTTCCCAGCCCCAGCTCTCTTTCCCCAGCCAGGAATATTCCGTTGATGTGGGGCTATATTTAGCAGCTACTGCGAGGTACAGCCTGTTCTCGCTGTGCAGATAGCAGGGAGCGGAGCCCGGCCAGGGCCTGAGAGGAAGGTGTGAAGGACAGGAAGGGGTGGGCTGCCACGAGGCCCAGTGCCAGAGGAGGAATTAATGTGTGTATTTTAAAGGCCAGGCCTGCCAGCAAGCCCCCCACAGGGGCGACAGGGATGGCATTTGCGGGCTAATGAGGCCTCACTTGGGCTCCAGGGCCCCTTCTGCAGCATTTGGAGGGGACAGCAGAGGTGATGAGGACAAGAGGTGGAACTGGGGGTGATGTGTGAGGAGAAGGCCGCAGGGGGCCGCCAAGGCCAGGTTCTGATTACCAGCCCCACCCACTGCCACCCCAGCAAGAATAGAAAGACTTGCGCAGAGACTTCAAGGTATCCACTGAAAATTCTCACCTGGGCCAGAGATGTCCATTTTCCTGGGAGAGAATGAAACTAACCTTTGCTGAGCATCAAAGGAGCTGTGGCAGAAAGTCAGGCAGTCGAAAGTGTTTATTGAATACCAACTAGGTGCCAGACCCTATAGATAAGATGATGAACAAGACCAACATGGATCTCTGCCCTCATGGAACTTACTGATGGGACATCCAACCCAAGACTTGAGGGGGGATCAGCGAACCATCTCTAAAATGTGAGACCTGCGGCCAAAAGCTTTATCTCATTTCATCTTCCCAACAGCCCAATCAACTGGGTATCCCCATTTTACAGAATAGGAAAATGAGGCTCAAAGAGACTCAAGAACTTGCCCCAAGGTCAGACAGCATGCAAACGATAGAAAGAAGTCTTGAACTCTATCTGTCTGACTCCAAAGTCCTTCCTTTTTGCACTGCCTGAGATTTGATTCTGTAGCCCCTTCACATAGTAGGCCCTCTTTAAGGGATTAACAAATGAATAAATGAATTTGCAGAGCCAGAAGCTTTCAAGAACAACTTCATGGGCTGATTTGGGAATTTTACCCCAGCCCCTCAGAAGGGCACCAGCCTCCAGGACGCTTCTCCCAGCACCAGGAGGCAGAGTGGGGAGTAGATGGAAAAATATGTTGTCAACATCCCCCTGCCCCATCCCTAAACTGGCCTCAAAGTAAAGTGACTTTGCCATTCCTCCCACCCCTTAAATCCGGGCCGGCCTTGTGGCCGCTTTGGCCAATAGAATGTAGCAGAAGTGATGTTCTGTAAATTTCCAGATTAGGCCTTAAGAGACCTTGAAGCTTTCACGTTCTCAGCTGGAACATGAAAGGAGCATCCTTTCTCATGGTCCTGAGACTGCCATATAAGGAAGCCAGCTCAGCCTGCTGGGGGATGAGCGAAGGCCTAGCGACAGCCAGGGTCAACTGCCAGCCATGCGCATTAGGCCATCGCGGGCCCTCCAGCCGGCTGACCCCTGCTAAATGCAGCTGCATGAGTGTGCCCCAGAGGGGAACGGGCCCGGGAACTCAGTTTCTCTGACAGATATCTACTGCTACACAACAAACCCAAAACGTGGTGGCTTAACACAGCAATAATTTCTTATTTGTCATAATTCTATGGGTTTGCTGGGGTCAGCACATGGTGACAGTCAGCTGGCAAGTCAGCTAGGACAGCTGGCATGGCTGGCCCTCTCCCTCCATAGCCTCTCATTCTGGGCTTCTTCACAGCATGATGGTCTCAGGGTTCCAAGAGGACAGGTCCCCAGCACACAAGGGCTTGGCAACCTCGCTTTTTTTTAATCGCTCTTGCTGATGTCCCATTGGCCAAAGCAAGTAGCATGGCCCAGGCTAGAGTCAGTGTGGGAGGAGATGACCCATGGCATGGATTCCGGGGGATGTGGTTCATTGGGAGCTGTTACCATAGCAACCTAACCCAAGTGTAACCCTGAGGCAGGGCCCAGATGCGACATGGCCTCCGGGTACCCACCCCACAGCCACCCAGAGAGGGCACCTGATCATGCACTCTAGGCTTCATCTCCAGTTGCTAAATGAGGAGAGTTCAGTGTCCCCAGTTCCTCTGGAGCTGGAAATGGCAGGGCCAGCAAGGAGGTCAGGCTCTTGAACATGGCTCCTCACCACAGGCGTGGACCTCAGCCAGACCCCTGCTCCAAGCCCCACTCAGGGCTGGGGCTGCTGAGCTTTCCATAAACAAGCTCATAGAGGCACAGTGGCCCCAAATCCCACCGTCAACTCCTCCACATCCCGTGAGGCCCCAGATTTAAAGTGACAAGCACAAAGCTTAGCCCTCAGGAAGTGCTCCGCCGGTCAGCTCCCCCACATCTTTCTGCCTGGTTCACTCAGGCCCCGCCCCCCGCTCCCACCCTCGCCTCCATCCCTCCGGCCTGGTGGCCACTCTGCTGTCAGTCTGTCCATCTGCCCTCTCCTTTCCTCCCTGCCCCCACCTTTGTTCACCCTTCCATCCCTCTGCCTCTCTGTTGTCTGTGAGAACATTTATTTCACTGTTTGTCTCTCTCCAGGTCTCTGTCTGTCTGTTGCTCTGTCTCTCTTCCTGTCTCCTCTGTGTGTAGATTTCTCTCTGGCTTTACCACTCTCCTCATCCCTTCTCTCTTCTTCTGTCTCTCCAGGTCTCCCTCCCTCTGTGTCTCTCACCTCCCCTTCCTCTACCTCTGTCTCCACATGCACATCTCTCTCCTCTTGTCTCTTTCCCGCCTCTCACTAGGTTTCTGTCTGTCTCTTTCCCCAGTTTCCCTTTCCTTCTCTCTCTCTCTCTTCTTCTCTGTCACCTTCATCCTTTATCTTCTCCTACTTTGTCCCTTCTGCTCTTTCCCTCCTTCCACACCCCTCGCCCTGAGGCAGAGGACCCAACATGCCCACTTCCCAGAACATCCCCGCTGTCCGAGGCTGCAACAGCTAAGAGGCCAGCTGCAAACACTCAGCAGCTAGCAGACCCTGGGCCCTGCCCCATCCCCAGAAGGGTGCCCCTCACAATCACAGTGTCGAGGGGCAGGATGTGGGGGGTATGTCAAGAAGGACCTGCTGCACGATTGGAAAGATGGTTTGCCTGACTAGGACTGCGAAGAGCAAGAAGAATATTCCGGGGGCTGAGACAGGACCACATAAATGGCACCCCTCTGTCAGAGGCCCCGGCTCTGCCCTCGGACCAGGTGGTGGGCGAGGCAGGGGACACAAGCAGGCCAGGTAGGGACCCTCCTGGAGCCCTTACACCCAGCAGCGCAGCGCAACTCTGCCCCAGAGTGTCTGCTTGGTTCCTGGCTCTGCCCTTTATGCGCGTGAGACCTCGGGCAAGTACTTAACCTCTCTGTGCCTCCGCGTCCCCATCTGTGAAGTGGGGATAATCACAGAACTTTCCTCGTGGGGTGGTAAGAGGATTAAATGAGACAGCTCACTTAGGCACCCCGCCGAGCGCCAGGTGCAGAGTACGGGCACATCAGGGTTGGTGACCGGCGCTGTCACACGTAGTCCTCATGAGGTGAAACTCCGCCCTGGTGACTCTCAACCAATTTTGCTCTCAGGCCATTTGACAATGTCTGAGGACATTTTTGGAACAGGGGTTGGTGGGCGGGCGCTGCTGCTGGAGTTTAGCAGGTGGAATTATCCTGCCGCAGTGTCCAGTGTGCTGATGAGGTTGTGAAACCCTGCTCCTTGGGGAAGTATAGTGGTTGTCCCATTTTACAGGTGAGAAAACTGAGTTTCAGAGAGGTGAAGGGATATACTCAAGTCACACGACCCCCAAATGGTGACCTGGGATTGATTCCCAAGCCCATCTGCTGCCAAGACTCCCCTCTCCTTGTGGAGACCTGTTCTGGCAGAAGCGGGGTCTGCAGGGGACCTACTGAGAAACCCTGAAGGCCACTGATGGAGGGTCTGTGTGACTCTTGTTAGGGAAAAGTACACACGCCATTTCTCCATGTGGTCCCACAAAAGCATGGCCACCCCCTTGGTGCCCCTGGCTCCCCAACTATACGCGCGCGCGCGCACACACACACACACACACACACTGCAGCCTCTTCTCCCATTCCATGGCCTTTATTGGAGTCTGGAGGCTGCTTGAGGACATCAGGACTCAGAGATTGGGTTTTATGGGGCGCATCAAGGGGCTGCTGGTGCATGACTCCACCTGGTGCTCAGGCCCTGGGTACCACCTGTCACCACCTGGTGCTCGGCAGGTTGGAGTGAGTCATGGGGGGAGGCTCTGAATGCCTCATCAACTCCCCGCTCCGCCTTCGTCTCCCCCTGGCAGAGAGACAAGAAACGCAGCCTTCCCCTCAGCAGAATTCATCTTGCAGTCACCCCATTCCTGTGGCCCGTCCACCCCCGCATCCATTAACAGCTTGAAGGATTGTCTGTTCAGCCATTAGCTGGTGCCTGGACAGAGAATCTGGCCAGGCTGGGGGCCAGGGGCCGGGACTCTGCGGGCCAGGGGATGATGTAATCGTGGAGGGGGGTGTGTGTGAGAATGAGCATGTTAGTGTGCCTGAGTGCACGTAAATACATGTGTGTGCTTATGTATGCAGCACGTAAGTGTATGAGACTTACCTAGTGTGTGTACAAGTGAGCGTGAGTCCATAGCGAGTGTCCCTGAGTGTGGGGGTGATTCCCACACCTTGTTAAACACTCACCAAGTGGCTGCTCCGTGCCAGGCTCAGGGCCGAGTGCCACTGACAGGGGCGATCGGACAGATACGGGCCAGGCTCCCTCAGGGAACATCAGGGCTCGCCCTCACCTGGGGAAACTGAGGCCTCAAAAGTGGGACAGGTTGCCCAGGGGCAGGTTCTAGTCCCTACCTTCTTTTTAGTAAACCAAAGAGTCCACTCTGTTGATTTCGTGTTGTGTGTGAGTATGTGAATAAGTGAGTATGCTTGTATGTGTGAGAGTGTGTTTTTGAAAATGTGTGTGTCTAAAAGGCGTGTATTAGTATGTCTCTATACATTGTGTGTGTGTATGTATGTTTGAAAGTGTGTATGAATCTGAGAGCTGCGTGTATGTGTGATAGAGTATTGTGTGCGAGTGTGAGGAGTACTGTGTGAGTTACCTGTGTGAGTTACCTGTGTGAGTTACCTGTGTGAGCCTGTGAGCATATCTATGAGCGCGGTGTGAGTACGGGAGTATGGGCAGTGGCTGCTGAGCGCCCCCCACCGGTGGTGCCGTGGCCATGACTGTGTCGTCTCCAGTCCCCTCCTGAACTTGGATGAGCCAGCCTCTGCCTGTGGAGGGGGTCTCCTATCTGCTGGCCGCTGATGTGGGCATCCTGGGCCTCCCCCTCCCTCACCCGCAGGTGTGATTCGGACAGCTGTGCCTGACCTTGACCGCGAGAGCCAGGAGCGCTACGAGGTGGTGATCCAGGCCACAGACATGGCGGGCCAGCTGGGCGGCCTCTCGGGCTCCACGACCGTCACCATCGTGGTCACCGACGTCAACGACAACCCGCCCCGTTTCCCCCAGAGTGAGTGAGCCCTTCCCAGGAGAAGGAAGCAACATCCACGTGTCTGTCCGTGAGCCCCTCCAAGCCAGACACTGACCCCAAGTCCCCTGTTGGCTCCCCACTGAAAGAGGGCCTCCCATCTGCCTGTCTGTCTACCCACCCAAGCCAGCCCCCTACCCCCAGGTCCCTTCCAATCATGCGTCTTGCAGGAGAGGGCCCCAGAGTTGTCTGGCTTTCCATACACCCAAGTAACATGGCTACCTCCCCGCCCCTCACCTTGCTTCCTGCCGATGGTGAGTCCTGTCTGCCCACCTCCCCAACCCCTCACGGCCCTTGCACACACCCCAGCAAAGCCTGGCGAAGCAAGGTCCAGAGTGGCAGGACTTTCCCTCCCGCTCTGAGCCTGGAGCGCAGGATTCTGTGCTTCTGAATCATGAGGTGTCCCCACTCTCTGCCTCTCCTGGCACCGCAGCAGGTGGGCATTATGGGACCCGGTGCCCCGCCTCCCCGTTGGCCCAGCCAGCCCCTCTCAGACCCAGAGCTGTGCAGGGGAAGCCGCTGAGGCTGGCAGAGACTAAATGCCGCGGGGAGCTGGGCTGATTCCTATCAGGCGAGTCATTACTCAAGGTCTGCTGCTCTCACATTAGGCCCCGCCACAGGGGACTGACCCCCTCGAGATAAGGGAATCCAATCCCTTAGCTGAGAGCGCAGCATCATAGAAGCCTAGCGCCTCGGCCCAGACACTGAGCTGGGCAGGCAGAGCCCGACAGCTGGCTCCACGGCACCAGGGAGCCTGGCACAGAAGCCAGCCCTCCGCCCCTCCCCCACCTCGGCCCTCCCCGCTGTGGGGAAGCTTCAAAGCACGAGGTCAGGAAGTGGGAGCACCCAGTTTTCTGCCCGGTTGAGCCAGGCTCTGGGTCAGCTCTGAGCTGGGAGGTGTGGGACAGACAAGAGAAGAGGCACCAGGGCCCCGGGAAAACTGTTTATTCATTCTTTATTTGTTTCTAGCATTTCTTTATTGTAAAATATGGCATACAAACAGATGGGTATAAAAGATCAGTGTAAAGCAAACACTCCTTTAACCACCAGTCGGGACCCCGGAAGTGGCCCACATGCCCTGTCCTGATCATACCTGCTCCCCGACGCTCCCTCACGAATTAACCGGAATCTGCTCCTGTGATCTTCACCTCCTCACTTTTCCTCGGTTGATGCACCCAGGTGTGCATCACCTCACGTTAGAGTTTCGTTTCATCTGTTTTTAATCTTCTATAAGTGGATTCATACCATATGAAGTATTTGTCTTGCTTTCTTGCCTCTCAACACGATGTTTGTAAAATCCTATGTTGCTGCTGGCAGCTGTAATTCATTCATTTTCATTGCTGTATAGCAGTCCATGCTGTCATTATTCCGCTGTTGGTGGGCATTCCGGAGGTTCCCCATTTGAGGTTGTTGGGGAGGGTGCAGCTGGGAACATTGTCGCACATCTCCTAGTGCCATTTTGCACACATTTCTCTGTGTGTATACAGTGAAGCCGAACAGCTGGCTCATGAGATATCTTCAGCTTTACTAAATAGAGCCAGACTGTCTTCCCCCATACAGACATGCACGTGTCCGTTGTACCACATCCTCGCTAGCACTTGGTATTGTCCGATTCTTTCATTTGTGTTAATCAGGTGAGTGTATTCTGGTAACTCATGCTGCTTTTCATTCACACACTCACTGGTCACTCACACGTTTCATTTATGTGACAGTCTGGTGTTCTGCCAGGCACTGATGATGCCCGATGAATAAGAGATGTGGTCCCTGCCTTCCAGGAGAGGGGGGCGGAGAGAAAGTGAGAGAATGAGAATAAATGGATGGATGGGAATAAACAGAGAATAAAATGTAACAGGGAACTGCGGTAATCCTCATACGCAGGGGGCCCTGGGCCCACAGGAGCGGAGCCTGGAGGTCTGGGAAGGTTCCCTAGAGAAGGTCACATTCTGTGAGCCTAAAGAGGGAGTGGGAATTGAGGAGGCAAAGGCAGGAAGCAGAATACAGAGGGGAATGCCTGCGGGTGAGACAGAGCAAGTCATATTTAAGGAACTACAAGAACCTCAGCCTGGCTGAAGCCAGAGTGGGGCAGGGAAGTGGGGGGTGAGAGGGGGATGAGGCTGCAGATGCCAGCAGGAGCCCGGCAGCAAGCTCCTTGCAGGGCCGGCCAAGGGGCTTAGAGATCTCCATCCCAAGGGCAGTGGGGAGCCCACAAGAGATTACAGCAGGGGGTCGTACGATCGATCAGAGAGAGTAGCCCTAGCTGCTGTGTGAGAGTGAATCGGAGGCACCCAGCCCACACAAGGGTAGCCAGACCTGTGTGGGGACTTCAGGGGACAGTCCCCACCTCCACAGCCCCTGCTTCATCTGCAAATCACCCTCTCTTCCCCTCAGCTCTGGGAGGAGGGCAGGGTGCTGTTTGCGTTCCATCTGACCTCATTCCTTCTGGTTTTCCTTCTGTTTCGCACCTGTAGCCGCAACGGTCATCCTGCCATTCTGCAAACACGCCAGACATCGTACCCACCTCAGGGCCTTTGCACCTGCTGTTTCCTCTGTCTGGAATTCTCTTTCCCAAATATCTACCTGACTCAGTCTTTTGCAAAAATGTCATCTTCTCAGAGAGGCCTTTCTCTCTTTTTTTTCTTTTTTCTTTTTTTTGTTTATTCTATTACAGGTGTCCCAATTTTTCCCCTTTGCTCTCCTCCACCCAGCCCACCGCCCTCTCCCAGCCAACCCCCACACCATTGTCCATGTCCACAGGTCATGCATACGTGTTCTTTGGCTAATTCCTTCCCCTTATCCAACCATTCCCCCCGCCCCCCTTTCCTCTGGCAGCTGTCAGTCTGTTTCATGTTTCCATGTCTCTGGTTCTGTTTTGCTCGTTAGTTTATTTTGTTCATGAGAGGCCTTTCTTGATCACACACACCTTCCTCAGCAACCCCATCCCTATGCCCTGCTTCATTTTTCTCCAAAGTACCCATCACTGTCTGACATACTGCATGTCTTCCTGCTGTGATTGTCTAGTGTCTCTCTCTTTCCATAAAGAGGGGAAAGCCCTGGGAGAACTAGGACTTTGATCTGTTTTGCTTGTTGCTGTACCCAGGGCCTAAAATTGCATCTGGGACATTGTAGCTGCTCAATAAATAAGCAGAAATGAAGGAATCAATGCCAACAGAAAAGTCAACATAAAGCTCCACCATTTTAATACAATTTGGTCCATTTTGTTGAGTAGCTACCACGTGCCAGGCACTGTACTCAAAATTTTAAAGGCATCGTCATCTAAGTTAATCATGATCACAGTGCGGTTAGGAAGACACTATTATTATTCCCATTCTACAGAGGAGGCATTCCAGGCTCAGGATTACACAGCCAGGACTGACTCCAGGCCTTTAGCCTTGACCACGGTTCTCCTCTGTCATCCTCACTGGGCAGATGGGGAAGCTGAGGCCCAAAAAATTGCATGCACATTCCCAAATTAATTAGCAAATGAGTGCAGGGTCAGATCTTGTACCCTGCTCTTTGCACCATCTCCCACATTTCTGCAGAGGGTATGCCTCTCCCAGCACCTTCCTGGCCAAGCTGGGGACCCCTTGCAGATACTTATCTCCCTGGAGCCCACCTCAGCCCCCCTCTCCTCTCCCCTAGAGCTGCTGGAAGCTGGGGCATGGGCTGGCCCCATCCTGGCTCACAGCCGTATCCCCCACAGAGATGTACCAGTTCAGCATTCAGGAGTCCGCTCCCATCGGCACAGCCGTGGGACGTGTGAAGGCCGAGGACTCGGATGTGGGCGAGAACACGGACATGACATACCACCTCAAGGAGGAGAGCGGCACCGGTGGCCATGTGTTCAAGGTGACCACGGACAGCGACACTCAGGAGGCCATCATCCTCCTGCAGAAGGTACAGCTACCCCAGGAGGGGTGGGGGAGGCAGGCCCTAGGGGGTGGAGTCAGGGAGCCTCTGACAGCCAGATACTCCCACCCCACTCCACTCCACTCCAGGGATTAGGTCTTTCCAGAGACCCAGGAGCAACCTGGGAAAAGGCTGGTGGTTTCACTCCCATGTTACAAATGAGAAAATGAGGCACAGTGAGGTTAAGTGACATTCCCAAGGTGGCACAGTTAGGTGTCAGAGCCAGGATTCAATCCAGATTTGAATCAGTGCTTTTAATCACTACAATGAGCTATTGCTTCAAGTCCATACCAGGACCTCTACCTGTATCATTTCCTCTAATCCTTACCTTTCCCTCTAGAGGAGACATCATGATGCTCATTTTCACAAGTGAGAAAACAGGCTCACAAAGGGGCTTGCCCTAGGTCACACCTCTAAGGGGCAGAGTTGGGATTCGAACCCAGGTCTGGTGACTCCAAGTTCTCTCGTTCCTGAGTCTAACAGCCTTCACTGGCTTGTCCAGAAACCAGAAGCCAAAAGTTGCAAACTCAGTGATTCCTAGAGAAAGAAGATGGAGGTCAAATAAAGAGGCAAAATCCATTTTCCAGGACTTGGACATGCTTTGGTGACTCAGGGCTGTGAAGCCCTTGAGACTGAACGCTCCAACCCTGGTCTCCCGTGGGAGGTCTAAGTCCCCTGCACGGGACTTGTAGACCTTTGTACACCTTCGGGGACAGGATGCTCATTCCCTGTCATTGTCCAGCTCTTCCTCCTCCCATTTAGCCAGAACCTGTCTCCCTAATCCTGTTCCTATCAGCCTGGGCTCTGTCTTGGGAACCCACTGAAACATCTGACCCCGAAGACCCTTCATTCACTCAATAAGCAAATTAGGACCCACTTCGTACCTGGCCTTGAGGGCGTGAGGATAGAGAAAACTGCCAGTTTCTCCAACTACTTCCCAGAGGACAATGATATGATAACTGATACTCATAATAAAGTATCTACAATGTGCCAAGCACCCTTCAACTGCTTTCCATGTATTAACTCATTCCATCCCTACAACAACTCCCTGAGGTACGATTCCTGTCCACTTCCTAGGCCCCAAGAAGTTCAATCATTTGCATCCAGGTCATGCATCTTGCAGAACAGAATAGGGCTGTGGGCCCAGGCAGCCTGGCTCCAGAATCCACCTTTTTAGGCATTAGGTGGTTTTCAGTCTTCCGATCTCCCTGTAGAGTGAGCATCCTGCCAGATAAGCCCATTTCACAGATGCGAAATTAAAGGCGCAGAGCGGCACAGCATCACAGAGCCGTAGAATCAGGCTCCATCCCCAGCCTTGGGACTCCAGCCGAGCACTTGCCTGCTCTCACCCTGAGTGCTGCCCCTCTCCTCCTCCCTCCCCCCGCAACCCCCCCCCCCCACGAGCTCCAGCACTGGCGCCTAAGGTGTCTCCGTGGAGCCAGAGCCCTGCCTGATGGATGACCCAGCTCCAAAGCCCATCGCTCACTCCCAGGCCAGGCCCCGGCCTGCCTCCCCGCATCCTGATTTCCCCGGCAACAGGACTGAAGGGGAGGAGGGGGCAGTTTTTACTGCTGGAAAAGGTGGGGGTGGGAGGTTCTGAGCAGAACAGAGGGTCCCTACACACAGGGAAGGTCACCCTGGTACTGGGAGAGCCCCCGCACCGCACAACGGGGGGGTGCCTGCAGCCCCTCCGTGGCGATTTCTTTTTGCTGCAAGGCAGCTATTTTCAACCATTTCCATCTCATGGCACATGCAAACTAATTACAAAAATTCTGCGGCACACCAAAAAAATATATTTTTTGCTGAGCTGACAAAAAAAAATAAAGGTATAATTTTGATTCATTCACACCGGACCCCTGCTGTTATGTTGCCTGTTGTCATTTTTTTTTTATTTGACAATTTAAGGAAAAAGAGGTCAGTGCCCCCGACTCAATAGCCAGGTATTGCATGTTTTAAAAAATTCTTGCGGCTCCCCGGTTGAAAATCGCTGCTCGAAGGCATTGTCTTTAGAAGGCCAGAGCCAATCCAGGGCCACGGAGCTCATTTGTCAGAGGGTCGCCCATTAGCTCTCCCTGATGAGAAGCACGGCTCAGCGTGGATTTAACCAGATCTCCAGGAAAGCTCTAAGGCAGCTGCACTTATAGGGCTCAACGCGCATTAGCGGCTGCTGCCCACGCGCCAGGGAATATCGCATTTCATCCTCCCAGCGGAGGCCCAGAGAGGCTACAGGGATTGCCCGCCAACCCACAGCCGGTCAGCAGCGGGGCCCTTCCTCTTGTTGGGGAAGGGCCAGGAGGGCTCCGGAGCCCCGCCAGGTGGGTTTGAGTCCTGCCTCTGCCAGGGACCACCTGTTCAGTGACCTTGGGCAAGTTACGGACTTCTGGACCTCCATTTCCTCATGTGTGAAATGAGATACTACAAGGCTCTTGGGTTGAGGTGTTGTAAAATTAGCCAAGTTAACATATTTGAGGCACTGGCACATAGTAAGTGCTTTGTAAATTAGTAAATTAATGAAATGCTTCAATGGCCTGTGCTGAGTAGCGGCAGTCAGGATGTCTGTACTGTTCAGCCCTAAGTTAGCAGGGTAGCCCTAAGCCAGCCGGTCCCCAGCGTCTCACTTTCTCCACTTGTAACCAGAGAGGGTTGGTCGGAGCCTACCAGTGACCTTGGGCCAGCCCTGCCCTCTCTGGATCCACCTCGCAGCCTCGGGATGTGTCCCAGTCCCAGCAGACCCGCGCCTGCTCACAGGCCCTCGGCTTCCTCCCCCAGCGCCTGGACTTCGAGTCCCAGCCCATACACACCGTGGTCCTGGAGGCCCTCAACAAGTTCGTGGACCCCCGCTTCGCTGACCTGGGCACGTTCCGCGACCAGGCGATCGTGCGCGTGGCGGTGACCGACGTGGATGAGCCCCCCGAGTTCCAGCCGCCCTCCGGCCTCCTGGAGGTGCAGGAGGACGCGCAGGTGGGCTCCCTGGTCGGCGTGGTGACTGCGCGGGACCCCGACGCCGCCAACCGGCCCGTCCGGTGAGACCCCCGCCCGGGGCCGACGCCTGCTGCCTGCTCTCCCGCCACCGCCCTCGCGCACAGACCGGGAGAGGGGGAGGGGGCCGGGCAGGGAGGGAAGGAGGAAAAGTAGGATTCGGGGGAGGGCAGAGAGAGAGATGGACACAGCTGGAGTTCCGAGACAAAGGAAGCAGATGCCAGACCAGTCACAGAGAGACGAGGGACTCAGGACAAGGAGAGAGAACCAAGCGTGACAGACGCTGCAGAGGGAACGCGCTCAGACTGACTCCTCCTCTCTGTCCACGCGCGCTTTCCCGTCCTCTCAGCCCATCCACCATACGCCCCTGACTCCCCAGCACCCCTGTTTGCCCCACCTGTCCCTCTCAGCAGCGCCTCTGGGTCGCCACTAGTCACCTCTAATTCATGTTCAGAGCTGGGCTCCTGGTCACTCCACAAAAAAAAAGAAAAGAAAAAAGAAAGAAAAGAGAAACCCACCACATTCTTCTAGTTGTTCTATCAAAAATGTTGGGAAATCCAGTCTTTCACACCTCCCTCCAGACCATCAGCAAATTCTGTCATATCCACTTTAAAAACAGACCCAGAATCCGACCGAATCTCAGCCCCTCCAATGCTCCCCCTGGGTCAGGCCACGCTGTCCCTCGCATGCATTGTCACAACGGCCTGCTGCGCTCCCCGCTTCTGCCCTCGCCCCGCTGCGATCGAGAACCGGCACAGGAGCCAGACTGAAAATGCCCACGTGGACATCAGAGCAGGGCCCCCCTCTGTCCAAAGCCCTCCGAAGGCGCCTCTCGGGCTCAGAATAAAGGAGCAAGCCCTCAGAATGACCCCCAGGCCCTGTGTGCTGTGGACCCGCTGTAAACCCCTCAGACCCCCCACCCCACACCCACTACCCCCCTTCCCCTGCTTCACTCCACTCGGCCACACCGGCCTCCTCACAGCTCCATAGATACACACAGCTTGCTGCTGCCACAGGGCCTTTGCAACTGCTGGTCTCTCTGCCCAGTGCTCTCCTCCCCTTAATACGGCCATGGCTTGTCCTCTCACTTCCTCCAGGTCTGCTCCAGAGTGAGGCCCCCTCAGCGAGGCCTCTCTGGGCCACCCTTTTTAAAATTGCAACCCCCGCAACCCCCAGCCCCAACCCTGCACATGCCCTTTCTTCCTTTTCCTTTGTTCTCACTAGTCTTGTTCACCATCTAACACGCTACCTGTTTTCTAATTACTTTGTCTGCCTCTGCCACGAAAAGATAAGCTCTATGAGGGTAAGGGTTTATGTCTGTGTGTCCATCACTGCATCCTCAGGGTCTTGCCCGATGCCTAACCCCCAGGGGTCCCTTACTAGCTGCGTGGTGAGTGCGTGAAATGTTAAAACAGGCTGAGAAAAGAGACAGAAAGACAGAGGCGCTCGCGGAGCTGTGGAGAGGCCAAGAATAAGAGGCTGAGATCTGAGAGAGGAGAGAGAGTAACTTAGACACAGAGGGACCTACCCGGCGATGGAGAAACAGACATGGGCAGAGACAGAGGCAGAGCAGGGATGGAGACAGCAGGGCAGAGGGGAGGGCTGGCGTCTCTGGAAGGGTTTGGGGGCTGCAGGGGCTGGGGAACCCACCCTGGCCGTGGCTTCGGTTAGGTGGTCAGATGGAATGGAAAGGGGAAAGGATTGTAGGAGAAACTGGTCCAGAGGAGGAGATCAAGGTGGAGCAATGGCTACTCTTGGGCGGATGGGAAAGAGTCTCCGAGCCCCCTGCTTTCTCCCTGAGCACAGGGGAGAGTGGGAAGGGGAGGGAGTTTGAGGATCTCCGCGTTACACAATTGCAGACGTCAGCATTCCCATCATCATCATCATCATCATCTGTGTGACTGGCTCTCTTGGAGTTGCCCAGTGCACGGCCTGTATGCCCTTACATGGCAGGTCTGGGTGAGGACAGGAAGACGCCACCCTGTTCAGCTGCCCAGGGGCTCCCAGACCGCGGATGCCCTCAGGCGCCTGGAGAGCCACCCTTGAGGAGGCAGGAATTGAACTGAGCTGAGTGGCCAGGTGTGATCAGGTGTAAATAGCAGGGGATGGGTGTTCCTGGCGAGGAGCAGCTTGTGCAGATGCGTCGATGAGAGGAGTGGTAGATGTGCCTGGGATGGATGTGGTGGACGCAGCGTGAGCAGCAAAGGGGAAGTCGGACGGGCCCCAGGACAGGCTGAGGAGCGCGGACCCTGTCCCTGGGCTGGCTGCACCCTTCTCACTGCCCAAACTGGCCTGCCTTTGAACTCCTCCACCGACTTCCCCTTCCCCACCCACCCCAGGCTGTCGGCAGTCTTTCCACCTCCGCCTCAGCCTCTGGCTCGGCCCCAGATCTCTGGGGAGGGTGGGGTGGGCATTTTCGCCCCTGGCCCGAGAGGGGAGGCGGCTTCCCAGGCTCCCACCTTGAGTTAAGAAGCAGGAGCCGCAGCCCGCTCCCGGCCTCCCAGGTCGGGCTCTGTCCACCTGCTCGCCTCCTCTGCAGTATCGCTCTCCATACCCCTTCGATCTCTCCTGCCTCCCCCGTCCCTTCCCCCCTGCTTTTATCTGCACTGAAAGGGCCAACTTTGAAACCTTCTTTCATCTCTTTTCACTGGCCCTTCCCTGGGGCTCCTCAGATGTGGAGGCGGTGAGCAGCTCGAGATGGGTCCAATTTAACACCACAAACATTTACCCAACTCCTCCTCCTCCTCGCCAGGCCCTGCGCCAGGCCTGGGGACACCTCCGAGATGACTCAGCCAAGGGCAGAGCTGGAGAGGAGTGCCCAGTCTGTAGAGACAAACGTGGGAAGGGGGGCCAGTGAGAGGCTGGGGGGGACAGACACGGGCTGCCCAGCGGCCTGGCTTCTCTGTCTCAGCTCCCTCGTTCTCAAGGTCAGGGTCTCAGCCAACACGTACCAATGGAGTCATGTCCTGCACCGGTTCAGGAAATGTGGGAACACTGGTGACAAGCCCCTGGCCCTGCCCACAGGGACTATGCCTTCTCCCGAGGGGAGACAGTCAACGAGGGGTTAAGTGGGATCACTGCTGATGAGAGCGATGATGAAAATAAACAAGGTGGTAGGATAAGGAGGGCTGAGGCCACAGGGGGCTACTTTGGATTGAGTGGTCAAGGAGTTGACAAATGAGCTGAGATCATAGTGATAAAGAGAGAGCCAAGCCATGCAAAACTCTGGGGAAGGGCGGGGGCAAAGGTCCTGAGGCAGGAGCAAGCTCGGTCTGTTCCTGGAACTGAAGCCATACCCTGGGAGGTTTGGCCTAGCCCCGTGGGCACCTGGGAAATAGACAGATGCAGACGCACAGATTTTTCTGGGTCCCCGCACTGGGGAGAGTGGAAGATGCCACATAGTGTTGCATTTGTGCCTCAGAGGCTACTGTACTCATTTTACAGATGAGGACACTGAGGGTCAGAGAGGAGAAGTGACTCGCCCAATGTCACTGGTCCTGAAAGAGAGAGGAGCGGGCTTTAGCCCCTGAGGGTCTGCTTCTTGAGTCCAGGCCCCACCCGCCACTTCGCCCCTGCTTGTCACTCTTTGCAGTTAGCGCAGTGCACACACTTGTGCCGCGCCCGCCCCTGTGCAAGAATCACAGACATGAGTCAGACACGGGCCAACGGGAAGACTGGACCAGCCTGGGAACGAATCTGGTGACAGACCTAAGTCTGGGCTTGGGCTGAGCCAGGGGCTCTAGGACAAGGAGCTCCGAGGAGGGGCAAGTACTCTTGCTCGTGAACACAGGCTTCCGCCAGGGGGCCCCGCAGAGCCAAAAGGGATCAGGAGGAGGGCACTCCAGGGCGGAGCGACAGTGAGGGGCCAGTGGCAGGCGCAGCCTCCTGGAGCCGGGAGGTTAAGTTCAGGAGCAGGCAGATCAGCTGGGTGAGCTCACGTGAGAGGGGTTGGGAGGTGAGGACAGAGGGGACAGGCTGTGACGGGCCTTAAATGTCAGGTGAAGGAGTGGGACTATATCTTTAGGCAGCGGGAAGCCTTGAAAGGCTTTCGAGGGAGGAAGGAGAGTGGTCAGATGGGCCAATCTCTGGAACAGGCAGCCATGTGAGTCTCCTTTGACCATTGGAAACAGGGAAGCCCATGCTGGGCCAGAGGGAGAGAACACTAAGCGTGCTCCCCGCACTCCACACTGGCTGCGGCAGAATGTTTGCGGGCTTTGGAATCAGAGAAGACCTGGGTGTGAGTCCCAGCTCAGCTGTAGAATTGTAGGAAAATCACTGCACCTGCCCCAAAGCCTCAGTTTTCCCATCTTTAAAATGGGCATCATGATAGTACTTGCCTCATTCATTCATTCATTCAAAACAAAAAAATGGTGTTAAATGTCTACTGTGTACCAGGTTGTGTGCTTGATGCTGCTCCCCAGGGCTGGAGGGGAGATTATGCTTAGACATCACCATTTTTCCCGGTTGTCTGGACACCGTTTCTCCCCTTCATTCTGCCACCAGTGTAGCCACATACGGATTTTTAGGCAGCAAGTGCCGTCTCTGAGTGTGCGCTTTAAGGCGTGGGGAGCGGGGGGGAAGCATCACAGACGGGGTGAAGTGAGCAGGCAGAAATCATTTGATTTGGGGGGGCAGCCTTTCCACATCTAAGGAGTTCCCCCTGCACTACTAGCTCGGGTAGGGTCTGCATTGCACAGCCTGTTGCGTGTCTACATCCACGGGCCCGCACGCAGGAGCACCGCCGAGGCTGTCCACACAGGGGCCTGCAGACTTTCGTGATTATTACGCCTGTGTGCGCTGCCTGTGCACATATGTATGAGCCATCCATGCCCGCGTGCTCACCCAAGCCAGGAAGCGGTGCTCCTCCCCCACCCCCCACCCGTACCCGGGCACCAGCAGGGTTTGGTGTGTAGCATGTGGGAGCTGGCAGGTGTGCCTGGCTGGCCCTCAGGAGGGTGCTCTTAGAGCCGGGGCTCTGGACAGACGTGGCCTGGGAACGTGGCTCTGCCCCTAACCAGCCCTTTTGTCCCAAGGTCAGGCACCTGGATTCTCTGAGCCTCAGTTCCCTCATCTGTAAAATGGGGGTGATGACAGGACCTGGAAGGGGTTGAGGAGCTTAAGCACGTGGAGGCCTTGCGCAGGCCTGGCACACAGTCTTGCTTGGCAAATAAAAATAGGGGCTAGTTTGTATATTAAGGGGCAGGTGCCTGGTGCTGTTATGCGTTTTATTGGTAGTCACTTGTGTAATCTCACAACCACCCTGTGAAGCTGGCATCATCATCACCACCATCATCATCAACAGCGTCATCTCCATTTTTAAGAGGAGGAAACTGAAGGAGAGATTAAGTGAGCGGCCCAAGGTCACACAGCTAGGTTTCAAAGCTACGCGGATGGGCACCAGATTTGCTCTTCTGACCGCTCCTCCCTGCCTCCCCTACACACGTGCACACACACACTGACACACATCACATTCTCTCACGGCGCTCTTCCTCCCTCACCTGCTCCGGTTCCCTTCCTGTCCTCCAGGCCTGGCTGCACCGATGAGATTTGAGCAGAAACTTCTAGCCCTGCCTGTGCCTCCTATCCTTCTCAGGCCACTTGGCGATACTCCGATGTCCATATATAGTGCCTCCCACCCCCAGGCGCACCGACTACCCACTCGTTGGAGGGACTTCTGTGTACTCCTCGCCAGACATTTCTGAATAGTAATTAGAGTAACAATAGTTCTCACTCATGAGATAATTTTCCTGGAACTCAGCTAGGTACCTTATCCCCCAGCTGGGCATTTAATCCTCCCAGTAACTGGCAAAGTAGGATTATCATCTTCATTTTGCTGAAAATTAGACTCAAAAGATGGAAGTAACTCACCCGGGTCACCCTGGACCTGGATCCAGACTCAGGGCTGAGCAGCTGCCTCTTAAGCCTTTGTTCTTCCAACTGCACCGCAGTATCTCACACATACACGCACATGCACATGCACACACACTTTCCACCCACAATGCAGACCAGACACACACACAACTCACGCACCTATATGCAAAGAACACAGATCCCCCCGATATTTGCCAGGCCACACTCCCTGCCACATGCCTTGCCCATCTCCATCCCCCCCTTCCCCACCCCCCACTTGCTGGCTCCCTGAGTTGGAACACCACCACCTGGGCTCAGCCAGCCACACTGACCTGCAGCCTCAAGTCTTCAGCTGGTTAATAGCAGGCAGCCCCTCCCCCTTGGCCTTGGGAACAGCTGCCTCCACTTAGATTCCAGCCCCCACCCCCTTCCCCTCTGGGAGGGAACAAAAGAGAAAGCTGGGTGGAGGAGGACTCAGAGGAGGGAGAAAAGAGTCTAACTGAGCAGAGAGGGGAGAGGAAGCTAGGAGGTGGTCAGCATCCCCCCCACAAGCCCTGCCTTGCACCCATCCCTGACCCCGTCATCAGGAGCCCCAGGCAGTCCCCCTGGGCTCTGTTCTCCTGCTGAAAATCCGGAGGAGGGCTCCGCGGTTCCTCCCAGCTGAGCCCACACTCAGAGTCTGGCTCTGCCTTCGCTGGATGCGAACCTCTGACGGGGCCAGGCTGGGGCCAAGGGGGCCTCCTGAGGCTTCCTGCGCTGCAACTCTGGATAGGTCAACAAGATAGAAAGAACTCTGGGTAGAGAGTCCCAAATTTGGGTACAAATTGCAGTCTGTGACAGTCCCTGTGCAACCTTGGACAGGGTCATCACCGGGCCCTATGGCACTTGTATGTCAATAAGAAAAAAAAACCCTTTAAAAAGACACTCCCTGGGTGAGGACCTGGTAAGCAGGGCTGGCTGGACTTCACCCCTACTCCCCGCTTCAGCCCGGTACCTTCATGCAGGACACAACCGGCACGACCGTACCTGGCCGTCCGACGCTTGGCAGGCTTCCTGTCTGAGCCTCGGTGTCTTCATCTGCAAAACGAGGGGATCGCGTCAGCCTCACGGGATGCTAGGCAGGGACCTCACCTGTCTCGTCGGCCCCTTTATCCCCAAGGGCCTAGCACAGAGCAGCCCCGAGAAGGCACTCGATGAATGTGCGGGCATGGAGGAACGAGGGGAGGGGTGGCCAGAGGACAAGCGAGCGACACACTGTTAAGTGCCGTGCTAGTGGCAGGAATTATCACCTTGGTCTGACCCTTCCCACACACTGTTGCCCAGGAGGACCCCGGCGGGTCAGGGGCAAGAAGGGTGTGAGCTTAGCAGCTTGGGGACAGGAGAACGCATGAAATGGGGACTCAGGAGACTGGCTATGACGCCCACTCTGGCCACATGCACAGGCCTTGGCAGTGTGCCACCAGCCTTCACCTCCACTGCCACAGTAAATGTAGACAGAATAAGGGCTATTACCTACGCCCAGATCCATGAATCGCCTCCTGCGCCCCACACTACGGGGAGGTGAGCATGAGCCACCCCCTCTTTCAGATAAGCACGCAGAGGCCAAGGAGGCGCCGTGACTTGTGGGAGGTCACACGGGTAGAATAAGTAGCTGCGGACTACTCGCAGGCCTGTGCGGTCCCACAGGGTGTCATTATCCCCATTCAACAGATGGGGAAACGGAGGCCCAAGGAAGTTTGGTGATGCAGCCGAGGCGCCACTGAAGGGTCATGTCCCCAAAGGACTTTGGGTCCCCAGCAGGGGTGTTTCTGGTGTCCTCACTTCTCTGAGCCTCAGTTTCTCTCGGAGATGGGAAAAGGGCCGCGTTGCTCCTGCCTGAGGGAGGGGCCCGTGCCTTGGGCCAAGCTCTGCCCACCCAGCTGCTTCGTTTGGCTGCACAAAGAGCCTTTGCTTGGCTTTCGAGGCCTTTGTGGGCCATGCGTCTTAACGACACCCCCGCCTGCGTTATCAGCGCAGGAAACCGTGGCCAGCGCTGGTGGGACCTCTCTGGGCAGCCGTCAGAGACATGTGTTGGACACAGCCCTTTCAGGCCCGGAGCCACCGCACAAAGGCCAGGGAAGAAGGCGGAACAAAGGGCTTTTTCACAGGGCAGCTGAAAAGCCGAAGATTAGTTCCTGCGTGCTCTGCAGGCGGGGAGGCGGGGCTGGGGGGACTGGCGGCCTTTCCCCCACGTCCCCTAGAAATAGCATCACTCAACCCGTGTCCCGGCCTAGGGCCTCCACACCCACGCAGCCGGAAGGAGGCTCATGATGCCAGAGCCCACCCCTTTGTTCCTGCTCAAAATTCCCCTTGCCCCTCGCCCATGTATATCAAACCCTGAATCTTGCGCCTGCCTGTTCTGGAGCCTAACTCTCCCCCACGTCCCAGTTCTAAGCATTTCTTGCACCATTTTCCATTCCCTGAATAATTCTCACCGGCTGCCTTTGCATCTTCTGTTCCCCCTGCCTGATAACAGCCCCGCCCCCTTCTCAGGCCCGGGTCCAGGGTCACTGCTTATGGAAAGATAACAATTGACTATGCAGAGAGGGCTAACTCTGCGTCAGCGACTCTGCCCACTTCCAGCCCTCGCAACCATGCAAGAACGGCAGGGTGCGAATTATTAGCCCAATTACCCAGAAAGGTCGAGGCTGCCAGGGCAGCTGAGATGCAAACCCAGATCCCTTTCCACGCCTCCTCTGTTGCACAGGGCCTCTGCTCCTTGTGTCTGCCAGGCAAGGGGTCCTCTACAGGGGTAGGGTGGGATGGGGTTGGGGACATGGGCACGGTTCCATCTGGTGCTAGGGCACCTTCAATCAGCCCCGCCCTGCCTCCACCAGGTATGCCATTGACCGAGACTCAGATCTGGACCAGATCTTTGATATCGATGCCGACACGGGCGCCATCGTGACGGGCAAGGGACTGGACCGCGAGACTGCTGGCTGGCACAACATCACGGTGCTGGCCATGGAGGCAGGTAAGCTGGGCGGAGGGGCAGGTATGGAGGGAGGGGTGAAGGCTGGGGGCAGGGCTGAGGCAGGGCAAATACCGCAGGGCGGGTGGGAGGCAAGAGCCAATGGGCAGGAACAGAGAGAGATGGGAAGGATCCTAGATCAAAAGAGCAGGGCCTGTCTTAAGGCTGGTTTTCTTCCCTCAGCATTTATTGAGCACCCACTGCATACCAAACTCTGTTTTATTTTGTTGTTGTTGTTGTTGTTTAATTTACTAAACACTTTGGTTTCTTTATTCCTGCTTCCATGACCAAGCATTGTTTTAGAGGCTGGGGATACAGCCCTGAAGAGGACAGAAACACATCTGTTTTTCTGGGGGAAAGCTAGCCCATCAGCTAACGGAGGGAAAGGGCGTGCATACGTCAGGAGAAAGAAGAAAGCAAGCGAAGTGGGTGGGGAGCAAGGGGGTGTTTCTCTCAGGAGAAGGCCTCTCTGAAAAGGAGGCATCTCCACGGAGACGTCAGTAACCTCAGGGAATCGTGCCCACGTCTGCAGGAGGAGTGCTCCAGGCAGAGGGAACAGCCAGTGCAAAGGCTCAGAGGGGGCAGTTTGCCTGTTTGCCTGTTGGAGGAGCATCACAGCGGCCAGTGTGTAGAGAGGGGCAGCAGGGACAGCCATTGTAGTGTCCTTGGCCTTTACTCCGAATGAGGCGGGAGTCGCTAGCGTGGGGGTGGAGCAGAGGAGAGACAATGGCTGACAGGATACCTCTGAGCAGGGGCTCAGCTGGAAGCCAAATGTGATGGTGCAGCTGGGAGGATGCACTGGTGGCCTGGCCCAGGGCAGTAGCCATGGCGGACGTGAGAAGTGATCGACTTTGAGACGCAGGGTAAGGAGAGAGCCAACAGGACCTGCCGGTGGGCGGACATGAAAGAGATGCGGGGAGGTCAGAAGGACTGCAAGGTGCTTGGCCTGAGTGTCTGGAAGAGCGACGGCAGGGTTGTGTGTGCGCGTGTGTGCGCCACAGACACATTTTGGTGCAGCTGGAGAGAAGTGCGAACTGGGAGAGGAAACGGGGGAGGCGTGAGACACGGGGTTCAGATAAGTTAGGCCGTGGAGCTCCAGGAGCACCAGGGCAGGGAAGGGTGCGGCTCCGGACCTCCTCCGGGACCACACACAGCAGGGCTGGACCTGCTCGCCAAGCTCCCCGGGGCCAGCAGAGCAGCCCGAAAGCAGTCATGACAACAGCAATACCCAGTCTCTGAGCCCCAGGTGGGAGATTTTCAAACTCCCGTTCGCCCCAGTCAGCCCCAAGCCCTCCTCCTCACCCCGACCCCGCCTCGCCCCCCCCACCACTTTGCAGCCACCACCAGCCCATCCAGGCGCTGGAGCCGAGGAAGTCCCTAGGCTGAAGTTCCTTGTGTCTTTCAACTTCAGTTTAAAAGAAAATACAAAGCTGCCTTAAACCTCAGTGCCTGCTGCTCCCAAGCCTTTGAATCCACTCCATGAAAGAGAGATAACAAAGGTGGCTGGAGAGGCAGGGGTGGCTGGACTGGGGGGGAGAGCGCCCCTCCTCCTTGCCTCCGTGAACCTGCTCCCTGGGCAGGCAGGTCGAGATGCCTCCTCTCCCTACCTACAAATAAGTCCCCTCCAGCAGCCTGTCACATGGCCTGGCTTCTGCCACAAGCACATCCCCTCCCGGGTTAAGCGTTGTGCTTCTACCCAGTGGGTCCCTTTCAGAAAGCAGCTAGAGGAGCATACAAAGTCTACAACGCTGCCATTTCACAGGGTAAAGAACGTGGGGGACTCTCCCCCATAAACATCCTACAGTCTTTACCTAATACATATTCTGGGTTAGTCGCTTTCTAGCACATACTTTTCTTAAATCCTAATCAGTAACAGATCAGCACCCATTTTACTGCTGGGAAAAATCAAGGCTCAGAGAGTTAGGAGCCTTGCCCAAGGATGTGCAGTAGCAGAGCTGGGACTTGGACCACGTCTGCCCTGTTCCCCCCACTGTAACATTGCTGTGTGGGCATCCTTTCCCTGGTACTTGCTGCCCCCTGAGCCCCAGCCCTGTCCCACCCACCAGTCCCCAACAACTGACCATGGGGAAGAGGAAGACTGGTCACTGGGCTAGAGACACTCCCCACCTCCGAGCTGTGTCCACAACCCCCACCCGCCCTCACAGGGATGTTAATCAATGAGAAAATGAATGGTCCCCACTTCGTGGTGCTGGTGGGAGGGTTAGGCCTCTAACAGGAAAATGCACGGAAAGAACCTGGCCTAGTATTTAATAGGTGCTCAGTCACTGGTATCTACGGATCTTGAGTCTGCACTTGACTTAAGTACCAACTCTATGTCAGACACTTTACAGTGATGTGCTCATTGAATCTTCCCACCTAAGAGGTCTCGGTTCTGCTGTTCTCCCCACCCTGTGGATGAGGAAACTGAGACTCAGAGAGGTGAAGGCAGTTGTCCAAACTTCCAGCCCCAGCCTGTCTGGCTCCAGAGCCCCGCTGCCACCCAGATGCCCCTCAACTCATAACCCCTCGCAGCTGGGCGCGAAGCCAGGTGTGTCCCAAAGAATCTGCCCACTCCAAGAGACCAGGACAAAATGCTTATCCCCGCCCCCAACCACAGATGAGGAAACAGGGTCGCAGCGATGGCCCCAGGGTCACAGAGCAAGTCATGCAGGGCCAGGGGCCCACCCCGACCTCCCATCTCCCAGCGGCCAGCCTGAGCCCCAAGTGCAACGCCAGCGGGTCTGCCCATCCCCCGCCCCACCCCCCACTTCCCGCACCTGCGGGGCGCAAGCATCCGTTTGACTTGTACAGAAGCAGGGGATGCCCAGGGGGTCACCGCAGCCCTGGCTGTTCTTACTCCAGGTGTAACAAACATAAGGTGACAAGAATGAGAGGGGAAATATTTATAAACAGCGACGAAGCCTTGCGAGTCCCGCGGAGAGCGCGGCACGCAGGCGGGAGCCGCTGCCTGTCACACTGAATTACCTCACGACTCCCAGGCCACTTAGTATGCCGTCGCCCCTCTCCATCCTGCCCGTCCAGACGCTCCTTCCCTGACATTATCTTTAACGTTTTGTAATCATGAAATATTAATGACCGATATTGAATTTAAAGTACAATTTGCGTCTGAATCCTTCGGTGGAAAGGGCAGTTGTAAAGGGACAGTCTTCAGAGAGACAGGGGGTGGGGGAGCCGCTCTGGGGTTGGGGTGCGGGGGGCTGCATCCGGCTCCGGCCCCCAGGGTCGGCAGCCCGGAAGCTCGTCTGGACAGTGATACCCATGCCCAGAGCCGCCACGCCTGACCAGATTAGCTGGGGGCTTCCCCGTCGCGGTCACCCCAGGCCAAGTCGCCTCTTTCGGCACCCCGATTTTTCCTTCATACCACGGAGCATATTTTATGGCTTCTATATGTGTTCGTGGGAATATTTAGTTAACCTCTCTTCCCCAGGAAACTATACCTTCCACGAGGGCATTCACACCAGGCCAGGCACATAGCAGGCATGTTTCCATAGTTACTGAATGAGTGGCTGAAGGGGCTTGCCCACCGGCTAGGACAGAGCGCGTGGGGTGGCCGGGCTCCAGTTCCAGCTCTGTGAGTCCGGGCTGGTCACTCCCCCACGTTGCCTTCTTGTTCTCGCCTATGGAACGATGCTGTATGGGACGCCAGAAACGGTAATAAGTATTACTGAGAGCAGTTTCTATTTATTTGAAGCTTCCAATATGCCAGGCGTCATGTTAAATGTTTTCTATCATGCTGAGTGCCTTATATAAAACACCTCACGTCGTGTACATTAGAAATCACGCACGTAAGGTGCCAGCACAGTTCCTGACACACAGTAGGGGCTATTTGGGGCCAGAGAAAGAATCTGAGGGGAGAGAGCACATTGGAGATCATGCACCCCAGCCTCCCCGCCCCCACCCCATTTCATAGCTGGGGAGACTGAGCCCAAGAAAGGGAAGTAACTTGCCCAAATCCACCAATGAGGTGGCTTTCTGACCCCCAGTCCACTGTTCCTTAGGAGGACAACAGAGGGGGATCTGAGGGGGCTGGAGGGAGGACCAGGGATGGGGTGAGGGGTTGCAGTTGTTTTGAGAGGTAGAAAGGACTTTTTCCTCCAGGGACAAACCCCCCCACCCATGTCTACTCTCGACCAGTGTTTTCTGAGGGCCCCTGTCACCCACCTGGCCCGGGCTGGGCGCTGAGATCTGGAGGTAAACAGGGCCACTGACCTTGGCAGCCCACAGGTAGGCAGGGGATAGACATGTCAACAGTGAGTGGAATGAAGGGGGCGGCAGGCCCTTCGGAGGCACAGGGAAGGACTTGCCCAGCCAGAGGGGAAGAGGCAGGAAAGCTCTCCCAGAGGAGGGCACGTCTGAGTTGGGTCTCCCAAGCTGAAGAAGCCATTCTGAGCAGAAAGGGAGCTTGGAGGCCCCCAACAGAAAGGCCCCTGTGTGCAAAGGTCCAGAGGCCCAGGCCGCCCACTGCCGGTTCTGAGACCAGACAGGCGGGGCGCAGCTGGAGGCTGGAGCAGGCGAGGCGAGGCGAGGCGAGCACGCAGAAGCTCACTGGCTGCCCTGTGAGGAGCTGGCCATTTCCTGGAGACGACAGAGAACTAGTGCAGGACTTTCAGCAGAAGAGTGACGTAGTCAGATGTGCGGTCACCAACATTCACTCAGGTCCATGGGGGCAGGCAGACAGGCGGGGACGGGCCTGGAGCTGGAGAAGAGATGGGAGGCTGCCAGGAAGACCCAGGCTTCCGTGTGCTGGGCGTGCTGGGCGTGCTGGGCAGGGCCAGGACAGGTGAAAGAAGCGTCAGAGCGGCTGAGTGTGGGGGACAGGCTTGTCACCGCCCTGCATGGAAGGGGCCACTCTGGGCGGCAATGAACTCTCTGTCACCAGAGGTGTGTGAATCAGGCCTGGGCTCCTCTTGGACTGGGTAACTTCTGGGGTCCTCTGCCACCTCAGCTGCCCAGCAGATGCCAAGAGGAACAGAGGTTTTGTGACCTCCACAGAGTCTCCCTAGGACAGCCCAGAACATCAGGAAGAGCTCAGCTCTAGGGAAGAAAATCTTTCCCCGCACCCCGGATTCCAGGGCCCCCGCTTCACCCAGAAATCCTCTCCTACCCTTTGGAGGACAAGACCAGCCCCCAAGCAAGGTCAAAGCTTCCGATCTCCTTGGGAAAACCAAACAGATAATCGAAGTCCCCGAGAGACAGAGAAGGGCACCCGAACCTCTTGCTTCCACCGGACATGAGTGGGGACAGGGCAGGGAGTGCAAGGAGTCCACTCGTGACAGCTTTGACACCACCCTCCCCCCGGAGCACTCCCACCTGCTCACCCAGCCCCCCTCACCACCCCGCCTGCTTGTCCTGGCCGGCTGGTAATTGGGATGATAAATCTTCCTGCCCAGCTGGCCAGCTCTAATCAGAGCCTGGTGTTCCCAGGCAATTTAATTCCTTTGGGAGGAGGAGGGGCTGGGAGACGGTGGAGAAGAGGGTCGAGCTCTGCTCCGCAGCAAGGGGGCGGGGAGAGAGTGCCTTGGAGACGCCCCCTCCCTCATCTCCCCACTCCTCAACTCTCCTCGCCCCCGCTCCTGCAGCCTCCCGTCTCCTTTTCTCTGGGCTTCTCCCTGGGCTTCTCCCTTTCTCTGACAGCCAAAGAGAACTTCCAAGTCCAACTCCATTGGTTTTACCGATGAGCAAACCTTGGTCCAGAGAGAGAGGCAAGAACAGGGTCGTGCAGCCAGACTGTGTCTCGATGGAGGGGTCTTGAAGGGGGTACAACCCCCACAGAGTTAGTCCATCCAAGACGGTCTCGATCTCTCCTTGACATCGCCCTAGCATCCCAGCATAGTCAGGGACTAGGAAATCCATTCGTTCTGTCTTTATTAAACACCTACTGTGTGCCATGCACGTGGGCGC
The DNA here is from genome assembly GCF_021234165.1 of Pteronotus mesoamericanus. Taxonomy (NCBI): domain Eukaryota; kingdom Metazoa; phylum Chordata; class Mammalia; order Chiroptera; family Mormoopidae; genus Pteronotus; species Pteronotus mesoamericanus. The sequence goes on from NW_026555105.1 coordinate 9,720,934, forward strand.
TGGGGATGCAGCAGTAAACAAGAGAAAAATTCTGCTGACCTTCTAGCAGAGGAGGTGGGTGATGAGCAAATAAAGCAAGTGAACACAGGGGGCGCTGGCTGTGGGCCACAGACAGAAGTAAAGCAGGCAAGAGCGTGTCTGGCGGTGGGGCAAGGGGTACATTTAAACAAGGTCGTCAGGGCAGGTCTCCCTGGGAAGACATCTGGGCAACGAACTGAAGGAGGAAAAGGAGCAAACTCGGAGCAGAGCTACGGGGAAAGAGGGCTGAAGGACAAGGCCAGGGCCATGGTGACAAGAAGGTCCCATGGGGCCTTGTGGGCATGTAAGACTTTGATTTAACGCTGATTGCCCAGGACTGAGGCAGGCAAGGAAAGCTTCCAGGAGGAGGCAGGGACACGTCTGTGGGTCCTAGAGGGCAAGTCGGGCTCTTACAGCTAACGACAGTAAACTCCCCCTTTAGAGCCAGGCCCAGGTTCAAATCCTGGCTTCATGGATTGTTCCTTATGAGACCTTGGGCAAAGTCTTTGCCTGTTTGAGCCAGGTCTTCTCATCAGGAGATCAGCAGTAATTCCAGTCTCTACCTGCCACAGTTGTGACGGGGTGAAATGAGGCAGCACAGGCCCTGGACCACGGCAGGTGTTCAGTCTGTGTTTGCTCAGGTTCTTCTGGGAAGGAGCACATTCCTAGGAGTGCTCCAACAGAGTCACCAGGCCAGGTCCCATCTCTTCTTCCCTTCCCAGTGGCCCCAAGCCCTTCAAACTCAGTTTAGTTCAGCTACGAGGTGAGTATCAGCCTGGGGGTCGGGGTCTCTCTCAGAAAGGATCCAGTGCATTAGCTGTAGCTTCCTCCCACCACAGGGCCTTTGCACATGCTGTTTCCACTCCCTGGGGCACCGTCCCTCCCACCCACTTCACTTGATTGGTTTAACAATGGTTTCACATTATTTCCTTTACTTCCTAGTTGGATCTTAGCCTAAAGGTCACTTACTCCAGAGAAAACATCCCTGCACCCCGCCAGGGCGGAACCCCCTGCTCCATGCCCTCACAGCTTCTGAACTTTTTTATCTCTCAACTTTTTTCATAGTCTGCAGTAACGTCTGTCTGTGCCACTAGACTGAGAGACCATGTTGGTCTTGTTCCCTGTTGTGTCCTTGGTACAAAGAGGGTGCTCAATCCGTAATTGTCAGTGCAAACCAGAAGTCTCAGCTCCAAATTGCTCCCTCCAACCCTCCATCTGTTAGACATAAGGAACTATGTCTATGGGGCCCCAAGGAACTCTGGGGCCCAAAGTGGAAGAGATCTGCCCACACTGCACGGCCGTTCTCTGCCCCAAGTCTGGTCTCTTCCTGGAGCACCCACTGACCTGCTCAGCCCCTCAGCCCCCTCCCCCAGGCACCACCTGCCACCTCCCAGATTAATGGCGAGCCAGCATGGGGAAGAAGCACCGGGCCGAAGCATGTTTAATTTTAATTTAGGAATCGCTAAGGCTACAGGCCTGCTCGGCTCTGGGCTGTCAATCAGCCTTCCTCAAGGCTGCATCAATTAGTTTAAAAATATTGAATGTAATTTTGCCTGACACAACATATTGCAGCTACTGCAAAATATAATTTATTTTAGAAGAAGAAATAATTAAACTAATTTGCATGTCAGTCAGCTGAACTGAGATGCCGGTGGGGGTGGGGGTTGGAATCATGGGGGATCTGGCCCCCAGAGAGGGCACCTGCTGCTGGGCCCTGCCTGAGGTCAGCGTGCGCCTGGGTCCAAGCGGTGGTTGCTGCTGGACGGACAAATACCCGGGCAGCTAGACCAAGCACTAAACTCAAAGTCAGGAAGCCTAGAACACAACCCCGCTCTGCCGTTGACTTGTCTGGGGCCTTAGCCAAAGTCCCACTTGCTTCTGGGCCTCAGTTTTCTCATCTCCATAATGGGTTTAACAAGACCTCCTTAACAGGTTGTTTCTTGGATAAAATGAGGTCACCGATCAGGAAGTTTGTTATAAACTGGAAAGTCCTGCGCAGAGGTGAAGATGAATTAATGGATGGATTCCTTGTTTTATACCGGAAACATTTAAAGTGGTAAAAGCATGAATTATTATTATCCATTCTTACAAATGATGCTATCTGTGATCAGGATGGGTTTGGAGGAAGTTGATTAGAGGTGAGACATCAGTCTGGACTCCCCACCTGCCAGTCACCCCAGGGTAGTGTTTGGCAACCTTTGCTACACATTAGATTCCTGGAGCTGTTAAAAAACAAAACAAAACATCAGCGACCAAGCTTTGGGCATCTGTGGGCTTTGAAGGCTTCCCCGGAGGCTGCAATATGCAGCCTGGCCGGAGACTGCCGCGACGTCAAGGCCACTGGATCCTGACTTGGGCCGGCCCACAAGCTTGGGAGGTTCCAGGCCAGCCCCCAGCTCAGGGGTCCCTGGGGTGAGCTTTGCAGATGGTAACTTTGGCGATGCAGAGGTTCACCTCTCTGGGGCTTACCCAGCTGCCCCACCTCTTAGATCTGAGGCCCTCGCTCATGCCCAAGGGTTCGGGGCTTTCCCAAGAGGTGACCTGAGACACTTCAAAAGAGAAGGCAGAACAACAGCAAAACGGTAATTGAGTGGGATAAAGGACGTGTTAGCTAACCTTACTGTGTAACATTTCACAATATATACATGTATCAGATCGTCACATGTTGTGTACACCTTAAACTTACACCATGTTCTATGACAATTATATCCCAGGAAAGCTAGAATTAATGTTTATAAAAGACGTAGGAAATACCCAACAGAACCCAAAGAAATGGTGCCAAAAAGGAGGATCTCTCCGGTTGGGGACCCAGCCCTCCAGCAGGGTGGCAGCCCGCTGAGGGAAGGACTTGTCCTGTGGTCTCCTTTCTGCGCACACACAGCACTCTGCCTCTCCCGCTAGCCCCTGCTCCACCCCACTGCAGGGGAGGGTGCCCAGGAAGGGCATTCGGGCCCTGGCCACGCCCCCTTGGCTTCACCAAGGAGGGAGGTGCCTGTCTCTGGCAGCGGGCCTCACCCTTCCCAACGCCAGAAAGCACCCACCGTCTGTCAAAGTTCTCCAGCACCACACTCTTAAAAATAACGGCTTCCCCAGCATGCCCAGTCACGACTCCCATCTCTCGCCCCTGGAAAGGCCCCCTCTAATCGCTGAAGCGGCAGATCTGGGTGAGCTGAGAAGATAAGGTGCCCCTGGCTAAGGGGAGCTCCAGAGAGGGGTCGGGTCTGAATTAATTGAAGACTTACCCTGCCACCCCCTCCTTTCCTGGACGCCCCAGGAGGTGGCTGCACCACCTCCCAGTCTCCATTCCTGTCCATCAACAAGTAAGCAGCTGATGCCCTGCGTTCAGAGGATGAGGCAGCCAGCCAGCCCCTTCCCCAAATTCATGGGGTTCCTGGCTGCCTGGAAGCTCCCAGGCTGTCCCCAGAATAGTTCTCTGCCACCCAGCCATCGAACCACTGCTTGTAAGGGGGTAGTTTCCTCTCGAGAGGATGTCCTTGAAGAGCATGTCAGTAATGAACTCATGGCTGAGACAGCTGAGGACCAGGCACCCGTGAGACCCAGAGGTCTGGGGGCACAGCTAGAAAGGGCCAACATTCTGGGGGTTGCTCAGAGAGGAGAGGTTGGGGTGAGGTGTCCCAACATCCTAGTCACTTTGATGTCACTGCTGAACAGCCCTTAGAAGGGTGTTTGTTTATTCAACAAATGCTTATGTAGCCCTTGCTGAGTGTTGCATGTGCAGTTTCAAGGGCTTTCGAGATAGTAACTCAGTCCATCCTCTCAACCAACCCATTACGACTAACCCACTTTTGCCAGTGAGAAAACTGAGGCACAGAGAAGACAAGGGATTTGGCATGGATCACACGGCTACTAAGTGACGGAATTGGGATCGGAGCCACTTGGCTCCAGAGTTCTAGATCTTAATCACTATGCTCTGCTCATTTGCCGGGTGTGGACGCTAATATCAGAGAGGGAAAGGTCTTCCTCAAGATCAAACGCTGGGTCAGGGACAGAGCCCTGCCTGGAATTCATCTCAATCCTTCCCGGCTTCGTCCATTTGTGCAACAAATGTATTTGAACCTAATGCTTGTGCCATATCCCATAATATTGAGGACCCAGGGAGTAATGGGCAGCAGAGGCCTTGACCTCAAACACATCACAGTTGGAGGAGCGGGGACTGCGTGGTTTTGCCGAGGACCCAGGCCAAGACCCACCTCCGGTGGACTTGTGATGTGGATCTTAAAAGAGCAGAAATTTGGGAGTTCAGTGGCCAGCTGGCCAAGTCTTTAACCTTTTCCGTGCTTTCATTTCTCTTCTTCAATGTGGAGGGATAAATTGTCCCAAATTCTACAAGGGTGCCTGAAATAAAGGGCGCGAATGCTCCCGGCGCGTTCTCTGCACCCTGTGGCGATGGGACGGAGCCGGCAGCAGCGATGACAGTGCCGCTGGAGGTGGGAGTGGGGGCGGTGATGTGACAGTGACACAGGTGGCGATGGTGTTGGCGGAGAGGGGGGTGGTAGTGCTGGCCTTAGAGTCTGCGATGACGGTAAAGGTGACAACGGTGGCGGCGGCAGCCATGATTCCGGCGGTGATGGCAGTGACGGCGATGACCTACCAGTGATGGTAACAGGCGTGGTGATGGCATTGTGGGTGGTCAGAGGGACAGGGGTGGTGGTGGTGGCAGAGGCGGCAATGATGATACGAATGGCGGCGGCGGCAATGATTTAATGGTGGCCGTGGGAAGAGTGACGGCGGAGGGGTACGAATGACCATAGTCGTGGTGGAGATGGTGCTGGTGCCGGTGCTGGCAGTGGGTGGCACCGGTGACTGTGGCGGTGAAGGTTGTGATGCCAATGTCAGTGGTGCCATATGCGAACGGCAGCGGTGATGATAATGCCAAGGACAATAATGGTGATGGCCACGGTGATAATCGAACAGTGGTGATGGTGATAGCAATGCTGGGGGCGACGGTGACAGTGATGATAGATAGCCCACTGTGCCAGCCGTCTGCAGTCCTGGTCCTGGCACCCGCTTGGTCGACCCACGCATCTCTAGGTGTGACCGCACTGCCTGACCTTGTCCAGCAGGAGGTGGGCGGTTGTCCAGGTCTCACACCAGACGCCTCTCACCCTCCTCCTGTGCTCTTGCTGCAGACAATCATGCCCAGCTGTCCCGGGCATCCCTAAGGATCCGAATCCTGGATGTGAACGACAATCCCCCAGAGCTGGCCACACCCTACGAGGCAGCCGTGTGTGAGGACGCCAAGCCTGGCCAGGTATCACCCAGGGGCTGGGGACTGTGGGGTGCTGCCAGGACTGGCCCGGGGCTCCTCTACCCAGGCCCAGGCCGTCACATCAGCCACCTGCCCCCTCCTCACCCTTAGCTCATCCAGACCATCAGCGTGGTGGACAGAGACGAGCCCCAGGGTGGGCACCGCTTCTACTTCCGCCTGGTGCCTGAAGCTCCCAGCAACCCTCATTTCTCTCTGCTCGACATTCAAGGTGAGTTACCTCTGAGCCCCTACATCCTAGGGTGCATGGAGGGAGGAGCCTAACTTAACTGCCCTCCTCTTCCCGCATTATTGCTGGGGACTGAGACACCCAGCAGGCTAGTGTTGGGCCTAAGATCACACAGGAAGTCCCGGCCAAGCTGGAGCAGTTACCCAGCCCGCTGGCCAACCCTGAAGAACAAGCAGAGGGTGCATTGGCCCAGTAGAGAGGGGGCATCTCAAGGGTAGAGAAAAGTAGATGGAAAGCTATGGAGAGGCAAACCCTGAGGAGCCGGGAGGGGGAGCCAGAGGCCAGGGCAGAAAGAGCCCCTGGCCTAAGTGAAGGTTGAAATGAGACACACACACACACACACACACACACACACACACACACACCCTTTAGTTTAAAAGGTACTTTATCTCAGTTGCTTTTTGCATCCTCATGGCCACCCTGGGGTATGGTTTTCTTACCCGTCCCTCCATTTTCCAGGTGATGAAATTGAGACTGTAAGAGTATAAGGAACCCGCCCAGAGCCCTATAGGGAGTCCTTGGTGAGGCTGGGATCCAAACCCGTGCCTGTTTCAGGCCCAGTCTACTTCCTACCTTGAAAGGAAATGGCCCCACCCAGCCTGAGCTGATGTCGTTGTGAGACAGGCCCTGGCATGCTCTCCAAGAACTTGAAGTCTGGACCTTTGAGGAATAGACTGGGGGCAGGGGGTGGTCAGTGGGCTGGGAGTGAAGGAACTGGGACCCTGTCCCAGCTCAGAGGGTCGCTCTCTATGCACCTCTGCAAGGTTAGCGCATCTCTAAGCCTCAGTGTTCACCATCTATGAAATGGGGCTGAAAACGCCTGCCACCCTAGGTGGCTACATGGCCCCAGGGAGACAGAGGACAGCAGGGTGTATTGTTAGTGCCTAGAATATGTTATTGCCTTCCTTCAGCAACTGTTTATTGAGCAGTTGTGCCAGGCACTGTTCTAGGCCATGATAATAACAGTGGCAAACAAAACAGAATCCCTGTCCTCTGGGATTTACATTCCGGCGAGGGGAAAGGATCCAAATAAATAATATGTTGGGGATGGTGAGTGGCTGTGGGAGTAGGAGGAATAATGTGCCAGCCACAGGTCTGGACTTTGTTTTATTCAGTGCTTGGCCCCCAGGGTGCCTCCAGCAATGACTGGCACATAGTAGGTGTTCAATAAAGTGTGTTAAACAAACAAGGGTAAGAGTAGAAGCTAATTTAGATACAATGGCCTGAGATGACCACCTGAAGGGGTCGGTAGTGGGTAGGGACCTGAAGGAAATGAGGAAGTGAGCCATGCCGATGGCTGGACAAAGAATGCTCCAGGGGGACAAAGCAGCAAAGTCCCCGAGGTGGGAACGAGCCACCTGCACGGTTGGAGGGAGTGAGCAAGGGGACAAGGAGGAGATGTCCTGACCCTGGATAGGTCTGGGATCACCCCCAAGACCTTTACACCCCTCCTCTGCAAAGGGAGAGAGGCCTCCATGGCCTCTGAAGCCAGACCCACCAGGAGTCATTGAAAACGTTTAACACCTAGTACACTTCCGAAAAGACACTGATCGTAAATAGCCCAGAGCAGGACTCTCGAGCCCCTGGCCCACCAGCACCTGGGGAAGAGGCTGAGGCATCAGGGAAGGACTTGGGGGGCTCAGGGTCACAGCTCTTTAAATCTTTTTGGAAGTATTTCAATATTTAAACAACCAGGATAGCCCGGTCTCCTCATTATTCCGGTGGTATCCGGAGCTGGCCTCGGGAGACATGGATAGCCCTGGCTTGACCTTTCCAAATTCATGAGTCTTTTCAACCCACGGGGCCTGAGCTTCTGCCCCAAATGCCTCTCTTCAACCAGAGGCCACCAGAGCTTCCGTCTGGTGGGACCACCAGGTATGAACCCTGGGAGGAGCAAGGGTGGCAGCAGCATGCTGAGGTCAACGCCGCCGTGAAAGGTCCCTTCCTCCCATCCCCACGGCCCTTCCCTGGTGTGCCAAGCCCCCTCCTCCTCACCATATAAATATCTGGGGAGACAAACGGCTACCCCAACCCATCTGTTTCTTTATACAAATTTGTAGCCAGTTTGGAAACGTGATTTATAAATATTGCTTTTGCAGCCAGGAATTGACACTGATATATGTCAGGCCAGATGGATGCATGCGGCGCTGGGCACAGATCCCACCTAGGAGGTTGGAGCAGGGTCTGAGCTGGCCAGCGGCTTCCCCAGCTGACACCAACCACTGCCCAGGAGAGCAGCTCAGGGAAGGGGTTCAGGGATGATGCCCAGGGATTCCCTCTTATGTGGTGAAGGAGTGGCAGGGACCAAAGCTCTCAAAACATATGGCTGCATGGCCAAAGACAGCAACCCTGACAAACAGATATTCTTCTCTCCTCTGTTCTTACTTGGAAATTTGAGGCTGAGCCAGAGCCAGCCACTCATTTTTCAAATCGAATTCTCTGTACCTCCATTACCCCTATTATTTCACACCTAAAACACACAATAGCTTCCTAACTGGTCTTCTGCATCCACTCTTGCATTTTCATGGGAAGCTCCCTTGTCTAGAACATAGGCTCAGCAAGGGCAGGGATACAATAGATACAATAGATACAATCTCTGCCCACTTGGAACTCACAGTGAAGTGGACTTTGAGCTGGGTCACCTTAGACTTGTCTTTCTCTCCAAGCCTCAGTTTTCTCTCTCTTTTTTAAAAATTTTATTTCTTCATTTTTAGAGAGAGAGGACAGGAGAGAGAAAGGGAGGGAGAGAAACATCAGTGTGTGGTTGCCTCTTGCACGCCCCCTACTGGGGACCTGGCCCACAATCCAGGCATGGGCCCTGACTGGGAATCAAACCTGCGAACCTTTAGTTCACAGGCCAACACTCAGTCTACTGAGCCACACCAGCCCCGGCTCCCATTGCTTTTAAGAAAATAATTCAAATTCTCTACTATGCCCTCTAATACTTTCCATGATGGGCCCCTGCCTCCCCCTCCAGCCTCATCGTGACTCACTTTAGCCATCACTCTCATTCGTCCAGCCCCAAAGAACTGCTTTGGGCTCCTTGAGTGTATTGTGTTTCTTCAACCTCAGAGCCTTTGTGTGGGCTCTTCATTCAGCGCTCAGCAATAATATTGCTGCTTCCAAGAAGATCCTCCTGACCTTCCAGACTGGGTCAGGTCCTCTGTTAGGTGCATTTCCTATACTTTTCCTCATTAGCCCCCACCATGGTTTGTCATTATAGACTAAATTTGGGGTCTATTTGATTAATACTGGTGTCTCACATTAGAATACAAACTCAGATCCAGCACTGTTGGTTTAGCTCTCCATGGTTTCCCCCCAAGTGATGGGCATGGTGCCTGGCACATACAAGGTGGGATTCCAAAAACTGGAATTACCTTCCGGAGGGCAGGCCCCCTGTAGCACAGGCTGCCCCCCCGGGTGAGTGTTCTAAGAACCTACCTGTATCAGTGTACCAGCTGGCGTTGTTGTGAGAGGCTGCATTCAGCTTCAGTGAATTTTTTTTTGAAGGACTCAGTGCATTTGCCCGTTTCATGATGGGTGATTTATGAGTACGGCTGCCCATGCCACGCTGAGTGTTCAGCAGTTTTTAACCAAACACTGCATGACCCTCATGCCCCACCATCCACATTCACCCAGTCTCACCCCAAGTGATTTTTTGTTTGTTTCCCAATGAATAAAGTCCTCAAAGGGAAACATTTTGACTATGTGAAAGAGGTGTAACAAAAATGGCAGCAGCACTAAAAGGCATCAAAACCCATGAGTTAAAAAATTGTTTTGAGCAGTGGAAAAAACATCTTAATAGGCATATTGCATCGAATGGAGAGCACTTTGAAGGTGACTGAAGTTTAAACGTGTAAGAATAAATACACAATTTTTTATAGATAAATCCTGGGTTTGGGGGGATCTCCCCTCATAGTAGTTACTCAATAAAGATTTACTGGATGGATGGATGGATGGATGGATGGATGGATGGATGCATGAATGGATGATTGGGGTGGATAGAAAAGGTAGCTATGTGAACAATTCACTGAATAAGTTCAGATACGTCACCAACTTCCACATATATAAAATGGGGACGGATGTCAGAACTCTTGGTTGGAAGGATTAAACATTAGTATGTATTTAAAGTATCCACACGGTCCTTGATACATAGAAGGCGTGAGTACCTGCAAAGGAGCCCCACACCATTCCCTCCCTTCCCCATCTCGCTCTTGGGTCTGCTTTCCTCCCCAGGGGAAGGCAGATGTTTTCACAGCTGGGGCTGATTCAGCCTTTGACAGGAGGGCTAGAGTTCAGCCAGAGCTCGAGGAGCTCGCCAAGGACCGCAAAAGTTACCCCCAAAGTTGTGGTTCATTCAAGCATCGTTCGTCAAGTCTGGCTCCATGCCAGGGAAGAGACGGGCTCACGCTAACGTAACACAACCTGACAAGCACTGTAACAGAAGTGTGCATGGCGCCGGCATAGTCAGAGCAAGGAGAGGGAAGCCATAAATCCTCCCTTCCCAGGGAAGCGGAGAAAGGAGGCCACAGAAAGGAGGTGACATTTAGCTGGAGCATGACGGATGAGGAATTTGCCCAGGCAAGGAAGTGGAGAAAGTGTTCCAGATAGCAGGAACTCCGCGAATAAAGGACAGGGCAGCCTAGACGGAGAGCAGGCATATGGTGCAGCACCAGGCACCGGGGAGGGGCATAAAGAAAAGAACAACCAGCACTTACGGTGAATTTTTATGTGCCGGGAAGTATTCTGAGGGTTATGCATGAATTTTACCATTTAATCCTCACACCTACGTGATTCTATTTTCCTCAGCCACAGATTAGGAAACTGATGTCCAGAGAAGCTGAGTTTCCCAAGCTCGTAAATTGTCCACTTGGCATTATTTTTAACATTTTTATGGAAATTTTCAAATGGGTGTCAAAGTGGATAGAATAATATTACGAACCCTCGTGAGTGAACCACGTGAGCTTCCACCCATGGCCAATCTCGTTTTAGCTGGACCTCTAATCCACTTCCTAGATGTGCTCAAGGTCACAGACAGCCCTCCAAGGGCTCTTTTTCTTGCATTGTGTCCTTTATGGAGAAGGCCAGGGCTGGGGCCCTGAATTGAGTGCTGCAGAGGAGAGGCTGGGTAAACTGGCGCCCCAAAGCTGGGGAAAGGTCCCAGGCTGCCCGAGTCGGAGGTCAGCGAGACCAGCTGCAAGACCTCAAGGGCAGGGAGGAGGATTCAGGGAGACAGGGCCTCTCTCGTGCAGTTGGCTGTGAAGGGTGGGGACAGTGGCCAGCTGGACTCTGAGCACTTCTGTTCAACCATGTTGGCAGCCATTGAAATGATCGAGTCTCAGGGATGGCCCCGCCTATACTGGAGAGGTGTAGAGGAGGCAGGAAGGCCGGGACAAGTGGGCACCACCCACCGCATACGCCCTTGTTCCAAGACCAGACACCCAACCCCCGAGTCCGGCCTGACATTCCTAACCACAGGCTACAGCAGGGCAGTGAGTATGTATGTTAGTTCACCATCCTCTCTGGCCACGTGGGTTTTAAAAAAGGAAAGAGGTGGGTGAGGAAACCTTGGCACGATAGGACCCCCTCACCAGGCCCTGGGGGCCATGCCCCGGCGCTCTAGGTTCAGTCTTTTAGACTCCTGACAAAAAGCTTTTTTGGCCAAAGGCAGGCACCAGCCAGCATCCCCAGTCTTCCGGTGACCCAGGACTTGTCAGAGCTCAGCAAGCCACAACCCAAGGGCCACTGGTCTCCAGGGTCAGGATGCATTGGGCAGCGTGGGTGGAATCTGGAACAAAAACAGGCTGTTGAGACAAACGGCCAAAAAAAAAAAAAAAAAAAAAAAAAAAAAAAAAAGACGTAGCCAGGGACAGGACCTTGGCCCAGCTCGGGATGGAATCTTGGAATAGCTTGAATAAAAAAATAGAATCTTGAGACAGCAGGGAGTATCTTGGGACAGCTAAGGACAGAATTGTGGGCTCCATAGCAGGAATCAGGCTCCTCCGGCGGTTGGCAGCAGAAGTTAGAGTCAGGTGGTAACGGAATTTTGGGAGATCGGGGAATAGGCCCATTGGTCAGCTGGGAGGCTGTAGCTTGCGGCACAGGGAGGCAAATCCCGAGGTGGAAACAGGAGGGGGCCGGGAAGGTGACCCCGGACCCCAAGTCACACGCCTCTCCCTGTTTCTGGGGCAGACAACACAGCCGCGGTGCACACGCAGCACCTGGGCTTCAACCGGCAGGAGCAGGATGTGTTCTTCCTACCCATCCTGGTGGTGGACAGCGGGCCGCCCACGCTGAGCAGCACGGGCACCCTCACCATCCGCATCTGTGGCTGCGACAGCTCCGGCGCCATCCAGTCCTGCAACACCACGGCCTTTGTCATGGCCGCCTCGCTCAGCCCCGGCGCCCTCATCGCTCTCTTGGTCTGTGTCCTCATTCTGGTTGGTGAGTCCCCTGAGAGCCACCCCCCTCCTCGATGAGCCCCATCCTGGGGCCCTGGATTTCCTTTCCTAGTCGTCCCTATGGAACCTCAGTGTCTCTCTCCATACAAGGAAACGCCGGCTCGAAGGATCCCCAGGCCCTAACCTGCAGCGCCCGTGAGAAGTCTTCTCAGGAGCAGACCCCCACCAACCCCAAAGAGTGTCGACCCCCACCTGAGACTAAATCATGTTGCCCCACCCTCTGCACAGTCCAGGCTCTCTCTAATTTTTTAAAACCAAGCCTATTTTGAAAACTTCTCCCATGTCTATCGTCCTACTTTCTTCTCTGTGTAGGACTTGTAATAAAAGGCTCTTGTAAACCTCACAACCACTCAGCCAGGAGGACCATCCCCATTCTTCAGATGAGGAAACCGAGGCTCAGAGCGGTCAAGTGGTTTGCATAAAGCCCTGAAATCAGGTCTTCACACCCTGTGCTCCCGGCTGCTGTATCGCGCCTGCTCTGAACCTACGCTGGGAGCAAAATAGTGAAGCAGCTGGGGCAAATCTTAAGAATTTAGAGTCCGCCAGCAGCCAATTGAACGCCCAACGTGTTCCAGTGAAGAGGTCAAGTTCCAGGAGCTAAACTGAACTCAAGTGGCATAATGCCACCTCTCACCCTGGTAGCAAAAAGGCTTCATCTCAGGCTTAACTACTAGACTTCACAGAACAGCCAGAACTAGAGGAAGTTGAGGGATGTCCATGCTGCAGATGCCAGCCTTGCTCGGTTCCCTGTGAGGTGTCAGCTGCCCCCTACTCCTCATTGCCTACCACCACCCAGCCCCCTGAGGACCTGCTTGTGGCCAAGGTGCACCGCCTCAGGTCCCTGCGGAGGCCCTGGGCAGGCTCCTTCTAGCTGGGAGGCCCTGCCCCCCCTCTTCTCTCCCCTCCCAGCCCACGGCTCAGAAACCCTTTTTCCAGAGGGTGCACTTTACAGCGGTTTCATTTTCCGAGGCAGTGCAAACAAATTTCTGCCTAATTGCCCACAAACGAAGAGAGTGCACATCAGTGCTCTAAAGGTGACGGGCGGAATCGCTGATCAGGCCTGGCACATCTGTCGCCTACCGCCTGCGCTCCCTACCATCTGCTCTCATGGGCATCCCCTCCGCAGCTCCCCGCCTCCGGCTCCGAAAGCCGTTCATCCATCTTCCCCACTTCTCTCATGACACCTCCCCTCCCTCCGGACCTGTCCTTGGCCCCCACCCCTGCCCTGTCATGAGCCACCTTGTTAGACCATGAGCCAGCGCCCTGCCCCATGGCCCTAGCAGCTGGCCCTGGCCGCTGGCCCCGCCGGAGCTGCTTGGAGCAGCAGGAAGAATCCAGGGCCTGGCATAGTACCCAGCACACTGTCCACTCACCCACCCACCTATCCATTTATTTCTCCCCTTCATTCATCTGTTCCTTATTTATCCATCCATTGAGTTCCCCCTCTTTGCTAAACTGTTCTAGGCCCTGGGACTCATCAGTGAGTGAAAGAGACTAGAAGCCCTGAGTACCTGGAAAGTTGGGGTTGCCGTCACCGAGATGGAGCAGACGGGGTGGGGAAGGGGGAAAGATTATTAGCTCCAATTTGGACATGTTAAATATGAGACCCTCTTGGTCAACCCAGAGAGGACTTGTTGCGTAGGAAACTGGATGTACCATCTAGATTTCAGGAGAGCTGTCCGGAGGGGCGGGGAGGTTGCAATAGAGGGGTCGTCAGCCTCTCCCTGGAGCTCAAAGTCATGAGAGTGAAGGAGAGCACCAAGCGAGGGATTGTGGGTGAAGGTCCAAGGACCGAGACCTGGGACAGCTGAGGTTAAGGAGTCGGAGAGGAGAGGAAAAGCCTACTTAGACGACCGAGTGCTCAGAGCGGTGGGAGGAGGCAGAGCATGTGGAGTGCTGGACGTCCAGGGAAGAAAGCCGGGAAGGGATGGTTCATTCATTCACCCACCCTTTTGCTCACCCAGGTTTCCACGCAACTCTTCATTCGGTCATTCCTTCAACAAGCATGCTTCACATGCTTGCTGCACGCCAGCCACCAAGCTAGGGACCGTGCCCCAGGTCCTTGAGGGTAGGGGAGAGTGTGTATTTTGGGGTGGGGGGAGGCCACCGTGTTAACACGACAGGGCCTGAGGTAGGATGGAATGGTGGCTCTCAAACCTGTAGATCTAGGGTGGGACCTGAGGATTCACATTTCTAACAAGCTCCCAGGACGTGCTCCATGCGGCTGACCCAGGGGCCGAGGTTTGAGAAGCGGTGTGATAGAGAAAGGAACCGCTCACCAAGGGAGCGTGGAGGTGATGGCACTGAACCTGGCCTGGAGCTCTCTGGGAGCGGCTCCTGCAGGAGGCTCCAAGGACTAAGAGGGGGTTCAGGACTGCTGGAGTGGCCAGAGGAGGGCAAGGGCCACAAAAAGGTCAGGGTCATATCTCACTCCTCCAGCCCTTAGCTGCTCCCTTCAAACCCCCTACTACCTGCAGACCTCAGGGGTGTATCTCTTGATGGAATTGAGGATGAAGACCTCAGAGGCTGGGATCAGCCCTCAACACCCATGAAGTTTCTGAACGCTGCCCTCTGTGCCCCCAGTGACGGTGGTGGTTTGGCCCCAATTTGCACACCTTCCCAGATGGAGAGCTCACTACCTCTCCTAGGCTGGGCCGGCTCCACTGGGCGTGGGGTGGGAGGACGCAGGAAAACGTGGGTGGGGCCCAGCCCTCACTCGCCCTGTCTCATTTTCCCACGCAGTGCTGGTGCTGCTGATCCTCACCCTCAGGCGCCACCACAAGAGCCACCTGAGCTCCGACGAGGACGAGGACATGCGAGACAATGTCATCAAATACAACGACGAGGGTGGAGGCGAGCAGGACACCGAGGCCTACGACATGTCGGCACTGCGTAGCCTCTACGACTTTGGCGAGCTCAAGGGAGGCGAAGGGGGCGGGGGCGGGGGCGGCGGGGGCGGCCCAGGCGGGGGCGGGGGCGTGGGCAGCCCCCCGCCGGCCCGCCTGCCCTCGGAGCGCCACTCGCTCCCACAGGGGCCACCGAGCCCCGAGCCGGACTTCTCGGTGTTCAGGGACTTCATCAGCCGCAAGGTGGCGTTGGCGGACGGGGACCTGTCGGTGCCGCCCTACGACGCCTTCCAGACCTACGCCTTCGAAGGCGCGGACTCGCCGGCCGCCTCGCTCAGCTCGCTGCACAGCGGCTCGTCGGGCTCCGAGCAGGATTTCACCTATCTCAGCAGCTGGGGCCCGCGCTTCCGGCCCCTGGCCGCGCTCTACGCAGGCCACCGCGCAGACGACGAGGCCCAGGCCTCCTAGCCCCACGCCCTGCCGTCGGGCGCGGCCACTCGCCCCATCCAGGACCCTACTGGGCCCAAGGACAAAGCATTTCCCCCACTCACCCTCATCCCCAACCCACCTACCCTCCCAGGGTGGCCGGACGGGAGGGGGACTTTTGGGGGGAGGGCTCCCGGAAGGCCCCCCCAAGAAGGGGCGATGCAGCTTTCGGCCCAGAGGTGCAGGGATGATGACCAACGTCATTAAAACAGCAGCGAGACCAGGCACTGCGTGGATTTGGGTTAGAAAGGGAAATTGGGTGTCGCTGCTGCGGGGAAAAGGGGCAGTTATTCACTCCTGGCTTGGGGGGAAAATCCCTTGGGGGGAGGATGCTGCAAAGAGCCCCCAGGATTCCCCCTTCAGAGTTAAAAGGAAAAGAAGGGCTGTTCATTTACTAAGCAGCTACTGTGTGCTGGGATACTGTAGAGAGACAATCTTAGCCATCACAGGAACCGTGAGGTGGGGCCCTGCAGGTAACAGATGGAGAAAGCCACCCAGAGAAGTGGCTGTGACCTGTCCAAGGACACCCAGTCAATGACCTTGCTTCTCTGGATTTCAGTTTCCTCAACTGTCAAACGAGGCTAATAACAGAACCTACCTGGGAGAGTTGTGAGGATAAAAAGGGTTCACAGGTCGAGGGGTTAGGACAGTGCCTGGCACATAGTAGGTGTTCAATAAATGTTAGCCTTTGATACTATTACTATCTTTGTCGTTATTAGAAGCCCGGCGTGTCTGCCTCCCAGGTCTGAGCTGTCTCCCTTGACCCAGTTGCCCTCCACCTTTTCCCAGCATCTCCAAGGGAAGAGGAAATGACCTCAACTGCCAGTCCTGTTCCTGCCCTGACAGGGAACAGGGACGTTCCCAGGGACTGTGGAGCCTTCCAGAGTCTCAGGCAACGCTGGGATAGGACACGCGGCAGAAGTGCCAAGGAAGACAAGCTGGACGGCTCCAGGACTTGGATGAGGAGGGAGGGTTGGCAGAAAATGGAGAGACCGGAGCCACTGAGTGCAGAGTCTGCCTGGTCCTGGAACCCATCAGCCTCCCCATTCATGGACCCCAAATTAAGAGCCCCAGGGGCTAAGTCAGCTCTAAGCCCCCAGCTCTAAAACCATTGGGTTATAAGATACAGGTTATTTGTCTTCCCACTCCACTCTCAACTGATTCATCGTCTCCACGTTGATCGCTGGTGAATCCCAGCTCATGCTAGCTGGGCATCCTTCATCAAGGTCTTCAACGACTGAAGCCTCAGTTTCCTCATCTGTAGAACTAGGCTGATGACAGTCCCTCCGTTAAGGGATTGTTAAGAGGCTTAAGGGAGATAATGAATGTTAAGCTCTATTCTCACTGCCTTCTTGACATATTGAAAGTGATCAATAAGTACTCATTAGCCTTATTTTTTTATCCTTCCAGGGAACATTCATTCATTCCTTCCACATTAGCCTGGGTTCACTGTGACAGATCCAGAGATGGTCATTATGTCCTGAGTGCCTTGCCTGTACTATTTCACCTAAATTAAATATTGTCAGCCCCAGTTCACAGGTGAGGAACCTGAGGCTCAGGGAGCCATAACCCACCTAAGTTACACAGATCGTCAGTCCTTCCTGCCTTCCAGTAACTCAAGGCCCAACTGGGCAAGGCGAGGAGGCAGGGAGCAGAAGTGGTCAATAATTATAATGCATCTGGTAAGAGCTGCCGCAGAATTAACTGAACAAGGTCCTGGAAACACTGAAGAAAGCTTCAATAATTCCTGGAGTGCTTCCCAGAGGAGGTGACTCCAGCTGGATCTTGAAGAATGAGTAGAGATGTATGAGATGGCCAAGCAAGCAAAAGCATGCCAAGCAGAGAGAAGAGTGTCCACATAGGCTGGGGGCAGGTGACAAGCAAGAAGCATGTGGTGGCTTCCGGAGCGGTGTGCAGTTGCAGGGGCTGGATCACTGCGTGGAGGAATGGTGAGGTGGGCGGCAGGAAAGGCCGGCTGAAGGGGGGTTGGGGAAAGAAGGCCAGGCCCCCCCCCAAAAAACTGGTGCTTTGTTCAAGTTGAATATGTCTCCTAAAGTCCACAGAGGGTGGTTAATGCTAGGGATATGAGGTTTGTGTGGCAGGCTCAAGTCGGGGGGTACTGGGACCCTGGTCCCGTGCAGGACCCTAAACTCATGGTTCCCATAGCTCAATGCTACAAATGGGTATGGTAACTCAGGGACTGATGGGGCGATGTGGGGGCCCCACATCCCTCTATGTGTGCCCAGCTCTCACATACAGAATCCCAACCACAATTTGGCTATCACATCTCCATTGTAGAGGGAGAAATCAAGACCTAGAGGAGTAAAGCGACTGGCCCCATGAGACAGAGCTAGGACAACAGAGGACGCCTGATTGCAAGTCTGTTCCTTCCACACGTGCCTGCTCCTTGACAGATTCTGACCCTGCCAAAAAGGAGGTCACAGGCAGGTTATGTGTCCAGAGGGACATATAAACACAGAGTCACAGAACACTTGAACATCTTGTCCAAATCCCACACATGGGCGATGACCTTCCCAAGGCCACCCCGGATTAAAGATCTTGCCAGAAATAAAAAACGTTATTCATCCAGATTTTTCGCCTGAGCCTCGGGCTCAACCATTTACCAGCTGTGGACTTCAGACAGGTGGCTTCAAACCCTCTCTCTGTCTTTGTTTTCTTATCCAAGAAATGCACACATTCAGAACACCTCCATAGGGCTGTCGTGAGGATACACTGCAAAATCACCGCTGACACTCACTGGGCTTCCCACGTGCCGGCCATTGCTCTAAGCACTTCTCGTGAACTGCTCATTTAATCCTTCGACAATCCAATGAGGTGACCCTTATTTTAAAGGTGAGGAAACTGAGGCACGAAGAGACTAAGTAACTTGCCCGGGATCGAGCCAGGGCATGCAGGCCCCCAGAGCCTGCACCCTCAGCAGCACACACAGTGTCTGGCACACGGCAAGCACCGAACACGTAGCCTGGGCATGTCCGATGTCACTGTCTGTGTCCTGGGAGAGCTTGTTCCTCCGCTCACTGCCACGTCCCACAGCCTGCGGGCATCCTCAAGGATCTCCGCGTTTTCTGCTAATCCCAGGGTAAGACACAGAGGGAAAGATAATGTTCCTCTGGTCCCTTTGCCTCCAGCTCCTGCACGTGCCTTCTCCTCTGGGCCCTCACCAACCCAGCAGTGAAATCCAGCGAGACCAGCCCCTTCGCTGGGTTCCACAAGCTGCCCGCTGATGCCAAGCATTTTGCGGGCTCAGTCTACCTCTCTGATGGTTTGGGGTCACAGAGAAGGGTCTTGTGGAAGACAGAGACTTTGGCCATCTGTCTGGTTGGTGTCCATCAAATTCCCCCACAAGCTCCAAATCCCCTCCCTGTGCTATGCAGAGAGCACGGCCACCCCTGGGCACACTCAGCTCTCCCCAGGAGCTCCGAGGACACAGACCCTCCTCCCATTGAACCATGCCTGCCCTCCTTACGCGGCATCTGGGAAAGCGAAAAGAAAAAAACCTCCATCACCGCCATCATCATGGGACAAAATAGTATTCAGAGTCATGAGCAAGAATTAATGTATAGCTGGCCAAAAATTTAGAACCAGCGATACTAATGACAATGACATGGTAACAATGGTGTTGGTGGTGACAGCACATTTGCACAGGGCTCACTGCATGCCAGGCACTGCTCTAAGCACTGCCGATAATTATTTTTCAGCAGGTAAAACTGTGGAGGGTGGGGCTGATGGTGATTGTGTTTAGTGCTTTACACAAGTTGCCTTGTTTAATCTAAGCGGGCAGACCACGCGCCCTATTTTGTAGATGAGGGACCCAGTGCTCACAGATGAGGACTTGCTCATGGGCATGAAGCTTGTAAGGGCCAGGACACCCCACACGAGTCTGCACAGGCCCAGGACGACTCGGCTCCTGAGTGGAGTTTCTGCGCGAGTGTGGGACAGAGAGAGAAGCCGTTGGTGAGCCGGGGAGGCCCTCCAGGCAGGTGGCAGAACTGAGGAGCAAGGTGGAGGTGGGGCCCGGGCCGCAGGCCAAGCCCGGGCCTGCGTGTCTGTTGCGTCCCCGTGTGCATGTGCCTGCATGTGGCCGTGGGCATGCACCATGGAAGTGGGAAGCCAGTGCGGAGCACGCAGGTCAAGAACTAACCCCCGCTTCCTGCCCACGCCGCTGAGAGAGCTGGCTGCGGTCTCAAGGGGCGGCATCCATCAGCCAGCCGTCACTGCCGCCCACCCTCAGGTCACGAATCAGCAGCACCACTCACCTCCTGCCAGCAAGCGCTCTCAGGCCAGCTCTGTCACTGGCCGCCGAGCCTTTGGAAAGTGTAACCCTGTCAGCCCTCGCCGTGAGGCAAGAGGGGTCACGCCTCAGTGCGTGCACACGTGTTCCCTCAGGCACGTTCCTGCTTTGTGCACAGCGCAGACACAGGCATGCTCACGGCCATGCACCAGAGCATATCCCTCCCTGCAGGTCTGCAAGTGTGCTCACACGCCTGCACACCATGCCTGTACCAGAGGCAGGCCCTCACGTGCACGCTTGCATTTGCACAAGTATATGCATGCCTCCCATAGGGGTGCGCTCTCTTACACGTGTGTGCATGTGTGTCCACTGATACGTTTCCATGAGCCAACACATTTTCCATCTGGGCATGCACTTGTGAACATGCATGTGTTCCAAACACTCCCAAACAGGCACACAGTACACATGCGTGTGCCCACATAGATGTGCTTGTGTACATGAACTCATAGCTCCACGCACACATTTGTAATGTATACACACACTCATGCATGCACAGGAAAGCATATGTAGCCTCAGGAACAATTACAAACTCTAATTTCAAGTTCATGATGCCCATAGATGTGTTTGCACATGTGAGCACATGTGAGGCCTGTCTGTACATAATAGACATGATGACTTAGAAGGATCTAAACAAACGGGCATCTCCAACAAGCACTCAGATCTGTACCAAGCTGGCACACACATGAATGACATACACCCCTGTACATCTGCTTGTCTATGTGTGTACTTCCACACCTAAGCACCTCCGTCCACGTGCACCTTCAGGCAGGCCCCCCCATGGTTCACCCACAGCCAGGTCACATGTGCAGAACTCCACACATAAGCGTGTACTCCAACAGACACGTGCCTCTGAAGCTTATCTCCCACACGTGTGCGCAGTCAGAGCTCTGGCGCTGGCGTGCACGCACGGCCCCCGGGGTGCAGCCTGCCCCAGCCCCAGATTGTCAGGTGTGCTGGGGACAGCAGGAACGGTGCCCACACGCAGAAATCGCCACTCACGCAGAATTGCATCTGCTGCAAACTTCTCATTTGCTGTGCAAATGATGATTAAATGTTATTGTGCAAGAGAAAATGGCAAGGAAGATTCATTAGCTTTATTGTCAGGAAGGACTCCATGGGCTCCAGCTCCCCACTCCAAGGCTGGCGTAACCCTCTGTGTGCCGGGTGCGCCGCGCTCAGATGTGGGCTGCGGAGAATGTAGGCCGGGGAGATAGATCCCAGCCCTGGGCCACGTGGGCTAGCCTGGGGGAGGGAGTCAGGAGTCCAGGGGGCCACTCCAACCTTGCCCCTTGTTCGCTGCGCAGGCTCGGGCTTGTCATTTCATTCCTCACCTGATCTCTCACCCCTACCATGGCACAGGAATCCAGAGACCGTGGTCCCTCCTGGATGCATGGGGCTTTTCAGGTGGAGAAGGGCATCCCAGCCTGCTGAGACAACTCAAGCAAAGGCTTGAAGGCTCGGGGACACCATAGCAGAGCAGCGCTTGTCCGGGAGACACTGAGCCGGGGCAGGTCAGTTGGAAGACAGGTTGTCAAGGGCCCAGTGAGCCCTTCCAAGGAACTTGGACCTTTTCCAAAGAAAATGAGGGACTGTGAAAGGTATGTGAATAGGGCTGACAGATAAAATACAGCGTGCCTGGTTAAATTTGAATTTCAGATAAATAACGAATAATTGTTTTAGCATGAGTATCTCCTAAATTTTGCCCAGACATACTTGTACTGAAACGCAAAGTCATTATTTATCTGAAATGAACATTTAACTGGGAATCCTGTATTTTTATTTGTCACATCTGGCAACTTTATGTGTGGATTTGCATTTTGGAAAGACCGTGCTGGCTGTTGTGCCCAGGGTAGATTAGAGAGTGAGAGGAGAGACACCAGTAAAGAGATAAGTTCATATTCTCACCTTCTTTTATAATCAGAGAACCCCCAAATTTTAGGAGGGCACATGGCCATGTATTACAAGGACCACATTTCCCAACCTCTACCACAATTATGTATTACCTGGACAGAGTCCCAGCCAATACAATCTAAGCAAAATTGTCATGTGGCAGCTTCTTGGAAACCTCCTTAAAAGACTGTTGACCTATGTCTTTTGCCTCTTTTCCTGCTCCTTTCTCCTGTTTGCTGGTTGAACACAGCTGAGATGGCTGGAGCTCAAGCAGCCACCTTGGACCATGAGGGTAAAGGTTGTACCATGTGGATGGTCGAACAGTGACCTGGGAAGAGACTTGGTTCCTTTCAGTCTCATGGAGCCCTGAACTGCCCACATTCACACGTGGTTTACATGAGAGTGAAATAAACTTCCAACAGTTGAAATCACTGTTATTTTGGTTTTCTGTCCCAAGCAGCCAAGCCTAATTCTAAACTGATGTGAGAAACTGACACAGGAATCTCAGAGAGAGAGAGAGAGAGTTGTTCAGGCTTAGACTGGGCCAGCAACACTGGATTTGCAAAATATTTAAGAGGAAGCCCCAGCAAGAGTCGGCAATTGACGGGATATGGGGATGGTGGGTAGAGAATGTCAAAGGCTTCCAGACTTGAGTGACAAGGATGGTGAAGCTGGTAATGAGCCAGGGAACCCAGGAGCCACCTCAAATCTGGGGCCATGGGAAGTCAGTTTGATTTGGGCCATGCTGAGTTTGAGGGGTCCGCCAGCCACGTGCACAATACATGGAAATTCAGGACTGGAGCTCAAAAAGCCTTCGCTCGTCACCCTCATCGACAGGGTGGCTAACATCATAAGAACAAAGGAGGCCCAAGGAGAGTAGAGTGATGGGGTCAGAGAGTCAAGGATGGATGCTGAGGCAGCTTCAGGAGCAGGTAGGGGGGATAGAGCCCCTAGGACCTCCATTTCTGGAGGTGTACAATGGGGGCAGGTGAGGGGGTCGACCTAATTGACCCTTAAGTTTCTTCCTGATTAAACTTTCAAGAATTTTGAGATGTGATCTTAGACTACTTATTTCCCCTTTCTGTGATTCAGTTTCCCCTTTGAAAAATGGGGCTAAAAATAGTGCCTACCTCAACGGGCTTGTTTGCAGGACAAAGTGACCCAAGCTAGCTTTTCGCTCAGTGCCGGCATAGAGTAAGAGCAAAAGAAACGATAGCTGTCAGGTCATGGATGAGGGGACTTGGCAGCAGGGAAGGAGGGGTGGGGGGTGGGTCCTCTTCCCCACCCCAAGCCCAGATCAGAGGCTGCGAGCCTGGGGTCCCTCACCAAGACCTTTAGGGGGCGCCTGCTGTATGCAGAACAGAGTCAGATGGGGAGAGGGAGAAAAGGGAGAACATGTGCTTACTCTTGAAATGATGATAAAGCCCAGGCTTGCCAGGACAGTTTGGAGGAAGTTAAGATTCAGGGACAGGAGAGGGGCAGGAGAAGGGGCCAAGGCGGGGTTGTCTAGCCCAGAGGAGGGGCTGACGGATTGAGGTCTTGAGGGCAGAGCAAGCACTTCAAGTTGGAGGGAGCGGAGCAGATGCCACCCGACGCAGCGAAGATGTCGCAGCCCACTGATTACAGCCCAGGCATCCGTGCAATGGGCCTTCTGGGAGCGGAAGGAGCTAGAAGTGCTTTAACACACCACACTCCCTGCACCAGTCTGCTCGGGCTGCCGGAACAAAGCTGTGTGGTTTAAGCAACAGAAATGTATTATCTCACAGTCCTGGAGGCTAGAAGTCTGAAATCCAGGGGTCCCCGGGTTGGCTCCTTCCGAGGGCTGTGAGGGAAGGGCCCGTTCCAGGCCTGTCTTCTGTACTTGTCAATGGCCATCTTCTCCCTGCGTCTCTTCATGCCATCTTCCCTCTATGTCTGCCTCTCTGTCCAAATTTCCCCGTTCTAGGACACCGGTCACACTGGACTAGGGGCCCAACTCCAGCATGCCTTCATCTTAACTAACGGCGTCTGCAGCAACCCTACCTCCCAATAAGGTCTCGGTCTGAAGTATTGCAGGTTAGGGCTTCAACATGAATTTCAGAAGGACAGAGCTCAGCCCATAACATCCTCTATTTCAGTCCCAGCACCAGCTGCCACCACAGATCCCTCACCAGCCTCCCTCCCTGGGGTGGCATGTGTCCCTCCGTCCCTTGGTGGAAGCTTATACAGTCTGAGGGAGGAGGTCTCAGGACCCTGATCACCAGCTGGGACGGGGTAAAGATGGGCATTGGTTCCTCCCTTTTCCTCCATACCCACCGATTCCCTCAAACCCTCACCATTAACACCCCCCGACATGCACACACTCTCTATTTAGAGAAAACCCCCAAGGCCCACCCCTATACCTGAAGGCACACACACAAAGACACATGCATACACATATATACGCATGCTGACAGCCATGGAGACATGTACTGACACAGACCACAACTCACGCACATTCTCCAGACATGCAGACACATGCCCGCACGCCCACGCAGGCACAAGGACAGCCACGTCAGTGGACACACGGAGACTCATGTATAACCCCACCACCACACAAGGTGCAGATCTGCCCCTGTGCATTGTCCCCGGGCCGGACACCCTCACGCAAAGACACAAAACACGCGGACACAGGCTTTCACGTGCGCACACACCAGACCCACGCACAGGGCCATCTGCAGGCCCAGGACTTTTTAATCCCGTTGTGCTTGGCAGATCCTGGCAGGCACACACCGTCCCTCTGGCCTCACGGCTCACCATTCCCACCCTGATAATTGGAGGCAATTTAATCCCCATCCCGGCTGGCCAATCACAGGCCCCACAGAACAGGCGACCATCACAATCTCCCCACCAGGAGGGCAGCGAGGCAGGGCCCCCCCTTCCAGTCTGGTTGCCCTTCTGTTTTTGTAGTTGAGATGGGACTTACAAACCAAGACACTCCCACACATGCTGAAGTCCTGGATTGCACACACACACACACACAATCACAAGTACACAAACCCCCACACAATCGCACCTGCACACACTACACCTAGAGGCACAGGGAGACCGTGAGATGGATGGCATCTGTAGCTACACAGATAAACACAGCCTCACGTCAGTTACTGCGAATGTGTGTACATCATTCTGGGAGCTCTACCAATGTGTGTGAACACACAGACAAACGACAACATGTGGAGATGGAGGACACACATAAACAGCCACACACAGATCTCAACCTGCACTCAGCGAGCACACTCCCAGGGGGTCTGAGCACATGCACACCCGCGTGTGCAGTGATGATGAAGACGCGTGCAGGCCCAGAAACACGGGAGCAGGTGCACACCTACATGCACACACGCAGGACACACAGAACCCCTCACCGGCCAGCTGTGTGTCCCCACAGAGGCCCACAGACCCCTCCCGCTAAACCCAGCAATGGCGCAGTTCCCTCACGAGCCAGGGCAATTTCCCAGGAGAGAGGGTGCGGGGGCCCCACCTGTCAACCTCCTGCTTGTAGCTCTATCACGGCCGGTGCGCTGACATTCAGAGCCTGGCACTGCGATGATCGCATTTAGCTGTAATGTACCACAGATTGCACTGACATTTGGAAAATATTCCACCTCGGGACCCATTCAACTTCAAACTTTTTCCTGGAAGAGGAGAGAAATGGCAGAGAGAAGGCAGCGAGGGCCCGCAATGTTCTGAAAAGGAGCTGTTTCCCAGCCCAGCTCTCCCAGAGCTGAGCTCTCCAGCCTCTCCTTCCCGAGCCCCGGGGGCGCTGGCTGCCGCACGTGGAGACAGGGGATGGGAAGGAGGAATAGAAGTCTCCAAGGCACTGACAAAGATCTGCTGGGAGTCCCTTCATCAAGTCTTGGGCCCAGGCAATAGCTACCTGCTACCAGACCACCTACTAAGCACCAGGTCCAGTTTTAAGCATGTTGCATACATGACCTCATTTGCAATGGTAACAACTTTGTGAGGTAGGAATGGTTATCGTCTCCATTTGAATGATGAGGGACCTGAAGCTCAGAGAGGTGAAGTGACTTGCCCAAGGTCACACAGCAGGGACAGGCTGGAGCTGAGATTTGAACACAATTCTGTCTGGCTCCAGAACCTGCCCTTTTCCCACCTGCACAGGTGGTGAACTTGTAAGGCGTGTCGTGGAGTCAGGTAGACGCCGAACCCTCCCCAGGCCTCCCACTGCTTCTGTCTTTCTCTTCCTTCCTATCTCCTCCGCTTCCTCTCTCTGGCTTCCTTTCTCTCCTCTTGCGTCCCCTTCTCACTGCCTCTCTGAGCAGAACCAGTGTTTCCAGAATGATGGCACAGTCTGGGACGGCTTCCTGGAAGGGAGGCGGAGGGCCTGAGCTGCACCTGGGAACGCAGAGCGGATGGGTAAGACGACATCTGCAGAATCAATTGCAAGCCTCACAGAAAAGCCTCCGGGAGCCACTGCCTTTTCGTGGATGGAGTGGTTGGACCCTTCCTATGTGACAGCTGCGGAGAGCCAGGGCTTGGATGGGAGAGACTTGCTCGGGGTGGTTCAGCCTTCTCTGAGGTTGTGCCCAGACTGAGATCTGGGCAACAAAGCCAACCGGGTAAACTAACGGCAGCCAGAGATGTGCCCACCTATTCTCCAAAGAGGAGCCCTGCAGAGGACCCTGCTTATATGAACTGGGCAGTAATGGTGGAAAAATAAGGAAACAGATATTTTGAAAGCAAGGTGGAAATGACATGGTCCCAACTTGTCCAAAAAGAGAAGAGAGGTAGGAAGACTCTGTGGTTCTCTGATGAACTAATTAATCTCAAATAACTTGGAGTCCAACTTCCCAAAAGGCAAAAGAAAGTGAAGTTATTCTAAGTATGTTATTCTACTCTAAATGATTCCTAAGTTTCTCAGGGTAGCAATCAACTCTGCCTCTCTCTCTCTGTAATTGTTAAAAAAAAAAAAAAAAAAAAAAAAGGAAGAAGAAGAAGTTTGTTTGTTTTTAATGGAAAAGGACATCCGAGCCACAGAGAGAATCCCAGACAAGGAGGTCAGTTGGCCTCCAGCTGGGGTCCAGCCCTTTTCTGGGGGCAGAGGGTGTGACAGCCACCATCACATCACATTCTGGGCTGCAGGGTCATCCTGAGGTCCGTCTGCCTGCAGGAGCTTGAATTGATTGGGGGAAGGGAGGCCGATTAGGGAGCGTGCACTGAGATCTTCAGCAAAAGGAAAGGACCGTCCCTCCCAGTGCCCATCACTGGTGTCATCGAGAGCAAGACTACTGCTCAGCACCAGTGCCTGCCCTTCATGCCCTGGGAGCACGAGCGCTGGCCATTACCCATGTCCTTGGGGACACATCAGCGCTTAGCACCAACACCCTGAGGATGGCAACCATGCTCATCAATGACAAGCCAAAGGGCACTGTCCAGGCTCGTCACCGGTGCCCTTGCAGGTTCGTCACCCATATTCTCAGGATGCCCATCAGTGGCCTCCCCCAACGCCCTGGGTCAGCATCCTTATCAATGCCCCTTGAGCGTAGGGACTGTGTCCCTTTCGGTCCTCACACTATCTCCACTAGCCATGGTGCCTGGCACAGAGTAGGAGCTCAGGAAACATCTTTTGAATAGAGGAATAAATGAGCAAATGTTCTTGGCAAGGACACACCAGCCTACCGTCCTGTGGTCAGAACCTCACCTAGTGCCTGGCCAAGGAGAGAGCCCCATTGCTGTGCGCTGGGTGGGAGAGTGAGTGAGTGGGTAGACGGATGGACGAGTGGATGGATGAATGGATGGTGGATGGATGGATGCGCACACACATGCATACCTGCATGATGAATATGTGGAAGGAAGAAAGGATGACTTTGGGAGCATAGCTAGTGCCACTTGTAATTCCAGGCAAACAGCCTCCAAGACCAGCGTCCAGCACAATGTAACACTGCCTTTTCGGGAGAAAGAAGAGAAGCCTGTCTGCTGCGCCTCCCCTGCCGCTCTGGGCCCCCATGTGGGCCTGCTGGCTTCCCCTGATTCTCTCCCGTGAAGGGGGCATGGGGCCGGGCTGGAGGTGGGCAGGGTCAGGGAGAGCCTCTCTCCTCCTGGCTCTACTTTCCCCTTCTCACTCTCCAACCCAAATACAATTTTCCAGAATGTCCCCAGGTCCTGGAGGGAAAGCTCATTGCCTGTGATCTGCCCGTAAAACTGTCAGGAGCGGCCTGCCGTTGGGGAAGCCAGTTGCCACCAGCTCAGCCTGGCAGCAGGGCGGGCAGGGAGGTAGGCCAAGGCAGGAGAACGTGGCTGGGGGAGTCAGCTTTCTGGAGACCCAGCCATGACCTCTGGCGGGGCTGACCACCCAGTACCTCCCAGGGGGCCACCTCCGGATGGGGAATACTCAGTCTACCTGCCATTTATTCCACACCAACTGTGTGCCGCTCACTCCCCTGAACCACCTGATCTTCACCCTCAGCACAGCCCTGGGAGTCAGGTCCAATCACCAAGGAGTTCTACTTTGTGGCTGAGGAAACTGAGGCTCAGAGAGGTGAAGGAAGATGCCTAATGTCACATTGCGAGGATGTGGCAGAGTCAGTACCCGAGCCCAGGCTGATGTGGCTCCAGAGCCTGGCTCCTATGCATGGCAGTTGGTCACCTCCAAACCCAGGTCACCCAAAGCCACCAAGGTCAGCATTGCCGCGCAGCAGGTTAGGATGGGAAGAGCCTCACCGCAGGCGGGGATGACGGCGTGGCAACAGGGAGTAGCCTCCCTCTCGGCAGTATCTCACCTCTGACCTCAGCCAGTCACCTGGCTGTCCCCAAGGATGTCCCAGCCCCATGGAATTTATATCTCAAGCCAGAAGGAAAAGGCGCTGGGACCTGTGTGGAGAGCAGCCTGCCCAAAGCACAACTTCATGCGAATTAGAAAGCGTGATGCCTTCGCCCTGGCCGGTGTCTCAGTTGGCTGGAGCGTCATCCCGTAACGGGAAGGTTGCAGGTTCAATTCTCGATCAGAGCACGTGGCTGGGTTGTGGGTTTGGTCTCCGGTCTGGGCGCAAATGGGAGGCAACCGATCCATGCTTCTGCCTCTCATCAGTGTTTCTCTCTCTCCCTTCCTTTCTCTCTAAAAGTAATGAAAAATTGTCCTCAGGTAAGGATTTAAAAAAAAAAAAAAGCGATGCTTTCATCCAGGTGAGAGCTAGACGACCTTGTGCAGTGGCCAACCTGCTCCACCATGCATGGCAGCCCTATCCTTGTTTTGAGAGGATTCTGCTCTTAAATCACAGAATCTTGGAACTCCAGGGCTAGAAATATTATTGAATCAATCTGTTTTCCCAATGTCAGCCATTTAGATACCATATTCATGGTTTCTGCTGTATCCAGGTACCACCTGGACTATTATTTACTGAACATTTTTCTTCCAATAACCCCTTTATACTTAATTTTATTTTGAAAGCAAAACTTACATCAGCACATTAAGCGGAAAAACAGTAACACAGGACATAGATGGTGACATGGAAAGAAACACACTCAGGAAAATAAATGTTGCCCTGACTGGTGTGGCTCAGTAGATTGGACGTCTCATGCAAACCAAAAGGTCACTGGTTCGATTACCAGTCAGGGCACATGCCTGGGCTTCGGGCCAGGTCAGAAGCCAGGTCCCCGGCTGGGGGTGTGCAGGGGTCAACAGATTGATCTGTCTCTCGTACATTGATGTTTCTCTTTCTCCTTTCCTTCCCCTCTCCCTGAAAATAAATAACTAAAATCTTTTTTTAAAAAAAGAAAAAATGTATATATCAATTCATGTTCTGATAACCTTGCATACTGAAGGCTTCATTCTGGGTCTTGTACCCCTTTCAGAGGAAGATGACTCAGTATGAGAGAGATGTTAAAGACCCACTGGCACCAAACCCACCCTTCCTCCTTCACATAATCAGAAAAATGAAAGACAACTGAGTAAGAGTCACCTGTCTAACTGTGTCAGTTCAGTGTTATTTAATACTATTTATGGGTCCTTGGGGCCATGCGAACCGCAAGTTCGGAAGCACCAGGCTTGACGCTAACTCCCGGGGTTTCCTAGAGTCGACCCCCCTGGCCACTGCACCTGTCCATTGCAAGAGCTGATGATTCTCCCTTTGATTCTTTCACCATTTGCTGTGTGTCTTTGGGCAAGAACCTTCCCCTCTCTGTGCATCTGTCAGACAGAATGTCTCTATGGATAGTTTCAGCTCTGATATTATAGAATTCTGAGATCTAAAAAGGGATGATTCTATTGTCTAATTTTTCAGTAAAGGGACAGTAAGTGTTTTTGGCTTTGTAAATGAGTGGGCGCAGATTGTGACAAAAACAGACAGGGCCGGCCCAGAGCTGTTAGTTTCCCAGCCCCTGGTCTAGGTCGAAAAGAATGAAAGAGGTCCCAGGGTCAAGGGAAAGTCTGAAATTGGTCAGGTGTGGGTCCTCTGTGAGGCCCAAGCGCCACCCCCTGCAGGAAGCCACCCCACCCCCAACGCCTTCCAGGCAGCCATAACCCACCTGCTCTCTCCCCTCCCCTTTCAAAACATACTCAGAGGGAAAGATCTAAGTCAGGCTTTGACGTGAAAATCATGCACCCGCTCCGAGCTGGAAGGGTCTTTGAGCCCCACCCACCCCTTTCAGCCTCGTGTGACCCAGGCACACACGAGTTTCAGGAGGCCAAAGGATCTGGACTGGAAATCTCACTCTGCATCCTGGACAGGTTCTTCACTCTCTGCACCTATTTCTTCAGCTCTAACACCAGGACTGATCTGGGCCCATCCCTGTAAAGTTCATTGTAGAGATTAAAGAGTTAATCCCTACAAAGCACTCAGTACTTATCTATTTCAGAATAAGCCCTCAACGCAGTACTTACTATTACAAAGGACAACATTGACAACTCTCCGGGGTGGGGGTTGGGCATCCCTGGTCCCGGGCACCGCCCGGCCCCCCTCCCGCCCTGCAGCCCAGCCTGATGTCTGCTGGGGCTTCCCCTACAGCACATCTGCTGCACAAATCACAGCCATTGATTTCTTGGAAGGCAGCTTTAGGGTTTTTGTGATTTTTTTTAAAGTTTGGCTTTAAATCCTGATTTATTCTTAGTGCCTTAAAATAGGAAGTGGAGATTTGGAGGCAGGTGGGACCCTTTCTGACTGTTGATTTTCCTGTTCTTCCCCTCAAAGCCACCCCACCTCTACTACTTAGCACAGTTTGTCTCTTCCCCCAAAGCGGGGGGCGGGGGGACACGCCGGCACCTCTGTTTACCCCAGGGGGTGGCAAGAGAGGATGGAAATGGTGACCTGGATATCAGGCACTGTCCCCTGTCTTCTTAGTGTCTCCCCTAACCCGAGCCTTAATCAGGGTCCCTCTGGACCTCTCTATCCTACTCACCCTACAGGCTTGAACTCAGGTCGCTGGCTCAGGAGCCCCTGCCCCTCACCCCGACTCTGCCCCTTCCTGACTGTGCGTCCTTGGGCATGCCACTAAAACCCTCACAGAAACTGTTATTTCCTCCACAAAATGGGTGTAGAGGGTCATCTCCCAGGACAGAGGGTGGGAGGGCCCATGAGTTAGCCAAGGTGCGGCGGCTTCACGAGAGCCCCGGTATAGCCGGGGGTCTCGGCGATCATTGCCTTGCTAAGAGATGATCTGGTTGCCTCCCGGGGGCCACTGGTTCCAGGTGGAATCAGGCAGAGAGGGCCTCCCAGATGTGTGTTTCAAACTCAGGCTCTGGAAATGTTGCAGCTGCCACTCCAATACGACCCAGCTGGGACCCACTGACAGCATCTTAATTTCAGCCCAAGCTCTTTTCCAGACCGGCTGCTAATTAGGGCTAATGGGCAGCTCTCCCTGCTGGCTCCCTCCCGCTGCCTCCCCCTCCTCTACTAAAGCAAGCCACGGAGCGGGGCCGCTGGGCTGATGCCCGGGCCCCCGTCTTGGAGCCAGGCCTCTGGGGTGAGCATTTCTCCCAAGTCTCTTGGCAGGGGTGAGGGTTTTTTGCTGCTTTTCACCTGACAAATGGGAGGGGTGGGGGGACAGAGACAATATTCATCCAGGCAGGCAGGCAGGCGCTCGTTCGGGGACCATGTACCCACTTCCTACTTCATGCCAGGTCCATGGAGGCACTGAGGACTGCAAATAAGCTCAGCCAGAAGCTGGACACTCCTGGATTCAAATCCCAGTTTAATCTAGTCCTGGCTGTGTGCTCTTGAGCAAGTTACTTAACCTCTCTGAACCCAGGTCTCTACATGTGTAAAAAATAGTCCCTATATAGCCACAGGGTAGTTAGGAGAATGAGAGGAGATGTGTTGGGCTGAACACAGTGGCCAGCACCACAGCCCTGGGGCTGGCAGTAGTCAGAGGGATCCTAAGGTCTTGAGTGCCATCTTGAGAAGCCAAACTTCATACCCAGAGAGCAATAATCAGTAACTATTATTCTTACCGTGTTCATTGCTCTTCTACTCTTGTTAAGTACCCCCAATGTGCTGAGAATATAATAGATACAGTTACACAGCACTTATTATATGCTAGGCACTGTTCTAAGTACTAACTCGTTTATCCGCCAAAACAACCCTACAAGATAGGTATAATTATTTGTTTTTTTATCCTCATCCAAGGACATGTTTATTGATTTTAGAGAGAGGGGAAGGGCAGGAGAGAGAGAGGAAGAGAAACAGATTGGTTGCCTCTCCTAAGCACCCCAACCGGGGACTGAACCCACAACCTAGGCATGTGCCCTGACCAGAAATCAAACCCACAACCTTTTGGTTTACGGGACAACACTCCAACAAACTGAGCCACGCAGGCCAGGGCAAGATAGGTATAATTATTATCCCCCTTTTACAGGTACAGAAACTGAGCCACAGAAAGGTCATATCACTTGCCCATGATCACCAAGTTAGTATTTCATTTTCTACTGCTGTGTAACAAATTAGCCCCAAGTTTAGCGGCTTAAAGCACTAAACATTTATTAGCTCCCATTTCCGTAGGTCAGGAAGCCAGGCTCAGCTTAGCTGGGAGCTTCAGGTCCTCACTGCCTGGGGCTGGAAGTCACAATTTCTTCCATGTGGACCTCTCACAAAGCAGGTCACAGCACAGACGGCAAGCGAGAGGGAGTACCCATGATGGAAGCCTCCGTCTTGTTTTACCTACTCCCAGAAGGAGCACCCTGTCACTTCTGCTATATTGTATTTATTGGGTTGGCCACAAAGTTCCTTTGGTTTTTCTCCATGAGATGGCTCTAGTAGCACTTAGTTGTCTTTAACTTAATTTGAAACGATTTTGTTAGATTGTATTGTGACAGCTGTCATATCAATGTGCATTAGAAAACTAAAAAAAACTTATCAAAATCGGTGAATTTTTGTGCAGCCACTTAAATAATGAAGATGGAAGAAAATAAGCAACATGTTAGGCATATTATGCTTTATTATTTCAAGAAATGTAAAAATGCAACTGAAACACAAAAAAAGATTTGTGCAGTACATGGAGAAGGTGCTGTGGCTGATCGAACACGTCAAAAGTGGCTTGCAAAGTTTTGTGCTGGAGATTTCTCCCTGGACAATGCTCTACAGTTGGGTTGACCAGTCGGAGCTGATAGTGATCATATCAAGATATTAATTGAGAACAATCAACGTTATATCACATGGAAGATAGACGATATACTCAAACTATCCAAATCAATAAAGTCATTGATGAAAATTAAAAAATGTGTCTTTCATTTTATGGAAAAAAACTAAAACTTTTTGGCCAACCCAATATTAGAAGCTAGTAATGAGGTCCCACCCGTACCCAAGAGGAAGCTACCACACAAAGGCAAAAAAAAAAAAAAGATTCTGTCACCTCACTGGGCACCATAATAGAGGGAATCTAGCTCAGCCAGTAAATAGTGGAGCTGGAGGATAAAGCCAGAAAGCCTGGCTCCAGAATCCATGTTCTTAATCCAGAATCTGGTTAATATCCCAGTTCCACAGCTGTAGCCTGAACAATGAAACATTAAATACCATCCCTGCCCTTCTGAAGCTCTTCATCTAGAGATAGAGCAAAAAAGTAAGAGTGGGGTGAAAGGCACATCAACACAGGAAGGTAAAGCACAATAAACAGGAAGCCTTCATGGAGGAGGCGTCACCTCCTCCAAGAAGTGACAAGGTAGAGGTGGCCAAGCAAAGAGGGGTATGGAAGAGAATTTGGTACCTGGAACAACCTGTGCAAAGGCTCACGTGGAACACTGGTGCTTTGTGTGAAGGTCAGTGTGTGTCGGGGAAGAAGAGAGCTGGGTGGATGGAGAAGAGATGGAGAGCTAAACAGAGGCCGTGCCTTAAAAGGGCAGGTAAAAGAACTTCCATTTTATTCCAAAGAACTATGGAGCCATGGAAGGTTGTCCACAGTAAGATCTGTGTTTTTAAAAGACTGTCCTGAGTGGTGTGGAAAGTGGAAGCGGCTGGCTAGAGACAAGGAGAGGAGTGAGGAGATTCTTCTTTTTTTTTTTTTTTTTTTTGTAAATTCATTCAGGTCATGTACATCTAGCAAAGGCCAACTATGCATGTTGTTCTAGGCACTGGAGATACAGAAATAAATAACACAAGGGTGTTCTCTCTTGAAAGTCACATTCCAGCAAGGGAAAAAATAAATTTATAAAACTAATAAACAGCCCTGGCTGGTGTGGCTCAGTGGATTGAATGCTGGCCTGTGAAGCAAAGGGCCGCTGGTTCGATTCCTAGTCAGGGCACGTGCCTGGGTTGCAAGCCAGGTCCCCAGTGGGGGGATTGCGAGAGGCAATCACACGTTGATGTTTCCCTCTCGTTCTCCCTCCCTTTCCCTCTAAAAATAAATAAATAAAATCTTTACAAAAAAAAAAAAAAAGACTAGTAAAAGTAAAAGAAAACTATCAAAGTGATTAATACTATGAAAAAAATGTAATTAAGCAGAGTAGCATAAAAGCAAAAGCGACCACTGTAGCCACATTGACCTTAAATCTGAATGACCAGAAAGAACTGGTCAAGGGAATAGAGCATTCCAAGCTGAGAAACAGCTAGTGTCAAGGTCCTGAGGTGAAGCATGTTTGGTTGGAGGCCAGGACAGCTGAGGCATAGTAGCCAAGAGGGAGAAGGACAGGAAATGAAGAAGTAGACAGAAGCCAGACAAACGAGGGCGGTGCCGGATGCTGGGCCCTGGTCATGGGGAAGAGAAGTCGAATACTGAGCAGTGACGTGAAGACACAGTCTGCTGCCTTGGGTAAGCTAATCTGAGTCTTGACTCCAGTCCCTGTGGACCAGGGGCGCCCCAGTAAATGAGGGGGCAGGAGAGGAGAGGCTGGCCCAGCCCCGGCCCATCTTGCCAACAGGTCTCCTCCCAATGGCCAGCTGAAGATTAACGTCCCCAAGGTAGACTCAGGTGAAAGCAGCAGGTTAGGCAGCATTTGCATATTTGTTTAATAAAAAGTTATGGATGTACAAAGAAGGATAATTAACTACCCAGCATATTTCCCCCCGCTCCTCACCCCATACTACTACCATCGCTTGCCTCTCCTCCAGCTGAGTCAGCAGAATCCTTGCCTCTTCCAAAGGGGGGGACACACACACGTTCAATAAATGTGCACTTACTAAGTGTATATTGCGGCCAGTCAGGCCTATGCAAGCAGCAATTCCAACAGTTCTGCCTGAAGTATTTATGCCAGTACCTAGGGCCACGTTAGCTATTTATTTTCGCAAAGAAATTAAATTAGATAGTTAAATAGCTTTCGGTGTAATTATGAAAGAAATTTACATGAGATGTTTATGAGGAGAAGGGGGCTCATTAGGCACCCAAACCCCAAGGATATCCATTAATTGGGAGCCTTCTTATTTCCTCCCCGCTACTACAAGTGGGCGGGGAGGGGTCCCTCCCAGGAAGAGCCAAGGGGTGGGAATTCCTGTTGCTGGAACACAAGCCCTAAGGGTGAGAACTGCCTGTCTTAGCAGTGCGGTCAGAGCACGGTAAGGACTCAGTGAATGCCAAGAAGGAATGAATGCCAGCTCCGCAAAGCAAGGAGTTCCATCTCTCTGAGCCTCAGTTTCCTCTAGTCACAGGCCTCCCTCACCTAGTTGTTCTGACAATTAGAAGAGACAATGCAAGCAAAATGCTCCCTAACCATTGAGGCCACTTACTGAGCACTTACAATATGCCAGGGGCTCCTATTCCAAGTACCATATTGAATCTTTGAAACCATCATTTCAAGGTTCAAGGAGGCACTTGAACCTTCTCCCCATTTAATGGACAGGAGAAGCGAGAGTTGTCCCCAGCAGCTCAGAGCAGGGCCAGGTGTTAAGCCAGGCAGCTGGGCTGAGCCCACTCCTCTGGTCAGGAGCTCTGCAACCACGCTAGCGTCCTTAAGACCCGCTGTGAGGCTCTTTCCCTTGCACTTCAGAGTTAAAGACCTACTGCCTTCACCCACGTCCACATGTAGACAGCGAAACCCAGACCCAGAAAGGGAGGGTGTTATGCCAGTGTCCCGCTGAGCAAGCCGGGAACCCGCCCAGCCGCCCTCACCTCCCCAGGGCTGAGTAATTAGCCGGGCGCAGAGAAGGGAGACCCATCTCTGGGCAGGGGCTCCGGGCCAGGGGAGTGCCCTGCCCGGGGCTCCCTCTCACCCACTGGAGAAGGCTGGCTGTCAGGGGGCCAGGATATGAGCCCGAGAGGGACACGCTGGGAAGCCAGGGCCGGAAGAAATGCACTTTAATCCAAAACTGGGAAACTGAGGCCAGGTTGAGGGGACTCGAGGTCCAGACCTCCTGAATTCTAATTCTGGCTCTGCCATTTACATGAGCTGTGTGGCAACTTCACCTTGCCCCGCTTCGGTCCCTTCATCCATAAAATGGGCAGATAATTACAGTCCCTTCCGCCGTGGGTTGTCAGGAGGATAAAATAAGATTCTACAGGTAACACGTCTGACAGGAAGTAAGCACTCAAGACAATGTCATTGTCATCATTGTTACCCCAAAAGCAGTGACCTGTCTTTTTAACCTTGTTTATGAATGGCTTGTTGATGGATGTGGAGAAAGCTCTGTCCTCAGCGCATACAGGTGGGGTGGGGCAGCCTTCTTCCACTCTGTGAAAGTCCGCCCATCTTAGGGGTGGGCTGAAGAAGGAAACACCAGTATCAGTCTTGTGTATGTGCCCAGTGATGTCATTCGGGTGAACCCCGTCACCAGACGAGGACTGGGTACAGCCAGCAGGGTGCTGTGCACAGGTCACCCACCCAGGGAACAGAGCCGAAATCCCAGGCTGAGCCACTCTGTCTCCAAAGCCTCCGGGGCGGCTGAGACACCAGCCTGAAGCTCCCTTCTCTGCACCGGAAGTCCCCTGGGCCCTCGGCGGCCCTACCTCTCCCAGGCTCTGCCCAGAGCAGGAGCGTGGCTAAACGGAGCACAGAGCGCGGAAGATTTAATGGAGGATGCTAATCAGGGAATCCTAGGGAGATCCAATTAAAATGCCAGCCTCTGTGAGTTCCCCTTTTTAATTTTCCACAAATTAGCCTTAAAGGGGAAATGGAAATGAAGATATTAGATTTTTTTTTTTTTTTTTTAGAGCCAAGAGGGAAAAATCCTTTGAGGATTATATGACTTGTTTCTTTTTTAAAAAATAAATAAAATTACTCTACACTGAGGGATCTATAATCCCCTTGGAGGCACCTTTTGGGACCTGCTTTTTGGGGTGTGCACATGGTAACCCCTTTAAAATACAAAGCTCCATTTCTGAACGAGCATGCCCTGTGTGCCTTCCTACCCTCCCAGCCCCGAGGATCAGCAACATGGCACCTGTTCACCTGTAACTGAGGCTCAGAGAGGTGAAATGATTTGCCTGGGGTCACGTAGCTGGGAAGTGATAGGGCCTGGTTCCAATAGTCATGGGCTCCCAGCAGCAGCCAGGCTCCTGCTGAGCCCCAGACCCTGGTCCCCTGGGAACCTGCAGAGCTGAGGATGGGGACCTATGCGGGCTCTCACCTGCCCGCTGCATCCGCACAGCCTGCTTGAGGCTGTTATTATTCCAGGCGTCCGATGGATTTCCTGGCCTTCACTCAAGGTGGGGTAGTCCACCCTCCTGGCTTGTCCAGGGTGGCGGTGATTTCTGACTCACGCACAGGAACTGGACCTCACTTGGCCCTTTGACACCCTGCAGCGGGAACCCAGCCCATTCATCTCTGTGCCCTGGCGAAGGCCAGCTCCTGCCCCCACCCCCAACAGTGGCTGGCCCCGGTGACCGGTGACCTGGATCTCACTGCAGTGTCCCTACGCCCATGCCACCCCCCCATTCCCCTGTCTACTGAGAATACGGTTGTGCCAGTGTGGAAACACTGCGAGCTGAGGCTCTGTGACAATAGTGCCCCCACTAGCCTCCCACACAGGCAACAGCCCCCTGCCCAGCCCCAAAGCCTGAGGACACTCCCAAACTCTACTCCAGGTCCTGGGGCAGGATTCCAGCAGAGACAAAGCTCCCCCCTTCCTGGGTTGTGTGCCTTTGGACCAGTGACTTCACCTCGCTGTGCCTCCATTTCCCTAGCTGCAGAATGGGTGTAAGAGCTTGAAAGATTGTGGTGAAGGTTCAAGGAGACCACAGCCATGCCAGGAGGTGAAGGGCCCAGGTAGGGTGAGCGTCCCAGAAGGAAGAAGAGGCAGGGAGGCTGAAAAGGTGAGACAAGACTTCACTTGATGGAGCCCTGAGTCCACTGAAAGGGAGAAATAAGAGGCACCGGAGGGGCCTGTGTCAGATAAAACTATGTCAGCTGCCTCCCTGACCGGGTACAAGGGGCCAACCTGAGGCTTCCCCAGCCATTGCCAGTAACACACATCCCTGCACCTGGCTGAGCGCTGGTCCCCAGCAGGGACCTCCAAGACTCGTATGAGCTTGTTTGGTGGGACACCCGAATCAGAAGGTTACCTCTCACACTTGGGTGGTGGCTCAAGGCTGGGGATCCCAAAGCCAAGGGCTGTCCCTGGTTGTGAAGCCCTAGGTTCTGGGGTCTGCAGATTCACACTTGGTATTATCAAGACTGAGCTGAACCCCAAGTCTGTCTATGAGCCCAAGCCTGAGAGATATCAGAATCCAAGGTAAGCTCTGAATTCGGGGTGTGCTAACAGCAAATCCCAAGGTCCTAGGGTATCCATGAGCCCAGATATGTGGACAGGCTGCATCTGAGGCGTGGGGGTCTGTTTAGACCTGTGTGTGAGGGTCAGCACGAGCCCTGAGGTATGTTTAAGAAGGAGCCAGGCCCCCCGGAGCATGAGGGATTCCTAGGCAGCAAGTGAAACCCCGCCCTGTTCCCCGCTCTTTTGTTTGTTTGTCACCCCTCTTTTCATGCACGCAATTCTCATATCTTTGGTCTCACCCTTCACCACCCATCAGCCCCTCTTCCTCACCCCCACCTCTGCCGTGAATGGCTGACTCCCCAGGGGCTGCCGCTCTGAACTCCAAGTCTCAGGCACCTCCCCAGTCCTTCCCTGAGGAGAAGAGGATCAAGGAATAAGAGAGAGCGATCCCATCATCACCTTCTCCCCTAACAGAGCAAATCCTCCCAAATCACCCTTCGGGGCCGAGGAAAAGCAGATCGGATTCTTGGGGAAGCCTGCTGCCTTATCTAAGTCTTTGGAACAAGCGTTTTGCATTTACTCCCCCAAATGTGTTGCTGAATTGCGTTCCAGCCCATGGCTTCCAGCCATCTGCAGAGAGAAATCCAGTTAGACCTTGTATAATAAGTTCCTGACAGTCTTGCCGAGGATGCTGGGTCATAAAAGTCTCCTGGTTTTATCGCCAGTAACAGACACGGAGTGAAATTAAGTTGTCTTATCAAATTTAGATAATATATATCCCTCTAGAGGAAAAGTCTCTGCATGGGGTTTTCATGGTATGAGCCCAGGAAGGGGACAGGGAGTGAGGGACAGGGGGAGTGGTCCTAGGGATGCACACAGGCTGCGGGCTACCCTAGAGAGCCTGGCGGGACTGACCCACAGCGGGGCAGAGTTGCTGGCATCCCAGGTTTCAGAGACAACCAGACTTGGATTTGAGACCTGGCGCTGTCATTTCCATGCTGGGTGAACTTGAATGACTTACTTTCCTTCTGAGGGTCTCAGTTTCCTTATCTGTGAAGTGGACATGACAATGACAGTGCCTGCCCCCTGGGTTGTTGTGAGAGTTAAATGAGATGCTACATGCAACAGCCTTGCCCAGTGCTCGGCATGTGGTGAGTGCTCAGTGCATGTTGTCTGTAATTTGGGAATAGGAAAAAGGAAATAAGGGCTGGGCACTGATATTATCTGGTCCATTCTCTTCCCATTTTACAGGTGGGGAAACTGAGAGGGACAGTAAGTGATGAGCGGTTACACAAGAACAGTGGGTGCCCAAGTCACCCTTCCGGGACTGAGCCATCCCAACTATCTCCCCCTGCAACCTGGGCCTTCTAAAGAGGTCGGAGGCTGCCACTTTCTTGCCTCCACCAATGGTCCTACCATTCAGTCCTTGCCCTGGGGAATGGACAGACATGGCAGGAAGCTTGGCTGTCCTTTTGTTAGAGGAATAGACTTCCGGGACATTGACAAATGCCAGGATTATACGGGTCTGCCCAGCTGATTCTGGGACACTGGTCCCACTGTCCTAGGAGGGGCGTGTCGCAGCCCAAACTGATACCTGATGGACTTGCCCTGCCTTCCTCCCACTGCTTGGATCCCACCTCTAGCAACCTCACACTTTGGCATACCTCTAGTGACAGAGAGCTCACTAACTTACCAGGCAATTGTTTCATTTCCCCAGCCTGGGCTGAGGACAACCCCAACCCATCTGACTCCTAAGCTAAGACTCATTCATCCTAGAACCACACCTGCTGCTGCAAACTTCTTTGAGCACAACCTGATTGTAAGTGAGTCTGTGTGAGTTCATGGATCTCTCTGTGCATTTTCCATACCATCAGTACTAAACAGCAAGGAAACTGGACTGGTACAGCTCGGCATTCCAAAAGGAAAGGGCCTGGCATATAATAGGTACTAAAAAGAAATAACAACAGCTAACCTTTGCTGAGCACTGACTATGAGTCAGACATGAGTTACATGCATTAACTTATGTAATCATTGTAATGACCCTGAGATGCTGTTACCATTATCATCTCGGGTCTATAGAGAGAGACCATAACTTGTCCGAGTTCACACAGCCAGGGAGGGTAGAGTCAGGATCCAATGCAAGCACTGTGAGTCCAGAGCTCTTATTCCCAGGTACTCCTAACAATTATTTGGAAGGAAGGAGGGAAAGGAAAAAGGAAGGGCAGACCCACATATGTATCTTCGTCTCTTCCAAGTAGTCTATGCTCCTGGAAGGCAGGAAATGTATATGACTTATCTCTCTCTCTCCTCCAGCTCAGAGCATGGCAAACATTAGGTGCTCAATAAATGTTTACTAAATGACTGTGTAGTCCTTGTAGGCATATTTTTCTTCCCTGCTATGCCAAGAGCCTTTGGATGGGGAACTGAATTACATTAATCTCTGTAGAGCTGCCACCAACCCGTTGTGTGTGGGCAAAAATCCCATAAATACAGCTTGGCAAGCTAATGGTCCGTTATGCAAAGAAAAACCCTCTTCCTCTGGCGCCAGGGGTCCCAGGTTGGCAAGTACAGCACCACTCTGCCAGGGATGTGCCTTCATTCAGCACACAACTTGAAGAACTGTCTGCAAAAATCCTGCCATGGCTCCCTGGGGCCCAGCTCCGAGCCTCAACAAGCAATAGGCATTTTGAATGTTTGTTGAATGACTATTTGCTGGTATTTGCCTGTCCCTACCCTTTCCACCCGCAGCCAGTCTGAGGCCCAGGACAGCGATTGGTGGAAGAGCCACCAGCTGGGTGTCATGCCGCTGCAGTGCTGATGGGGGAGTTTGCAGACATAAGAGGGACAGACAGGGTCAGGCATAATTGGTAAATATTTGTCTATCTAATCAGAGGGCCTTTTAATTAGCAATTTCATCCATGCAACTGGTTTATTTTTTTTCTTTCTGCGGGAAGTCAATTAAATGTAACAGATGGAGGAGAACATGGGGGTTTCCTTGTCTCCCACCATCTGTCCTACCCCTCCACCACCCCCAGCTGCGCCCACACCTCATTGGTGGAGCTGCCTGCCAGTTGCCAGGGGGCGGGGCTATGGGCGCTGATGAACAGGAACAGGGTCTCTGACACCCAGAAAGCCCTCCTGGGCATTTCTGTCTTGCTGGCCACCGCACCAAGCTGATCCTGTGGGTGCCCTCCGTCCTGAGGCCCTTTGCTGGCAGGGCATCTCCCTGTCCTGCTTGCCTGGGAGGCAATATTGTGGAAGACATGTTTGTTTTAGCTTCCACCGCAGGCCTGCCAGGAGCCCCCACCCAGGGAAGACTCTTGTTTAGTTCAGAAAACCTTTACTGACTGTCTTCCCCCGGCTGGGTCATGTGCTGGGCCCTGGGGACACACATCGGATGGTCACTGTCCTTCAGGAACGTGTAGCCCATTGGGGAAGATATTCATTCACTCATTCACTTATTCTTTAAATATTTATTAAACAGTATGTGTATGCCAAGCTCTCTGCTAGGCCCCGACAACACAATGATTAATGTGTCCTGGCTTTAAATGACTCAGTTAAGCCGAGGAGACAGGTGCGTAAATTCACGTGTTCGGTAAGTATTTATTGAACGCCTAGTGGGCTGGGCGCTGCTCAGGTTGTTGGGGACACAGCAGTGAACAGCACAGGGTCTGTGTCCTTTCTAGTAGGGGAGGGACAAAAATAAACAGATGGACGTATGCCAATGGGAGTGATCAGCGATTCGAAGAAAAATAACCATAACATTGTGTATAGTTTGGGGTGTAATTGAATTCTGGAAAAATCCAGAGTCCCTTGGCATGGCCTGCAAGGGCCCGTATCATCAAACCTGGCTTTCTCTCCCATATCATTTCTCCGCACTCCCTACCTCCCAGGCTGCATTGCAGCCACATTCACCTTCTGTTGATTCCTCCGCCTGCTGGGCACTGTCTTGAGGCTTTCACCCACGCCGTTCCCTCTGCCGACCTCACTCTTCCCCCTCGTCTTTGCCTGGTTAACCCCTCAGCTGAAATGTCCTCTTATGTCCCCTCTGGGTCCCACAAACTGTGTTACGTCTTTCTGCTGCATTCTTGCAGTCCCAGCTCTCCCTGCATTCCAGAATCTTCTTCCAGCTTGGTGGTTGCCAGGTAGTCAGCCTCTCGCTCAGCCTATCTGGGAGCCCACCCAGGGCCCAGGCCAGGTCTGTCTTGCGACTCTGCCCTGCATTGCCAGCGCCATGGATGGTGCCTGGCATACGCCTCCTCACCTAGCAATCCTACCAATAGTGGCTGGACTGACTTAAACCGAGTAGAGAAGAGGAGAACGGACATCCCGGTACAGGTCAAGATCTGCAAAGACAAGGGAGCTTGAAAGATTTCTAAGTGTTCCAGAGAAAGGGAGCAGCCCAGTGTGGCTGAATTAGGGAAAAGAGCAGGCACAAAGCTGGAGGTAAGCCTTGAATGTTAAACTAGGATGTCTAGGCTTTATCCCAATAAGCCTATAAGCCAACTTCAATCATTCAGATTCTTCTTCCATGATTTTGCCAGAGATTCATGTTTCTCCGCACTACTTTAGTTTTTTTTCTTTAAGGTATCTTTTTTTTTAAATTTATTCTTTAATAAATAGCCTTATTGAGATATAATTCACATAGCGTAAAATCCACCCTTCTTTTAAAAATGTATGATGCAGTGGTTTTTAGCATCTGCGTGGAGTTGTGCATCCAGCACCACTATCTAAGTTTAGAACTTTTTCATCCCCCTTAAAGACTCCTTTGCCCATTACCTACCACTTCCCATTCCCCCACCCCCGTCCCCTTCCAATCCGTATTTTCTGTTTCTATGGATTTCTCAATTCTGGGCATTTCATATGAATGGAATCACACAATGTTTGGCCTTTTGTGACTTTTTTTTTTTCAATTAGCACACTGGTTTTAAGATTCAGCCATGTTGTAAAGTATATCACTACTTTGTCCCTTTTTATTGCCGACTAATATTCCATTGTATAGCCATACCATGTTGTGTTTATCTGTTCTTCACTTAGTGGACATGTAAGTTTCCCCTTTTCAGCTATTTTGAATAACGTTTCAACATCCACATACAAGTTTTTGTGTGGGTGTACGTTTCCCTCTTGGGTATATACCTAGGCGTGGGATTGCTGGGTCTTCTGGTAACCCCATATTGAACTTGTTGAGGAACTGCCAAACTACTTGTGACATAGCTGCACTGTTTTCCAATCCCACCAGCAACGTATGAGGATTCCAGTTTCTCCACATCCTCGCTAACACTTGTTATTGTCTGCCTTTTTCATTTTAGCCATTCTGTCATTAACGGGTTTGAAATGATATTTCACTGTGGTCTTCATTTGCATTTCCCTAGTGACTACTGATGTTGAGC
Organism: Pteronotus mesoamericanus; assembly: GCF_021234165.1. NCBI lineage: Eukaryota > Metazoa > Chordata > Mammalia > Chiroptera > Mormoopidae > Pteronotus > Pteronotus mesoamericanus. The sequence goes on from NW_026555105.1 coordinate 9,764,892, forward strand.
ATCTTTTCATGTGCTTTTTGTATATCATCTTCGGAGAAATTTATATTCAAAAGCTTTACCCATTTTTAATTGTGTTGTCTTCTTATTGTTGAGTTACAAGAGTTCTTTATACATTCTGGGTACAAGTCTCTAATCAGATCTTTTTTGGCTTGATTCTTAAAAGGAAACTTTATATCACTGTCTAAAATGGGAAAACAGTGACACCTATTATAAATCAAAAGTGATTGTAAAAATTAGTGTAATTTATTAAGTCAATAAATACTAAGCTAATAAAGGAACTAACTACTAAGCTAAGTACAAGCTAATAGAAGAGGCAGGTGCGGTCATGTCTGGGGGTGACTTTTCTATTGAATGGTCAGGTAAGGCCCCTGTGAGCAGGTGACCTTCAAGGGAACAGCTAAAGAAAGAGAAAGTACCAAACATGCAAAGATCAAGGGGGAAAGAAGAGAGAGAATAGGACAAAACTGAGCTGAGTGTAACTGGAACAGAGTAATCAAGGGGGACAGTCCTATGGGGTGAAGTGGAGAAACAGGAAAAAAAAAAAAAGAAGACCCCAGTTACCCAGGACCTTGTAAGCCAGAGCAAAGGGCTTGGATTTGCTGTAAGCACAGGTAATGCCGTTTGAGACTCTTAAGCAGTGGAGTGACATAATCTGATTCATGTTTTTAAAAGCCCCTCCAGCTGCTGTGTGGTGGATGGTAAGCATGCAAGGTGGACACAGCGAGGCCAGCACAGCAGCAGCTGCCACACGCAGGTGTGGGGTGGGGCTAGCTCGGACCAGGGCGAGAAGCAGAGGAGGGAAGGGGCTATTTCAGGCTATGTTTTGCAGGTAAAGTTGACAGGCATGGCTGATACATTGCATGGCTCAGGCAAGGAAGAGAGAGGAATCAGGGGTAATTCCTCGAAGTTCAACCACCCACTGATATGGCAGACAAGAGAGGAGGTCAAGGTCTGGAGTAACTCAACCTCCATTTTGGACTTTTAGGTAGAGAGCTCTGTTGGACATCCAAGGGGAAGTGCCAAGAAGGCAGCTGGAAATTTCTGAGTCGGGAGGGATACACTGGACAATCACTGGCCGTGTTTAAGGCCACGAGACTGGACAGAGTCCCAGACAAGGAGGGGCCTGCAGCAGAACCCAACGGCCCACCAGCTTCAGAGGGCCAAATGCAGAGCAAAACCCAAACAGGAGCTGGGGAGACGAGGCCGGCGATGGGGACACAAACGAGAAAGCGCGGCACTGAGCCAAGAGGAGACGGTGTTTGAGAAGAAGGAAGAGGTTGGAGAAATCTACTTTTAAAACACCTCAGTGTTACTGCACTCTAACCAGAGGCAGCTGTGTGCTGGTGGCTGCACCTAAGTCTGATCTCCCCAAGGCTAGAGCTATGAAAGGCAAACCGCCACCAGACCAAGATGTCCTCCTTGGCATTGAAAGAGAACTGGGAAGTCCCAAGGGACGCCAGGCTATACACCACCTGGGTTACCCTCAGCCCCCTGGGCTCTCCTGGCGCCCTCGGAGAACCACTGCTGTGGGCAATGGGGAGTCATTGAAGGCTATGGACAAAGGAGGTAACCTGGTCAAATTGAGCCCATTGTAAAATGGGCTGGTGGAGGAGCGACTAGGCAGGAACAGCAGGGGGAAGGGAGGAGAACCCATCCTGGTGGCAGATGTGAGGTCTAGACTGAAGCAGAGGAGGCTGAGCCCCTGGTCAACCCTTCAAGCCTCAGAGCCAGCCCCTGCGTTTCCATCTTACTTTCTGTTCGTCCCAAGTTCCCCTTCTTCAAGGTCTGTCTGACCCACCCCCCACCCTCCATCTATTTTCACTCTGCCCCATCTGACCTATACCATGTTAGACTTTACTGAGTGCTTACTATATGCCAGGCACTGTCCTAAGTACTTCACACGTATCACCCATTCAGTTCTCGCACCCTTCCATTTTGCAGATGAGAAAGCTGAAGTACAGAGAGGGCTAGCAAGCTGCCCAGCGTCACACGATGAGTAAGTGGTATGGCTAGAATTTCAACCCAGGAGTTCTGACTCAAGTCTGTTTTACAGTGATGGAGAAAACAGAACCCAACCTTCTATCCTGCAAGAAAGCCCTTCATCGGTGAGCACTCCTTGCATACCTCTACTGATGGGCATTTCACTACTTCCCAGGTCAGTCTGCTTTGCTGGTCAGGTTGATTCATAAATCCCTCTCTGTCTGTCCCTGCAATCTGTCTCCCTGTAACTTCTCCCAGCTGGCAATGCAGCAGAGGGCCGGGAAGTGGCATCGTGGCACACGAGTTAAAAGAAGGGCTCTGGTAGAACTGCCTCCCTGTAGTGAGGATGGTGTGGCGGACGCTTAGCGTGTCTCCAGGCCCACTGTGAGCTCTGGCAGGTGGGCGCTGCTAGGGTGATGGTGTTATCTGCCCCGTAGAGGCTACCCCCTCCTTCCCTGGGACCGCTAGCCCCTCCCTTCAAGGTCATCACTCCAGGTCCCTCAGCCCCAAGCGCTGCTGCAGTCTGTCCCCCCACCCATCCCTGGGCTTCACCCTCCACCCCTCCCCTGTCGGCCCCCCTGCCGCTCAGGTGAGCCCAGCTGCAACTTCTTCCTAATCAAGATGCCAGGGGCCCCCACTGCCCCCCACCCTCCTGCAGGGCCCCAGGGGACTCCTTGCTAATTTCTCTTCCTCAATCAGCCAGTACTCATGTGGCCTCTCAATTGATTGCCCCTTTGTTCCCTGCCAGGCTGATGCCACCTCCAGGGCCCAGCTTGCCCCTGACTGCCCCTGACTGTCCCTGCCCACCTGGCTCTGCCCCTGTGCCTAGGCCTGCAGGCATCTGAGGGGCCTGGGGCATGACTGAGGCCACGTCAAACAAAACCATCAGGACTCTGTGATTGTACGCATGCACGTGCACACACGCATTCTAAAGGGAAATATCAACACAGGAGCAGGACGCAAAACACACACACATTCTTTTAAAAGATATCCACGTTAACCAGGAAAACACACACATACTTCTGGAGACAAAAAGGCACAAATACAAACCACCCAGGGACACACACATGCACACACACACACGCACACACACACACACACACATATTCCAGCAGGTGGTTACCCAATCCAGACTGTTTCAGCTCCCCTACTCCGCCCCCTGCTTCCAGGAGCTCCCCACTGCTTAACTCCTTGGATGCATTAGTTAATGCCCAAGACCTTGGCCTGAGCGAACGCAGATAACAAGGCAAATCTCATTTCCAGAGTGAGTCTGTGTCTGGCTCCCACCCCATCCCCTCTGGGCGAGCCCAGGGCTGCACGCACTCACCAGCACCCCCCACCCCTCCTGGTGGTCTGGCCCTTATCATTACCCCAAAGTCACTGCGCCTCTTCCTGGGAAGAGGAGCCCACGGGGGAGCCCAGGACAAGACCAGAGTGAGCTGGAGAGGGCTCACCCTGCCCAGTGACCCCAGCAGAGCCCCAACTTTGTTTCCCTGTGGCGAGGGCTGGCCTTGTTCAGGGGGCTGAATAATTGCATCCCAACCGGCTGGCTGCGCGCATCTACTTCCAGCTCAGTGCTCAGGGTGGACGCGGGTCCCCTGAGAGCTGGCTGAGGTGGTGAAGGAGAGGCAGGGAGGCTGTGCCCCTCTGGCCTCAGTGAGCTCCTGTGGGCCCATCAGCACTGGGCCATGCCCTGCTTCACCAGCTGAAAGGCCATTAGGCAGGCAGGGTCTTTGGGGAGGGGACCCAGACACTGCTGGCCAAAAGGGATGAAGAAGGATGCCAGGCCTTTTAGGACCTGCTGCTCCACCCCCTTGCCCTGCTCTAAGATTGTGATTCAGCTGCAACACACCAGTCCTGCCCTAGAGGATGTTACAATACCGAACTACAGGTACTTCCAAACATGTCGATACGTGGTATTTTCCCCCAAGCTTTCCAAGTGGCCCCAGCACACTGGTCCCATCCCTGGTTGTCTCCTCCGTTCCAGGAATTAAAGAATCTACACCCGGCCCAGCAGGGTGCCTCCAGGGACCCGGCCCCTCTGAGGTCCTTCTGATCGGTTCCTGGCCATGGCTGCTAGAGAGTAACTAAAGATGTGGGGTATCGCCCAGGACGTGGTCCTGACCCGGACTCTGTGGCCCCCACCCCTAGACCCAACCCCGCCCTTCGCTCCCCCTGGTCCAGCTGCCCTTCTCCCTTTGCCCTGTCCCTCTCTCCCTGACTCAGGTCTGGAAGCAGGGGTGACTCAGGGCCCAGTCACAGGCCGGAGGGCCCTGCATCCAGCTCCCTAGATAAGAGTCTTCAAGCGAGAGTCAGAGGCACAGATGGAACACAGCTCCCAACCAGAGACCTCAGAGGGAGGAAAGTCAATGGCAACGGCCCGGCCCCCTGAGTCCCAGCTTCCTCTGCCACTCATGCCCCTGCAGCCCCGCCTCAGCAGTACCTCCATCATCTGTACAGGTTTATTTGACCATAATTTCATTTCATCTCTAGCTCCAGAAAGATGGATTGGCCAGCGAGGGGATTGAAGATTCTGTGTTGGGCTCATAAATTTGATGCCCCTCTGTGAAGCTCCCATGAAGTTCCTGCTCTTGGAGGGGGGGTGACTGTGACCACCATTCGTCTCTCCCTGCCACCTCCACTAGGGGCAGGAGAGGGGCAGCAGGAAAGCATGGGAAAGGGGGAACTTCCCAACCCTTGAACTCCTAGGGTCCTCTCTCCACCTTTGGCACAAAGAAGGCTATTTGTCACATGGCTGGCAGAATGACCTGTCTTTGCCCCACCAGGAGCTGGGCACTAGAGCTGGCTGGGGGAAGAAGGGACAAGAAGCAGGGGTGCATGTCCTCTCCTCCGTCCCTTCGCTGGCCATCAGGAGGGACTGTGCTGGGCAGGAGAGAGAGGCTTGGCCACAGCCGGCTCCTTTGACGAGGGCGAGCACACACGTGCACACATATCTAACGGGCATGCACACAGACACACGCAGAATAGTAGCACGCCCACACCAACACCTGCTAGAGAAGAGATCACAAATGCAATAGTAGAATCAAAGTGGCGCCGGAGATAGGAGCAAGGGACTTGGGGCCCAGGAGAGCCAGAAAGTGGATACTGACTGTCCTGTGTTTCCTTGGGCCCCTTACTCAACCTTTCTGATCCTCACCTTGTTGAGCAGCAGGAATAAGTAATGTTTCCTCAAAGGGTTGTTGTGAGGGTCAAATGAGCTAATGTGTGAGAGGCACCTAGCACATAAATGGTAGGCAGAGTCATGATTATTATGCCCATACACACGCACATGCATGCACGCGCGCATCCACCGTTTCGCTCTCCTATCTGCATCGCTCCATAGGCTGATTCAGGCCACAGGCAAGGCTAGAGTTTGGAGGTCACTGGGGACGGGAGGGATGGATGGATGAAAAGACAGGAACAAGCAGAGAAAAGGATGTCACAAACAATGTAAAGTGGGAACAGAGACTCAAATAGGGAACTAAGGTCTAAACGAGTGTTTTTCGGGCCTAGTTGTGTGTTAGAATCACTGGGGAAGTTCTAAAAAAATACTGATGCCTGGTCCACTACCATCACACCCCCACCCACAGACACCTTATTTAATTGGTCAGGGATAGGACCTGAGGCGTTCCAGGGGGAAGGAATTCAAACTCTGTAGCTAGATGGGACTGAGCGGGCAGCCTGGCTATCTGATCTTAGGCGAATCACTTCCCCTCTGCGAGCCTGGCTGTCCTCATCTTGGGTCAGAGGCACACCCACCGGCGTGAGGGTTGAGGTGAGGACCCGGGCCCCTCGGCTCTCGGTGGGCCTGAGGTTTCTTGCCATGTACCCCAACGCTGGCACATTCCCTCCAGGGCTGCTGTGCCCTGCTGCTTCTCTCCATATAAAACATTAGCCCCCTGCCTTCCTTCCGCCACAGGCCCAGCTTTTCATTTTCCCAGCTTCCCCCCCCCCGCCCCCCACCCTGCTGCCACCTCCTCCATGAATACTCCCCTGGGGCCCAGGGTGGGATCGGGCCTCCAATTAGATTCACACAAGGATTCATTTCTCCTCCCAACCCCAGTTTCCAGGATCAGAGGGGGACCGATTGGCAACTCTGTTCCTGATCTTATCCAGCCGTCACTCCTGCCTAATTAGTATTCCAAGGAAAGCTGGCTCCACAGGCCCCAGGATTTGTTTGCCAGCCGGCCAGCTCCCTGTCTCCCCAGTTCAGAGTGAGTAATTCTGTCCCTCCCAGGCCCATTTAAGGGAGTGAATAATTAGTTACATTCAATTAGGCCTCTCCCTGCCACTGTGGCTCCTGCCTGCCTCACTTGGGGGCACAGGCGCACTAATGAAATGGCACATTTCTGACTCGGGGGAGTGGGTGCTGAACACCGACAGCCCCCACCCCTCCGCAAGGGGCCGAGGGCTTGGAGGGAATGAGTTGGGGCAGGAGAGGAAAAGCCGATGGTAGGACACTGGGGATGAAGGCTGGCGAGGAGCGGAGGTTGAAGGGGGTGGAGAGAAAATAGGAGATACAAGAGGAGGCGGGGAGGGAAAGAGGAAAGTCGGAGGAGAGGAGAAGGAAGCAGGAAGGGACTCAGGAGGAAAGGGGAGGAGAGACACCACCTGAAAGTTCGTCAATATGGAACCCTGACATGAATCAAGCTCCAGCCGTACAATGGACTCCTATGCAGCAACTAAAAAGCATGTTGTCGATCTATATGTATTGGCATTGGAGAGACGTCTGCCGTATACTGCTAAGCCAAGAAGGCTGCTTACAAAACAGTGTATGTACTAATAGCCCCAGTTCAAAAGATATTTTTGGAACAAAAACCAAGTCTGAAAGGGCCTGAAACTTGTGGTTAGCGGGGGTGGTGAGAGGTTTACGGGTGGTTGCATTTTCCTGTTTTTGCTTGGATGGGGCTTGTGATGCCAGGTCTGACTTTCCGAATTGGCCACAACAATCACGTTCGCTTGAAAGAGAACAAAGGTGAGGCGAACTGCCGGGAGAAGGAAAAGTGGTCGTGGGTCCGGAGCAAGGCAGAAAGCAGGGTAGGGGGTGTGGAGGGAGGGACTGAGGCTGCAGGGGAGCAGCCCCGGAGGGCAGAGAGGCAGGGCATTTGCTGGGCGCCAAGGCCCAGCTGGATGTGCCAGTCAGGGAGAGAGGCCAAGAGCCCCAGGGGCGGGGGGGGGGGTCTAAGTAGAAGCGGGATGCCCCTCTAGTCCCCCCAGCCCCTACCCATTGGCCCCAACTCTCTAGGCAAAAGCTGCTGGCTCCCCTGCTGAGCCCCTCCCAGAGCCCCCTCCCAGAGCTCCCTCTTCCCCAGAAACAGTGCTGCATGCCCCAGGGGAGCCCCCCTCATGGGCTGTCTCCTTCCCCCAGGCTCCAGGACCACAGCATGGGTTGGTCTTTTTTTTTTTTTTTTTAACAAATTAAAACTGTATCTCCCCACCCCCGCAGGTGGGTTTGTAATTTTCTGTGCCAGAATCACTCTGGGGGAGAGAAACCCTTCTGGGAAGAGTCTTTAATAACTTCTGCTGCCCAAGGAATCGGCTGCAGGGCCCTGAAGGCTTAAGGGGAGGGTATTGTGCGCATGCCTGGGGAGCTCCGGGATGGGAGGGATGTCAGAGAACGGAGAGAACAGCTACCCCCAGCATAGCCTTCTTCCCAAGGCAATTCCCTCAGCCCTAGATGCGGGTGCCTTAGCCCCCGTTCCCCAGACTGGCACAGGTGGAGCCTAAGCCCCCAGGGGTTCTCTCCAGCCTCCTGGCTGGGGTGCTGAGCCAGGAGACTACCTGCCTGCGCCGCCCTACCTGTCTGGGGTCTGGACCCTCCCAGGGCCTCAGTTTCCCCATACATAAACAACAAGTTTGGACACAATGACATTTCCAGTGTCTTTTCATTCCAAGCCTTGGTGACATGCTTTCTTGGGCTCTTGCTGAGTTTTTTAATTTTTGCAATTGGTGGCATTTAAATATTGGGCAATTTCACATGGAAATCTGGATTCCCAGCAATATATAATGCTTGTTCCTGCAGGGCAACCATTGGAAAGAGCTGACAGATGCTACCCCCCAGAGATGGGCGGAGCCTCTCCATTTGGCCAGACATAGCCCCTGCTGTCCGTCCTGGCTCGTCCTGAGTGGGCCTGCCTCGCTCTCCAGGCCCCGTGTGTGTGAGTTTGCATCCCGGCCCTAAAGGTTAGCTGCCCGTGCTCCGGGCTTCCCCTCTGTCCCGGGCAGTCACACTGTCCTTTAAAGGCCTGTTACCATGCACCTCTTCCTCTTCTCGCTAAATGGCTACAAACCACAGGCATTGAGGCCAACCCAGTTAGGTCCAAACCCTAGTTCTCATTCCTCAGGCCTTACTTAGCGAATCATTTAGCCTCTGAGCCCCATCTGTGAAATGGATGACATGAGACTATGCCTGGTGTCGGGGTGTCCTCCGGACTAAGACAGTGCAAAGAAGGTCCTGAGAACCATGCCCAGCACAAAGGGAGCCCTCGATCTCTTCGTGTGTCTGCACAACCCTAGTGCAAGACGAGGCCCCAGTAGCAATGCAGTCGATACTGTTAAATGAAGGTAGAGGTGGAGGCTTGACCCAGGGAATGGATGCAGCTGCAGAACAGAGGCTGCAGGAAGCTCAGCCCATGGGCCGAGGGCCAGGGCAGGAAAGGCCTCATCTCGAAAGTAAGGGCAGGATGTGGAGTGAGAACTGGCAAAGGCTGGCCACCAGGGTCTTCGGACGTTACCTTGGCGCCACCCTCTGGATGATATGTGCCTCACACCTATCCCTCAACTCACAGGCTGAGAAGGACCTGCAAGGGTATCCAGCCCACCGCCCACAGGATAATAATTTCCTGTGGGCGGTGGTCTAGGCTGGCTAGGAATGTGACCCAGCACAGAATTGTAAATTAACTTAAAAGCTCTTTTTTTTCCGCTCATCAGTTTTCGTTAGTGTTTGTGTATTTAACATGTGGCCCAAGACAACCCTTCTCCTTTCTGTGTGGCCCAGAGACACCAAAAAATGGGACACCCCTGCTCATGGGCTGACCCTCTTATTTGTAGAATTGGAAAGTCCCTGAGAGCTCCTAGGGCCCCAGCCGTCGTCACACAGCCGGGGCTAAAAAAGCCCGGAACGAGAGAGCAACTCCCCGGGGTCACAAGCTCCTGGCTGAGCTCCACTTAGAACACAGAACTCGCTGCTGCTCTCGTGAAGAACAGCCCCCTGTCAGGGGCCCTAAGATATACAGCAGACCCCCTTCTCCCCAGGGAATACGTTCCAAGAGCCCCAGAGAAAGCCTGAACCCTAGATATAGTATGTTTTTTCCTTATATTAGGCATATACATACCTCTGATAAAGTTTCATTTATAAATTAGGCACAGTAAGAGATTAACCACACTAATAGTGAGAAAGAACAATTATAACCATCTACTGTGGTAACAGTTATGTGAGTGTGGTCTTTTTCTGATAACCGATCTGGGAACGGAGACAGGTGCCTGACTGCGTGAGTTCGCGGGACAAGGAGACGCTTCATGTCCCTGACGGCATAAAAGCAAACGGCACAAGGTTTCATCACGATGCCCAGAACAGTGTGCAATTTAAAACGTATGAATTGTTTCCTTCTATAATTTTCTCCTTAAAATTTTCAGACCGCAGGTGACCGCCGATAACTGAAACCGAGGAAAGTGAAACCGCGGATATGGGGACTAGTGTACCAAACGCGTACTTTCTTATGCATGAGCTCTGCCGGCTTTTAGAGGGGCCTTCTCCCGGAAGCAGACTCTGTGACAAGGAAAGAATGTCGGTAGTTGATTCAGAAGCTGAACTTCAAAAGCACCACTGGGGGTGGGGAAGCGAGACAGGGAAGGGAAGGGAGCCAAAGAGGAGGGGCAGCTGGGGCTCGATCCCTCACTGTATAGACCACTCTTCAGATGTGTGCCTCCCACGGGCAAGGAGGCTGGGCCACTTGCTCTCCAACTTTCAGTCTCAGTTGGTTGAGACTGTTCCAGGTTATTAACTCCCTCAGGTATAGCTGATCTGCCTCGCACCTGCACCAAGCATGTTTTCAAGACCAGGGAGAGGCCCGAGGGAAGTGACCCCAAGTGCTTGCAATAGGAAACCGACTGCTTATCTAGAAATCTAAGTGTCAAGGGTGGTAGTTCTCAAAGTGTGGTCCCTGGACCAGCTGCAGCATCACCTGGGAAACTGGTTTGAAATGCAATTCTTGAGCTCTATCCCAGACCCATTCGGTCAGAAACACTGGCGGTGGGGCCCAGCAATCTGTCTTTCCGATGGTTCTGATCCATGCTCAAAACTGAGAACCTCTGACCCAGGAGAATGCAAAGGAGACACCAATAGCAGCTGCTATGGGTACTGTCTCCATTTGCCAGATAAGGAAATGGAGACACTAAAAGATGAAAAGTGACCCACAGATAATAGCTAGCAGAGGGGGCGGGTCTTTTGTCTCTTTCCACCATATTGCCATGCGCAGAGGTAACAGTAGCATTTGGACTCTTGGAAGGGGATGAGGGTGAGGTCTTCAAGCACCCCTCCCCCACCCCTCCTCACCACTTTGCTCCTCTTTCTAAACTAAATATCTCCACCTGGTACATCCAAATGGTTCTCGAAGCTCTTCTGGGAAGCCTGCCAAGCCAGGTGCACCTCTCTTGACTCCCAACTGTCCTCACAGCCTCCATCAGGGACAAGCCCTCTCTGCCCCACCCCTCTCCAGTCAATAAGACACATTGGGGCTTCTTGCAGAGAGAGGGGGGAGGGGTTGAGATCCGTGGGTTAAACCGGCCTGGCCTCATCATGCCAGGTCTTTGCATGACTTTTCTTTCTCCCCTTGTCCTAAAACCTTCCTCCCCTCCCTTCCCCTCCCCTCCCCTCCCCTCTGCTCCTACTCCATCTGCTGCTCCTCCTGGCTAGGCGCCCCCTCAGTTGGCACAGCAAGAAAAGAGAACAGGATGGTTATTTTTATCCTAAGATACTGCTGGGGAGAAGGGGGTGCCATCTGACCGAGAAGCGGCAGCTCCTGTAGCAGTTGGGAGGTCAGAAGGAGGCAGGAGGCCCAAGATCTCCTCGGCAAGGAGTGACAGATTTGGGCTCCAGAGGTCAGAAGGTCTGGAAGCAGCAGCGCAGGACCGGGTGTGGGGAGCTCAGAGTGGCATGTGAGGACGAACTGCTGTGTGACCACAGGCAAGTCGCTGCACCTCTCTGGGCCTGGTGCCCCCTCCGTTGCAGAGGGAGGGACGTGGGCCCTGCCGGCCCCCAAGGCTGTTTGTGTGAACATGAATGGAATGGAGAGAACCCTTTGCAAACATGGTGCCAAGTGTGAGCACACAGGGAAGGGTAGCAGCCTGGGGACATTCTTATTTGTCCTCCAAAAGTGCCCTACTTCTTTGAGCCTAACAGCAAATTAAGCAGCTCATGTCACCCGGCATGTCCACCCCCGCTTTTCTTTTTCCATGTTTGATGACTTTTTAATTACATAAGCAGTTATATGAATTCACTCTCCTTTTCGGGGTGGGGGCGGGGGAATGAAGCCTTCTGGGAAAGCCAAGTCTTCTTTTACCAGCCCTCCGCCAGAGCCTTCTCCCCAACCCAGACATTACAACTCTTCGAGCTGTGCATTTGCGGTGTATCCTTCCAGAACCTTGTTATACTTACATATACGCATAGATTATGCTTCCACACATACCCATAGGTGATAGATCATCTTATCCGTATGTGCTTTAAAAAAAGAATTTCGTGCCCATGATCCTGCAACCTGCTTTTTTCCCCATGACAGTGTTTTTGAGATCCAGTTGCATAAAAATATTACAGTTTTATTTAACCAGTCCCCTGTTGATGGACAGCTAAGTAGCTTCCATTTGTTCACTGCCACAAACAGCGCTGCGATGATATTCATGTAGATGTCCCTTGGGCTCACAGAAACCATCGTGGGCACTGAACTGCTGGGTTGGAGAGTTTGATGATCTTATTTGCTCCCCCCAACTAAAAAAAGTTTTGCCTCCATCTTTAAAAGCAAGTTGGGAGATTGAATAGGCTCCAGGCTGCAGTGGGAGGTTCCCCCCAAGGTGAGTATTTCTGAGCCACAGCGGTGCAGGCAGAGGGGAGCTGTGCCTGTCGCCAGCCCCTCGCCCTCATGTCGCAGCAGCAGCTCCAGGCTCCCCAGCCATGTGCCCATTTGTCCAGGCTGCCACGCTCCTGAGCACTCACAGCCTCACAGCCTCTCCTGCACCGAGATGCGGCTCTCTTTGCCATCCTCCTGCGTGACCGGCTGGCACCCGAGTAAGGTCTCCTGCACCGGATTGGGGAGGGGGCCGACGGCGTCTTCCAGATATATTGACTCCTCGGGGTCTTGCCTTTTGTCCTTAGGACAGGGGGGCTGGAAAGTCAAAGGGTGAAGTTACCCCCAGCAAGACCTCGGAGGAGCCCTTCCCTCACAGGGGATCTTCCCCAAGCCCCTTCCTCTTTCCCAAAGCAGGGCTGATTCCATGGGTGCCTCCTGCCCCCTGCTGGCCACACCAAGGGCGTCAAGAAGCTTCCAGTGAGTTCAAGGAGCTGCCCCTCCAGTCCGGCCATGGCTCCTGCACCGAGGCCCCGAAGCGATTCCCCACATATTGAATGCCGGAAAAAACTGCAAATGACACCATTAACTTTGACAGGGGCACCGGGACAGCTCTGTGGGGAGGTGAGCTCTGAGGATGGCAAAGGTCGGCACTGAGGGAGTGAAAGGGAGGAGCCCTGGAGTACAGGCTTGGGGGTGGGGGAGTGGCCAGTTCTGTGGCCCCCACACTGACCACAGGGCAGACCCCGAATCAGTTTTACTGCCATAGAAACAACAATCGGTCAATCTCCTCTCCAGTTTGCCAAAACTGAGAGGGGGTTCGTTCCCAAGGGAGACCTACCTTTGTGTCTGCCTCCTCAGCCACCTTTTCTAGAGAGAAAAAGCAATAGGATGGGGAGTGAGTGAGACCAGAGCAGGAAACGGGGAGCCAGGTCCACATTCCTTGTCCCCCCTGCCTGCCTCCCTCATCGTCTCCCCCCTGGGGACTCACTGATGCAGGCGTACATCAACAGGACACTCAGCATGATCACCATGATGATGGGGACCACCAATAGGGTTCTCATCCGATCCTGGAAATCTGGAGAAATCGAGACTTCAGCGAGGGCTCCCACCCCCACCCCCGAAGCTGTGGCGCCCTCCGGGACTCTAAACGCCTTCCGTGTCTGAGCTCATCTGCACCCGAAGTTTCAGACACGTGGCCGTGGTGAAATGAGGCCAGCAGGTGTCTATAGTATGACCAGCACACTGAAAAATTGTTTATAACATTTTAATTTGGGGAGATAGACTATATAAAATCTAGATACCTGGTTTCTCTTTGAAAGGTGGAAGATGTAGCCCCAGTGGGCCGGCAGCCGAGGCCTTCACAGGCCAGAACTAGGTGGTGGGGGCTGTCTCCACCGCTCACCACGCCCCCAGGCCCTCCCGCCCCTCTGCCCGGTCCTGAGGTCCAGGGTCATTTACATCTGCACTGTTGCCTTTGTTACAGAAGAATGGAAGGGAGATTAACGCCTATTTCTTGTACCTAAGCCTCCATTCCAAATGGGAACATAAAAGAAAGACCAAGAGACAGGGCAGAGGTTAGGGTAAGGCATACACCCAGGGCAAAACTTAAGGGGACACCGAAAAACTCAGTAATCAAAATAAGTAATATTTTAATGTCCTGTTTTGAAAAATTAAGGCCTGCCGGCTGGCTGCCTATCCTTCAGATAAAGTTTCCTTGGAATCAGGGCCAAGAGTAGGCTGAGGCAGGGGAGGTGGAGCTGTGCAAGGGCAGGGTTGGGCCACGTCTTTAGTTAAAATCTTATATCTTGTTCGTGATGGGTTTTTGTTTTTTTGGTTGTTTTTTTTTTTTTTGCATTAACTCTGATTCTTTTTAAAATTTTGCATCAAAATGTTATCTTGATTCTGCATTTTTCTGGCACCCAAGGCAAGGGCCTGGCTCACCCCCCTCCCATCCCAGCCGTGCCAAAAGGAAAATGAGTGTTAAGGAAAAGCAAAGACAGTGCATTTTTCTTACCTCTGACCTTTTTTACTCATTCGCATGACCTGCCTAGTCCCTGTAGTTATGTGAGTCTGTGATCTGTGGGGCAGGCCAAGCGCCTCACTGTAAAATCAAAACTGAGGCCCTGAAAGGAAACCGTGTCATGCCACGCTGGCACTTGAAGTGCAGGGTAGCAAGACAGCTCTGATGGAGCCCTTTCAAAGTGCAAGAGCCCATGCCACGTGCTTACCCCCGTCTACCAAGGGAGGTGCTCTTATCGTCCCTTTGCACGGGTGAAGGAGCGGAGGCTCAAGAGAGGAGATGACTCGCCCAGGCGGCATCCGTAAGTGGCAGAGCTGAGATGCCACAATTCCAAACCACCTCCTCCTCTCGCACCCATTGTCTCTGTGTGCGTCAGTCTCCCTCTTTAGCTGCCTACCTTTCCAGCCTGTTGCCAGGACCCATTCCCCAGGACTCACCGCAGACGGTGTCAGTCTTGTTAGTCCCTGCTTGCCGCTCCACCAGGCCTTTGATCTCACAGCTGTGCGCACACAGAAAGAGAGAGAGAAAAAGACATTAAGTTTCCCCAACCGTAAGTGTTCCAACCCCAGGGGGAGAGCCCGTCAACCACCGTCAAGTCCAGCCTCACTGACCACGTATCATATGCCCCCTCCGTGCTGGTTACGATGCAAACTCTGTTCTTATGGAACTCATGAGTGGAGAGAAAAGATTACTATACATCTGGAAGGGGTGATAATAGGAGAGTCTCTAATGAGCGCCACGTGTTGTGACACAGGCTCAAGTGAACCAGGAATTGTTCAGAGAAGAGATGAAATCCACAATGGCTGGAGTGGAGAAATGATCCACTCGGTTTAAGGCAGGGCTTGCCAACCTCAGCACCGCTGACACATTGGGCCACCTAACTCTCCCTTATGGGGGCTGTCCTGTGCACTGTCAGATGCTTATCAGCACCCCTGGCCCCCACCCACCAGATATCAGTGACATCCCCTTTCCCAGTGTCATCTCCAGATATTGTCATGTGTCCCCTGGGGGACAAAATTGTTCAGATGAGAGCCTCCGGCTTAAGAGACATCCAGAAAGACTTCCCTGGGGAAGTGAGGTCTGAGCGGGCCTTGAAGGAGGTCAGCTCCGGAGCAGTGGCACATTCCTGCTAAGCAGGCCAACGTGATACTGAGATGGGGGGGCGGGGGAGGGAGGTGATGTGCCAGATGACATGAGGGAACCGTGGAAAAACTGAGTCTTTAGAATCAGATCGCTGATAATCGGCCACAAAGGTCTTGACTGGATTCCGCTGGTGAGTCACATCCATATCCAGGCAGAAGCAGCAAGAGGACTCCATCGGCCAAAGAGCTCACAGGAGGAGAAATGACAGGAAAGCGGGCAGCCAGAGGCTGTGGCAAGAGGCTAGATAGGGGAAGACCCAATCCAACGTGGTCGCAGGAGGGCTGGTGAGGAATGGTCAGAGGAGGCCATCCCAAAGAAAAAACAATCTAAAATGGGGGAAAGAGAGAGAAGCTTCAAAGAGAACACATACATGAGAAGAGTCTTACATGAGAAGAGTGCTTACGAGCTTACAAAACATGTCTACACGCCTTTTCCTCAAGCCTCATGAGACAAACGTCATTCCGTTTTCCAGAGGAGGGCACTGAGGCTCAGAGGGCTGAAGGTCACACACTTGCACAGGGCCATACCCTTCCTAAGCTGCACTGAGGGTGGAGCCCGGCGCTCTGCCTCTACTGCCCCAACACGCCGCCAATCATTGGTCAACATTTATCAGTAAAAAATTACTGAACACCTACTATGGTCTGGGCACTGTTTTAGGCATAAGGGATGCATCAGCGGGAGAGAAAAAAAAGCTAAGTCTCTACATTTAAGGAGCTTGCAGTAAACAACAAAGTATGTATGGCATGCTACAATTTGTGTGGACAATACATATGTTTGCATGTGCACATGCATGTGTTTGTGTGTTTGTCTCTGGAAGAACATACAAGCAATAGTGTGGCTGCCTCCAGGGATAAATGGGTGGCTGAGGGACAGGGGTAAAAAGGAGACCCATCCCTGTAGGCCCTTGTGTGCCTTCTGTCTTGTGGGCCTCTCTTACCCATTTTTTTAAATTAAAGGTAAACAGTTAATGGGGCGTGTGTCCAAGGGTGTTCCGGCAGAAGGGTCTGATGCAAGAGACTGGCAGTGTGTTGGGATTCCAAGTAGCAGGATGTGGGAAGAGATCAGGAAATGGAGCTGGAAGGTTGGGGGCTGTGCAAAAGAGTATGGGTTTTGTCCCAGAGGCCCAGAGAGCTGTGAAAGATGTTAAACAGGGAGTGCTGTGATCCAAAAGGAACTGCAGAAAACTCGCTTTAGCAAGCGAATGGAGAACTGGATGAGGGGGGAAAACTAGAGGCGGGGAGATCAGTGAGGAGGCTAAGGCATCACCCAGACCCAGGCGATGAGGCCTAAGTTGAAGTGGCAACATCGAGATGGTGGGAAGGAGGAGTTCCCAAACATCTAGAAGGCAAGGCGGACAGGGACTGGTGACTGATTTGGGGTTGGAGGGAAGGTTGGGGACCAGAGGACGAGGGCCCAAAGGCATGGTGGTGGCTTTCACAGATGGCGAGAAGAGCAAGAAGGTGAGCCTGTGGGTCACCGGCATGGAAGCGTACCCTTGGCATTTGACTATGACAGTCCCAGACAGGAGACAAATATAGACAAGAGGTGTTGGTTGAGAATCACCTGAGAGAGATGGTAGCTTGAAGCCATGGATATGGATAAGACGGCCCAGGCGAGGCAGCAAAGTGATTGAAGAGTAGAGCAGAACAAAGACCTAGAAAAAAACAGGTACGAAGGAGAAAGGAAGAGCAGGGAAGGGTAGAAGGAAAGTAGGAGAGGTAGGTACTACAATGTGCCTAAGAGAGTTTCACGAAAGACAGAGAGATCAAGAGTATCTATTACCACCAAGAGACTGCAGACAAGAAAATGCGGACAAGCGCCCATTTGGCCAGCTGCCCACAAAGTCAGATGTTTTACAAGTGCAGGAGTGTGTGCGGACATGGGCGCTGGGGCTGAAGGACAGGTGGCCGGATCCAATGGCAGCAGACCCCATACCCCTCTGTAGGCAGGGAACACAAGGGGTGAGTTCTTATACCTTGTCCAAGGGTGGCATTTTTCAGAAGCAGATGACACATTGGAGAAGAAACCGACTGGGCAGGGTTCGCAGATGGTATCAGAAAAATTTGTAGCTGGGAGGGAGAAGAAAGCATGACTCATCACAGTGGAACACCTGTCTGGCTCTCCAGTGAACCAGGAGACAGGCAGGACAGCAAAATCTTCCTGCTTTAAGCACTCCTGCCCCAGCATGCAGCCTCCCCCAGCTGCTCCAGCCCTTAGGAAATGTTCTCCCCCTGCCCTCCCAGGGCAGATACCATGGCAGGAGGCAGAATGAAAAAGGTTCATTTCCTGCTCACTCTAGGAGACATACTGATGTAGGCTGGGGCCTCCATTCCCTCCACCTCTGGGGCTGAGTGCCCATTCATTGCCCAGCCCCTTGCCTTTGGCCCTCGGCCACTCTCTCTGGCCTCTAGAGCTCATTCTCAGACAGGCCACTTACCGATCTGCTTGACCCCAGAGCCAGGAGGGCAGGAGCTGTGCGGGGTGCAGCCATCGCAGTTGTCATTGACACAGTGGTGGCCTTCCTGACATATGCAAGTCGTGTCTGTTGACAAAGTGCCCTCCGTCTGGACCTGGAGTCCTAGGTCTGTGCAGAGATGGGTAGGAAGGATGGGAACCCCTTGCTGGCCGCTCTCAGGGCCCCACGCCTCACACTTCCTGTTCTACTTTTTTCTTAGACCCTCTTCCACGTAAGGATAGCTATCAAATTATTTCATAAGTAGTACTACAACCTAGACTCCAACCAATCAAAACAGATCCTGGCTATTAAAGAAAAAAAAAAACACACAGAATGGCTGCACTCTCAGGAATATGCTGCAATATCAGCCTAGCTCCCAAGCTCCCGTTCCCCAGCAGCCCACGCACTCAAGTCGCAGTATCTGTGCGGATGACAGTATTTCTCGCTGTTCTCGATCGCCAGGAATTCGCCTCGACCACAAGGGCGGCATACTGTGGGGGATGTGACCGTGCAGTCCTCGACCAGTTTCTTTCCTGGAAAAAGCACCAGGAAATGAGGCAGCTCCAACCAACTCAATGTGTCAGACGCATGCCAAAAACTGCGCAGGCTGGGCATTAAGGGCAGAGGATTCCAAGACGACAGCCTCAGACCCTTCCAGCCTTCATAGTCAAGCGGGGGACATGACAGATATAGATATAGGAACCCTAGTCCTGGGTAGGCAGACAGGGAACCCAGAACATTCTGACAGAAGGGTGTGGATGGGAAATCCCAGGGGTCATTTAAGACTCGAGTTTACAGATGACACATGGATGTGCATCTGCCAGCAAACCAAGAGGGGCCCCACTGCAGGGCTAGAAGGCTGGCATCTTACCTGGCGGACACATATCACAGCAATGTCCATTTACTGAGTATTGGTTTTCTCTGCATGAATCAAGTTGCTGTGGGTAGACCTAAAAACAGAATTGGGCAATTTGAAGGGCTCTTGAAATCTCTGCTGCAGCCTCCTTGGCAGGAAGGTGAAAATCATCCAGGACAGGGGTTAGAATTGAAGTGGAAGTAGAATTAAAGCAGAAAAAAATGGAGCCTGCTTCTTATCTGGTGTGTTTATGTTTAACAAAACTGCCAGCTGATATGATTGCAAAAGCACCCAGAGAATAATTCTAGTATTTTACAAAGCGATTGTACAGGAGCCCCGTAATAGTCTCTGAACTAAACAGATGTTCCTTTTGGCTGGACTCCTGCATCTTTCCTCTTCACAAAAATTCAAAGGCACATGAGGACCCCAGTCCCCGCAGGCCCCCACCCTGCCCCGCCTCGCCCCACCCCCGCCCCCAAGCCTGAGTCCTGAGGCAGGTCCTAGTCCTGGCTGGGGCTATACTTAGCACCTGGCCTCTTCCTTCTAGTCTTCTGCTCCTCACCCTTTACCCTCTCCGAGCCTCAAAATGGTTTTTCCCTCCAAACCCTTGCTCATGAGATGCCAGGAAATGGAGAAACAGGGACGATAAAATCCAACCCTTTCACTTTCCAAACGGTGAGACTCAGGATGGGGGAGGCTGAGTCACCTGACCAGGTTTTCACCGAGACTGAATCCGCGTGAGAATGCGGGTCTCAGTGCTCTCCCTTTCTCCATCAACTCGGGTCTCACTTGCATTTTTACTGCGTCCGGGTACCGCCCATGACATTCATTACTTCTCATTAAATTAAGTACATTTGTTTTCCACGTAAACCTTATTTCATTGCCATGAGAGGAGAACCCATCTCACGTCTCATAAAGAAAAGGCAATCCTAAAAATAAATTTAACAGAAATAAAACTACGTCACAAAACCCCAACTGGTGGCAAACAAAGCAAACAAAGCTGATAGCCCTCCATTCCGGGCCTGCTCCTGATTTTTGGTTTAAAAAGAGAGGGAGTAAGTGCTTGAGAGGTATGAAATATATTCCAGCTCCAGAGACTTCCTCCTTGGAAAAAAAAAATCAGAAGGACTTTAAACAGAACTGGAAACAACGAATCTCTGTTGTTCAGTTCTCTATGCCCGTGCTCCCCACAATCAGCCTCATTTGAAGAACAGCCACTGAAAGGAGCACAGGTTTGACAGACAAACAGCTTAAGGTGCCAACCTTGACTTTGTAGTGCTTACTAGTTATATTGTTTCTCTTAGTCTCAGTTTTCACATCCCTAAAGTGAGAGCAGTAGTACCTCTCTAGATGAGGTTGTGAAGATGAGAAAGAATGTATGTATGCAGCCTGGCACAGTGTCTAGAACACTAAATGGCAGTTCTAAATATGATACCTATATGAGCATCTGCTGAGATGCCTAGCACCCTGGTTAGTTAGCTAATTGGTGACCCTTGTTCAGCCATGACTTCTTACCCTAAATGGGGAAGGAAGTAGAAAAGGCTGCTCCCCCGCCCCTACCTTGTCATATCACAACATTCATCTTGAGAATATTCTCCCTGCAGCCCCGGGGACCTTCCCACCATGTTCCCAGGGCACTGAAAGCCCTTTCTGGCATTTTCAAACATACGAGAAATACAGCTCCTCCTCTGAAGGTTTCTCAGTCCCCAGTTCCCACTCCACCCATAGCCCCTGTCCTTCTGAGACAAAGGAGTTCAAAACCAAGGCTTGGAAACTCTCACCATCTGAGAGGCAGGCTCAGGAGCCAGGCAGATGTAGATTTACATCCAGGTTCCACCTGGCTATGAGAATTTTGACAAGACATTTCCTCTCTCTGGGCCTCAGTGTGCTCATCTGTCTCATGGGGAGTTAAAGGAAATCAGACGGAGAATCCATGGAAAATATTTTCCTCAGAGCCCAGCACACAGGAAGCGCTCAATAAAAAGCAGCTGCTGCTGTTGTTGCCACAGCCCGGTTTTGCTACCTGGAGCCAAAAATGTGAGTATGCTCTCGAGAAACCCAAAGGACCCTCGCGCGCGCGCGCTCTCTCTCTCTCTCTCTCTCTCTGGCTCTCCTTCCCCTCTTCCTGGAAGAACGCCCCTCTTCCCAGCTCCATCCTCCTCCTGCCTCCTTTCTCCCCAAAAGCCATTGCTGAGAGTGAAACCGCAAGTTCTGGGACCGAAATGGCTTCCCCACGATTTCCTTCCCTTGCTACCTACTCCCTGGGTAATTCCGGCTCAGACTTCGGGGCCAGAAACTACAGCCCTTGAAAGCAGGGGGTCGCCGCAGGGGCTGGAATGAGAGGGTGAGGTACTTGGGGGATTCCCGCCCTCCAGAATGAGGAACTACAAAAAATACACTTAAACAAAAAGAGAGACAAGTGAGGGCTTCTGAAAATCCCGGAGATACGCTTGGCTGGACATATCTGAGCCCTTCTGACGCCGGAGAAACCCTTTCTTGGGTCCCACAAACTGTTCATCTTCCCCCGAGGTTCCCTGCGTCGTCTTAAATTCGGAGTTCGGAGACACACAGCCGTGAGCATTCCGCCCAGGTTGCACCGCCCCTGGTTCCCACAAGATGCCCTGGAAGAAGGCAGCCCCTGCTGGCAAGGAGATAACCACTCCCAGCGGCGGACATCTGTCCACACGCGTAAGGGACAGGAAACCAGCCAGACCCGCCGCTTCCCTTGTCCCGCCCCCCTTTCCACTTCTGCGTCGCCGGCCTCGGAGGCAAACCCAGCCTTTTGGCCAGAGGAAGCCTCGAGGCTCCCCACACCCCCACCCCATCCACGTTGTCCAGGCACCTTCCCCGCAGAGTCCCCACTTCGCCCCCTCCGTGGGCTCCCTGGAACCCCGACCTGGGAGGGGAGAGAGGCAGCCCACCGCATTCAGCCAGGACCGCCGGTGCCTTGCGCAGCTTCCACCCACCCTGGTGTCCCCAACAATCAAGCTAGAAAGGTCCCTTCGCCGAAGTGTTGCTTCCTTTCCCGCTCCCCTCTCTCAAAGCCCAAACTCCCCCGTCGGGTCGGAGCAGAGACTCAACTCACGGCGGCCAGCAAGAAGCCCACGAGGAGACATCGCCGAGGAAGACCAACCATTGCGAAGCGGGCGGAGGAACGTGCGCTCGGGGCCGAGTCTCTAGTAACTCCCTGGCCCCAGCCCTTGGCCCCGCCCACGAAGGGCGCGTGGTCTGCGAGGGCCAATCGCGGCCAGCCTCGCTAGGGGGGGCGGAGTTCTGGGCCACCAGCTGCCAGGGATTCCCCCAGGACATTCCCTGGAGTCTAATTTTCCCGGGAGTTAAGGACGCGCTGGCAAAGGAGGGTGAGGTTGGCAGGGAAGGCTTTTCCTCCTTAGTCTCGGGACTACAAAGGCCAGTCTGAAGAGAGGAAGGCACCGGCCGGCTTCCTGGGGAGCGGGGTGAATAGAGAAGGAAGGAAAGATCCCCGCGGATGCTGGGAAGACACCACAGGGATGCTCACGGTTCTTCCCCGCCGCCTGCGGGAACCCCAGCAGAACCGAAAGCGTCCTCAAAGCAGGTGGAGAGGCCTGAGAAAGTTCCCCGCATCCCAGAAAAAGGGAAGGCCACAGCTGAGCTGTGGGGAGGAGGGCCGGGGAGGCGTTTCAAAGAAAAGAATTTCCCAACTTGGAGTTTCTCTTTCAAAGAAAATTCCCTCCTGAGGGCACAGCGTCCCAGCCTCGCCTCCATCCATCCATCCATCCATGTGCCCCCCTCCCACCAGATTCTATTCCATACCAGTTCCATCTGTCACTAAGCACTTTGAGCAGACCGCCTTTTGTGGGATCGTAGGACCCCTTGAGAATCTTAGGAGACTCCGGCCCTCTTGCTCTGCATCAAGACACACACCTTTGTACCTACAGTTCCGAGGTTCTGGCCTTCCAAGCCTTTCTTGGACCAGTGCTAACATTCTCTGCTCCGCAGCACACAGCAGACACCTGGGCTCCTGGGATCCTGCCGAGGCTCTGCCCCTGATGGGCGGAATTCCCTCCAGCGCAATTTTTCCCCCACGAAACTTGAAGGACTTGAACTACACAGTGGTTGGGTTGATTACCCTCCAAGCTCTGAATTTCTGGGCTAGGCCAAAGGCCAAGGTGCACAGAGCTGGCAGGGAGGGAGAGCAGGGGGCTGCTAAGCCCATCCTCCTAGTTTCTGATGCAAAGGGCCACCTCTGGAATCCATCCCCTCTTTTTCATCACCTCTGCCGCTACCCTAACACAGAGGCTCATCATCTTTCTCTGGGATGCCCCAACAACCTCCGTTATTCAATAAATACTATGGAGCCCCTGCTATATGCCAGTCACTCCCACTCTAAGTCTCTACCCCCGTTTTCATACTGCAGTGACCTTTATAAATCTGATCAGAACACTCTGCTACTTAAAAACCCTAAAAGCCTCTCTGGGCTCCCTGACACCCTCAGGATAGTTCAAATTCCCCCCTGAAGAGCGAGCCCTTCTTCCCTCAGCCCCCACCCATGTCCCCACTCACTCCCTGCACGTCCTCCCACGCCTACTGGCTTCAGCCATGCTCGCCTCTCAGTTTTCCAAACACACAATTGTTTTGTTTTGGTTTTTTCTTACTACTTTTCCAACTGTGTCTTGCTGTAGTCTTCCTTCCCTTCTTCTTTCTGGAACCAACTTAAGTGTTACCTCCTCTTCAGTGTCCTCTGAACTCTGAGACACAAGTACATACTCCGTCCCACCTTACCCCTTCCCTGTGTCCCCACAGCATCAGCGTGCTGGGCTGTAAGTCTATCTGCCCCGCCACGTTAGACTGTGGGTTCCCCGAAGGCAGGACTGAACCTATCCCAGCCAGTCCTGGGCACGTGGTAGAATACTGATACTCAGTTGCTGAATGGATGAGGGAGGAAGTGGGCTCACTGACTTATCGTTCTAATTGCACCCTCCATGAGGGAGGAAACAGAGGCATGGGCTGCAGCGCTGGTAGTTGCCACACAGACCTCAAGCTGGCATTCAGATGCCAACGGTGGGTAACACTTGAAATCAGCACCCAGGGGACTTCGTGAAAGCCGCCCAAACCGGCCCAGGATGAAGAGAACATTAAAATATCGTTTTCCTCTTTAAGCCACTTCAGAAAAACCAGCACACTTTTAATCCCTTTGGAGCGGTGTGAAGGGGGCGTCCCTGTAATAACTTCAGCTATTACTTATTCTTTATTTGCTTGATTTCAAAATTGGGCCCTTCATAAAACTGCCTTGGGAAGCAAGCACACAGAATTAAAACATTAATTATGTTATATAAAAAATATCAGAGTGGCAATTAAAGCAGCTTAAATTAATGTGTAAAAGAATAAATAGTAGCCTTCGGGCGGCCCCATGGGGAGAAGACCAGACAGGATAAAGGGGAGATATTTTAGTATAAGCGTATCTTGAGGAAACATGTGCTGGCAGGCACCGACCCAGAGAAGGCACAGGATCTTCTTGGGCTGGAAAGAGTCTGTTGGAAGAGGAAAAAGAGAAGATGATTTATGGGGAGGGTGGCAATAATTCATAGTCCCATCAAAGAGGAGAACTATGAAGGGTTTAATGATGGGAGTAGGGCAAAGGGCAGTAAAAGAGTGGAGGCCCAGGATTTTGGAATCACAGAGAAAATGGCCTTTGTTAGGGGAGTTAGGGGTCATAGGCCCAGATCAGTGGGTAAGAAGTATGCCTGAAGGTCAAGCCCATAGCACTGCCAGAACCTGGCAAACAAACAGTTGTAATATGCAAACCCCATTGTGTTGCTCCCAGGTTTGAAACAACTCCCCAGAGCCCTCACCCCTTAGGTTCGAAGGGCCCAAGGTCATGGACTACTGGCCTGCATATCTAACTGTCGCTCCTGCCTTCATCTTGCTGCTCCAGACTGTGCTGTCACCTCTGCCTGGAAAGCTCTTCTCCACTCTCCTTTTATTGGACAAACTCCTTCTCACCCTTCAAGGCTCAGCTCCGGTGACACTTCTTTGGAAAGCCCTCTACGACAGCCACCCTGGGATGTCCCCACGCTCTCGCAGAACGCTTACCTGTGCAAGACTCCAGCCCTACTGCACTATGTTTTGATTCTTCTGTTTACTCGTGAAACCAGTGTACTGAAGCGACTCAACTCGGTGGGGCATAATGATGAAGCTTTCTCTCCCCAATCTCAGCCTTCAGCCCTGCTGTGTTGAATCTCCGTTTTCCATCCCTAATGACATCGTGGGCAGATTGCATTACTTTTGGATCACTTTCTGTTGTTAAACTTCCATCCTTGAAAGCTTTATTCTCAAACTCAATTTAAGTCTCATTTTCTTGTCTCCTTTACTCATCCAAGGGTTGACTTGAGCCATGTGCCTGCCTGCTTGGATGAAAGGTGGGGGTTAGGGAGAACATGGTCTGGTTGGAAGACATGCCCCAGCACCTGCCCCCTTATTGATATTGAGAGAATGGAGGAGGAATAGCACTCTGAAATGGCCCTCTCTCTCCATCAACCCTGCTTCCCCAGCCAACCCAGAGTGGCAATGGTCCATATACGGTTTGTCATGGGGCACATGAATAAATTTCTTGGGTGCTTCCCCACTGCACAGCTCTCTGAAGGGGACATCCAGCTCAGGCTTGAGTGCTCCTTCCTTCCCCCACCACCTAGGCCCCTGCCACTGGGAAGACCCTCTTGCAATCAGACTGCTTGGTGTGACACCAGGAAGCCTGGCTAACTACTGCAGGGCCCACTTGACCAGAGAAACTCATGCATCCCAGGCAACTGCTCCACAGTGACCCCTCTCTCCACCTCTCTTCTCCCTTGCTCATAGGCAGAGGCATAGGCATAGGGGGACATCAGCAATTCCACTACCCAGTAGACCACCCCGCACCGGGCAACAGCATCCCAGCATCCTTTCTTGCGGTCACCCTTCAATTTCCATGAGAGACTCCCAATTAAATTGTGAAGTATTGTCTTCCACCATAACATATAGTCCTCAATAAAACCAGAGAATGCCTCCTTCTCTACGATTATTAAACGGACAAGAAAAAAAGAAAGTGATGTTTTGGCTAAGGGATAGAGGGCCAGTTCTGCCCCCTTGAAGGGAAAGTATCTGCCTCCTATTTGCATAGGGCCTGTTGATTTTGGCCATGAGCCATAGTGCCAGCTCCTAAATGACGGGAACTCCCACTCATTAACCTTGGACTGGGCCATTCCTCACACCTAACGATATCTAGAAAGAAGGATCTTCGTAGCCTGATGCCTACAAAGAGCCCAGAAACACGCTGAACACTGAACAACTCTTTGTTGAGTGAAGGTCGGACTACATGAGACTGAAGGGATCCATCAGGATCCTCCTGCTCATTCTACACTGTCCTGCATAGCTGTCCATCTCCACCAGATGACCAGGCTCTCTAGCTGGCATTCCCAGCCCAACCTTGGACAAAAATCTTCCCCTTCAGCTCAGCAGAGTTGGGTTGTGCTTTATCAGAGAGAGCTAAAAGCCTCAGGAATGAATAATCCAACCAGAAATTAAGGAAAACCAAAGAGCCAGCAAAACTGATGGGTGAAAAGAAAAAACAAACAAACAAAAAACAGATTGGTGAGTTAACAAAGTATAGATTTTTATCTTGCTCCTGAACTAGTCATGATTTGGTTGATCCAGATTCCTAGAGAAGGAAACCTTAGGTCTGGTTCACAGCCTTCTTGGGCTCCAATGTCTGGAATCAGAGGCAGCTTTGGTTAGGAGAGAGTAATCCAAATCTTTCCACCATTCCTGTGTGATCTCTGGCTTTCATTGACTTCTCCCTCCACTCACCTACTTGCTCGCTACACCCTAGCCATCCAGACCTCTTGGCTTCCACCTCTGAGCCTTGGCCTGTGCTGCCCCCTCTACCTGAAATGCCCCTCCTCCCACTTGTCATCCACTGACTCTACTTTCCCATTCAGGTCTCCTGGCAAATGGCACCTCCTCAGAGAGGCCCTCCTGGGTCACCTTATCTGAAGTGAGTTCCTCCACTACCAACCCACCTACCCCACCACTGTCCTCTCCCATTGCTCCTGTTCCAGTCAGGGATATCACTGCAGCCAAGAAAAGACAAAGCTAGTGAATTTAAATACATAGCAGAGAACATTGTTGGAAAGGATCAGGTAGCTCATAGAATCGAAAGGAAAGCTGAAGAATCAAGCTCAGGCAGGAACCACAGGATAGGAGACATAGACAAGAACCTGCTACAGAACAAGTCTTACAAACCACCTCTGTGCAGCCAACCTCCAAGAGGGTCCCCAGTGAGCCCACCTCCTGGTCTTCACAGCCTTGTGTAGTCCCCTCCATCATCATACCCGGGTTGGTCTGGGTGACCAATAGAAACCCAGAGAAGTGATGGCATGTCACCTCTGAGATTAGGTTGTAGACTACTGAGGCTTCTGTCTGATGTGCTCTGTTGCATGTTTTCTCTCTCCCTGCCCCCTTTCTCCCTCCTCTCTCACTCTCTCTACCCACCACCCTGCCCCTCATCAGCCCCTCTGGAGAAGCCAGCTACCATGTTACAAGGACACTCAGTCGGTCTTTAGAGAAGCCCACATGGTGAGGAGCCAAAGATTCTGGCCAATAGAAGAGGATCCTGCCCTGAACAGTGTGACTCAGTGGGTTGGACATCGTTCTGCAAACCAAAAGGCTGCTGGTTCGATTCCCAATCAAGGCACATGCCTGGGTTACGGGCCAGGTCCCCAGTCGGGTTGCATATGAGAGGCAACCAATCAATATTTCTCTCTCTCTTTCTCCCTTCCCTCCCCTCTCTCTAAAAACTAAATAAATAAAATTTTTAAAAAAGGAAGTGGATCCTCCAGCCCCAGTGAAGCCTCAGACAACTGCAGTCCCAGCTGATACCTGGACTGCAATCTTGTGTGTGAAAGACCCTTAACAAAAGCACGCAGCTAAGCCGCTCCTGGATTCTTGACCCATAGAAACTGGGAGATAACAAATGCTTGTCATGTCAAATCACTAAGTTTCAGGCTAATTTCTTACACAGAAATAGATAACTAATACAATCCCTCACTGACCTTGAACATGAGCATTATTCCCTCGAAGTTCAAAGTCTTGAGAAGGAACATCAGAGTAGCCACGCTTGTTTCACACCCGTCTTCGGGCTGGCAGGAGGTAGGGAGAATTATCTGTACCCTCTTGGCCTCCTTGGTAGGTCCTGTCCCCACCCCCACCACTCCCCTCAAGTAAGAAGGCTGTTTATTCAGATGCTGAGCAGCCAGGACAAACCATGTGCACCACTGTATCCCTTCAGAACACTTCTCATGAGCTGCGGTTCTCTGTGCAGGATCGTATTTTCCTCCTTTCCGTGTCCTCGTAAGTTTGGGCCTCCACCAGATCCCACAACTACAGGAAGCAAATATTCTCCTAACCCAATAATACAGGGGAAACAGCCTCAAAAGGCAAGTCTGATTGCTTTAAAAATGCCAAACCCTGGGGAAAGACTTAGAAGAAGATGAGAACGTAAGTTCTTCTCAGTGAATGTTTGGGAATCAGGAGCCAAGATACAATTCTGCATCTTTTCATATAGTCAAAGCACAGTGAATAATCAAACCTTTCTTGCTCAAGACCTACGTATGAAACAGACACTTGGTTACACACCAAAAAATTATCCATGGTCCCATCCCCAAATTAAGTTAATGTTTTTATTTGTACATGTCCCTTTTTTGTCCTTGTGCATATGTGCCTTCAGGTTTTTGTTCTCCTCAAGGATATCATAGATATTTTTCCTGTTTTACATCCTTTTATGACACTATACCATATGTATTATTTCCACTTTTGTAAATATCTTTTTTTCTTTATCTCTATACTTCTCTCCCCATAACAGCCTGGCAGGTATCCTTGTACCTATTTAATTGTTCATTTCATAAGAAAAAGGAATCTCTATTATTTTTTGTGATCACTTTTCTCACTTAACAATATCTTGTGGAAATCATTCCAAGTCAGTAGACACAGGCCTGACACATTCTTCTTTAATAACTGTGTAGTATTCCACCATGTGAACTTATCACAATTGATTCAACCATTCCTTTGTTGCCATACACTCAGCTTGCATCCAAGCTTTAACCACTGCAAAACATGCTGTAAGAACACATATCCTTAGGCATTTGAGCTTTTATTCCTGTAGAGTAGATTTCTACAAGTGGAATTTGTGGGTATGTATATTGTAAATGCTAACAGATATTTTCCAAAAAAATCTTGGGAAATATATATAAAAGGACATTTACTTTGCACTTTCTCCATCACTAGATGCTATCATTCATTTTAATACTTGACAATTTGATGAAGAGACATAGCTTATTGTTGCTTTAATTTACATTCTTCCAATTATTAGTGACATTGAATATCCTGTTAAATGCTTATTAGCTATTTGGATTTCCTCTTTCATGGGTTAACTTTGCCCACTTTTCTACTGAATTGTCTTATCAATTTCACTTATTCATGTATTTATTCAACAAACACTTACTGAGCACTTACTATGTGTTGGATGTTGGTATTATACCATTGACTAGACAAAGCCCTAGCCTTAATGAAGAGCTCTTTGTACAAAAATGATATTAACCTTTTACTTTTTCATCCATGTTGAAAATCAGCTCAAATGTCTAATTCTACCTCCAGGCTCTCCCGTCCACACTTTCTGGCAGATTATTGATAATGATGGTTTCAGATTTTATCGTGTAAAAAGACCTAGTACTAAGTGCCACAAGCCATTCGTTTGTTAGAAAGAGCATTTAGCCAGTCTCCTAGGTAGCAGGATGTTGGGACGCCATTCTCAGGCCTTTCGTATTCACTGTTCCTGTCTCTACGTCAAGTGCCTGTGACCTCCTGGGGGAGGGGAGCAGGGCTCTTATGGCCACAAGAGCATGTTTAGCCCTTGAGGGGGGCAGGACAGAAGTGCCAGAGTTGATGTCCCCAGGAGCAACCTCCTTCCGATGCCAGACAAGGAGCTGTTGGAAACCCCAGTTCCCTCATCCCTTTCAGGGGTGTCCAACCTTTTGGCGTCTCCGGGCCACACTGGAAGAACAGTTGTCTGGGGCCACACATTCAATACACAAACACTATTGAAAACTGATGATCAAAGTAAAAGGCTGTAAGCAAATTTATGGTTTTGCGTTGGGCCGCATGTGGCCCATGGGCCGTGGGCTGGACACCCCGGGATGGACTAACTCAGAGGTGTGTGTTTTCCATTGCCTCCTCAGGCAAGATGAAGCCCTGGTTGCCCACAGTGTAACTTACTCATTAGTCTGTCCTGTAATGGCTTCCTTCCTCTCCCTGTTTCACTTCCCCATTCCCTTTGTGGTGCTCCCTGGGACGACCTCTAAAATAAACTAGTTGTACTCAAATCCTATCTCATTTTCTGTTTCCGGGTGAGTTCAACTAAAACACAGGGATTTACACACAATGAAATAGCAGCCGGAAGCGGTGTAACTCGGTGGGTAGAAGTGGGGCCTCTGCAGCCAGGGGTCGGGGTCAGGGTCTGAAGCTCGGTTCTGCTCCTGTGTGACCTCAAGAGCCTACATTCTTTTTGTTTGTAATGGTTAAAATAGCAAATTTTATCATACACATTTCACGAGTTTTAAAAAATTAATAATGTAATATACCAAAATATTGAATTGTGTGCTTTAAATAGATTAACTTCATGGAATATGAATTACATCTAAATAAAATCTGATTTAAAAAACAACCTGAAGTAGCTTATGAGAGGAAGCAATAGATTGCAAAACAAATAAGCCCACAGACATTATAATTTATCCACAATGTAATATTCCAATACAATTTAAAAGAGACAAAAATTAATTAAACATATTATATGGGGATACATGCATTTGTAATAAAAGCAAAAAAAAAGTATGCAAATGATAAATACTATTTCAGGAGAGTGATTCCCTCTGAGAAGGGTGAGGAAGAAACAGGGAATAAAGTTATGGCTCTAGCCATAACTACAATGTATTACTTTTTCTTAAAAAAACAGAAGCAAAGATAACATGAACCTAATAGTGCACATGGTTATTATAGGGATTAAATTAATTGTGCAGTTTTCTATAACATCCAGCAAAATTGATACTAATCATTCATATGAAAACACCGAGTCCTAGAGAGCACAAGTAGCTCACATAAGGTCATATGGGAACCCGAGACTCATGTCCCATTTCGGAAAACTCTACGCTTCTGCCCTCCCATGGGCCAAGGATATTATAGTCATAGGGTTCCACTTGTCCTGGACTTCAAATATGCTTGGACCCACAGGTGGAATTGGGTGGTTATCAGTGCTGTCCAATAGGACTTTCCGTGATGATAACAACCCAATCCCAATATGGTAGCCATTGACTACCGGAGCCCATTAAACATTCAAAATGTGGTTAGTGCAATGGAAGAAGTTGATTTTTTATTTCACTTACTCATAATAAATATAAATAGTCATATATGACTAGTGACTACCCTGTTAGACAGCTCAGTACTATAGAAAAGGGCTGAACAATGGTGGGAAGAATCTCTCAGTTCTTTTCTTCTCCCCCTATGCTCTCTCTCCTCCCGTTACCTCCCCCAGCCCCCGCCGTTCAGTCCCCTCTTCATGGCACTCCCCGTCTCTCCTTTGTATTAGCTTGGTCCTATGGAAGGAGGCATCAGGGAAGGTGACAACCGTCGTATTTTTATACACCCAGCAATGCGAAACAAACTCCTTTGTGACCGCCGTGTTAAAAGACAAGACGAATATCTGCTATAAATAAAGCCGAATAAAGATTCTTTTCTAGGTGGCTTCCATTGTTCCTTGCGCCTTTATCGTATTCATGCTGAGATAATTTCCAGCGTCTCAGAGCCTCGGTAGTTATAAAATATACCATTACCTCATTTTCATTTCATTAGAATTATAGGTCATAAGACTACTTTGATCCTTACCAAGTTCATCATTAATGGTTTCAAAATAATGGTTCTTTCAATTCCACCAGGAGCCCCATTCAGAACTTCCTACTTCTTTATTCTTTTATATCCTGCTTCCTACTTTTAACTCTCCGTCTAGACAATAGTAGCTAATGGGGTTTTCCACATGCCGGTGTGTATTTCACATCCACGAAGATGCTCCCTGCTCCGTTCTGTAACCCCACAGCAAAAGCTGTAAAAGTAGCCATTTCTTTCCAAACCGTCTAATCCTGATGGATGGCATGGAAAGGTCTGCCTGAGTCATATATCTGACCAACCATCAGCTCTCCCGGGCTACATTTCCATGGTAACTTTAATTAGCTCCGCAGGGCACAACGGGACACATGGGCTTTGGAGCCTGACAGACATGGTTTTGAATCCTGACTGTGTTGCTTAACTGTGGAGATAAAATAACATCCCCTTTGAGTCTGTTTTCTCATCTGTGAAATGGAGAAATGGGATACCAATATTTTCTTTGCAAGATAGTGGAAGGACTGCAAGGATTTGTATGGGAAGCAAGACATAGAAGTCAATAAAAAGCATGGATTCCGCCACCAGAATACTGCTCTGTGACCTGGGGTAATTTGCCCATTTCTCTGAGCCTCACTTTTCTCATCTATAAAATGGGTATAGTATTAATACCTACCTCGTAGGGTGTTGGGAGGATTAAATAAGAATATACATGAAGTCCTCAGACCATGACTGCTTCAAAGAAAGCATTCACCTCTTAGTCTGCCCTGGGGAGAGCTCCTCATCCCAGTTTTTGGCTACTTTCTTCAGAGTGGAGTTCTCGTTTTTTAATATTGTGAACTCCTCTGAGCATTTGGAGAAGTGTATGGACCCTGCTCAGAAAAAAAAATGCTTGCAAATGCATAAAATATGATAAATAGAGCTACAAAGAAAACTAATTATATTGAAATATAGTCATCAAAACATTACAAAGACAAATGTGTGATATAGCAGTATATGTGCTGCTTTATTAATGGATTAAATAATAAGATCTAGTGGCAAGTCTAAAATTTCCATAATTTCAAAGTAATGATGAGTACAAACAATAATTCAAGACATCTGCAAAGACTGTAATGTGATACAAAATATCTTGTGCTTTCTATGGGAGATGCTATAGCAGGCTCTGCTAATACTACTGTTGGCTTCCTCTGTTCATAATTAAGAAAAAGGCTTAATTTAAGTTAGAAGTAAAATGAAAATAAGGAAGTAGATTTTTCCCAGCCAAGTTCACCCCTGGTGTATAACATATTTAGCATGCCTTTACCCTCAGCTGTCATAGGTTAAGAGGTAACCTGCTAATTCTCCTCACAATCCATTACTTGGCCTGTGATTGGTAAAGTAGTTTCAGAACAGAAGTGCCCATTCCTACAAGAGTGTGCAACAGGCTGACAAACTACTGCTTATTGAGGAGTACGTGGCAGGCACTGTTCTAGGTGTTTGACATATTAACACATGTAAATCACTCATCACCATTCACAAAAATCCTTTGAGATAGGTCTTACTACTATTCCTGTCTTACAAAGGAGGAAAATGATGCACAGAGTGGCTAGGTAACATGTCCAAGATCAACACAGTTTAGTAAATGGTAGAGTCAAGATTTGGATTCCATAGTCTGCACTGATTCCTTAGTCTGATTCCATAGTCTGTGCTCCTAGCTACCATTCTATATGACTCCTCTACTCTGAATGTGAAGGCAGAGTGAGATTTTAACTAAAACCTTCAGGGAGAATAGGAGTTAATTAAAACGTTGGCAGAGAAGGGAGGAGGGAATGAGGAGACGTAGAAAGGAGGCTGTTTTAAGCAGAAGGAATGGGAGGTACAAAGGCCCTGGGGTGGAAAGAATGTGGTGAATGTAGGGCCCAAAGATTCCAAGGGGGGTTGCAGGTTGGGGAGCAAGGGGGACGATGGCATTAAATAAAGCTGGACAGCAGCAAGCTTCCAGATCTCGTAGGGTCTTGAAGGCAGCTTTATCGTTATCTTAAGGATATCTTAAGTGCAATGGGGAGTGACAATCAGATTTGTTACCTAAAAATACCATTCTAGCTGTAGAAGAGAAAGCATCAGAGGGAAGAAAAATTGGAAGCAAGTAGCCTAGTTTGGAGGATTGCTTGAGCGAGGTGGGACACAGAGGGACACAGAGAAGTGGATGGACTTGAGGACCATCTGGGGGAACGGATGTGGTGGGCTGGATGTGGGGGTGAGGGATAACCCTGTGGCAGACTGTTTTTCTCAAAGATGACCACAGCTATATCTTCCACCCACCCACTCTTCTTACAGTAGGGCTATGCTATTCCTTCCGTCAAAAGCTGGGACCTGTATTCCCTCCCCTTGAATCTGGCTGGCCTTACTGGGTTTTGTGATTTCCGAGGCTATGTCATGAAAGGCAATGATACAGTTCCTGTCTCGTTTTTTGAGGCACTCTCTCAGAGCCCAGAGCTCCATGCAAACAGCACAGCTGCTCCAAGGCCACCGTGCTGTGAGGAAGCCCAGGCTCGCCCGCACAGGCAGACCATGGAGAGGCCCTGAGACTACGTGAGGGGAGATGTCCAACCAGCCCCCAGCTGCTCCAACCCCTGCTGTTCCTGCTGCAGCCACTGTCTGACTAAGCTCAGCCAGAACTGCCCAACTAAGCCCTTTCCAAATTACTGAGTCCCAGAAACTATGAGCAAGAATAAAACGGTCACTTTGCATCACTAAGTTTTAAACCTGAAACACTCATCTTTCAGATTCTGTCTCTACTGATTCAGCTAGTCATTCAGTTCTAACCCTCATGAAAGGGATTTAACATTCTCAGTTTAGGTTATTTGTGAGGGATCCCAAAAGAGGATAAATGGCTTTTAGGTACGTTACCTCTGCTGTTTTAATTACCCAGTCCAGTGGTTTGTAAACCTGGAAGAGCTTTTACATACACACACACACACACACACACACACACACACACTCTCTCTCTCTCTCTCTCTCTCTCTCTCTCTCTCTCTCTCTCTCTCTCTCTCTTAAGTTCTACTTTAGACTTACTGAATCAGAATCTCTGGGAAACAGCGAGCCGTGGACTCAGCTGACCTGTCCTACTGTTCGACATTATTCTTTGCCATTTTCATGATTATTACAGTTATGTTCGATGTCTATACCCCAGCATATATAGGCAAATCAGGAGACATATCCTTTGAGAATTTCAAGTGAAAGGGGGCATTATTCAGATTTTCCTGGTCATCTGAGTAGCACAAACAAGATTTACATACCCACATCAAAAATAACTATCTATCAGTATTTTCACAAGTTTATTTCACATGACTCTGGAAATAAAGTAACTAAATACCTTTTGTCTAAAATAAAAATAATTGAAACAGTGTGACTTGCCAAAAAAAGAAACATATATTATAGAAACAATGAATAGCTCTGAATTGAATCTTTCTGCAAGAAAGAATGTTATATACAAAGAAGAGATACAAAAATGTTTTGAGGGTGTTACTTGTTGCTGAGATAGCCTGGAGAAAGAGGGAACCTATTATATCTACATCATACCTGTGATACCTGTGATATCATACATCAAAATCGATTTTAATTGGATTAAATATTTAGTTATTAAAAAGGGGAAACAAACTATGGTAACATTAGAAAAGGAATATATGTGTATTAAGTTTTTTAGAGGAAGCAAAGTAAAAAATGGATCAGCAAGGCTGTGTTCATTCTGGAGGCTCTAGGGGAAATTCTGTTTTCTTGCCTTTTCCAGCACATAGAGGCCTCCAGCCTTCCTTCATTTATGGTCCCATCCTCCATCTTCAAATCCACTGGTGTAGCAACATCTTCCAATCTCTCCTTTCCTCCCCACCCCTCCCCTCCCCTCCCCCCTCTCTCCCCTCCTTGTCCCTCACATAAATGGTTATATCCCCACCACCACTTGCTTCCATCATCACATCTCCTCTGACCCTGACCCTCCTACCATCCTCTTATAAAAACCCTTATGATTACATTGGACCTACCTAGATAATCCAGGATTATCACCTCATTTGGAGATCCTTAACCTAATGACATCTTCAAAGTCCCCGTTGCCATGTTAGGTGTTACATTCACAGGTTCCAGAGATTAGGACATGGACATCTTTGGGGGCCATTATTCTAATTGCCAAAGTTGTATAAAGCTATATGGACATAAGTGGGAGTGTCGTAGAGGGTTGCGCTCCCTGATGGCTGGCAAGGACTTTATGGTGCCTCTTCCATATTTCCCCGAGCTACTCCTTTTAACATACAACAGAACTTGCTGAGTGGAGGCAGTCCCACTCTGAACTACTTTGTTGGAAGAATCTTACTTTAAGGAGCTATTAGTTCTTTTGGGGCTCAAGACAAACACAGTATCATCACAACAAAGTCCCCTCCACCCCCACCCCCAATGTCCTGGGGAACAAGAACTCACTGATTAGCTTCCTTGACATTTACTTCATTTATTCCAATGGTGAACAGAGTAGTCTATGAAAACCCAAGGGCCTCTTTGTTCTAGGGATGGTCTGTTTAGCGCAAGCAAGTCTATAGAAAGACGCAAACTGTGGTGTCATAAAATGAACCTGGAGAATAGGAGATCCATGAGCTCATGAGCCTACATGATGAGACAGGCATCATTCTAAGAGCTTTCATGCATGGTATGTATTATACTACCTCACTGAACTTATTTTATATTGACCTTGGGAAGTACACACTATTCTTATCCCCATTTTACAGATGAATAAAATGAGGCATGGGGAGGTTAAAAAACAAGTTCAAGTTTGCCCAAGTAGAAGTGGAGAGTAGAGTTGTGAACTAGACCAGTCTCATTCCACAGGTTGCGTTCTGATCCACCAAGACTTCCTAATACACTTAAGCCAAGAAAGTTGGAGGTCAGTGGTCTGTTTACATGATGAACTGGGTAAATCCCCAGAGCAGCACAGGCAGGTCCTGGGGCAGGGGTGGGGCATGGAATTGTGTGAAGCCAGTGAAGTTAAGCTGCAGGTCTGCCTGTCCCCATTCCCAGCACCTGTCCTTTTGTCTCTCTCCGGTGCTCCCACTGGCCAAGGACTTCCCTCAAGACCAGTATAGATAAGTGAAGAATTTCTTGGCCTTTATTAGGCCATATGAGCCCTTTGGGAATTGAAAATATGAAATATTAACCCCTTTGCCTGGAAAATGCATCCGTGCATATAATATTGTACAGGATTCCAGTCAAAAGAAAATTAGTGGCTGAGAAGAACACAGCATCACTTCTATGTGTTCCTGCCAAAAAATGTATGACCTGATTATAACAATGAAGAAACACCAGACAAGCCCAATAAGGGACGATCTATAAAATAAGTGACCTAGACTCTTCAGAAATGTCAAGGTCATGAAAGACAAAGGAGACTGAAGAACTGTTGCAGATTAAAGGCAACCAGAGAGATTTGAAAACTAAAGTCAACCTGTAACCCTAATCTGGATACTACCAGAAAAAAATTATTTATTTCACTCTAAAGAACATTAGTAAGACGTTTGGTATAATTCAAATAAGGCCTGTAGATGAGATAATTCAGAAAAAGAAAGAGACACACAAAGGTAGAGTTGTAAAGCAAACAAGGTAAACTGCTCAACATTAGGGGGAAATGGATGGAGGACACTCCGAATTCTTTGGACTATTTTTTGCAACTTCTTTAAATCTGAAATCATCTGAAAAATTTAAAGAAACTTTTAAGAATCCAGAGTGCTTTGTTATGTAGTAAATGAGAATTGCATTAACCTGTGGCCCATCCAAGCTCTGAACATCATTTACACCTACAAAAAAAGTCTGAGAAGTGTCCTCGTGAATTAGCAAAACGGAACAGCAAGGAATTCCTAAACTGTGGGGTGCAACGCAACCCGAGGGTCAAGAGCCTAAGCCACTCATCTCCAGTGCTCTGTGACCTTCGGCAAGTCACATGAGCTCTCTGACTCAACAGACTCACCTATAAAAGGGACATAGTAATGGTATTTATCAAGGAGAATATATGACATTAGGAAAGGGAAGGAATTCTTAAACAAGACACAGAACACTACAAGCCATAAAGAGAAAGGTTGAAACATATGACTGCATTAAAATTTAAAATTTTTGAAAGACAAGACAACATTAACAAAATAAAATGACAAACCACAGAGAGAAGACCTAACTTGAGGATCCAGTATCCAAACTATGTAAATAATTTCTATGGATCAATAAGAAAAACATAAATAAAACCAATAGAAAAATGGTACAGAAATATCAACAGGCTGTGCATAAAGGAAAAAATCTGAATAGCATGGAGAAAAGATACTCAATATCACTAATTCAGGAAAATTAAAACTGAAACAACAAAGATATTGCATACATAGCATTCAGCAAAAATACATAAACGAATAAAGTCTGAAAATATCCAAAGTTGCCAAGGATATGTTGAAATGGTACTTAAACATTGTTGGCAACATATACAGTAATATGTCTTTGAAGAACAATCTGACTAATTCTCCTTAGTTCAATATATATTACAAAGTCAGCAATTCCACTCCTATATCCAAAGGTATATGTACTAATGTGTTCGATACAGCACTCTTTGTTTAAAAAAAAACTAACTATTCCCTAGTACAGATACATACATTGTGGCTCATTTATATAATAGAATATTGTACAGCAAATAAAATAAATTAGAGCAGCAGTTCTCAAACTTTATGGCGCATCAGAATCACCAGGAGGAGTTGGTAAAAAAAAAAAAAAAAAATCACTGGGTCCTACCCCTAGAGTGTCTGATTCAGTGGGTCTTGGATGGGGCTGAAATTTTGCATTTCTAACAAGTTCTCAGGTACCAGTTATGCTGTTTACTAGTCCAGAGACCACACTTTGAGAACCAGTAAGCTAGTTATGTGTTTCAACACAGTTAAATCTTGAAAACCCAGTACAGTTAAAAAGATAAAAGCAAATTGTAAAAGGATACATAAAATATACCTAAACACATTAAGCAATAGCATACAATTGGGGAGATATATACATATATATATATACCTTCCTAATAGAAGTACAAAATATACAGCAGAATGTATTTCAGGAGAGTGATCACCTCTAGGAAAGGAGGGAAAGGAAATGGGAGGAGTGTCTTAGTGGTGAGTATAAAGGTCTGTGTAACAGTTTATGTATTTTGATGTATGTTTAAAATGTTAAGAAATTTTGTAAAGTTTAAATTACGTTGTATTTATCTCATAGGTTTGTTGTGAGAGTGAATGAGATCATGTGAAACTTCCGGGTGGATAAAGATAGCAAAATGAAATTGGGTCACAGAATCTCTGTCCCTGTATATCTAAACAAAAAATAATTGAAATGTTTAAAGATATCAAAAATTAAGAGAATCAATCAATTCAACCAAATAATGAAGAGATACAAATTCATGGCATAAGCATAAAAAAGGGGGTAACCAAGAAGGGCAGAAAGTTCTGAACTGAGACAGGTGTGGTTGACCTACTCCACAAGAGTATTCCAGGAAAGTAGGTGAGTCCGCAAAACCCTGATAATTCTCACCTAGAGCGAGTGAACCCAACAACCTGGGGAAAAGGAAGGAAAAATTCCTGAGAACCTCCCGAAGCTCTCAGCAGATGTGGGAATAACCACCAGCTCCCTTTTTCCCAGGTGCCATGATGAATTATGGTAAAAGGTCGGAAAGCCAAGCATATCTACTCATAGCTTTAGACACATCCTGCACTATAAGTAAGAAGAAAAAGTACACAATGAAGTGCTATTTCCCTCCTTCAAGTATGTACCTGTTTGCAATTACACACTCAAGCGTGATTATTCACCTACTTCTATCTCTCCACTCGACAATAATATCCACCATAGCAGGGATGGGTCTGCATTGAGCAAATTAGTAAAGGAGTGAATATATGAGTAGGTGTCAAAGAAATCTGACTTCCTCTAATGTTCAGATTCCACAGCCACTACTTTTACTTGTCACAAGGAGAAAAACTAGACCCCTTGAGGTCGGACGCACTTCCTAACTAATAAAAGAGCCTACATGATTCATACAGCCATAGGTGTGATAAATCAAGTGAATTTACAACTAATTCCATTCCCTGTGACAAATATATTCTATAGATTAAATAAATAATACAACATTATACATGCTTCACAGTCAACATTTAACATTCTGGGAATTTTATTTTTGGCATTGAATATTCCAAGAAAAATAAATAATTCAAGAACCACCTGTGGCTATATCACCGAAGTCTTTTGCCCCTTATCGGTGAAACGAATAGAGTACATACACAGCCTATTTAAATGTAAATTAAAATAAAACATTTCCTCTGCCCCTCTGCTCTCTTTGCCCCTTGTGATCCAGAGACTACAGGGAAAATACATATATACTGTTTTCCAGTACACACTTCTAAGGTGTGTTTTTGTTGTTATTTAGTTTTATGCAAGACTAAGTGAACGTATTTTAGGGTTTATATGATCCATTTCCACAGAGAGCAAGAAAGGAAGGCACTGTGAAAATTAGAAGGGCAAAGCCCTTTGAGATATGGGACACCCGGCCGAGGACGCCGTTACTAGGCAACTCATATCCTAGCGTTCTCAACTGCCGCTCGGGAGCCACTTCCCCGCCCTCATTGCTAAGGAAATCGACGCCCCAACTCAGCCCTGCCGTAAACTCGCGCGCTTTTGCGACACTGCCGCGCCCGTCGCTGCGTGCGCGCCCTCTGCCCCTACTCTCCGCCCCAACCGCCATTGCCTCGTGCCCGCGCCGGTCGGTTGGTGGCGCCTTTGTCCTACGGCGGGCAGGTGGGCTGAGGCAGAGGCGGCGGCGGCGTTCCTGAGGCGAAGGAGCGTCCGGGAGCCCGCCGCACTGGTAGCGGTGAGTGCCGGGAAGCGGTGGCCGTCCGCCGACGCTTGGGGCTAACGGGCAGGCCTGGAGGGTAACCCTGGCCGGATGGGGAGGCTGAAGCGGGAGGGCCCACTGGACGCGCGACCGCGGCTCTCTCCGGGTGCGCGCGGGACTGCGCATGCCCGGTGCGGGGCGCGGCCTCCTCTGGCTCGGCTCTCGTCTGGCCCGGGCCCGGCCATTCCGGGAGGCCAGTCGTGGACTGAGGTCCCGCGGCGCCGCACCGCACCCGCCTGTTTGTGCGCGAATCGCCGACAATAGCCCCCAGGCTCCTCTGTATGGTAGGGCTGCAGACCTCGCCCCCCCGTGTCAGAATGTCGAGTCGCTCGTCTGCGCGTCCTCTGCGAGTCGGTGGCGCAGTCGGGATTCGAACCCAGGCTCATCCTGGGCGCCTCACCCGGCGTTCTCCGTGGCGTACAGCGCCGTGCGGCGACCCAAGCGCTGTCCGGGATCGCCGGCGCCTCCCAACCCGTTGATCGCATCCTCGAGGCGTCTCTTTGTTATGTGACACCCCCGTCTATTTTACAACCCGGATCCCGGTCCCAGAGAGCAGGGAAAAACTGCCGAGGTTACCCCGGAAATTAAGCCAGCACCCCAACCTGCTGGCTCTCCAGTCTCGAGACCATGGCACTTTCCACAACGGGGCAACCCGCCAAGGGTTTTTTTTTTTTTAGGACGACGTTCCCCAAATTCCAGGCTCTCGCGTTGCATCTTTATGTCCGGGTACCATCTATACTGCTGTTTATTGACCAAATGTTAATTTTTTTCCTTTAAACGGACACTTTTCCCCCCTTCTAAAATACATTGTTTAAGGTGGAAACGTACATCACAACCGTATAATGGAAGCCAGTTATTTTTCTAATACTCATAAAAAATAAATACCTATCTATTAAACAGTGCGTCCTTGTTCCTCCTGGAATTATTCTGCATTCAACGCTTTGGGAAACGCTGCCCCTAGGAGTATGGGGTTCATTGTCCTTCTGGCTTTCGCTCTGTGCACCGAATTCCCCACTGAAGCATAGCAGATTCTGTGAAATGCCCCGGGATCTTGAGGGATGATAATTAACGTTTTAAGGCTTCTGGTTGTAAGCCGTTCTCGTTACTGATTTAAAGGCGGTAGTCCGGGGGAACTGCAGGCTGTCCTCGGTGTTCTTACGGCATCGTGGTGTGGTAGTCACCTGACAGTTCACAAAAGGATGTTTTTGCAAACGCTGATGGAGCCGTTTGGGGTTTTGAGAAGTCGAGATTTACTATTTTCTGTATGAGCCAGTCGGTATGAAAACTAACTCTCAGTATTGGCTTTTTCAAACCAGTAAAGCTCGAACAGTGCATTGTGGGTATTGGGGATCCCTTAGCTCTTTGCTAGCATCAGTTTCTTCCTTCATTCTGGTTCCTTTGCCTTTCATTTAGCTCCACATATTCTTTGAAACCTCTGACAAAAACCTTTTCACGGAAACCATAGAAACGGTGATTTTCCTTGTAGAATGTGCCAGAGAAACCATATTGCAAGGCTCGGTGGGAGGGATTTTTCGAGGTGCAGGTTACTCAAGGTCCCATGCTTATAAACACCACACATGAAAGGAGGCGTTGACAAATTAACTTATTTATAAGCTAACGGTTTGTTCTACTTGTCGTCTCTTTGTAACCTCTGTTTTTGTGTGTGAGAGAGCACATTTACTTTAATTCGTTGAAAGTTTAGTCTTGACAAGTCAGTTCAGGCTATGTAAGGGTTTTTTTTCCTCAGCCTCTGTTTAAAAAAAATTCATATTCCTTGGGATTGCTTTCTTAGGAGCACAATGTAGAACTTAAGGCTAAGGTAATTTTCTTCACATTTCTAAGTAGAAAAGAAATGAGAATTTGATTTTACTCGAGTCAATTTCAGAACTTCAGCAAATGGAGCCTCATCCACCAGTGCTCGAAAGCTAATAAACATTTTTTGGAAAGGCTTTGGAGGTCTGATGAGAAAGTGCTGGATGGTTTCATTGTAAATAACCATTGCAAGCATTCCATCTCTGTGGCCTGCAGATGGCAGTACCTTTGTGTGGCTTGTTAGGACTGTGAGAGTTAATTCAATTCAGTTGTGCTTTTAAGAATGGAAAACCTGCCTTAGCTGGGTATCTGCGTTGGTTAGAGCGTTGTCCCAGTACACTAAGGTTGCAGATTTGATCCCCGGTCACAGTACATGCAGGAATCAACCAGTGAATACATGTATGTAACAGACAAATCGATGTTTCTCTAAAATCAATAAATAAAAAAAATTTTTTTAAAGTAAAGAATGATGCCCTAGCTGATGTGGCTCAGTGGATTGAGCACCAGCCTGCAAACCAAAGGGTCACCGGTTCAATTTGCAGTCAGGGCACATGCCTGCGTTGCAGGCCAGGTCCCCAGCAGGGAGCCCATGAAATGCAGCCAAACACTGATGTTTCTCTCCCTCTCTTTCTCCCTTCACCTCTCTAAAAATAAATAATCTTAAAAAAAAAAAAAGAGTTGGAAAACTGTTTAAAAAATTAAAAACTAAAGAATGGCAAACCTTTGGAGGAAATATATTTGCTGTTTTATTCCTTTCAGAAATTTTTGTTTTTAAGTCCCACGAAGAATAAAATGTCTACTTCTAAACTCATTACTGTTAGTGGTAATGATAACATATAATCAGCAGTTTATATGGTTTACAAAAACCAACTCATTTGCTCCTGTCTGTCATCTTGTGAGATAGGTAGACTGATATTATTATTATTATTATTGTATCTTTTTTGCATATAAGGAAATAATGTCTCAGAGAGATTAGATGTCTTGCTCAAATCACATATGTAGTAGAACTCAGAAGATGTTATTGAAGATGAAAGATTTCATGACCAAGCAAAATTGGGACATGTGGAGGTGAAAGTGGTGTCCTTACTCCAGAACGTCTCAGAGGCTTTAACATGCTAAACGTATGCAGTGTTAATAAAGGCGTCATCAGAGAGACCCATGGTGCCTTTCCTATCCTCCCATGAACATCTTGAAGTACCAGTGTTCCCCAAAACTTTCTGCTACACTTTGTTCTCCTTCTATATCTGTGGTTTACTGATAGTTACTGTGTCTTTGAGACAAGTGTTTTCAAAGCTCAGAGTTTTTATGCCAAAAGATTTGTCCTGTGAACAGAATACTCGTTTGTCTAGACTAGTCAGCTTGAGCAGATAGAGTAGCCTGTCAAGAAATTAAAAGGGCAGTGGTGACCAACAGGAAGTTACTCTCTATGTTAGTCTCATTAATGAGACATTAATGAAAGGATCAGGGTAGGGCCACTGTCTGAAGCAGCAGCACATTAGGGAAATAGGAAGTACGGTGACAGCTAAATAAATAATACCAGTATGCCTGCTGCTTTTTATTGGTGGTTTCATTACCACCAGATATGAATATTTATAGGGATGGTCATTTTCATTCTTTATCCCATCACTAAAAAATAATAAGAGAGAACAGTCCAATTACATTGATGTTAAAGTAATTCCCCTCAAAGAACCAGAACTTTTTTAGTCCATAAGACTCTTTTCCCCCTTTATTTCATGGTCATAACAATTGTATTGTTGACCTGGATAAAGACCAATGACTTTAGGCAAGGATCAGGGCAACTAGAGTTGCATTGTAGAGCAGAGTGTCTTATAACTTTATAAAATACGTTGAGTGGTCCCCTGATTTGCATCTGGAATGATTGAATTACTGAAGATTTGGTTGATCCTGCAGCCAGTGGGTAAGCTTTGGAGAATTTTAATTATAAGTAATTTGATTTTAAGTGAGTATACCTAATTATGCAGTTGGAGATTAAGGAACTAATAATATGTATTCAGGGT
Source organism: Pteronotus mesoamericanus (assembly GCF_021234165.1). NCBI lineage: Eukaryota > Metazoa > Chordata > Mammalia > Chiroptera > Mormoopidae > Pteronotus > Pteronotus mesoamericanus. The sequence continues at coordinate 9,809,081 of NW_026555105.1, forward strand.
CAGAGATAATACAAGAAGTTTATTTTTAATCTCTCAAAATTATTTTTGATATCCAAAAAGAAAAAAAATTAGGAAAACCGTGATTTTTGTTCAGTTTTGAAATTGAGGATTATGAACGTGTAACGGAACCTTTTGCGGCCTTTGGGCAACTTAGTTAGGACAGCATCAGAGTTACTAGAAAAGCTCAATGGAAATACAGACCCTCGAGTGCAGCCTCCCACCCCGAACTCTCAGCTGGCTGGTCCCAGGAGGTGGGGGCTAGGGAATCAGTCTCTCAAAAGCTTCCCCTGTGGTTTCTTGTGTACATGAAAGTTTGAGAACCCATGAAAGTTTGAGAACCCCTGGTATAGGATTTTAGAAAATGAATTTTCACTGGAAATAAAAGGTTGAAGCAGATTCTAGTACATTCATATCCCAATAACTAATAGGAAATGACAACTCTAGTTTATTGTTGGGTTTACATTAATAGATTCATTTTAAGCAAGACCTTAAACTATAAAATTTAGTTTTTGGCTTCCAGTTGAAGTAGAGGTAATAAGAATAGTTAGGATTTATGTTGAGTTTTCAGTATTTTAATTCTTTCCATTTAGTAGCATGCTTTCACCTTTTTGAGAACAAAGAAAGCCAACCTACCGCAATTCCATGGACTGCTTATTAACTTTAGATTTGCTCCGCTTCTCTTTTAGTGGTGTGGATCTGAAATTATATGTGAGGCCATTTATCTCTTTTTGCAAAGAGTTGCATTTAGATATAAAAACTAAATGCCTCAGAAAGAAGTAGGTGTTACCGGCCCCTGCCAGCAAAACAATACTGACGACTCTAGTTTGCAGAATTTAGAGAGAACCTAGCCGGCAGTGTGCCCTTTCTTAACCAAAGTGTGTAACATGTTACCAAAAAGTGGCAAGCTCAGTGGCTAATATTTTTCCTATCATTTTATAACTACATAGTTGGGGGAGGGCTTAAATTTCCAAGATAAGTTTTAAATGATAAGATGTAATTGAAGAGAAGTGATGGGCTGTACATGCCTCCTTGGGGGTGGGGGCAGCTCATCTTATTACCTGTAGCACTATGGAAGCTTGGGCTCATGATTCCACTTCCTTTGGAGGTAGCCGTGTGATTATGCTTTCTGTACTGTTTTCAGGGATTATACTTTCACAGATTTTAGCCATTGTAAATTTTTTTGGTAACAGACTGTGAGCTAGTATTTCCCTTGAACATGGGATTTGAGAGATTTCTAAATGGAGGACCTAAGTATATTGTTATATATGCACTCAAGGGATAAATAGATGGCAGAGTAGTAGTTTCCAAATACCTGCCAAGAATCACCTGATCCTAGGCTTCATCATCAGATTCTGAAAGTTTGAGACGGGGTCTGAGAATCTGATTTTTACCTGTCTTATCAGGTGGTGCTGATGTCTTCATTAGGGAAATGTGATGTGGAGAATGGAAAGAATATGTATATAAATGAGGATAAGGGAAGGGAGAGTTGTCTAATGGGTATAGGGTGTTTTAGTTTTGCAAGGTGAAAAAGTTCTGGAGATCTTTTGTACAACAGTGTGAATATACTTAACACTACTGAACTGTATGTTTAAAAATGGTTAAGATCATTGATTGACTGTTATGGGCTTTTTACCACAATTACATATTTTAAATATATTAGAAAACAATAAGGAGAGGTAGTTTGTTAACTGCTTCTTCCTGAACAGTGGGTTAAACTAATAGATTGTTCGTTATTCGTTACTGACTCTTCTGGCCATCGGTTCATTTTATATCCTTTTATTAAAGGTAAAATCATAACCTTTTAAATATTTGCTTACCTGTTCCCTTCAGTGTCAAACCAAGGATCCTTGAAAAACATTGTAATGGACACTATTTTAAATGCCTTAGGTTTAAATGCACTCTCCTCCCTTTTTTGGGTAATATACGAAGCGGGAGTCCCCCCAAAAATGAAATTACCTTCCGGAGGGCAGGCCCCTTGCAGCACAGGCTTCCCCCGCTGGGTGAGTGTTCTGGGGCCCATCTGTATCAGCTCACCAGCTGGAGTTGTTGGGAGAGGCCACGCTCTCCTTCAGTAAATTTTTTTTTTTAAGACTTTCAGGGTGTTTGCCCGTTTCATGATGGGTGATTTACAGGCGCACCTGTCCATGCTGTGCTGCGTGTTCAGCAGTGTTTGACTAAAAACAGCATGACTCCCATGCCCCATCCTCTTTATTCACCCAGTCTCACCCCCAGTGATTTTGTGTGCGTCCCTGGATGAAAAAAGTCCTGAAAGGATAACATTTTGCCAATGTGAAGTGAAACAAAAAATGGCAGAAGCACTAAAAGGCATCAAAATTGATCAGTTCAAAAACTGTTTTGAGCAGCGTAATAAATCTCTCAGTAGGTGTATTGCGTCAAATAGAGAGCACTTTGAAGGTGACTGAAGTTTAAACGTGTAAGAATAAATACACAATTTTTTATAAATAAATTCTGGATTTTGCAGGGTACCCCCTTATACAATACATATAGTAGGCCTGCATTGTCTGGCTTCAATGAGATTGGTAGTTCATTCAGTTCATAGCCTCCTAACAGGCCTTTTGACACCAGTTTCTTCCTTTCCCATAACAAGGGGCGGGGGTGGGGGCGGGGGCGGGGTGGGGGGGTGTGGGGGTGGTGGGTGTGGGTGTGTGCGTGTGAGATTTTTATTTATTTTTAGAGAGGGGGAAGAGAGGGAAACATCAATGTGTGGTTGCATTTCATGCGCCCCCTGCTGGGAACCTGGCCTACAACCCAGGCATGTGCCCTACACTGGGAGTCGAATCGGCGACCCTTTGGTTTGCAGGCTGGCGCTCAGTCCACTGAGCCACACCAGCCAGGGCAGGTTTTTGTGATCTAATCTAACTGTGGTTTACACCTGTAGTTCCTCTCCCTTTTTCTCCTGTTCCCCCATTCCCTGCGTTAAACATGCTCTAGTATTTCTAACTCACTATGTCCTTCAAACCATTCCTTTACCTTTGTGTGTGCCAGAATGACTTCCCTCTTTCTAGTAAGCTCTGTTCATCCTTCAGGACTCAGTTTAAATGTTATTTTCAGGCCTTCCCTGCCTCCTCCTTGGCCCCGCTACTTTCCCACCCTTTCTTCCCAGTGTCCTCTCTGCCCGCCTCCTCTCCCCTGCCATACACATAGTTAGGCCTTCATTATCTGCCATAGTCCCACTTTGGATTATACTGTCATTAATCTGTGTACATGTGCCTCTCTCCTTGATTAAACAGTGAGCTCCTTTAAGCCTTAAAGTTTAAGACAGAGACTTCAGCCTTTTTATGTCCATTTATCTAAGGCCTAAAACTGAATGTGACACACTGTAAGCATAGAAGCATTTGATGTACTGATTATAAAATATCCCTTTCAGGTTTATTAATATAGTTCTCTAAGGATTTCCACTTGTATAGTTTAATTGAAATTTTACCTTTTTAAAATAAACCTGTATTTTACATTTTTTTAACTCAGACTTTTTTTTATTTAGATTAGCTCAACCTTTGTGAATCCAACTTAGTTTTTTCTCTTAGCTGATATTTTCTTTGAATCAACATAACTAACACAGGTAGAAAATCCACTTTATCAGGTTAAGAGAAATCGAGTGACTTAACTAAATTCCCCACACGCACACAAAATAGGACTAGAACTCTTATTTGCTGATCCTGGTCAAGTGTTTTTTCCTCAAAAGAAGTAAATAGGGCAGGAAATTAAATTTTGGTAGAGAATTTTCATCTGAAGAGTTGAAGTGAATAGAACGTTGGTAGCAAAAGCCAGAAACACTGCAGTTTGAGGGGATAGAAATTGGAGTGGTAATTGAATAAGTAGGTCCTACCCTATTGGGTGTCTTGGTCACTTAACCATTGGGACTTTTCCAGATCCCATCAGCATTTGATCAGGGAACCCTAGCAAGAGTTTCCAAAATCGAAACCATGTCCTTCTGCTCCCAGTTGGAAGCAGCACAGCATAATTAATAAATAAGTTTAACATTCTGGCTTCAGACAGACCTGAGTTTGAGTCCTAGCTCTGTCTCTTGATCATCATGTGACCTCATATAAATCACTTGATTTCTCTAAACCTCAGATTTTCTCATTTGCAAAATAGAGATCAGAATAGTACTTAACTCCCAAAAGTTGTTGAAAGGATCGAATGAGGTAATCACATAATGTTCTTAGTAAAGGCTCTGGGATAGAGTAAGCATTCTGTAAATATGTTACTATCATTTCTCCTATTTCTGTTCCCAAGAACAAAATTCTAATACACTTAAAGACATAATAATTTAATTTGAGAATGAATGAGATAATCAAATATGAGGGAAAGCACAGTTTTCAAAGTGGACCTAACGGTTAAAGTGGAAAAACGGTTAAGCATTCTCTTATCCCTAATAGTTACAGTGTAACTCATTGTAATATCCCTGATATTACAATATACCATCAAAGTCATCTTCATAAATACAATTTAAGTGAGAAGTCCTGTTCTTTCCATTCCCAATTTTAGGAGTTTAATATATAATATCCATTGTCTTATTAGTATGGTTTTCCAAGTGGCATTATCTTTATCATCATGTATTTCCAATTTAATAATATCTGCTCGTTAGTTGGTTTTCAGCCAAGCCTTTTGGACAGCTTTATTTCATTTGCAATCACCTAGTGACATTCTGTAGCCTTCTGGGTTTGTTCAGCAGCCAATGGTGGTACTGTCACTAAGTGCTGGGGTTCATACGGCACTTGTTCAGAATAGTTCACATTAGTTTCCACTGCCTGGATAGCCTGAAGTATAAAAATTGGTTTTAAGGTGAAAAGAGTTATTTGATGATGGCTCAATTAAAAAATAGAGCAAAGCAGTTCTTGGTACTGTGAATGAAACATGCAGATTTGTTATGTTTATAACATTATCCAAGGATCATTGTGTGAACCTTGTCTGGCATAGTAGTCTAAAATAAAAGTGTAGATTAGGCATTGTGTCTTTCTTTGGAAGTTTTTTACCCCATTCTTTTGTGCTTTAACAAGCTCTGCTACTTCCTATATAACATCATGTTTTCTAAATTACTTTCCGGTCCCCCCCCCCGCTTTATATAATGAATCCCTTCAGTTGGTACTGTTTTCCTTGTCTAAAAATCCTGATTGGAGAAGTGCATTTAACTGTTTTTCAGAAAACCACTTGGAAATTGTAAATATTCAGGCCAAGGTTAAGCACCTTGTGATGGTGATTTTGAATGGCATCCACATTGCTGATGTAACTAACAAAATATAGAAGTACCAACTAAACTGAGGTGGAAGAGATACTAAGAGACTGACTTTTGGTCTTGAAGGTATTTGACTGGGACAAAATGTATCAGGAGGATAAAGAAGCACCATTTCTTCCCTTCTTTCATGAGGAGGAGGCATTCTACCTCTCCTTGGAGATTCCCACATTGCCGATTATAGTTCCCCACCTAATAATGTTCAGAAAGACCCCCAAATTGTCTTTTTTTTCCTCTTCTCCTTTATATTTATATTATTTCTGTTTCTTTTGTGTAGCTTATAATATATCTCTGTAAGGATATTGGGGGGGGGTCTTATTCAACTAATTAACACAAAAGCCCCCCTTTACCAGTCCAGTGTTTCCATTCTCAAAGAGAAAATTTGTTCAAATGCATTTCCAACCTCCAACTGATGTTTTCAAACTGTGTGACCAAAAAATTGGGATAGGACAGGGGTTTTTTTCTTGACTCTAGATCTTTGCTATCCTGTGATCAGCTCCCTAGAGTTATTTGTACTTACAGTAGCCTCTCTGTTCTTCCTGTATTTCAGAACTCACAGGTTTTCCAAAAGTTCTGTGTACACATGTTTGGATTTTGTGTCGGGGGGGGGATGATGGTGTTGACAGTTTTGTTTTCATAACTCACACTGAAAACCCCCGCAACCCTCTCCTAACCTGAGCAGCCCTTTTTGAGGCAATGAGATATCAAAAGTTTCCACATCTCATTTTCTCTGTATCTCACCCAAGATGGAGATGGAGTGCTAAGGAACCTTAAATAGGGGGGAATAAACAGACACTTGGCACACCACACTAAAAGTTTACTAACTCCTCAATCCTCAGTCTAAGAAAATAGTCTAAGAGTTCTTTTTGGCAGAAAAAACATAAGCCACACCATCCCAGTATAACTGCTCTGAACTACTCAATGAAAATAGATAGTAGGAGGCAAGTTATAATCCAAATGGTTTAAAGATACAATCTTGAATTTTAAAATAATATTGCAAATGATTTCCCCAAAATTTCACCAACCACAAGGTAAAATATTCACCTCCTTCATTCTAACTGGAACCGCCTTTACCCTAAAGGTATATAATTCATGACCACTTTGGTCTCCCTGATTATATGTGTAGTCACTCGCATAGGATATAATTATATAGTGTAGTAGTCCTTTTCGTGTAATGACAGCAAGTTATATAGCATTTATAGAGACTGGCCAATCAAAGTAATACCCCATGTTCTGTATTCTCACCTAAATGTTAGCCGGGTCAAGTCAGAATTTAAATGAGTGTTGCTTATTCACAAGACCATTTAATGGTATTTGGAACTCTGCTAGAAAATATGGTACTTATTTAAAATCTTCACACAACTACCAGCCCCATTGTATTGCAGAGATACTTTGAGAACTACTTAAATAATCAAAGACATCACATTTCTCTCTGAATCATAGTCATCCTATATTAGAAAGCAGTATAAAGTAAGTGAGCACGCTAGGTCAGTAGGCCCTTCTAAACCTGAACTGATACTCTTCACAATTATGTATAAAAGAAGTAGGATTATCATTTGTTATATGTAATTCAGATGTTAGAGAACCTGTAAATTGTTAAAGTGCCGTGTGCAGTGCCAAAGCCTTGGTTAGATATTACTGGCCAGCTCCTACATAGAAAATATTTTCTGATTTATTTATTTATTTTTTAAATAGAGGGATTATCACTGGTATCTGCTTAACTGAAAAAGTAAGAGGCAATTTAGAGTATGCTTCTGGCAATTTAGATTTAGGGTACCTTCAGTTTTGTCAAAAGCCACTCTTCTCCTAGGCATAATAGAAAGAGACTTCTGACTGAAAATGGAATTGAAGATTGTTCTGGCTTGAACAGAACTCAGAAGTTGTCAGCAGAGCAGGGTAAAGTCTATACCAGACCTCTTAAGGTGCTGGTGCTGGTGCTGGTGCTGGTTGTTACTGTGATCTTTCAAGTGATAGGACTCTGGTTGGAATTTTTAAAATACATAATTACAATTTTTAAGCACTCTATATGAGTACTTAATGCCATTTAAGGTCATTTGATACAATATCAGTTGTTTAATAAGGAACAAGGGCAACAAAACTATACAGCAGAAAGCTTTATTTCACAACTAAAGTATGAAATTTTTAATGCATTTATATATCTTTAAATCATATAAAATCATCAGGTGTTATCTTTTGGGCATAGATTGGTACATTTCTTTGGACACATCATCAATTCTTATTTGTACATGGTTCAATTTTTACGAAGCTGGTCTGTTTTGTTTTTTTAGCAACTATGCTTTAACTATAAAAATTAGCTTTCCTGTAAGTTCGTATGATTCTCTCCCTTACCTAGTTGTATATGCCAGGCCTCTTTAATGAAAACTTATGAGGAGTGTTCTTTACCTAACCCTGCTATACCAAATGCCGGTTCTTACTCTCAGGAAGTTATCTTTGAGGGTCATAGATGTTAATATCTGTACTTTGTCATATACTTTGTTCAGAAAAAAATTAATTTCTTCCCCACATCTCACTCTGGAAGAGGCTATCCAGTGGAATACAATACAAGGCACACTAAAAGGAGGACCTGTTTCGTGGATATTTGGAAGTTTCAAGACAATGGAGTCCATATCTTACTTTGTAACATAAAGTGGAATTATTTGCCTTTGCTCTTTTTATTTTTTCCTTAACCCTCTTACTATTTTTCTCCTACTCCTTCTGCCCTCAAAAAAGAATCTTCCCCCTCTGGAGGGGGCAGGTGTTAGGTTTAGGATTTGACAAAGTGTTAAAGCGTTGACATAATCAACTGTACACAAATTTTGTGTTAGCTAGAAAACTAAGGACATTCCTTACCTAGCCATGACAATGTACTGCCGTAACTTAATAAAAACTGCCCAAGTGACAGTGTGTCTGCGGAATGGATTTTCTTACACCATCTGGTTGTCATTGTAGTTCTTTTGTTGTTGCATTCATTTGAAATGTGCTGATGATCTTGTTTTTATTCCGTAGCATTGAACAGATGGGTTGATTATTCTTTTCAGATATTAATAAGGCAGCGGAAAGAAGAAATATGAATACGGCTCCATCAAGACCCAGCCCCACAAGAAGGTAAAGTACCCCGAAGCAGTGAGTTACGTTGGGAGAGTTGGGCTCTGGGGAGTTAAGCCCAACTTCGTACATCAAGGGTCTTTTCTTCCCCCCCAACAAATCAGAAACACTCAAGCAAACAATGAGAACGAAAGCCATGTGTGAAGGGCCCTGCTGTTTTTTAAACATGCATCAGGAGATGCAGAGGAAGCTTTGTGTTTTCGGTGGCAAACCCAGCAAGTTCAGCTTGCAACATGAGTTGCAGGTGATTGGAAGAGGATAACCCTCTGTCCCCAGCTCGCGTGTCAATGGGAGCCTCCACAGCAGGAGTGCCCCGGGGTCGTTGGTGCGCGCCCTGCTGCACTGCAGCGGGCAGCAAAGATTCGACACTTCATTCCAAATGGCTGCCGGTCCAGATGTTACCCCGGGTTTACGGAAGGTGCTGCTTGAGAGATTGCTGCTGTGCCTGTGCTGCAGATCCCGTTTGCTCGCATGCTTGGGTTACCTACTGAGGGGAAATAAAAAGGGCAAAAACACCTCATCTCGCAAAAGTCTCCCTTTTTCTTAGCTTTCCTGGAAATAAAAGGCATTTCCCCCAATAGAGTCTTCCTTACAGTGTGTACAGAAGAGATAGTCCTGATGTATACCCTGGAGATATGCGTTAAATTGGCCCCTTCTCACAAAGAAGAGCCTTATTGATGTTACCATTTACACCAAAACAAGTATATTGTGTCCAAAGTGTCTGGCCTCATAATAGCACACTAGTGGATGCAGTATGTGCAGTTTTGTGTGGAGTGCAAACAGATACAATGTATTTCATATCTGGTGTGTCTTCATGGCCCAAGTGGATACTTAATGTTCATTTTGCCTTTGTCCCTAGGTAAAAATGCCAATTTTCCACAGTAAACTACATTCCAAAACTACCTACCACAGTAAACTATATTCCCTACAATGAACTAAACACTGCTAAGTACAAGGAATCCTATTCTGTACTGGTAGCTCCACAAGTCACCTAGGGATATACCCAGCTGAGCACTTACACACAACATACAGCTATCCTATTTTGGGGCAAAAACGCTTATATTTTGTTACCTACTTATAGGAAAGAAGGGCTGCTGTACATTTGGTGTATATGCCCCCACTTGGATATGAAGGGTGTGTATTTTCTAAGCTACCAGGAGAAGATTACACATGTCTGCAGCAGAGTTCAAGCAGACCCTAAGAGCAAGGCCATGCTGCCAGTTTCAGTTGGATCCTTTGAGCACGCTGCCTGGGCAGAGGACTTGAATCTGTTACAACTAGAGCTGTCAGGTGGATGCCCTGGTCTCACTGCAGCAGTGAGGCTGCACCCTGGTACTCTCTCTCACCATAGGAATACCTGCAGCTTGTTGGGTAACTACTTTGTTGATAGATTCTGTGAGTACGTATGAGTATCATGAAGAGAATAAACAAATCTTTCAGAACCGCAACAGTTCTGTATAATATGTGCTTCCCTTATGCTGCATCTAACTGCGCTGCAGATTTTGGGCAGTCGCATCTGTGTTGCATCTCATTGCTCTAATAAACACGAAATACACGTGGCTATGGATTTGCATCTAATGGCCAGAACTGTGGGGCTCCCATTGGAAGCTGTGGTTGACAAATGGCTTGAAAGGAGACATAGTGTGTATCCAGTCTCCAAGGACCTCAAATGTGTGTGGCTGAACTAGGTAGCTTACCAGAAAGAGTGTGGCATTGGTAAATATAAAGACAGGTGACTCCATCAGTAACACCCTTCCCCCATCGTGGTGCCCCCCTGATGTTTATGATCTCTAGATAGTGTCGTCTTTGTGTTTCTGAAGACAGAAGGGAGGGGGGAGCACATTGCAAAATACAGAATAATTTCTGTACTATGAATTGAGAAGAAAATTTTATGCCATCCTATTAATGATACTTAACCAAATGCTTTTAACATTTCCATCTGATTGTAGCTTTCAACAGACATTGGCAATGTTGGGGAAAATAAGCAACTCCCCTAGTTGAAATCCAATGTAGCCATTGCCAGGGCATTAAATTAAAAAGATTAATTTTATACCAAGCTAAGATACAACTCCATAATTTCATCTGTAATGGAAGAAATAACTATGCCTTTAAAAAAAAAAAAACCTGCCCAAAATACATGTAGACAACATTGTAAGGGGCCCTTTAAAATGTTCTCCCTACCAGATATATAAATATGTCACTTTCATATACCTTTTAAAATATCACGTTCCTCAGAAATAAATTTTAAAATGAGGTTGTTTAGGATGTGGATAGGGCAGTGGCTTCCTGCTTTATTTACAATCAATGGGAGAGACAACCTAATTCAAATTCCACTAAGAATCACTGTTCCCCTTGGTGAAATGTCCCTAACTGGATTCTTCACCGTGTTATTTAACATACTGAAGTTTCATACAGTCATGTTCATTAAAGTTCAGGGAAGAACAATGTTCACACTTAGTAAAATCTGTTCTGAGACCCACCTAAAACCTGAACAAAGAGTTCTAGTTTTTTACCTTTGAAAATAAAAATGTTAAAACCCTAATACCGAACTGTAAACATCGTATTTAAAATAGAGCATTAACATTTTGATCATTGTCCTGATCACGCATTACCTCTTGAGATACACGACAGGACAGAAATAAAATTCATTTAGTAGGCAAGCTGGGTAACTGGTTAGCCTGGAAGGGGCCAGTCATTTTTCTGAGGGTAAATACTGAATATCACTCTTTAGGCACATGTCTCTAGTCAGAGCCTTGAATTCCAAATGTACCAGTATGTTGCCGACAACCAAACTGCCTTCATTTGACCATTCTAATTCGTTTTAAGTGTCCCCAGCCATGGGAAATGCATTGTTCACAGGGGGAAAAAAATCACTGTACACATGACAAATATTCCCCTTAAATTGTACCTTTATGTATTCAGTGCTGCTACTTTTAAATTGTTTTTCATCATGTTGGCAAGACCTTTGTAACACCTTGTTTTGCTGGACTTCAGCCTTGACTGTCAAAACACTTAGGTATCTTTGGGAGGTATCACAGGATTATCGCCTCTTCAAATGTCTCTGTAAGCCACAGCTCTGCTGGCGTTACTCTCTGTTCAGTAGTGTGCCTCCCTGAGGACTCCAGCTGTCAGTGTGTGACTCTGACAGTATTGGCCCAGCCTCGCACAGAGCTTTGCGTCAGAAATCCCTGCTCCGGATCAGATTCCAGCTTGAATTCTCATCATTTAACCCTTGGACCACTTCATTTGCCTCCTTTGCCATGCGAGTTGTCTAGCATTGGTACTAGGCATTAAGCTTTCTTCAAAGACTGGACTGTGAGTGTACCTCAGATGTTCTCAGTTGCCACCTGTAGCCCAACGCCTTGATGATCCAGGTCTTGAAGCACACCCCTATGCCCATGTGGCTTCCAGGTGAGACTCTGTATTTCTTCATCCTTCCCATAGAACCTGGAGAAGAGCAAATACAACGAATTCGTCTACATCAACAGCTCTGCAGAGAGTTTTCCCCATATGTTTATTAAGGATTTTAGGCCTGGTGCCTCTTCAGTGGAAGTCATCAAGGGCTTAAGTTAATCCGAAACAACCTAGCTATAGACAAGTTTCTCAAATGGCCTGAAGATGATCTCTACCTATCCACAGTGTTAATTCCTTTGATAGCTGCCTGCTGGTTGGGTGTGAGACAGCCCTAGCTCTGGTGGGCCTCACAATTACAGATTCCAGGCTGTGATTACCTCTGCACTAACACTTAAGAGCCGTCAGTTCTCAGCAAGTGCCATCTCTACCAACAGGAAAGTCATATTTGTGCTTGAGAAAATCATCAGTGCGTCTCCTAGGAAGAAACATGGGCACTTACACAATTTGGATCTGTGAAGTGTGGTATCTCATTGCACCCTGTATCCTGCGTGCACCCAATGGCAAAATTCTGCATAAGCCTGTTGTCTCCTTTTCTGACAGTAGCAAGGAGCCATCATGGTGGGGGATCAACATCACACAGCAGCCAGCCATTTAGATAATTATATTTGTGGACAGTATCTGTGACAGAACAGAAGTACAAAGAGCTGATGGAGGATTTTTTTTTTCAGGAGGAGAAAAAGGCTGGACCTCCCAAGGAAAATATTATAGTGAACAAAAAGATGTTGACAAAGAAAAGGACAAATGTCTTCCCTGACCTTCTGTACAGCCAAGGCCAAAGAACACCATCCTGGGCTTAGGGTTTCAGCCTCTGGTCGAACACAGCTCGAGTCCTTCACAGACTTCAAGATGATCATCTATCAGTTCTTACTCTGTAGGCTCTCAAATGAATAGTATTCTACACTACCCTTTTAGTTTCCTGGAAGAAGAGCAGTTCCACCAGAAGCACATCATTTGCATCTGAGCCATGCATGGCTTTTCCTTGCACCCATCCCTCCCTTACCTTCCAAGTGTTTCCAGATGATGGCTCTGTTTCTCTCAAGGCAAAGAGCATTTGGCTGTTTGTCCCCTGATAAGTAAATGAAGAATATATAACAATTTTAGTAGTGTTTGTCACCTGCCTTCAGTTTGTGGACTCTAGTGCCGAAATTTATTTAACCGCTTTTCAGTTTTGTCTTAGCCTCTAGTGACCTGGTACGTGAGGGTACACTGCAGTTGGTCTCCAGTAGGACACCTCTGGTGCTATGGGATGATGTTTTGAACCTTAGTATGCTCTGGAAAATTGCCTTTAACCCACTTGTTATCTGAGGTCAAGCATCTCATTCAGCAGGCTTCCTCCTTGCAACACTGTGAATCTTGTGCACTATACCACCCTTTTGATAGCTGGTTCTTGCTTTGAGAAAGATGTTGGGGCCAGCAGCAGGAGCCCTTAGAGCTCTTTTGTCCGGGGGAAATTCTTTGGGACCTAAAGTGACCCTAAAGTGTTTTTTGTCTTCAGAGGAACAGCAGTCTGTCATACTGCTCATCTTTTGGAGAAAGGAAAGCAGCTTTGCCTTTTCATTTTAAAGAATTATTATTTTCTCTATTCCTACTTCCACCCTCCTTAGTTCTTTTCTCCTTTGTGAATATCATCTCTTCTGCGTTTTTACCCAGAAAACAGTCGAGGGGGAATTGGTAGTAGTGTTGCACACGGACTTCATACTCATAGTGGCGGGGGGCGTGCGGCAGTGCTTGCCTTCTCAAACTAGAAGCGCGAACCCAGGCTTTGGGAATTTAGGGTTCTGGTCAACCTCTGGGGAGAGTCTCTGACAGGTAAGTATTTCAGTGGATTCACAAGAATGAGAACCAAATGTGGCATTTATAATTATCCTAAGGCTGTGAATAATGTGCTGTGACATGGTGTTCCTATCTGCATCCCTAGCCCCATTTGTACCCACCCAAGGCTTCGTGTGTGGTCTGTGGTCTGTCAGGCTCATGATCTCGCTCAGCCCTCGTTTGCCAAGAACACTTGAAATCCGATTCTACCTCTAATGACTACTTCTAACTGCTCCCCAAGGCAGTTTTATCTGCTGATCATTAATCCAAAAGTACTTTACAGTTGTCCCTTCCCATTGAATTCTGAATGTTTGCCCACATTAAACATGTATATCAGATGTGCATATTTAGGAGGATCATATGACATAATAAGGAAAACTGAGGTAAAAATCTTGGTTAGTCTCTACTTTATCCTAATAGAAAAAGTGTTTAGCTGTCCTCATTTAAATCCTCTGTTCTCCCATATGTTTCCTCCCACAAATCAGGAGTTCTTTTGAGTCTTAAAATATATGACAAGGACTTTTCATAGAGGCAAAATTGTCATTTACACTGTTTTTGCTATGCTCTGTAAATGAAGAGAAATTGAGGTTTTCTACCAAGCTGATGGCATCGTGAGGAATGCCTAATATGTGTAATCGTGGTAGTAACAAAAGTTATCAACAAAACATGGTTCCTGCTCCTGAGAGGCTTACTATTTGGTTGAACAATTCATTAAACATTTCCTGAGCTCCGTGCTGTGTCCTAAGGATACCAAGCCTTCTACTGTTTAATAGGGAGGCCATGTAAACAGATAATCACAGAACAGCATGGTAAGTGCAGTAATAGATGTGTGCCAGAGCAAGGTTCACTTACTGTGTTCGTGGAGCATCTGCATGCCAGCCCGGGGGCGTTTGTAGTGGAGAGTCGCAGGTTGTCCTTGCCCTTGTGGATTTGCAGTTTAGTAGGCCAGGCGCACAAGTAAAAACAAAGTGCTATGAGAGGCTGTGACCAGGATTTAGGGGTAGAAGATAAACTTTTAAACTATCAAAATGAGTGAATAAAAGACTATGTTCACTAGTTACAGCTGAAAGGCCAGGAGGGCAAGAGAGCAGTAAACTAGAGAGAAATGAGACGACAGGAGCCAAGGGCATGCGGGATCTTATTAGCAGTAGAGATTTTGGATTAAATTTACTGTGAGAAATCAGTAAAAGGTTTTCATATTTAAACGATCACTACAGGGAGAAAGACTAGAAAGGAGGCAAGAGCAGACGTGGGCAAACTAGAAGACCTTTGCTGTGGTGTAAAGGAGAGAGGATTATGAGTTGACCTTCAGTGGTGCCAATGGACATAAAGAAACATGGACAGGGTGGATAAAAATTTCAGAGAATGATTGAAACTTGGAAATGTGATTAGAAGGGTGGATGGCATCCAGTTTTCCTGGCTCGAGTAACGGAGTGGATGGGTGTAGCACGGTTGAGATAGGTAGGACTAGAGGAAGAGCATATTTGTTGGGAAAGATCAAGAGTTCAGGGCAGATTTTAACAGAGGAGGTAATACTTCCTGTGGGCCAAACAAGAAGACGTTGTAAAAAGGTAAATACCAGATCAGGGTGAGTAATGGCAATGGTGCTCTAGGAGTTGAGCAGTAGAAGCACAGCAGAGATTTCTTGGAAGACATGGAACATGAACTTGCTTGTGAGAATTGGGTACTACTTGGATTAGTGCAGGAAAAATATTAGAGGTTGAAAAACCATGTGAACAAAAATGTTGAACTAGCTATGTTGTGTGAGTTAAGTCATAAGAACAGCTTAAATGAAACTGAGGGAGCTGAAGGAGGAGATGGAGGAGAGGTAGTAGTTGGAAAGGGGACAGATTTGTTAGGGAGAAGTGCCCAGAAATGCGATAGTCCACGCTCTGATTGGTAACAGGTGGTGAAGCTGGTCTTTATGTGTTGAATAAACTGAAACCTGGAAGGTTGTTCATTTTGTTTTGTTTTTTGGAAACTTGGTGCCAATATCAGGGTTTGGGATGAACTTATAAATCCAGTGAAAAGGAAAAACGAAAAGGATTCAGGTGGCCTAATTGAGATAGGGAAGAAAGAATCAAAGTTAACTTTCAAGAACTTAAACCTTGGTAACTGGGAAGATGATTTTTGGCAGAAGTGAAAATGTCAGGAATGGGACTGAGTGGGTTGAATAAGAAGTTTAATTTTAGATTTGTTGAGGTTAAGTTTCCAGTGGAGTGGAATGTCTCATGAAGAATATTGAATCGGAGCAGGCCAAACATCTATGACTTCAAATGCTGTTTAAAAAACAAGAAAACCTTGGCAGAAAAGGAACTAGATTCATCATAAACCTCAAATTGAGAGACCACTACTCAGTAACTACGTTGAGAAGACAGACTGAATGTTCTTACACTTTACTGTGTATTCCATATTGTACCTTTTTCCCCCTTCATTTGATTATCCTGCTAGATATTTTAAGTGAGGTTTTCTGCACTGCAAGGACAGCTCCTTTGATTATCATTACTTTGTATGAAATTGTGCCATTTCTTTTTTATGAGTCTTGCCCCTTACTGTGTCCACCATAACTTTTTCCCCTATTAAAAATCTTTCAAACAGGTCTGGTGGGAGAAAATAGGTTCCTAGGAGAAAGACACTTTGACCTTGAAAACCTGTTGAGATTGAGATGGTAGATTGGCGTGCATAAGGAATGCCAAATTACTTCCTGAAGCCTGATAAACCTTTGGTTTTGGGTTGTCCATTCTTCCTTGTCCTACACTTTTGAGCTTGTACAACCTACTAGTCTTTATTTGCTGACCAGATGGGTGACTATCCTTAAAATTTTAGTCATGTTGTCACTGTCTTGTTATCATGTTTCAGTGAAAAAACACTTGGAGGGTAGGGGCTTCCTTTAATGAGGAGCTGAGGGGTTAGCTACCTTCAGTTTCTTTGTCTTAGTGTCTTCTTGCTACCTCCCACAGAGACCCGTATGGCTTTGGAGACAGTCGAGATACAAGACGTGATCGATCCCCAATTCCAGGAAGTCCAAGGAGAGAGCCGAGGGATGGCAGAAATGGCCGGGATGCCCGCGATAGCAGAGACATGCGAGACCCTCGAGACTTGCGGGACCACAGAGATAGCAGAGACATTCGGGATCACAGAGACAGCAGAAGTATGCGTGATGCTCGGGACATGAGGGATCTTAGAGACTTCCGTGATCTAAGGGACTCTAGGGATTTTCGAGATCACCGAGACCCCATGTATGACAGATACAGAGATATGAGAGACTCCCGAGATCCCATATACAGGTACAGGTACAGTTATTCTGCTCATTCTTGGGGTTTGGGGTCTGTTTGTTTTTTGTAACAGTCTTTTTTATGCGTGTTATGCTGAACTAATTGAAAGCTCTTGAAAGGCAGTGATTTTATCAGCCTTAGGTTTCCAGTGTCTATCAAATGGCATAGATGCTGCTTGACAAATACTTTAGCTAATGTATCTAGGTCTCTCCTTGTGGCCTATGAAAGACAACATTGTGCAAATGGAAAGAAGACAGAGTGCCAATTGTTTTGGCAGTGCAAGAGCACAGGGAAGATACACGAATGACCAGTAAATATGAAAAAAGAGGCTTGACATCATCTTTAGTCATCAGGGAAATGCAAATCAAAGCCGCAGTGCTACCACTTCATACCTACTAGGATGGTTACAATAATTTATTTTTAAAGGAAAAGCAAAATAGCAAATGTTGGTGAGGTTTGGAGAAACTAGAACACTATTTTACATTGCTGGTAGGAATGTAAGATAGTGGCCGTTATGGAAAACAATTTGGCAGATCCTTAAAATGCTATAATATAGTAGAATTGCTATGATCCATCAATTCCAGTCCTGAGTATACCCAAAAGAATTGGAAAGAGGGACTCAGACACTTGTGCATGAATATGCACAGCAGCACTGTTCACAGTAACCAAAAGGTAGACACGACCCACAGTCCATTGATAGATAGATGGACCCACAGTCCATTGATAGATAGATAGATTAAAAATGTGATCAATCTATGCAATGGAATAGTATTCAGCCATGAAAAGGAACATAATGCTGGTATCTGCTATGGCATGAATGGACCTTGAAAACATGCTTAGTGAAATAAACCAGACAGAAGAGAAATACATAATTCCATTTTTATGAAGTATCTAGAAACGGCAAGTTCATAGAAACAAAGTGGATTAGAGGTTACAGGAAGGGACATGAAGAGTTACTTCTTAATGGGTACAGAGTTTCTGTTCAGGATCATGAAAAACTATTGGGTGTATGTTGGAGTGTTTAGACACATACGTACGTACATAGACACATACATATATATTTTTTTAACCACAAATTTTGAAAAGCACAGGGGAGGGGATGGAAGAAGGGGGTGCATGAAATGGTTCCTCAAAACTAACATCAATAATTACGACCAGTCATATTGTGTTTGCTTTGTGCCAGGGACTATGTTGAGAACTTTGTGTACATCCAGTCATTTTGCAAGGCAGATTAACTCATTCACAGCCACAGAGCTGATAAGCAGTGAGTCCCAGATACAGGCATACCTCATTCTATTGCACTTTACAAATTGAAGGCAAGACCCTCCACCAGCAAAAAGATTATGACTCATTATTGCTATACTACCTTTACTGCAGTCTGGACTCGAACCTGCAATATTTTCAAGGTATGCCTGTACACCAACCTCATTTGTCTAATCCCAAAGACCTTTACCTTACTCTGCTTACTTCCTCACAGGGGACTGGGTCTTGAAGAAATCTCTGTATTGGATTTTTTGCAGGATGGGACAACTTTAATTTTGTGCAAATTTCTTTAACTTTACAGGAGAGAAAGCTCTTATGACCGATACCTGCGAATGGATGATTATGGCAGGAGAAAGGACGACGCTTACTTTGACCGTTACAGGGACAGCTTTGATGGACGAGGCCCTCCAGGCCCAGAAAGTCAGTCTCGTGCAAAAGGTACAGTAGCAGAAACAGTTTACTCCTATTACTGGTAGAACATTTTACAGAAGAAAGAGGAAGCTAATAACCCATTGAAAAGGGGCTAATAACTTGGCTTAGCAGTTCACAAAAAGAAGAAATACAAATAGCCTGTTGATATGTAGAGAGCATTCTTCTTGAAAAATTTTTAAGTGAAAATTAGTAGTATCTGGTTTAGTCATCTAAAAAGAAAAAAATAAATATGAAATTCCAGCATAAGAAACAAAAAATTGGAGCTAAAGAAGTTGCTTGCTTTTTTGCCCATGGAACAAATCTTCATTATCTATGCAACATAGGGTTTGGGATTTTGTTTGTTTTATTTACAATTTTTACCTAACAGCATCTTTATTTGATAAAGACAAACATGTTTTTTAAAAGCCTCATTTTCTCAGTACATTCTTAAAGATTTCTAAATTGCTTTATACCTTTTAAATAAGGTTAAGAACCTCATTTTTAATTTGTAATAAAACTTAACTATCCAGTTTTTTTCCCCAAAAAAATACGAAATTACAAATACCCATTAGTAAAGGGTCTTGTAGTTGTCTCAAAAATGCAAAAAAAATAATTAAAAAAATATATACCATCTTTTACCTGTCAAGTTGGCAGTAATTTTTTTAAATGGGAAAACCCAGTGTTGACTAAGATGTGGAGAAATAACACTAGGTGACTCACTCCTGTGGAGGGATAAGTTAGTAAGAGCTTTTCTAGAGGCGATAGCGGTGGTAGATGTCAGATAAAGCATTAGAATGACCGTGGACTTTAATCCAGCTATTCCATTTCAAGGAATTTATAATAATAAAGAATAATACTAATGGTTATCTTCAGGAGATAGTCTATAGGATGAAGAGAGAGAGAGAGAGAGAGAGTTATGACCTTTGCCTGCATATAGTTCTGGATTCAAAGTAAGGCCTATGATGTACCTTTAGAGAATTCACATCCATATTTCGGTTTTCCCTGATGGTGTCTTGCAGAACGTTTGAAACGTGAAGAACGGCGTAGAGAAGAGCTTTATCGTCAATATTTTGAAGAAATTCAGAGACGCTTTGATGCTGAGAGGCCCGTTGATTGTTCTGTGATTGTGGTCAACAAGCAGACTAAGTAAGAACTGTTTGGATATTTCTCCTGCGTAAGGGGAGGGGTCAGAATTGAAATTCAGGCTCCCTCTTGGCAGCTCTGCCCAGTGAACTTGATCTGTGTATTGTGGCATTGCTGTGCTGTCTTAACGAAGGTTCTTTTGGTTGTAAGTGACAGAAAGCCCATTACAAACTGGCTTATGTCCCATAGGGAAATTTTTAGTTTGCTTTGCTGGGAAGTTCAGACATGGCCACATCCAGCATCAAAATATGTTACCAATTTTTGGTCTCAGCGTTGCCTTCATTCTCAGATAGACATTCTACCGAAAAAGGCAGAATGGCACTGGCCCCTGGCATGTATCTTCTGGCTTAGTACATGTAGTGGAAAGAGAGCTGCTTTTCCCTAGGGCTTCCACCTAAAGTCCTAGAACTGTTTCCCCCTGGACTGACCTGGCTCGCTTTCCTGTTGTTGGAATAGTCACTAGCCAGTGGTGCTGAGATCCCCTGATTGGCCAGGGCCAGGTCATATGTCCATCCCTAGACCTAAATGGGGAATTAGTCCTGTGAAGCCCTGTGAACTGAGTTAGAGAGGGCTACCTTCCCAGAGGAAAATCGAAGCAAGAATGTATCCTGCATTAGATGGGACGACGCCAAATCCCCAGTACTTTGAGAGGCATGTCTCTGCATTTGCCCGCCAAGTACCAAGGCTTCTTAGTGAAGTGCTGTGGCCTGGCAGAGCTGTCAGGCAGCCATGCTAGTCAATCCAGAGTTCCCAGCACCGTTGTACGCCACCTCTGTTTTACATTCTTTCCTTCAAGAGGCAGAGCAGAGAAGGGGTATAGCTGCTTGCGGGCTTGGCAGTAACTATGTGTTCTTTCCCCAGACGATTTAAACATAACTAACTTCGTCTTAATACATAAATAACTTCGTGTATTTCTAGCAGTTGGGGTTAAAGAACTAATCTCA
The DNA here is from genome assembly GCF_021234165.1 of Pteronotus mesoamericanus. Classification (NCBI taxonomy): domain Eukaryota; kingdom Metazoa; phylum Chordata; class Mammalia; order Chiroptera; family Mormoopidae; genus Pteronotus; species Pteronotus mesoamericanus. The sequence continues at coordinate 9,829,702 of NW_026555105.1, forward strand.
AGGCAGAGGCTGGGGAAATAGGTGTTGGCATACTAAGCAGCAGGCAGAGTTACAGGCTCTGGGGTGCCTTGTTTAGAGGTAAATGCTACCTTAACTATAGAAATGGGGGGTGGGGGGTTGTTTTTTTGACACATGATAATAGCTGTCATATTCTGAGCACCTACTCTGCGCTACCCCCATGCTAGACAATTACCATACACTATTTTCAGTCTTCACAATAATCAAGGTACGTGTATATTCAGCAATTTTTTTGTGTGTGTATGGCAGATACCAGGTACTAGAGCTATAATAGTAAGCAAACACACACAGCCCCTTCCTCTTGTGAAGCGTACACCCTAGTTGGGCATATGTATTGGCAATGAGTCCTATGAGAAGAAATATTTCAAGGATCTGATTTAGATTGGAGAAAAGGTCAAGGAAATGACATAGGAGCTGAGCCATATTATTCCTGTTTTATTGGTATAGCAACTGCCGTTTGTAAGCAGTAAAGGGATCTGCTTCACAACTTTGCAAGTAAATAAATATTAGGACTGGGACCCAAACCCATCTTTCCCGCATGAAAGCCCATGCTTTTCCCACTGTATGCAGCCTCCCCAGAGACGTACGTGTCTTGGGAAGTGAGATGGTGGTAAGAAAGGACCACTGGACTAGAGAATGAAGAGAAGGACCTGGCTACGAAAACCTGTGCTACCAGCATCTTCTTATATGACCATTCTGAGCCAGTACAAAGAGAAGGAAATGCTCTAGATCAGGGGTCCCCAAGCCCTGTAAGGCCCAGGAGTCTCACCCCACCTGTAAGTTTGCCCACTACCTGTCCGTGGCCTGTTAGGAACTGGGCTGGCTGCATAGCAGGTGGTGAGTGCCTGAGCTCTATCTCATGTCTGTCCCCTCCCCCGACCCCGCCACCATCCTTGGAAAAGCTGTGCTCCGTGAAACCTGTCCCTGGTGCCGGAAAGGTTGGGGACCGCTGGTCTAGATCCTTGGAGCCTGAAGAGGGCGACTGGGGAGACACTGGGTGGGCTAGGATTTGAACTTTCCAAAGGAGCACACACAGCTGGCTGCGGTGAAAGAGTGAGCAGACGGGGAGTTGATCAGGAAGTGCTCACCATGACCCTGTTTGTTTCTACAGAGATTATGCTGAATCTGTGGGGCGGAAGGTACGAGACCTAGGCATGGTAGTGGACTTGATCTTCCTCAACACAGAGGTTTCCCTGTCACAAGCCTTGGAGGATGTTAGCAGGGGAGGGTCTCCTTTTGCTATTGTCATCACTCAGCAACACCAGATTCACCGCTCCTGTACAGTCAACATCATGTTTGGAACCCCGCAAGGTACGGAAGCCCGAGTGGGTCAGAATTTCAGATGTAGTCACTAGTCCATGAATTTTTTCATGCCTTCCTCAGAAGAAACAGGTTTTGTGCAAGTGACGCATGTATTTCTGCTCAAATAGAGTAGGACCCTTTGATAAGTGCGCTGGAGATTTACATAGCCATTTGTTTGACACTCTTTTAGTGGGTACAGTTCTGGACCTAATGTATATAAGATATTGTATTTAGCCCTTAGGTGTATACAGTGGTGTGCTATCAGATACTGACCAGCCAGTTCAGAGTGGGGAGATGAGGGCAGTGCGGCTCACAGCGTTTGCTGGTTTCTGTAATGCAAATGCTCTCACCATGTCCTGGTTCAAGCCACCCATGTGAAGTCACTTCAGGGATAGTTGGGAAGCTACGCACCGTCGGCTCTCGCCTGTGAGAAGCTCCGGTGCACCTGTGGTGCATGCCACGCTGCATGCAACCTGGTCCTTGCCTTCACCAGACTTTCTAATGGGAGACAGAGAGTGCAAGAGGCAGTTGGGATACTGTTTGAAAGTGCACTAGATAAGGAGCCTGGGAACAGGAAGGGAATCCTGACCTAGAGGCCCAGGGGAGGTTCCTTGAAGTCCTTCCCTGAAGTGGCTTTTAGTACTTTACACCTAGAATGTTAAGACTCAGCCAGCTGATGCCCTGTTGCTCTTACAGCACCGACTTTTCCCTCTCCCTGCCACACTTGAGATCTCTATTTGCCTGACCAGTTAACACCCATACCCATAAAATGCTAAGGCTCCCCAGTGGGCCATTTGTCTCTCTGAGGAATAGTCCCCAAGATGTGTGAGTTCATTTATATAAGGTTCTGCAAAGTCTTCTCACCACCCTGTAAGTCTGCCTGATGGTGAGGAGAGGAGGTCATTTAGGGTCCAGTGTGGACTGACTTCTATGACCTTTGAACATACAAATTCAAAAACAGTCAGCCAGCACTGCCCTCAGCAGCACAGTGGACAGAGCGAGGCTTTACCAAATCGGATGCCCTGCAGCCTGCCCCCCATGGTTAGCCCCCGCACGGTCCTTCTGGATCTGTGGGAGACTGTCGTGTCTCTCTGGTTTTAACTACAAGTCTGTGTTCTAGGAATTCCACAAAGAACCAACTCTATACAAAGATGTTTATTCCCCACCAAAGAAATCCATTCATGTATCTTCCCAGCCTCATCTCCTTCCCCTCCCCTGCCCATTCCCCATCCCAAGGCTCTTTGTTACTGAAATGGTTTTCTTGCTGGTTTGAGGTTAGGAACAGCTTGGTGTAGAGTTCAGCAGGTGGGCACTGAAATCTGTCACGGGAGAAAACAGCTTATGCAATTCCTCCCACAGAGCACCGCAACATGCCCCAGGCAGACGCCATGGTGCTGGTGGCCAGAAATTATGAGCGCTACAAGAATGAGTGCCGGGAGAAGGAACGCGAGGAGATCGCCAGACAGGCAGCCAAGATGGCCAATGAAGCCATTCTCCAGGAAAGAGAGCGAGGAGGGCCCGAAGAAGGAGTGCGCGGGGGCCATCCCCCAGCCATCCAAAGCCTCATCAACCTGCTGGCAGACAACAGGTACCTCACTGCCGAAGAAACTGACAAGATCATCAACTACCTGCGAGAGAGGAAGGAGCGGCTTATGAGGAGCAGCACCGACTCTCTGCCTGGTGAGCTACGTGGCAGGGCCGAGGTGAAGTTCTGACTCTGCATTTCTCTAATTCCCAGGCTCCATTGGGAGGGTGGGAGGTCCAGGGCTCTTCAGGGTGGGTAAGGGAAATGAGCCCATCCCTTGGGTTTGCACATGGGCCTTTTTGCCGATGTAATGATAACTTAAGATTTGGGTACAGAATTCTGATCCCTGTAGTTAACCTGGTGATGGGTAGACTAGTATTGCTGGTGCCCTGGTAACCAAGGTGGATGTCCATTTTACTTTTAAGTAGTTCTCTGGGGGAACTAGGCTGTCTTCTGGAGACAGCCTATACTATGGAATGGCCCCTTTGGGAAATGGTTGTTGCAATTTGTGTGATTGATGTGATCAGTGATTGTTGTTCTTCCCTGAGCTGCTAAGCCTCCTGCCCGTGGAGGGTACTTTCAACCAGATACCTCCTCCTTCTGTCTTCCAGGCCCGATTTCCCGCCAACCACTCGGGGCGACCTCGGGTGCCTCGCTGAAGACACAGCCAAGCTCCCAACCGCTCCAGAGCGGCCAAGTGCTCCCCTCTGCTACACCCACTCCAGCTGCACCCCCTATCTCCCAACAAGAGCTTCAGGCCAAAATCCTCAGCCTCTTCAATAGTGGCACGGTTGCGGCCAATAGCAGCTCTGCATCTCCCTCAGTCGCTGCCGGAAACACCCAGAACCAGAATTTTTCCACAGCACCGAACAGCCAGCCTCAGCAAAGATCACAGGCCTCTGGCAATCAGCCTCCAAACATTTTGGGACAGGCAGGATCTGCTCGGAACATGGGCCCCAGGCCTGGGGCTCCTTCCCAAGGGCTCTTTGGCCAGCCTTCCAGTCGCCTGGCACCTGCCAGCAACATAGCTAGCCAGAGGCCCGTGTCTTCCACAGGTATCAACTTTGACAATCCAAGTGTACAGAAGGCCCTGGACACCCTGATCCAGAGTGGCCCTGCCCTCTCCCACCTGGTTAGCCAAACCACAGCACAGGTGGGGCGACCCCCGGCACCCATGGGATCTTACCAGAGGCATTACTGAGGCTCGATCTCTCAACTACTCCCAGCGCCCTCGCCCCTGGCCGCCTCCCACCTCTTGCGTTCTAAATAGAGTTATTTGGAGGATGTTCTCTGCACCTGTCCAGGTCACATCAAATGTCATGGTTGTACCACCTGCTCTCCTGCCCAAGGTTGTGTTGCTTATACCTTCCAAAGTCAGAGTTTATACTGCATTGGGGGTGTATCTTTTTTTGTTGTTTCTGGGTTTTTGTAGAAAATAAATACTTCTGGGGTCACTTGGGTGGCAGTATAGGTGTCTGGGCTCAGTTTATATTTCATGGGTTTCAAACCTGGGTTTCTCTGGTCTCTGTCAGCGGGATGGGGGGGTGGGTAGGAGGGAGGAAAAGCCGAGCGCCAGTGTCAAGAACGGCATTTTCATGCCAGGAGCCACTGCCTTTGTTCATCTTCCAGCCTCACACAGGCCAACCAGAGCTCCAGCTCCTGTCCGCAGCCCCTGCGCAGGGCTGCACAGCAGACTGGGCCTGGCAGGCGTGTGTCACTGTGCCTCACCTCCCACGCTGAGAGGTCTGCTTGAGGATTTATAATTTAGCTACTCTGGAGTTCAGGAGTATCCGTGGTGGCCACACAAGCAGACGCTTTTCCGCCTGACCCAATGTTGTTGATTTTGGGTTTTCTCATCTTCCTCCTCTTTTGCTTTCATTTCTTTGGAAGATCTCCAGTGAACTGAGCAGTCCAAGTCACCAGCAATTTCACATGAGCTGTGAGCTGGGCCCTGACCGCTCTTACCCCGTAACATTCCTGCCAGTCTCCTCCTCTCCAGAGGCGGTTTCATGGAGTCAGTCCTGGGAAAGCAACTCTAGACTCTGGCGTGGAACACCCATTTTTTCAGTGATTGTTTTGAGCTTTTGGTTCAAAAATCAATCTTTTTTTTTTTTTTTTTTTTCATCTGGACCCCTTTCTGTTTTCTGAGTAGCAGGAGGTAGGGACCATTTCGATGTCAGACTGTTGGTAGGTGGACATATTCTTGATACAGGCGGCTGTTCATAACTCTTGAGCCAGAGTGAAATTATTAGAGGGAGGACTTCTGGCTGCTGCTCTAAATGGAGCCATGGGGAGCTGCCCTCTCCCTAGGATGGTGCTCACTAGAGCCCTGTGGGTCGCAGTCTCCAGGGGCCCCTGGCAGGGGCCAGGCAAGGCGGTGATGTCCGTGGAGTCTCTGCCTGTGGCTGAGCAAACAGTGGTTCCAAAAACTCAAGGTCCCCAGATGGCAGCATTTTATGTTCTGACCTGTTTGTGTTCTATAGTGTTTTTTCTCTCTTTGGAACTCGTGTTGTTAATAAGATGAGATGATTACTTTTTAATTAAAATGAAAAAGGAAAAGCTGTGTCATCTTTTTTGGGGTGTGACTGTCTGCAGGGCCTCTTTTTGGGGCATCCTCAGTCTGCTGTGAGCCCTGCCCCTCTTGTCCTCTGCCTGTGCCCAGGCCTCAAAACCTCTTGTCACCCTCGCTTCTCTTCGGCTCACCGTGCGGAAGCTTGAGTGACGGTCTGGAGCAGAAGCCTGGGGGCTGACGGTGGTGCTGTTCAACACCCTCGTTTGGGGGGCCCTGTCAGTGTGTCGGCAGGCCTGCCCTCTTACTGGCGAAAGGAAAACGGGGCCATGAGGCGGCTCTGGCCGTGGCCAGGGGAGTGAGGCGCACTCCTGTTTTGATGTGCTCTCACTTGCCACCCTCTGCTCTGCCCATTATGCAGGGAGTTGGCAGAACCAGAGAGTTACAGCAGCGGCAGGAGCCTTAGCATTTAATAATAGCTGGGCCCGTCAGGAAACTTGGGGTGGCTGTGGTGAGGTGAGGGGCACAAATGCAGGCAGCACTGAACGTGACTCAACGCTCACTGCCTCATAGGAGATGATGCTGGTGCAATGTTCTCTCTACTAGTCCCCTGATGCCAGTTCCTTTGTCCCTCTAGGACAGGGTCCCCAAACTGTCAGCACGCTAATGAAGCAACCAGACCTGGAGGTTCAGCCTGTCCTTATGGGGTTTTTTCCCGTTTTTTTTTTTTTTTTTTAATTTTTTTTTATTTTTAGAGAGAGGGGAAAGGTCCTGGCCTGCAACCCAGGCATGTGCCCTGAACTGGCAGCCTTTCAGTTCTCAGACCAGTATTCAATCTGCTGAGCCACGCCAGCCGGGGCAAAGGTCACTTTCTCACAAGAGTCTAGGGTCCTCCTGATGAGCTACATTGAGAAACCCTCTTCCCACCTACTAATTTTCCCCCTTCATGTGTCCAAACAGCACATCTCAGGCCATGAAGGGTATAATAAAATTATTTTTATTGCATTTTGTGCAGACGGGAGTCTAAAAAATTAATACAGTAAAAGCTGTAAAGCATTAAATGGGAGCATTCAACAATAAAGGAAAGAACCAACTCTCTCCTATTGGCACAAAAAACACAAGATCAATACTGAGGCAGAATGCGGCATACTGAAACACTGAAAATTAAAGGCAGGCCTAATAATAGTAATAAATACTCTTGATTTGGTTTGCAACCTCTTCTATTTACAAGGGTTTTCAACTTCATTGCATTGCCCTGCACGTAGATCGTCTAAAACAAAAGCAACACTAGTTATCACTACAAGGCTATTGAAATATTGCACTCAGAATAAAAGTCACTTGGATGGACATGAAACATCTAGCTACAATGATTATAAAGATAATCTGATGAATGACGTGATAACATTCATAACAAATATTGCACATGTAGCACAGAAAACTTGGGTGTTGTGGGATGTTTGTTTTCATCAACGGAAGCTGCTCTTGCCAACCAGACAGTCTGGGCCCAGATAGTGCAACTTTGGTTCCCTAATTGGTGTTGGTACAGCCCCCTCCCCTTTCTGCCCAGCCCGCAGCTTCAGCCTGAATGCTTAGGCCCCCAGAAGGTTAGACCAGGCTGTGACTCTCAGAGGTCTTTGGAGGAAGGGGGCAAAGGGGCTGGTGTCTAACACCCCCAACTTTCTGATTACTAGCTGGAAGAGTCTCTCCAGCCCCCTCATCAAATCTCAGATGGACCTTGGCTGAGTTGGCAAACATCCCGACCTAACCTCCAGCCACACCCAGTCTAGATGGCACCGGCTCCAGTTCTCTGCCTTGGGCTCAAAGGAAAGGAGGGGGTGAGGTCAGGAGTACCTAGTAGTCCCAGCTCTGGGAGGTGGGCAGGATGCCTAACTAGGTGTGAAGGCCAGGGCCCTGGGGCTGGAGGTACTGCGTGTACCCCGCTGGTCCCAGAGGGCACTGGAAGGAGCATGCAGTGCCTGTCCCCCCTAGTAATGTGCCCTGGGGGAAGGGAGCCCGGCCAGTGCGCCTTCTCCAGGATCAGAGGGCGCCTCGGGCCGGACTGCTGGAGCAGAAGCGCCAAGGACTGGAGTTGGAGGGGCCAAAGGCCTTGGCTCCTACTTGGAGGAGGGCAGAGAGGTGCTAAGAACAAAGCACGTGGCGACTCCAGCCCTCCCCCAGGCCCAAGTGCCTGGGGGACACAGCTAGAGGCCGCAGCTAAGCAGCGAGGGCCCGCCCTAGGACGCGCAGAGAGTGGCTGGGCCCCCGAGGCTGGAGCTGCCTGCTGGCAAGAGGGGAGGGAACGTAAGGGGCAGCGCGGGGGCCTCCCCGGTGGGAACGGCACCTACACCGAAATCTCCCCCTCCGCCCTCACCAGTCCCAGACAGGAAACGCCGGGGAGGGGACGCCCTCCAGCTCCCTGATTGCAGTCTTTGGCGAGGAGCCATGGGATAGGGGGAGCAGCCGACAGAAGAGAGGCGCCTGCTCCCCCCGCGAAGGCACCGGCGGGGCTTCCCGGGTGGGGTGAGGCCTCGCTCCGTCCGCCCCAAGGGAGCGCCCCGCCTCGTCCGGGCCCCAGCTTGCATAAGAGCCGAGGAGAGGCCGCGCGCGCCCCTGCGGCCGCAGTGGACGTTCACGTCCCCCAGGAGGCGAGTCCAGGAAAAGCTGGACACTCGTCTCCCCTCCTCTCCGAAAGGAACTCGAGGGAAGGGTCGGAAGCCGGGGGCACACGGGAAGGGCGAGGAGGCGAGAGCGGGGCGGGGTGCCGAGCGCGCAGGACCGGGGCTCCCGCCCGGGCCTAAAGCGCTTTTGCCCTCTAACTCCTGGACGTCCGGGGCCATCCAGCCTCCCGGGGCCTCCGCCGCCCCCGGGCGCCCCGAGGGAGCTCGACAGTGGCGAGAGAAGTCCGTTGCGCTTCTAGTCACAGAAATATGGGGACGTTAAAAATACACGCGATGTCTCCTGTACACTATGTATAGGCTCGGCCGGCCCACGCCCGGAGGCTCGGCAGAGAAGGCCGAGCGCGCCGCCCCACCCCGCGCCCGCCTGGCCGCCCGGAGCCAGGAGCCGCGCCGGCGGAGAGGGCCCACAGGGGCCGGGCGGGGCGTTGGAAGAGGAGAAGGGGCCACGCGGGCTGCCGAGGGGTCCTCAAAGCCCCAGCTCCTCTCCGCGCCTGCTCCCAACCTTTATTGCAGCGTCTCCTCCGGCGGGGCGAGGCTCGGCCTAGAAAAAGGGCAGTGCAGCCGGCAGAGCGGCGCGCCGGCGAGGCTCTGGCCTCCACGCGGGAGCGGTCCCCTCCGAGTCAACCCCAACGGGCGTGGCCTCCGGACTTCAGGCAGCGGGGAAAGGGGCCAGGGGCGCGGGCACGGGGTCTGTATGTAAACGGTGACAGCGGCGGGGGGCGCGGCGAGGGCTCCGGGGCCGCGGGCCGGGCGCGCTCGGGCCCGGGTGGCAGGTCCTGGCTCTCAGGAGTAGATGGTGATGACTTCGCGGCCGCCGCCGCGGACCAGCATCACCCGGTCCAGGTGCTCGGTGAGGACCTCGAGAAACTCCATGTCTAAGCTCCAGTCAAGGAGAAAGACCCGTCCCCTTCCCTCTGGGCAGAATTAGGTCGCGCACGGCCGCCCGGGGAACTCGGGGCCCGCGTCCCTGTCCGAGGTGCTGATCCTGAAGCCGGACCGGCTCGGGTCTTCCGTCCCAGGGCTAGAACCCGGAGTCCCTGACGTCCACCTCCCTCCTCCGCCCAATTTCAAGTCCAGGATACAATTTTCGTCACCGTTGCGGTTGCGGGGAGGCCCAGGCATGTTAAGCAAAACAAGCTTGGCATCCCGGGATTTCTTCACAATGACCTCGTTCAGCCGCACGGCAGTGTGCATGCGCCGCACGTTGGACTGGTTCCTGCGGGAGGAAAGCGGGGAGCGGGGAGCGTGAGCCTGGGAGAGGGGAGGGCTGCATCGAGGCGCACTGGGCCGCTGGGACGCCCTGGCCAGCCAGGGGCCAGCAAGCCCAGGCCTCTCCAAGCTGGGCTATTCAGAGACCCCAGAGGTCCGGAGCTGGAACTGAGGGGTCATGATAGAGTGAGGAGCGTGGGGACTCTGGCCAACCCAGGAAAAAGAATGAAAAATTCGGAAGCACTTACAAGTTCTCCCACTCCCTTCAGGAAACACAAGAGAAGCAAAGAGGAAGAAAAGAGAGCGGTCAGGAAAAGCAGGAGAGGCCAGGGACTTGAGCCACCATCATCCACCCTGACTGCACCTGGGTCCTGCTCTCCCAGCCTCCCAGCATTCTCCGCTCCACCGCCTGCACCTGGGAGCTCTGAGCCCTAGCCATCAGGTCCAAAGTCCTCAGGCGGGGCAACCAGGACACGGCGTGGGCCGGGTCTGCCATCTGCCTGGACCCATGCTGCTCGTTTGCTCTGCCATGAGGAGCAAAGAGCCTGTAGGTTCACCCCGGGCCCCGCCCCTCAGCCCCCAGACCCGTACGGCTTCATGCTGAAGAAGTCCTTGATGCCCTCAGAGGAGACAGGACTGGGGCCCTTATTCTTCTCTGCCACGGACTTGTCCTTGGTCCAGGTGAGATGCACCTTCTCGGGATCTGTCTCCCCCTCCCCCTCAGGCCCCTCCCCCGGGGACGGTGAGCTGCTAGGGCAGCTGGGAGCACTCTGGTCGTGGATCAGCTGCACCTGAGGGACGAACACAGGGACAGCACATGACTCCTTTGGAGGTCGGAGGTTCTGCTCCCACCAGCGGAGGCCAAACCACCCCAGCTGCACACACCTCCTCTTCTGGCTTCTCCTCACTGTCGCCGGCCGTCTCCTCTGGGACGTTGAGGCGGAGACGAGTGTTGGCGGGATTCTTTCTCCGGATTGAGCCCCGAGACTCATCTGTGATACTCTGGATCTAGAGAGTGACAAAGTTAGTGCCAGCTCCGCTGGGAGTTACCACCCATGCCCTGCGAAGAGCTACCCCCAGAGGGACGGTCCAGTCTGGACGCACACTTTTGGGAAGTGGCCCAGTGTTAAAACGCTGCGATGCTTCCGCAGCGCACAGCTATCGCCCCACTGACCTGGCCACTCCAACTCCTCTCCAGAGCCCCTGACCTCCCTGCCATCCAGCAACCAAAGGGTTAACACGTGGCCCTGCAGGACTCCACCCCAGCACTATGGCCCAGTGTCAGTTCTGATTGGTGAGTGCACATGTACAATTTTTACTGTCGTCCCTGGATAACATTCTTGGTGGGTCCCTCCTTCCCAGCTCAAAGGGATACCCATCACTCATTGCCCTGAGGATCCTTCAACCACTATCTGAGAAAATATGTTATCCACACCTGGAGACCCATCAACTATGGTGTGTCACCCTCACCTATAGCCACCCATTCCCCAGGCAACCTGTCACCCACTCCTGAGGGCTTTCCTGTCCCCAGCCCCTGGTAACCATCATTCATTTCCCCAAGGATCCTACTCCTTGGGGCAGGACTTCCATCCAAATTCCAGGGGACTAGTGGTCCCACATTACCCCCACCTGGGGAATCTTACACCCATGCCCCATAGGAGGCTTCTTTTCATTACCCCTGAAATCCACCCACCACACTCTAAATATCCATCTGCCACCCACTCTCGGAGGGTCTATCCCATGACCCCTTGCCCCCACATTGGCAGCCCATCCGTCATCCGTACATATTTAGGATCCACTATGCTCCCTTGGACCCCAGAAGTCACACACTGCGAGGAAAGTCTGTCACCCATGCCCCTCTGCATCCTGGCTGAAAGGCTCGGTAGGGGCAGCCGCAGCGTGTCCCCATGTTGCCGGGGAGCCCGGCGATGGGAGGAAGAAGGGTGATGAGTAATGCTCTAGATGAAGGGTGCCAGCCCTGGGCCATCCCAAACCTGTGTAGATGCAGAGCTGGCAGCAGCTTGAGGCTCTGAGAGCCAAGCCAGGGCAACCTCACCTCCCGCTCCCGCTCATTCTTGGTTAAATGCATCTGTTTGAGGATCTGGGAACGCTGCTCCATCACCAGTGTCTTCTCGTAGGTGTAAGCCGAGATGTCGCTCTCATGCTGTGGGCAGGCCGGGTGGGGGAGTGTGGGGGTTGGAGGGAGGAAAGCATACGCTGTGAGCTCAGGTGCAAGGCCAAGGGAAGGGGGGCAGGCCCCTCCCTTCCGCTGGCCTCGCGCTTTCCTATCCAATGACCTAGTTTAATCGACAGTTGTGGGAGGCAAGGATGATGCTCCGGGAAGGCAGTACAGCTTATTCCGTCCTCAGCCCAGCACAGGGCCAGGTATATGAACTGGTGAAATGAATGAATGAGTGGATTAATTAATTACCTGGGTGAATGGAAAAGGGAAAGAAATAAAAAAGGAACAAAGGGATGAATGAATACATACATGAATGAATGGATGGGTGAGTGAGTGAACGAATAAATTAATGGATGTATGGGTAGATTAATGAATACACAGAAGGATAAGGAGCTGGATAAATACACGAAGGGGAATGGATGGATAAGAGGCTGGAGAGTGGAAGCCTAGAGCCAGCTGCCTACGTTCGAATCCTGGCTCTGCCATTCAGTGAGCATTGTTGGGCCAATGACTTAACCTTTTTGCACCTCACCTGCCTAATCTATAAAATGGAAATGCTGATTATTGTATCTATTTCATTGGTTGCTATGAGAACCAATATATGTAAAGAACATAGACTGCCTCACATATCATGGGCACTATTAGACACGGCTTTTATAAAGGAGAGAGGGATGGATGGATAAACTCTTGGGTGGGTACATGACTGGGTAAGAAGTGGGTGGGGGGATGGACCCACATACACGCTGATGGTGGTTGGGGTTGCCCTAACTGCTGCTGGAGCCCAGAGAAAAGAGGGCCGGGGGGGGCGGGACACCAACACTTCAGGGGAGGCTGCTGGGGACTCACCATCTCCACAACCTCGACCTCCGCAGTGATCCGTAAATGGTACAGAAATGTGGTCAGGTCCTTCTTCATCTGGATGCTATTGTCGTCCATCTGGGCCACAGTGAAGATACGCATCTTGCACTTCCGCCAGACCTGGAGGGGTGAAGGGGACCCAGAGAGGTCCAGCCCAGATGCAGTGAGGAGACCCAGGGCCAGAACCTAGAGAGATCCCTGTCCCTCACCCTTCCCACCCGCCTTGCCACACATACATGCAGACCTGAATCCTCTATCTCAGCGGCCACTCCCTACAAAAACTCCCCTGCTTAGGTGAGGGTCCCCCATTAAAGTATCACTTGCTTGGGTTAAGCATTGCTCTCCTTTACAATGCAAGGACACCTGCAAGGGAGACACAGTCAGTTCCTAACATCTCAGAACGAAGGAGGCGATCAATTCCCTTTCCCAGGAGCTCACACGGAGGCTGGCCCTGGCCAGAGCCCACGAGCCTCACTCAGGGCCGCGCACACTGCGCAGTGCGCACGCGCGCACCCACCTTGTGGTGCCGCAGCAGGAAGGGCAGTAGCATAAGCATGCCGCCGTCGTGCACGATCCACCAGACGTCGATGCTGCCCTCGGAGAAGCGCTCAGCGTTCCCCGGAAACATAGAAACGTTCTTGGTGACCAGCAGGGCCAGATGACCAGCCGTGGTTTCCCGGACCAGCTCTAGGGGAGGCCAAGAAGAGGGCTAGATGGGAAAACAGTGACCCTGGTCCCCTCCTACACCCAGCGGCAGCTGCAGGGGCTCCCAGCTCCCAGCACCCGCCCCGCCCTGCCCTGGCTCAGCCTTGGGCTGAGGAGTCTGAAAACCAGCAACTCCCTGGGCCTCGTCGCTTATTTGCTGTTTAGATTTGAGAAAGCCTCTCAACCTCTCTGGGCCTCAGTTTCCCCACCTGCCCTTTCTGATTATTAAGAACTCTACCATGCATGGCCTCATTCAATCCTCCCAAGCACCTTCTAACTTGGATCTACCTATAAAAGAGACAGAACAGCCCGGAGTTAACAGTGCAACCTCTAGGTTCACCAGCTACGTGACCCAGAGCAAACTCCTTCGTCTCTCTCTGTTGGTTTCACACCCGCAAAACGAAGATAACAATGCCTCACCCTCCTGGGGCTGCTGAGGGGGTTAGAGGCTTAGAGGAAGCCTCGACTTGTCTGGCACACAGAGCACAGTCTGTAAATGTTAGTTGTTACACTACCATTACCAAGGACTCCGATGCTCAGAGAGGGTGAGTCACTCGCAAACAGTCACACAGCTAGGCAGGACCAGTGGTGGGATTTAGACCCAGGCCTCTCTGACTTCAACGCTGTAGCTCTTCCCACTGCCCTGCACTTTCTTCCTCCCGGGGTTGTGAGCCCTGCAGGAGTCCCCAGCTCCTAGCACAGTGCCTGGCACACGGCCGGCTTCGAATACTGTCACCTTCCCATGCTGAATCCACATCTGCCACGCCTGGGAACCTACCCCAGGCCCAAAGAAGGAGAGGCCGCAGCCTTCCACCCGCCCACTGCTACCCCCAGCCCTCTCCACCCGCAGCCCACGGCTTTACCAATGAAGTTCCTCCACGTCTGGTGGTCTTCCTTCTGCCGCCAGTTGCGGGGCCAGCCGACAAGCACGGTGTTGTGTTGCAGACCCCCAAGGCCCCCAGACTGAATCAGATGGGACATGCCATCGCGCAGGTTGGAGGAAATCACAACCTGACAGAAGCCTTTCACTTTCTCTGCCTCCATCAGGCGCCGGATGGACTGGGGTGGGGGGAGGGGACATCAGGCAAGGGCCAGCCTCAGGCCTCCTTGGTCCTGCCAGCCCTTCGCAACCTCCCTCCCTCCATGGTCCCGATCTTCCTGAAGCTCAGCCCTGAGCACAGCAGCCTCTGGCGCCAGCGCTGTGCATGGCTCCCCGTCCCCTATGGCCCGCATTCCTTGTCGCTCAATCAAAGCTCTTTGAGCCCCACGCTCCCCACCACCTGCTGTTGCTCACATTCCACAGCGAGCTCTCCGCCCAGACCCCGCCCCACTGCCTGGCCCACATCAGATGTCACTTTCTTCAGGTACCAACCCCCACCCAGACCAGAGTAAAACTGGGCTTCTCTGCATGGCCAATTTGTTTAACAATTTTCCAAAGTTAGCATAGTGATATGCATTTTAAATACACATTCAATCTGCACTGTGAGGAAAGTTTTATTGCTCTCATTTTACAGAGGCCGACATTAAGGTTCAGAGAAATTAAGACTTGCTTAAGACAGTACAGCTGAGAGATGTTAACGTCGGGGTCTGACCCCGTCCCCTACTCTCTTACCCGCTACCTGATGTCAAACAGGCTTTGTTTCCTACCTCTGCCACCTTCTGCTCTGTGACCTTGGGCAAATCCTCTAACCTTTATGAGCCTCCGTTTTCTCATCTGCCAAATGGGGCTCATGACAGCTACCTCCTTTAGGATTAGGGGGAATGGCAGCGGGAGAGGCTGCGAGTGGGTTTTACACACCTCCCTCTCCCCAACGCCTAGCCCCGTGTCTGGTGCACAGCTCACTCTCGGTCCCTGAGCCTTGAATCAAACCGACCAGTGGAGGCCTCCGGCTCCAGGCCCTGACAGATTGGGGTGAACAGCCCAGCGAGGCAGAAGCGGCAACTGTCACAAGCCATGAGGGGTGCCCCTCCACAGCTCACCTCGCCTCCCTCCCGCGGACTCCCGTTGCGGTCCCCACAGCTGGCCACAGCCCAAGGGGAGAGAGGCCTGAGTCACAAACAGAACCCGCTTCCTCTGCCTGCTGCCCTCCAGGTTCCGACCCCTGTTAGTGTCTCTGAACGCCCCAGCCCGCTCTGGTTCTGTACGCTGCTCTGTGGACATAGACCAGTGGATGGGGACAAGAGCAAGTAGCATGGAGCCAGGGACACGGGTTCAAATCCTGACTATGCTTCCAGCCAGCTTTCTGACTTGCAGCAAGTTGCTTTCCTTCTGCGAGCCAGCTTCTTCCTGTTCCAAATGCGGACACTCGCCCTGCTGGCTCCACTCAGCGAGAGGATAGAAGGAATCCGTGGATGTGAAAACATTTTAAAAGGTTTAACTTTGGCAGGAAGGAGGCTGGAGTAGGTGTCAAGCAGGTCTAATTTGAGGCTGTTTTCTGTCTTTAGACAAGGGACCTGACTTCTCTCAGCCTCCGTTCCCTTATCCAGAAAATGGGCCCTTCTAGCTCTGATGGTCTTTGGTTCTGCGAGTTGGATTCTAAGGCACTCACTCCCTGAGCCTTTAGACCCCTCTTCTAGGGAAGAGGACAGCAAAGCCTGAGCCCCCATTGATCCCAAAGGCGGGAAGGAAGGGGAGCGTAAAGGGGCACGGGCTGTCCCCCTGCGCGCCCCGCCTTTCCTCCCTCCCCGCCTGGGCCTCCGCTCACCTCCTCTGCCCGCTGGGCCTGGGGGTGGTTGTCCAGAAAGGTGCCCTCAAGGACAGAGCCCACGATGGTCAGCCCTTTCCCTGCCTTGAGCTGGGAGGTCAGCGAGAGCAGCTGTGGGTGCACCACGTTCTGGTCTTGGTCCACACGCACCAGCACCAGCAGCTGTGGCCTGAAGAGGGCGGAAGGTCACTTGATATATCCACCACCCACCCAGTCACCACCCACCCTAAAGCCATGCACCTGTGTGCCATACACCAGTGAGTTCACTAACCCTCTGTCCTCTACAGCCCCATCCACCTACATCCCCACCACCCACCCCTCCACCTAAACCTCCATCCATCCGTTTCCTTGGATATCAACCCATCTAATCATCTACCAGCCCATCTCTCTCTCCATCTATCACTCTCATCCATCCATCCATTCAACCTCCCGCCCCTCTATTTTACCCTAGAGTCACACACTTATATCCATACTGATTTACCTACACATGCATTATTCACTTAATTACCACACATCAACTTACCACTACCCATCACAAATCTATCTATCTACCCAACCACCCTCCCATATACAAGGGAGGAACAGAATTATCTTATGGAGGGCGGGCCCCGTGTAGTCCAGGATTCCCCTGACAGGTGCCTGTTCCAGGAACCCATGTGTATCAGTGCATCAGCTGGCATTGTTGTGAGAGGCTGCATTTGGCTTCAGAAACATTTTCTGAAGAGTCTTCCGATGCGTTTGCCCATTTCATGGAGGGTGATTTACAAGCGCACCTGCCCACACCATGCTGAGCGTTCAGCAGTTTTTGCCCAAAAATGGCAAGAACCCATACCCCGCCTTCCCTATTCACCCAGTCTCACCCCGAGCGACTTTTCTTTTGTTTCCCCAAATAAAAAAAAATCCTCAAAGGGAAACGTTTTGCCAGTGGAGAAGAGGTGAAACAAAAAATGGCAGAAGCACTAAAAGGCATCAAAATCAACAAGTTCAAACACTGTTTTGAGCAGTGGAAAAAACATCTCAATAGGTGTATTGCATCAAATGGAGAGCACTTTGAAGGTGACCGAAGTTTAAACATGTAAGAATACATGCACAATTTTTTATAAATAAATTCCAGTTTTTTGGGTCCCCTCTCACACATACACATCTGTGTGTGTACACTTACACATATACACTTAGCCATCTCCCCATCTATTTATCTATTCATTTCCTTTCGCTGTCTCATCCATGCAACCACCTTCAGTTTAATAGCATTCTCTAAGCACCTACTCCAGGCTAGACCTGTGCTAAGCATTTGAGAATCCACAGACAAAGAATGCAAAGGCCTGGGCTGTGGAAGCCCCAGTTTAGCTTCCCTCATCAAGAGCTCCGGGCTTTGCCCTTGGCAAAGTGACCCTGAGGGAGATGAACGAGGGACTGGGCTGGCAGAGCAGTCAGCACCGCCTGCGCCGCGCCTGGGGGCGGGAGTCGGAGGTGCGGACTCCCGTTCTGCCTCCGTGACCTCTGATGCCCTCTCTGTCCCTGACTTTCACATGAATAAGATGGGGGGATTGTTAGGAACCTAGAGATTTCTGAAAGGCCCTGTAATTCACCAAAGGGGGGATTCCATTTCTCCCAGAGCACGTGCTACCTGATATGATGTTCATTTGTCTCTGCGGACCTTCTCTATGGGACTGGGAGCTCGCCATGTCCCCAGAGACCAGAGAGGGCTTGGCACATATCGTGCATCCATACATTTTTAAAAATAACTAATGGAATAAGTGAATAGATGAATGAATGGATGGACAGGGGCCAGGAGGCTGGCGTGGCAGAAGGTCTGGGAGGATAAATGTCAGGAGCTAGGTCCAGGCTGGGTGCTGCGGGTGGGAAGGTTTCAGACAAGGCCGAGCTGGGGAGGGTGAGGTCAAGGACGCCGCTCAGCAGGACGAAGCAGGTGAGGTAGGTGCGGCCCTGCTCCCTTCCCCGCCCTCCCCTGAGCCTTCACACGCCTGCTCCACGGCTCACCTCCAGTTCTTGGTGTGTGGGGGCCCTTCCTCCAGGCGTAAGAGGGCGTAGCGAGCAGCGCTGAGAGACAGGCCTCGGATCCCATCCCCCCACTCCTTCTCCGCCCTGGGGGCCAGAGAGGGTGGGTCACAGGAGGGCAGAAAGCCAGCGAGTGTCAGGGGGACCGTCCACACTGAAGTGGCTGGTCCTCAGGGCAGAGCCATCTACCACAGGCTCAGAAAGGCCATGCATGTCGCTCCTGCCACCTCCATGTCTCAAAGCTTCAGCCCCTCCTTCTGCTCCTGTCCCCTGTCTCTCCTTCTTACCCCAGGTCACGCCTCCGCCACTCTACCCTCACTTCCTGCCTCATCGCCCCCAGCCCGTAACCACCCACCGCCAGCACCCCTCGCCCCTCCGACCCCCTCCCTTCCCCTGCAGACCCCTGTTCTCCCCCCGTCCCTCCCAGCGCCCCCCGCCCCGGCACGTACCCGCGGTACTCGATGTACTTGTAGATGAGCCCAGCGATGAGCATGGCCACCAGAGCGTAATACCAGGAGCAGATGAACATGAGGGCCAGGCAGAGGCTCATGCCCAGGAAGGAGAGTGTCCTGGACAACGGGAGGGAGAGCCGGCCTCTGAGCCCTGGTGGGGCTGTCACTGGTGCCTAAGCTCAGGCAGCGAGGCTTGGGTGGGACAGGGCCCGGGCGTGGCCAGGAGACTATGAGCAGGTCTAGGGGAACCTGCCCCATCATCCCCATGAGCACCACGGGGCTATGGGACCTTCTGAATGAATGAGCAGCCACGGACAGGCACCTCCCCATGCCCCACCCAGCTCCTGAGTCACCACCCTCTCTTGTCCCAGCGCCTTAGACTCTGCCAGACCATCTTGCCAGATGGGCTCTGAGGCAGCATTCTCTGGGGGAGAGCTGGAGGCAGGAACTCCCAGGAAGAGGCAACTGGCAAGGCCGGGGCACTGAGGGAGGAGCCAGGCGGCCTGGGCTCTAGTCCAGGTAGACTGCAGTCTTACTGAGAAGTCTTGGGCCAGTCCCTTCCCCTGTTTAAGCCTCTGTTTCCTTTCGGTAGAACAGGGATGATCATTTCTACTCTGTCTGTCTCACAGGCCTATTGTGAGGACGAAGAGCCTTAAAATAAAGTGATTGGAAGAATCCCAGCCTCCACATAATGAGCATCTTCTGGGCACCAGGCCCTGTAATGCTCACAAGGGGCCTGTGAGGTGGGGACAGTGGTCACCCCACATCACGGCTAGGGAAGCTGAGGTTTCCTCATCCAGGCCATAAGCTGGTGAGCATTATGCACAGGGAGGGATGATAACTGAGACCACATATATTATTACTTGTGTTATATTATTATTTGTGATTATAAGGAAACCTTGTCTAGGACCTTGTTCATGCTAGTTGGGCTACAAAAGCTGGAGTTTGGGATCCTTAGCCCTGGAGCGGGTGGGCGAGGGTGAGGTGGGCATTGGGGTGGAGATGAGGGGAGGAGTCTGTGCGGTGGGGAACGGGAGCGGGAGCAAGGTACCCACCAGTGGTAATAGCGAAAGCGGGGCCTCCAGTTGGGCGTCCTCAGCAGCGTCTGTACCGCACAGGCCAGGTTCACGAACATGTAACACATCAGGAAGAACCTGGAACACAGAAAGGCCCAGGAGAGACAGAGATGCAAAGAGGCATAAATAGGAAGAGAAATAGGGGAGGAAAGGGAGAAAGGGGATAAGAAATTGGGGAGGTGGTTGGATTATGTTCTGGCGCTTAGAAAGGCGTTCAAAGACCAAATCCTCTTACAACATGCCCTGACACGTTGGGGGTAAAGCTCTTTACAACAAAGGACAGGGCTCCATGACAGTGGGGAATTTCCCAGGGTTGCACAAGTGTCCGGGTGGGCTGCCCAGGGTCACAGCACCAGGATCCAGGCAGAAGGACCACAGAGCTGGTGGGGAGGGCAAGATGCCAGCACGCACATAGAGAGGATTGGGGCGACCTCGTCGAGGGACGCAATGAGGATGCCGATCTCGCAGATGCAGGCAGTCAGGAGCAAGGCCCAGGTCGGCTCTCCGTTGGCTTTGCCGTGGCCAAAGACCTGAGGACGAGCAACCATCATGGGACCCTGAGACTTCTTGTGTCTCCCTCAGTGTCGGGGACCAGGGCAGTAGAGGCAGCAATCCCCTAACTAAAACGGAGGTAGGGTGACGATGCTGCATCTCATCTTTTAGCGGTACCCACATGCTTTAGCTGTATCTCACCCACGTTGACATTGGTACCCAAGTGCAATGAAGTTCAAATGCTCCCTTAAGCGGAAGAATGGGGACAGATGGGAGAGGAACTACAGGAGGCCAGCAAGCGGCCATGACTGTGTGCCATAAATCCTTTTTTCTTTTTAGCGTCATGGAGAGAGCTGCCCCTTTCTTGCCCTTTGGCTGCCTCCTTGAGTCCCTGCCTGATCACTAGGCCAAAGGAGGGCCATTTATTTTGCCCCCAAGAGCAGACAACTCTGTCCAAAAAGATGGTTTTGACCGTGGGCCAAATCCCAAATAAGGCGCAAACATTCGTCTTAGCAGCACAGAGCAGAAGGGCCCCGGAGGCAGTCAGCCCTTGCGGTGGCCCTCGATCACCATGCAGTCTCTGTGGGCAGGAGCCTGGCTGGCTGGCTGGCTGGCGTAGGGGTGAGCTGTTCTCCCCACACTTGCCCGCACTGACCTGCAGAAAGGGCACTATGCCGTCCCGGGAGATGGCCTGCAGCAGGCGCGGGGCCCCTGTGAGGCTCTGCAGCCCAGCCCCACAGGTGGAGAAGAAGGATCCAATGACAATCACCCAGGGGGATGGCCAGGCCAGTGTGCCCACCACCAGGTTGCCATTCACAGCTTCGCCAAACCTGAAATGAAGCAGCAAAGGGACAGGAGACGCTGGGAGGGCAGCGCCACCTGGATTTCCAGGGCAGGTCTCCCGCACCAACTTCAGGACCAACTGTGGGCCCGCCACAGAGCCAGGTCTGTAGAGGCAAAGGGAGAGACAAAGCCCCTAATGTCCTGGGCTCTTCCTGGCTGCGTGACCCTGGGCAAGTCATTTAACCCCTTCTCAGCTCACTTTCCTCACCTGTGAGGCAAGAATCATGATAAACCCATCTCATACAGCAGGTGAGAGGATAAAAAGAAATAACTTATGTCAAATGCTTACTTAGCACAGTGCATGGAACATGGTAGTAATAATGAGTCTAGTAAATGGTCAGTTGTGTAATTTTATGTTGTCCTGGGCAAACCCCTTAACCTTTTAGAACCTCAGTATCTCCACTTGAAAAATGGGGGTCCGTGCCTCCTCATTCGGTGATGGCATGTGATGTGAGAACCAAAGAAAAGCATTTTCTAACAATGACACTGTCTTAAAATGGAAGACGCCACTTCAGGAGGTAGAGAGAGCCCTGTCCCTGAAGTGTACAAGCAGAGGCATGCTCGGGGAGGCCACTGCTGAAGGACTTCAAGGATCAGATGCTGGGTCACACTGGATGACCTGCTGGATCCCTTGCAATCCTGTGGGAGGTCCCTGATTGAATAAAATCAGATAAGTGGAGGTGAAGTTGCCCTAAAAGCTAATTGGTGTAACATATGCAAATCATCCATTTGACCAGGTCATGCCACTGCTTAAAACCCTTCAGAGTTTCTCCCATTTTTTACTAAAATAAAGCTCCAGTTTCCCGGTACTGAAAACCAGGACTGGCTCCAGCCTAAATCTGCAGCCTCATGCCCCCCATTCCCCACCTTACAGAAGCAAGGACGGCAATGAAGAAACCAGCTTCTGGCACAGGACCTCCTACCTCGCCCTCCTGGTGTGTAGGCGCACACCCCTCAGGAGGGCGTGTTCCAGAAGCTCTACTGCTTATAGCTACAGGCGCCCGCGTGTGCGCACAACGCACAGCTGTTTCTCTCCTCCACCTTAATTCATGCCGTTCCCACTGCCTGGAATGGCCCTCCCCCTCCTCGCCACCTAAGTAATCTCTACTCGGCATTTAAAGTGGGAAGGATAAACGAGAAATGTGTATAAGGCATTTCTAGCATCACCTCCTCCTCCTGCCATCTGAGGACCAGATCGCAGCCTCCAAAGCCCGGTGCTTTGTTTCATCACCACCCCTACTGCTCTGCCTCCCAGGTCTGTCGAAAAGTACAGTTACCACCCCCAAAGAGTTCCTTCGGGGCCAAAGCCATGGGCTATTTATCTTTGTTCTTCCCAGAACCCTGGACAGTGACCAACACATAGACATCCAGGAAATACTAAATGTATTTCATAGATTTTAAAGGGGGAAAAAGTGGTATTATCCTAAAGGAAATGAGACATCATTCAAGCTTCCTGAGCTGGAATGACTTGGAAAAGATGAACTATAAGAAGCTGAGTTGGCAGGCATTTCCCATTGACCTCCCTCCCACAGGGCCCCTTACACAGGTTCAGCACCCCTGTCGGGCCTGTTTCCCAGAATGTGGCCCCCTATGCCCCCCCAGAGCAGGATCAGCCCCAAGTCCTTTACTTACTTGTCCCGCAGGACGACCCCCTCAATGCAGGCCCCGAAGAGAACAACGGAGCTGATGTCTGCAGCAGAGGATGAAGGAGAATTCCCAGCGTGGCGTCCCCTTCATTACCACCCCTCCCGAGCCGGCGGGCGAGGCGGCGGCTGCCCCCTCTCCATCCCTCCCCATCCACGGCGGTCCCAGCACAGCGGTGCAGGATACAGACAGCGGATGTGGTGGCGATGGCCAGGATGGTGCCAGTGGGAATTGACTTCTGGGCGTCCCGCAGGTCCCCGGAGCGATTAGAACCAGCCATGATCCCTGTGAACAGAGCAGCTAGGACAGGAGCCACAGGAGACCAGACAGACTGGGAAGAGAAGACCCCGGCCTCGGAGTCAGGAAGCCTGGGATCTGATCTTGCCACGGAGATTTGTGCAAACACTTGGGCAGTACGCTTGGCTTTCCCTGGCCTTAATTCCCTCTTCTGTCCAATGGGAACTGAACTGTTGGCTTCTGCCTCTGTGATGCAGTTGTGGGACTAAGAAATTCCCCCACGCTATCATGGACTACCTCCTACCCATCCAGTCCCAGGCACACCCCTCCCTCTCCGAGCTCCCCTTCACCTGTGACTGAGGGGAAGTAGATGCCAACCAGCAGCGTGAAGTAGGAGGTCATATCACTGAAGACATAAGGGTGGTCCATGTCGATAGGGGTGCCATCAGCCAGGCCCACTGAGGGCATGCCGCGCCTCTCCACAATCACCCCCTTGGTCAGGTAGGAGCTCCAGAGGTTCTCTGTGGAGCAGGCAGAGCAAGATACTCAGGAAAGACCAGAAGTCAGAGTGCCACAGCTCTGGGGCCAGGAGGTGGGGTGGGCAAAAAGGATGATCAAGGTCAACCACCTCTCACTCCATGTGGGCCTTGGCTCCGTTTTATCTCTACTGACATTTCCTAAGCTCCTGCTTTGGGCCAGGCCACACGCAGGGGCTTTGCACATGAGTCAGATTTGGTCTTTGCTCTCAGATAGCCCAGTCTACTGGGGCAAAAAGACACACTTATCTCAGACTGGTTCAATATCCCAAACTGATCTCACACCCATCCACCCCAAAGTAGCCCCTTCCCTGGATCCCTGAGCTCAGTAAATGGCACTAGCGTCAATTCGGAGACCCTGGCATTGCTCTCGACTGCTCCCTCTCCCCATCTCCATTGCAAATTCATCTCCAACTCCTGTCTATTACTCCTCCTAAATATTTCTCAAATACATCCCTTCTCTCCTTTTAAAGGTTCCTCCACTTTGGCACTATTGACATTTGGGTCCAGATCATTCTTGGTTGTGGAAGGCTGTCCTATAACATTGTAGGATGTTTATTAGCAACATTCTGGGCTCTGGATGCTAGATGCCAGTAATAAGCCTCCCGTTGTGACAACCGGAACTGTCTCCAGAGCCCTGGAGACAGTTTGCTCCCTTGGGGGGGGAACAACACCCTTGGTGGAGAACCACTGCTCCGTTCCACTGGCATCGCTCCATCACTCTAGGTCAGGAAACCATCATCTCTTGCCTGGACTTAGTGTAGCCTCCTCCTAGACTCCTAGCTTCTGCCATCTCCCCACTTTAGCACATCCACATTAGCAGCAAACATGAACCTTCAAAAACGACAAGCTGGCCATGTCCCTCGCTTACTCGAGACACTTTGGTCGCTTTTCATTGCCCTCAGGACATAGTCCAAACTCTTGAACATAGCTTCCAAGACCCACCACAGTCTGGCTCATGCTGGCCTCTCCTGCATCATCTCTTGCCCTCCTTCTTTTTACTTTATGCCCCGGTCATTCCAAATTACTTGTGGTTGGAAGGACACAATATGCTCTTCTGTGTCTGCATGCTTTTAGGCAAGCTGTTCTGCCTGTGATTCCTTCATTCCCTTAATATCACTGAAAATCTCTTATTTGTCCTTCAAAAGCTTTCTCAGATGAGTCCAGGAAACCTTGTCTCGCCACCTTATATACACAACCACTCCCTCTCCTGGGAGGTCTCTGTTCACCGAATGCACATCTATGCATATTTGCTAATACATCTGTGTCTTCTGTTAGACTCCTTGAGGCCGAGGCCTGCAGCTTCTTTATGTTGTGTTCCCGGGTTTTAGCACAGTGTTAGGCACTTAGTAGGTGCTTGCTAAACTGATAGCTTTCCTTTAGATTAGGTGATGAGATAGTCAAAGGCTCCTCTTCGTCTCTACCCTTCCATGACCCCAAGAACAGAACATGGCCCAGAATAAGTGATCAATTAAAACTGATTGAATTTAACTGAATCCCAAGTAGAGTCCCTTAACCCTAACTGTTTAACCCGCAATCCCTGTAGCGTTCCCTGGGCACCAGCCTCTTCCCTCCCCCAGACCTTTGATGAGGCCACTGGCAGCGCCAGGAATGCCCTGGATCTCCGTGACATTGTTTCGGGTGAAGTACTCATCACAGGTGGCATTGAGAAAGCGAGAGGAACAGAAAAGGCCCCAGAGCTGTGTGGTCACCGTCTCATTTCCTTCCCAAGCCAGCTTGGCACACACATCAAAGCCATGGCGAGACAGTGTGCGGTTCCCCAGGAGGCAGATCCTAGGGAGAGAAACAAGGGAGGAAGATGGGGAGGGACATAGCCTGGCCGTGACTTCACAGCAGAACCAGCAGGGGAGCTCTAAAAACGCAGATGCCAGGGCCTCGTGTCCAGAGGTTCTTATTTAATTGGGATGAAGCCCAGAATCGACGGTTGTTGTTTTCTTTCTTTCTTTTTTTTCAAAGCTCCCCTCCCCCGACACACACAGGTGACTCCAATATGCAGCCACCGCGGCGAACCACAGCTTTGGCGCAATGCTGTGTTTCAGCACCGTGGACAGCGTCTCTCTGTGCCGCGCTCCCAGGCAGTGAGAGGCACGCAGGGCACTTTAGGGAGAGCGGCAGGACCAACAGAGATCTGAGCTCCTAGGCCTTCTCTTCTGTGTGCTCTCCCATGACGGAAAAGTTGTGTAACACTAAGTGGTCGCCCCTTTCCAGGAGGTGGTCCCCACCCACAAAATGTTTCTCCAACACAGCGTTTATCCTTCTGGAAATCATTCCACTTGGCTCTTCCTCAGTTCATCCCCACCAGCAAGCATTTGACTCTCACAACGGAAACTGTGCCCACATCTAGAAACGTTACCCCACCCTGAAGAGACTACCCCAAAACTAGGAGAGATTTTTCTCTCCCAGGGATGTTGCCCTGAATCCATAACCACTCGAATTCCGAGAGATGGGAACAAGAGGTTGGCAGACACTGGTGTGCAGACCCTGAAACTGGGCCAGGGAGTGGGAGGATGATGCCTTGGGCTCAGAGCAGCGGCACTTACGGGAAATTGGGCGGGTCAAAGGCAGATTTGATGACCCCAGCATAGATGGCCAGGATGGAGAGGATGACACAACCCAGGAAGACAAGAGCAAACTTGTTGACATACTTGACACCCACAAATACCACGGTGGCCATGCAGGTGAGCACACAGGTGCCATACACACGCATATTGTTCAACATGGCTGCTGCTTCCCCGCTGGCATCTTCTGCCTTAAAAATGGCCATAGCTGGGAAGAGGTAAGCCTGTGGGACAGGGACAAGGAGGTCATGCAAGTAACCCAGTAAGAACCAACCGAGAGTCACCCCAAGAACATAACCTGAACTGCGGACCGGGCTTTGGAGAAGCAGATTCACAGTAGCGCAAGGCTAGGAATGACATCCAATGATAAGGGAATGGCTAAGGAAATCATGACCCAGCCTGCGAGCACTGCTACACAGTCATTAAACATGATATTGAAGAGATGTTGGGAGCAGTTTTAACTTCTATTATTTTTGTTATCACATGCAATTCTTAGTGATTATTTATTGTTTTTATTATTTCTAGTAGAAAGACAGAAATAACCTAGATAGTAATCATTAGAAAACTGGGTGAATAAATTATGATATTCCCAAATAGACTGTGGAGTGCTTCAGAAGGATAAATAGATTTATATGAACTAACTTAAAAAACCTATCCATGTTATATTAGGTAAAAAACAATCAAGTTTTTAAAATGTGTTTACAGTCTGATTTTTGTACATTTTTATGAGTACCTATATGTAAACATATACACATATATGTATAATACTGTCTGTGTGTGTAGTTACATCAAAATATTAACAGTGTTTTTTCCTGAATGGTGAAAATGTGGAGAGTCTTTGGATTTGGAAAAAAAATCTTTTTGTGCACATTTGTATTTTTTATGTAATTTCTCTACTAAATATTAACATGTTTATATTCTTATATGTTATTTTCATTTATAAATTATATTTACAAAGAATTTTGAGTTATTTAGGGAAGTCTGTACAGTTATATTTTACAAGGACAGAATACAATATCACATAGAAAAAACTAGAAGGAAATACATCCAAATGATTTTCTTTGAGCGGTTGTTATTTACACTCTGATATTTTTCCAATTTTATGCAAGAGGCAGAATTGCTTTTATAATAATTTTTAAATGCTTTAGCTCTCTAAAAGT
The DNA here is from genome assembly GCF_021234165.1 of Pteronotus mesoamericanus. NCBI lineage: Eukaryota > Metazoa > Chordata > Mammalia > Chiroptera > Mormoopidae > Pteronotus > Pteronotus mesoamericanus. Next base: position 9,856,431 of record NW_026555105.1, read on the forward strand.
TATAAATGTCTGTTATTATTCTCATATAATGTGGCTCCTTGGGTCTTTTATTCCTCATCCATTGAATTTCTCCATTCTGCCCCCAAACCAGAAGCTGCGACATCTTTTAGTCCTCACTCTCCAAAGCAGCGTGGTAGAGTGGACAAGCAATGGGTTTGAGGTCAGAAAGACATCCGTTCACACCTCTTCCACACATTTGTATCTGTTCCTTAAATTAACTGAGCCTTGCTTTCTGCTTCTGTAAAATGGGGTATCTTCTAACTCATGGGAGAGTCAAGCATAAAATAAAATGATACACTGCAGGCTCTAGGGCCTGGATAAAGTAGGGGCTTGGGAAGTGTCAGCCCCACTCTCTATATTACAAGAAACCCTCTTCCGCTCCCACCTCCTCCTGGAGGTGCAGCAAGAACGGAGACCAAAGTCAGCAGCACTGTCCTTCAGACAATGCCCAGCGACCTGACTTATCATCTCTACTCCTGACAGATCTCTTTACTTGGCTCCCTCATAGCCTTCTTCCCATCTGCAATCCGCTAGGATCAGCCCTCTGCAATGAGCATCCACAGAGGACTTATACAGTCCCTGGCACATGGTTGGCAGCCACAAAATGGTTGCTATCATGTGAGACGGCTATTATTCCCACCATGCTTTTACTCTTTTTTATTTTTATTTTTAGAGAGACAGGAAGAGAAGGAGAAAGAGAGGGAGAGAAACATTAATGTGCAGTCGCCTCTTGTGTGCCCTCCATTGGAGACCTGGCCCGCACCCCAGGCATGTGCCCTGACTGGGAATCGAACTGGCTCACCCTTTGGTTCGCAGGCCGGCACTCAATCCACTGAGCCACACCAGCCAGGGCCCATGTTTTTACGCTTATCAACCCACCTCTGCCACTTGGTAGCTGAGTGACCTTGAGCAAGTCATTTCTCTCTCTGAGCTTCTCATTTGTAAAATGGGCATAATAATACTTAAACTTCATGAGGATTCGAGATAATGACTGTGAGGCACTTGGAACTCTGCTGAGAGCACAGTGGGTGCCCGATAATCGGCAGCTGTTTGTGTTACATAATTATTGCATCTCGTCTCCCCAACTAGGCAGTGAACTCTAAAGACAGAACCACGGCTGATTTCCCTTTGGCTCACTGAGTGGCCTATAGGAGGTGTCCAGGGAGCCCTGGTTAACTGACTGACAGCCTGGGGCCCCACGCCTCCTCCTCGGCCCCTCTCACCAGCAGGATTTCGATGGTGCCCAGGATGTACATGGCCCCAGCAAAGGTCGTGCCCAGGTAGAAGCAGAGGCCCACGGCGCCCCCAAACTCTGGGCCCAGGGACCTGGAAATCATGTAGTAGGAGCCGCCAGCTGCAGAAAGAACCTAGTATCAGCGAGAGGTTCAAGGGGCACTGGGCTGCTGTTGGGGGTGAGGGAGGATCGGGGACAGAGGCGAGAGGGGACTGCTCAGGGCCTCAGGGGCCTTACAGGCTGCAGCCCCAGGACTGGCGGGGGACCCAGCTAGCCACTCCGAGTGCATTTGGCAGCACTAATTACCATGCTGCTAATCACCCCTCTAAAGAGGTCACGGCTCAGAAAATAGGGTGATAAGAGCACGGTCTCGGGCAAAGGGAGAGCTTGTATTGCCCTGTCCAGCACCATCAACTGCCTCCTTCTGGGGGCCGTTTAATAGAACTGCCCCCAGAAACATCATAGCTCAGTCTCCAGTTCTGCTATACAGCCTCTCTCAGGTCCCAACGGCCCCCAAAGCCCGAGGCACTATCCCTCTTTCCAACGATCCAGGCCCACCCCCGCCAACCATTCAGGCCCCATTCGCTCCAAGAAGCCCCCGTCACATACCAGGTACAACACCGTTGGTTGCAATTGCACTCATGGAGATGGCCGTGAGCATCGTCTGTGAGGACAGAAGTCATCAGAGTGGCGGCTGGAGTGGGGGCCATAGCGGCCTGGGTGGGGGCCAAGCCTTATGGCCCATAAATACCCGCCAAACCCACAAGTCCTCTTCCACTGAGCTTCTCCCTGGTCCTGTTCCAGCTTCTACTGCTGCCAAGTCCTTCTTGTCAAGAAAAGCTCTTATTCACCATTCAATGGACCTAGCACAAGCTACAGCATCAGAGAGCTCTGGAAATCCCAGCCTGGCCTCTGACCAGCTGTCTGGCCTGAAACAAGTCACTTCGCTCTCTAGGCCTCAGTTTCTTCATCTACAGAATAGGGTACCAGCTTCAGCACTAGCTACCTCACATGCAGAGGTGGCTCAGGGTCACGTGGCAAGAAAAGGAACTGAGATGGTAAGTAGGGGTCTAGTGAATATTTGACATTTTAGAGAGAATAGGAAGAATTCTGTTACAAAGCCATTTGTGACACATAATCCCCTTTTTTGTGAGTCTGGACCTACAAGAATGTTAAGTACTGTGGGATTATGGGTCAATTCTATTTCTTTCTGTGCACCTATCTTCTTCGTCGGTAAGTCTGCATTACTTGTGTAATTACACGCATATACACATACACACACATCCAGGTGAAAACTGGTTACTAGCCATCAGGGACCAGCCTGTGAGAGGCAGGAAGGGCCAGTCAGACTTAATTTACTCTCAAAGATCATACGCAGTGGTTCCTATAAAAAGCTCAGGTCTCATGCTTCCCCTCCCCCGCCCTCCCCCAGGGCCCTGCTCAGCCCGGCTGTCGGAGGGTGGGAGAGGGGAGGGTGCCACTCACACAGGAGCAGCAGATGAACACCATACAGAAGGCCTCCATGATGCCCGCGATGCCCACCACCCAAGTGAGCCGCAGGAAGAGGATGACGCCGAAGATGTTCTGCAGGCATGGTAGGTACACGCCCATGAAGGTGCCCATGCGTGGGGCCTGCCAGGGAGGCCAGTGTCAGTTTCTGCAGCCCCTGATCACTGCGAAGCCCCCAGGCCCACTCCTCACCTATTCCTTCATCCCCCGCTTTCTTATTCTCTCCATCCCCATCCCGTCATCCCTCTTCCCTCTGATTCTTATCCCCCGACTCCCCTCCCATCTCCCAGCCTTGCACCCGCCTCTCCCGTCCTGCAAACCAACCCCTCCGTCCTCCTGCCCATCTCCATCCCTCATCTCCCATCCCTTCTGCACCCTCTGCCCCCAGCTTCTATGCCTCTGCCTCCATCCTCCATCCTTTCATCAGAATCTACTTTCCCTCCCCAATCTTTTCTCCTTTCCCTCCAGCCTTCCTTCCTCATCCCTTCTCCGCCGAGGCCCTCACCTGCACCGGCTTCTTTCTTCCCCCCTCGTTGTTTTCTGCCTCTTCGTGCTCCCTGCTTCCCTGAGGCAGGTTGGTGTAGTTGGCCAGACCACTGAGCAGGGAGGACACCATGGGGCTGGTGTCCATCTCCTCCTGTGGAGGGAGGGTAGCAGTGTCAGGACACTGGGGCCTGTGGGCGGGCGGGGCTGAGCTAGGTGGTAAGAGGCAGAGAGATACGGGGACAAAAAAGGCAAACAATTGAGGTGGGGATAAGATGAGGGAGGAGGGGGAATAGACAAGAGAACAGGGAAAGAGGGTGGTAGCATGGGAAGAGAGCGTGGCTGAGTAGAGGGAAGGAGAAGGAGACGGAGAAGGCTCAGGAAAGAAGGTGGACCTGACTGAGAGATGGAGAGGAGGCAGGGCCTGGTGAGGGCGGAGACGGACTGTGGGTGGGGGCCCAACACCCCTGGCAACCCACCTCAAACAGGGCCATGTTCTTGCCATCGTATTCCTTTCCCTTCTCTGTGTCAGTGCTGTTGATGAAGGGACTGCTCTCCTTGGGGTTGCCATCACCTGAAAAGGCAGAGGAGTCCGGGTTCTGGCACCAACAGGTTGTCATCCGCCTGCCCGGGCCGGTGCAGCAGGGTGGCCACTTAACTCTCTGGCCCCCAGGATGCACATTGACAACATGGAGCTAATGTTACCTCCCTTGCAGAATTTTAGTTGACAGCATGTATACAAAGAGCCCAGTGTACTCTTTGGCATGCACTGAGTATTTAATAAACATTTGGGTGCTTCCTCACTCTTGGGAGTCCTATTTCATTCATCAGGGCACCCTAGACTTTCCAGGATGCCCTCCTTGACCATAGCTGGGCCCATCCTGGTGTTTTGGAATGGAAGCTTGCTCTTTCCTGAGGGATGGGGTGGGGGTGTGGGGGAGGAGGCAGAGAACACTGCAGCCTGAGGCCTAAAGGATACTCCATCTCTTAGAACATGCCCCCTTCGGCATCTCCTATGCTCCTCATTCATCTTCAATCAACATGTATTTGCTGGATGTCTGCCATGTGCCAGTGTCAGCACAGAGATGGAGGGAGAGTAAACAGCAACATAAGACACCATCCCTGCCCTCAGGGAACCCAAGGGCAAGGGAGATGAAGCAGTAACCAGGAACTTACAACCCAGAGTGGTAAGTTCTGTGATAGAAGATTAATAAGGGACCGTAGGAACACAGGAGAGGCATTCAGCGCAGCCCGGGAGGTCAGGGAAGGCTTCCCAGAGGAAGTGACGTGTCTGCTGAGACCTGAAGGATGAGTAAGAGCTAGACTGTGAGGGAGGTGGGAGGCTGTTCCAGGTAGACAGAATGGCAGAGCAGTGTGTTCGATGGCCCAGAGGTGAGAATGAGGAGAGTGGGCTAGAGGAGCTGGGAGTTTGATCCGGCTGGAGCCTAAGGAAGGAGCCCAGGGGTGGGTGGACCTGAAGGATGGGACGAGGCCTGTGAAAAGGTGAGCCTGGAACAGTAGATGTGGGTGGGGTCCCCTCACAGTTGGCAATCCCTGTTAAAGACTTTGGGCCTGATCCAAAGTCTTCCCATCCAGAGGACAATGGGAAGTCATTGAAGTTTCAGGCAGAGCAGTGCCATGAACAGACCTGTGTTTTAGAATAATCACTCTGGCCTGCAGATAAAGAATACAGATGCTAGTTAGGGACTTTCAGTAATCCAGGCACGAGCTGATGGCCCAGACCTGAGCCCTGCGGGACAATGGACGGACTCCAGAATTATTGGCACAGATCTCTATGCCAGATGTTTGGGGATGGAGAAAGGAGGAATCTAGAATAATGCCTGGGGCTTCTAGTATGGATAAATGGGTCGCTCATGGTGTTATTTAATAAATGAGAAAGAGGGAGATTGGGGGTGGGAAGTGGGGAAGAACTTTGTTTCGGAGTGAGGCACCATAGGACACTCAACTGAGTTTGTCTAGAAGCCGCTTGGACATATTCATCAGCCTGAGACCCAGGAAAGAGTCTGGGCAGGAGGAAGAGATGGGGGTAACCCATTTAAGAAAACAAGCGTGTAGTGTGAAGCCATGTACCTGGGTGAGATCACCCAAGGAAGAAGTCTCTTCAGCATCAAGGAGAGGGTCTTTTTGAGAGATTTAAGGGAGCCCATAGACACATTCCCTTAGTTCCAGCTATCCCCTTTCCTGCATGTTAGGGCTAAATCCCAGGAGTAGTAGGTACGTCTCTGGACCCTGCAGAAACTCCCCAATGATCAAAGTCCAAGTGAATCTGAGGCCCTACTATTCTGAATTACCTGTCCCTTCATCTCCTGAATGCTCGCTCGCTCTCTCCTCCCCCCCCGCAAAAAATTCCTCCCCCTCCTGTCTTTCCTACTTCCTGGAAACTTTCCTTAGTCTCCTAGCCACGGTCCATCCCCAGAGAACTGCCTGTTATAAAGCCAATCTCATCCTGACTCAAATAAAAGGGAGAAGACACGATGACTCACCTGCTCAAAGGAAACCCACCACCCACTGTCTCCTGCCACATCCTCCACCTCAGCCATCATGCCAGGTACTGCTGGTCCCAGACAGGGGAGCCACCACCCGCTCTTTCTTCTCTCGCATCTGTGGGTTCCGGGGGATAGCAGACCCGTCCTCCCAGGGGGGAGCCTGATGCTCGGGAAGAAGTCTTGGGAAGTCAATTTCCCCAGGCTCCCTTCCTGACCCCGGGGTCTCAGAAGAGCTGCCTGGGGCCAGAGAACAGGAGAAACAGAAGTGGTCATGTGTTCCTCCTCCTTTTAAAATGCTGACAAGATGCCTCCTGTTCTCACCTCACTATGAGAGGAACTAGAGGGGTTGAGGAGGGATGAGATCAGAACAAATTTTTAGTGGTTAAAAAAAAAAAAGGCTGGAGTCAAAATTTAGCTTTCAGCCCTAGTTCGAGGACTGTGTTGACACGTTGGCCAAGACACTTAAACTCTAAGCCTCAGTTTCCTCCTTTGCAAAGGGATAATAACGTGCTTACCTGAGAGAACTGTTGGGATTAAGTGAAATAATGCCTATCGTGTATGCCTGGCACACAGTGACGGTACTGCTGCTGTGATTACAACACGATTATCATTAATATAGGTGCCGCCCCACCCAGCCCCGGCTCCTCATTCCACGCCCTTCCTCAGCCACAAGATTCAGGGGCCCTGTCTCCTGCGGGACTGGGCTCCTCTCCCCGCAGCGTCTGCTCCCCGGGCCAGGACAATCCGACAGCAGAGTCCCCTCTTCTTAGCCCTCCACGCCCCGTCCCCAACCCCTCCTGCTTCGTGGGGACCCAGGGTGCGTGCGGGACAGAAAGGGGGCGTCCTGGTTGGAGACTCCGCAACTAGGTAGCCTCGTACCGGTTTCCAAGGCGACCACGCGGGCCGAGAGCGCAGCGCAGGGCGGGCCACGCGCCCGCAACCGCTTATGTAACGCGGCGCGCAGCGCGGAGCGAGACTCCAGGCAGGATCGCGGCCAGGAGAGGAGGGCAGGGGAGGGGGCGGCTTGGTAGGCCCGTTCTGGGCCCTGCCTTTCCACGCGCCGACGGGACGGGACACCAGGCTACCGGGCTCGTCTGCCAGGGCCGATTTCGTCCTCTCCCTGGAACGCTAGGCGCACTGGTTGGGAGAGGCGGGGGACGAGTGAGCTTCGCGAGTTCTCAAAGCGGCAGGACCAGGAAGGGGGAACTCGCCCTGATTCCCCAGAGCCAAGAGTCAAGACGGTGGGGGAGCGCCGAGCGGCGCGCGCGCGGGAGAGGCAGGGCCAGACTGAGGCTGAGCCCTCTCCGCCCCCGCCCCCGCCCCCTGGGAGCTCTCAGCCCGAATCGGCTTTCAATTAAGCTGCCGCGGCCAGAGCTCCCGGGGAGGAAACAGACGAGCGGCGCGGGCTAAGGAGCCTCCTCCCAGGGGGCCCTGGGGCCAGGCCTGTGGCCAGGTCTGGGGGAATCCCCAAGCCAAACTGGGGTAGTGGGGGAGGGCACCAGACCCCAAGGAGGAAGGAGACCTGGAGGCCAGAGAGGATATCCTTGTGTTCTTCTTTAGTTCGGGGAAGAGCCCTATTACTCTGGCCATTCCCACCTCCCCGAGGTCAGCGCCCAGGTTTCCCCCACCCACGTCCCCAAGAACTTAAGATCAGAGATGCCAGCGGCTCTCGTCTGATGGCCCCTCTTCCCTCAAGCCCAGCAGATCCTTAAAGCCCCCGGACCAACATCTCCAGTTGCCCCTGGGCGGCCTTCTCTCTCTGGGACCCAAAACGCCTGACCCAGGTTCGCACCATTCCAGTTCCAGGTTCTGGACACTATAGAGAGACAGAAGGTCTCCAGAATGACCTGCTACATCCAGAGTCTGAAAACTAATGGGGAGGGTGTAGAACTGAAGGGGGTTCCTAGTTCGATTTCTTCTCCGCACACATAGGCATCTCTTTTCTAGGCCTCCTGAGAAGCCGTGGAAACCCCAAGGCCGAGTGAGGCACCAGCCTTGGGGATAGGACCTTACCCCTTGTCAGGCTGAGCCACTGTCCTCAGAGTAGAGACATCTGAAGGAGGTCTCAGATGGAAATGACCCCCTTCGTTCCCTGGGAACCGCGTTGGGATGCCTGGTGCTGCCGCAGGCTCTGCTTAACCAAACCCCTCCCCCAACAGCCTAAGCCTGCTGGGGAGGGGGGCGTCTTCTGGGGGAGGCAGCCCCAGTGTCACTGGATAGATAGACGAGCTGGCCAGCCAGTAGTTAGGACCCCTGTGTACCACTCAGACCCAGGGAGGAAGAGTGGTTCTCAGACAAAGGACCAGGAACCCTGGCGTCCCCAGCCTTCCCAAAGGGCCACTTGGCTCTGACTGCGACTGAGGATACAGGATACGGAGGACTTGGAGTCAAGACTTCCAGTCCCTGGAAGACTCGCTCTTTCAGCCCTTGGGACCTTTCGGCCATCCCCTGGGGAGGTCTGCAAGAGTCTCGGCCCAGAGGGTCAAGCAATGCCCAAGGGAGCGTTTGAAGGCGCTGAGCGCAGACAGCCGGAGCGGGAGGCGCGCTAGTGCGCAAGGGACGCAGCGCCGCTGGAGGGTGGGGGGGGTGGGGGTGGCTGACAGCCGTGATGGATGGCTGAGACCGCTGGGGGGCGGCGGGGGGCCTAGGAGCCCGAGGGGGTGGCTGGCCCCTAAGACCTCGGAGCAGGGAAACCGCGGAGGAAGGCGGGGAAGAGCCGGAGCAACGAAAGGACTTGTTCCAAGCCCATCGGCTCCTAGCGAGTCTCCGCACCCACCGCAGCGCGTCCGCAGTGCCCGCGCCGCGGCGCCGGGGATTCGGTAGCTGGAACCCCATTCCTGAGGCCTCACTGAGGAAGCCAGCAGAACTGACTAGAAAGACTCCCCCCTGCCCCGCCCTGGAAACCTCACTGCCACCCCAGGGTACTGAGAGGAAGGGAAAGAGGGAAGAAAGGAGGTTGATTTTGCTTCCCGTCCTGAATAGGAACCCACGGAGACGCGCGCGAGAGAGGCAGATTCCGCAAAGTAGAGCTGAAAACCTCCGGGGGAGGTGCGCTTCATTCTGAGGTCGGACCTCAGGCAGCTTTGGGGGAGGGGGCCCGGATTGCACCAAGTGTCCTCTTACGGAGACACCGCAGCCCGGACGGGGCTGTCATACGGCTCCAACCCCTCACAGGTACCTTCCCCCCACCTTTCAGCTGGAAGTCTCAGAGCGAGGGACTGCAGCAGAGTGCGCCCCCCCACCCCCGAGCCACCAGTCGACACTCTGCGCCAGGACACCGGGGTCCCTTATCCGGGAAAGGAGCTCTCCTTCCGCCCGTCGAGCTCCACGTCAGCCCATTCTAGCTCCTCCATACCCTTCCCACAGCCTCCCCCGCTCGGTGAGCCCACGTCCGCTCCCCGGGCAGTGGGCCGTGGCCACCCCTCGGCCCCCAGCCCTGGCCGGGCGCGGCGCATTCCAGAACCTCGGACAGCGCCTGGCGCATTCCAATGGAGCGAGGCTCCAGGCCGCCACGGGCGCCCACCTCCCCGGTCTTTCCCAGCCTCTTCTCTGAAGGAGGCGGCCCCTGCTCTGCCTCTCGCCCCAGCGCTGCCTCCTCTCCTCGCCGCCCCCTCCCTCGCCGCCCCCGGACCTCCGCTTACCGGGGTTGGCTCCCCCATCGCCGTCCTCGCAGTCAGTCAGGTTGTTTAGCATGGTGGCGGCGCCGCGCCGGGCCGGGGATGGCTGCGCCGCCTCGCCCGCGCCCCTCTGCCCGCCTTCTCCGCTCTCTCGCTCGCTAGCTCTCTCTCGCCCTCCGCTCCACAGAGGAAGAAGCTGCAGTGCCCGCCCGCCCGGCGCACACACACTCGCACACGGACACACGCTCACACCCGCGCGCGCCCCCTCTCAGCGGCGGCGCTGCTCACCTCATCCCGTATGCAGGAGGCGTGAGCCACTGGCGGGGTTGGGGGGGGGGGAGCGCTGGGGGAGGAAGCAGAGAAGACGAGGGGCGGGCAGAGCTCGCCCGGAGGCCCCCTCGCGCGAAAACTGAGGGTTTGCACCAGTGGGATAGAGGGGATGCTGCAGGGGACAGGGGCCTCGCCTCCTTTGAGCAGACACAGCTCCGCCCGCCCCCCACTCTCCGGCGCAGGCGGGGCCGGCACGTGGGCAGGTGCCATCCCGCGCCCTAAAAATAACGGCAGGGAACTAGGTCGCGGCCGCGGGGAGTCGGCCCCGCAGTGGCTGCCTGGCTGGGGGTCTGGGTGACCCCTGGGGGGAAGCTGAGACGGCGAGGGTGGGGCGCCATGGAATATGGGCCCATGGAGAGCTGTCTGCAAAGCAGGGGAGGCCAGCTCTGAAGAGGGATGGAGAACCAGACCCTCTCCCACATCGCTGTTCAAGAGGTTGGCGCTGGGGGTGTGGAGAGGCCGGAGCCCTTAAGCGAAGCTCTGTGCCGGCCCCATGGCCTTGGGGGACGGGGAGTGGTTCAGGGTCACTGGGCTGAACTATCAGGCTCATCCAATCTTAACATTGGAGGAGTGGAGCGCGAGGAGTCGCAATGAACCCTCTCATTGTGCATAGATTGACAGGAGTCCTAGCATGTCGCCCCCAAGGGAAGTCCCTGGAGTCCACAGACAGGGACCCTCCGTCTGCAGAGTGACCCTGGGAAGGAGACACGGTGAAGAGGAGAGAAAGCGGCAGCGAGGTTCCAGGGAGCGGTGACTCCCCACCAGGGACAGTGCGGGCTCTAGGGAAGACAGGCCAGGCAGAGGCAAGCCAGGCACAGGGTGGGGGAGGGGGGAATGAGGCCGCCTGTCCGTTTGGGACCAGATTTTTCTCCTGGGGCAGGAGTGTTTAATCTCCTAATCCAGGATTGCTTTCGGAGGATTCCAGAGCTGACATGCTGTCTGTGTTCCTCTCCCTCCCCTGACACAGGTTCCCCAGAATCTGGATTACTCTGGGACCCCTCTGCACCCCTAGATCTAGGCTGGAGCCCGAGGTGGAGACGTCTCAGAAAGCAGCCTCAGAGGTTCGGACCCTTTGAGTCTCCAGAAGAGACTCATCAAACATCAAAGGGTGAGAACAGGTTAAGGGGAAAGGACTTTCAGACTCCCCCTAGCTAGCCCCCCAGCACGAACCCTCTAAGTTTCAGAAGAGTTCCAGGGCTGGAAAGGACAGCATCAAGCATCTTATCTAATGCACAGTCTTCATTTTACAGATGAGAAGGTTAAAGTCTGAGGGGAGAAATAAATGACTGTTTGTGGACACAGTACCAGTGAATGGTAGAACCTGGTCCAGGATCCAGTTGCTTCATTCCAGTTTAGGACTCTGCTCCTTGACATGCTCTCATTTTAAACTGGCCCTGCCTCCAATAGAAAGGACCGCTGATTTTTGGCCACTAAAAAAGGAACAGGGACTGGGTCTAAAAAGAGCTTTCTGCCTTTTCTTGTGCTTGGGTTCCAGAGTTACGAGCCTGGAGTGGCCCCTTCACTTGCAAGTGGAGGCGGGTGGGCCCAGAAGACCTTCAGGGGTCCTAAAAAGCCATCTATTTGACTAGAGACCCTGTCTAGAATGTGACTTTTCAGAACCATGGACAGGACCTGCGGCTCAGATTCCCCTGTACCCGTTTGTTAGTGGCATCAGATTGCGGCAACCACAGCCTTTGGCAACAGACTGAAAGGGGCCTCTGAGGGATCCGCAAACCATGCATCACTGCCAGTGGGTCCTGTGGACGCTGAGCAGACTCGAGGGTGAAGAGCCAGCTATTCAGACAGGTGTGAAAATTGGTCTTGATTTTCCCAGAAGGGGAAGAATTTTTGGTTTTTGTTTTTTTAAATGAAGTAAGTTTGGATTGGTGACAGGGGTTAAAAGGAAAGCAGGTGGGCAGGCCAGCATTCAAGAACTTCTATACACTCCACTCCACACCCCACCAGCAGCAGCCGCACTGTGGTTTTCCACTACTCTGCAGAGCCAGGTAACATAGTAAAAGAGGCAGCATGCTTGCCTGGGATGTGCTGTGAAATAAATGCTGAGATGTTTTTCGTTGGTTTTTGTTTTGGTTTTGGGTTTTTTTTTTTCAGCAGTCCCAGGTCTGGGATGTTTTCCTGGGAGTATTTCCCTTCCTCTGTGGCCCAGAACCCTGGCTGCTCAGGGGCTGAGCGCATCCATGGGGGAAACCGAGACCCTGTGGGGGTGTGGGCAGGAGGACCCCTCTTCCCCTGGGTACCCCATCTGTCCCCCTCACCAGCGCTCCTAACTCCTGAGGCTTCTGGAACTCAGCGGCTAATGCTGCCATCCCATCGTCTTCCCCAAAACTCTGCGTGTCCCAGGCAAGACTGAAGTCCTCTCTCAGGGATTCAGTACCTCCATCTTTAAAACGAAAGGGCGAGGCTGCATAATCTATGGGACTTCCTCCTCTTAGTGCCTTCTCGATTTATCTCAGACTAATGCCATGGAGCCCTTCCTAAGGAGCCCAGGCCAAGACAGGTCACAGCCCCAAGGCAGACCCCAGCCCAGCAATTCACACCCCCTACACTTCAAGGAGTCTGGTCCCTATTCAGGCCTCAGGCCAATGCTCTGCAGTGAGGCTTTGAGAAAACACACTGCAGCCACCTCAGGTACTGCCAGTTTGGCCTTGGCCAGTAGAGCCACCAGCAAGGTGTTCCCCAGCTCTGAGCCCCAGGGGCATGGCTGCCAGCTCAGCACCCCATCCCCACCCAGAGCCCTTAGGAAGGCTCTAGGGAGAGGGGAACCCTTTCATGGAAGCAACACAAGATGCAGAGCTGAGCAGGGTCCCATTTCTGAACTCTGAGCCTCTAAAACGGATCCGCCCTCCCACCTTAATGCTTCTCAAAGAGGAAAAAAAAAACTTCAGAGAAGCTGCCTCCTAAGTACCAGGATTTGGGACCTGGAAGTGACTTTTATAAATTATCTTGTATTCCTCCTCATTTGTGGGAAAGTTGGTCTAGAGATGGAAAGGTGCGAATTTTCTACATGGGGTGAACTTGTGGCAGACTGGTCACTAGAATCCAGCTCCCCAACCTCTAGCCCAGGGCTCCATTCACTGAGGCAGAATGAGGGGCCGTGCGGAGGAAGCCGGAGCCACCTGACTGGGTCCTTCCATAGGAGGCAGGCAGCGTTCCTCCTAGTGACTCAATCCCTATCCATCCTTCCCCCCATATCCTTACCCCACCACCTAACCTCCCCGCCCCCAGCTCTGACCTCATGGAGCCAAGGCCTTGAACTCCCTCCTTCTTTGCTCTTCCCTCCCCACCTGCACGCCCGTCCTCCACACCCGAAATCCTCGCAGTGAATTGATGAGCGAGTCCAGCGCACAGCACACCCCACACACAGGGCTCGCCGCGGAGCACGTCAACCACCATCGTCTCCGTGGCAACCAGGGGCTTAATTAACAGGCTGCAGCCCTGTCACCATGACAATGGCACCCCAACAGCCCCCTATTCCCCTACAGATTCAGCCCATCTTCCCTCTTTCTCAATCCGGACCCCCTTCTCGCTGCACCCACCCCCACCCCCACCCCACCTGGAGAGCTGAGGCCTGCAGATTGCTCTGGTTCATTGAGAAGAGGGGAGGGGAGAGGAGGAGGAGGAGAGAGAGAAGGAGAGAAGGCCTGTCACCATGGCAACTGCAGCCCCGTTCATAACCAGTTTGTTGCCATGGAGATTCCCAGGGCTCACCTTGGGCTGAGGTACTGGGCAGTGAGGTTCTGAGCCCTAGCTTGAGGAGGGAGTGACTGGAAAACTCCTTGGACATGTTGGAGATCTCTAGACCGGACTTTTACACCAATAACCCAGTGTCATTCTTCCCAATTTACAGACAGACAGACTTAAACTTGAGGTTTGGGTAGGAGGAGGCAGAGAACTTCACCCCTCTAGATCAGCAAAGAAGCGTAGCCTCTTTGAGGCTAGGAAGACCCTCATACAGTTTCCTAGTCAACTCCTTTAATACTATAGATGAGGCCACTGAAGCCCAGAGAGGAGAAGCAATGTGCCCACAGCCACGCACAGAGCCCGAGGTGGAGCATGGATGGGCTATACTGTGATCTTGCTCCATTCCCTCTAGCGTAAGTTGGCTCCCTCTCTCCAGGGGGACATCCCAACTCCTGTTAGTCTTAACCTGGCCCTGGGCTCTTTCTAGTGCCCTGCCTTCCTCCATGAGAAACTGAGGCATAGCGGAGAGTGGTATAAAGGGACAGAGTTGTAACAACCAATCAGGTCCACTTCTACGCAGCCAAGGTACCACCCATCTCCCCAGGTACAGATGAGGCAACTGAGTCAAGGGGGCTGCAGCACAGGCTTAGTGGTAGCTTCAAGGCTCAGCCTCTGACTTGCTTCTTTCACCTCTGTAAGTTGTGTTCCCACCTATAGCTGATCCCTTGGCAGCAGGAAGCATCCCCAGGGGCAAACTCCACTCCCTTGGTCCAGAATGAAAGGCAATGCTCATACACAAGTGACTTGCAAAACCTCCCCCAAGCCTTCCCCCACCTTGAACATGCTGCTCTCTCTCTCCCTGTGCTCCTGGGTGGGGAGAGTGCCTCCCTGGGGCCAGATACAAGAATAGCTGTGGGAGAGATACCATCAGATGTTTGGTTCCCCAGGGAACACTTGTCCACTTCCCCATGCAGTGACTTATCAAGGAGGAACTACTGGAGACTGTTTTCAGGACCTTAAGAGGTTAAAAGTCACCCAAATCATCCTCCAGATGGAACTTCTGATAAACTCAGTGCACAGGTACCCATCCCACAGATAGGCACAGAAATACACACATCAACATGCCCATCAGCACACTGGCATAGAGTGACACACAGAAGCACTGACTCACTGACCACCCCACAGGTCATCAGAGCTATCGTGGGACGCTCCTCCCTGAAGAAACACAAAGACATACGCACACTGCCTCCGCCACAAGCACACAGCTTTCCAAATTCACATACAGTGTGCACAGCCACTTGCACGCCCAAAACTGAAAGCTGAGATGAGAGGGAGGACCATCTTATTCTCAGGCTAGGTGGCGAGGAATGAGAGGAGAGGAGGCAGAGGTAGGAGAAGCAGGCGCCTACAGACACTCTTCTCTCATCTGATGAGCATTAAGGCCCTGCTAAGTGCCAGGCTGTAGGCTTGAAACTTGGAACACAGAGATAAAAGAATATGATCCCTACTCAGCCATTAAAAAGAATGAAATCTTGCCACTTGCGACATGGATGGACCTAGAGGCTATTATGCTAAAGTGAAACAAGTCAGAGAAAGATAAATACCGTATGATTTCATTTATATGTAAATCTA
The DNA here is from genome assembly GCF_021234165.1 of Pteronotus mesoamericanus. NCBI lineage: Eukaryota > Metazoa > Chordata > Mammalia > Chiroptera > Mormoopidae > Pteronotus > Pteronotus mesoamericanus. Next base: position 9,871,445 of record NW_026555105.1, read on the forward strand.
AAAAAAAAAATAAAACAAGTGAACAAACAAAACAAGACAGAAGCAGACTCATAAGTACAGAGAACAAACTGATGGCTACCAGAGGAGAGGAGGGTGGGAGACTGGTGAATACAATGAAGGGGATTAAGAGCTTCAAATTTCCAGTTACAAAATAAGTCATGGGAATATAATGCACAGCCCAGGGAATGTAGTCAATAACATCTTAATGACTGTATGGTGAGCGATGGTTACTAGACTTATCATGGTAATCACTTCGTAGGGTACATTATATTGTGCACCTGAAATTAACATAACATTACATGTCAACAATACTTTAATTAAAAGTAAATAAGTAAGTACATTTTTAGAAAAGGGTATGGTCCCTGCTCTTGAGATGCAGGAGACACACAACTAAGTAACTTTCACCCACTGTGACATGTGCCCTCATGATGCAGGGGGTGCACAGGAGAGGCAGGGCTGCCTCTGCCCAGGAGCGAGGGAAAGTGAAAAAGTTTTTCAGAAGAAGTTAAAGGAGTTACAACTTACAGAGTGAGTAGGAGTTTCCCTGGCTATGCCAGGTATACTAGGAGCCCAGGAGGAAAATGTTTGAATGACAGCTTGGCCTTAATCCTAAAGCACTGGGAAGCTTGCATGAAATGTGGTTAGGATAGGACTGGAGTCAGGCAGACCAGAGAGGAGGCTGTGATGGTGGCCATGTGACAGAGATGGAGGTTCGGACCAGGCTGATGTTGACAAGAAGAGAGATGTGCCAGATTCAGGAGTTTTGGAGGTGGAATGGTCAAGGCGTGAGCACCCCCTCGTTGGAAAGACCAAAGCTCCTGAAGCCCTGATTTTTAAATCAGGACAGATAAAGGCATTCAGGAAAATGAGAAAGAGGGTAGACAGATAATGGAAAAGACGCAGAATGGAAGGAGCCCAAGAAATCCCAGTGGCCATGTCAGGAAGCGGTTGGTTCACAGGCTGGAACCCTGTGGAAATCTAGGTCTCAATTTGGTCATCTACACAATGAGAGGATTTGGCCAAAGAAACCCCCGTAGAGCTCCTCTAGGGTTTGGGGTGGTTAGTTTTGCTGAAGTCAGGGTGAGCTCACGTGCGGCTCAGCAGCGACCCCTGGAGGCCCAGGGAGGCTCTTCCTCCTCCCAATGCTCGGGCCACTCCAGGCTGATTGGCCACGTTCCTTCCAGACATGAGGGCTCAGAGCCCGGGAGAGGAACCCTAACAAGGGTCCCCTACGGAGTGTGTGTATCTGGGATGTATATTCTTTACGGAAGGCTGGAAGGATCCTGCCCCTCCTCTCTCTTCTGTACCCTACCTGGAACTTCCATTACAAGATCACTGCGTTGGGCCCTCAAAGAAGCCCCCAGTCCCTCCTGAACTGGCTCCACCCAACCCTTCTGGCAGTGAAGCAGAGAGAGCGAAGTGGGTCCCTGAGGGTCGTAACTGGAGATCCCATGGGATCCTCCCCGGATCTAAATGCCTGGGGTCTAAACTAACTTTTTCTTCCGCCTTCTTCCTGGGCTGTCCGGCCTGTCCACGGTGCCTCCAGGGAAGCTGAAGATTGGAAGAGCAGCCAGGCACCAATGACCGACGGACCAAGCACCTGCCTCAACGACCCGGACTCATTTTTTTCTCCCGCCCTCAACCCCGCACCCCGCCAGACTCTACCCTTATCTTCCTAGCCCAACCCTTCTCCCTCTGGTCCCGCCCTTTTCTGCTCCCAAACCGAGCTAGTCCTACTTCCTCCCATTGGCTCCAGGTTCCAACACTCCGCGCGTTCCCTGGTCCCAACTGATCCCTTCTGGTCCCGCCTCCAACCCGAGATGACCCCACCTCGTTAGTGCCCTGCAACCCAGACCCCGCTCTCAGTGACTCTACCCGCTCCATCCCAAGATCCTCCCCTCCGCCTCTGGCCTCAGTCTCTTCCCCTGGCCCCACCCACCTCGAGCCTGACCCCGCCCTTCACAATTGCCCATCCCTCTTCCCCGTTTCCTCCCTTCTCCGGTCTCCGTAGTGGAGACCCCGCGCCTTCCAAAAGAAGACCCGCCCACCACGGCCCCTCCCCCTCTCTTGCCCCGCCCCACTCCTATAGACCCCTCCCCCTGCGGCCTCTACCTTTGGCGTCTTCCGCTGAGAGGTGGCGGATATCAGCGGCTGAATGCCTGTGGGACTGTCGGTCAGGGGTCCGGGCGGGCCCCGCGGCGGGCAGCGAGGTGACAGTGAACCTGCGGCTCATGGTGCAGGGAAGGGGCCGGGCGGCCGCGGTACGGCCGGGATCGCACAAGTGGCGGCAGCCTGGCTCTAGGAGGCAGAAAGAGCGGATTCCCCCCAACCCCCCGCCCGCCGCCCCCCGCCGGACGCGGCGCCGCACAGGGTCCTAGTGCCCGCTTTGCAGACAATGTTCGGACATTTTTGGTTGTCACAACGGGAGACAGAGTGGTACTGGCATCTAGTGGTAGAGGCCACTTGGACCATCTAGCCTTGCACCAAGGCTGCCTGACCATGAGCCACAGGTTTAACATCAGCTCCCTGCACTCCCTCCCCACCGCTCGGCACGTTGAGGCCCGTGGTACCCGGCGGAGGACTGGCCCTGAGAGGGTCTGGCATCTGTCCATGGATCCTGCTGCCTCCTAGAGGAGGACACCAACCGTCTTACAGTCCCTCAAAGAGCTGCCGGGCCCGAAATAGTGCGGAGGTTGAGAAACTCTGTACTAGCATAAGCAGATACCTACATCTTAGGGCTGACCAGGTTTTAAGCGTGATTGAGAGCAGATGGCGTAGTCTGTTCCTACGGTGGTGATAGCTGACGGAGAAACATCTTTGGAAGGTAGGGCCCAAGAGTTCGGGTGGGCCTGTTAGGCTGAGATGCCTATTAGTCCGGTAAGGTTCATGGCAGCGTCTGGTGTTGAACATACAAATCTGAAGTTCGGAGGAGAAGCTAAGGCTGGTGATAAAACTGCAGGAGCTACTTAAAGCTTGCGAATCTAGGTAAGATCACAGAGAATGAGTGAGCACAGAGAAGTCCAAGGATTGAGCACAAGGGCACACTATCACTTAGAGGTTGGAAACCTCTAAAAGATTGGAAAAACGAAGACCCAGCCAGTGAGGTAAGAGGGGAAACAGGAGTAAGAGGGGTCCATCCCAGAGACCCAGTGAAGAAGAACTGCAGAAAGACGGGCATGACCTGCTGTGTTGAGGGACCGGAGAGATGGTGCAGGGTGAGCGCAGAGGAGCACACCCTGTGCTTCCTCAGCACCTGGCTACAGGGAGACCACAGGGCGCTTTGAAGAGAACGGTTTCGGTGGTGTAGTGGGATGGGGGCCAGGCGGGAAGGAGCTGACAGAATGGGCGTTGAGGGAGTGGAGACAGCGAGTAGAAATCCGTACTTGGAGGAAATTCTCCTACGGATGGGGATGGGGAGTAAAGAAATGGAACACTACCTAGAGCGTCAGGGATCCAGAGGAATTTTAACAAGCCGTAATAAGGAATATTTGGGTGCCAATGGAAGTGGGTCGTCCCTGAGCAAGAAATGGATGAGTTAGGAGAGAGGGGACCCACCCAGAGGAAGTTCTCCGAAGCCCTCCTTAGACTCCCGCCTGCTCAAGCCCCTACCCCCGCCCCTCACCTGCCCTCCCTCCACTCAATTCCCCCCTGAGGTCGAGTGCATACTCCTCACCCTGCCAATCAGACCCTATCTGGTTCAGACAACCATTCCTATCACAAACATTCCAGAATCTTCTCTGCTCCCGACCCATCCACACAGCAGAATTCTGAGTCATCTGCAGTTCCCCAACACTGCCTTATCTTTCTCCTCTCCCAGCTTTTCCACCAAGAGCACACATTCAAAGCCCCTGTCACCGCTCATCAGCTGTGAGACTTCAGGTGAGCTGTGCCTATGTTTCCTCATTTGTAAAGGGGGTGGGAGGAGGGTAATGACAATATTATCAGTACCTATAAGGTAAAGATAGTACCTGTCTCATAAGGCTCATGTAAGGATTAGCTGTGTCAACACAGAGAAAGCGCATGGAACGGGGTCTGGCATGTAGTCAGTGCTATACTAGGGGTAACTACTATTGTTATCCAAAGGAAGAGGGTCCACACACCCAACGTGCAGCAGAAGCAAATGAGAACTGTGAGTTTTGCAGTCGAAAAATTAAAGCCACTTATTAGCTGGGCGCCAAGCCAGGAGAACAACAAGCTAGTGCTCGATATCCAGACTCCTTGATGGCTTTTGATCAGAGATTTTTAAAGGCAAAGATTGAGGATTAGGGGTTACCAGTCAAAGGGGAGCCTGTTTGGCTAGTTCTTGTGTGACCCTCAGCAGTCTTCCTTATTCTGATTAATTTAGTTTTTGATGTCATCTTCTCTGGTGTCTTTGTCACTGTGGTCAGGTGATGTAACCAGGTTGCAGAACCAAGATTCTGCAAAGCATCTCATAATCGTGCATCAGTGGTGTTATCTTTAAAGCAAAAAGCAGCCCTGGCTGGTGTGGCTCAGTGGATTGAGTGCCAGCCTGCAAAGCAGGGGGTCACTGGTTTGACTCCCAGTCAGGGCACATGCCCGGGTTGTGGCCAGGTCTCCAGTAGAGGATGCGTGAGAGGCAACCACACGTTGATGTTTCTCTCCCTCTCGTTCTCCCTCCCTTCCCCTCTAAAAATAAATAAATAGATTTTTTTAAATAAATAAAGCAAAAAGCAGAAACTAAACATCTTGTGAACTTTGTTATTGTTTAAGCTGTCCTTGTTTTGTGCTTAGCTAGCTACATTTGTCTACTATCTCAAGCGAAGTGCCCTTTTAAACATTTTTCCTGGAACTGGCTTTACAGGCAGGCCTCTAGGACATAACTAACATATCTTCCTTATTTTTGACTATAAGCTACATGACAACAAAAGCGATTGAAACATTTAATTAAAGCCTATACCTGTATCTCTAGACCCTAAGATCTATACCTAAATATGTTTCCTGTTAACTATCCTTTTCACCATCATCATGCACAGGGTCTATATTTTAGTTTCCCGCTGCCTTATCCCTGGGCACTTTGGTTGTTTCCAGTTTCTCACTGTGCGAACAATGCTGCATCAACATCCTTCCATGTGTTGTTTTGTACACGTGTGTGAGGATTAGAGAGTAGGCACAGTTAGGTTCTTAGTAAATAACTCCCCTGGAAGAGAGTCCTACTTGTACAAGAAGAAAACTCTTGCTCATCCTTCCAATTTAGTACAAGTTCAGATGTCATCCTGACTGGAGAACATCCTCTGACTTCAAGCACAACACACAGAATCACACACACACATACACACATCTTTAGGGTCACACACGGCACACTCTCCAAGTGTGAGCCCACCTCCTGCCAGACACAGAATCACTCTCGTAACTGAGTTAGACTCTCTGGGGCAGAGCCTGGAGTCTGTACTTTAAACAAGTTCTAAGGATACTTTTATGCACCCTAAAGTTTGAGGACCATTGCGAGAGGTCCTTGAGGACAGAAACATAATCCAATTTATCTCTCTCTATCCCCATTGCCCAGCACAGGGCCTGGCTCCATGTAGGGGCTCAATAAATGTTTGATGAATAATTGGCCCACTGCCTCGGCTGTGAAACAAGAATAATCACATTATACTTTCCTAATAGGAAGAGTCTAATATGTTAATATTTATGAAGTGCTTTGAACACTGCCTGGCACATGGTAAGCACTCTATTTGTTACATGCATCCATGTGTACATACATGCATGCATGCATACATACATAAATTAATCTCAAGGTTAGAGAATCCAAGTTTATTGAACACATTCCAGCAAAAAAGGAAGGTGGGATGAGAGGGCCCAGCCCACTCTCACTCATCCTTTGTCCTTTGGAACAGACCCGCCAGTTTGTATCCGGCAAACTGGCCCCTTCCCCATCAGGATAGTCTCCACGGGGACCCACGCTGCAGTGCTGAAGCAGGATGGGGAGGCTTAGGTCTCGGGGCACTGCAGGACATCAAACGTCACATAGCCCACTTCGTCCACCTGGTTCACGTCATCCTGGAAATTCACACGCCAGTAGAAGCGGTCCTGGCAGAAGTAAGCTTTCTCTGCAGGGGAGAGGCAGGTGCAAGAGGGGTGATTCCAAATCTCCCACATATACATACAGAAACAGAAACTCTTTCCAGATCTTTCCAAGGCTTTCATATTACACCCTCATCTCCTGCCCAGAGATGCTAGAGGACACAGACACCGATGTGCAAAGCACTGGCAGAGAGCCTGGCACACAGTAGGTGCTCTGGACAATTCATTCAACATTCATTCATTCATTCAACAAATCCATTCATTCATGTATTCATTCAACAAAGATTTATCATGTCAAGCACTGCTAGAAGCACTGGGGATACAGCAGGGGAAAATGCAAGCATGACCTCAGTTCTTTTGGTGCTTACACTCTGGTGGGTAAGACAGGTGATTAACAAGCAAACATGTAAATAAATGAGATTGGTTTCGACAGTGGAGAGGAAACAAAAGCAAGTAAGTAAATAGATAATGAAGGTCAGAGGCCTCTTTGAAAAGGTGGCTTTAGTGCTGAGACCTGAAGAATGAGAGGGAGGCAGCCTGGCGACAATCTGGGAAAAAAACCTTCCAGGCAGAGAGAACAACTGGCACACAGGCCCTAAGCGAGGACTGACCTTGATGTGCTCAGAGAGCAGCCAGAAGGCCAGTGGGGGTGGGGCGAGCAGAGGGAGCAGTGGGGGGTTGGGGGAGGGTCAGCTCCTGTTTGTTTCTTTGGCCTTGCATTATGTCTGGAGTCACCTCCAACATTATTGCCTTCCACTCCTAAGCCCTCCCTAGTCCCAGAGAATACTTTAGCAGTATTGGACAACCAGGATGGCTTGGACTAGGGTGTTTGCAAAGGAGATAGTGAGAGTAAATATTTCAGAGGTAGAATCAACAGAACTTGTCAACTGATTGGATGTGAGAGGTGAAAAAGAGAAAGTAAGCCTAACTCCAGCTCTCCCAATTTCCCAGATGGGGAGTAGCAGTGACTTGCCCAAAGACACACAGCTATGAATTGCCTTATTTATCACTATATCCCCCACGGCAGCACACTGCCTGGCAAATACTGATTAATAAAGCAATGAGACTTCCTGCAAACCATGCGTCTTGTATTGTACGGGAAAGAACTTTCAACTGGGGAGGCAGGAAATCTGGATCCTAGTTCTTGTTGTTCCCCCCGTGTCCCCTGGATGATCTGGGGAAGGCCCTGACTCTCTAACGGTGCTGGGATATTTGTCTCAATCTCAGGGGAGCTTTTCCTTTCTTGCTTGGAATTTAACCAATCTCTAAGGCAGGGGAGCCTAGCCTGGGGAGAGGCGTCTCAGAGAAGGACCCTCCCCTAAGCCCCGTCTGCGGCATCACCTTGGTACAGGAAGATGTCATGCGTGTTTAAGGGCACCGCAGGGAACATCTCCTCCACATGGGTGGCGCTCTTGGGATCCACGGTCTGCGTCTTCGGGTCGAACCTGCAGGAAGGCAGCGAGGAGACGGGTGCTGAGCCAGAGGACAGGCGTATGGCGCCGGGGCTCCCCCTGCCGGCGGTCCCAGTGGCTCTCACCTCCAGAACTTCTGTCTGCTGAACAGCAGCACCTTACCCCCGCGGCGCGGGAGGGCCCCAGTGACTTGGGCCACCTCCTGGCCCAAACCCAGCTTGTCCAGACGCCTCGGGCCTAGCACCGACGCGCCTGTGTAGACCCACACTTGGCGCCCTGCAGGGAAGAAGGGTCACATCGGCCTGGGGGCAGGGAGAAGGCACACATTCCCCTGGACTGTCAAAAGGGAAATCCAGCGAGATCTTTCGCAACGTGGCGGGCCCGCAGTCTCCTAGCCCAGGAGCAGAGCCGCGCGGTACAATTGTGCAAGGGGAGCTGAAATTCAGCTCCGCTAAACTTGTTAAATCGCATCCGCCAGGAGGGGGCGCGTTTTTAAATCCGCACTTTAACGTTTTCTGGATTATCCTCGGTCTCTTGGTCCTCCTAGATTGGTGAGGATGCTGAGGAGGGAAGGGAAAAAGGAGGAAACTAACCAGAGAAAAAGAAAATCTTCTTGGTGACCGGCTCCTCAAAGGCGGAATCCAGCTTGGACGGCAGTGCAGGCCACTTGTCCCTGATAAGGAAGGGGCCCTGCACCTGTCGGCGTCCCTGGGCCTTAGAGAATCGCCAGTACCTCCTGGGAACGCGAAAAGAGAACAGCAGGGCACTGAGCCTTGAACCAAAGGCCAGTGGAAGGGAAGGGACAGGGTGGTCCCCCTTCCAAACGCTCTCCCTCACCACACATCCCTGCCCCTCACCCATCCTTGAATAAATGCAGGTAGTCCCCAATCTGTGCGATGGCATCGAAGATGTCCACGTTGCAGACGTTGTCCGCTGGATCCAAAGACGCTGTAGGAGCCGCAGAAGGACCAGCAGTGGGGGGACCCGTGGGGCCCGCAGTGGGGGCACCTGTGGGGCCAGCTGACGGGGGGCCTGTGGGGCCGGTAGTGGGGATCTCTGAGGGGCGTGCAGTGGGAGGAGCGGTGGGGCAGACCGTCGGGGGAGCAGTGGGCTTGGTTTCAGGAGTGGTGGTTGGAGGCCGTGGTTCAGGTTTAGGGGAAGCACCTACAAAGAGACACCAGATGAGACACCTCTATTCCCGCATACCTCTGCGCCCATGGAGTGTCTGTTCCCCAGGGCCTATCAGATATCCCGCCTGGCACTCACTCTCCTCATTTTAGATGCTGGAGCCTGCCTTCCCTCCACCCCTCCCAGGCACAGGAAGGTCTCATCGTTTCCTGCACTCATCTTTCATTCAAGCCATATTTATCTGGTCCCTGGGCCAGGCTCTGGCCCTATAAACATAGGACAGGTAGGGACACCCCCCACCACCGATCCCGCAGATAGGAGAGAAGTGGTTTTGGAGCACTCAAACTGAGTGCCAAACACAATGCTAACAAGTTAATAAACTCATATTTAGCTTGTGTGGGCTTCAAACGAAAAAAAAAAACAACCCTATGAAGTAGATTCTTTAAAATCCCCATTTCTTGTCCTGGCTGGTGTGGCTCAGTGGATTGAGCGCGGGCCTGCGAACTGAAGGGTCGCCGGTTGATTCCCAGTCAGGGCACAGGCCTGGGTTGTAGGCCAGGTCCCCAGTAGGGGGTACGCAAGAGGCAACCACATATTGATGTTCCTCTCTCTCTCTTTCTCCTTCCCTTGCCCTCTCTAAGAATAAATAATTTTTGTAAGTAAAATTCCCATTTTTTTAAATGAGAAAATAATACTAATGATAAATGATAATAACAGTAAAAATATCAAACACTTATATGGTGCTTACCATATGCCAGGCATTATTCTAACTCATTTAAACCTCTTAACAACACTGTGAGACAGGTACTGTTATTAGCCAATCATTTAAACCTCTTAACAACGCTGGGAGACAGGTACTGTTATTAACCAAACTTTACAGATGAGGAAATTGCCAGCAAACTGATGTATTCCAGGTCACCTAGCTAGGGAGCGGCTGAACCGGCTTTTGAACCTACGTCTCGTTCTGACTCTGGGCTCTCTATCACTATCTCCAAGCGCTGACCCCACAGCAGTTACACCCACTAGACCCAGGCTCCTTCCCAGATGGACGTTGAGGTCCCAATTCCTCCCACCCTGTTCTCCATGCTCCTTCCTCCTCCCTCCATCCCTGCCATGAAATCTCACCATACAGATGCTGGATGCCCTTCACGTCGTCTTCATGCAAGGGGGACTTCTCAGTGTAGCTGTACATGGGGTACATGAGCGCCTCTGGCACAGACGAGTGATCTAAGCCCAGGGCGTGGCCAAACTCGTGGGCAGCCACAAGGAACAAGCTGTATCCTGGAGGAAAGAGAGAGGCTGAGACACGGGCCCTGGATCGTGCTTCCAGCCCCGGCTGTCTGCCAGCCAGCAGCGCCACCACCCACCCACTGCCCCAGCCCAGAACCGTCGAACCCTGCCCACCTTGGTCCGGACAGAAGCCCCACTTCCTGTCTGTGTCAAAGTTTGAGGTGGTGGCACACCAGCGGCGGTTATCGCTGCGGCCCTCACTGGTGCAGGACGAGTACTCCTTGCCCAGGAAGATGAAGGGGAAGACGCACAGCTCCCCTGCTGAGTTGCCCCCGGTCACGGTCGAGTCGACTGGAGAGACCAAGGGCCTTGCGTGAGCCAAGTGGGTGGGTCCCATAAGAAGCCAGGGTGGGCCAAACAAGGAGCTAGAAAATCTTGGTACCATTTTTAAAGCTTAGGGGGCGCTGTGGGGCACAGCTGAGTCCAGGTTAGGCCTAGGGACTGGAGACTAAGGGAGAGGCAGCAGGCTGGGCTAGCAGGCCAAGCCCCATGAATGAGGGAGCAGCAGTTGGAAGTCAGAGGGAGGGGCCGTAGTGAGAGTGGGCAGAGTCTGGGGGTCCTGAGCACCAGCCACAAGTGGAGAGACAAACTGACGGGTGGGGGAGAAACGTTTTGAAGACCAGTGTTGAATCTGGAGGGTGGGGCAGAGGTACCTCGGGTAGGGCAGAAGCCATAAAGCTTGTCCTGGTCGTAGTTGGCTGTGGTGGCGCACCAGCGGAAGCCGTCGGAGCGACCGTCGGTGGTGCAGGCGGAGTAGGAGCGGCCCTCGAAGGTGAACGGAAACACGCAGGGCTGGCCATCCGAATTGCCATGCTGGGTATAGAGTCCTGGGGAGGCCCACGCATTACCCTGAGTTTATTAACCCGCAGGCCACCCATACTGCACCCCTCCGTTCTGCATTTCACAGGTGAGAAAACTGGGCCCAGAGAGCAAGAGAGTGGCTTGCAGACCACAGAGCACTAGTGGCTGAGCTGGGATGAAAACACAGAGTTCTGGCCCTCGAGGCTGTTGGGCACTACCCCCCCCACACACACCCCACCCTCCACAATGCAGAACTCACTCTCGCTGGGGCAGAAACCGAACAGGCGGTCGGTGTCAAAATCTGCCGTGGTGCTGCACCAGAGCATGTTGTCAGAGCGGCCGTCGGTGGTGCAGGCGGAGTAGGAGCGGCCTTCGAAGGTGAAGGGAAAGTGGCAAGGAGCACCGTCTGCGTTCCCAAAGCGCGTCGGAACCACTGCAGGAGGAGCGGGACCGGGGTCAGGGAAGGTGGCGACGGGCGTGAGAAGAAAAGGGAACGGGGTCCGCGGCGGCTCAGGATCTCACCGACGCCCTTGCCCAGGGACCACAACTCTTCATCGTCGAAGTGGGCGTCTCCCTGAATGCCCGGGCCAGGAGGAAAGGCGTGTGCCAGGAGCCCGTCCTTCCCGTCGAAGGGATACCCGTCTCCATGCTCTGAAGAAGCAGCGGGAAGGAGAGAGTTAGCTGGGTACCGGGCTGCACACTGTTGGCTACCCACGGGCACTGGACTGAGTGGGGCTGAAACTCCGCCTCTGAACAGCTACGCGAGCCTCGCGGCCCCGCCCTCGCCCGCAGCGCGCAGGAGGGGGCGCCAAAAGAGCGAGCAGCGGCCAGGGCTGGGAAGCGCAGGCAAGAGAAAGCCGGGTCCAGTGCCCCGTCTATGCTCCGTGGTCCTCCCTCTCCTGTCCCCGTCCAGACCCTCTTGGCTTTTCCCTTCTCGCACTCTCACCCCGAACACCGAACTGGATGACGATGTCGGCACTCTGGTCGTACACGCGAGTGAAGGTGAGCGGCGTGACCGCGCTCCAAACCGCGAAGGCGCGGGCAAAGGCGTCCTCGATCACCTCGCGCGGCAAGTCTTCCGTGTAGCTTTGGATCCTGCAGGAGAAAGGCGGGAGGACCAAGTCCAGCCAGAAGTAAGAGGCGGGAGCCGGGGCTGCAGCGGCACCCCACGTCTCAGCGACTTCAGCTCCAGGTTTTCATCCGTAAAGCACTGTTAGATGCATTTTTCCTTTGCCAACACACAATGGCCCTTGGCAGGAGGACTCAGCCTGCGAGGCGGCTCAGAAGTGGAGCCACTTGCCCCAGGCTGCATATTTAGTGAAATCCAAGGATGGGTCTGAGACAGGGGGTGTTCATCTGCCGCCTGAGCTCGGGGAGACCGGCCTCCCCACCCCACTCCACCGGCCCCCGCAGGACCCCACCACGCACCAGTACGTGATGTTTTGGTGGTGCCACTTGAGGTCACCCTCAAAGGTCTGGAATCTGCCCACGTCTGGGACGCCACAGCGTGGGGCTCGTATAGCCTCCAGGGTGGTGTTGTCCAGCTCACCGGTCTGCGGCAGAGCCAGGCGCCTCTGGAGATGCTGCAGCGCGTTCCTCAGGGACTGCTTGCTGTCGCTCAAATCGGCAACTTTGGTGTAGCCATAGCGGAACAGATATTCCTGTGGATGGAGGGGCCGAGACATCCCAGAGCACTGACTCCCTTTCTCTGCCCTACTGGGCCGGAACCCCAGCCCTCCAGGAGCTCAGGGACTAGCAACCAGGCATTGTACCTAAGACTAGGGACCCTGGACATCAGGGCTTGTGCCCACCTGAGCATGTCCCCTCCGTGTAGACATCCTTCGTTCCTTCCCAGCCCTGGACGCTCCTGGCCATACCTACCCCAGGGATCCCTAGGGTTTATCCCTGTTCCCTGCCAGCGCACACCCACTCCAGAACCTTCCAATGCTCCCCCCACACCACTCCCCATTGCCCACCTAGGAAACCCTCATTAACCCATTCTTGGCCATCACTGCCCAGAGCCTCCACAGGACACCCTTCCCTCCCAGTGCCTGATCCTGGACACCTCTGTTCTCCAGACATGCCAGTACCCCCAGTGTGGCCCGAAGTATCCCCCAAGGTCCATGCCCTCCCTAGGATTCCAGTCTAGACTGAGGCGATTGCTTACCTCTGCCAGCTGCCTATCAGGGAGGCCGGTCCGCAGGTCTCTTGGGAAGACCACAACGGTGGGCTGGTGCGGTCTGGGGGCAGCCAAGCAGTGGCCCAGAACCAGGAGCGCCAGGACGGGGGCCAGCCAGGGGCTCATGGTGAGGGTAGCGGCGTCTGGCTGCAGCTGCCCTCGTGGGGGCTTTAAAGAGGAGCTGTTCACTGAATCAGTGACCCCGCCCCTCGCGGACAGGCCAGGCAGGGGCTGACTCAGGGGATGGGGTGTGTGTGGGGTGTGTGTGTGTGTGTGTGTGTGTGTGAGAGAGAGAGAGAGAGAGAGAGAGAGAGAAGGCAGAGAAAGGGCTTACACCACCTCCTCCCTCCCTGCTGCCCGCAGTCTCCATTGCTGAGTCAGGCAGGACCCCAGACCCACAGAGACCCACAGGAAACCACAGGCCCATGGGGGAGGGTTGGGTTTTGCAAACTGCATGGCTTGTGAGAACTTGATGAAAGAGAGGGAGGAAGACGAGGACGGGGGTTCCCTGCGCCCTCCATCTGAAGGTCCCAATCGGTCAGTATAAGGGGAAGGGGATGGAAGATTCTCTGAGGCCTTTTTCTGAACCTAGCGATTCCCCCCTCCTGGTCAGACCCCTCTGTGGGCCCCTTCCCACACTCCCAGGCTCGCTCTGCCCGCATGTCTCCTCCCTGGACACCTCCCTTGACTCAGCTTCCTCTCCCTATTCCACCTGGCCCACAGTGAGTGGGCTCTGCTAGACAGGAACTGGGGAATTCCGCTGGGGCAACCCCCTATCTCCAGGAGCTGACTCCTGCAGGGTAGTGGAGGGGGAGTTTATTTGTGGCATCTGGAGGCCAACAGACGTGGCTTCACTCTCTTCTTTCAGTGCCTTGGGCAAATGGCCTCACCATTCTGAGTTTGCTTCCTCAGCTGTAAAAGGGGGCCCTTTGTCCCTAAACTGATGTGAGGATAAAATGAGATCAAACATGTAAAATGCTCAATACAGTGTACGTTGCAAATCCTCAACAGGCCAGGCTGAGATTGCTTTTAATTATCTGGGCCAAGATCATGATTCCAACTTGGAATCAGGAGATGGGGGTCTTGGGCGCTAAACTGATCTAGAGTAAATGCCTTCCCCTCTCTGGGCTTTGGGCTCTTCGACTGTAAAATGCTGTGGGGGTAGGGGATGACCTCAGGAGCCTTTCGGTTCCCCAGCCCTGCTTCACCCCCGCCAGCCCCAGCGCCAATGATCACTGCTTCTGCCAGTAAACCGTCAGCCTCCCCCGATTTCCCTTTCCCCAGCCAGCCCGTGTGGGGCAGGGCCCGCCTTTGCCCTCTTAGAGCCATTATTTGGGAAGGACAGTAACAAAAATTCAACAAGCTGTGTTTCAAAGTCGTACTCCGTGCCAGGCATTTTATATGTTTGTTTAATAAGTGAATCTGTGAGATGAAGACAATTAGTTTTTCTTATAGGAAATTGGCAGCTTCAGAGTTCACTCATTAATGAGTCATACGGTCCCGGTCTTCAGTCCCAGCTCTGCCGTCCCCCAGCTTTGTGACCTTGGGTAAGTCACTTCACCTCTGAGCCACAATACTAACGCATTTTTTGAGATTTGCTGTGGAGTACTGTGATAAGGTCCCTACAAGCATCTGATCCTCTCCTCACCCCCATCTGGGAGGCAGGTTTAATGAGTGCCCCTCCCACTACCAGGGGAGGAAACTGAGGCTCAGAGCAGGTAAGGAACTTGCCTTAATCACCCAGTGAGTTAATACACAAAACCGGGATTCAAACCTAAAGCTCCCTAGTGCTGAAGTTTTTCGTGTTTATGTCCATTTACAGGAACCTGAGATAACTAGGAGTTATCTCAAAGGGGAGTAGGGGGTGGGGGGTAGGACAGGAGACTTAAAATGTGGACCCTTTCCCCCTAACCACCTGCACCCACTGAAGATCAGAGAGGAGTCTTAGGCCGTTGGGAATCAGACGCTAGGACAAGGGACCCAGGGGGACTATATTCCAGGCTTGAGAGTGTAGAGTCAGAGCAACATGACTTTAGAGATGGAAACAAGGAGACCCTTTAATCCAGAGGGTCTTCATCTGCAAGCTGGCATGGGCTTTAGAAGAATTCATGAACCACCCCCAACTTGCCATCAATTGCACAAAATACATCACATCTATGCATATATGTCACATTTCTCAAATTTAGCACTATTGACCTTTGGGCCAGATAATTCTTTGTTGTGGGGACCGTCCTGTTTGTTGTAGGATGTTTAGTAGCATCTCCAGCTTCCACCCACCAGATGCCAGTAGCACCTCCCCCCTGCCAGTTGTGGCAACCAGGAATGTTGCCAATCATTGCCAAATGTTCCCCGGGTGGGTGGGAGGGGCAAAGTCACCCCCACTGATATATGTTGATTTTTCTATGTACAGGGCCCAAAATTTTCATCATACACTCAGACGATTGATGTTGATCTTCAAACCCTTAAAGACCACTTACTTAACGAATATTTGCTGAGTTTTTACAGGCCAGCATTGTGTTAAGAATTGGGAATAAGGTAGTGACCCAGACAGCTATTGTCTCGAGCTCATGGAGTCCAAGAAGGAAGAAACTGAATGTATAATTCATTACCAGACAGACAAACATCACGAGAGGGAGGCATACTTATTCACTCCAAGTGCCCATCGTGCAGAGGAAGAAACTGAGGCAGGCCCAGAGTGCAGCATATTCCTCTTTTAGGTCACAAAGCAAGCCAGGGGACTGCGTGTGAGTGTGTGTGTGTTGGGCGGGGGGGTTGCTATAAGGAATGGTAGCTAAAAGTCTGCACTCTAGAGCCTAGTTGTTTTGAGTTCACATCTCAGCTCTGGCATGGACCTGCTGGGTGATCTGAGTAGTCGACATAACTGGTCAGTGCCTCAGGTTCTCCATTGGTAAGATGAGGGTAATAATGGTGCTTCCCTCATGGGGTTATAAGGGTCAAGCGAGTGAGCAGGTAGAAAGCGCCTGACACAGGGCACTGAGTGCTTGGGGCTGCTCTAACTCTGAATGATTGCCTCTGGACCAGCTGGCTGTTTTTACCAAGTTGGGAGCAGGGAAAGAACACCCCACCAGGAACCTTGGAACTTGATTTCTGGAGTCAATCCAGGCAAGAAGCCTCCCGTTCTCTCTCCCTCCCAACTTCTTCCTTCACCCCCTGGCTCCTCCACCCCCACCAAGGGGAACTTGAGGGGAGCTTGGCTTTCAACACAGCAATGTCAGGAAGTGGTTCTGGTTACCACATCCCCTTCCCCACTTCCCCAGCCCCTCCTTCCAATACCACAACACAGTTTAGCCAAGGCCCTGGGAGAGGAGGCAGGAAGCAGGATATACCCCCAGGTGGGCACCCTCTAAGCCTGAACCGGGGTCAGCCAGCGCTTGAACTCTAAGCCCCTCCCCCAGGTGGAGGCCCCATCAGGATGGGGAGGGGGCTGGACCTGGAGCCCTGAGTCACCAGCTGGATGACACAGCCCTGCGGGCTGCTATTAGTAACTCCAGGCCCCCAGACCGGGGTCAGCCTCACGAGATGAGGAATCTCTCCCCCTTTCTAGGATGGGGGAACTCCAAGCCTGCTTCTCCCAAATCTGCCAGAGGGGAGGGGCAGCCGGGGCTGAGAGGCCTGGGCAGGATGTTGAGAAGACGCTTGTGTCTAGGATGAAGCAGGAAGGTGTGTATATTGCAAGATATTTCCCCAGGGGTGAGCATCACTCATGTACTCACCCCCACCCACAAACACACCTGCCATCCCTAGCCCCAGGGTGGTGGCAACTCCCAGCCTGACTCTTAGAGGCCCTGATAATAATATTGTCATCCTCCCACTTATTTGTACTGATACCCTTCAACAGGAAGCCATAGAGTATAGGCTTTGAAATCAGACCTCCTGGGTTCAGATTCCAGCTCCTATTCCTTCTAACCGTGTGACCTTCGACAAGTCACTTTGGCTCTCTATGCCTCCATTTCCTCGTCTGTAAAATGAGGAGGGAAGAGTCCTCGCTCAAAGGGTTGTGGGGGGATTCAATGAGATTATACGTTGCAAGTTTTAGGTAGGCAGAAAAAAAGTTCGCTACGATGATTCTGTTACTCTAGTGCTCTCACCTTTAAAAATCAGGACTCATGATCCCAGTTAACTTTACAATTCAGATGTGTAAATCTCTTTTACTGGTGAGGAACCTGTGAGGCTTAAGCAGTTGCCCAAGTCCACACAGCCAGCAAGGGGCAGACCTGGGACTCAACCCAGACCTGACACTGGCACCCTGTTCTTCCTACACATTCTGCATGTGCCCCCAGCAACCTCAGCCGTTGATCGTTCTAGTAGTCAGTGCAGGGGCGGGGAGTGGATCTTGACAGTTTATCCAGTGCCGTTTCAGGCCTCCTCACATCTCATTTGCACCCAATGGCGGACCTTCTTAACGTATTTGACTCCTTGGCATTAGAACTCCTGGGCAGTCATGGGAGGCAGAAACATAAATCATTTTCAAGGTGAAGCCCACAGCCCAGAGAAGGGCTTCAGTTTGCTCACTGTCACACAGCTGGCGAGTGACAGAGCTCCGCCCAGGCCATCTGACTCTGAATCCCGTGCTAATATCAGGTCATTGGATCTGGCAAGAAGGAAGTCAGTGGGGGAAGCAGCCTGGGGGATTGGGAGGTGCCCAGAGGTCAGGCTGAAGTGGGAGCCAGGAACCAACAGAGAGAACAGGTGCTGGGTGTTTGGCTGCGTGGATAAGAGGCAGAGAATTAAAGATTAAGGAGGCTGCAAGAGACAGAGAACAGTCAAGGGGCATTTCCTTTAAGATGAGAGGTTCATGTCCACAGAAAGGGATGGCGTGTGGAGGGAGCCATGCAATTCGAGGGGGAAAGAGGATAAGCCAGGGATTGTTTCTTTGGCATCAGGCTGCCCACTGGCGGGTAAGGCTATGCTTGGGGTCCCTGCAGAGCAGATGCAGCCCCAAACCACATATTTAAAAAATTATTTAATTATTTTGTTTCCTATTCCTATTAAGATTTATTCTTAGAGCAGTTTCGGCTTCACAGCAAAATGAAGAGGAAAGTACAGATTTCCCGTATAGCCCCTACCCCCCCGCCCACATGCACAGCCCACCCCATTGTCAACATCCCTCACCGCAGTGGTACATTTGTTACAATGGGTGAAACTTCATCGATGCATCGTGGTCACCCCACGTCCATAGTTTGGGGTTCACTCTTGGTGTCCATGTGATGGGATTGGACAAATGCTTAATGACATGTATGCATCATTATGTTCTCATACAAAATAATTTCACTGTCCTGAAAATCCTCTGTGCTCCTCTTATTCCATCCCTCGCCAACACAAAGATTGTTTTTGATATTTGAAAAAAAACCCAAAAAACCCTTAAAGTAGCCAGCAGGGGAAAGATCAGATCCCTGTTGGACTTCCTTTTATAGTCATTGCAGGGTTTAGTGTTGTTTTACTTTGGATGGCACATGGGAAGAGCACCATATTCGCAGCGATCGCAGCCCCCAAACGTCTGACTCTGGTCCTGTTCAGTGGGGAGAAGCGAGGGAGGTCCTCATCCTCCTCGGAAATCATAGGCTAAGCATTCAGGGCTCATTCAGTCCATGCTGGTCACACAGGGCACACAGGGCAACCGAGGACTTCTTTGCCCCTCTCACAAACCTGGGGGTCTTGGCGTCTCCTAGTTCTGGTGGTTCTCGAAATGCAGTCCCAGCAGCATTAGCATGGCCTGGGAGCTGGTTAGAAACGCCGAACCTCACCTGCCCCCATCCTTGAACTATTGCGTCAGCACCTCCGGGTGGGGCCCAGCCATCTTTGTTTTGACATGCCTGCCAGCTGACTCCGGCGCATGCTCAGGTTTGAGACCTGTGCTTTAGTCAAGTTTCATCCCAACACTAAGGCCGGCGGGGCAGGGGGGAGTGGGTAGGGAGGGATACTTTTGATGCAATTTTCAGATGAGGAAACTGAGACTCAAAGAGATGAAGCCACTTGCCCAAGGTCACACCACTAGTACCAAAATCCAGGCCTTTCTGACCGTAAAGCTGACGTTCCTCACCACATTGCAGCCCGGCCGACAATCAAATATTTAACAGCCAGGACGCACAAACTCTGACCAATCAGGACGATTCAGTCCAAAGAGCTAGGGGTGGTGAGGGTGGGACGGTGCGGGTCATTAAGCCTTTCTGTCCTGGATCTACAGCCCTAAGTCCTGGGGGAAGATGTCAGGGCTCTGGGGCACTAAGAAGGTTTAACGGGGCACTAAGAAGGTTTAACGCAGCACCTGTTACCAATGGACAGGGAAATGTTTCAATATCTAACAACTGGTGCTTCTGTACCAGTGCATACCAGCTGAACATCAGCCCTGACAGCAGTCTCCTTTCTAGAAAGAAAGGCTCCCGAAACTTGCACCGTGGGACAGAGGGCCTGGAGTTAAATATAGCCTCAAAGAGAGCACAGGTACAACACAAGTCTATGAGAATGCTACCTGTTCAGCTGTGCTTCTCAAATGTGGCTGCATATTGGAGTCCCTAGGATTTTCTTTTGAATTGTGGGGCCTGAGTTTCACTCCCTCCCCGGGATTCTGATTGAATTGGTCTGGGGTACAGCCTGGGACTTCTTCTAAAGCCCCCGTGATTCACATGCAGCCGAGTTGAAACCCCTGCTCTACCAGGCCCCTGAAATCTGTAAGAGACTCGAGATTAAGAACCTTTGGTTTGCATCACTATTTCCCAAGGCTGGGGACTTTAAAAAAAAAATAAAAAAGACACAGATTCTCAAGAGATTCTGATTCAGTAATCAGTGGGGCCCGGAATTGGATGTTAGCAAGCTTCCCTGGTTTAGAAATCAGTGACAGGGACGGCCCCTGTGGTCTGAGGGGCTCAGAGATTCTACCCCCTCCCCCCAGCCCACCCCAACGTAGTTGAAGCAATTGAGAACATTCTGCCAGGAAGTATCCAGAACCAATTTCCGCAGCTCTTCCTTCCCCTGTGCTGTGGAGACATTGCTTCAAAGAACACGCTCTGTAACACAGCCCAAGACACCCTCCCAGGAGAGCCATTTTCAGGCGAAACGCCGCAGAGCCCCAGGCCTGCTCTGATTGCCTTTTCTTCCCATTAATCCTGGGACACCCTCATTTAGATGCGATCTGCATATATTTGCATACTGAGTTCCAGTGCCCCCCTCCTCCCGCCTCCCCACCCCTGTGGCATGTTAGGGGACAATAAAACTAATGTATTCACAAGGCCTGCTGAGATGTGTTAGAACCTCACGCAGCGCTGAGTCTGATCTACCTGCAGCCAGGCGCTGGGATGAGCGGAAGACGGCACAGGCCCCGCGCGGAAGCTTCAGGAAGGCTGTGGGGAGGACACAGCCGAAGCCTCCAGAGCTCTGGAACTAGCAGTTTTAGCCCGGCTCCTGATGCAGGCAATGTGGGATTTCTCCAGCAGGAAAAGATGGGGAGCACCAGTAGATAGGGCGAGGGAGGTCCCCCTTTCAGGGGGCAGGTGAGATTCCTTCCCAGCCTGACAGGGGCCTGGCTTAGGGATCACTTGGGGATCACCAGGTCTGGCCATGGGCTCCATGAGGAACCTTCCAGGTGACAGCTGGTGCAGGGGAGGGGGCCGGGTGCTAGACTCCAACAGACCTGGTTTGAACTGTGTGACCTGGGGTGAATGACTTCCTCCCTGAACCTCAGTTTCCTCTTCATTTTAATGGAAGTCATCAGCTCATTACCTGGTGATGGGGGCCATGTCTTTGTTTGGTTTCCTAGTAATGGAATGTCTTTCCTAGGCCCCTTGCGAGGCAGGGAAGGAATTTGCTAATGGGTGCAAGTGGGAGGGGGGCTTAGGGGTCCAGCAGCCCCAAGAGTGCACACAGACTGTCCCTGCCACATGGCTGTGGCTAGACTCACAGCTGACCAGCTTCCCTTGCCTCCAGCTCACCTGCCTAGTCTGGCGCCCAGCCCTCCCATCACTGTTGGGAGCCTCCAGAAACTATTTGCTATCTTTCTTTTTGCTTAAGTGAGCCCAAACCAGTTCTGACTGCAACCAAGGGCCCCAACGGACACAAGGACCGTTCTGTTCCTTCGCCTCAGCTGCCTAATGGTCTGGCTTTGCCTGCAAGCCTCCTGAAGGTCCCAGGGCATTTCCAGGACAATTTGGTGCAAATCTACTCTCCAGCCCTGCTCCTCCCTCTAAGCACCCCCTCCTGCTTCTGTTCATGGTACTCTCTCCTCCCTGGTCTTCCTAACTTCCACACCATCTGCGTATAATCCTAGAGTGAGCCTCCTCCCCTTCGCCGGTGTCATTCAAACAGTGGACAACCTGGGTAATCTTCTTAAATCCACCCTCTCTGTATTAGTCTGCTAATTACCGTAAAAAATTACTGCAGACTGGGGTGGGGGAGGGGAGGCTTAAACAACAGAAATTTATTTTCTCACACTTCCAGAGGCTGGAAGTTTAATATCAAGGTGTCGACCAGGTTGGCTTCTTGTGAGGCCTGTGTCCCTGGTTTGCAGATGGCCGTCTTCTCCCTTTGTCTTTACATGGTCGTCCCCCTGTGCATGTCTGTGTCCTAATGTCTTCTTATAAAGACACCAGTCGTACTGGATTAGGAGCTGCTCCAACGACCTTGTTTGAACGTAATCAGCTCTCTAAAGACCCTGTCTCCAAATACTGTCACATTCTGAGGTGCTGGGGGCTGGGACTTCAACACCTGAATTTGGGGGCATGCAATCCAGTCCATACCACCCTTTATCCTCTGTATTCCCACATCCACTGCTTGAGCTTCAGCTCTACCACTTCCTGCCTCGCGGTCAGTAGTGCAGCCCTTCAGTGCCTAGCACCCAGACTCCAGATGCATCTCCTCGGTCAGCGATCCCTGAGCATGCTCAGAGAGCCTCCGTAGCTCCCTACTGTCTCCAGAATGGAGACCAAACTCCTTAGCCTGGCATCCAGGGCCCTTCAGAACCTGGCTCCCACCTGCTTTCACAACCACCATTGCAATGAGGGCCAGGAAAAAGGGCGATGTGGTCTAGCGCCTTGCTATACGAAGTGGGATTCACATCAAAGTGTAATTCAGGGACCTGCGGCATGTGGCGCCACCTGGGAGCTTGTTAGAAATGCAGACTCTTGGGCCAGGGGTCAGACCCACTGAGTCAGAATATGCATGACCTACCTGGATCCCAGGCAGTCCGTACGCACCCTGGAATTTGAAAGTTCTTCCGCACAGCCACTCATGGGAGTGGGACCTGTGGTCACTTTGTTGGCTCAGAAACCTGACTTATCCTGACAGAACGACTCCACTCACAGGACTGCAGGATACACAGCCAATGACAGTTCTGAACTAACAACTGAACTTGACTTCCCAAGGCTATTAAGGATGCCTAACTCGCAAGTATAAACGAACGAAAAGGTTGCTGGAGACAGCGCTCTGCTGGGAAAGGCAACATTCTCCTCTCTGGTTTCCCTTCAGCAAACATGTTGAGGCCCTGAGCAGTGTCAGGCTCGGCGTGGGCCATGTGGAGTGAGAGGAGACGTGGGCTTTGTCCTGTGAAACTCACCAAGCAGGAAAGGAGGCACAACACAAAGACGTGCATTCATCAGCCCGCCCGCCCACTCTATTCCTCCATTCCTCCAGCTCTCAGTTCTTGGAATACGCCCTGCTCTGGCCTCTGGACCTTTGCACTTTCTGTTCCCCCTGCCTTGACCCTTCTCACCCATGCCTTCCCTCTCTGTCCTCCCCCTGGGCTGGCTACGTCATTCTCATCTCTCAGGTTTCAGCTGAAATGTCATTTCTTCAGGAAAACGCCGCTGACCACCCCAACCTGAGAACGAGGCTCTTCCACACTCCCACGATCCCCCTGGACCAACCACTTCCCTTATTGTGGCATCTTTCCTAATCAGAGTGAATTTTCTGCCTAGTCATCTATCCCTCCCTGCAGGCTGAGAGCACTATGAGAACAGGACCCTTATCTGCTGTGTTCACAGCATTTGTAGGTATTTCTCAAACATAGAAAAATAACAGTAATACTAGTCAACTTTGTTTTTAAGCTCATAATATGGGCCAAGCACTGACATAAGTATTTATATGTATTAACTCATGTCATCCTCACAACTACCCTGAGAGGTGGGAGCTATTTTGCCCATTTCACAAATGAAGAAAAAGAAGCACAGAGACATTAAGCAATTTGCCCAAAGTAACACAGCTGTTATTAAGAGGCAGTGTAGGGATTCAAACCCAGGGAGTCTGGCTCCAGAGTCTGCATACTGGAAGAGGGGTGATTAACTCCACGGGGGAGAGGTAAGAGGCCGGGCGGGGAGCTTTAGCAAGAACAACACCTGAACCAGGTTCTGAAGAGTAAAGAGGAGTTTGCCACTTGGGCAAAGAGCAGGGCTTTGCAGGCTTGACAACCTCCAACCCCTGCATTTCAGTGCAAAAGCCTTGTCCGGAGGGGCCAATGGACAGCAATCGACAGTTCTGGCGGATGAGGCTTAGGAAAGGTGAGTGCCTTAGGTGCATCCAGTGTCAGCCTGAGTCACCCCTGTGTGGGGGTGAGGCCGGTTCTATGTGCCCTGGAGCTGTCCTCCTTCTGTCCTCGCTTGGGTGAGAGGGACAACTCCCCTGCCTTCCCCTCTTGCCGGGACATTTGAGGCTAAACCGCACCCCTGTTCCTCACAGGGAAGGAAAGTCCCAGCAGGCGCCCCTCTGGGCAGGGGCAGACCCAGAGCTGACCTGTAGCCTCTGAGAGCAGAAGGGAGTTTCCCCAAAGCTCTACTCAGTCTGCCCTTAGCCTGGCTCAGGAGGCCCCCAACATTTAAAGCTCCAGAAACCTTTTAAGAAACTGGATCTCAAAGGAAGCCCAGTATGTAAGCAGTTGAAGAGGAGGTGCCGTGCAGCTCCCTGTCTGCACTGACCCTGGCCCTGGGCGGGCCCCGAGCACTGATCCAGCCCTGCCACCTCTTTTTACTTTTGGGGTGACTGAGGCCGGGAGGAGGGCAGAGACTTGCCAGCAGCTAGAGGGGATCCCAGGGCTCCTGGGTCCGTTGGCCTTCTTCTCACTAAACAGCATTCTCTCTCCCATCCTCTGTCCTGGTCTCTCAGGTTCGATCTGGAACACTCTACCTGGCACCTTCATGCATACCATTCATTCATTCGTTCGTTCGTTCATTTAGCAAGCCTTTACTAGGCTCCTTCTAAGTGTCAGGCACGGAGCTGGGCCCCTGACCTTCAGAGGTGACAAACTCAGATGTAAGACAAGCACATTTGCAGACTTTTACAATTCACTCTGATTAAGCCACAGCGGAGACTGTTCGTCCCCTTATTCTCAGGGTCGGTGCTCAAAATACACGCAGGAACCACTGAGGAAGGAGTGAATGGGGACAGCGGCCTGACAAGGTGGGCTGCCACATTAGACTTCGGATCTCCCCCGTCTACCTTTCTGTCCTCCCACCGCTCAGCTCCTCCGCGGCGACAATGGACTGAGGACAAGAGATCTCTGACCCAGGCTCTGCCTCAGTGGACAGCTCTGTGCCCTGATTGGTCTAGGCTGGGGCTGTGTGACCTGCTGGCCAGGAGGCCCATGTGCTTGTTTCAATTTAAATGAATTAAAATTAGACAAGGCTTGAAATTCAGTTCCCCAGGCTCCCTAGCTGCGTTTCTAGTGCTCCAAAGCCACACGTGGCCACATACTGAACAGCACAAGTTACAGGACATTGGCGTCATGACAGGAAGTTCTTTTGAGCCGTGATGCTCATCCCCTGCAGCTACTCCCGGATTCTGAATTCCAAAGGACCGGCACGTGTTCAGAAGTATTTGGGAACTGACATAAGTTTGCCAAGTCTTCATTTTGCCAGAAAAGTTTTAAAACAGTAATAATGATTTTTTTTTTTTTAAGAACATGAACACTAAAAGTAATATGAAAGTGTCTATTGGGTCCTGGGTTTAAAAAAGCCACATTAAGGGATATCTGTGGAACAATTGGAGAAATTTGAATATTGATTATGTGTTAAATAACAAGCACTGTGGTAATGGAGAAGACTGCCCTTGTTCTTTGGAGGCGAGGGGTGGGGGATTTAAGGGTGAAATATGAGGATGTCGGCAGCTAATTCCCCTGGGTCTCAGGGGAAAAAACATCATATAAATCAATATAAATATATAGAGATATATCTATATATGGGGGAGCAAATGTGTCCATATAGTGAATCTAGGTGAATCTTGTACTATTCCTGCAACTTTTCTGCAAGTTTGAAAATTTTTCAAAATAAAAGTTGGGGAAAAATAAGAAGTCAAGACAAAGGGTCTTGCGGGGCTGTGCCGGGTGTTGGTTACCTGATGTTGCAGTGGATTGAATTGTACCTCTCCCCCAAAAAAGGATTTACCCACTAGGAACCTGTGAATTTGTCTTGCCCTGGCTGGTGTGGCTCAGTGGACTGAGTACCGGTCTGTGAACTGAAAGGTTGCCGGTTCGATTCCCTGTCAGGGCATGTGCCTGGGTTGCGGGCCAGTCCCCATTTGGGGGTGAGTAAGAAGCAACCAGTTCTCTCTCTCCCCCCCCCCCATTTCTCCCTCCCTTACCCTCTCTCTAAAAATAAAATAATAAAATCTAAGAAAGAAAGAAAGAAAAAGGGTCTTTGTAGCTGTAATTAAGTTAGGGCCCTGAGATAAGATGAGATCATGCTGGATTAGGGTGGGCCCTAAATCCAATGACCGGAGTGCTTATAAGAGAAGGCATAGGAAGACTTGAGACCCAGAGACCAGAGAAGAAGGCTGTGTGAAGAGGGAGGCAGAGACATTGGAGGGAGGCAGCCACAAGCCAAGGAACACCGGAGCCTCCAGCAGCTAGAGGTGCCAAGGAAAGACT
The DNA here is from genome assembly GCF_021234165.1 of Pteronotus mesoamericanus. Lineage (NCBI taxonomy): Eukaryota > Metazoa > Chordata > Mammalia > Chiroptera > Mormoopidae > Pteronotus > Pteronotus mesoamericanus. Next base: position 9,897,165 of record NW_026555105.1, read on the forward strand.
CTCCCCTAGAGCCTTCAGCGGGTGCACGGTCCTGCTGACACCTTCATGTCAGACTTCTCTCCTCCAAAATTAAGAGAATAAATTTCTGTTGTTTTAGGCCGCCAGGGCTGTGGATTTGTTACAACAGCCCCATGGTGTTCCAGGGCATTTATTTAGGGGAAATTCATCAAGCTGTACACTTGTGATTTGTGTGCATTACTCTATGTATGTTATACTCCTTTAAAAATGTACTTAAAAATAAATAAACCAGAACGACTCTCTACTCTCAGTATTCATTTTAAAAACTTAAAAGAAAAGGCCTAGCAAGGGCATAATGTCAAAACAAAAGACAGGCTCTTAAAATGAAATTTCACGTTATGATACTGTTTTCCTTCTTTGGTAAGAATCTGCAAACATATCCCATTCTAACTCAGCACCAGCTGCAGATCAGCTGCATCAGAATCACCTGGGGAATCTTAAAAATACAGAATCCCAGACAGAGAGGTCACCAGGACAAAATAAGGAGTCCAGAAATAGACCCGCATACATGTGGGAATTTAGTATATGCTAAACGTGGCATTTCAAATTAGTAGGGGGAGGTAGATTATTCAATATGGTATTGGTTCTGCTGGCTAGCCACCTGGGAAAAAAATAAAACTGTATCTCTACCTCATTCTAGTCACCAAAACAAATTCCAGATTGATAAAACTTTTAATTAAGGGGGGAAAAAAAGCCACCCTAAAAGGATGTCAAGAGACTATAAGGTATTGTCTTCCTATAATCTTGAGATAGGAACTGCCTTTAACAAACATTTACTGAATACTTATTCTCTAACGTTGTGCTTGGTGCTAGAGATGGGGACAAGCGGAGGCCCTTACCCTCCAGGACTCAAACTAGTGAGGAGGACCTAGAGCAGTGGTTCCCAAGGTTTAAGATTTCACTAACCATTAAGAACAATTTAAAATTTTTTGCTTTTTAATAATCTTAGAGTGGGGAAAGCACGTCTACACACCCAACACAAAATTGCAAAGCAGTTGGGAAAAAAGATTAATACATTTTACTACATAAAAATAAATGGCCCAAAACATCAAAACAAAAACAGGTGGCCCTGTTGGGAAGGGTGGGGATGAAGATAGACTGCTTTATAAGTATGAGGTTTCCTGTAGGGGTGACAATGTTTTGGAACTAGTTAGAGCTAGTGATTGTACAACACTGTGAATGTACTAAATACTAGTGAATTATAAACTTAAAAAACTTTAAAATGATTACTTTTATTGTTACATGAATTTCACTGCAATAAAAAAATACATAAGAATACAAATTTTTTCTTAGATTTTATGTATTTATTTTCAGAGAGAGGGGAAAGAAAAGAAAAAGAGAAGGAGAGAAACATTGATCTCTGTTTCCAATGAGGACCTGGCCTGCAACCCAGGCACATGCCCAGACTGGGAATCAAACCAGAAGCCTTTTAGTTTATAGGCCAATGCTCAATCCACTGAGCCACACAAGCCAGGGCAGGAATACAAATTTCCCTTTCGCTCCTTACAGATAACACCATTCTGAATTCGCTGTGATCAGACTTGCATGTTTGTTTGTTTTTTGTTGCTGTTGTCTTAACAGCAGCTGTAAGTCAGCGATCAGGATGCCACATGGTCAGGTTTAGTGAGGCCTCTCTTTCTGGTTTACAGACAGCTTCCTTCTTGCTGTGTTTTCACATGTCAGAGAGCCAGACATGCATGTTTTTATTCCCATGCATTTAAAAAAAATCGTTTATAACCCTGACCGGCGCGGCTCGGTTGGTTGGGTATTGTTCAGTAAGGGGAAGGGCCTCCGGCTCAACCAGTCGCGGTACATGCCTCGGTTGTTGGCTTGGTCCCCAGTCAGGGCGCATAAGAGAATCAACCAATCGATGTTCCTCTCACATAGATGTGTCTCTCTCTTTCGCCTTCCCTTCTCCTCTCTCTAAAAATAAATAAATAAAACCTTTAAAAAAATCATTTATAACTTCCATATCTGTCAATAAACAACATACTGTTTTTGCACGTTTTATTCTGTATATAGTGTTCATCTATAGCTCTGAGACCCAGGCAAGTCGGGTCTCAGGCCCCGGGTTCTAGAGGGGTCTCCTCCTGGCCCTTCTCTAGGGTGCCCCCCTCCATGGGGCACGGAATCCAAGGGCACACGCACGCACGGGGTCTCCGAGCCTCTTGAAGACCACAGTCAGGGTACCCGGGACCCCAGAACTCCAGGCTCGAACAGGACTCTTTCTAGGGTCCCTCCTCCCGAGGGTGAGCCACCTACCTAAGGGTGCACCCCTAGGCCAAGGGGTCGCCATAAGGTGACTTTGGGGAGGAGTAGCGGGCAGCTCTGTGGAGCTGAACCTTCTCTGGAGTGCCCACACTCCAAAGCGGGGTGGGGGTGCGATGCAGGCGAGGGGTAGGGCTCCGTTTGTATCCTTGCCTGGGGCTCTCCTCCCCGTTCCCCCGTCACACGTTAAATTCTGTGCATTTTGGCAACTGGATTTTCCCCCAACATTACATTTTCAAGCATTATCTATGTTAATGTCTGTAGCTCCAGTTTACTGCTTTTCACTTGTACACAGCAGGCCTTCAAAGTGCTAAACTTTTCAGATGCCAGGCCCCTCACCCAGAAGACTCTGGTGTGGGAGGAGGGGCCAGACGGGCTGAGGTGTCTACATCTTGAGAAGCTCCATGTGACTTCAGCTCAGCAGCCCGGTTTGAGAACCACCGGGAGATAAACCCCTCTTGGAGTGCCTCTGGCTTTGCACAGGCTAACACTGTCACCTTCTGCTGCTCCTCCTGTGTCCCCAGGGTCTGCCTCAACGGGCTTTGGACAGGCCACCGGCCCCGCAGCCTGGTTCAGGTCCGGGAGAACAGGCGGAGACAACGGGCGCCCCCTGCTGGACACGGACGCGAGCTGAGCGGACCGGTCCCTCTCCACGGATCTCTGGCCGCCCGCACCCAGCCTTTCCACTTACTCCCCACCCCAGCCTTTAGAAGCTCATTTAAGGCCCACTCCACTTAGACGCAAATAATTGCCATCTATTCTTTCAAAAAGCGTCCTCACATAACAGACTTTCTATGGAGCCTTTATTAGGGAAAAAAGGGTGCGTGGTTGAGAAACTGCGGGACTCAAAACCCGGTCCATCCTCTTGTTCATTGTGTGAGCTCAGGCAAGTCACTGGACTTCTGAATAACTCAGTTCCTCATGAATAAAACGGGACACTAATGTCACCTACCTCATGGGACCGCTTTGAGGATTGAAGTGCTGCCGGCATGCAACCAGAACTAGCTCCGATTAGATGTCAGCCCCGGGGCTAATGGCTTCTACAGTGAGGGAGGGCTTTCTTGGACCAGGTGCTGTTCTGACTGTGCTCATATTCACCCCCAATTTACAGAGGAGGAACCGAGGCACAGAGTCATCAAGCAACTTGCCCAAAGGTTCACAGCTTGTCAGTCATAGGGTGTGATTTGAACTTAGGCCAGTTGTACTCCAGGACCCATGCTCACGATCACTGTATCCTCATGGCAGTTTGGGGGCTTGTGCCGTGCCCATTATATAGCTGGGGACACTGAGGCTCAGAGAGGTGAAGCGACTTGCCTCAGATCACACAATTAATTGGCATTGGAGCGCCGGCCTGGACTTGCTCCTGTTCTGTTTCCCCGCATTACGTCCTGCACCTCCATGACAACCCGGCAGGCATGGTATCCCTGTGCAGCAAGTCAGGACACTGAACTGAGGTGGTTGAATGACTTGCTCAAGGTCACACACAGAGCCAGTGAGCAGGGAGCTTTTCCTGTGGGGGGCAGGGCCCAAGGACATTCTGTTTGGGGCCCGGCACCTCAGCGGCGCCCTGCTGCAGCCTGTGGCCACCTCTCGTCTTTATGATCGCAGCTCCTGTTCCCGGGCATCCCAGATTAGCACCACTGGCTTCTGGGCCAGCCTCAGCGCTGCTGTCAAAGTTGTGCTCTCAAGCTGTCACTCAGCTGAAGCCTGGCCTCAGCACCGGTTCATGGAGCTTCCTGTATGGCGCGGGGCTCAGACTCCGTTCCCCTGCCCTCCTGGAAGCAGCTGGTACCATGGAAGGAGCAGGAGGTTGGAGCCAGACAATCCAGGGTTCAGATCCAGCTGGGCGAGAGTCCTCACCTCCCTGAACTCCCATTTCATCACCTCTAATATGGGGATAATGAGCTGTGCTTTGCAGGCTCCTGAGAGGACAAAACGCAATAAAGTGTATACAGCGTCTGGTGCACAATAGGTGCTGAGTAAGTGTTAGATCCCTTTGCTAGTTCTGTGCTGCAGACCCCCGTCGCCTGCTGTGCATGCCCCCTCCTCGCAGGCCCAGCAGTCCCCACCTTCCCTTCCAAGGTGGTCCCTTGAGGTATGACAGGTCTCCGAGCCAGGGTCGGGCAGGGTAGAGCACACATCCTCTGTGGTGCCTGGGGCAGCCGGGAAGGGCATACAAGCCCTGGGCTCACAGGCAGAACAACAGTACCGTATATAACTCAGTAAGTGTTCAAAGGCCCGACCGAGATTAACTGAGCACCTACTATGGGCCAGGAACTGCTCTTGGTAATAGGGCTACAGTGTTAAACAAGATCCCTGTTTCACATACAGGAGGTCCTTGAATAATGTCATTTCATTCAACTTCATTTCATTATAATGTTGAGATGCCACATGAACTTTAACTATCATTTATATCAATTAGTCTATGATAAATTGGTTTCATTATACCTCATTGCGAGGATAGGGGTGGCTTGAGCAGCTGCAGTCTCTTGTGGGGTGGCAGCTCCTGAGAGTAAGGCCCCCTGTGGCCCAAGCTCCTCTCTGGGTGGCCTCAGTTCCGGGTCCCGGTAATGCTGTCTCCTCCTTTACAGTTCCAGCCCCAGGGGAGGTTGCGGCTTCCTGAGTTACTCATCTCAGGTGTTCCTCGACTTCCCCTGGTTGTTCTTCCTGCCCATCAAACAACTTTGCAACCAATTTTCCATATTAGAGTCCCTTATTACAGAATCCTCTAGGTAAGTCTTGTTTTCCTAGCTAGATCCTCGGTATTCTGTCTGTTTCCTTGTCTATAAAACAAGAGTTCATTCATTCACTCAACAAATAAGTGTCTAGTAGCTTCCTTATGACCATAAAACTGCTGGGAATATAGGAAACAAGATAGGTTAAGTGTTGGGAGTATAGGAAACAAGATAGGTTAAAAAACCATGAAAATCCAGGTGCTGCCTACTCCTCATACTTCTGTAACGATCAGAGGAGATGTTTGCACAAATGTCACCTGCTGCTTGGGTCTTAGGTATTGCCATCACAAGCAAATGCTATTTGGGTTACAGATTGTTTTCTGAATCCAACTGTTCTGGTCTAGGGCATTTCCCCATCACCTCCTGGCACCTCCAATACCAGAAGAGAAAGCTTTAGGACAAATAAAAGGAAGGCTTAATTTACACCATGGGAGTCAACCTACAGGGCTCATTATCCCAAGTGGTGGTACAGTTGTAAGCTATATATAGGTTCTTAAAAACAGGTTTAGCTAAACCCATAGATTGGGCAGTAGCAGGGAAAGAGAAGGTAGAAATGAGTCCCAGAGCACCCACCTGCTGACTGTCAGCCCTGTTGCCCTCCTGGGACAGCTAGTACAATGGAAGGAGCGCTGGACTGTGAGTCAGTAAACCAGGGTTTGAATCCAGGTCTGCTGACTATCAAATGCATGACCTCGGACAAGTCATTTCATTGCTTTTGAGCCTCTGTTTCCTCATCTGTAACATGGGAATCCTGAGAGTACTAGGAGGACCTCTGGTTTTTGTGATGATTTGTTTAGAAATGTAGGTAGAGCACCTCATGCAGCTCCTGGTACTTGGTAAGAGCACAGTAAACATTCGCTAGTATGACTACCATATACTGTGCTGGAATTGCAGCCCTCTGTGTTAGCTGGCCTAGGAAACTCGCTGTGGGGTCTTGAGCCAGCCACCTTTTCCCTCTGGGCTCGTTTCCCCATCTGCAAAATGGAAAAATAGTAACCGCCCTGCCAGACTCAGGAAAGTTAAAGTCTCATCTAAAACCTAGGTATTTCTACATGAGCAATGGTACCATAATCGAAGTGTGGAGCATGGGGCCGGATGGCTTGGTTTTCAATCCCAGTTCCACCCTTTACTTAGATTCCTGTACTGTTCCATGCCTGTTTCTTCATACATAAAATGAAGATAACAATGGCAACTACCCCATAAGGTGTTTGTGAGGATTAATTAATGTAGATAAAGGGCTACGACACTGACTAGCACGGAGTATTTTACATGTTGATTACTCAGCATACCTCACACGGTAACTAAATCGTTTGGGGCTTTGGAATCAGACAGACCTGCCTTCATATCCCAGCTCTACCCTCTTGCTGTGCGACCTTGGATAAATCACTTGCCTCCCTGAGCCTCAGCTTCCTCTTCTTGCCAATGGAAGGTGATAACAACCCCTGCTTCCTGTAGATATCGGGATGCAGCAAAGCACAGGTACCCTGCCTGGTGTGTGTTCGGTGCTCACTGACAGTGCTGTCCCTCTTCTTTCCCTCTTGGCTCTTCTCCTCAGCGTTTTTCTCATAGGTATACTTTGATATCCTTCTGACCTACAGCCCTTTCACTGCTTCTAGAAGTTTCCCCATCAAAGCTGAGACCAGATTTACAAACTGTGTGTTCTGATGGGAAGAACCCTGAATTAGCCATCGGAAAACCAGGGTTGGCTTGTTTGTCTTTGTGAGAGAAGGATTCTGATATGTTGTTTCCAGGGAGCCACGACCTTGGGCCTTTCCTTCTCTGGACCGTGGGCTCTTCTGTTCCATGATGAGGCTGTTGCCTTCTGTATAACGTTCTGCAATCTTGTGATTTGGCAGCGAAGGGCAAGGTTAGGGTCAAGCCTCCGTTGGGCTGGGGCTAGGGACGGGGACTGTGGGACTACCACTGAGTACCATGACATCCCTGAGGGAGGATGCACCCTTCCGCCACGGGGTGAGGGTTGGAGGGGGGCTCTGCAGAAATGAGGAATCAGGTTGATATTGGAAAACTACCAGTCGATGCAAAATCAACCTGTTGTCATGCCATTGTTGACCCAGCTTTCCAGGGGCTGCTCTGGGGGGCCTGGCCCTGCCAGACCGGGAAAGGGGGAGATAAGGAGGCCTAGCCTACCCAGAAGCCTCGAGCTCTATTCCCCCTACCAACACCTGCTCCTAGGAAAGGACCAGTGAAACCCCCCTCATGCTCAGGTGCACGCAAATTCTAACAGCTCAAAGCACTTTTTGTCTTTTTAAATAGGTTTTCTTTAAAGGGATGTTTTAAGATTCTCCTCGCCCATCCCTCGCCCCCCACAAATTTGTATTTTTCAACTGAGGAAAGTAAGTTGTGCAACAGAGACTTAAGGATAAACCAGGGCACCAGTCTCCTCTGCAAAATGTTAAAGTCTTAAAGAGAGGGTAGTGCCAAAGAGGACATCTGGTGCGTCAAGAGGAGGGGCATACCTTTCTGAAGGGCTGCAGACCTTTAAATACATCTGCACATTCTACATTGAGCAGAGGAGGGCTGTGGAGGATGTCCTGACTTCCAGCTCTATTAATGTAACAAATACAGTAGGCCCCGCCCTTAGCTGTGGGGCATAGTCCCAGGCCCTCCCGGTGGATGCTTGAAACCTCAGACTGCCAAACCCTATATGTACTATGTTTTACCTATACATACATGATCGAGGTAATTTAATTTAGTTTATAAATTAGGCACAGCAAGAGATTGACAATAACGGATAATAAAATGGTAACAATTATATAAAAATATTTCGTAATGAAAGTTATGTGAACATGGTCTCTGTTTCTCTGATAACTGATCTGATCATTGAGAGGGCTACTGACTAAAAGATGGGTACACTGAGTGGATAATCAGGTCAAAGGAATGATCCTCATCCTGGGCGGGAAGGAGCTGAACGGCACCAGATTCTATGGCACTACTCAGAACAGCACACAGCCCTGGCTAATTTGGCTCAGTGGATTGAGTGCCAGCCTGCAAATCAAAGGGTCGCCGGTTCATTATCAGTCTAGGGCACAGGCCTGGGTTGCAGGCCAGGTCCCCAGTAGGGGGCGCCTGAAAGGCAACGACACTTTGATGTTTCCCTTTCTCTCTTCTCCTCTCTAAAAATAAATTTTTTAAAAAAAATCATGCAATCTAAAACTTGTGAACTGTTTATTTCTGAAATTTTCCATTTAACATTTTCAGACCAAAGTTGCCCCTCGGTAACCGAAACTGCACAAAGCAAGAAACTGGGGATAAAGGGAGACTACTGTATGTATACAAAGCTTACTAAGGGCCAAGCATTGAATGCTCTCCATTTTCCCAACTCCAGACAGCGGGACTTGCCTTCGGAGTCCCTTTACTTGATGCGACCTTGACCATCCATATCCCATCTTCAGACCTCAGCTTCCCCACCTGTACAACAAGGATTATGAGCTCCCTATTTGCCAAGGCACATCAAACCTAATCGAGAAGGACTCAATTAGTAGCTTGGTAAGAGCATTAAGCAATTGATTCAGAGCCGGGAGAAACGACTAGTAACATTCATTTCTCTACCTCCAAGTCAAAACCTCCCGGTTGCTGGAAGGTCTTCTGAGCTGTTCCGGTAAAGGCGTGGCCAGGCCACTGGGAGCCACACCCCCACACCAGGGCGGTCTTCTCCGCACCCAACCCTCCGGCCCAAGGTTGGGACCCCGTATTGATTACGTGCCACTCGCTATATAACCCTCCGCCAGAGAGAAAGTAGTTCCGAACACATAGCAGACTCCGTCACCCATACTACGCGACATATAAAATTTTAGCTTCTCTCTACACTCAGCTATGGTTTTGAGGACTTGGAGTCACTTTCCGGCACACTGGAAACCTATCTTTTACTCGGTCGTCGTAGAAAGTAGTTCCGACCTACGCTAGGTTGATGGGTCCCTCCGCAGCAAGGGAAAGAAGATGGCGACCTCGTCGATGCCGGAGTCGGAGAAGAACGCGGCTACGAAAGCGTCAGGTGAGCGTCGGGTAGAGTCAGGTCACCCTAATGTACCCTGCTGTGAAGTGGGTTCACACTACGGGGGATACCCGGCGGCAAGGTCCCGGCCGGCGGGGCTGTCCGAACAGGGCCCCGGGGTCCCAGGCCCTTTAGTCGCTCTCGCACTTGCCTGAGCGGAAACCTGGCGCCGCCACAAGATGGCGTCGGGCCTGGAGCGCAGGCAGCGCCGGGGACAGCCCCGAGTCGCCAGGCCCCGGGACCGTCGTTGTCGGCCCCCTCCGCATGGGAACTAGGGGAAGGGGGAGCGAGCACTGACCAAGGGTGCCCGTGGGCTGTACCACCGACCCTGCACCCGGGGGAACTCGGGAGGCCGAAGGGCTGAACCACTGAGCCCGGACGGGACCCTTAGAGCGAACCACACTGCAGGAATCGTGGAGGGGAGAAGAGAAGGGTCATACCGGCCATTGACCACCCTCCCGGGGATGGGGAAGGGCCCTGGACTGGGGTGCAAGGCTTCTCGGTCCCGTTTTCCCGAAGCGCCTCTCAGTACACACGCAATAACCCCATCCCGCCGGAGACTCAATCTTTTCGCCTGCGAAATGGGCATAAGGCTGCAGCTGGGTAGACCGTGGTTGCCGGGGCCAGTAAGGTGGCCCACCTGTATCAGCCCCCGTCACTTCTTATCTCAGAGTGAAGGCCCCAGACCCTGCGCCCCCCTGTCAGGCGGCCCCCCGAGCCCATGGAGGAGAACGAGGTGGAAAGCAGTAGCGACGCGGCCCCTGGGCCTGGCCAGCCTGAGGAGCCCTCAGAGAGCGGCTTGGGTGTGGGCACCTCGGAAGCCGTGTCCGCCGACAGCAGCGACGCTGCGGCCGTCCCGGGGCCGGCGGAGGCTGACGACACCGGAGTAGGGCAGAGCTCGGACCGCGGCAGCAGCTCTCTGGTATGGACGGTGCCGGCCGGCATGGGTGGAGGCAGGGACCACACGCAGCAGTGCCTGGCAGCTAAGGGGAAGCTGCCAGCAAGCCTGGCTTGTAACCAATATTTGTTTTTGGTTTACTGTGAGTCAGGCACCATGCCAAGCCCCTAATACGAATTTTCTCATTTAAGCCTCAAACCTTGTAAGGCACATAGCACTCTTTTCCACATCTTACAGGGAAGGAAACTGAGGTACAGAGAGCTCACAGAGCCAGGATTCAAATCTAGGCCGCGGTCTTACACGCTGTCCTCACTATTGGACATACAGGTGTCCTGGTCCAGGCTTTGCCTTTGCCTCTGATTCACAATGTACCTCTTTGATCCTCAGTCTTCCCCTCCGTAAAATGGAGCAGGAATATCTGCCTCTGAGGACACTGCCTTGTGAGTAAACTCTCACCAGACGTTTCTTGGAAACGCTTTGTAAAACCATCTCCTCCTGGCTCTGCCACTTCCCTAAGCACCCTCCCTAGCAGGAACTTTTAGCTCTCAGTTTTCTCACCTGTCAAGTAGGAATGGAGAAATACACTCGCCTCAATAGGGTTTTTGTTGAGGATTAAATGAGTTGATATGAATGTGCAAAGCAATTAAAACAGTGCTCAGCACATAATAAAACTGTAAGTGTTAGCCATTACCATTGTTGTTATCTGCAAGACAGTGATTGTTTTCAAGACATCACATCCTAGAGGTGCACAATAGTGGCCCCCGCTTTGGGGTTCAGGGTTTCATTAATTGAGCAACAGTGCGCCTACCAGGTGCCCAGCTTGCTCTAGATCCGGGAGAGACAGCAGAGAACAAGACAGATGTGGTCGCAGCCCGTACGGAGGGTCCAGTCAGACCTGAGAGATGTTACACTTCACAGTAAATAATGTGTGATGTGAGGACACAGGCGACTGCAGCTCTGAGGACAGCGGAGGGCCTAGCTTGGCCTTCAGGGTCAGGGCTGGCTTCCAAGAAGAGGTACTAGCTAAATGGTGGGGAGAAAGCTGGGTAGGGTTTAGCCATGGTGCAGTGCTGGGAAGCGTTTCAGGCAAAGGGAACAGTTTTTTCCAACATGCAATGAAAATAGCTGCAGCCGGCTCTTGTGTGGGGGGTGTGGGGCCCTTTACCCGACCAGAGCCAGGTACCATGGGACTTGTTCTTGAGGAGCTCTGCAACTAGAGCGCTTTCTCACTAGGACTTAATGAGGCTGAGGCTGTGCGTGACCCCACTCACCATGTCCTTGGGCCTAGGAGCTCTATCTAGCGGGTGGCAACCTGCCCTGCCCCATCCCAGGCTGCTAAACTCTTCTCTCCCTGTTCCCTGCCCCCCAGGAGGAGGTATCTGAGAGCAGCTCAAGCACGGACCCCCTGCCCCATGGCTACCTCCCTGATTCATCTTCTGTGTCCCATGGGTCAGTGGCAGGGGTAACAGGTGGTCCCCCGGCCCTGGTACACTCCAGCGCACTCCCAGACCCCAGCATGCTGGTGTCCGACTGCACGGCTTCTTCCTCAGACCTGGGCTCGGCCATTGACAAGATCATCGAGTCCACCATTGGGCCCGACCTCATCCAGAGTGAGTCAGGCAGAGGGCGGCAGGGGACAGCCCCCTGGGGTTTCGCGCAGAGGCCAGCAGAACCAGCTGTGCACACCCCAGCTGTGCAAACTCGGGAAAGCAACTCTCCCATGCTGAACATGCAACATGGGAACAGTAGCCCCTGCCTCAGAGCGGTAACTGGTGTGAGGATTTAAAGAGGCAGCACAGGGAAATTCTTAGCATAATGTCTGGCGTGTGGTAAGAGCTCAATAAGTACAGAAACAGGAACACCTAGCTTTATACTGGGGTCTGTTCTAAACACTTTACATCCAGTAGCTCATTGATCCTCCCAGGAACCCCAAAGGTGGGTGCTGTTACTATCCTCACAGTGTAGATGAGAAATCTGAGGCACATGGGATGTAAAATAATTTACCTGCTGTTGCCAGCAAGTGTTGGGCCATGAGCTGAGAGAGTCTGACCCGAGAGCTCATGATTTCCCACACCGTGCCTGCTATTAATGACGAGTAAAGGCCATAGTGCCCGGAGAAGCCCTGGGGTGGTCTGGAAAGCCAGCTTTAAGAAAGTGGTGCAGGAGCTGGGCCTTAACCTTGGGGAAGTTTGGAGAGGAAGGAGGGGGACTCTCCGGGTTTACTGGCCAAAGGGAGGGCAGCCGGGCAGCCATGGCATCTGTAGGACTGTGGGTCGTCCTGGCACACAAACCAGACTTCCCAACAGCCCTGCCCTGAGGGGGGAGACATTCGAGGCTCAGAGGGGCGGTGCAGCTAGTTTGCAGTCACACAGGTGAGCCAGAATGACTGTGGGCAATGCCATTTGTCATTGTCACCTGGGAATCCCCTCCCCGCATCTCCGCCCAGGCTGCATCACTGTGACCAGCGCTGAGGACGGCGGGCCAGAGACCACGCGGTATCTGATCCTGCATGGACCAGACGACGGTAAGACCCCAGGCTCCACAGGGGACCCTGCAGCGGGCACGGGAGTGGGAGGGGAAGGCTCAGTCACAGACTCGCTGTGTGGTCTTGATGGCTTATCCGCTGCTGTGGGCCTCAGTTTCCCCACTGTTACTTTGGTAGGGAGTTGGGTTCTAGAATCCCTGGGCGTGCCCGAGAGGGGCAGCTGTAGATCATGGCCAACCTCCCCCTCCGCTTCCCTCTGATTCCCTCACCGACCTCCAGGTGCCCCCATGGCATCGCCAATGTCCAGTTCCACCCTGGCCCACAGCCTGGCAGCCATCGAGGCCCTGGCCGACGGCCCCACGTCCACATCCACGTGCCTGGAGCCACCTGAGGAGGCACGGGGTGGGCCCGGCTCCCCAGCACAACCTCCCCCGGCCTCTGGCACTGAGGAGCCAGACCTGCAGAGCCTGGAGGCCATGATGGAGGTGGTGGTAGTGCAGCAGTTCAAGTGTAAGATGTGCCAGTACCGGAGCAGCACCAAGGCCACCCTGTTGCGACATATGCGGGAGCGACACTTCCGTCCAGGTGCATTGATAGCAACCTACCGGGCTGGGACTGCGCAGGTGGGGATGGGGTGCCAAGAGTCAGGCGTGAAAGCTTGTCATTCCCCTGCCCCCCAGCAGCAGCTGCAGCTGGTAAGAAGGGACGTCCACGGAAGTGGGGTACCTCGACCAAGACCCAGGAGGAAGAGGCACCAGAGGAGGAAGACGATGATGACATTGTAGACGCCGGTGCCATTGACGACCTGGAAGGTAGGCCACCATGGCTCCCGGGCCTGCTGCCCCACGCCCATCAGCAAACACTGAGCTGCTCCTGCTCTTCCGGCCCTCACGGAGAGCCAGAAAGGGATTGGCACCGAGGCAGCCCTGGGTGCCTTCAGTAGGAGACGGAGGAGTTGGGGCGCCCATGGGGTCAGGACCTCTGTGTGCAGTTCTGCAGACTGTGCATTGAACAAGAGCACCAGCCACACGTACGAGGGCTGCATTCACGTTTGTCCAACAGAAACAGAATGCAAGCCACATAGGTGCTTTTCTTTTTGTAGCCATATTTTTTCCAAGTAAAAAAAGATGGAATTAAGTTCATTTTATTCACCTGCTATATCCAAAATACTGTTTCAACATGCAGTCATTATAGTATTGGCTACCTTTCTTTTTTTCATACTGATTTTTTGAACCCAGTTTGTATTTTACACTTACGATGCCTCAGTGTAGGCACATTTCAGGGGCTCAGTAGCCACATTCAGCCAGTGGCTTCTGCATTGTCATAGACTCTGCGTCTTGCATAGGCATAGCGTTTGTAGGTTTGAATGTTTATTTCAGCTATTTCCTGACTGTAAAGTGTCTTGAGGAAGGGGGGTGCCTTTTTCTAATTCACATAAAGGTGCTGTATAAGCCAATGGTAGGTGTGAGGAAAGGTGCAGAGAAAGGACTGCAGGAGACTGGAGAGGGATGCTCACAGTCAGCCAGGGGGGCATCAGGAGGGCTCCCTGGAGGAGGTGTCACTGGTGGGCACGGAGGATGAGTAGGCAGGGATGGGGATATAGACCTTTCCTGGGGGAGTGGGGCAAGGGAGCAGGGCTGATGCCCACCTTTTCTCACTGTCCCCACAGAGGACAGCGACTACAATCCAGCTGAGGATGAGCCCCGGGGCCGACCGCTGCGGCCCCAGCGCCCCACTCCCAGTACACTGAGACCCCGAAGGAGACCTGGCCGGCCCCGGAAGCTGCCTTGCCTGGAGACCTCGGACCTCACAGATGGTGAGACTTGCTTGTGGGAGGGGCCAAGAGGTGGCCTCCTTCACTGCCTGTCCCGGTGGAGTCCTGGGGGCTGAGTGAGCCGTGCCGAGCAGCATGTCTCACACCAGCGTAACCTGCTGGCCTCCTTGTAAAGGGGACACCCCTCCCAGATCAGGCTTGAGCCTCCCTGAGTTACGGAAAGACTTTTCAGGGTAGGCTGTCACAGTGCAGGAGAAGGCCGAGTCTTTGTAGCTGAACCAGTGAAATAAGTTTTAAGTATTATTGCTGAAATAAGGACAAAGCTGAGGCCTGAGGCTGTCTAAGCAGCACGGGCTTGGAGCGTTGCAGGCTGGGGACGGGAATGACCCTTTCATGGCAGCTCTGCCATTGACAGGCTGTGTGACCTGGAGTGTGTTACTCTCCCTCTTGAATCCCCTTTTCTCGAATGCAGGTGATGGTGCCTGCCATTTAGGATTGCTTTAAGGCATAAATACACACAGGAAAACACAGGGTAGCTCTCTTTGTACAGGCGATTTGGAGGGACTTATTATTTTTTTAGTCTCCTTTTAGAAATAGCTTTCTACTTAGGTATATGTATGGAAAAGCATACCTATCTTAAGTGCGCAGGTCAATAAATTTTCATAAGGTGAACACACCTGTATAATCTAGCACTGGAATCAAGAAACTGGGTGTTGCCCTGACTGGCGTTCAGTGGGTTGGACGTTGTCCAACAAACTGAAAGGTTGCTGGTTCAGTTCCTGGTCAGGGCAGATGCCTGGGTTGTTGGTTCGGTCCCCAGTTGGTGCACATGCAAGAAGCAACTGATTGGTATTTTTCTCACACATCGTTGTTTCACTCCCTCTCTTTCTCTCACCCTTCCCCCACTCTAAAAATAAAATCATTTTAAAAAGAAAAGGAAAAAAAAAACAGGACGTTACCAGCATTGTCTTGATCATTTTTAATTTTTAAAATGTTCTATTGAAATAACTCTGGATGTATTTGAGTAGGTAATAACTCCTATCTGCCCTCCAACCACCCAGCCTCCCTAGGGAAACCAGTATTAAAGTGCTGCTGTTGCTCCCCAGATTAGGATGTTCCTGTAAGGTCACTAGAGTGGCAGTTATCATTTCCATTTGCCAAATGGGGAAAATAAGGCACAGAGAGGTAATAACTTAGCCCAAAGACACACAGCAAGTCACTGATGGAGCTGAACCTAGCATGCAGGCTTCCTGACTGAGAGGCCCCTAGCTTTCTGGCTGCCGCTCCAGACTGTCACATTGAAGTCATGCTGTGCCATTGGTCGGGAGAGCGTATGTCTGCTCTAACTGTGAGCTGTCTGCGTCTGTGCTGTGACTTGACGTGCCCATGAGCGATTGGACTGTGACCGTGTGTCGGGGGGGGGGGGTATTTTGATTGGCCTCTGTCACGCCTGTCCATATCTGCCCTGGTGTGCTGTGGCTGATTTGTGACCTGGCATGTCTGGCAGGTGTGGAGGGAGAGCCTCTGGTGAGTTCCCAGAGTGGGCAGAGCCCTCCGGAGCCACAGGACCCCGAAGCACCCAGCTCCTCAGGCCCAGGACGCCTGGTGGCCCTGGGCAAGGCCGATAGGATCCCCGTGGACCCCAATGTGAGCCAGTCAGATGCAGAGAACACAGCACCCACCTGCCAGGAGGAGCCTGACACCCCACCCCGCCGCCGTGGCCGACCCTCCAGACGCTTCCTAGGCAAGAAATACCGCAAGTAAGTGGAGTAGAGATGAGGGTCAGGGAGGCCGCCGGGCAGCCCCAGCCCAGCCCACCAGACTGCTCCCCAACACCCTCTTGACAGGTATTATTACAAGTCACCCAAACCGCTTCTGCGGCCCTTCCTGTGCCGCATCTGCGGCTCCCGCTTCCTGTCTCATGAGGACCTGCGCTTCCACGTAAACTCCCATGAAGCCGGAGACCCGCAGCTCTTCAAGTGCCTGCAGTGCAGCTATCGCTCTCGCCGCTGGTCCTCGCTCAAGGTGCGAGCTGCAGTGAGAAAGGAGAGCAGCTGGGAATAGGGCAGCGGGAAGGGCATGAGAGGGTAAGAGGCCGGATGAGAGAAGGCAATTGGCAGGTGGCGCTGAGAGGGAATGGCGGTAAAGGCCTTCCCAGGCACCCTCTCCTGCTGCTTCAGGGGCACATGTCTGGGCTGCCCCCGCAGCGTTGCAGGTTCACACACTGCATGGCAGCACGGCACCTTCAAGGGTGCGGTCTGCACGGTGAACATCAGAGACTTGCTTGTTCATCACCATCGCCAGTAGGTGGCAGTAAAGCTGGTTTTTAATCTAACGCAGTATGTTAGAAAGTTTTCTAGCAGACAGTGATAGTGTGTCTCAGGACCAGGGCCCAATACCCAGGCCTTGCAGGCCACTCTCATTTCATCTTCACGCAGCCCAAGGAGGTCCCTCGTAGGTGTCGGTGGTCCCATTTTACTGACCAAGGAAACTGCAGCTTGGCTGCACCAAAGTGAGGCAGCAAGTCGACCATCACCGGGGTTGGGGGTCCTCAGGGAGAAATGGCCAGAACCCCTGTGCTTTCTGCGCAGAGTGCTTTCTCAGGGACTGTGACCTGAAGTTGGTCTCTGGAACCCCAGGGGTGGGGGGCAGGGGTGGCCGTCCCATCCTGCAGGGGGCAGGGCGTAGGCTGTGGAGCTACGCCGCCTGGGCTCAGCGTCAGGCTCACAAGGTCATTGTGGGACCTGAGCAAGTCACTTCACTCTGAGCCTCAGTTTCCTCCTCTGTCATATGGCCAGCGGGACAGGGCCTGGGGTAGAGCAGGTGCTCTTGTTGGAGCGAGTCCCGGCCCTCCCAGACCCTGACACTGGCAGCTGTCCCTCGTGCTACGAACCCACTCATGCCACAGCTCTGGGGCTGTGGGCACAGGTGAGGCGCGGCAGGAGGGGAGTCTGAATCCCAGCCCGTTGCCCTTTTGCCTCTCCCAGGAGCACATGTTCAACCACGTGGGCAGTAAGCCCTACAAGTGTGATGAATGCAGCTACACCAGCGTCTACCGGAAGGATGTCATCCGGCACGCAGCCGTGCACAGCAGGGACCGGTCAGTGGGTCTGAGTGGGGCGGGGCCGGGGTGGGAAAGTGAGCCCAGGGTGACCGCGGTTCTAGGTGGCGCCTGCTCAGGGCTGGGCCCATCGACAGCACATACAGGTATCGGAAAGGTAAGGCGATTCATCCCAGATCTCTTGGCTCAGAGCAGGGCAGGAGCAGGCCCTTAAGGACCCTTACTCAGCCTCTTCCCTGCGGCATGCTTTAGTGTCCCAGACTCCTGGTCCACATTTCATCTCTCACGGCACTGAGAGAGCAGGCTTAGGACAGGTACAGGGGGGCACAGTGACTCCTCACTGGATTGTGATTGGACTTTGAGGGAGGAGGAGCGGTGGACAGAGGTTGGGTCCAGGGATCCCCCAGGTGGATCTGCTAACAAAAACTTCAAAAGAAATTAAAGGAGAATTTTATTTAGGTATGATTTGCAAATAAGAGAACGTAGTCCTCAGTGTGCACTGAAGACTCACTGGTGGGAGGTGGCAGGGTTTTCAAAAGGAAAGGGGTTGCTAGGGAACAAGGTCATACACTTAGATTATTGGCTTTCTTTTTTCATGCAGCAGTATATAAATCTATCAGGTCAACACGTGGCACACCTTAACATCGTTTGCTTTCTGATTGATGGTGGCAACTGGATTTTCAGCGGTGGGCTGGCTCTGGTCAGCAGGTGGAGCTGTGGTACAACAGTGGGAACGCAGTGTGTGGCCATTTGTCAGGGTTCTAGTTCCAGGTCAGGCTCGTAAAACAAAAGCTTTAGGGTTACTTAGCAACAGAAATCAAACAGCACAGAGAGACTCTTCATTCTGCAGGCATTTTTCAAGTCCAAGGAGCAGAGTCGTGCTCTGTAACCAGCCTCAGAGCTCAAACTGCAAAAACCCAACTGTTCGGCCACAAATTATGATGTAAAAGTTCTCATAAGTCCTCAGGTCTCAAACCATGTTTGTGGGAAAGCCAGCTCTCCAAGTTATATGTCCAAGTAAGATTGGAGACACCCGGTTGAACCAGTGGACAGCAGCGTTCTTTCCTATGGGACTTCTCAGAGCCTTGAAAATGCGAATGTCCTTTGTGACTGAGAGAAAGAACGCACCATTCCTAAGTGTAGGGAAGTGCAAAACTTGTTTATAGTGCCCTCTTAACATTTCCTCCAGCACACGCTGAGAGGGGCTCGGGTGGGGAGCAGGGATGCTCAGGGCTAAGCCTGGGTCTGGGGCTCGGGTCGGCTTGGAGAAGTGATGGCCTAACTCCTGTGCCTTTTGCTCCCCCAGGAAGAAGAGGCCAGATCCCGTAAGTCTGGGGCCCAGGTCTGGGGGGGAGCCGGCTTGGGGGCTGCTCGTGGGGTAGGGGCCAGAAGTGAGGTATCTCCATCTGGCCCCTCTCGGCCCTCCCCAGACCCCGAAGCTGAGCTCCTTCCCCTGTCCTGTGTGTGGCCGCGTCTACCCCATGCAGAAGAGACTCACACAGCACATGAAGACACATAGCACTGAGAAGCCCCACATGTGTGACAAGGCGAGTGGGCCCAGGCCCGGGTGGGGGCAGGGGCGGGGGCCTCCCTGGGTGACCCACCAGCCAACCCAGCCCACCCCTTACAGTGCGGAAAGTCCTTTAAGAAGCGCTACACCTTCAAGATGCACCTGCTCACTCATATCCAGGCTGTCGCCAACCGCAGGTACGTCCCCTGTGAGGCCCATGGGGCTGGAGCAACCCCCACCCCTGCCCCACCGCTGAGCTGCCCGCCCTCTGGCCACCCCCAGATTCAAGTGTGAGTTCTGCGAGTTTGTTTGTGAGGACAAGAAGGCGCTGCTGAACCACCAGCTGTCTCATGTCAGCGACAAGCCCTTCAAATGCAGCTTTTGCCCCTACCGCACCTTCCGAGAGGACTTCCTGCTGTCGCACGTGGCTGTCAAGCACACAGGTCAGGCCAGCCCACCCCTCCCTGCCAGCCCACAGCCCGAGGCTCAGCTCTGTCCCCCGCTTCAGCCACGGGAGCAGCTGGAACCTTCCTGTCCGAAAGGGAACCCCCTCTGCGGGGGCCGCTCTCTAACCTCAGCTCTAGTTCCAGCTGGTGCCCTGCTGCCAGGGTGGCCCCCAGCCGGTCACTTCCCTCGCCCCGTGGCGGTTCCAGAAGCCAGCTCCAGCTGCTCCCTGGGCCCTGTCTGTGCGGGCGCAGGGCTGGAGATGGGTCTTTGGTAGCCCTGCCCTCAGCAGCTGAAGCAGCAGGCACAGCATCAGCCTGTGCTCGCCCCATGGAAGGTGCACGCCTAGTGGTGGTTTGTCCTTCTGGGCACCCAGCCCTCTGGCAGGCACACTTAGGGGGTGTCAGAGAAAGGCAGCCGGGGGCTCCCGTCGCCAGATTCCTGTCTGCTGGGGGGCTGGTGACTCACGGGAGGAATGTGTGGTCAATGCCCTTGAAAGGGGCACTGGCGGGAGGGCTGTGAGTGCGGAGGGCGGGCCTGGACCCTCTGCCTGGGCCCACCGCCACGGACGGCGCGCGTGTGCGCCCGCGCTCAGGAGGGCGCCTGGGAGGGAGTCTCGGGGGGCGGTCCTTGGGGTCCCGGAAGGCCTCTCCGGGAGGGTGGGTGCGGCGGCGGGCATTCGCAAGCATCCCCCCACGTGTGCCTACAGGGGCCAAGCCTTTTGCTTGCGAGTACTGCCACTTCAGCACCCGGCACAAGAAGAACCTGCGCCTGCACGTGCGGTGCCGACACGCAAGCAGCTTCGAGGAATGGGGGCGGCGCCACCCCGAGGAGCCCCCCTCCCGCCGCCGCCCCTTTTTCTCCCTGCAGCAGATTGAGGAGCTGAAGCAGCAGCACAGTGTGGCCCCCGGACAGCCCCCCAGCTCCCCAGGGCCCCCCGAGGTAGGCTCGGCCAAGCAGGCGGCAGACAGAGGGTTGGGGGCGTGGGCCAGGATGGCAGCATGCAGTCACCTCTCCCAGTGTCCCCATGTGCACCTTGGGTACAACAGAGTGACCCCTGCCTTTCTGGAGCAGATGAGGTCACAGACATGCCAGCCCTAAGCTTGGAGTAGGTAGGAGAGGCTTTTCGGTGCTAGTAAAAGAGGAAGTATCAGGAGCTTAACTGTGGTGATAGTTTATTGTTTTCTTGCATGAAGGAAGTCCAAAGGTCAGCAGCCCAGGGCTAGTGTGGCGCTTCTGTGATAGGTCGGGGACCAAGCTCCTATTTTCCCAGCCAGCTTAGGGAGATCCCTTCCGTTTCTGTGGTCACCTCATGGTGCAGGGTAGATACAGGAGCTCCAGCCTTCCTAGCCACATCCTAGGCAAGAAGCAGGAGCAAGGGATAGGGGAAGAGCAGAAGGACTGTCTGCCATCTCTCCACGTGTCTTGGTGACCTTTGCCAGAAGCTTCTGCTCAGCCAGGTGGCCACGCTTTACCTAACTGCAGGAGAGGCTGCCAAGCATAGTGCTGTGGCTGAGCACATTTTCGGTCCCCTTCCCTGCCAAAAGGTGCTCCATCATGACGTGCTGATAGAACACAGCCTCTGGCATCCGTCTGATGTACAGGTCCCAGTTCTGCCTCTTACTGGCTGAGAGATCTTATGCCAGACACTTCACCTCTCTGAGCCTCAGCCAGCTCTCTGAAGCACTGAGCTGGTAAATACCTTTAAATGTAGTTGTGAAGGTGAAACACGCCAACATACAGAAAATGCCTGGCACACAGGCGGTTTTTGGTAAACGACACTCGCACCTGAGCTGCCCTCTCAGGGTTGGCCCTGTCTCCCCCGGCCCCCCCGCAGGTCCCTTCACAGGCAGCGCCTTTCCAGTCACCTGACACCCCCCCACTGCTCTGCTCTGACGCCCTGGGTGGTGCCACCATCATCTACCAGCAGGGTGAGCTCTGAGAGGAAGGGTGGGAGCCGGGGCAGGGGCCATGCTTATGCCAGAGGATGGGGAGGGTGTTGGGTGCCAGTTTTCGAGCCCTTTCTGAGTCTCAGGTTCCCACCCAACCCAGGAGCTGAGGAGTCTACTGCTATGGCCACACAGACAGCTTTGGATCTGCTGCTGAACATGAGCGCTCAGCGGGAGCTGGGGGGCGCAGCGCTGCAGGTGAGCCGCCTGGGGGCCACCTCTGCGCCGGACACCGGCCGGAGAGGAGGGCGATGCAGCAGGCGTGCCCCACCCTTGGGGAGCTCCCAGTCAGTGGCTGAGGCAGGGGCACTGACGCTCAGTAGGCACACACACCAGGGGCACCAGCTGTGCCCGGGAGGCCCTGGGAGGGCAGGGAGGGCAGAGGATGTCCCACTCTGCTCTCCAGAACCACCAGTGACCTCTGCAGTGCTGAGCGGTGAGCACCGCTTCCCCCTGGCGCCTGTGGGTCTGAACCAGCTTCCTCCTGGAGCACAAGGACCCCTGAGGCTGTCCCCACTCAGACCTGTCACCTCGGTGCACTGCAGGCCCACACCCTCCCCGGAGTTCACCCTCTTCACTTCTCCCTCTTCCATCCAGCTGCCCAGGGTCACCCTCACCCCTGCCGCCCATCACTGCCCGCCCCCGCCCCTCCCTGCACCTCTCCAAGGCAGGAGAAGTTTGGGTGTGCCCCCTGTCTCCCAGCCTCTTGAAACGTAGAACGTGTATTTGAGATGGTAAATGTCAAGGACTTGGAGCAGCAACGTGCTGCTGGGGACTGGGAGACAGGGCGCCTGGTGTGAGGCCTGGGCGTGTCTGTGGGATTTGGCTCGTGGCATGTGGCACGGAGAGGGTTTATATTTTTAGATAGTTGCATGTCTTTAATCGTTTTTGCCTCAGTATCACCCCTAGAAAGATCTCCTTCACCCCAAGACTATATTTATATTTGGACTTTTTTCTTAGGTTTATTTTTTACACTTTCATCTTTTTTAAAAAAGATTCTATTTATCTATTTTTAGAGAGAGGGCAAGGGAGGGAGAAAGAAAGGGAAAGAAACATCAATCGGTTGCCTCTCACACACACCCCCACTAGGGGCCAAACCCGCAGCCCAGGCGTGTGCCCTGACCAGGAGTCAAACTGGCGACCTTCCTCTTTGCGGCACAATGCCCATCCAAGCCACATCGGTCAGGGCTGCGCTTAAATCTTTGCTCCAGTTTATTTCGGCGTTTGCAGAAAGCTGTGGGGCTAACTTAATATTTTTCCAAATGCCGCTCAGCACAGTGTTACCGAATACCGGGAAGCACCCCTTTGTCGCGCTCTGGATTTCACGCACCTGGCAGTCCCTTTCCAGACGGTCTGGTCTGTCGGTCTGTCTGCTCTTCTCATGCTGTGCCCTGCACTATTTTTGTTACAAAAGTATGTGCTTGGCCTCGGTGGGGCTCGGTTGGTTGGAGCATCGCCCCCTGGACCAAAAGGCTGTAGGTTCGGTTCAGAGCGCATGCCCAGGTTGCGGGTTCAGTCCCCAGTCGGGCCATATACCTTGGTTGGGGTATGTACGAGAAGGCAACTGATGGGTGTTTCTCACATCAGTGTCTCTCTCCCTTCTCCTCTCTCTAAAAGCAATGAGAAAAAAAGCCCTCTAGTGAGGGTTTAAAAAAAGCATATGCTTGTAAAAAAAAACCAAAATGAACGTTATGTTCTATACATAAGGTGAAAGCCCTTAATGCTCCTCCCCCTACATGACCACTGGCAGCAGGTTAATAAGCACTTCTCCAGTTCTGTCCACGTCCACACTAACAGGCCTTTGGTTCTTCTAAAAAAAGGCTCACACCAGCCGTCACATCAGCACCCACCTTGTCTTCACTGAGCAGCTGGGGGCCCAGCCTGGGGGCACGTGCAGGTCTCCACATCTTTGCGTCAGGCAGATACAAGGTTTATCCTGTCGTTTATGGGCTGGGATGTTTCCAGTTTTTCACTAATTGAAGGTGGTGCTTCAGAGCACTCATGTTTTCAGGTGTCCATAAACCCTTTTTTATTAAAAAAGTAAAGAAAATTCTAGAAGTAGAATTGGTGGGTCTGAAAATGAAAAACCTCAAAAAGATAAGGCAGTTCATACGACCACCACTAGAGCGTGTTTCTCTGGGTGTCGTCAGTCTTTATAAAACTCTTCAATGTAACAGAAGTATATTTCATGGTCATAGTTAATAATTTTGTGATCATAAATGAGATTGAACTTCTTTCTGTATTTTCATAGACCATTTTATCTCTTCTCTGACTCATCTCTGTGCATCCTGTATGGATTTTTTAATTATTAGTCTTTTTTATTATCACTTTGCAAAAGCTCTTTGTATATAAAAGAAATCCTTTTTCTGAGGGGAAGGGAGAAAGAGGGAGAGAAACATCCATGTGCGAGAGATACAGTGATCGTTTGTCTCTTGCATGCCCCCAGCTGGGGACCTGGCCCACAACTCAGGCGTGTGCCCTGACTGGGAACCTTTGGGTTCGCAGGCTGACATTCAGTCCACTGAGCCACACCAGCCAGGGTGGAAAGCCATCTTTTATCTCTCGTATAAATTGTTAAATCTCACTCATCCCCCAATTTCTTTATTTTCTGATTTCATTTTAT
Organism: Pteronotus mesoamericanus; assembly: GCF_021234165.1. Taxonomy (NCBI): domain Eukaryota; kingdom Metazoa; phylum Chordata; class Mammalia; order Chiroptera; family Mormoopidae; genus Pteronotus; species Pteronotus mesoamericanus. Next base: position 9,920,942 of record NW_026555105.1, read on the forward strand.
TGTTTATTTGGCTGTAGGTTGTAGCATACTTTTCTGTAATGATTAGAAAAGTCTTCCTGCCCCAGGATTATAAAAATACTTCACATTTTTTCTTCATGTGTATTTAGAGTTTTATTATTACATTTTAGTTTTTAATCCATTTGAAGCAGACTTTGGAATAACATCTGAGGTCATGCTCTTTATTTTTTTTTCTTCAATGGTTTGCCACTTGTCTGTCTACCCCAAGATATCCCAACCATGGCACTTTGGGCCAGACAATTCTTTGTTCTGGGGGGCTGTGCTGTGCCTCCTGGGATGTTGAGCAGCATCCCTGACCTCTACCCCCAAGATGCCCATTGCACCCCCTCTCCAACTGTGGTAACAAAAAAATGTGTCCAGACATTGCCCAGTGCCCCTGGGGGCAGTATTGTTCCACCATATTCTGGTAACGTCTGTTTCCAGTGGCTGGATGGGATTTGGAAAGCCAGGTTGTGTGTCAGAAGGAACACACAGTCGGGGTTGCGCAAGTGAGTGCTGGCAGCACCAGGTCTGGCCAGAGCCTGGGCGGACTTTGAGGCCCTGAGGCAGAGAAGGGCCTGGAACACCAGCTCCCACAGGCCCTGCTCAGCATGTCCGCTGGTGCCGTTGCAGGTGGCCGTGGTGAAGTCGGAGGGTGCGGGAGCACAGCTGGCGTCCCCTGGCGGGCAGCCCTCCCCAGCGAGTGCTGCCGCACAAGTGGTCACCCTCCATGTGGCAGAGCCGGGGGGTGGGGTGGCAGCCGAGAGCCAGCTAGGCCCCTCTGACCTACAGCGGATCACCCTGGCACCCAGTCCATTTGGCGGGGCTGGATACAGCGTCATCACAGCGCCCCCTATGGAGGAGGGGACATCAGCTCCGGGCACACCCTACAGGTAAGATCTGCCACCTGCAAGGCCCCATTCACCCAGCTGTAAGCACACTGGGGGTAGTCGGAGAAGACCCTGCCCATCCAAGCCTAGTGGGCAGGGGGCGAAGATCCTAATACACATACGGTGATTGGGCCATGGGGGAGTCAGATCCTTCTGAGGAGGTCAGAAGCTGCTGTGTTTTGGCCACTGAGATGTACCAGGCACCAGACATGTGTGAACTCACCTAAACCATTCCCATGAAATCCATGTTTTTTTCCTTTTACAAATGAGGAAACAGGCCAGTAAGGTTAAAGGACTCCCCGAAGGTCATACAGTGGGCGAGAATTTTAGCCCTGCTCCCTTTCGGTCCAAAGCCCATGTGCTCTTCGTTTTGGACAATTCCTGAGGGGTTCCCCAGTTCTGAACTCTGGAACCAACTCGGGCTCCTTGCTGAACTGAAAGGGGGCCTGGCATCCTCTCAGCTTCCTCCACACTGAGCGAGTGTGGGGCAGAACTGTTTGTATTTCATATGTTGACCAAACCCCCGGGCAGTCTGAGGAAGCCTTGAATTCAAGTACCAAAGTGAGAGGCCGGGATGGGAGTCGGGATCACTGGGCCGACGCCTGGGCAGCCCCGCCTCAGCACCTGCTCTCTACGCTTGGGGCTGCGCGTTCCTGTCAGCCCTGCCTCCCCCACTTGACCAGACTGGGCTGGGCCCCTCATGCCCCCCAGCCTTCCCCTCCCCACCATGCGGATGAAGGGGGCGGGATTAGCACTCGAGAGCAGGACAGCACTCTGGACACAGCGCTGTTGACAGAAGACAGAGCAGAGGTTCAGCTGATGAAGGGCAGGGCCAGGGTGTAATGCAGGGGCTCACCTGCGGTGCGCCCCCTCAGCCGATGACTTCCTGGGGAAGGGGCCAGCTGTGGCCCTCCAGGCCCTCTTAGAGCCCTGATTCGCTGCTCCCCTCCTCTGCCCACAGTGAGGAGCCCCCAGGGGAGGCAGCCCAGACCGTGGTTGTGAGCGACACCCTGAAAGAAGCTGGCACCCACTACATCATGGCAGCCGACGGGACCCAGCTGCACCACATCGAGGTGAGGCTGGGGAGCCCACCCTGCCCCATTTCCCACGCCCTCCCGCCCGCCGCGCTCAGCGCCTCGTGCTCCCTTCTGTCCGCAGCTGACCGCAGATGGCTCCATCTCCTTCCCGAGTCCCGACGCCCTGGCCTCCGGAGCCAAGTGGCCGCTGCTGCCCTGTGGGGGGCCGCCCAGAGACGGCCCTGAGCCCCCATCTCCAGTCAGAACCCGCCCAGTCGGGGACCGCCAGGGCTCTGCCTCCCCACCTCCTACAACCAGCAAAGCCCTGGGCCTGGGAGTGCCCCCCTCACCGCCATCTGCAGCCACCCCATCGTCAAAGAAGTTTTCCTGCAAGATCTGTGCCGAGGCCTTCTTTGGCCGAGCTGAGATGGAAAGTCACAAACGGGCCCACGCCGGGCCGAGTGCCTTCAAGTGCCCCGACTGCCCCTTCAGCGCCCGCCAGTGGCCCGAGGTCCGGGTGAGTGCTGACCCCTGCGCCTCCGCTGGCACTGGCTTGTGAGACAAACCCTGGCTGAGCACCCGCTTGCGCCAGCCCTGTTTCCCTCTAGTCAGAGATCATTCAGCGGGGCGCTCAGGTGGCCCAGTGTCGGGGGAGGGTGACCAGGCCGTGTCCGATCCCCGACAGTGTCCCCAGAGTGAACAGTGCGCATGGGGAACAAGTCACATGGACCTGGGGTACAGGGGGTGTCACAGGTGGTGTGATGGCCCACTTACGGCATCGAGTCCTTCAGAGTACAGAGAGGCGCAGAGTTCAAGGAAGGTTCTAGGGCAGGATCATGGTCCAGTGTGAGGGGCCCCCTCCCTTTACCTGAGGATTTCCAGAACCAACCATACACTGGCTCTCCGCAGCTCAAAGAGAGGGGCTGGGCCCAGGACCCTAGAACGGCAGGGCTGGGAGAGACCCTCAGAGGTCCCTCCCTCCGAGTGCGTACGGCTCAGGGGTAAACTGAGTCTGAGAGCAGGGACAGGATTTTCCGAAGGACCTAATGAAGAGCCTATGGCTTTTTCCCCTGAAGCACACAGCACCGAATCTTGGTCTGGTGTGTGCTCTCTACCCAGCTCCTCCCCGAGCCGCTTCAGCGGGCAGGCTCCCCAGCAGCTCTGTCCGGGTGCAACTAACGGCCCGGCTCTGTCCCTTCCGCAGGCCCACATGGTGCAGCACTCCAGCCTGCGGCCCCACCAGTGCAGCCAGTGCAGCTTTGCCTCCAAGAACAAGAAGGACCTGCGGCGGCACGTGCTGACCCACACCAACGAGAAGCCTTTTTCGTGCCACCTCTGCGGGCAGCGGTGAGGCTGGGTCCCGCTGGGGCTGCTGGGCGTGCAGGGTAGGGCTGCCCCTGAGCCTTCGTCCCTTCCCCACAGTTTCAACCGCAACGGGCACCTCAAGTTCCACATCCAGCGGCTACACAGTCCTGACGGGAGAAAGGCGGGGCCCCCTACTGCCCGGGCCCCAGCCCAGCCCCCCACCCAGACCATCATCCTGAACAGTGATGACGAGACTCTGGCCACACTGCACAGTGAGCTGCCCCGGGACCCAGGGTAGAGCAGGGGCTTGAGCTACTGCCCCAGAGAACGCCCTTGGGCTCTGGCGAGGCCCCTAGTGAGCACCCTCCCCTCTCCGCCCAGCCGCGCTGCAGTCCAGTCATGGGGTCCTGGGCCCAGAACAGCTGCAGCAGGCCCTGGGCCAGGAACACATCATCGTGGCGCAGGAACAGGCAGTGACCGATCAGGTAAGAGCCTGCGCAGGGGCCCTGCGGGCAGGGTTGGGGTGCGCAGAGAGCTGAAGCTAGCCCTGGCTTGGCTGCGGCAGGAGGAAGCCACCTACATCCAAGAGATCACCACAGCAGATGGCCAGACGGTGCAGCATCTGGTGACCTCCGACAACCAGGTGAGCTGCTGCCAAACACCTCAGCGTGAGTGCCCAGGTCCCGGGCCCTACTCTGGGGACAAGCGATACTTCCCTAACCACCTCTCCCAGGGTATGTAGGGTATGTGCTCGCAGCTGCCAATGGGGTCCCGTCCCCCTGCTGAGCTCCCAGTGAGCAGGGCCCAGCGCCTGCCTCCTCGCCACCCTCTTCCAGGTGCAGTACATCATCTCTCAGGACGGAGTTCAGCACCTCCTCCCCCAGGAATATGTCGTGGTCCCAGAAGGTCATCACATCCAGGTAGGCCAGGCCTGGGGTGAGGGTGGGACATGACTGGAGGGATGCACGGCCTCCTTCTGCAACCACCAGGTTGGCTTCCTCTCTCCAGGTACAGGAGGGTCAGATCACACACATCCAGTACGAACAAGGGGCCCCGTTCCTCCAGGAGTCCCAGGTAGGGTCCTTGGGGAACCTCATGGAGCTGGGGCACGGGCAGGATTCTGCCAAGGTGGCTCACTGGCTTCTCTCCTCCAGATCCAGTATGTACCTGTGTCCCCAGGCCAGCAGCTCGTCACTCAGGCCCAGCTTGAAGCTGCAGCACACTCAGCTGTCACAGGTACAGTGCTGGCACTGGGGACCCTGGGGCCTGGGGCCCAGGCCTAGCCCCTGGGGCCTCAGGCTCACCGTCCTTTCCCCTCCTCTGGCAGCAGTGGCCGATGCTGCCATGGCCCAAGCCCAGGGCCTGTTTGGCACAGAGGAGACGGTGCCTGACCACATCCAGCAGCTGCAACACCAGGGCATCGAGTACGACGTCATCACCCTGACTGATGACTGAGCCCCAAGGGCACAACGCTGACCATGGATATTGGGGCCGGCCCTGCTGGGGTGGGGGGACCACCAGTTCGCATGTCCTTGCTCCACCTAGGGTCTGCAGATACTGGGCAGCCAGCACCGTCACTCCAAAGGAGTCAGACCTGTGCTATTGGGGTGGGGGGACAGCCACGGGCACCAGCCAGGACATGCTGGGGGCCCCAGCCTGCAGGCAGGCTTCGGGAGAGAAATTTATTTTTGTTCTGATGGATCCACTGGTCTCTCAGTCTCAATAAAGGGACCAGAGTCCAGCCCTGGCCAGCCCAGTTTGTCCACTTGTTGCCACAGCGTGAAACAGGTGAGACTTGGGGAACGGAAGGAAAGTTAGAGCCTGTTACAGCCCCAAGTGGCGAGTGAGGTACAGGTGGCCTGGCCCGCAGTGCATCCAGCCTCACCTCTGTAAGTACAGTGGCCCGAAAGTGCAGCTGGCCCTTGGGACAGAGGCCTGACATAGCCTCCAAGAGCCCCCGGCTCCTGCCCCAGGCCCCAGGGGAGCATATGCTGCAGGCACAGAGGTCCCCAAAGGGCAGCGCAGCCAGGTGCCCGCTTGCATGGGGCCGTGCTGAGGCTGTGGTGAGGCCTGCAATGGCTCTGAGCTACGTTCCCTCCTGATCCATGACTGTCAAACCCCTGGCTGCCCGCTCACTGTGCTGGTTTGGGGGCCAGCAGGTGTCTAGCTTTACTCCTGGGCACAGGCACAGCTGTGGGAGTTTGGGGGTTTACCAGATAGATGGTGCTGCTGGGCACAGGCTGAGGCCACCAGGGTCCCAGTTGTGGGGGACACCAAGGTGCAAAGTTAAGACACTGGAGCCCTGAGGTGGCGCGTTAAGGCCCAGGGGCCATGAGGTGAGCCTGGGTGTAGAGGTGTGGTCCCAGAGGTGGCTCCATGTTCCTGGGTCTTCTCTGCCCTCAAGACCCTCACTCATTCTTGGGAGAGGGTTTCTGTATTTCCTTTTACAAATGAAACAAGGTGACACAGATAGGGGCAGGGAGAGAAGGTGTGGGGCCTATTTACAGGGGTGTGGAGTCTGGGGTGGGAAGCTGGAGGTGGGGCAGGGAGGGGGAGCCTTGGCAGAGCGTAACCTTCCTATGTCGTTGGCAGCCCGAGAGCCTGAGCCCCAGCAGGCCGTCCCAGCACCTTGGGCTCCTCCTCCCCGCAGGATGTGTTAAGTGGGGTGAGGCTCTCGGCTGGGGCCCTGCTCTCGGCCCAAGTCCCGGTCCTTGGCCTCGGAGGAGGAGGAGGAGGAGGAGGAGGAGGAAGAGCTGGAGCCGTGGCTGCGGCCAGACTGCCGATAGGCGGCGATCAGCTCCTGCAGCCGCTCAGCTGTCGGCCCCCACTTGGCAAAGCCGGGGTCGTTCTGCAGGAAGAGGACGGCTGTGTTGTGGACGGCCTTGTAGTGCATTTCCTCCCTGTGGGCAGAGGCAGCGGCTCAGGGTGGGGCTCAGGGTAGGGCTTGGCTGGCCCAGTGGGCCCAGCCCCCCACCCCTGCCCTCCCCGGGCACCCACTTCTTGCAGATGTGCTGGGACCCACTGCGGTACTCATGCTCAAAGGCGGGCAGGACCAGCTGGTGGCGTTTGAAGCGGCTCTGCTCCATGCGGGTGAGCGCCGGGGTTGGGGGTTCCCGCCACTCGGGGATGAACACGGTGAAGGACAGGGGTTCTGGAGAGCTCTCGAGCAGCTTCTGTGGGAGGCGGCACGGGACGGCTGTCAGAGGCTGCTCTCCGGTGGCTGGCAATCTTGCCTGCCACCCCCCAGCCCAGCAGCAGCATACCCACCTCAAAGTGAGAGACCATGGCATCCATGAGCTCCTCGCAGAAGGGAGGGTTGGCCTCAAAGGAACCACTCAGTGGGGAGAAGTCCAGGCAGGGCCTGGGGACAGAGGTGAGCATGCTAAGTTCAGGCCCTCAGCCAAAAACAGGTGCTGCCCCCACCCTTAGGCAGCCACATGGAAGAGATGGCCCCCATCGGGCCAAAGGCCAGCACTCATCCTTAACTCATCCTGGGACAGTGTGGTCATCTCCATTGAGTAGATGAGGGCAGAGGCCCAGGCTTGACAACCCAAGTCCACCAAGCTGAGTGGAAGGGGTAGAGTCCAAGTCCAGCTCTTACCCCACTGCCACAGCACAAGCCACACAGGAATTCCCTCACTGCTGAGCTGTCCCTGCCACTGGCCTGGCCCCACTTTCCTACTGGAGGCAGCAGCATCTCCTTCCAGCCGTGTTCCCCCGCCCCAGCCCCCGCTCCCGTGTGAGTTCATTAAGGTCTGTGAGGCCTGTATGGCCATTCTCTCTTTCCTCCCATACTCCAAATACGGGCTAATTCACTAAGAACCCCACAGGCTGGAGGGAGACAGGGGTCACAGGCTCCCAGAGTTTCAGGGATTGTGCAAGGTCAGGGGGCGGGGGGGTGGGGCAGGGATTGAAGGCAAGAACTGCACCGGAGACTGCCCAGCCTCAAAGCCCTACAGCACTAGGAAGCAGCAGCCAGGGCGGGATCTCTGCTCTGGATGACAGCATCCCAGGCCTACAAAGCAGACGCCCAGGTCCCTGGCTCTCACCCGCGGGAGCCAAAGTAGCCATCTGTGTCGGGGAAGGCAGAGCAGTACTGGCGGAAGTAGCAGTTGAGGGGCGAGGCGAAGCACTCAAACGTGACACCGAAGAGTCGGTGGAGGACCTCGAAGACGTGCACTGGCAGCGATCCCTGCAGGCCCGTCCCCTCATAGAGGCCCACGCCAAACATCATCTGCAGAGTGGCCACAGTCAGGGCCTGGGGCTCAGCCTCCCCCTCCAGAGCAGCCCTCCCCGCTGCCCTAGGCCTGCACCTGGTACCGGCGGAGCAGACACCAGACTCGGGGCAGGAACCGCTCGAAGGCAGGGTCGTCAATGCAGCTGTAGCGGTACAGGAGCCACTGCGGGACAGAGAGCAATGGGCTGCAGTGCAGGGCCCTCCCTCCGCACTGGCCTTTTGGCCGAGGACTTGGGGTTAGGACAGACCCAGCCTTCGGTTCTCCCGCCCATGAAGACCTACCCTGCCCGCCAGCTCTTACCAGCTTACTGAAGTAGTTGCGGCTGACCTTGACCATCTCTCCCTTATACCGGATGCAGACCACGTTATTCTCCATGTGCATCTCCACGCTGGGCATGGGGGGCGCAGACACAGCCAGCCGTACTGGGTAGCAGTACACCAGGCGGGGCTCCACCTCTGGGGCCTCCACCTCCTCTGTGGACAGGGACAGCAGTGAGGGGCCACCCTGCCCCTGCTTGGCCAGTACTCACCCTAGACAGCCTCAGTGCCCACTGTTCTCACCTCGTTCAAGGGAGTAACCAGGGGAGGTACAAGTCCACGGAGAAGTGTGTGCAACTCAGAGAGTGGTCAGGGATACTGGGGTCAAGAACTGGTGGCTTGTGTCAGTGGGCTCCGTACTGACCCACGCCCCCAGTGTGACCTTCCTTGGGGCCTGGCAGGCAAGCAGGCTCAGGTACCACACAGAAGTGGAACTGCACCACCTTTATAGTAGTTACAATACCTCACTCCGGCATCTTTTGGGGCCAAACACTAAGTTACCACTGAATCTTTACAGGATTCTATTGGCCAGGTATCGTACCTCAGTTTGAGGAAACGGGCTTACAAGAGAATGGATCTAAATGCAGGGCCAGCTAACTACTTACCCCACCCTCTGCTATTCACCCGTTTCCTAGAGGAGGGCTGAGACCCTCAGCCAAAGGACACAGCAGGCCGTGTCCCAGACACTGCTGGGAGGAATGGGCCTCCCCAAACCAGTCTGGCCATGAGGCTGTCCCACCTGTCCCTCCAGTCAGGGCCGAGGACGCAGGATTGATGGCTCCCTGCCGGCCAGCTCCCCTACCTGGGATGTTGTTCTCCTTGAGGATGGCAAGGTGCTTCTCGCGGATCCGTTTGACGTACTCCAGGGAGATGTGGTAGATCTTGCTGCAGATGCCCTCCACGGAGTCCTTGGCGGCGGCCGAGACGTGGGGGCCACACTGTTTTCGCAGATGCTCCAGGCGATCCTGGAGGAGACGGCTCTAGTGGGCTGGCGGGCCGGGAGGCCTGCAGGACTGCAGCAGCCTCGCTCTGGACCAGGCTCGCGCCTCGCTAGCTGTGTCACTTGCACAGACCCCTTTGTGTCTGCGAGTCTTATTCCTCAACTGTCAAAGGTACCTGAAATACTTACCTAACAAGGCGGCTGACATATTACATGTTAAGGGCTTAACAAGCCCCTAGCATAGAGTAAGTGTCCAGTGAAACGCCAGGGTTACACTGTGCCAGGCCCCATTATACTTGGCCGGAGAAACAGCCAGGCATTGTCCCTGCTTATAAAGCATTTCCGTCTACTGGGGAGAGATCGTTATAAAATGGGCTCCTTCCTTGGTTATTGCCAATTTGAAATTTGAGCTGCTGGCAATTTGCAAGGATAATGGTGGGCATTTGTACTTCTGTTGAATCACACATGTAAAGTGATGAGTGAAAATGAGTCACTCTGGCTAGTGAGCACACACCTACCTTTGCCACTCTCTACGTGTCAAGTACACAGTTACTATCGTGAAGTGCGAAACCTTGTCTCTTGTGAAAAATGGTCCTGAAAAGAAAGCCCATTGCTAGTGCTGGTGGGGAATTAAAGAACTGATGCCTTTGGGCCAGAAAAAAAAAGAGTTGTTTGGGACACATTAAAGTAGGGAATTGAATTGAATCTTGTGGTAGCTCTTAAATATGATAGGAACATACACACCCACAAAAAAAAGACAGTTTGTCAACCTGTTTCTAAAAACCACTCTAGATGTTGCCTTCATTCAGTTGGAAAGGCAGCTACTGCTGGCGTGTGGCCAAGCACAGGATCTCATCGAGAACCTCAACAGCAGTGCTCCCCAGGAGACAGCCGGCAGCCTAGACAAACATCTCCATTTACGTGAGTTGGGGGACCGACGAGTGTCAAAAAGTCTCCTGTTTCGCACAAGAACAGGCTGCTGTGGGGCCCTCCCCAGCCTGGACAGACAAGAGTCGGCTTCTGGGAGGAAGTGGCCACAGAGCCTTTCCACCGGCCGTACACAGGGCCACTCACCATGTAGTCCTCCTTGGAGGCTGAGTGGTCCTTCCGCAGCCAGCTGAAGGTGTCCTCCACGTTCCACTTGACCACCTTCCTGCTGTCGGGGGATGCACTCCTGCCAGAGGGCGCATAGCAGGGGCGCAGGTTCAGTGTCCGCTCCACCCCTTCTCCCATCCCACTCCAAGCATCAATCCCTAGGCTGACACTGCAGCCTTCTGCCTTTGGGAGCTGAGCCCCGTGCTGCCACCAAGACCAATGACAGAGCCCTGTGAGGGGGCCAATGGCCTACGGCCTCCCCGCCCCCATCACAGAGCCCTCCTGCTGGAGGCAGGAGTCACAGCCAAACCTGGACTCAATGAGCCGCCTGGCAGCCTCCGCGTATTTAAAAAGCAGGCGCTTGGCTTCTTCCCGAAACTTGATTCGGGACAACCTAGGTTAGAGAATGGACAGAGTTAGAGCCCTTCTGTACAGAAGTGGACACACACTAAATGGCCCTGGGTCAGCCTCAGCTGTGGGGTTGTACCTGATAGGAATGTCATTCATGATTTCACGAAACATGGAGGGTGACACAACCGGTTCACAGTTGCTTGGCAACAGGGGGTCAGAGCCTTTGTCCACGACCTTGCGTTCCAGCATCCAGCGGTTGAAAGATTCCCGAGGGGGCTCAATGCCTGCAAAACAGGAGAGCTGATGACGGTGTGGATTTAGTCGGCAGGCGCCACGCCACCCAGCGCAGGGGAGGCATCATGCGGGCATTGGAGGTGTGACAGGAAACCAGACACGGCCCCCGTTACGTCAGAAGCATCTATTCTAAGCAACATTTTCCAAAGTAGGTTCTGAGAATTACTAGTTTTATAAAGTATGTTAATAAGTGTTACATAGGGGAGGGGAAGGGGGTATTCTCTATATCAGCAAAGTTAAGCGGGTTTATTTACTAATTAATGCTGCCATTCCTTGAGCACTTTCCATTCCACTGACTCCTTGCAGTAACCCCGTGAGGTACAGGTGCTTTCGTGTTTACCCCCTTTTACAGATACATAAAAAGGCTTCAACTGCCTGGCGAATAGTAAGCACTCGAAAGTGTTAGTAATTGCTTTTGTTTTGTTGTTACTGACCCCAGCCACCCCTTGCGTGGCCACTCCTGTTGTCCCTATCTTACAGATGACACCCAAATGCAGAGAAGCGAACTGATGAGTCCAAGCTCACAGAGGGTCACAGTGCTCAGTGGAGGAGGGACTCCCAACAGGCCTGTCCCCTCTGCAGCATGTGCCCAACCACTGGGCCCAGTGGGCGGACCCTCGCTCCGGCTAACGGCAGAGAAAGAGAAGGGAGGCCGAGCACCCAGGCGACAGCTACCCTCTCGCTGCTGGCACAGCTCCCTGTAGTGCTGCCGCAGCTTCAGGATGAGCTGGGAGCGGAGCAGCTCCACCTCAGGATGCGGGGGCAGCACCTCTGAAGGCCCCCGGTGCTTGATGACAGCGTTGGTCTGGATGTCCAGATCCCAGTACACCCTAGGGGCACGGACAGGGGCGATGAGGAAAGTGGAGGGAAGGGGAGGAGGGGCACCCCGCCCGCCACCACACTCCCTCGGTCCGGACAGACTGGCCGCCGACAGTGGACACCCCTAAGCCAATCAGCAGGGACTCACTCAGTGGGTCGGAGGAGAGCTGCTTGCTGTTTATCTTCAGGGGACGCCCCCCAAATCTTCAGTGTTGGGGTTCCTGGGACGTTAGGGGAGCTGGGCACTGATGGACCCGTGGGCGTCACAGGGATTTCAATCTGGAGCAAGAATCAAAAGCATTGAGTTAGGAAAGGTGGCCAATAGCTCCAGTGCTGTGTGCACCTGGGAAGCTGTGCCCTGGGCTCCCGACCGGTCCCCCTAACCCCCAACTAACCTGCCAAAGCCCGGCCCTCACAGGGACCAGGGGACCTGCTGACTGCCTACCGGGGAGCCACACTCACCTTGGGCTTCTTCACACCATTGCCGCTTGGCTGCTCTTCGGAGAGCTGCCGCTTCCGAGGCTTGTTCTCAGCCGGGGGGGTTTCCACCAAGCTTGAGTCTTGGGGCAATGGGGTCGCATTCAGCCCCAAAGGGTCTGACTGGAGGAGGGAGACCGGCAGAGTTGCAACCAGGGCCAGCAGCTTAGGAGCCCCAGCAATGCGGAACCCCAAGGCCCCACCCCCTGCTCCGACTCCTTGAAGAAGAGCAGAGGAAACTAGGATGCCAGAAGAACACTGGGTTCCATCCTGATGCTACTGGGTTGGCCAAAAAGTTCATTACGGTTTTTTCTTCCCCGTAAGATGGCTCTAATAGTGCTTAGTTGTCTTGAACTTCATTCAAAACAATTTTGTTAGATTCTATTGTGACAGCTACCAAAGCAACATGCATTTAAAAACAAAAAATCAATTGAATTTTTGTGCAGCCATTTTAATATTGAAGATGGAAGAAAATATGCAACATTTTCAGCATATTATGCTTTATTATTTCAAGAAAGGTAAAAACGCAACTGAAACACAAAAAATGGTTCATGTAGTGTATGGAGAAGATGCTGTGACCAAACGTGTCAAAAGTGGTTTGCAAAGTTTCTTGGTACTATTGACATTTTGTCCAAATAATTCTGCTAAACTGGAAGATGTTTAGCAGCACCCCTGGCCTCTACCCATGGGAAACCAATAGCGGGAGATAGCCAACATATTCAGAATATCCAAATCAATAAAGTTAGTGGTGAAAATGAAAAATGTGTCTTTTATTTTATTGGGGGGGAGACCCTAAATGAACAGGCTTTTTGGCCAGCCCAGTACTTGCAACTGTGTGACCTTGGGGGTCATTCCCCTTCCTACCTCCCTCACCTTCAAAATGGCCAGACCTCGCCACTGTGATAATGACTAAACAAGTCCATGAATACGCCTAGCTTAACATGACATCTGGCAATGAGCTCAGCACTCCATACATGTTAGTTTCTTTTCCTTAAGAACCAGAACGAAAGGAATGAAGGAAACCCTCAAGGAATGCTTGTTTTTTCAAAAGCAAGGCCCTGCACATGGAACTCCCCCGGCGACACCTCGCGTATTAACGGCACGATGGGCAGTGGAGCCCTGCAATCACACCAGGGGCCCCTTCCGCCCTGCCTCTTCCTGACTGTGAGCGCTCGGGCCAGTCATTTCCCCTCTCTGAGCCTCAGTGTCTTCACCTGCAAAATGGGGATGCCAACGGCTTGACTGGGGCAAGAAAGGTCTTCCCCAAGTGACAGGGGTCCAGAAGCCCAGCTCCCACCAGATGGCCCACATCCCCCCAACCACCCCGACATCAGGGCTCCTCGAAGGCACCTGTCCTCCCCTGACCACTTCCCCTTAGCCCACCTTCTCCTGGAGAAGCTTGCAGAGAGCCCCCCACCCCCAGACCCGGTCAGGATCCCTGATGTGCCCTAACTCCCTCCTTCGCTCGAGTGCCACACTGTAATCCCAGCGGCCCCACCCCTCCAGTAGATCGCGTGCCCTGAGAGTGCAAGGGCAGGACCGTGTCTATCTTGTTCACACCGCATCCCAAGCAAAGTGCCCAACATGGAGTACAGGTTCCGTACCGTACACTATTTTAATCATCTGTGTACATGTCCATCTCCCTATGAGTCTAAGTTCCCGGCGGACAGGGATTGTATGTCTTGCCGTCACTGTACCCCCAGGACCAGGGACATCATAACTGTTCAGGGAACACTTGGGGAAGACCCAGGCACCCGAGGCTGGCACTTACAATCACGTCATGCTGGCCCAGCACGGGCATCTCCCACAGGGACTGGTTGGTGAATCTGTTGAAGTAGTAGGGGCGGTTCTCCCTCCTGCTCCAGCACTTCTCCCAGCCTGCATGCACCAGCTCCTCTGCAAACAAGCATGGAACCCAGCCCGGATCAGGGATGCCCCCGGGCACCCTTCTGACCCCGCCACCCTGCCACTGCCCCTTGCCAGTACCTGGGAGGTCCTGCACCAGGCGGATGGGCTTTGGAGAACAGGGCTGGCTCTGATTGGAGGTGCCCGGGGAGTGACTCAGCAAGGACGCTTCCTCCCGGGGGCTGCCGTGATTCTCTTTGGCCATCTCAGCACCCACACCGGACCTGCCACAGAGGACCAAAGGGTGTCAGGGCCCAAAGGGCACGGAGGTGAGCTCCACCCCCACCCACCAGTCACAACCTAGAGGGCCTGGGGGACACCTGCAGACACAGGGAAATCAACCCAGACCTGTCCTGGAGGGCCAGCATGGTGCCACAGGGGAACCCTGGAATCTAGTTGCAGCTCTCTGATCTGTAAAATGGGTACCCTCCTATCCCTCCTTCTGCATGAAATACTCTTTCTGCAATTCTCTGCCGGGCCTGCCACTAGGTTCACATCCTCCAGGATGCCTCCTTTGACTCTCCCCTCCCCAAGCAAGGTGGTGGGAGCCCCTCCTCGGGGCCATAAACATCTGCATTTTAGCACTCAGAAAGCCTGTGGTCTATCAGTTGGGTTTTTCTCTCCATTAGACTCTCAGAACTCCCAGGACTAGGAACTGGGTCCAGTGTAGTTCTCTGCAGAGTGTTCAGCAGGGCACCTGGGCCCAGCAGGAGCTCTATTTATTCTGTGCATATTTACAAAGCACCAATGACAAACATGATGGAACAGGGTCTATCCTTGAGAAGCTATTCCCATATGAAAGAACTCCTCTTTCCTGCTTCTATCCAGTCAAATCTCACTGGCACAAAGTACAGCCCGGGAAGGGACATGGCATCTAAATGGCTGCCTCATTTCACCGCATAGGGCAGGAAGCAACCTGTTGCTAAAAGAACCAGTGGAACTGAGAAGGAATATCTAATTCAGTCCTGCATAATCTCCAGGTGAAATTTTATTTAAATACCTGAAGGCGGTCAGCTATTTCAGATGTGTATTACCTACTACCCCTCAACCCCCCGCCAAAAACTCACACCCAGCACAAGTGTCAGTGGACAAAGTAATTCCCAACTTGGCTGTTAAAGACTCCTAGGTGGCCAACTGTGGCCAGACTGGTGGTCCTAAAGGTGTTTTCAGTATGTCACAATACCCAAAAGAAATCATTTAGGGCACGAAGGCACATTTAAACATCAGTTATCTTGGCTTGCTGAAATTTTATCAACTCATTGTGGTCACACTGATTATCTCATGCTGTTCAGAAGGTCTGATTGGCTGTTGACAACATCATAGAAATCATTGGGACATTGATTTTATTGTACACTCAGTCGTAAACATCTTCGTTAATTTTGAAAGGGAAAAATGAATGGGAAAGGGACTTACTTCATCGATACAGTTTGGAAGATAAAAATTCAGGGAGCAAGAGAACATACATACAACAAAAAGGGGCCATGATAACAAAAAGTTTTGGAACCACTGACCAAGGGGAGAAAAAGCCGTAGTTGCCTTGATTCTCTGAGGAACAGGGGTTCCTGGTGCCTTGGGGCTGAGCCCACAGGTCGCAAGGCTGAACGAGGTCCCCCTTTTTCTCACCCTCTGGGGTCTGCAACGCTAGCATGAGAGGGTTTTCTTCTCCGGCCAGATGGACCCAACACCACAGGGTCCCGCAGAGGCAGGAGAGAGGCCTGCAGAAAGGCTCAGCACAGGTGGGTGGGCTGGTCAGCAGTGGAGTGAACGGGGACCCAGGGAACTCCTTGCATCAGCAACTGCAGAGCAAACAGAAGAAGAGTCACAAATCTGTGAAACGCTGCAGAGCAGGGACAACAGCAAGAAGGGCAATGACACAGAGCAAATTGGAAGCCTGCAGGACACACTGTTGGAGAACTGGGCATTCTAGGGATGAAAATGATACTTCTCAACCTTTCCAATCAACAGGTTCACCCTCACAGATTTGCAGCCTGAAGTCACATAGAGCTCCATGCTGAGGAAGACCCTGAGCCTAATTTAATGTTCTGCTGTCACTGCCTTGAAATTTTTAGTAAGGGGCCCACATTTTCATTTTGCACACTGGATCCCTGCAAACTATGTAGCTTGTCCTGCCAGCCAAAGTATCCCTAAGATAAGGGAAAAGTGAACAACCATACATACCACCAATTGGGGGCAAGTCCCAAGCCACCCACAGCAAAAGAAACACACACTTCTTTGAATGAGGTCTTTAAAAAAATATAAAGGCGTGCATACACATGCAAATGCATTATATAACACAGCATGTTCATCTTTATTGAAAACTGTTTTCCCCAAGAAATACTGTGTGATATTGACGCACCAAGATGATTAACTATGCAGAGCAGGCACAGCAGCACAGCTTAATGAGGCCAAATGGGGACACTGCAGCATTTCCGGCACCAGCTATGCGTCAGAACCAGCGGGGGCTTGTAAAAAAAAAATCACATTCCTGCCCCTCACTCTACATCTTGGGAGTCAGAAATGGGGAGGGAAGGTACACAAGATTTTCTATTTTTCAAATGAACCTTAAGAGTGGGACTGAGAGACAGACAAGCACACTTTCGCTTTATATCATTTCGAATCTTTATCAATATTTTACAATTAAATTTTTTTTTAATTTTCCAGCTGAATACAGCAGGTCGTTGACCAAAGTACCAGCTGGGTTTGGACAGACTTAGGTACCAGGCGCTCCTGACACTTCCCGATTTGTAAACCACACTCAACCTCTGGTCTATATGCGCAGAGTCTAGCACATTGCACACTCAGTAATAGATAACTGCTATTATTAAAGTGACGTTTTTTATTCATCCTGTAGCTCGCTGCGCCCCCAGCACACCGAAGTTTGACAGTTTACGAACAAACAACTCGATCTGCGCAACCAAAGAAACCCACCAGAACGTAGAGTCTGATTCCTGGATTGGAGTACGATGGGGCGGGATCTCTCAGTAACACACCAATCAGAATCCTCCAACCCAGTAGGGCGGAGCCAAAGGACTGGCAAAGTGCGCAGGTGCCGGGGGCGCGCGAAGGAGGGGCGACCCCCAGAGCGCGCACACCTTCCCCTCTCCCCCACCCCAGCGGGGGCGGGCTGTTTGGCGCGCGCGCGCCGGCCCTTCTCCCGGACTCCGCCCCCCGCCCCGCCGCGCGCTCCCGCCCCCGGGCTGAGGCGACTCAGAGTCGGAGCCCGACACAAAGGCGGTGGCGGCGGCAGCAGCGGAGGGGCCCTGGAGGCCGCTCCGCCCGCGCTCTCCGGGCCCACCTCCTTCACCCAGGCCACCGGCCCGGCCGCCCACCCGCAGGCCTAAGATGGCGGCGGCGGCAGAAACGAAGCAAGCGGTGGCCCCGAGAGGAAAGCGTCGGAGAGGCCACTGCCAACCAGCTTCGGACTCCCGGATCCTGGCACGGCTCGCGGCGGGACCATGGCTTCCTGGGGCTCTTACCTGCCCGAAGCGGACTCGAGGGGATGCGGCTACACGTTCTGCTCGGCCGCCCGTTTTGCCGCCTCCGCCTCGCCCTCCCCAGCGCCGCTCCCGCCATCTTGTGTCCCGGGCCGGGACTCCGCACTACGCATGCGCTGGTACCGCCTCTGAGGGACCTCGCCGCTGCCGGCCGCCATCTTGAGTGTGGCGGACCGGCCGAGTCCTCCGACCCTGATAGCTTTCGACCCCCTCCCCTTCCTCCCGTCTTTTCCTGCTCTTCCAAGCGGGCCTGAGGAGGGGGAAACAGCTTTGTGGGCCATAGGGTGTGAACTGAGGGAGGAACGGACTCAAACACTCCCTGCCTCAGTTTCCCACGCCAACACACCCGCTGGGGCAGCAGGGCGCAGGTGGGCGGTGCGCAAGCAGGGTCGGACTGAGTGTGCGCACCAGGGGGCGCGGGGCGGGTTTGAAACCTGTGGCTGTTCGGCTCAGACGCCTACCCGGGGGCGGAGCCCGGATGACGTAGCTGTGGACGTAGCAGGCAACTGGGTCCTATCACCCTACCTATCTCTGCCGCTTGCAGCTGGTCGCTTGCCCTCTCTGGGACTCTATCCAGAATTTTTTACAGCCATTTCCTGTGTCCAGGCTGCATGCAAATAGAACCTTTTCCCATAATGTGACTGCACAGATTATAAGTGCTCTTGAGTAGAAGAAAGAACAGCTGTGGAAACAGTAAAGATAGCTTTGCTTGCTGAATCCAGCTGGCTAATTTTAAATATGAACATTATACACAAATAAAAAAGATGGCTTTGGGCAAAATTGGGAAGTTATAAACTAAACGCATCTGAGGGGCTTTCCAACACTGACATCTATGGCCACTGGTTGCGGTGCAAATCTTCACAGAGACCTCAAACCAACCACAAAAGAGTCCGGCAGACAAGCAGTTGCTGGTGCCATATGCCCAGCCAGCTCTCCTCAAGGTTCTTTGATAGAGGCCCGGGGACTCGCTAGCTCCACCTTCCTTTGGCCTCCCAAGTGAGCCGACTTGCCAGGGGTAGCTTGCGAGAAAGACAAAACCACCATCTGCTGTCCTGCTTGAGCTTCCCATGGGAGCCAGAGGCTGCAGATTACCCAGCTGGGCAGCCTCTCGTGTCCGTGGTACCTGTGCCCTTGGAGCTCGGTGGGGCTGGGAGTGTCAACACGGGAGGCAGCAATATGAATAGTAATTAAGAACTAGAGTTCCCTAGTTTAAAAAGTAAACGAATAACGTGTTGGCGAGGATGAGGAGAAAACGGAAGTCTTTTATGTTCCCTGTTGATGGGAGCATAAATTGGTTGTAGCCACTATGGAAAACAGTACAGAACTACCATATGATCCAGGGATTCCACTTCCAGGTACCTATCTGAAGGAAACACTAACTTGGAAAGATACATGCACCCCCATGTTTATGTTCATTGCAGCATTATTTACAATAGCCAAGATATGGGAACAACTTAAATGTCCATCAATGGATGAATAGATAAAGATGTGATATAGGTACTGCTGCTACACTGAACTGCTACTACACCATAAAAAAGGAAGTCCTGCCATTTGCAACAACATGGATG
Organism: Pteronotus mesoamericanus; assembly: GCF_021234165.1. Classification (NCBI taxonomy): domain Eukaryota; kingdom Metazoa; phylum Chordata; class Mammalia; order Chiroptera; family Mormoopidae; genus Pteronotus; species Pteronotus mesoamericanus. The sequence continues at coordinate 9,939,648 of NW_026555105.1, forward strand.
AATCTTGAGGGTATTATGTTAAATAACAGAGGAAGATAAATATGTGATTTCACTTATATGCAGAATTTTTTTTAAAGTTATAGACACATAGCGCTAACTGGTGTGGCTCAGTGAATTGAACGTCAGCCTGCGAACCAAAAGGTCACTGGTTCAATTCCCAGTCTGGGCACATGCCCGGGTTACAGGCCAGGTTGCCAGCTGGGGACGCATGAGACGCAACCACACATTGATGTTTCCCTCCCTCTCTCCTCCCTTTCTCTAAAAGTAAGATCTTTTTTTAAAAAAAAAAAATGGTGTAGACACATAGATAGGTGGTTATCCGAGGGGGAGGATGTTGGTATGGGCAAAACGGGCAACGGCAGACAGTTGATGGTGATGCGTGGTAATTAGACACAATGGTGATCAGTTTGTAATGTATGCAAAGATTGAATTATCCTGTTGTACATCTGAAACTCGTATGTTATATACCTAGTTACCTCAGTTTTAAGAATAACTAGGTTTCATCCTGCTAGGCTAGCTCAGTTGGTTAGAACATCATCCCTGTAAGCCAAGGTTTCAGGTTCCATCCCCTCTGTCAGCGCACATGCAAGAAACAACCAATAAATGAATGCGGAACAACGAAGTAATGCGTCTTCACTCCCCACCCTCTCCTTTCTTTTTCTAATCAATTTTAAAAAATAGATTTCTGCCCTGGTTGGTGTGGCTCAGTGCATTGAGTGTCGGCCTACAAACCAAAGCGTTGCTAGTTTGATTCCCAGTCCGGGCACATGCCTGGGTTGCAGGCCAGGTCCCCAGTAGGGGGTGCGTGAGAGGCAACGGCACATTGCTGTTTCTCCTCCCCTTCCCCTCTCCCTAAAAATAAATAAAATCTGTTAAAAAAATCGGTTTCTCAACAGACTGGGTTCAAACCTTCATCTTGCTTCCCACATACAGTCAAAATCAACCTCTCCATCCTTATTTCCACTACCTTAGAGCAGGCCCCATTATTTTTAAACTTTTTGTTAAGAATAACATGCATACAGAAATGTGCACGAAACAGAAATGTAAAACAATGTATTTGTCACAAAGTGAACACCTGAATAAACACTCAGCTTAAGGTATTGTCAAGCAGAATTCCCCTACGGGGTCATCATTCTCCCCTCTAGTGTTGTGATCATCACTTCCTTGCTTTTATACTCTTACCATCTAAGCATGCTTCCCTAAACACTACAGTTGTGTTGTGCCTGTTCCTTGAACCTGATATAAAAGGAATTATACAGTCCTATTTTGTATTTTCTTCTGCTCAACATCCCACTTGCAAAACCCATCCCTGTTGCACGTAGCTATAGTTCGTTTTCATTGCTGTATTCTGTCCTCCAATGCATATCTACTCTACTGTCAGGGACTATTTGAAGATCTCTACCCCACACCTCTTTTCTGAGTTACAGCAGTCCCCAAACTGGCCTTCTGGTCCTCCAGCCTTGCTTCTCTCGTAGCCTATAGTCCATCCTGCAGTCACAGGGCTCTCTAAGTCACAGGGTTCTCGTATGTGGCCCCAGAATGGCCAGAGAGCCACTCCCTGTGGGCAGCCTCTCGTGTCCATGGTACCTGTGCCCGTGGAGCTTGGTGGGGCTGGGAGTGTCAACACTGGAGGCAGTAATATGAATAGTAATTAAGAACTTTTAATTAAGAACTAGAGTTCCCTCTAGTTCTTACATTGCAAATCTGATCAAGTCACCCTGGCTTTAAAAACCTTGAATGTCTCACATTGTCTACAGGATAAAGTCCCAAACCCTTAACTTGGTCCCCAGTGAGAGGTACCATGGCAGAGTGTTTGCGATGGGCCGTGTCAAACATTTGACATACATTCATGTTATTTACAACCTGGACCTTCAAACCATGTCTCTATCCAGTCCCAGGCATCTTGACCTACCTAAGTGTACCAGGTACTCTTGACCCTGGGCCTTTGCACGTACTATCTATCCTCGCTCTTCCCTATTTGCCTTATTCAGCCTTCATGTCTTAGCTTAGACGTCACCTCTACCAGGCAGCCTTCTCTGAACTCACCTCCCCCCAGGCTAGGTCAGTTCCCCTCGTCTGTGTTTCCGTGTAGGCCTGTGCTCAGTGTCCGTCCCTTCTCTTCACCCACTAGGCTGTGACTGCTGACACGCTATGCCCAGTGCTGCACCTGACACTCTAAATGTTGTATTTGTTGACTGTGGGCGAGCACTCCGGATTGAAGTTGGGGTGACCTCTTCAGGTATCCCCGTTTCTATTCCAGGCTCTGGTTTCTGCGATGGAAACACCAAGTCTGGGCCCCTTGGGATGCCAAGAAAAGCACAGGCTGCCCATTGTGGCCAAGTCCCTGCCAACAGCCCAGTGTCCTCTACTCCCAAGACGGGGATGAGCAGGTCGATCAAAGATCCTGAGGCTTTGAAGCACGGAGTCGACTTTTCTGGACTAGGGAGCCTCTCTGGACAGCGGGGCTGGGTTGGGAGAGAGGGTTAGGATAAGCGGAGCTTCTCCAGCAACAGCCAGTCCTGGCTCGGAGCCTGCTCTGAGGGCCTCTGAGGACCCAGCCGCAACGCAGGACACAGCAGAAGCATAAACACACAGGTTGAGGCTGCCATATACCTTAACCTCCTTATTCTTTCCCACCACAGCTAGAAGCAGCTGCGAGGGAAGCACACGTTTCAACCCCTGAGGTCCTGGCAGTTTGGGAAGGGAGGCCCCAGCACAACCGTGTTCCAGGCCGCCCCCGCCCAGGCCAGGCCTAAACTACCAGCCATAGGCCCTGTTCTGCAGATCAAGGCAGCTTCCAAGGCGAGCGGGCCTGGCCCCACGCAGGCTGTGGAAGGGAGGCTTCCCCCCATCTGTGGTTTCCACAGGGAGTGGCTCTCTGGCCATTCTGGGGCCACATAAGAGAAGCCATTGAGACCAGGAATAGATGAGGGGAACGGATCGTCTGGTCTTCCCGTCCCTGCTGTCAGTGTCTGATGTGGTGTCACACTCCCTGTCATTTCCTCACTAGGCCTGGCCCTCGAACAAGAGCACCAACGCTAAATAAGGCAAGCTCTTTGCCCGCAGGGAGCCCACAGAAGCCTGGGAGAGGCAGACACAGAAATAAACCCTCAGCTGCAGGGAGATAAGGGCTCTTTGGGGATGTCCAGGGGGTGGGCATGCAAAGGAGAAGACTTCAGAAGAGAGGACTGCCAGCTGAATCTGGCTGGAAGAATAGGATCCTCCAGGTGGGCAAGGAAGGGGGAGGGTGCAGCCTGCACCAGAGCCTGGAGGTGGAGAAATGTAGGGTATGATGAGTCAGCCTGAGCACCGCCAGGTGCCGCAGCGGGTGCAGGTCGAACCAGGGCCTTGGGACGCAAATTCAGTTTCTGTTCTGGGTTAGCGCTCGGCCTCCCTAGCAGGTGTTTGGGACGGCCCAGGACAGGGGTGGGGGCGCCTCTGGTGGTCCCCGCCATCATCCCACCCATTCCTTCTGATGCCCATTTTTCTATTTTGGGCAGAGTGGCCCAGAGCCAGGGTATTTACACCCATAGAAGCTGAAGCAGCAGAATTAAAGCCCAGACTTCTTCAAAAAAGAAGCCAGGGTGACAGCTGGAAGCTTCCTGAAATTCAAAGATCAGAGGAAATTTTGACCCAGAGCTGGGGCGGGATGGGTTTGGGTGGGAGGGTGCCAACTGAGCTTGGGTCCCAGCTACGGGGTTCCAGGGACACTTGGCTTCTCACCCAGAGGTCTCAACCCTGGCTAGGAAAAACCCTCTTAACAGCTTTATTGGGGTATACTTTCCATACCATTAGATTCACCAGTTTCAAATAGACAATGCAGTGATTTTGAGTAAATTTACACCGTTGTACAACTCAATTTTGGAACACCTCCATCACCCCAAAAGATGCCTCCTGACTATTTGCAGTCAACCCCTCGTGCATCCCCCTGTCCTGGCTTAACCACTACTCTGCTTTCTGTGTTTATTGAGTTGCCTTTTTTGGATCTTCCCTATGAATGAGATCATACAAAAATGTAACCTTTTTGTCTTGCTTCTTTTATTTTGCCCAATGTATTTGAGATTCATGCATGTTGTATATATATAGCAGGCACCAGGAGTTCCTTTTTTTTTTTTTAATTGCTGAACAGTGTTCCACTATATAGATATACCACATTTTGTTTATCTGTTTGCCAGCTGATAGGCATTTGGGTTGTTTGCACTTTTGAGCTATTATGAATAAAGCTGCTCTGAACATTCCCGTACAAGTGCCTGTGTGAGCATACATTTTCCTTTGTGTTGCGTGGATGATACAGGCCCCCTTATAAGGACCTCAGAGTGGAATTGCTGTAGAATAAGTTTATGTTTAATTTTATAAGGAATTGCCTAATGTTTTCCAAAGCTGTTGCACCATTTTAACATTCCTAGCAGTAAAGACTGAGGGTCCTTGTCAACACTTGTTATTGTCAGTCTCTTTTATTACATTCTGCTAAGAAACTTTGTAGAAACACCCATGGATGCTCAGGCTCCATCCCAAACCAATTAAACCAGAATCTTGGGGCCTGGGGCCCAGGCATAGGTACTTAAAACATAACGGAATGAAGCCCAAACCTTTGGACCTAAAAGCTGCTCATGTGCAGAAGGGTTGAGAACCCTAATTTTAGGCCTGGTTTCTGCCCTACTGGGCACTGAGAGGGAGCTCAGGCTGGCCAGCAGCCTCTCCCACACTGGGAGGCGTGTGGGCTTGGGGGCTGGGAAACAAGATCCTTCCCAAAAAGGTGCAAGCACAGACCCAGGGCAGACGGGCCTGTTGGAGGCGAAGTGGAAAGGGCCTGGAACTGTAGCAAGGAGGCCTGACTTCCGCACAGCCAGCGGAGGCCCTGAGGGGCTGGGGTGCCTCCCGTTCTCACGGCCTTAGGATTGTTCAGGCTTCGGAAGAGATTAGGAAAGTATAGCACCCCTGGCTGCAGGCCAGCTGCAGATGACCCCAGAGAAATGCAAGGAGGTGAGCAGTGCCAGCAGGAGCTATAGGGAGCTTGAAGGCTCGAGGGGATAATAGGGGCAGGCTCCCCAAGATGGGATACCATCTCTTCCTTTCAAAGGGTTTGCAGATAATAATAACCACCCACGTCCCATGTATCGGGTCCTGTGTTGGGCACTGAGGATACAGCCATGACTAAGTGTCATGTCAGGCTCCCACCTCATGGAGCTTGCAGTCTCCTGGAAGAAACTGACAATACAGAATTAAGTAGAATGATAGGTAACGATGGGGCCTCTCCGTGGGGGTGACATCTGAGCAGAGATCTGAGTGAATGAAAGAAGCTAATTATGCAAAGGTCTCCGTGCCCTGTAAAGACGTATCTGGTAGAGGGAAGAGTCCATGGAAAGCTCGAAGCTGAGTAAGTTTGATGTTTTCCAAACAGCAGGGGAAGAGGGACTAGTAAAGAGGAAAGAGCTAGACTTTTTGGGGGGTCATGGCCAGAGTCCACGTTCTATTTTGTGTGCAAAGGGGAGAAGGGCAAGTGGAGGGTTTCGAGCAGGTAGTAAAATGCTATGATTTCTATTTTTATTTTTTTAAGATTTTATTTATTTTTACAGAGAGGGAAAGGGAGAGAGAAAGAGAAGGAGAGAAACATCAATGTGTGAGAGATACACTGATCGATTGGTCGCCTCTCTCACGCCCCCAACTGGGGACCTGGCCCACGGCCCAGGCATGTGCCCTGACTGGGAACGAACCGGTGACCTTTTGGTTTGCAGGCCGGTACTCAATCCACTGAGCCACACCAGCCAGGGCTGATTTCTACTTTTAAAAATAATTTTGGTTGGCACAGGAAGACTAAACTTAGAGGGGTGATAGTGAGGCAGGGAGATGAGGCAAGTTGTCCAGGTAAAAGATGAGAATGGCCTGGACTGGTGTTGTTGTGGATGCAGAGGGAGAAAGTGTAGATGGGAAACAGCTTTTGGAGCAGGAGACACAATTATTTGCTGACATGGCATAGAAAGAAAAAAGAAGTCAAACATGACTCTTGTGTTTTTGACTTGAGCATCTGCGTGCATGTTGAAGCCGTAATCTGAGATGGACAAGACAGAGAGAAGCAGAATTTAGTACGGGGGGCGGGGTGATAAATTATGGGTCTAGCTGGGTGAAGTGGGGGGCGGGGGGCTGGAGGGCTCTGCTGTCCTCATGGTTCCTGGCTGGGCGGGAGTGGGGAGGGTTGGCGGTCCTCTTCAGATCAAAGCCTGTTTATGTCAGTACTTATGTAGTATTATAGCATCTCAAAAAAAAAAAATTCAAGATGCTGAACTGCGTTGGGTGCTTCTTGCAACCTTTAGGAAGTCCCTGCAAAGTTAAGAGAAATGCTTAGGTTGCAGATGGTGGCCCATCCTTATCATCAAAAGGAAAAGTCACTCCCTCTTGTTGCCCCACACTTCTCATTACTTTGAAATTTTATTACTGGATTATGAACAGCGAGATAGCACTGCTACAGATCTTCTGCCCCTTCCTCATGCTGAGTGACTGGCTCATAAAACAAGGACAGGGGCTTAGAGGACCATCGAAAGAAAAGCCCCATGAGTCAGAGTCTGCTAGCAGACTTGCAAGAGGCATAGAAAATGGGAAAGGGAGTGGGGCATGAAGAAAACAAAGGAGAAAAAAAAAGAGAAGAAAACAAAGGAGAAAGAAATCAGAGAGACCAGCGAGCTGCTGGAGGTCGACACCTGAGCTGAGCGGTAGAGGTGCCAGGGGCCGCTTGAAAAGGACCTGGGAGAAGGGGATGCAATGCCCTTTGAGAAGCATTCGAATTCTTGAGTTGCAGACCTGGAAGGGCCTTTGGGGACCAGGTGGCCATCTCTTTCAACAGAAAAAGGAACTGGTCTGCAAGGAGGAAATGGGAAAGAAAAGGAGAAACAAAATGACCAGGTCTCCAAGGTTTAGAAACCACAGAAAGCAGTCCACAGCTCTCTGCTGAACTTAGAGAGCTAGGCCCTTTATTTCCTTTTTCTACTTTTGGTGCCGGGCCCAGTCTGGTCCAGCTGCTTTCTGGAAACAGGCGGTCCCTCCTGTTTGGAAGATATAATCGAGGTCTCCTGGTCTGACATCTCCCCCCGCCCCACACACACCCCTCCCCTCATTCCATCTGGGCCCCCATCACAGGCTCCCGGGCTCACCCAGGCTGACCAACAGAAGCGCATACAACGCAGTGCACAGCCTCCGGCAGAGTGAGAGGGTGGAGTCACTTCCTGAGGGGTAGCTTGGGTGGGCATCGGGGGTGGGGGAATGGTCAGGAGTGGAGACGGGTTGACGCAGCTTCTCCAAGCCACGCAGGGATCCAAAGAAAACACAGCTGGAGACAGGGAGAGGGAGCAGGGAATCAGGCTACACATGTTGACATCTTGGGAGAAATCCAGCTTGGTATCCTGTGGGCACTGGGGCCTGTTTACTTAGGCCAGTTATTTCCTCGCACTGTATCTCAGTTTCCCGCTCTGCAGACCAAGGGCCATACTAGCTATCTCAGAGGGCTGCTGTGAGGATTAAATGGGGTCATTGAAGAAGAAAGACAAGAGAATGGAATGGTTAAGAACAAGGGCTCTGCAGGCAGACTGACTTGACTTAAACCTTATGGCTTAACATTAGTCATATACAAATGAGCAGCTAGTCATGACCTTGAACCTGTGCATCCAATATATGTAACAATATTTAAGAAAAGAATTCGTATCTCTCAGATCAGCCGCGACCTTCACAGCGTTAATTCACCTCTCTGGGCCTCAGTTTCCTGGTCTGCAAAATTGGATGATGATACCTGTCTTATAGGATGTTATGAAGCTTAACTGAATTAATATTTGGAAAGTTTTTAAGAGATTGTATTTATTATTTATTCTCAGAGAGAATAGAAGGGGGGAGAAAGAGAGGAAGAGAAACATCTATGTGTGAGAGAAACACTGATCTTACACACGCCCCAACCGGGGACTGGCCCACGACCCAGGCATGTGCCTTTACCCGGCATCCAATCAATGACCTTTCGCTTTGCAGGATGATGCCCAGCCAACTCAGCCAGAGCCGTCAGGGCAGTAAACTTTTTGTTATTAAAAAAAAACTAGTTAACTAATAACCAGAGATATTTATTGAGCCCTTTCATGTACTAAGTACTAGGTTCAGCGCTTTACATACTTTATCACATTAAGAGACCCCTGCTACCCAGAGAGGTAAGCAGGTACTAGATCATCCCCATTGACAGATGTGGAACCTGAAGCTCATAAAGAGATTTATTTTTTAATTTACTCTAGAACTACAGCCCATGGTCTGCATCCAGCGAATAGCATGTTCACTAAAATATTGTTTATAGCTGCTTCCATGCTACAGTGGTGGAGTTGAACAGCTGGGACAGGCTGTAGGGCCTGTAAAACCTAAAGTATGTGCTATCTGACCCTTTACAGGAAGAGCTTGCTGACCTCTGTTCTAGAAAGTGGCAGGAGCGGGACTTGAACCAGGTCTGTCTGATTCCAAAGCACCTGTTTTGCTATCCTGTTTTTTTGTTGTTGGTGGCTTTTTTCATTTGTTTTGCTTTGTGTTTTGTTTTTTGCAATATTTCTGTGCTGGCTGCACAACAGAGGCTGGAAAAGCCTTTCTATCCTGCCCCTTTGTGTGCCGAAAAGTCTCCCTTCCCTCTTCAAAGCCAGGAGTAAAAGTGGAAAGAGATTTGGGGATTCTGCTGTCTCCATCCCTCAAGCCAAGTTTTGGAAGAAAGAAGAAACCCATGCGAAGGAGAGAGGCAGGCTGAGTAGGCAAGTCCCTCGAATCAAGGCCAGTGACTGTACCTTATTGTTTCCTAGCCCAGGCCAGGCCTGTGTATAGAAGCAGCTGGACTGAGACTAGCGAGGGGCAGGAGTTGAAAAAGAATCCCAGGCTGGTGCAGGTATCATCCATTCCCAGGGACATTTGAGGGCTCCAAACCAGTTCAGTCACAGCACAGATATTTATTCAGTACCCGCTCTGTGCCAGACACTGCTCTAAACACTGGGAATAAGTGGTGAATCAGATCCCAGCCCTCCATGTCCCCATTAACCAGTAACTTAATAAACCAATATTAAATCCAAATAAGATCTATAAAGAAAATAAACCAAGCTGGTGTGATTGAGAGCAACTGCTGGGTAGGCAGGGAAGGCCTCTCTGAAAAAAATGCCATTTAAGCTGAGACCAAAAGAGCAAGGAACCAGCTGTGGAATGATCACATGGAAAAGCATTCCAGCCAGTGGGAACAGCAGGTGCAAAGGCTCTGAGCAAGAAGACTTTAATTTGCATGTGCAAGGAACCAGAAGACCAGTGTGGCTGGAGCAGAATGGAAAAGGGTGATGGTGGTGCAAGATGAGACAGTGTAGGCCCTTTTGCATGCTGGGAAATCAGGGCAGGGGAGCAGGAGTCTGTTCACGTGTGATGGAAAGCCTCTGAATGGAGGATGGCTAATGATGCTGAGGATTGTAGCTATCATTTTTTGAGCCCTTACTAAAGGCTCGTTGCTTATTGAACCCTTACTAAAGGCTCGTTGCTTATTAAGCCCTTTAAATGTATTATCTCATTTAATCCTCACAAGCAATCCAGATGAGGAAACAGAGGTCCAGAGAGGTGAAACCGCTTGCCCAGGGTTACGTAGCTACCTTTAAAGCTCACCGGGGTTGCTGTGGGGACAGCAGATTGCAAGGCATAAGACTCTATAGGCGATAACAATGACACAAAGATGGAGCTTGCACTGCAGTTAATGACAGGAAAGAAAACTAACATTCACCAGATTTCCTGCTTGTGCCAGGCTCCAGGAAGAGTGAGGGTTACTGGAGTTCAAACCTACATTTTCCCACTTCCTCCTCTGGATATTGTTAGTACATTTTCTTACACCCGTTTCGCCTTGTTTGCTTGTGGTTTGTGCCCCTAATCATAACTGGTAGCACTTATTTGATGCTAACAGTGCACCACATACCATACCCAGCACTGCACAATGCCCACTTAGTTTATTCTTGCAATAAGCTTATTGTTTCCCTTTTAGATTGAGGCTATCGAGGCTCAGAGCTGCTTAAATAAGGGATCCAAGAGGTGGTACTAAGAATTGACGACCTAGGATTTGAACCCTGGTCTATCAGACACAAGTGTCTAAGCACTTAGCTACAGGGCTATAACCACCCACCTCCCCCTTTTCCATGAACAGTCATTCCATGGGTTCCCCAACAGCGGCCACAGGATAGCCTTTATCTCTACTTGCCTGCTGAGGAGGGTTCACAACAGTGCAGACTTCACAGGTTCAGAAGGCTAAATTAGTTTATCTCGATCTAGGGTGGCCAACCATCCTGGTTTGCCTGGGACTGAGGGGTTCCCAGGAAGGGAGACATTCAGTTATCAAAGCCAGGGCAAATCAGGACAAGCTGGTCATGAGTGCTTGTTGCTAAATCCGTATTCAATGGGCATTAGTCATTAGTGCTTCTCCTTTCCCCTTCCAACAGTTTGACAATAAGAAATAGCAAGCACCTGCCCTGTCCTAGGAGCTGGGAACTCTGCAGGCAGTACATCTGGGCCGGGGTTGGAGAGGGAGGGGTACTATGCAGAGAACCTAGTTCCAAAGGTTCACACACAAAAAATCCCCAGTTCCTGGGGAAACGCCAGACATCCCTCTGAGGTGATTGCAGCAGCCTGTGTGGACTGACTTGGACCCCCGGGGAGAGGTTCCAGGACCGTTTTCCCTGGGTAGTGACACAGAGACAGCTGGGGATTTCATAGCGAAATCTGGCAAGGAGAGAGGTCTTGAGATGATTGTGGGTGGAAGGGAAGGAACGATTGTGCCTTTGGCATTGACTTTGTGGCTTGCCTTGGGCTGCAATAAAGACCTAGGAGGTAGTTCCTTTTAACACACACATTTTGCTAGATGAGGAAACTGGAACTCAATGACCCCAGTGAAATGACTTGCCCAGGATCATGCAGGAAGAAATGGGTGATTGGAATCCGAGCCGAGGTCCCAGAGAAGCAGGGATTGTTGGGGCCGAACGGGCCGACTCCTGGACTTCCCTCCCTCCAGCCCGGCTTGGGTCTGCCACTTGTCTTAACAGCGTCCGGGCCTGTCACGGGGCTCTGTACAGCCCTCTCCACCACCCGGGCTGCCAGGGTCCCGCCCCATCCCCTCCCAGCTCCCGAGGGAGGAGGGGAGAGCAAGGAGGGGGGGCGGTCAAAGAGGCCCGGCTTTATAAAGGCGGCTGGAGAGCGCGGCCCGCCAGACCCCGCCGCCTGGATCTCTAGTGCTGCCTGCCGCCCACGTGACCGAGCCGACCCTCAACCCCCACCTCCCAGCTCCACCGCAGTGAGTTGGGGTGTGTTCCCACCCCCACCCCCAGCCCTTCGCTGAGCCGCGTGGTCTACTAAACCCAGGGTGGGGAGGTGACTCCATGAAGGAGGGCGCCGAGATGGGGGGTCACCAGTCAAAATCCCGATGGCAGGGATTTAGGACCCAGAGGAGCCGAGAGACCCCTCTCCTCCCCGGCTCGGAGCCTGGGAAACTGCAAGCCAGCCCCCAGGAATGCGCGTGCAGCCGTTCCCATGGTAACGGGCAAGCCGGGCCCACTCTCCGCTAAAGGAAAGAAGAGGTTGCTGGGGAGGTCCAAATTCGTCACGGAGCGGTTGCACGAGGGAACCGAGCGTGTCCTCTCCCCCTCCCCGTGCCCCAAATCCTCTGGGAGCCAGAGCGCAAGTCGAATCGTCTCAGCCTCAGTTTCTGCATCTGTCAAATGGAGCCAATATTATTGGTCCAAATTCCCCGAAGAGCTATCTCGAGGGTAACGGTCCGCGCCAGCCCCGCTCCTGCTTGGACAGCCGAGGAGTGGGTTTTAGCGGCCGGGTGACTCCTGTGACCCCACCCTACCCTTAGGCCCGCTCGCCATGGCCCTCTTTTGGACCCTCTTCTTAGCCCTGGTGGCAGGAGCTCACGCCGAGATCCCCGGCTGCAAGATACGCATCACCTCCCAGGCGCTGGAGCTGGGTAAGGGGTGGGGGCGGGCGGGGGCGGTTGAGGGTGGAGTCACCCCAGCAGTGGGCGCAGGAGCTAACGGTCTTGCTCCTGCCTCAGTGAAGCAGGAGGGGCTACGCTTTCTGGAGCAAGAGCTAGAGACTATCACCATCCCGGACCTGGGAGGCAGAGAGGGCCCCTTCTACTACAACATCTCTGAGTAAGTAGGGGCCTCGGGGCGGGGTTCGAAGGTGGGGGCGTGGTCAAATCGATGGAGCGGAATTTAAGGATGGGGCCTGGAAGATAAAGGCCAAACCTGCCAACGACAGCGGGATCAAGCAGGTGGGCGTGGCCTAAGAAATGTAGGCGGGACCAAGAACAGCTAAGTGGAATGGAGGGGTGGCCAAACAGCACCAAAGAAGCGGAGGCAAGAAACTTGCCAATGGGCAAGAGTTAGATGATCAGAGTCCAGGGCACCCGGGTGTAGAGGTTCTGGGAACAGATGAAGTCCCGTGGTTTAGGACGGTGGGGACAGGGGAATCGGATTAAAGATGATGGAGACAACGGGCTCGGTTGAAAGACCAGACCTAGCAACCCCAGAATGTGGAAGGGAAGGGAGGGCAAGCAACAAGACTTCTAAGAGGAGCGGTGAAGCTCACTTTTAACACCTGAGTCAGGAGAATCTTCTTTCGGAGCCACCGTAGCCCAGGATGGGCACTTGAGCAGCAACGGAATAATTCATTCCAACTACCCCAGTTTCCCCAGGTCTGGACTGGAAGAGGAGGCACTGCATTCCGGGTTGGGTGGGATCCCCTCTTGTCCTTGAATCTGACCCTGAGGCCTCCTGCAGGGTGAAGGTCACAGAGCTGCAGCTGACGTCCTCCAAGCTCCATTTCCAGCCAGAGCAGGAGCTGGTGCTACAAATCAGCAATGCCTCTTTGGGGCTGGGTTTTCGGAGACAGCTTCTCTACTGGCTCTTGTGAGGACCTGGCAACCTCAGGGGAGTGGCAAGTGGGTCAGGAGGGCTGAGGGTGATGTGGGCTGTGGACAATCCCTTAGTCTTTCTGAGTCTCAAGTTTCTTCACCTGTACAATGAGGGCGGTCATCCCCACTTCATAGGGGCTGATAGGGTTTCGTAGAATATCTGGTAAACTGTGCAAAAGTAAAGCCGTCTTAAGAGGTATCGTGATGTATGGGGATCGGGAGCAGGCAGTGAATTCTCGGTTAAGCTCTAAGTTTGGGTGAACGCTAACCCTGCACCCCACTCCCGGCAGCTATGATGGGGGCTATATCAATGCCTCTGCGGAGGGTATATCCATCCGCACGGCTCTGCAGCTCTCCGGGGATTCCTCTGGCCGGATCAAAGTGTCCAACGTCTCCTGCGAGGCCTCTGTCTCCAGAATGCACGCAGCCTTCGGGGGAACCTTCGGGTAAGCCCCATCCTCAGTCCCAGTGCAGCCGCTGGGAGCCCCACAGCCTACCTGCCTAATGCAATGCAAAGTGCACGGGCTTGGGAGTCAGAACAGCTAGGTCCAAATGTTAGCGCCATCATTTCCTGGCTGTGTGGCCTCGGGCAAGTCGCTAAAGCTCTGAGCCTCAATTTCCTCATTGGTAGTATAAGGGTGATAATAGAAACTATTTTATAAGATGTTAAGAGGCCTATTTGTGTTCATATATGTAAAACTCTTTAGAACAGCACCTGGCATATAATAAGTGGCTAGTCATTTAGATAAGAGTAACTGTGAGGATAAGAGCGCACAGTTGGGCATGAAATAGGTCCTCAAAAATTGGTGGCTCTTACTAGTTACAACAAAAATGATAACATAGGCCCAGGTTTGGGGCCGAGACGGGGACTTTGTGCAGGTTCCAGAAGAGGGCCAGGGAGAGGAGAGGGTAGATTTGTCATCTGATGTTGGTACATGGTCACTTACTCAACAAAGTGTATGCTGCCCTGACGAGTGTGGCTCAGTTGGTTGGAGAATCATCCCGTACACGGAAAGGTTGAGAGTTTGACTCCCAATCAGGGCACATACCTAAGTTGTGGGTTCGATCCTCCATCAGGTCGCTTGAGGGAGGTAATTGCTATTTCTCTCTCACATCAATGTTTCTCCCTGACCCCCGCCCCAACCTCTTCCTCTCTCTCTCAAATCAATTAAAAAATGTCCTCAGATGAGGATTAAAAAAAAAAAGAATATGCCAGTCCCTGAGGATTCAGAAAGAAACTCAGAGCCTAGTTAGAGGGAAAACATGTTTGTCCTTGGGGCTTGAGAGAGGGACTAAGAAAGTACTGTGGAGACTAATAAAGTAGTCTGGGCAGACTGCCTGAAAGAGGAAACATCTGAGCCTAAGCAGGGAAATACAGAATGTGGGCATTGAGGGTGGAAGTGAGGGCGTGGGTAGTGACATGGAGGCGGGATGCTCAGGGCAGTTTTGAGGAAGTGTGGCTACATTCATTCGGCTGGGGGGGGTCCGGGGGACGAGAGCTGTTGAGAATAAGGCTGGAGGCGATTTGGGCCCAGGTCAAGGAAAGCCTCTATTGAAAAGCTGGTAATTCAGGTCGAAGTGGATGCATCCAGCCCCTTGCCCCCATCTCTCTGATCACCGTGATTTCTTTTGGACCTGGATTTGCATGGGGTAGGGTCTAGGCTCATGGGTCTATCCTCTCCTCACAGGAAGTTGTACCAAATCCTCTCCACGTTCATCATCTCAGGGATGCGCTTCCTCCTCAACCAGCAGGTTGGGCAGTGGCAGGTCTGGGGGGTCGAGGGGGGTGCCCACTCCTTCAAAGGCCCTGACTCTGGCACCCACTTCCCAGATCTGCCCAGTGCTCCACCACGCAGGGACGGTGCTGCTCAACTCCCTTCTGGACACTGTGCCCGGTGAGTTGGTGCTGGCGGGGTGGGGAGCTCTGGGCCAGGCCCTGGGGCCTGAATGGGGGCTAGAAGGCGGCTGGGCACAGAGCTGTCAGGCAGCCCTTCAGAGTACGCTCCTTCCAATCCCGGCTGTGCAATGGCCTGGATTCACCCATGGCCTCTGCTGATTTGCTACGCGACCCATGGTAAATACTCACTTTTCTCTCGGCCTTGGCTTCCTAGCTTGGCTGGTGAGGCCATCCCCTGGGGTTGCTGTGAGGATTAACCGAGGGCTGGTTGTCAAGGTCCTCGGTATGTGCTTGTTGATCAACCGGGGCCCTATTGGTGTTCACCACCTGACACTTAATAGGTGCTTAGTTAACGTGAATTCTCTTTTCCTGAGCTGCGACCTCTGTCTTCTGTGGGAGATGGGCAGGGAAGGAGGGGGCAGGGCAAAACAGGAGGGAAGGGAATCCTTTACCATCTTGTTTAGTGACCTGATGAAATCCCTTACCAATGATAATAATAGCTACCATTGTTGAGCACTTACTGCACATCAGGAACTAGGTGCTTCCCACGTAAAACTATTTGATCTTCGTAACAACGCTATGAGGCAAGTATTATAGTGACCGCATTACAGAGGAGAAACGGAGGCCCAGGGAGCTTAAGCCGTTTGCCACAGCCTGGCACAGCCTGGAGTGATTTGAGCCCCTCCCCACAGTACGCAGTCCTGTGGACAATCTCATTGGCATTGACTACTCCCTCCTAAAGGATCCCGTGGTCTCCACCAGCAGTCTGGACATGGACTTCCGGGTGAGCTGCCCTTGCCGCCGCTGTGCCTGTCATTCCCTCCTTCTCCCGAAAGTCACTGGTTTTATCTTCCTAAAGCACAGCTCTGACAGTAGAGCACTCTGAGGCAGGGAACGCTGCGGCCCTGCTGCCTACAGTTAGGTCTGCCTCCCGGGCCTGGCATCGGAGTCTTGCTACTAGTGTCTGTCCCCACCTTTCTAACTTCACCCTGTTCCTCTGCAGCTGCTCTTTCTCATATATGCCCCCCGCTTCCTGCTTTGGGGCCTTTGCTCATGCACTGCCTTTCCCCATCTCCCCTGAAGGAGCAGGATGTAGAGCTTTATGCACATAAACCTCATTTCACCCTCTCATAACCCTGAGAGTCAGGTACGAACGTCATACCCACTTTAGGAATGTGGAAACACACTCAGAGAGGTGATGTCACTTGCCCAAGGCCACAGGGCACCTTTGGCTCCTCCTAGTGGAGTAGAGCGGAGTGGCAGAGCACAGATTCCGGAGCTAGAATGCCTGCAGTTCGGAATCCTAGCTCTGCTGCTTCCTAGCTGTGTGACCTTAAGCAAGCGGCGTTACCTTTCTGTGCCCGTTTCCTAATGTGTAAATGGAAATAACACAATAAGAAAACATACCTCAGAGGACTAAAGGAGTTGGTCTATGTAAAGGGCATGGAAGAATTGCTACATATATGTAAGCAGTGGCTGTCATCTTTACTGTCACCTAGCTTTCAAGGCCCACTCAAATGCCCCCTCCTCCCTGAGCCCCTTCCTGGGCCTCCCTTCCCAGGTCTCATGGCATTGCTTCCTCGTGGCACTCCAGCTGCGCTCCATCCGATGCCTTTTAAGATGTGTGCCCACGGGTCCCCCGAGGACAGCAGCTGGGTCTGACTCTCCGCCACCCCTCAGTGCCTAGCACTGGGCCTGGTGACATCCGGCACTGGGCCAGTCGGCCTGGGCCCTGACTCTGACCCCTCCCAGGGGGCCTTCTTTCCCCTGGCCCAGGGGAACCAGAGCTTCCCCAACCGGGCAGTGGAGCCCCAGCTGCAGGAGGAGGAACGGATGGTGTACGTGGCCTTCTCTGAGTTTTTCTTCGACTCGGCCTTGGAGAGCTACTTCCAGACCGGCGTCCTAAGGCTGACGCTGGTGGGGGACAAGGTATGCCAGGGTGGGTTTACGGAAGGGGCAAGAGGGGGCCTGTGATGGGGCTCCCGGTGACCCTGTCTCGCCCCGTCGTGCCCCTGACCAGGTGCCCCACGACCTGGAAATGCTGCTGAGAGCCTCCTACTTTGGCAGCATGATCCTGCTGGTGAGTGTTGGTGGGAGGCAGGGACATGGCCAGGGTGGGTGGGCTCACTACCTGCAGGGGACCAGTGAGGTATGGAGGTGGAGACCCCAAAGGGCAGCCACAGAGCGGACAGAAGGCCTGGCTCTGGCCAAGTCCCCTCACCTAGCCGAGCCTGTAGCTAAGTCTGCGAAGGGGGCTCACTCGCTCCTGCTCCATCCGTCCTTCATGAAGCTGTGACGAGGATGGGCTGAGAACCCCAGCTCTGCAAGTAAGCATAAGGGTTTTAATGACTGATATGCTGTTCTTTTTGCTTATTTTCCCTTGTTTAACGGGGAGAGGGATGGGAGCTTAAAATTTAACAAAAAATATTTCCGTGTCCTTGGTTCGGTGCTGTACATGACAGAGCTGGCGTTCGCACCAGGATTCTGAATTGCGATTCCAGGTCACACTGGCATTCTCCGCTACACTGTACAGCCTCATAGGGTTGTCGCGAGGGTTAAAAGAATACACGTAAAGCAAGTAGAGCAGTACCAGGAGCAGAGTAAGTGCTCAGTAAACGCTAGCTGGCATTGTTACTGCTATTGCTATCGTCATCACCACCGTCAAACTTGTGGCCAAGCATTGCTTTTAAGAGCATGCCAGACTGCCTGCGTTTGAATCCCAGCTCTGCAACCGAGTAACTGTCTAACCTTGGACAAGTTACTTAACCTCTCTGTGCCTCAATGTCCCCATCTCAAAAAAGGACACCTGTCTCACAGGGTTGCTGAGGTTTAAATGAAGCGTTTGTTTGGGGTTATTTGGTCAGTGTGGGACTCTTAACAGCGCTCCTCTGCTGCCTCGAGAAGAAACAGCACAGCAGCTTAGAGGAAGGAGATGTGGCAGTGGACTGGGATATGTAATGTAAATACACTGTCCCTGAGGAGTCGGGATGGGGGTTGGATTGTGAACACTGAGAACTTGGGACAGCAGAAAGAGAAGGAGACATTCTTAGAACACGATGTTTCTTTGTGTGCGCAAAGGCGCAGAAGCTGCACACAGTCCTGGAGGGTTTGGGAAGCCACACCCCTTTCGTGTTTGTCACCCTGGGCCCCCAGAAGGCAGAGCCCGAGCCACCCACTCCTCCTGGTGGGCGCACCTGGGAACAGACTCAGGCTTTGACCTCCCTCCCTGCTCTGTCCCCAGAGCCCAGCAGTGGTCAACTCTCCGCTGAAGCTGGAACTGCGGGTCATGGCACCACCGCGCTGCACCATCAAGCCCTCGGGCACCACCATTTCTGTCACTGCCAGTGTCACCATTGCCCTGGTCCCACTCAACCAGCCTGAGATCCAGCTGTCCAGCATGATCATGGTGCGGGCACCAGGGCGACGGCTGCTGAGGGCTGGAGAGAAGGGGGCTGGGTCCCTGTCTGGTCAGTGACGTACGGCCCCTCCCCACGCTCCTGCAGGACACCCGTCTCAGCGCCAAGGTGGCCCTCCAGGGGAAGGCGCTGCGCGTACAGCTGGACCTGCGCAAGTATGCAGATGCCTGAAAATCTCGGGCAGGCTCTTAACCTGAGTGTCAGTGTCTCCAGGACAATCACACGTGCCAAACAGAACCGGAGAGCTATTCAGTGCTGCCAACAAGCCACTGCGAGCTGTGGTCTTTGTTACTACACAGAAAGTGCTTTATGGATCAGGCACTGGGGTGGAAGTGCTCAGCAAGTAAGACATAGCCCATGAGGAGGAAAGGAGGCCTAGAGGGAGACATGGCTCTCCGAGGACACACAGCTGGAGTGGTAGAACCCCCTGGAAAGGTGTATAGGTGGACACCTAAGACTGAAACTCGGGCTTCTGGTGGCTAGGCCTGGGGGCCTGGTGGAGGGGGAGCCTCCTGGGCTCATGCCCACCAGGCACGTCTTTCCCTCCCCCAGGTTCCGAATCTACTCGAACCAGTCTGCATTTGAGTCGCTGGCAGTGAGTTGGGAATGGTGGGCGGGCAGAGGCCAGGGTCAGGGGGAGCAGCTGAGGCAAGCCCGCCCCGCTCAGCCCTGACTGTGCCCCTCCTCCCCCGCAGCTGATCCCGCTGCAGGCCCCCCTGAAGACCATGCTGCAGTTTGCGGTGATGCCCCTCATCAACGGTAGGGGTGGGGGTTATGAGGAGGGAGTGGGGAGTGAGGGGGACCTGGTAGGCCCAGGCTGAGCCTGCTGTCTTCCCGACAGAGCGGATCCGGCGTGGGGTGCAGATCCCACTACCTGAGGGGATGGACTTTGTGCGGGAGGTGGTGACGAACCACGCGGTGAGTGCACGCACAACGGGGAAAGAGGGCAGCGTCTGCCTCCTCTGCAGGTTGGGAGTGCAGGCCACCCCGACACCTGCCCCCCCCTTTTATCTTACACAGATGCCCCCAGTCCTTTGCACAGACCGTGCCCTTACCTTGGAACACCCTTTCCTGATTCCACCCCCAACGCCTGTTAATCTTTCAGGTCTTAGCTAAGAGGTCACTTCCCCTAGGAAGCCCCCCTTGAGCCCCACGGGCTGTGCCCCTGCAGCCTCTATCTCAGCACCCATCACAGGGAGTTATAAGTGCTTTGCTGTTCCATCAGTCCCACTAGATTGGGAACCCCCTCGAGGCCCAGGACTCCCTTTATGTCTCAACTCTGGCCTCAGCAATGGAATGAGCAGACTCCCTTCTCTGCTGCGCCGCACAGGGCTTCCTCACCATCGGGGCTGACCTCCATTTCGCCAAAGGGCTGAGAGAGGTGATCGAGAAGAACCGGCCTGCGGCCACCAGGGACTTCCGGACAAGCCCTGCCCCACCGCCCTCCACGGCGGCGGCCGTCTGAGCCCTCGACCCCCGCCCCTGGCAGCTGCACTCAGGACTCCAATGCCTCGTGCCCCCTCCCTCACAGCTTATAGTGCCCTCTCTAACCCTCGTGCCACGGAGAAGATGGAGTTTTAAGCTGTAATCAATTTAATTCCGTAATCACAGTCTATCAATTACAGTCTGTCCAGCCTCCGAGGGACTGTCCTGAGCTCTGTTGTGTTCCCGGGGTGGCATGAGTGCATTAAGGGCATTGTTGGGAGTGGGCAGGGGGCTGGGGGGGGGGCACACCAGGCCCTGCCCTGGGTGGGAATAAAGTGCAAACTCCCTCACTGCCCTACAGGGCTGTTCAGCATCAAGGGGAACCTCGCTTCTAGTGGGAGAGGCTGGGAGGGGCTGGATAGGGCAGTAAGCACTGGTCCCTGTGGTGCCGGTCAGTACGGCTGTTTATTCAGGAAGCGGGAGAACATGGTGAAAGCAGCCTGGGGCTTGTCGGTGGGAACCATGTGTCCGGCGCCCTGAGGAGCAAAGTTCTGTGAGAGTCCCTCCCTGTACAGCCCCTGCCGCCGGGGACTTCCTCCCGCTGGTTCCCCCCAGCCCGTGACCTTCCCCTTCCCCTGACTGTGCCCCGCACCTTCCCCCCACTGAAAACCTGCCCTTACAGGGGCCAGATGATCACCCAGCATAAAAAGAAACGGGGGGTGGGGGGTGGGGAAAGGATGGGGGGTCCTGCCCCCGGCCCCTCTTGCCCCTGCCGGGCCCCGGCCCTACCTTGATGGTGAGAAAGGCAATGTGGGAGAACTCCTTCACGAAGCCAGCAATCTGCTCCCCGCTGTCCTCGTAGTTCACTAACCAGGGCCGGCGCTGCACCTCCATCTGCCCCACCGGGAAAGACGTAGCGGCCTACAGCCACCCACCACCCCTGCTCAGACACCAAGCCTCAAGACCTCACAACCCGGGACCTCCTCCAGGTTGGCCCTGTCCACCAAGCACGCTCACGCTACCCCTGCGCCAGCCTCGCCCCGGGGCCGAGAGCCCTGCCTTACCTTCTGGCTGAGGGAATCCACAAACCACTCATCCCCCATGAAATTGCAGGCCATGTCCACGTCCCCGTTGTAGAGCAGGATCCGGTATTTCTGGAGCAGAGCAGGGGGTAGTGGCAGGTCGGGAACCAGCCTAGGCCTCACCCTTAGGGGTTCAAGCCCCACCCCTCAGGGAATCCAAGAGGCCCAGCTAAACAGCAGGAATGAGGAAACGCTTTTGTTTTCTGACTGCTTTCCCACCTGTCCAATGCTCTATGAAATGCTTTACCTACGAGAGTAGATATTATTATCAATCCCATTTCACAGATGGGGAAAGCAAGTCTTAAGATACACGAGAAACTTGCTCAGGGTCACACAGGCTAATAAAGACACTTGCGCCAGGCTATCTGACCCCAGAGCCCATGCCCGAACCACTGCGCTACAGACCTGGTCCCAACCTGGCTCTGCCGGCATCTCCTAGGTGACCTTCGACAAGACCCTCGCCCACCCTGGGCATCCATTTGCCTGTTTGTAACACGATGTGACTAGCTCTTCTCACCCCGAAGGCTCTTTGGCTCATGCAGACCCTTCAGCCTCCTACAGCAGAGAAACCTGGGGGGGTGCCAAAGCCAGGTTCGTATCCTGACCCTGCAAACTCCAGTACCTCGGGCAAGTGACTTCACTTCTGGAGTCTCCCCTCCCGTGCTCCCCTGCCTGGCCGCACTGTTCCCGGGCCCTGAGGCTGCGGGGGGACCTAGCTGTGCGGCCCCTACTCACCCGTGGGGCAAGCAGCTTGAGGTACTGGGAATTCATGCTTTGGTAGAGACGGCGATACTGTAAATTCACAAGGAAGCTTCAAGAACATGTGGGCAGGCCCAGGAAGATGGGGAGGGGGAGAAAAAGAGTGAACAGATCAGACCTCGTCGCATATCCCCAAGCTCCAGCCTAAGAGGCAGACAGCTAGGACTCAGTCCCCTCCTCATGCCTCTCTCTAGGACTTACCTAGACTGGGGGGGCCGGGGGGGGGGAGCTGGAATTCAGAGGTCCTTGACCCACTTCCACTTAGAAATGCATAGGGACACTTTGGTTGTTTCAATGACTGCGATTCACCTGGCATTTAGAGCACAGCAGCTCATAGGTGTACAAAGCACAGTGTATGACAACAGTAGGGGGTGCGTACTGACCAACCCAAAAGGGACCTGAGTGGCCCCTGCTATGCCAGGTCGTCACCTTTTTACTTGCAGGGTCAAAGGAGAGTTGAGCTGCTGGGAACAGCATTGGAGTCGGGGTGGGGGAGGGCAGTCGGGAGTGTCTATTAAATGCCATGGAAGTAATCGATATTTTCAACAACTACATGGTCCTTTAAGAGTGAACTGGCTGAATATCAATCAACTTCGGGATTAAACATCCTGCAAAACACTGACTGTGGCCCCACTGAGCCTACTACAAACGCCAAAAGCCTGCCACTGCCCCCCACCCCCAGCCCCGAGCAGCCACAGAACCTCACTTGCACATGTCCCAGGAGGGCAGCTGCTCCGGGATGTGGAGGGCCTTCCGCACAAAAGGGTTGTTGAGATAGGTGGAGGTGGCTGTGGTGTTGGTGCAGGGAGGGTCCATGTGCACCCTACGCCCGGAACGCAGCAGTGCCTGAGTGGCGTAGACACAGTTAGGGTCTTCGCTTCCCTGCCCCACCCCTCCCCACCCCGGGAGGAAGCCCAGGCCCTCGCATACCACATGCGACATCCGCTTGATCGGCAGGCGAGTGAAGATGTTGCCCAAATCATGGACTATGACAGTATCCTTCTCGTACCTGCAAATGAAGTGGGGGGATGGGTGCTGGAGCCTCCACATGGGGCTGGGGTCAGTCCAATGGGGCACCCAGCAGTGCCTACCTTAAGTGACCAGGCACCCCCCCAGCACATGGGGCATAAAGATTGTAGATGTTGAGGCCAGAGCTGCCCACGATGCGGGACACTTCCTGGAGCTGCAATGAAAACACCGGGCCGCCATGTTTTACAAAAGCTTAGCCTCCCCATGACGTTACCAGCTTGTCCCCATATTTGGAACTTTCCGACCTCACTTTGTTGTTACTCTTCCACTACTTTTTCCACAGGTGGGGAAACTGAGGCTCAGTGGAAGGAATCTGCCAGACCTGTGTCCAAATCCTAGTGCTCCCACTTTCCAGCCCTGTGACTTCAACATTCTTGGCCTCAGTTTCCTCATCTGAGGAAAATGTGGATATGATCTCCCTTCAAGGAGAAACTGAAAATTAAATAATCTACACCGACAGTTCAGCAGTCCTGACATGTGGCAGATGTCCGATAAGAGAACGCCTGTCCCCTCACAAGACCTGCCCAGAAAGCCACAGGATGGAGGGAGAGCATCCATGTTCACATGTCCCAGAGAACACCCAGTCGCTGCAAGAGGCAGGACGGGACAACAATGGAGGATGGGAGACAGGGAGTCCCCAAGGAGCTGTGGTCCTGTTCTCAGGACTGGCGATATCAGGGGCGACACACGGTGGGGTCAGAACCTTACACTGGTTACGCATTCTGCGTCTTTGTTGTCATAGAAGTTACACTTGTTTTGTGCGCAGCAGTGGGTCTGGAGGGATGACCAGAGTCTGGAGAAGATCAGAGCGGAAGTGCTTAGAGACCCATGGTAGACAGAGAGGGCGAGAACCCCACCTTCTCTCTCCATCCCCCCATCACGACCTGACCCCAGGGGATGAGGACATGTATCACAAGGTGTGGTATGTAGGTCCCCAACCTAGCTGCCCCTGGGTCATGATGCCACGTCTCCTTGGTCCCTTTAAATTCTAATCTCCAGTCTTTGGCCTTTTAGCACCAAACGCTTCTAAGCAACCCCAGCCCCCACCCTGTGCTGACAAATCAGGATAGGCCCTGGGATATTATGTACGTAGAGGACAGACCTGAAATCTTATGACCGGCCCCACCCTGAAGGCTGCCCGGCTGCCCCCCTCCCATACCTGTTCCCCAGAAGACCATGGTAGTAGGCGAAATAGACGAGAGAGTTGTCATTCTGCTCATAGGAGGAGAGTCCATTGCCCACGGCCAATCCCTGCAAAACAGCCAAGGTATCCAGCTCAGCAGGAGGGTGAGGAGGAGCCACCCTTGACCCAGGGAGGTTTGTGGGGGTGTGTGGGTGGGGGAGGCCACACATCATACAGAACAGAGCTGGCAGCTTGAGACGTGAATTTCCTGTCATGGGAGGCACATGAGCAGAGAAAGGCTGGCTGGCGGCAAGGGTGTTATGGAGGAGTCTGGGTTGGATGGGGGAGTCGACCTGTGTGACCTCACCAACCAGGAAGCTATGGTCCCAAGTTGCCCCCCTCCCCCCTGCAGCTGTCCTGCACCTGAAGGTTCATGCTTGGGTCCTGCATGACCAACATGGCCAGGGTGGGGATGTAGATGCCGGCATAGCTCTCCCCTGTCAGGAAAAGCTCGTTGTCCTTGTACTCCGGGAAGAGGCAGAAGAAATCCTGAAGGGCTTCAAAATTACTCTCGGCGACCTGGGGATGGTAGGATGGAAGGGATCCAGAGACTCTGGTATCTGGGCTGGAAGGACTCTCAGATAATGACACCAACCCACCCTGTTTGTGCAAGAGGAAGTGACTTGATAGTGCCAACATCACGCTGCACGGCACGTAACAGTGAAAGATGGATTCCAAAACCATGGTCTTTGTCTCTCGGTGTCATGCCACCTTCAGAGAACCAGGGAGGCCAGGGCACACCGGCAGGTGCAGGACTCACCTCAGTGTCATTGGTCGCATAAAGCTTGTCATTGGAGTAGGAGAAGCCCACCCCAGCTGGGGACTCGAGGTACAACACATTGGCAATCTAGGCAGGGAGGAGGAGAGCAGCTGCAAGAGGGCTCCGCCATGCCCAGGACTTCCCCACAGGACCCAAAGCAAGGCCCATACCAGGTTCCAAGAATAGGGATTGTACTCCAGGGTGACACCATCTGGCTGGATCTGAGGAGGACAGACATCCCTGATTAAGGCCCAAGATCGAACTGGGTGGAGGGAAAGGGCCACCGCGTCCCGCCAAAGATTCAGATGAAGAAATTAAGGCTCAGGAAAAGGACGCGTTTTTGGATAAAAGGACAAGCGTCCTTTTCCCCCTCTTCGCCGCCCTTCTCCTTTGGGAAGTGTCCCCTCCCTCTCTTTTTCCTGAGTCGCGGAGGAGAGAGCTGCTTCCACTCACCAGGAAGGGGCCGTGCTCGGTGAGGAAACCATCTAGGGAGCTGCAGCCCGGCCCTCCGTTGAGCCAAAGCACCACAGGACTGCTCTTGGGATCCTTCTGGGACTCCACAAACCTGGGAGGGGTGTCAGGCCCGGGTGGGTGCAGGCGGAGGGGCCTCTTCCAGCCCTCCCCGCTCCCCAGCTCCGCAGTCCTCTCCCCTGACGGGCATCACTGTGGGCCCCCCACCCCGCCCTGGAGGGAGAGCTGCGGACCAGTAGTGGAGACGCTTGGAGCCGGATCCTTTGAGGTAGCCCGAGTAGTGGCGAAAAGAGGGCTGCTTGGCCAGCCCGGGAAGACGCTGGACTTCGTCCTGATCGGGGGCTGCCTCGCCTCGGGGCGACCACAACAGCAGCAGCAACAGGAAGCACGGCGGCGACAGCGCAGCTCGGACCATCTGCGGAGGAAGCGGGCGCCGGCTGTTTACTGGCTCCCTGGCTGCGCGCAGCGGTCCCTGGGGAGGAGCTGGCGGCGCTCCGCGAGGATATCCCCAGCCCCGGGCCCAGCTCCCACCGCCGAGCCTCCTCCGCCCGCTGAGCCCACAGCCGTAGTTCCGGGATTCCTTCCAGTCTCCGACGTCCTCTCACCTCTGCTCCCCCGCGTCCTGGCTCTCCGGGAGAAACCTGGCGACTGCAAGTCATGTGTATGCTCAGTCACGTGTGCCTCGGCATCACGTGACAGACGGCCTCCAAGGTTCGGCTGTTTCTGTTGACCCCGAGCGGACTCGGCAGGGGCAGGGGGGGGCGGCGGCGGGCCACGCCCCTTCGGGGGCCCAGGGCTGCTCAGGTCACATCCCGGGCTCTGGTGATCAGATGACTCGGGTGTGGACGGCCAGGACCTACCACCCTCCAGGGGGATCTCTTTCTAGGCGGGATGGCTGAGCAAGCGGCGCTAGGACACCCCGCACAGAGTCTGAGGGAAGGGAGTAGATGGGAAATACCATACATGGTGCCCCCCGCGATCATCTTCTGAGCCAGCTGCCCAAAATAGCCCCAGGCACCCGCGGGCCGACTCATGGCGGGGAAATGGCTGCTGTCTCCGGCCCCGTGGAATTGGGCGCGTCCTGGGGACCGGCGCGCCCCGAGCCTCCTCCCACCCGCTTCCACCGGGTGCACGGTGCCAATATCCGCGTTGACCTTTCTGGGACGCGAGCCACACGCGTGGAGAGCT
The DNA here is from genome assembly GCF_021234165.1 of Pteronotus mesoamericanus. Taxonomy (NCBI): domain Eukaryota; kingdom Metazoa; phylum Chordata; class Mammalia; order Chiroptera; family Mormoopidae; genus Pteronotus; species Pteronotus mesoamericanus. The sequence continues at coordinate 9,965,795 of NW_026555105.1, forward strand.
TTGCTCACGGCCTGTGCTTTAGTCACGAGCCACTGGTCCCGGGCCAGGTATTTCTGGTCGAGATCGAGGAGAAAGAGCTAGGCTGGTGCGGCCACTTGCGCCTCGGCCTGACTGCGCTAGACCCTGCCACTCTGACCCCCGTGCCCGAGTTTTCGTTGCCTGACTTGGTCAGTCTCGGCCACACCTGGGTCTTTGCCATCACGCGCCATCACAACCGCGTGCCCCGGGAGGGTCGCCCGGAGGCAGAGGCAACGGCCCCTAGCCGTCCCTCAGGCCTCCTAGTGGAACCGTACCTGAGCGTTGAGCAGTTTCGTATCCCCCGCGACCGCTTGGTGGGCCGCAGTCGGCCCGGGCTCTACAGCCACCTCTTGGACCAGCTCTATGAGCTGAACGTGCTGCCTCCGACCGCGCGCCGTAGCCGCCTGGGCGTTCTCTTCTGCCCACTCCCGGATGGCACGGCCGACATGCACATCATCGTCAACGGCGAGGACATGGGCCCCAGCGCCCGAGGGCTGCCAGCCGCCCAGCCCCTCTACGCAGTGGTGGACGTGTTTGCTTCCACCAAGAGTGTGCGCCTGGTCCAGCTTGAGTATGGCTGTAGGTATCGCACCCCGTGGGTATCGACCCCTCCTGGCCCAGTGTGGGGACCCAAACTTGCTAGGCTCCCAAGCCAGCTAGCAAGCCCTTGGTCTGTCCAGCAGTTGGGAGATCTGACCTCAAATTCTGCCTCTGCTTGTGATCTTGGATAAGCCACTCCCTGGCTCTGGACCTCAGTTACCCATTTTGGCTGTGATTGATTAGGATGCCCTCCAAATCCCCTTCTGGCTTTGACAATATATTGTGTATTAACCTAGGGCAAGGTTTCTAAACTGATTTTAGATTCTGGGCTTCTTTGAGAATTGTCTGCTCTTTTGTTAAGCAAATGCTCCTAGATTTGAACATTCCAATTTAAAACAATTTATTTATTTTTAGAGAGAGGGGGAGGGAGGTAGAGAAGGAGAGGAACATCAATGTGCAAGAGAAACCACTCAGATGCCTCTCGCACACCCCCAACCAGAGACCTGGCCCGTAACCCACGTGTGTGCCCAGACTGGGCATGGAACCAACAACCTTTCCGTTCACAGACTGGCACTCAATCCGCTGAGGCACACCAGCCAGAGCCATACCAGTTTAAAGTCATCACAGATCCCTAGATTGAGAGCTTCATTCTGAGGTCTGGTTCACTATAACCCTGGGAAACCCTTTATTTAGACCTCTGATCACATTTTTATGTATTCAGTGAACTAGAGCCCACTTTGTGCAAGGCCTGTGCTGGAGGCTGGCATTGCACAGCTAAATCAGATGCTGCCCCTGCCCTCAGAAGCTGCTAAGTGAGGGGGAAGGGAGGGTGCTGAGGGTTACAGTAGAAATAGGTCTGCAGTGTTGTGAAAGTGTTGTGAAAGAGGCGCTTATCTCAACCACAGGTGTGGCCCCATGCCTCACGGGGGGCCTAGGGAGCCGAGGGGAATTGTGCAAGTTAACGACGAAGGGGGTACTAAGACCTAGATCTCCTGGGACTCAGCCTCAGACCCGCCCTCCAGTTTGGTTTGCCTTTGACTGTGTTCTTTCCACAGTGCCATCCCTGCAGACCCTGTGCCGCCTCGTGATCCAGAGGAGCGTGGTGCACCGGTTGGCCATTGATGGGCTTCACCTACCCAGGGGACTTAAGGATTTCTGCAAGTATGAATGAAGGCCTGCAGCCACCCTGGGGCAGAGTCTAGGAGCACGTCCTGGCCCCAGAGCCGTGGCTGGCCTGAAGCTGGCCACGCTGCTGTCAGCTAGGACCAGAAATAAACACAGCCAATGCTGCACTGATCGTTAGAGGGTCTCCTTGCCCCTGAAGCCTGTGAGGAGCACTTCTTTTAGAATCACTGGGTTAGCAGGCCAGAGCAGGAAAGATCATTTTAGACCTCACCTAGCCAGAGGTTCCTAACTTGGGTACTCATCAGAGTCATAGACTCCATCTCCAGAGAATCTTACTAGATCTATTGGAGGTGTAGGCCTAGCCATTGTTTTATATAAAAGCTGCCCAGGAGATTCTAATGTACAGACAGGGTTGAGAAGCTTTTCCCTAGAACAGAGGTCTCAGTTTCGGCACATATAACCACCGGAGGAGCTTTGAAAAATACCTTTAACTGCGTCTGACCCTGGAATTCTGATTTAATTGGGCTGGGATGAGGCCGGGCATAAGGATTTCTAAAAGTTCCCAAGGCAGTGACTAATGTGAAACCTGGTGTGAGAATGAGTGCCCTAGATCAACTATTTCATTTTGTAGATGGGAAACCGAAGCCCAGAGACATGAGTATATTTGTCCAAAATCACACAGCAAATGAATGGATGTAGAGCATCCCTTTTCTCACACTATAGGCACAAGGCACTAGACTCCATTGTTTGTATCCCTGATCATTTGCTCCTGTATATATGGTCTCATTTAATCCTCACAACCTCTGGTGAGGTACCGGGCAGCCATTACTACCCCCCTTTTACAAATGAGGCTGTCCAGGAACAAAACTGTCCAGGTGACCCGCCCAAGGGAAAGGCAAGAACCTAGAATGCCCAGGTCCTGGTCCAGCGCTCTTTTAACCCCACCCCATTGTCTTGCAGAGGTTCTAGAATGAACAGGTCAATGCTGTGGGGTGGGTTCCAGGTGTAGAAGGGAGGGATTATGAGGTGACATTCTAGAAGGGTGGGGAGGTGGAGAGGAGGCAGATGACTGTTCCTTCACAAAGAGGGGCTCTGGGGCAGCCATGTCCTATTTCATGTCTCTGCAAACTCATCCAGGCCTTCTGCCTTCCGGCCAAGGTGAGAGAGGGGCTCCTGGAACTGGAGTGGGTTCCACAGCTTCCCCTGAGAACTTGCTCCCTGGCCCTGGGGAGGGGGAGGTCCTGCTGGGCACTTTGGGGCTGGCCCTCAAGTCAGTTCTTTTCGAAGAAAAGCTATTCTCAAAGTGCCTGCCGACAGCTGCCCACTTGGTCTCTCTCTCATTCAACAAACACTTCTCCATCACTTAGGGTTGAGGACTTGGGGGTGTGCATAGGAGTAGAACTTAGTTCCCCACCGCTAGCCACCCCTCTTTGGTCAGTCTTAATTGCTCCTGTTCCCAGTGCTCTGCTCCTATGCCCTGCCCCTCAGGGCCTCCTCCCCAAAGAGACCAAGAATAACATTCCATCTCGTTCCTGTTTCTGCAGGTGAGACTGCTTCTCCAGGCTCAGCTCTTGGCCCCTATAGTCCTGTAGAGCCAGCGGTGGTGGGCTCTGGTGGACGAGGGCCCCTGAACCAGAACGCTGAGCAGGTGCTCCCTGCTGCCCAGGCCTGGGGCCCAGCGCTGCCAGTGCCAGAAGCCAGGGGCTGTCTTAGGGGGCCTAGCTGGGAGACACTGCGGCAGAAGGAGTACGGCCAGTACTGCCCCCGGTTCCCAAGGTTCCACGCGAAGCAGCCGGAGAGCTTGGGCTGGGAGGATGGCTGCTCCAGAAGCAGAGCTCCCCACCTGGCTGGATCCGGCAGGCCTGGGTCCCTGCTGCTGCGTGGGCTGTCACCAGGGGTTGTGCCAGTGCCCGCCGAGGCAGGGGGGAAGGAGGCCGGCTCCCAGCCTGACATCTGCATCCTTACCCTGGCCATGATGATCGCTGGCATCCCCACCGTGCCCGTGCCGGGCCTGCGGGAAGAGGACCTGATCCGGGCGGCTCAGGCTTTCATGATGGCCCACCCAGAGCCAGAGGGGGCTGTGGAGGGGGTGCAGTGGGGGCAGGCGCATGCCCATGTCGCCTCTGGGCAGATGCCCCCAGGGAGATCCAGGAGGGGCCAGCCTCCTGGCTCCTGCTTGTAGCTGATGAAATAGCATCAGACACCTAGGGTGGCTTCTCTGTATGGTTTTTGGGCAGACAGGCTTGGGCCTGCCTAGGGCAGGGATGGGGGCAGGGTGGTGGTTTGAGCCACTCTGAGGAATACCAGTCCTTCTTCAGGGCCCAGGCCTCAGGAAGTTTTTCCAGGTACCACTAAGCCAGGGGACAGGTCTCGTCAGAGGAATTATTCAATACAATGAAAATGAGGTAGGGTCCCTGCTTGGACAGTGACGGCTGCTTTTGTATTTTTGGGACTTCATCAAAATTTCTCGTACAAAGTCCGAGGCAATGTGCATTCCTCTTGCCTTACATTTCCCAGCCTGCTGAGGGCAGGAGAGGGAACCGCAGGCAAAGGAGGAAAACTCGAGCACCCACTGCACATCAGGCCCATTCTAGATGCCCACTCCTTTAATGTTCCCAGCGCTGTGAGGCTCTCCATTTTCACAGATGAACAAATTGGGGCTTAGAAGGGTGACTTGCCCCAAGTCCCGCAGCTAGTAAAAGGCAGAACCAGGCCTCAAAAATCAGGCAGGTAAGGAACCAGGATTTGTGTGTAGTGTCAGACTCCAGAGTCTCTATTCTTTCCATGATTTTTCCTAAAGTGCCTTCCACAAGAGAAAAAAAGCTAGACCAGAGTAGAGTAGGCAACATCCAACTTTAATAACCTCAGGATAGGGCTTGGGGGGAGGGTAGCAAAAAGGCTGGGGACGTGTCTGAACCCTCTCCTCTGAAGGGCTTCTCGCTCTGCGGGTCAGGTGAGCTATCCCGTGACAGGGAAAACTCCCAGACCTTGATCTCACCCGGTCTCTCTTATCTCAGACCAGGGGTCACCTGTTTTTGTAAGGCCCTTGAACTAAGAATGGTCTATGCCTTTTGAAAAGACTGTAAAAGAACAAAACAAAACAAAACACACCCAAGAATATACAACATACTGTATGTGGCCAGCAAAGCCTAAAATATTTACTGTTAGGTCCTTTGCAGAAAAGGTTTGCTCACTCCTGTCTCAGGGAACTAGACACGTTGTAGGGACCAGGCTGCGGCACGCTAGAAGACCCTTGTCCTTCCATGAAGTATAATTGTGGGGGCGGGGTGGGGAGGGTGTGTGTGCCTGTGTGTGAGCGTCTCGGCACTGAGGGCAGTCACAGCTGGACCTGCTCGTAAGGGCCGATCCAGCTGTCGGCCAGTTCCCGCAGGGTGCTGTGCCGCCGCTCGAACTCCTCCTGGCTGCAGTGTTGCAAGAGCTGACCCACCTCCTCAGTGAGGAGCGCCACAGCCAGGTGCTTGTCCAGGGTTTCACTCCACTTGCTGCCCAGGATGCCATCTAGCTTGGCAGCACAGCCTGCCGTCCACTGAGGCGGCAGCATGTTGGGCTGGAGCACCTGGCGGCGGGCACTGAGCATCGCTAGGATGTGGCGGCAGGGCAGGTGGAAGGCCTGGTTGAAGTAGCAGCTGCAGCTGGCGGGCGGCTGGGGCTGCACCCTATGGGTGTCTTCCAGGATCTGGATGTTCACCTTTTCTGAGCCAGAGCCAATGAGGTGCACAGATTTCTGGACCACGGCAAGCTCACCCAGGCAGAGCTGGGCTGCTGGCCCCGTGCAGATGGAACTGAGGGAGTGCTGGATGCAGGCCTCTACCAGCTGCTCCACTTTGGGGATTTGGGGGCTGATGTCTGAGGTGGCACGATTGTTCTGGGGACTCAAGCCCAGGCAGAAGCTTGCCCTGTCTCCAGAATTCTGCTGCATGTATCGGAGCAGGGAGGTCACGCCTTGTTCCACAGACGGGGTGGTGCCGAAGAACTGGCTGAGCATGCGGGTGGTCACCTCCAGGCCCTGGAAGTAGCGGCTGCTCTCAGCCCGGCTCCTCCAGCGGTGGGCCAGCCAGATGCGGTCGTTGAGCAGCCAGTAGGAGTGGAGCTTGGGCAGCTGGTCTGGGGGGATATAGTTGATCAGGAGCGCGTAGAGCTTCCGCAGGTTGCTGGCGGTGGCCGAGCACATCGTGCTCTGCAGGGAGGTCAGGAGCGCCTGCTCCACAGGCTGCTCGAGGGAAAGCTGATAGAACTTACCCTGGAGGAACTTACAGATGTGGAAAGCTGATGGCAGGACCTCGGCTGTGGGGAACTCTATAGCTAGGGTGGGCATGGGGAGGAAGCAGGGATCCACTAGGATCGTACAGACTCTCTCCCAGGCCGGGTTAAACTTCTTGAACACCTGGAACATCTGGGCCAGGCCTTCAGCATCCTCCTTGGCAGGAATGGTGAAGTAGACGGCCCGGGCAAGAGGGCCCTCCAGCTGCACCCGAGGGCCGTCCACCAGAAAGGTATATAACACCTTGCCCGACGGGTTATAGGTCCGGTGGATAAATAAGATCTCAGGGAAGTGGGCAAAGATGCCCTGCATAAAGCAGCTCTGATAGTTAAGGGTGTCTAACTTGGCAGTCTTGCTAACCTGGTACAGCAGCAGAGGCGGGCTCGGGTCCTCCATGAGGAGCTCGTTCAGCATTGTCAGGGCCATGGGAGAGACGGCGGATGTCTACATGCCAAGGTCAAAGTCCTTCTCTGCCAGGCTGCCCTACAGGAGGCTCTCAGTCTCCCAAGCTCCAGCTGAGCTGAGGCTTGAGGCTGGGCTGTATTCTCCAGATCTTGCTCCAGAGAGGGGCCTATGGAGAGGAACAGAGGTTTAAGGAGACAGTAGGGGCTCAGCCCTTCAATTATTCATCTAGACGATACTTATTGAACTTACTGTGTATCAGTACTCTTCTCGGGGAGATACACAATAAGCATGTAAACAAATAAGGACATAGCAAATATTAAAGGTTACAAAGACCACAAGACAGGGTAACGGGTAGGGAGTAAACTGCGGAGGGAGGGAAACCAGCCAAGGTGGTCAGGGAAGTCCTCTCTCGGGGGACGGGGGCTGACATCGGAGCTGAGACACCACTGATGAACCAGCCACGGAATGATTTGGGCCCAGAAGATCTAAGGTGTGAAGGCTAGTGCTGCATATAGTCTCTTCTAAAACACAGTATTTTAAATATGTGTACAGCACTTTTTATTTACAAATTACTTCTTGGTGTCCATTCTTTCATTTGGCCCTGGTGTGTACATGGGAACTGCAATTGTCCCACACTTGCTGTGTGATCTTGGGCAAGTCAGTGACACCCTCTGAGCCTCCATCTCTTCAACCATAAAACGGGGTTTACAAACGTGCACGGCTGCTTCAGCCTCTCTGCAAATCCCTCTGTGAACTGCAAAGCTCTAGTCCAATGTTTCCTCTATTTGACCCCAAGGCAGGTTATTGTCCCCATTTTACAGATGGGAAACTCAGGCTTAAAGAGGCTGTGACTTGCCCAACATTACTCTGTAAAAAGCTGGATGCTGAGTGTTTGGCTCGAGATCTGGAATGCTTTCCAAAGTCCCTGAGGTCCAAAAACCAGAGACAGAGAAAGGAAGGGGCCTCTGACCTCTCACCTCTAGCCCGGACAGGAGGATGCTGATGTCAGACGATTCCATACCATACGGAGTCCGGCCGAAGCCAGAAGTCAACCTCCCATCCCTTTGGGAGCAGTGTCAGGGCTGACAGCAGCCGTCAGTTGCCTTAGCTCTCCACCCCTCCCAAAATCACTCACCCACATCCTGGCTCTGTCGCCATTTCTCCCTATTTTACCCAGCCTCTGGCTCTGACGGCTGTCTAGGCTCACCAACTGTGACGCCGGTTTCCCGTGACTCGAACCAATGGCCCGAGGAGCTCACGTTAGGTTTTTCGGGCTTGGACCAATCGTAGCCTGGCGATTAGTGGGAGGTGCTGTTACCAGGGTTACGAGGGGCTCGGCTGGCGGTAACCAATGAGAACCTGAGGACACTCGCATCCAGGCGAGTCCGAGCCCTGAGCCTGGAACTCTGGAACCTCCCATCTGCGGAGTCTACTGGAAGGGCGTGTTACTATGGAAACTCCCTCTGCGGCCGAAAATGAAAATAAACAGCAGTGTTTCATGAATTTGTTCTTTTCTGGTCAAATTCCAAAGGTCCAGGAGGGGCAGGAAAGCGTGCAGATGTAGTTGTACTGGGTCTTCTTTCTTGGGGAACCTGAGGCCCAGGTTTCAAATTCTGCCTTCAGGTCAGGGGTCAGGAACCCGAGTTGAGAAAAATGAGAAAACCCAGATCTCCTGGGGAGAGCTTGGTGTTGCCTAGGTAAACGCCCCCCCCCCCCCCCCCCCCCCCAGGTTTTAGGGGGAGAGAGAGAGAGAGAGAGAGAGAGAGAGAGATCCAGAATGGCGCTGTTACTTGTTAAGGTCATGGTGAACTAGTTGCAGGAACTAAGGCTGACGGCCATCTGTTGACCTCATTTCCCCCAAAGCTGGTTGGTTACCAGGAGATTAAGATGACAAACTACAACAGCAAAAGTCGGTGCTGATGCTTACAATACAGCAAAAATGTTCTGTTTTTATAAATCTAGAGGGGAAACTGGGACTAGTATAGCCCAAAACTAAGCTTTGCAGATGAAATGAGGGCCTTTCCCACAGTCCCCCTGCAAGCCGCAGGCAGCTGATTGTAGGATTCAGGTTTCTTCCTTCCCTGTCTACTTGGCCGCCTCCTGCTGGGGCCTGGGGCTGCCTGAAATCAACGTCGAACGTCTGGCTGGTAGGCAGAGGATGAAGCAGTGGATTAAGTCTTTTGAGGTATCAAGTTGTTTTGCTTCACAGTCCCCACTAGATTCCTTCCCTGTTCAAGCAACACACACTTCCTTTGCTTATTTGATTTTATTTAAAAAAAAACAACAACTTTAATATGAATAAAAATAGACACAAATAACAGATTCTTTGTAAAGAGCAGCAACAGTCAAGGGCTACCCTCTTTCCCTTTGTCCCTGAAAACAGGCCTTTTTATCGGGTCCCTTTTGTCTCACCCTATCCGGGCCACGGGTTCATCTCTGGAAAGTGAGTAAGATCTGATCTCAGGGATTAAGGGAGAAAGAAGGAGACAACTTTGGCCTTGAACAATGAATGAGGCTCTGAGGAACGCCAAAGGCAGGGCAGAAAAGGGAGTGGTTCAAAGGTCTGTCACACGATGGGGTTCCTCTTCTCCCTATTTTAACAATCTTCCCAGCCCTATCTAAGAAGACATAGGTTAAAATGCTGACCCCTAGTGTGTCCTGCCCACTGTGAGCTCTCAGACTTCCAAGGAGAGAGATTTGTGGTCTAGTGCATCAGAACAAGTGCTTCAGAACAAGTGCTTCAATTGTGAATCGCGGTTTCAGAAAGAGGGAGTCCCTCCCCTTCCTCCTCCTTTCCCCAGAGGAAAGGGAGGCGGCCCACATCCTTGAAGTCCCCGGGCTGCTGAGTGGGCTCGGCTGGCCGGCAAGGGTCAGCCCAGATGTCCACAATCTTGCGCAGGGTGGAGAAACGCTCCTCCAACTCTGGCCCCTCGCTCTGCATTAGCAGGTTTGCTAGCTCCCTGCTTAGGTCCTGAATCATGTCCTTCCGTCCTTGTTTCCCGGGCTGGCCCGTGTTTGGGACCACAACAGGGGCCCGGAGCTCCCCACCAGGCCCGAGGAGGTGCTGGTACCTCTTCTGCCACCGGCGGCAAACCATGGTTTCACCCACGGGCTTCTGGCTGGTGTGCAGCAGGGCCAAAACGTGCCGGCACGGCAGGTGGTACCACTGCTGAAAGGAGCAGCTGCAGCTACAGCCGTCTTTGCTGACCTGGTGAGAGTCCTCTAGCAGCTGCACGTCCACGGAGGCGCCACCCATATCCACCAGGTGGGTGGAGTTCTGCACCACCTCCCATTCATTGTAGCACAGCTTATAGGCCAGTTCGAAGCCACGCTGGTGCAAGGTGTCTAGCATGCCACCGTGCGAGGGCTGCATCTGGGGCTGCTGCAGCAGCTGCACCTGCTGCGGGATCTCTTTCACAGGGATCCTGGTGAGGCTCCCCCCACAGATTCCAAAAGGCTTCTTGGACTTTGGTGGCATGCTTGCTGGCCGCACTCTCTTTAACTTGGGGGGAGCCGTGGGCAAGTTTTTCACGCCTTTGGTATTAAAGCAGTCTATGTAATCCACAAAGCGGAGGATGCAGTCCAGCAGGGACTGTTGTTCTCGAAAGAGGCTGGACACCTTGCTGGTGACGATGTCTAGGCTGTCCATGTAGGTGTTACACGCGTGCAGGCCCTTCCTGACGTGCATGTACCACAGCAGTTCACAGGAGAACCAGTGGGCCTGCAGGAAGCTGAAGAGCTCCTCGTCTAGCAGGGCCTGGGACATCTGACAGAGATTCTGCAGGCTGGCTTCGGAGGTGACAAACACCGCCTCCCGCAGGGCTTCCTTCATGAGATTTTTAAAGGATGCATCGGTGGAGCTACGATGCAGTTTCTTCTCCAGGAGGCGGGTGGTGTGATAGATGGACAGGAGGAGGCGGGCGGCGGGGAAGACCTCCTGCAGGACGGCCCGGTGAGGGAAGCATGGGTCCACAAAGACCACCTTGATCTTGGGCCAATCTGAGTTGAACTCCGCGAAGATACTCAGCATCTTGGCCACAGACGTGGCTGTCTCGGCCTTGAGCACAGAAAAGTGTACCACTCGGCCCTCCCGTTCCTTGTTCTCCACCAAGAAAGCATAGAGAATGTGGCCCTGGGCGTTCTCCACCCGATGCAGCAAGAGGCTTTCTGGGAAGCGGACGAACAGGCTGCTCATCTTGCTGCTCTGAAAGCTGAGCCGGTCCAGGTCCTGGCTGTTGCCTACACTGAGGGAGGCCATGGAACCCTCGTCCACCTTGAGAAAGTTCTTCATCACTTTTGCTATCTTGGCCAGGTCAGAAGGGGTGATACCCTCCTGCTCTGGCTGGGAGGCTGCTTGGACCTTATCTGAGCAAAATGATGGTTCCACTGGGGGCTTCTCAGCCATGTTCAGGTCTTTCTTGAAGGCAGGCTGCTCAGGCTCAGGTTTCTGTAAGCACATCGTCTTTTGAGATTTGCCAGCAGTGTCTCCTCCAGGATCCGCAGTTTTGGAGTCAACGTGTATATGCTGGGTGTTGAGTTCACTGATAAATAGTCTATCCAGTTTCTCGTTGTACCGCAGGAGCAAGTATGCCGGGCATGTGTCCGCCTCTGGTGTTCTCTTCCTGTTTGACTGGGTCCGAATGCAGACGAATTTCACCTGCACATATCTGGGAAGGTAGAGTTGGCAATGAGAAAGGTGCTGACAACCCCCTTTCTTTCATAAGACAAGGCCCTGCTAGGACTTGCAGTGGCTGATACAGTCTCTGGAGACCACAATGCAGTGCAGGATGGAGGGTAGGTTTACTTTCACTCTGCAATCCCAAAGGACGCAGCTTTTACTTCAAAACCCTACCTAAAACTTCCTTCACTTTCATCTACAGCAGTTCGAAGCCCCAACTCCTTTCATTCGCTCCCTGTTGCCCATCTGGAGCTGCCACTGCCAGCAATTCAATCTGATGAGGCAAGATACAAGGGAAAACAGGTAACAGGCAAGAGCAGAGTACCCAGCTGCTTACTTACTGTTTAAAATGTCCCTTCTGGTGACTGCGGGGCCTCGGGGAGAGGAGTTGGTAGAGGGGGACAAGTGGTGATGCAAAAAAAATAAAATTTTTAAAAAAATTTAATTTAAAAAATTAAAAAAATAAAATGCCCCCTTCACATTCCTGCCTTTTGGGAGCCATTGTCTCCTCTCACAGCAAAAATAAAAGTGGCCCCCAAGGGTAAAGGTATGTCCGGGCCTCCTCTCGAAGACAGAAGATCTCTGCTTATCTTTTGTGTAAAGAAAAACGTCCACATCCTGAGAGATTTTTGAGAACCCCAGGGCTAGATGATCTTTAGGGTCCCTGCTCGCTCTGCCATTCTAAGTGGAAAGTGATGATTCAAAGAAGGGTAATTAAACTGATTATCTGCTCTTTCTCTCCTGCTATCACCTTTCACCCCTTGCTCAAGGCCCAAATCAGGTTCCACCTTCTCCAAGGAGCCTTTGTGGATGCCTTCAAGCCACAGTAATTGCTCCTTTCTCTGTATTCATAGCATTTATTTGAAATAAAAGGTTTAGCAGATTCTCTGGATAGCAGTATGCCTAGTGGGTAGACAGTGTAAATGCTGGAGGCTGGCTGCTAGGTTTGAGTCCTGGCTCCGCCGCTCAGAAGCTGTTTGACCGTGGACAAGTAGCTCCGCCTCTCTGTGTGCAGTTTCCTCACCCTAAAATGAAACTATGAGTTTCATGGGTTGTGATGAGAATTAAATGAGCCACACTTTACTAGTGTTAATAGAAAAATTTTAAATTTCCAGTTGGATACAACAATGGATTAAATATAGAAATAAAATCATAGTAACATTAGTGCTGGATTTCCTTAAGCCTCTGTTCCCTAATTCCCCATATTGAAAATGCATACCCTGGCCCTGGCTGGATAGCTCAGCTGGTTAGAGCATCATCCCCATACACCAAGGTTGCAGGTTTGATCCACGGTCAGGACACATACAAGAATCGACCAATGAATGCATACGTAGGTGAAACAACAAAATCAATGTTTCTCTCTGCCTTCGTCTCTCTAAAATCAATAAAAAAGAAAACACATACCCTCATACCAGGCTTCTGGACAAAGGCAATTAGAGGGGTCTTATCCTAGTACGGCTGGATTTTAAGTATATGTGTGTCTCCCACAAAAACAGCAGAACTGAGGGAACTTGGGAACTGATTACTTTTTTTAAAGGACGTGGAGACACACGTGCTCCTCTGGCTTCAGCTGGGATGCTGTCAAGTGTCCTTCTCCACACTTAACATGACAACAGAAAACCCATTCTTCTGTTGATGAGCTATTTTGATAGGAATGGAGATTCTAGCACACATTGAACTTGGAATACAAATACTGTTCTCTTGGGTTTGGGAGAACCGAAGCAGTCTAAGCAACCCTCACATTGGTGAGAAGCCCTCTGTAGTCCCACCCATTACGCTTTCCACGGCTTTGATACCTCCCCAAATTTTTCCTGTTGCTGCTTATTAACACACAGCTTTTAACTGAGCATTTGCTCCTGACGGTTTAAGAAATGTTCATGTGGTATCACACTGTCAAGTTTTATCTTTTTAGTCCTCTGTGCAAGTGAGTTGGAAACAAGCATGGTATTGTAACCCTACCTGATGGAATGGTCTAGAATGAGGATTATTTTTTAGTGGCAGGACTTTCCATTTTAATATTTCTTAAGTTTTTAACATGAATTTGGCATTGGAAAAGGGAAGAAAGAAACTGTTTACTGAAAAGCAGTGTCTACTCTTCTGCTTTAGGAGTGTGTATTCATGGTTGAGTGAAAGGGAGAGACTCTTGGGTTTTCCATTGTCATGTTACGTGTGGAGAAGGACGCTCGACAGCATCCCAGCTGAAGCCGGAGCACGTGTCTTCAGCTGAAAGCTGAGGATGTAACTGATGTAGTGACTGATCACGCTGGAACTGATCACAAGATGGAGAAGGATCATTTTCCTTGGCTGGGGCAAGCACCCAAGAAAAAGAATGCCGCAGCCTAACTTAGTGTTCACCTAGGTTTCTGGATTTGAAACTGACCTTCCTCCCACCTTACTCCGCACACCTAAAATTGTCCGTTCTTATTAGACCAAAGAGCAAAGAAGGGAAAAAAAGTAGAACATTTTACCAATCTGTATCACTCAGGTACAATTTTGTGGTGATATTTTTGTCTCTTTTCTTTGTACTCCTCTTAAAAGTCCTTTCCCAGCATATCCTTCTACGGTTGCCTCTGTTCTCCGCGGGGCACCTCAGTGTGGGATGCTGTACCTCTACTGCTGTCATGTGAATGATGGGATGTAAGCGACCATCACCGTAAGGGCTCTTTGTAAAAAATTCAAAAAAAATTTTTTTTAGTTTTAAAAAGGAGGTTGTATGCATTTTATAGTCTGGCTAGCAGTTTGATATCTTGCTGTCATGTATGTTTTTCAATCTGTATTTATCCATCCCATCAATAAATATTAGTTATAAAACAAACAAAAAAAATAAAGCATTAAATAAGCCACAGACCTAACTTTTAGCCCAGAGCCTGGTTCAGCCTTTTATTTATTTTAAATAAAAGTCATCTACTATTATCACAGCTCTTACGCCTTGTGAAATTCACTTGGGTGGGTACGTAGTACATTCCAATTGGATCGGGCTGTCTTCAAGTGACAAAGCTCAGTGTTTTCCAAGCACCTAACACAAGGCTCACTACTCCTTCATCAAAGATCTATTGGATAAGTGACTCATGGCCCACTGGTGGGTAGAATGGGTCACACCTCTGCCTCCTCACGGAGTGTCCTAGCTCAGTGAAGGGGGGACAATTCTCAGCTCCGGGCATGACACGACACAGCCTGGGCGTCTCATCCACTCCTTTTCAAACACCCCGATCCAGCTGGTCCTGTTTGCTCACCCTGCGGGACAAGCTTAGAAAAACAGGAAATGCCAGGACCACAATAACAGGGCGGAGGGGCCCAGAGCTGCAAATGCACTTGTTGTATGCACAGCGCTGGGCCGGCAGCACCATCCCCAGCTTGGGACCAGGAAGAGGCTGCAGCAGCCCTGCAGGACAGCACAACCAATGAGGGATGACTGTGGCGTGGCCTCTGCTGACGTCTCCAGCCTCGTTTTCCACCCATCCACCAACTTGTTTTTTTGCAGTCAAACCGTCTGCAGCTTCCCATATTCCTTATGCTGAGTCTCGCCTCTATGTCTTTGCTCATGTCTGTCTGCCTGTAATGCTCTTCACATCCGTGCTCATCTCAGAGCTTACTCATCCTTCAGGACTGTGTGCAACCATCCCCTTCTCTTAGGAAGACTCCCCTAAGCCTTTAGATTGGGCCTTACCCTTCTGCTGGCTCAATGTCCTAGCATTGCTCTAACTCATCAAATTATATTGACTTTAGACTTCCGGCCAAGATAGAGACGTAGGTAGATATGCATTGCTTCCTTGCACAACCAAAAGAAGGACAACACATTTAAAAACAAACAACTACCAGAACTGCCAGAAAATTGAACAGTATGGAAGCCCAGCAACCAAGTTGTTAACAAACATTCATCTAGACTGGTAGGAGGGACGGAGAAAGGCAACCAGGATGGAAAGGACTCGTGGCAAGGCAAGGGTGAGGCGGCGGCTGGTGGACTGGATGGTCCCACATTTTCGTGTGGATAAACTGGGAGAAAGAACTGGGGAATGAGACAGACCATGAAACCCAGCGTTCCAGTGCAGGAAAAGAAAGCCTCAAAACCTCTGGCTGTAAAAACCTATGGGGGTTGTGGTGGTGGGAGAAGTTCCCAGCCTCACTTGAGAGTTCTTTAGAGAGACCCACGGGTCCTAGAAGGTACACAAACCCACCCGGGGGGAAGTGAATGAAAGCCAGCAGAGAGCCAAGCAAGTGGTATTGTTCCTTCTCTGACCACTTCCCCCACACACAGTGCCACAACAGAGAGACGTGGGTTGCCCCGCCCTGGAAAATGCCTAAGGCTCTGCCCCTTACAACATAACAGGTGTGCCGAGACAAAGAAATATGTCCCTAATGAAAGAACAGATCAAAGCTCCAAAAACAGAACTAAGCGATGAACAGATAGCCAACGTAGCAGATGCACAGTTCAAAACACTGGTAATCAGGATGCTCACAGAAATGACTGAGTACAGATGCAAAATAGAGGAAGAAGTGAAGGCTATGCAAAGTGAAATAAAGAAAAATATACAGGGAACCGATAGTGAAGGGACGGAAACTGGAACTGAAATCAAAAATTGGGAACAGAAGGAAGAAATAAACATTCAACCAGAACAGAATGAAGGAACAAGAATTCAAAAAAATGAGGAAAAGCTTAGGAACCTCTGGGACAACTTCAAATGTTCCAACATCCAAATCACAGGGGTGCCAGAAGGAGAAGAGGAGGAGCAAGGAATTGAACACTTATTTGAAAAAATAATGAAGGAAAACTTCCCCAGCCTGGTGAAGGGAACAGACTTCCAGGAAGTCCAGGGAGCTCAGAGAGTTCCAAAGAAGTTGGACCTAAGGAGGAACATACCAAGGAACATCATAACTAAGTGACCCAAGATTCAAGATAAGGAGAGAACCTTAAAAGCAGCAAGAGAAAGGGAGAGAGTTACCTACAAAGGAGTTCCCAAAAGACTATCAGCTCATTTCTCAAAAGAAAGCTTGCAGGCAAGAAGGGGCTGGAAAGGAGTATTAAAAAGTCATGAAAGGCAAGGACCTACATCCAAGGTTACTCTATCCAGCAAAGCTATCATTTAGAATGGAAAAGCAGATAAAGTGCTTCCCAGAAAAGGTAAAGTTAAGGGAGTTCATCATCACCAAGCCCTTATTATATGAAATGTTAAAGGGACTCTTATCTAAGAAAAAAGAAGAAGATCAAAACTATGAACAGTAACATAACAACAAGCTCACAACTATCAACAACTGAATCTAAAGAACAAAAACAAACTTAGCAAACAACTAGAAGAGTAACAGAATCACAGAAATGGAGATCATATGGAGGGTTATCAGTGGGGAGGGGGGTGGATTGGGGGAATAGGTACAAGGAATACGAAGCATAACTGGTAGGTACAAAATAGACAAGGTGAGGTTAAGGACAGCATAGGAAATGGAGAAGCCAAAGAACTTATATGTATGCCCTATGCACATGAAGTAAGGGGGGGAATGCCGGTGGTGGGGGGTAGGGCGGAGGGGGATAAAGGGGAGGAAAAAAATGGGACAACTGTAATAGTATAATCAATAAAATGTACTTAAAAAAAGAGAAAGTGTTCCAAATGTGACAGTGGTGATGGGCGCACAAATCTGTGAATATTCTAAAAGCCATTGAATTGTTAAAGAAGAAAATTATGTTGGCTTGATGTGCTCTTAGCACGTATTTGTTAAGCTAGTCCAAAGAAAAGATACCAATGAGTGCCAACCACAAAGCTCTTCGCACCTTTCTTGGTTCTGTTAATGACTGCACCTCCCAGGGTAGAAACCTTGACATTTTTTCTAATTCCTCCTTCTCCCCGTATCTATATCCAATATATTAACATGTCTTTTTTCGCTACCATTATGACATGTATTAAGGATTATTACATGCCAGGCTACATATGAGTCTCTAACATGCATAATCTTATACTATGAAAAGGGTTCTATTATCCAAATTTTACAGATGGGGAAACAGGCTTAAAGAGGTTCTTCTCAAAGATGAGAATCTGGGATGTAATCCTCCAGCTAAAATGGAAGGATATAGGATGTGAACTAAGCCTGCTCGGCTAGAGTCTGCATAGTTAACCATTATGTTGCCGTTTTCTTTCAAAACATTTCTCCTTTATTTCCCTGAATTCTCCTTTTACCATCTTCAATTTGGCCCTCGACACATTGGCTGTTCGGTTTCAATAACTTCCTTAAAGATCTCTACACGTCCTGTCCTTGTTGGTATCATGTTGTCCAAACTCAGTGGATAGGAGGATGAAGTCTGTTATGTTCTTCCTGCTTCCTTTAAGCTTTTTTATCGAGATATAACTTACATACGTTGAAGTACACATTCTTTTGTGAGAATTCTTTGAGTGCTGTAGCTATTTGAATCTGTACTTACTTCTATTTCCTAGGTTAAAGCAAAGACTCCCTTCAAGACAGGGATAGGGTTTTATACAGCCCCCCCTTGATGTCTGCAGGGGATTGGTTCCAGGAACCCTGAGAATACTAAAATCTGCATATGCTCAAGTCCCTTATGTTAAGTGGCATAGTACTTGCATATCACCTATGCGCATCCTCCCGCTTATTTTAAATCACCTCTAGATTATTTATAATACCTAATACAATATAAGTGCTATGGGACGAGTTGTTATAATGTGTTGTTTAGGGAATGACAAGAATAAAAGCCTGTGCATGTTCAGTACAGACACAACCATCAACCCTAAGAGTCCTAACTATGAAGTACATATTAGCAACAACATAACTTTTTCTCCCCCAAATATTTTCTGTGTTTGGTTGAATCCACGGATGCAGAACCTGCAGATATGGAGGGCTGACGGTGCTCTTTAAAATCTCCCTCAGTGTTTATGTCTAAGAGTGCTCCTCCAGAACCTGGAGGAAGGGAGTCTGCTAGTCTTGCTGCCTCTACTCTGCTCTGTAGGTGTTTGTATCCCCCTGCCTGCCTGTGCCCAGAGTGTACCCCCAGTGCCTGGCACTGCACCAGGCACAGACCAGGGACGCTAAACACACAGACTGAATGACATCAATGAGTATATATGACACAGGAAGTTCTTCCTATGACACTGGGAGAATGAGGTCAGTTGACTTGGCTCCTAGTCTTAGCACATATCACTCTTACTAACTATAACTTTGAACAAGTCCTTTGATTAATTTCAAACATTTACTAAGTCCTACTATGTACCAAACACTGCTTGCTGATTGCTCAGAAGGCTGCAGACAGCGATTGCACATAGTCTCCACTCTCAGTCTAGTGAGCAAAAAAAAATTATTAAATAGATGTCCAGTAAAGTCAAGATTAAGTGAATGATTAAACAAAGGTACAAGCAATATACTTAGATAAGTAAATAGCATTCACCCTGATTATGGGGATTGGAACAGATTCAGTAAAGCTTTTGATTTATTTCACATAAAATTTGTATCCTTGTTCCATGTAAACTGCACCTGGAGCAATGAATAAAATTGTTTTAAAATCAGAGTAAAGCCATTTTAGACAACAGAATTTGAGCTAGGAACAAGACTGAGTCAGAAGATCTGATTTACATTCCAGCTTTATCACTTTGCCTCTAAGCTTTCAAATCCTAGTCTACAAATGGGAAAATAACAAGAGTACTGGTCTATGAATAATCAGTACCTGATCCAGAATAATCAGAATCAATGAAAGTAAATTCACTTGAAAGGCTCCGACAGGACCTCTTGGTTGCCACCCAACTCCCCTCAGCCCCGTCTCCCTCCCTAACAGAAGTCCATTCCTCCCTGCAGAGCCGAGGGCTTCCAGCCTCTCTAAGCCCATTAAGGTCATCCCATTAGGACCGGACGTGGAGACAGGCCCAATTCTGGACACAGAAGCATGATAGGAAATCTGCAGGAAACCAAGGAAGGCCTTTTCTTCTGGATGGGGCCTCTTCGTTGGTGCCCTGCGGGAAGCCATCCTGAGGGCTAAGCTGGGGCCTGAGCAGGGCAGAGTGGAAAGAGGCAGAAACCCTGGGCCCATGGAACAATCCTCTCCCCAAGGCCCGCCGCCGCCGGGCTTCAAAGAAACAAGGCATTGTGCCCTGGCTGGTGTGGCTCAGTGGATTGCGGGCCGGCCTGCGAACCAAAACCTCACCCGATCAATTCCCTGTCAAGGCACACGCCTGGGTTGTGGGCCAGGTCTCCCTGGTTGTGGGTGTATGAGATCCAACAATCGATCGATGTTTCTACCTATTGTACATCAATGTTTCTCTCCCTCTCTTTCTCCCTCCCTTTCCCTCTCTCTAAAAACTCAAGTTAAAAAAAAAAAAAGGAAATAAAGTATTTTATGTGAGGGTTTTCAGTCAATTGAAGTCACAAACATCTCCATAGTGAAAAGCAGGAAAAAAGTTTTGAATGGAACTTTATCTTTAAAAATGCGACTAAAATTATGAAGTTAAAATATTTAACAAAACTTAAGTGATAATGGCGGCTATATGCCAGTTCTTAGAATAATCAAAGAATGACTTAAAGTATCAACTTTTTTTTTTCCTGGTATATTTTCCCCTTCTGTGTCACTTTTGCAAAATACAAAGGTTGGTTTTACCAAGATATTCCTCTGTTTTATCACGTCTCCCTAAAGCTTATTTTAATTTTTTGCTATGTAGATCCTTTGGTTTTCAAGTTTCTATCATATCTTCATACTTGCTTGATGTCCCTTCTCCATTTGTTAACTGGTGTAAGGCTGAGGGTGATGTAAGGACTTCACCAAGTCCTACGCTCTTGGGAGATGTGTCATTTCACTGTGGAATTGGTCTTATTTGCATTATATTATCCTGATGTTTATCAAATCTATTCACCAGCCAAAAACTACCAACCCATTGATAGGACTGGTAGGGATAAGCAGGAAGGAATGATTAAGTAATGATTCATTTTCTAAGTGGCCAGTGTATTAGCAACATTTTTTTGTGTCATTATTTTTGCTTTCCTAGGCAGCCTTGTGACAATGGATACATGTACAAGGAAAACTCAGATACCAGGGTTTCGTTAGTTCAAAGGGTGTGATGAACATCAAACAAAACAATGCCTGTCAAGTTCTCAGCAGAGCGGACACATTCCAAAAGAGGGTGCAAAAAATGTAGCCATTGCTCTTTATGTCTCCAGCTGTGGCAGCAGGCGCTGGCAGCTGCCCACCTGCACGGGATGGTGTAAGTTACTGCTCCAACTTCCCGATCAAGAACAAGCAGACATACAGCACCGAATCCAGTAAAGTGAAGCCCCGCGACTCCTTTTGCTACAACAGGCTGATTCACCGCAAGGTGGTGGGTGTGGAGCGGGCAGCTGACGGTGGTGGTCATCATGTGCGAAAGCCAGTTACTTCCTACGAGCGAGCGGACCACCATCAACAAGAAAGCCAGGGCACAGGATCGGCAAGAACAAGGACCCCCGGGATGTGCGCAGGACCGCCACCTGCAGAGCCAGTGCCATCCCGCCTGACGATGAAGAGGGAGCGGGCCACCCCACCAAGAGCTCAGGAGCCCCCCTCTGCCCCCAAAGCAATAAAGGTATTGGCCAACTTTACCAAAAAAAAAAAAAAAAAAAAAAAAAAAAAAAAAAAGGAAAAGAAAAAAGGAAGCTATTAAACTGAACAACAATGGAGAGAGAAATCAGAATACTTCGTGGGCTGTTTGAAGAATATCAATCCCTCAAAAGATAAAACAGAAAACCCCACAACAGCCAATAAAAGCCATATATAAAAATATGGGATAGGAAACTGTATATAAAACTACAGAATATCCCCACTGACTGACACTTTTGGTCATTTAGTGGTAACCCTCACTAAATTTCTCTGTCTCTTAAATACCTACCACTTTCTATCACGTGCTTGTGTACAGTTATGATATCAGCAAATATTTACTGAGCATTATGTTTCAGTCACTACATGTACTTTCTTTCTTTTTTAAATTAAATTTATTGAGGTGACATGGGTTAAGTGTATTTTCTTCACCACAACCTCCTCATTTTACAGAGGAATACACTGTGTGGCAAACATTTTTAAGAAGTCTTGTCCAACGTCAAGGGAAAAACCTGTCTTTCAGACTCCAGAGCTCTTGCCTTTTGTTTTCATCCTCTCCTAAGGACATGTTTTTCATTGTCTTTTCCTTCCTCCCTTCCTTCCTTCCTTCCTCCCTCCCTCCCTCCCTCCCTTTCTTTCTTTCACAGAGAGAGAGAGAAACAGAGAAAGAGAAATTATCTATTTGAGAGACGAGTATGGGCCGGTTGCCTCTTGTACGCACTGCCCAGACGAGGGATCAAACCCACAACCTAGATACGTGTCTTTACCAGGAATCTAACCAGCAACCTTTCGGTTATGGGAGGACACTCCAACCAACTGCACCACATCGGCCAGGGCAGAGAGCTCTCACTTTTAACCATTATGCCAGCTTTTCCTGGACTTCCAGGAATCACAGACCACCTTCCACATCTGCCATATCGACCCATATAAAATTTGCATTATTACTTTCAAATGGTTTGCTTTAAATCAGCTCACTTTACTCCGTATAATAAGGATCTTTGTTTAGATATTAATGTGAATACTATTAAAATAATCTCACCAGTCCACCAGTAATATGCATATGTGGTTGCAAGAAATGTTGCACTCTGCTAAACTATCCCCTAAAAACATTTCCCCTACCCTCCTTGCGGTCCCACAAGAGAAGCGCTCATTCTGCACATTCATACGCCAGTCAAAAAGCCCAACACCCTGGGCAGGAATATTCTTTATAACATCCCAACAGTCTCTGCTAGAGGCGTGGGCTGCTCATGAATTCACTTCCTCATAAACCAGCTCAGTCCACTGCTGTCCTCAAAGGTAGAGACCACAGTTTACCCATTTTGTGCTTCAGCTCAACACCTGGAGGTAAACATTTTACCTCTTACTAGGAATCTGTTGAATGCACTAATCAACAAGTGGAATTAAAAAGCTGTTACAATCCACTTATTAAGTAGGGCAATTAAGAGCTCTGACAATAAACAGGCTAGGCTTGACCTTCAGTTCTAACACCTCGGTGCTTCCTTACAGTGTCTTGAAAGCCTATGCTACTTCCTGTTCCACCGTGAGCCCTCTTCTCTGCCCATTCCCACTTTTGGCTGTAGCTGCACCGAATTCAGACTTCCTTGACTCACACCAGGTGATTTGGGAGGTGAGGGTGGCTTTACTACAGGTTCTCTTATTACTTTCCTCTTCCAAGTCTTGAAAATCTTAATCCCTGTACCTGGCTTCCCCTTTTACTATATCTAGCCCCCTCCTGCCTTTTGCTTAAGCAAATGAACTCAGAAACTCAGAGACAATGTAAAGCAGAGAGGCAGAAACTATTAGTCCTCTTAACATTTACCTTCTCTTAGCTCTGTTTCCCATCTGCACAGTAATGTTATCACAAGAGCAGTTAATCTTTATGGAATGTTTTCTATGTACTTAGCAGTGTGGTAAGCACTTCACATGTGTTAACTCATAATGGGAATAACAAAGCCTACATCTGACAAGGTTATTCTGAGTACGAAGTCATATAATGAAGGTGAATGTGCTTTGCAGACTATTTCTACAAAATGTCAGGGGTGACTTTTTTCTGGCTAACCTAGAGCCTGCACGGGTATGAAGTGTCAGTCAGCACCTGCCTACCAGGTGAATGCTCCCTATCATTCCCCACCCAGCACTCCAGACTTTTACTTTGGAGCACTCGCAATTATTTTACGGAAGTAATTATTTCTGTGATTAAAGTTTAGTCTCCCTGACTCGAAGGGAGACAAATCTTTTTCAAAACTGTATCTCCAGACGCTATGGAGTGAGTGTTCAGTTAACAATTGTTAAAATCAGTGAATTAAACGGCCTTACAATGGAATAAGTGATATGGAATCATCTCCAAAATACACTGATAAGAAAAGCAAGTAGCAGCCACTTGTGTTAAAGGAAAAAAAAAAAAGATTCATACACGTGTACAACATACGCCTGTTCAGACTCTGTATTGCGGGAGGGTAACCATGGTTGCCTTTGGATAACACAGTGGCAGGGACACTGATTTTTAGACCCTTTGGTACGGTTTGAAAAAAAATTATTTTCAAGTAGGTTTACAGTTGTTCGTATGGACAATAATACAATAATTAGTAAATAATAACACAAGAATGAACTGTGTTTCGTGTACTCCCAACTGCAAACCTACTTTTGCCCCGCCCTGTATTAACCACTCATAAACAAACTCACTTTTGAAATTGTTCAACCTTCAAAAACAAAAATGAACGCAACTAATCCCAGTCCTCCAATTTGTCACCTGAGTCCCTCCAATTTCCTTTCCCGCTGCCGCAGCATAAGTCTGCCTTCCAGCCGAGCGAGCGGCTCTCCTCACCGCCCTAAGCACGTGATGTTACCACCTGCACGCACTTACACCATTTCTCCCGCTGGGATGGGAAGTGTCCTGTGAGAGGCAGGATGGTCCCCCAGAGATGCCCACTGCCTGAACTCTAGGGCCTGCGAACATGATACGTTACATGGCAAAGGGAAATTAAGATTGCAGATGGAATTAAGGTGGTTCATTAGCAGACTTTTTTAAAAAGGGAAATTATCCTACACTGTCTGGGTGGGCGCAGGATAATCACAGGGCCCTAAAAGCAGAAGAGGGGAGCCCGAGAGGGAGATAGGATGACAAAAACAAGGTGAGGGTGACACGATGTGAGGACTGAACCAGCCATTGCTGGCTTTGAGGATGGAAGAGGAAGGGGACCGTGAGCCAAGGAGGTGGGCAGACGCTAGAAGCTGGAAAAGACAAGGAAACGGCTTCTTCTCTAGGTTCTCCAGAAACGTAGCCCTGCTTGACAGCTAGACTTTAACCCAGGCAGACCTGTGTCTGACTTCTACAGTTCTCTTAAGATAATCTGTGTTTAAGTCACTACATTTGTGGTAATTTGTTAGGGCACCATATAGAAAATGGATTTTCTCTCTTGTGAGTCCCTACAACAGCTATTTCCCTGAATCATGTTTAGCGCTTGATGACTCATTCATTCAAAAATTACT
This sequence comes from Pteronotus mesoamericanus, assembly GCF_021234165.1. Lineage (NCBI taxonomy): Eukaryota > Metazoa > Chordata > Mammalia > Chiroptera > Mormoopidae > Pteronotus > Pteronotus mesoamericanus. The sequence continues at coordinate 9,989,882 of NW_026555105.1, forward strand.
TAAGGTCTGCTACGGGCCAAGACCTGTGCTCAGACCTGGGAATGACGTGTCTGAGAGGTGCTTAGATTCACATGTGAGCTGTTCAGACTTGATCCGCTGCAGCAGTGCTAATTGGTGAGAACACAAAAAACCTTAAGCCCCAGTCCCTTCCAGGAAGAGCTCAGCCAACCTGTGGAAACCCTTGAAAAGTGTATTCCAAAACAAAATATTTGCTATAACAGGAGTTAACAGGTGCTGTCAGAACACAGGCGAGCATCTAACCTAATCATTGGGGAGTTAGAGCCTTGCTGGAAAACGTGCTGAACTATGAAGGAAAAGTCATAATGAGCTAAAACAGAGTTTCCCCTGACAGGTCCAAAAGGACATCAGCTTGCACAAGAATATTTAAACAGTTATATATAAATATAGCCCATTTGGGGGGTCACTATACTGTTACCTCTTATATATTATTGCTTAGACTGGCGCTAAAACAGCTTCCTTTAAATATTAAAACTAAATTTAAAGAAAACTTGTTAAATAAATTGTAGTTCAGGATATACAGTACTGAGATGATAGTGCACAAAATTACTAACATTAGAGGAAAAGTGATGGGCAAGGTTATTCTCACCACTGGACATGGTAAGTGTAAGAACCAAGAAGCCTGGGTTTGGGACAGGGGCTGAGCACGGAGTGGACTCGATACGGATGGACACACGGCACGAGATGGAGAGGTCAGAGGGTCAGGTGGTCTGGTGAGCCAGGTTCAAGGTCTTAGACTTCACCCTGAGGGCAATGGAGGCCACTGCATTTATCTGCCCTAGACTGTAAGCATCTCGAGAGCAGGACATTTTTTGTATTATTCTCACTGCTCAGAAAGATGCTACTGGCATAGGATCAAGTCCAAACACCTCAGACTGGTACCTAAAGACTTATCAGATAGATGGCAGCTGACTTCATCTCCTGCCAAGCATGGCATCCCACCCTATTTCTTAAACATGCCACCTTCTTTCACATTCCTGTACCTTGCTTCATAGTTCCTTCTGCACAGCAACTTCTGGTCAAACTCCTCCATGCGACTCAATCGTTAACCACTGAACTCCTATTCTAGCCCTTTGCATTCATTCACCACCCAGTAGAAACCATTACTTCCAGCACGAAGGCTTCCTCCGCTTCCGAGGCGTTTGTCGCTTCCTTTGCACATCGCTTTTAAAGCATTGATCACACACCACTCACTTTACTGGAGTTCAAATATATCCCATCTTAAGCTTTTTGAGGGTAGGCTGGTTTCTTATTCATCTTTATGTTATCTGGACCCAGCATGGCACTGGACTTCAGAGCAGCGGAAAGAACATAGCCTGCCTTCCTAGATGGGAGCCTTGGCCAAACATCTCAACCCAGGTCTCCGATGTACTTTGACCCTCAGAGTCGGCCCACATAGTGTATGTTCAAATTTGAATTGATTTTCAATTTGTAAAAAGTGAGCAATTTCACATAGAGCCTGGACTTCTGACTCGTCTTGTCTCAAATTCTGGCAACACTGGGTCTTTATCTTCACACGGCAGCCATCAGCGGGAGCTGGTTCAACAGGGCCTGCTCGCACGTTAGCCCCTTCACGCTTCTGATGTCCCTAGCACAAAGGCCTGGTGTCGGTTGCTAATTTCATCGCTTTTTCTTATAGTAACGTTAGAAGTACATTTTCTCACACTGGGTTGTTTCACCTGAGCCCTGAAATGCATCTGTCAAATGGGAGAAATTACATTTAACTCTAATTGTCAACGCATGCACAGATTAGAGGACGCTGCTTAAGACATGGAAAGTGTCTGAAAAACGGCTGTTCATCTCAGGAGCTCAAGAGCTATTTAAAAACGGCCACATCATGAATGAACGAATGAACCGAACTAACCAACAGTTGACCTCATTACTGCTTTGTAAAGAGATTGATGAAGGAAATTATCCCCAATGTATTTTTTTTACCTATTTGTGAAGGGCATGCTTTTGTGTGTGGTATACTGCATGTGCTCAGAAAATGGGACAAATTGCACTTACTATTAATTTCAGGAAAGCTGTGAATGAAGGACAGTGAGTGAGGGAAGGTGGTGAAGTGGGAGGTCAAAAACCGATGCTTGTGGAGGTTTGGCTCTCTTTTCACCGGGCACCCAGTAGGTGCTTAACGAGTGCCTGTTGAATGCTTTCAGAAACAAGGGCCCAACTGCACTCCCTCCTCCTCCAGGCCGCCCTCCAGGGGACTGTCCAGCCTCCCCACCCTCCTGCCCCGTCCCCACCCCGCCCTTACAGGATGTCCTCACGGATAGAGGTGCCATGGTTGAGGTTGTGGAAGCGGACAGAGACGCGGTCCCTGAGAATGAAGGAGCACCTGTTCTCCTTTTTGTAGACGCTGAAGCACTTCTTGAAATCCTCGTAGGTCTTGAAGCAGCTGCCCAGCTCCATGGCTACCCGCTCAACCTACTCCAGGGGCTGGCCCTAAGATTAAATACCAGGGTTAGAGGTCACACTGTGAGGGTCTAGAGGCTAGCGTAGACCCAAACGCCTTCAAGGTCGGCCCCTATTGGGTGGCCTGCAATGGAGCTCAGGAGCAGCCCAAGTGTGAGCCGGTTAAATGGGTTGGGGGCATCTTTGCTTTCTGACAGAGGGGAAATGACGTTAAGCCCTTATTAGCAAGAGCCTGGGCTCCGCCCCCTCACAAGTCTCATCCAGTCACACACGCGATTCCCGGACTGATATTCATTTTCTCCAATCCTAGAGAAAGGTAGCCACACACCCGAAGACTGACAGAGATACTGGCCAATCATAATTTGCAACCCCCTTATTCTCAGGGCTCTCAGACTTCCTTTTACTAGAACCAGCTGCGTGAAGCCGCGAACTCCTCGCTGGTTTGCGCGAGTCCGACTCAGCGCAGTGTCTTGGGCCGGCAGCAAGTGATCGACATGACCTCCCCGCAGGCCCCGGAGGATGGGCAGGGCGGCGACGATCCCCCTAGGGACCTCCGCAGCGTCCTGGTCACCAGCGTGCTCAGCCTGGAGCCGCTGGACGAAGATCTCTTCAGGTAGCCGGCCGCTTGTGGCGCGCACCCCCCATTAGGGCAGAGGCTCCTGGTCGCCGCTGCCGCCACCCTGTAGCCTCCTGCTCATAGTCTTCTGGAAGAGGATGGGCTCTGCGCCGGAGGCAGGCTCTGCCGCGATCGGGAGATTACTTGTGCCTGACAGAGCTGTCCTCGCTGCCCGGGCCTCCTACTCCACCCCGGTTTTGCGCTGCACCACCCCTAGGATGCCCTGGCAGTCTGGGCAAATAAAGTGGTGACCTGAGATATCCTTCTCAGCAGCTAGCTTCCCATGTCCCTGGGAACTAGACTCAAAAGAGCTGCGATTAGTCCAAGGACATACAGCTAATCAGGTTTAAAACGTAACCTCAGTTCCTTGCACATTCACTACCCTTTTCCTCTTACATACCCCATCCACCCCACCACTTCTTGAGGTGTGGTAGCTCCTTCCTGATTCCGAAGCCTGAGCCATTTTCTTTCCCTGAGCCACTTAAATTGATGACTGCAGCTGGGGATTTAACAGTTTTGGCTTTCAAAGCTTCTACTGGCTTATTGGGAGCTATTTTGAGCATTAACTTTCTCTTCCTCCTATTTGAGGAATCACAAGTAACTTCCTGGAGAGCTGTTTACAAAAGTATTATATAAAATTGCTAAACTTGGGTGTGGCCTTGGAAAGCTGGAGACCCAAACCCTTCAGCCTCCACTAGGTTCATGCCCTGGGCAATCCCTTTTCACCTTGGGCCTTGGTTTTCTCATCTGCATCCGGAAGGGGTTAAACTTGGAGTCTGAGGGCGCTTGGAGTTCTAAATCTAGTTCTTGGGGGATCAAAGTTGAGGGGTGTAAGTGGCAAGCCGTAATGCAGTCCATTTTAGTTCTTGGGATTCATCTTAGTCCACTCGAGGCCATGAGAGGCTTCTGCCCTGGTGTGGGAGTGAAAGAAATACCAGACTCGGAGTCAAAGGACCCAGATACTGCTAAGTATTAGCATTGTGTGACTTTGCTAAAGCCACTTCCCCTCTTTGATCCCTGCTCTCTTAGTATAAACTATGGGGGTTGGTTTCTTATCCTAAACCAAAGCCCACAGAAGGGTTTGGGCGAGCCTGAAGGCCTTGAAGATGTATGCTGGAAGGGTCCAGGGCTTTTACCAGATTCTCAAAAGGATCCCAAACTCTAGTGAAGGTAGGAGATTTGCACTGATGGTCATAGGATTTGGTCCAGCCCTGACGTCTTTCCTGCTTTCCCTTTCTTCCCGCAGAGGAAGGCATTACTGGGTACCCGCAACCAAGCGGCTGTTTGGGGGTCAGATCGTGGGCCAGGCCCTGGTGGCTGCAGCCAAGTCTGTGGATGAAGATGTTCATGTGCACTCCCTGCACTGCTATTTTGTACGGGCAGGTAAGCCACTCCCTCCTTGCCCCCGACCCAACTGTGGTGGCCCAGCAGGCACTTCTTGGTCTTGGGGGCCTGACTTAGGAGAGGGAGGAGGACGGGGAGAAGGCAGTGTGGGAGAGAGAAAGAGAGTTAGTTGGTCTCTACCCACAGGGAAGCCTGGTGGGGCCCAGAAGAGCTTTAGACCTCACATCTGCTTGTTATCTGGGCCCAAGTGACACAAGACTTTGGCTGAACTATTCCCTGGGGGTCTTTAGTTCTTCATTCTTTACACACCTCCTAGTGCCAAATACTGTGCTGGAGTTCTCAGAGTGGTGCTGTAACCTCTGCTAGGAGTTTGGAGGTAGGCAGCTTGCTTCGGGGAAGAGAGCACCAGCCAGGGAATCAAGAGACAGTGGGCCTAGTTTCAGTACTAATTCACTGTGCCGCCTTGAGTGAGGTGGCCTGGTTCGTTCATTCCACCTGAGAAGTGGGGGAGGGCGGGACCAAGGGTGTTTTAGTGAAATGATCTCTACAACTGCTTACAGCTTAAAGGAGCAAGAGAGTAATCTTTCAAAACCCACGCTCTCTTTTGAGAAACAAAAATCTCACTGGCTTCCCTCTTCCCCTCATTCCTAAGGCAGATGCCCCCCAGTTTTAGGAGTCACTGTCTTCTGCATAGCCCCATCAGCTGAGAAGACTATATGGAACTTAACAATATGTGATTCATATTAAGAAAACAATAATAGGCCCTGGCTGGTGTGGCTCAGTGGATTGAGTGCTGGCCTGCGAACCAAAGGGACATCGGTTCGATTCCCAGTCAGGGCACATGCCTGGGTTGCAGGCCAGGTCCCCAGTAGGGGGTGTTCCAGAGGTAACCACACATTGATGTTTCTCTCCCCTCTCTCTAAAAATAAAGAAATAAAACCTTTTCTTAAAAAATAAAACAATAATAGGGTTTCCCTCTTCATTTTACAAATATAAAATAGTTATAATAGCAAATGCGATATGTATACGTTTTCATAGTACATCCCCACCCCCCCCCACTCCCCTTCCTTTCATAGCTGGACCCTCCCTACAGTCATTGCTATAAAGTATTTGAATACTGACCCTGCATTCTTAGGCCAGTTGGGAATAAAAATGTCCTCTATTTCTTCAATTTGGCTGTAAACTCCAAAAATGCTGGCCTTTTGATCCTGTACTCCTTCTAGCATTGTGAGATTATTTGTTTTGTTTTGTTTTGAGGGTGTAGGGGCATTACCCGATTGGTTTCTTCATCTTGTTCCTAAAATAATTCTATGAATCTTTACAGCTAAAGTATAAAGTAAAGTATCCTTGCAGGATCCAGCATGTTTGCTGGTTTTCCATAAATGGTAACATTATTTTTTGATGCTGAATTTATGGGAATGATTAAAATTTGCCTGGTACAGAACACGGCCATGTATGGTACCTTGTTTCGTCCTCATAAGTAAACACAAGGGGTGGAGATTCCTGCCACCACTCTGCTTACATGGAGACTGGCACCCAGAGACGTTAGTGCTTAGATTGGCAGAGCCAGGATTTGAACCTGAATTTGTATGACTCTGAGCTCCACATTCTCCCCTCCTCTTGTGCCTTTCTCTTTCATTTTGAGAGATCATTACAAACCATGGGAGAGCTGCCAGAATGTCCTTCCCAGATTCTGGGGGAAGGTTCCTCTTCCTTGGAAATTTTCCTCTAGGGGCAGCATGAAACGAGCCTGCTTATGCTACTGTTTTAAAATAATCATCAATTAGTTACGTTCCTACCTGGCTTGAAAGGCTTCCCGACAGCATCAAGTAATTGGTTGCTGTTATAGGACTATTACAATAAAAGTCAAGGGACGAGAGTCTAGTAGTATCAGGAGATTTGGGAAATAATTCTGTCACAACCTAGACTAAGGCATATTGTTGCAGTTTTACACAAAAGTTCTGAGCTTCCTGGCACCAATGCAAAAAGGGAAACTCTCTTGCTAATGTTAACCTAAAAATAAAAAGGCATTTCAAATTCGAGGCAACAAGCATTTCTTTGACATCGAAAGAAAAGCTATTCCAGAAGCACTGATTCAGGCAGAAACCCAAATAGTGTTCCAGTTAGAAGACAAAGCAAGGGGTATTTATGAGAAAGGGAAGGGGAACAGTTACATCAATAGAAGGGAGCATTTCTGTTGGTACAGATAACATAGTGATGTTCACTCTAAGCAATGTTTTTAAATTTCAGTCCAGTAGTCACCAGTCTGGTCGTTATCATCTGTTTTCTTGTTATCTTTGCAAACAGTTTATTGGGCACCAGCTTGCTTTAGGCCCAGTCCAAAGGTTATTTTTCCTCCCTCCCTCCCCACCTCCTCTCTCTCTCTCTTTCTTTCTTTTTCTTTCTCTCTCTTTCTTTCTTTCTTTCTTTCTTTCTTTCTTTCTTTCTTTCTTTCTTTCTTTCTTTCTTTCAATGAAGATTTTATTCATGTATTTTCAGAGAGAGGGGAAGGGAGGGAGAAAGAAAGGGAGAGAAACATTAATGTGAGAGAGAAATGCCACACCTCCAGCCAGGTACCCGGCCCCAAACCCAGGCATGTCCCCTGACGGGGAATCACACCAGCAGCCTTTCAGTTCACAGGCTCGTGCTCAATCCCCTGATCCACACCAGCCAGGGCTTTTCTTTCTTTTTTAAAAGAATTGATTTAAGGGAGAGAAAGAGAGAGACAGAAACAGAAACATCGATTTGTTGTTTCATTTATTGATGCATTCGTTGGTTGCTTCTTGTATGTACCCTGACTAGAGATCAAACCCCCAACCTTGGCATTTGGGGATGACGCTTTAACCAACTGAACTGCCTGGCCAGGGCTGTTTTGCCCTTTTTTGTGTGTGTTTTTTTTTTAATTTCTTTAACTTTTATTTTTATTTTTTAAAAAAGATTTTATTTTTAGAAAGGGGAAGGGAGGGAGAAAGAGAGGAAGAGAAACTTCCATGTGTGGTTGCCTCTTGCACACCCCCTACTGGGGACCTCACTCACAACCCAGGCATGTGCCCTGATGAGGAATCAAACTGGCAACCTTTTGGTTTGTAGGCTGGCACTAAGTCCACTGAGCTATACCAGCCAGGGCTGGTTTTTTTTTAATTTTTAAAAAAGATTTTATTGACTTATGTTTAGATAGAGGAGAAGGAGAAGAAGGGAGAGAGAGACATCGATGTGCAAGAGAAATATCCATTGGTTGCCTCTTGCCCATCCCCAACTGGGGACCCGGCTGGCAACTCAGGGTCATATGCCCTCCTCAGGAATCGAACCAGCGACCTTTCAGTCCTCAGGCCAGCACCCAACCCACTGAGCCACACCAGCCAGGGCTGTTTTTGTTTTTGTTTATGCCGGCAAAAGCAACAAAAGACAGACATAGCCCTAGCCGAGTGGCTCACTTGGTTGGAGCGTCATCCTATACATCAGAAAGGTTGTGGGTTCAATTCCTGGGGCCCCATCAGCACACATACCTAGGTTGTGGGTTTGATCTCCAGCTGGGGCGAGCACTGGAGTGACCAGTCAATGTTTCTCTCTCTCTCCACCCCCATCTCCAGAAATCAATAAACATATGCTCAGGTGAGAATTTTTTATTTTTTAAAAAGACAGATGTAAACAAATGGGCTTGGCTGTTTGCCAAAAAAAAAAAAAAATGTTTTTTATGGCATTGGTTTCTTCATCCATAAATGGGAAAAAGACGTACTCTGCATAGTCTTTGTGAGACCAACGTGAGAAAAGATGTCTTAGTAACTAACACTGCTGGCATCCTACCTCCAATATATACCACTCCATAGCTGTTAGCTCGCTACCTTCACTATACTGCTCCAGAGCCCACCTTCTCTGTTCCAGTAAAAATTTATAAGAATAGGTTTGGAACTCATTCACACTGAAAGGTAAAGCACTAGTAACTAAAAGTTACTAAGTTTGGAACCAGTCCAAGAAGCCAAACCACAGCCTCTGTAACAATCTGCCTCCAAGAGCCAGGACTTGATTGATAACCGACAGTTTCCTTAATTCTTGCCCATGTGGAAGGACCAACTGCAGAAAGCCAAAGATGTACCCCTAACCAATGACAGAGGATCCCCCGCTTCTAGTTAGCCTGCCCAACAGCCTCCCCAGGCCGACAGCCTCCAGTCCGGGGACATCTGAAACCTTTTCTCACAAGGAAGCTTTCTTGCTCCCTTGCCTGCCTTTGAGTCTCCGCCAAACATCAGCGATGGTAGCTCACTCCCTTGCTACACTAAACTCTGAGTGAATAGCTTTTGTTTGTTCTTGAAAGGAAGGAAGGAAAGAAGGTAGGAAGAGAGAGAAAGAAGGAAAACAGGTGGCAGGACAGATTTGCTGACCCCTGATCTAAAAGAACGGCGCTGGACTCACGCATGACAAGATCCCAGTCACCAATGGAACAAGACAAAAGCTGGGAGTGTTTATCGTATTTAACAGACACTTGTAGAGCACTCACTGTGTGCCGGATATTATTCTGATCACTCTACAATCATGGACTAATTCTCATTAAAATCCCAAGAGGTATGAACAAGTATCATGATCCTCATTTTATAGGTGGGTAAACTGCTCAGAGAGGTTAATGACTTTCCCAAGGACACACAGCAAATGAGCTGGGATTTGAATGCAGGGGACCTGCCCATGTCCCTTCTGTGCTTTGCTGTTGAGAAAGAAGAGTTTCGCCTGCACTGGGAGCATGACAGGGTCCCGTGTTCTGTCCCCAGTGCCTGGCCTTCGCAGGCCTTGGTCATAGCTACCAAGCAGACTAGGAATGGAGAACGAATAGCAGAGGTGCCTGTCCAGCCATTATGATGAAGACAGGGTCTGGGGGGCTTGCTCAGGCTCACCATGTCCTTTGTGCCCCCTGCAGGGGACCCGAAGGTGCCCGTTTTGTACCAGGTCGAGCGGACGCGGACGGGGGCGAGCTTCTCGGTGCGCTCTGTGAAGGCCGTGCAGCACGGCAGACCCATCTTCATCTGCCAGGCCTCCTTCCAGAAGACCCAGCCCAGCCCCATGCAGCACCAGTTCTCCATGCCCAAGGTGCCCCCCCCGGAAGAGCTGCTCAACTACGAGACCCTCATCAACCAGTGTTTAAGGTGAGAGACCCGGAGGCTTCAGAACAGTGTTCAGACTGCAGCCACCTGTTTGTGGGTCATGAAGTCCTTTTGGGCGTCTTGACCATTTAAAAATATAGACTAGGAAAGAAGATACTGGGGCGTAGTGTATGTAGGAAGGCTAATTCTTTTGTGAAAGTTTAGTTTCAGTTGTGTGTGTAGGCATGTGTGCATGCGTAAGTGTACGGGGTCATGATGGAAAATACAAGGCTTAGGATTCAGCCAGTTCAGGTACAACTTTACTGGTTGTTAAAATACTGAAATACTTCTATAAGTAGTTGGTAAATATTCACCTCCCTGCTTCCTGTGTGACCCCTCTCCTCCTTCAAGGTCACATGATCCAGCAGCCTAGGAGCTAATGCCTGGCAAGGTGAGGGTCCCTTCCTTCCAGCTGCAGAGAACCATGGGCCTGCTGCCTTGGCCTTAGTGCACATTAAATATTTTAAATATTTTATTTATTTATGAGTAGAAAGATGGGAAGGGAGAGAGACAGAGAGAGAGGCAGAGAAACGCTGATGTGTGAGAGATACACTGGCTGACTGCCTCCCACACTACCCGCAGCGGGTACGTGGCCCGTAACCCAGGCATGTGCCCCAACCGGGAATCGAACTGGTGACCCTGTGGTTTGCAGGCCGACATTCAAACTACTGAGCCACACCAGCCAGGGCATGTTACATATTTTAAACATCACCTGGTAAAATACATTTCTTACTTGGGTCATCATTGATAAAGCTGGGGAAATGCGAGGGCAAGTGAAAGAGCTCCGGGCTCCGACACAGCGCGGGCGCGTAGATGTCAGCCCGGGCGCGTAGATGTCAGCCCGGGCTGGGCCCTGTCAGCGCCCGTTCGCTCTGTGCCTTTGCCCAACGCCCAGCCTCTCGGAGCCTTTCTTCTTCATTAGAAAAATGTCTGTTTCCGCCCCGCCGACTTCACAGCTGCGTCAGAGGGAGGGTGTCTCTGTCCTGGCTGCCCGCTGGGGTGGCAGGGGGTGTGACGGGGCAGAGGTGGGCTTGAACCCAGGAGTGGTCTGGGTTCGAATGTAGACTCTGCCTCTGCTGGCTGTGTGAGTTTGGGCAAATTGCTTTCCCACTCTGAGCCTGTGCCCTCCGTTATAAAATGGTGCTAATCATAGTTCCTACCTCGTGGTAAGGCTTCAGTGAGGATTAAATGAGATAAGAGATAATAAGGCACTTAGTGAGTGTTCAGTAAATTGTAGTTATACCACTGTTGACTGAGAGGAGTAAGTTCAGAGCGTAGTTCGTGGTCGGAGCCCAAGAAGCGTTTGCTGACGTGGAAGGAGGACATGGCTCTTACAGGTCTCTAAATCTAGAGCTGTGCTGTCCAGTAAGAAAGCCACATAGGATTATATGTAACGTTCGATGGAACAGTTCTGTTCTTCAGTCACGCTAGCCACATGCCAGGCACTCTGGCCACATGGGGCTGGTGGCTACCACGGTGGACAGTGCAGATACAGAACACGGCATCAGCACAGAATGGACAGTGCCCGCGAGGACAGGGGTGAAGAGCGGAAATACGAGACACGAGTGTGCAGGAGGGGTGGCTGTGACCATGACGAAGGAGCTTCCCTGGAAATGGGCTCCTCTCCCTGAGGACCCAGTGTTTGCAATTGCTTGGAGTTAGGGAGCTCGGTCCAGTTGGGCAGCCTGGTTCCTGCGTGTTTGGAATAGCGAAGTGGTTAAGAGTGTGAACCATGGAGCCAGGCTGCCTGGGTCCAAACCCTAACTTCTTTACTTCCTGAGCAGGCTCCTCAGACTCTGTACTTATTTCATGATTCACTGGGGGCGTGGGGGGAGGAGGGTAATGGCGCCTGACTTACAGGGTTGTGAGGAATGAGTTACTGCAGGTGAAGTGCTTAGAACGGGGCCCACGGGAGGTGTGCCTCATGGCTATGGTATGTTCACTTTATATGCATTATCTTGTCTTCCCCACGATGTTTACTGTGAGGTAGGTCGCTATCATTATCCACATTTTGCAGATGGGAGAATAGGCTCAGAGAGATTACTAACTTGCACAAGGCCATTAGGCTCATGAGAAGCAAAGGGCTTCGAGAGCTTGACCCTCCTGCCTGCCAGAGGAGAGGAGTTTTCAGGCTCAGTCCCGCCACCCCGTGGAGGAATGAGGCGGGTAAGCAGCAGCAGTTCAAAAGACAGCCTCCCCCTCTTTCTGGGTCTTCCCCAGTCCTTCTCCCTTTTACTTTCAGGAACCATAACCTCCAAGAGAAGTACCAAGTTGGCCTGAACCGAATTGCTGCGCAAGATGTGCCCATTGAGATCAAGCCAGTAAACCCACACACCCTGAGCGAGCTGCAGAAGAAAGAGCCCAAAAACATGTTTTGGGTGCGAGCCCGGGGCTATATTGGTAAGAGGACCACCTAGACTGGAAGAAAACACTCTTGGGGGGTCTAGGCCTGCACCACATATGGCCTGTGTGGCCTTGGGCATGTTACTTCCCCTCTCTGGGCCCATTTCCTCATCTGAGTGATGGGGAAGTTGGCTTAGCTTCTCACCAGGGCCCTGTCAGACTTTTGCATGGGGAGAACGGGAGGCAACTGACTGTAATCCTAACATCGGCCCTTTCTGGGGAAGGCAAGGCACCTTGCAGAGATTCTTCTCCAGGTCCACTGCTACCCGTGTGGGAGACTTGGGGACTGAGGACTCTGTCCCCGCCTCCCTAGCCCCCATGACACGTACACCTTCAGCCCGGTGCCCTCACGCAGTGAACAATTTGCACGTCTGTGTACCGCAGCCCTTCTCCCCCGCCTCCCTGCAGGTCCTGAGCTGTAAAGCCCAGGAGCTCGGTGCTTATGGGGCTGGGACCTATTGCAGGGGAGGGCGACATCAAGATGCACTGCTGCGTGGCTGCCTATATCTCGGACTATGCCTTCCTGGGCACAGCATTTCTGCCCCACCAGTGGCAACATAAGGCGCACTTCATGGTCTCCTTGGACCACTCCATGTGGTTCCACGCCCCCTTCCGAGCTGACCACTGGATGCTCTATGAGTGCGAGAGCCCCTGGGCTGGTGAGTGTGGGGCCACATGGGTCAAAGGGCACGGGCCTTGGGGTGGCAGGGAGCCTGCTCGCCTATGGGGCACTGCACCGGTCACTCCCTCTCCTGTCCCCCTAGGCTTTGGCATCCTCGTCTTCAAAATGACAGGGTGAGGCTGGAGGACGGGACACCTGCTCAGCTCTTAGTTTCTGTAACATGCTGGGAGTATGATTCACTTTATCTCAGAGACCCGGTTCAAGGCCCAGAACCACTGCAGATTCTCCGTATGATCTTGGGCAAGTCCCATCTCCCCTCCGAGCCTCAATTTCCCATTTTAAATAAGAGTTGTGTTAGGGTAGTAGTATCCAAACCTGGTGGCCCATCAGATCACCACTTGGGGGAGCTTTTTCAAAATAGATTCTCAGATTCCAAGGTTCTGACTCAGCAGGTCTTGGAGGAGGTTCAGGAAACTATTTTTAAGAAGCTCCCTAAGTGATTCTGCTCATTAACCTGGTTGGGGCCGGGGGCGGAGCGGGGCGGGGCGGGGGGCGGGGCAGTCAACAGTCTCTAAGGGCCTCTCTGCTTGGACCTTCCTCATCAGACACGGAGAAACCCAGACTCATTCATCAGGTGTCTGGTGTCCAAGTCCTGGCGTCCTCTCCAAGGAAGTGCTTTTCAAATGAAGAAAAGCCTTGCTTTGTAAAATAGGGACAAAACTTAAGGGACTCTATCTTCAGGGAAGGGGGACTCTCTAGCACAAATGGCATCACAATACAGGATCAGCAACCTTGAAGTTAGGATACCTGGGGTGGGGTTTGGCCTGATTCTTAAAGCTAAGTTCTCTAAACTTCAGGCTCATCTGGAAAAAGGGACATCCAGCCTTGTTTCACTTGGCCACTGTGAGGACTAAGTGAGCTGTACTGTGTGAAGGGGAAGCCAGCCACTCCCTGCACAAGCACCAAACGCAGGCCCGAGGCGCGCAAGGGAGGGAAAACCTGCAGGTGGGGTGGGAGGGTGGCCGGACCTCAAGGCCTGAGGTCCACGCCCCTGAGCCCCTTTGTACCCTTAGGGGTGGAGTGGGGTGGGGCTGGGGCTGTTTTCCATGTGATACCAGCCTGGAGGGACTGGTTTGATTTATTATAAAGGGAATGGATGGGTTTCCTAACACAAGCAGCCAGAGGTGGGGTGAATCTACTTGGCCAAGGTAGTGACTGAGACTGTTCTCAGAAGGTCCCGCTCTGCGGTCTTTTTGAGGAAGCCAGAGGGTATGTGGAAGTGCTTTTAACCTGTCAAGCCTGGTTCCCCTGGGAGGACCACACTAGACTCGTAAGAGGACACTTGGAGCTTGGGGGTGACCACACCCTCAGTGTGCCCTTGTATGGGGCTGCCTGACCTGGACTGCACCCTTTTCAAGAAGCCTGCTTGGCTGTGCTGAAGGAGGCGGCTGTTCTTACCCTACCCGCCCGCAGGTGGCTCCCGGGGGCTGGTCCGTGGGCAGCTGTGGCGTCGGGACGGGGTCCTGGCTGTATCCTGTGCCCAGGAGGGCGTGATCCGAGTGAGGCACCGGGTCTTGGAGAGCAAGCTGTAGCCAGAGGTACTGGCTTGGCCTGGGACTTCGAGGATCCCCCTTCTCTCCCCACCTCCCCCCGACTCCTGAGGCAGGAGTTCCAGCCAAGGGCTGGGCCTGCTGTCCTTCACGTGCAATAAAGAGACTGAGACCACTGGAGCTGCTGGCCTTTAATTCCCCTGGGCCAGAACGGCAGCCCCCCTCAGCCACTGCCTCCAGGACTCCAGAGGCAGAGTCTCTGGCCAGGCTGCCTCACTGGCTCGGAGGCCCAAGGAAGAGGGAACCCTGACCCTGACCTGGGCACAGCCCCCAGCTGTTCATAAGCGAAGAGAGGGCATCAGACTTCCTCTCTGTACCATCTCAGGCATCCCCGGTCAAAGCTTTTCCTGAGCCGGGCTCAAGAGAAGAATCATGTGCCCTTGGTCTGCTACAAATTCTTTGTGGTACCTCCCGGGGTTCCCAGCACCCCTACAGCCTCCCAGCCACGGTTCAGGTCCCCATCTGTCCCCCACCCCGGCCATCCTGGGGCAGTGCCTCTCCCCAGGTGGCCTTCTGTCTAGGCAAGGTCAGTCCAGTACCTCCTTGATGAGCAATTCTTTGAGACTTGGGGGTGGCGTGGGAGTCAGGCCCGCCTCCTGCAGGGCCTGAAGCCGTGCCTCTGACTGGCGTTTGTCCAGGCCCAGGCGCCAAGAGAGCCGGACATAGGCCTCCAGAAAGGGTGCCAATAAAGGGTGGGGGCTCTTGTCCCCCAGCAGCTGCAGGGCTCTCTCACAGCACGCCCGGGCCTCCCCAGGGTCCTCCAGCTCCTGGTGGCACACAGCCAGCCCAGCCAGGGTCAGCAGAGGGCGATCTGGGCCGGAGTGGGCGTCCAGCTGGGCCTGCAGCTGCCAGGCATTGGCCCACAGTGCCAGGGCCTCGCGATAGAGGCCAGTGCAGGTGAGGCTCTGGGCCCGCCGCAGCTCGGGCAACACGAAGAAGTCCTGCAGGTCTGGAGCGTGGCGCAGCTCGGGGACTGCCTGCAGGTGGCTCAAAAACTGCTCGAAGGCCCGGCTGCGGCGGGCAATGGTTTCTGCAGTGAAGTTCCGGCGCAGGCGCTTACGGGGGAAGGAGATGGCAGCCATGGGGCCCCGGAACTGCCGCTGCAGGTTTCGGTGCAACCGCTCAAAGTCCGAGTAGCGGCGGGAGATCTGGGCTGGCTGGCGGTCTGGTGGCCCCGGCCCCATCACGGCGATGGTGTAGAGCTGCAGGGGGGGTAGGGGTCAGGGCAGGTGCGAGTCGTCTGTGGGCCCCCTCCCTCCCCACACCCACACTTCCAGCTCTGTTTCCCCACCTCTTCCCTTCACCCGTAAGACTGGGCCCAGGAAGGTGGGAGCTGTGGGGGCAGCAGCTGGGGAGCCCAGTCCATCTTACCTGAGGCTCGTCTGAAATGACCCAGGCCCAGGCAGCACAGGGAGAGAAAGACAGAGATGAGCTTCAGTGCCTGGAGCCGCTGCCCTTTTGCCCCTTCCAGAAAGTACTCCCTTATCACTCGGGCCATTAGCGCTTCTGACAGCCTCTCTGGAAAACCAGGGGTGAGCGGACACCCAGGCCAATCTCTTGGGCCTCTGAACCAACCTGTGGGAGCTTCGTTCGCCTCCAGCACAGAGCCCCCACATCCCTGGCCGGGTTGTTCCTGGAGGGCGGGTCTGTGGGCACCCCAGGTGCTATCGCTGTGAACAGCACGCCAGACTCGGACTCTGGCTCCAACCCCAGGTCAGCACACCCTCCCTGTGTGAGGTCAGGCAGGCGGCCCCCTTGAGTCTGCTTCCTTCTCTACTGAACGAAGCCTTGGCCCAGGCCAGTGTTTACTCAGGTGTGAGACGCGCACAAATGTTGGCCCCGAGACTTCTAAGCGGTATGTGCTGGAGTAAGTGACACTGAATCAGAGGCAGGGGGTGATCCCCCCCTCCCGCCCCCACTAATTCTCTTTGAATCTTTCTGACCTCAAATGTGAGAAGTTTAGGTTTTAAAAAAGCACTTCAACACTTCTCAGCTCCATTTTTAGAAACGAGCCAGAAAACAAATCTCGGGTCATGGCCTTCAGGCGACCGCATCCAGGCAGGGCTTAAGGGCACTTTCTTTTTCACTGCTTTTATTTTTGTGGGTGTCTTCTCTTTATGGCAAGTGAGGCTTTCCACATACAGTAGTCCTTTACAGTTGTCTTTTACACTTAAGGGAAAAAAAAAGGTTTCTTTAAAGCATGTTAAGCAGAGAATGGTACAGGTGGCATTCAGATGGGACAAGAGCTGTGAAGGTGATACTGAGTGACTGATGTTCAGGGGAAACACTGTGAAACTCTCCCCAGGTCTGAGGACCCACATAGGGATTAATCTAGAAGCGCGCTGAGCCAGCGGCTTTAAAGGGGGATTAGTGAGCATTAGATGTTCAAGGCAGGCTGACAGCAAACTCAGGTGTCTCTCCTGAATTTGTTCTGTGAAACTGCCCATGTTATAGCCACTGTGGCCAATTAGGTTTGCCGGCTCTATCCTCTTCTCGAAGGTTCACAGTGTACTTCAATATTAAGGATTAAAAGGTCAAACAGTAAAGAAACTTTATTTAACTCTTCAACTCTGCATTCCCCAACACACTGACTGCAAAATCTTTTTATTTTTCCTCTTAAAGCAACATTTATTAACATTCCAGGAAACCTATTTTCTTTAGAACACACTTTAGGAAGAACGGTCTTTAATGACCGTTAAGTTCGTCTGGCTTTTATTTTTTAATTTTTTGGCACCCAACCTTGTTACATGCATGATCTCACCTGATCCTTGCCATGTCCTGCCAAGATAGGTGATAATGGTAGGAGCTCCATTAACTGAGCCCCCGCGCGGCGCCTTGTGCTGCACCAAGCACTTCACAGCTACCGTCCCACTTATCACAACCGCACTGCACGGACGATGTCCTCACTCTGACAGCTGAGGAAGCTGGCCCAAAGGTTTCCAAGACGCCCCCTAAGTCACACAGCTGGGAAAGGGCCCAGCTGCGATTCAAACCCAGGCCAACCTGATCCTGAAGCCGGTGCCCTCACCCCCCACCCGGGGAAGTTCAGTTGGGATTTAGGGTCTGCCCTGGACAAAGGAGTTGATGGCCATCCTCCTTTATCTGGTCATTCTCCCACAGTCACGTCCAGATGTCCTTGTGTCCCAGCTGCTCCTTGATAACTGATCCTTGGGGTCCCCCTACCTGTGCATGATGCCTGGCCAGGCCTTTTGCCATTTAAGATCTGATGATCAGTCAATCCCTGCTCAAATTGATGCAGTCACCCCGTGGGTGTGGCCCTTGGTTACTAACAAACAGAGAGGGGTGATGAGGCCCAGGTGTGGGACAGGGCTCCAGGCCCCTGTCCTGCTGAGTCAGAAGTGGAGGAGGGCGGTGAAGAGGTGACGGGCAGGGCGCCGCTGCCGCCGCCGCCAGAGCTGGCCAGGTCAGGCTGGGTTTCAGGCCTGACCTGGAGCAGGACTC
Source organism: Pteronotus mesoamericanus (assembly GCF_021234165.1). Taxonomy (NCBI): domain Eukaryota; kingdom Metazoa; phylum Chordata; class Mammalia; order Chiroptera; family Mormoopidae; genus Pteronotus; species Pteronotus mesoamericanus. Next base: position 10,007,498 of record NW_026555105.1, read on the forward strand.
GCAGGCCTCGTTTTCCATGTCAGTTTCTCCTTTCCGCAGACGAGAGAACGGGACTCCCAGGCCCGCCCCCACATTGCTCTTCTCCCAATTCCCCCAAGCCCCTCAGCGAAGCCCTTCGGCCAAGAACAAGCTTATTCTGTACAGGACGGTTGCTCAAGAGTGGATTGACCTGGGTTGTAAGGAGGCCGTAACAGGCCCTAGGTGCCGGACGTTTTCAATCCAAAGCAAACAATGATAGAGCTACTTTTTATTTTATACATGTTCTGAAGCGCTTCATTAATGCCAGGCACAATGCTAAGGGTTTCCTGTGCACTGTCTCAGTTACCTCCTGTGACAATTCTCTGCATTATCCCCATGGCTCAGATGAGGAACGGTATCATCAAGCTTATACAACTCACCCAAAGTCGAACAACTGGGATTTAAATCAAGTGTTCATCCACAACCTTTTTTTTTTTTAAAGCACTAACCAATGCAACTTGGGTCTCAAGCCTGATCCAGATAAAATTCATTCCTATGTACCTTGCATCTTGCCGCATTTTCCAAAACCCTAGGGAGCGAGGTGAGTGGGGGCACCCACCCCAGTTCTCTTTTTTTCAAAACCAGGATAGGAGGCTTGTCCATAATGCTTTGTTTACTCTGCCTCAGAGAAGCTGTCATTTGCCTGAGGACTTCCGCAAGTTACAGCCCCTTTCTAGCCTCAGTTTTCCCATCTGTAAAATGGGGGCAGCCGTTTGTCACTACACGGCCAGCTCCCTTCCCCCCAGAAAGTTGTCATCTTCCCCTACTTTCTCTGAGCTGGATTTGCAGACTCACAGCCCAGGGGTTCCTGGACCCACACTCACCACGTACTTGGAGGGGGGTTCCTTGACCACGTTGGCGCTGGTCACCTCGAAAAGCAGCCGCTGGGGTACCAGGGTGTTCCGGGACTTCTTCCAGAAATCCTGCAGCTGCCGTGCCAGGAGCTGACTGCCCCGCTGTCCCTCAGTTGAGGGGTTCCGTTCTGCATGAGTAAACGACCAAGTCACATAAATAGGCCTGGGCCAGGGGCAACCATGTACCACGACCTCCTTCCAACAGCAGACACAGCTTTATCCCCATTTATCATAACTGGAAAGTGAAGTTCAGAGAGGGGCCAGACACCAAACACCGAGCTTGGCACACAGGCGCTAAGTAACCACCTCCACCCGCAAAGTATTCCTAGCACATCACCATTTGTATCCCAGACTATGTGCATTTAATGCCCCCAACAACCCTGAGAAGGGGGTGATGCCCCATTTGACACAATGGAAAACTTGGCTCAGAGAGGCGTTGTGACTCTTGAGGTCCCACAGCCAAGAGGTGGCCGGGACACAAAGAAGTATCGGAATTTCAGAGTTTAGACAAGACCAACTCAGAACCCCCGATGCTTTCGGGAATGCGGCTGAGATGGAGGCCTAATCGAGCCCCAGGGTTCCCGCCTCTGCCCGCCGTACTCGCCTGCGTCCTCTCCCGACGCCCCGTCCCCAGGGGGCAGCGGGTCGGGGCCGGCCTCCTCGTCGTCCTCATCGTCCTCGTCGTCCTCGTCCTCGGCGCTGTTGAAGCTAAGGGTGCCGCTGAGGCGGGAGGACAGGCCCTCGGCGTCGTCGTCCTCTAGCTCCGAGCTCTCCGGGAACTGCTCGCCTTCGGTGCCGGCCGCCGCCTCCCCGGGGCCGTCGCCGGCCAGGGCGTGCCGCAGCCGGTGCAGGAGCCGCGAGGCCATGGCACCCTAGGGGGAGCGCCGGACAGAGGGTCCTGGGCCGGGGCGGGAGTTAGACTCCGGCCCCCCGCGGAGGGGCGGGGCCCAGGCCTGGTGGGAGGGGCCCGAGGAGGACCTGCCCCTGCCCGTTGGGGTCCTGCGAGCCCCAGCACTGAGCTCGCTTCGTCCTCCCCTCACCCGCCCCTTTTAGGGCTGCGCACTTCCCCGGAGGCACCCGGGTCTCTCCCTACGTATGTTCTGCCCCCTGATGCGTCTCTACCTCCTGCGCCCCGCGGTGCACTCCGGGGCGCGCTGCTCCCCAGGGGTCCGAGTGCCCCCTCCAGCGGTTTACTGATGCTGGCGGGGCTCTGCCGGCCTCCGCCGGGCCCAGCTGCTACGCTCTCCGCTCCGGCCGTTTCCTGGCGCTGCCCCGCCCCCGGCCCCGCCCGCTCCCCGGAGCCGCCCGAGAATCCCGGGCCCTTCGCTCCAGGAGACTTGGAATCCTGGGTAGGCCTGAGCGAGCCCCAGGCCTCCTGCTGGATCGTCCCCCAAACCACGGGGCTCACCCTCCTTGAATCCTCCTGTCCCTCTCGGGGACCCAGGCTGGTCCCAATCAAGCCCCCAGTTTCCACCTCTTTAACTTTACAAAGTCCATTATTAGACAGTAGGGAAGCCCATTTCTCTGGTAAAAAAAAAAAAACCAAACAAAACTGAGGCCAAGACAAGACAAGTGATCTGGGCTGGAATCTGACCTTGCTGAGCCCAGGTTTTCTCTTATATAAAACAGGAGCAATTAATACTAGAACTAATTTTGTGACTCTTTGAAAGGAGGTAGTCCTGTGCCCGGCACAGAGCAGGAACTGACAAATGATCAGTTACATGATTATCCTTTCTCCAGTGTTCACAGGCTCTTACAATCTCCTGTGAGCCACACACCATAGGAAGTAGGCAAACGGAAAAGCTGAGATCCAGAGGCTGAGTTGGTTGCCCAAAGTCACACAGATTGCCAAGAGGCCTGAGTCTAGGGCCTCTCAGCCCAGGTCTCCTGAGTTGCATATCCTGTTCTTTTCCTGTAAAGCAAGCAGGGTGGTCTCAGCAACTCCCCTGGAGGACTTTTATCTTTCACCCAGAGGGCAGCAGGTCAGGAAGAGTTTATTGTTGCTTCCTGTCAGATATCAGTTCCTAGCAGGGCAGATATTGCTAGTTACACAATCAAACAAATAAAATCAAACAGTGGTCCCTACCTATTTTGAATGGCACAGGAGAGAGGGGTCAGGGGAAATAGATTTGAATGAAAACAACACTCCCTGCCCTCCCTATGTACAGAGGGGGCAAGGCTCTCATTTTCTGAGCCTTGTGTTCCATTGTGTTGTGCATCCTGTTTCAGGCGCTTTACATGAGGTCATATCTCACCTCACAACATCCCAGGGAAGAAGCTGTTACTGCACAATCATGTTCCATTTTCAAGATGAAGAAACTGAGGCAAATTGACTTCCCCAAAGTCCACAGCTAGGAAACAGGGAAGCTGGGATTTAAGGCCAAGTCTGTGTAATTTCAAAGCTCTAAGTAGTCTTCATTCAGCTTACCAGCAAGGGGTTGGGGCAGAAAAAAGCACACTCCATTTCATTTGTTCATTCATTCAATACTCACTCATTCATTAAACATTGGCTGAATATTAACTTGTACATATGGCTAAGCCTGGATACAAAGCAGATGTTCACAAAACCATGGGTTGTCAGAGCGGGAGGGTCACTCATATCTAGACTCGCACTTTCATTTCCCAGATGCTGGTCTGAGGCCTGGGGAGGGGCAGGGGCTTACTCTGGCTCCTACGAACAGGTCCAGAACAAAAAGATCTGCTGTCCTGTATTCTCCACTACTCTTGGCTCTGTGTTGATATCTTCTTACAGCCTCTGAGAGAATAGCCATCAAATTTTTGCTTGCATACATTCAGTAAAAGGAAGTCCATTATCTCCTGAAGTTGCTGTTCCCGTTATTGTTCAACTGTGATTCTCAGGAACTTCCTCCTTATACCAAACCAGGGGCCATTAGTCCAGTTATGCTTACAGAGAACACAATATTCACTGAACACTTGCTAAGTGACAAGTGCTGGGTGCTGGGAATGCAGAGGTGAACAGGAAACCGTCTCTGGCCTGCGGAACTCGGAGCAGGTGTGATGACTTGGCATGCTCAGAGCTGTGATGGAGGAAACTACTGGAGACCACCATGGGCTCCCTTGGCCTGGGTGTAGGCAGGGCAGGAAGGATGTTAAAGCTGAGAAAGATGACAGGGAAGTAGGCAAATGAAGAAAGGGAAGATGAGAATTCCTGGCAGGAAAACAAACAAACAAACAAACAAACAAACAAACCCCAGCTTGTGTAAAGGCCTGGAGGCTATAAAGGGTAATGTTTGGAGCTGTACCAGTATTTCAGCCTGAACAGAGCAGAGCAGCATGCAAGGCAGGGAGGGAAGGGGAGTAAACTTGGGGACCCTTACCTGTTTTCCTGAATGAGCGAAAGAACAAATTAATGAACAAATGATCGTTGAGAGTTCTGCACTCCCTGTTCCCAAAGGATCAAGTGGCTCCGACGTTTGTGTGCAAAGTGGAACCCCCTAGGTGTAGTCGCCCCTGGCCCTCTGCCTGGCTGGGGGAGGCCTTATTTAGCCTGGCCTGGCTCCACCAATCTTTCCTTGGGAATGTCTATATATAGGGGGAGAGGGTGGCCCAGTTGCCACTGTCTATCTGCCGTCCTTGGTGTCCAGCCCCCTTTCACTGGCCGGCTGTGTCAGCGCTCTTTCTGCTTGACCGTGAGCATTGTCTGCCCCCCAACACCCAGCCTGGACCCTGTGGATTCCCTGGCAGGCCTCCCTTTGGGCTTGTTCTACCCACCCCTTCACTTCCCAGGTGGCCAACTGAGAACCTCCAGGCCTCTTCACTGAGCTCTAGCAAGGGGCTGTCTACTCCATCACCTACTTAGAGAAACTTTTCCCACGCCCCCTCCAGTCCCCCCAAAATCCTTTCCCTGGAGAAGGTAAACTGGAGAGAAGAATTTGCTTTCAACCTTGACTTCCCCTCCAAGCGCACACCCTATTTCCTGAACGCCGGCATATATTTCTCCCTCTGGACGATTCCCCCAAGGGCGGTCTGTCCCAACTTCCCCTCAGTCAGGATTAATAAGAATAACCAACATGACTATAGACCTTTCTGGTTTACAAAGCTCTCCAGAAAAAAAGGAATGGTAATTGTTGCCACCTCCTAGGACAAGTACTGGAGGAGAGCATATGGTTAAAATTCTTAGCACAGTGTGTGGGGCATTGTAGAGGTTTGGTAGCTGTTGCTGGCCCTTTCCCCACCTCCTGCCCACTGCCCCTGACCATGGTTCAAAGACAGGACGTTCCACGTGTCAAGCACCAACCCTATGGAACTGGCACAAGCTAGGAGATTTCTGCTGGGGCTCCCGTATGCCACGGTCTCTCTGTGAAGGACCATCCCCATGTCATGGGGAAGGCAACTGAAGCTCAGGGTGGCATTGCCACCCATCCAAGGTTACATGTGGGTCTTGGGCTTGAGACTTCAAGGCCTGTGCTCTCCTCCTTCCACCGTGTGCCCTCACTTTTCTCTTCTGATTGTCCTTACCAGTCTTGGAGCTCGTGAGCTTCCAAGCTAGGGGAGGTCACTAAGGCGGTGGAGCAGGGCGGGTTCTCCTCACAAGAATCTAGGACGTCAAGGCTGCCACCTGCTTTGAGTCTTCAATTTCTCTGCAAGGGCCCTTGGCTAAATTAGGTAATGGGCTAGGAGGCTGGGAGGAAGGGGGGCTCGCTGACCCCAGGATCTGATTGGCCAGGGCGTCCAGTTCTGGGGAGTAGGGATGTGGGAGGAGAGAGTGCCCCTACAAATCTCAGGGGCTGGAGCAGGCCAGAACATCTTCGGGAAGTGGAGTGCAGAGGAGGTGGCCCACAGCAGAGGAGTCCCTGTGACTAGCAACCATGGTAAGGACCAGAAGGGACTTCATCCCTTTGCTCGCCGGAGTACTTCGGGCCTCTGTCAGGTCAGGTCTGGGTGCTCTGTGGGGCAGTAACTTGGATGTTTGAAGATGGAAGACGATGGTTTCCGAAACCCAAGAGGAACCTGGGAAGAAAGCCTTGGACTTCTCTTGGAAGGGCAGGGCTGGGATGTTCCAGGCATTGATCCTGAAGGCCTGCCGATCCCCTGCAGCCCCTCTGAGACTTCCAGTGAGGGGGCTCTCGGCTTGTGTCTACCTTAGCTTGGTAGCGATGGGGATCCTGAAGGCCAGAGGCAGTCACCGGCAAACCGGCTGGAAGCCTGGCCCAACCCTCCCGCGGCCGGTGAGAGAAGAACGGCTCTTCTGGGAGATGGGAGGCCTGCGGGGCCTCGAGCCAGCTCAGGTGCAGGACCCCAAGAGATCCAACGGTGATGAGGCGGGGCAGAAGATGCCAGACCAGAGTCAGTGAGACCTCGGCCTCCCCGACAGGGCATCTGATTTGGAACTACCATCTTCCTCTGAGATCCCCCTCCCCGCTGCACTTCAAGGAGTAACTAAACCCTGGAGGCCAGCTGTCGTCGCCCTTGCCAGACTAAAATTAGCCTGCCCTCCTGGCACGGGCAAGGAGGAGAGAAGGAGGGCGGGGGGCGAGGAGGAGGGCCCGCAGCCAGCCAGCTAGGAACTCCTCGGACGCCTCAGCCCTCCCTTGCCACCAGCTGCACCCAGAGCCCCCTGCCCAGATACGACCAGAAATTCCTGCAGAAACCGTATTTTCACTTCCTTAAGGCTGCTGTCACATTCTGCCTGGCAAGAGTGGCATTTGCTCCAGTGACTGCACCATCTCCGCAATTTCCTGGAGGGGAGGGATGACGTGTCTGACTCTGTGGGGCGGTCCCAGCGCCCAGTCTATGGCCTGACACTTAGTAGGTGCTCAGTAACTTGGTGTCGCATTATTTATTTGAGAACATTTTTATTGAGCACCTAGTAAAGTGCTAGGCACTGCTAGGAGCACGGGAAAGTGGGAAAATCATGCTGGAATGGTGTCCACTTGACAAATTCCTTTCACAATTCTGATTTCATTTCATCTCTGAAAAGCTGCTGAGAAGAGGGGATGAGGGACATTAAGCAGTTTGCCTAAGGTTACTGGGGGGTTCCTGATTTGACCTTTGATTGACAAGTGAGGAGGCCTTGGGCATAATCTGTTTCTTCCCTAGCTCTCCCAGACAAGGTGGGGGCTGTGGGATTGGGCAGGAGCCGTGGCTAGTTTGGAGCTGTCCTCCTGGGGGACCAAGGGGCGCTCACAGAGGTGCAGGGTGAGGAGAGCAAAGTTAAGGCAAGAGTGCGCCTCGCCGCTGCCCCTTTTGCCCTCTGACGCCGTGTCTTCCGCAGACGGACCAGCAGGCAGAGGCCCGGTCCTACCTCAGCGAGGAGATGATCGCTGGTGAGTGGCCGTGTGCAGGCTGGCTGTTGGGTGGCGTGTGCTGGGGATGTCTGGTGCCCAGGTAGCGGCGGAGGGCAGTGGATGTGAGGCCGACAGTCCAGCCAGGCTCACCTCAGCCCTCTGCCTTCTCCTCGCAGAGTTCAAGGCCGCCTTTGACATGTTTGACGCTGATGGCGGCGGGGACATCAGCGTCAAGGAGTTGGGCACGGTGATGAGGATGCTGGGCCAAACGCCCACCAAAGAGGAGCTGGACGCCATCATCGAGGAGGTGGACGAAGACGGTGAGCGGGTAGCCCTCCGAGGCAGGGCTGGGGTGGGGTGGGGAGGGGAGAGGCGAGCACCCAGGCAGCCGGACTCCGCCTCGCTCACCGCCTGTTCCCCGCAGGCAGCGGCACCATCGACTTCGAGGAGTTCTTGGTCATGATGGTGCGCCAGATGAAAGAGGACGCGAAGGGGAAGAGCGAGGAGGAGCTGGCCGAGTGCTTCCGCATCTTTGACAGGTGCTTTGGGGGCCTGGGAGCCGAGGCAAGGCGGAACGGTCCGAGCCGGGCCAGCAGGGCACGAAGGTCCTCGGGGTGAGGGTCCAGGAGGGGGCGTCAAGCGCGGCGAGCCCCTGCCCGCCCTGAGCCCCGCTGTCCCTCCGCCCCAAGGAACGCAGACGGCTACATCGACGCGGAGGAGCTGGCTGAGATCTTCAGGGCCTCTGGGGAGCACGTGACAGACGAGGAGATCGAATCCCTGATGAAAGACGGGGACAAGAACAACGACGGCCGCATTGACTTCGACGGTGAGGGCCGCGGAAGCGCGGGGAGCCGGGGACCGAGCCGCGCGGGAGCCTGCGGGGCGGGGCGCCAGTGCAGCCGTTTCCCACGCGGGTGCCCAGCCTAAGGGCGGGACTGGGCGTAGCCCGACCAAGTTCCCCCTGCTGCCGGGCAGGCAGCCCCGGACGGTTTTGAGCAATTTATCACTAAATGTGAAGGCACGCCCTCGGTGTGGTCGGATCCCTGGCCGGGCCTCGTTCGCCCCCGGACACTGCACCCCTGGCGCAGGCTCCGCGTCCCGAGGGGACCCCTGACCGCCTGCTCCTTTGTCCCGCAGAGTTCCTGAAGATGATGGAGGGTGTGCAGTAAGAAGTCCACCCGAGCCTCCACCCAGACCGCGCCGCGCTCGGGCGTGGGGCCCCCGCCCCGCCCGGTGTCATTCCCCGCCCGGGAGGGTAGCGCGGCCCCTTCTGGGATCCCCTTCTAGAAGGAATAAAAACAAACGTTGCAAAGCGCTTGGCCTGAGTGAGGGGAGGATCGAGGAGCGGGTGTTAGAAGAGATGGGCCGCCGTGCAGGGCGCCACCCGGGCGCCCTCCGTCTGCGGGTGCGGAAGGTCGCAGGAGCCGAGCGCAGGGCCGCGCTGGGCGCCCTCGGCAGGTTCGTGCCCGGCCACCCACAGCTGTGCTGGGCGTGGACAGCTCGGCGGACCGGTTGCGGTGGCGCCTGGCGCTGCAGGAGGGAGGCCGCAGGGGTTTCGATCTGAGTCAGGATGAGCCGCAGGCCCGCGGACGGTGCGGGGGACTTGGGGTAGAGTGAAGGAGCCGCAGGAGGCTGGGCCTGGGGAAGGGAGGTGAAGATTTTTCCCCCCACTGTCCCTCGTTTCTGGAGCCTTTGGGTCTTGGGCGCAGGCTACCGGGTTGACGATGGGGGAGTGGGTGCCCATCCACCCCAGGCACCATTATTTCCCTTGACCTTTTCCACTTCCTCTGTTATGAGCGGATTGTACGCCTCCTGCAGGCAATGGTATGGGAGGGTGGGGGCACTCAGCCAGGAGGAAGGTTCTGACCTCATCGTCTCCATCCCGGATCCCTGCCTCTGCCTGGCCTCCTTGACTTCAGCCCCCTCTAACGCCATGGGCAGGATCTAGCTAAAAGGAAATCTGGCCTGGCCACTCCCCTGCTGAAAGTCTTTCAAGGCTCCCGGTTGCATCTAGAAGCAAATCCAAATTCCTTCCCCTTGTGGGCTCCATCCACACCGGGCAATTTATCATTCTTGCTAGGAACAGTGGGGATGCACTTCAGCCTTGGGGCCTTTGCACATTCTGTTCTCCCTCCCTGAATGCCTTTCCTCCCTTGATAAGCCTGGAAAATTCTTCAGCCCAGCTGCGATACCATCTCAAACATACCAAGACCCAGCTGAGATACCATCGTCTCCTCCCCTGAAACCTGCCTCATTGGCTGCAGGCTGGCTTCCCCAGCCCTTTGCACACAACCCAATTACCCCAGGCGGGGTCAAAGCTAATTACGTAGTTAGTTCAGCTCTCGTCGGGCTACCTGAGTTTGAATCCTCTCTCCTGGTGAAACATTAAACCGCCCTGTGCTTCAGTTGCCTAATCTGTAAACTGGGGATAATGGTGGTACTTACGTCACAGGGTTGTGAGAAGAAGTCAATGTGTGCCAAGCGCTTAAAACAGAACCTGGCACATAGTTTCAGCGTTTAATATATGCCATTATAAACATCATTATTATCATTCTGAAACCCTGAACACCCCTGTTATTCACTGCTACAGCCCTCCCTCTCCAGCTCCTTTGTGTTCTTACCTCCCATTCATGTTTCCCAGCTTTTATTTCCACTCAGAATCAGTGCTGGGGGTTAGTAATCAGGCATTGTCTCATTCAGCCACACAACCCCGGAGGCGCATGACCTAATGATCTCCATTTCGTAGGTGAGAGGACGATGGTCTAGTGAGGCGAGGCACACAGGCACACAGCTAACAGCCTAGATGATGTCGCTCTGTGGTGGGAACAAGAACCAGGCCCTTACCTGTTGGCAGTTCTACCTGAATGTCCTGCCCTGAACTGATAAGCTCCCTACTCCTCCATCTTGCTCTCCCGTGTGCCCCTCATCGGGGATGGTACCCTGAGGGTGGAGCCCAGGTCAGGGGTTCTGGAGCCCACTTGCCACCTCTGATTCACTTGCAGTGCCCCGATGCGCTCTGTGTCCTTACGGTTTCAGCCCTCCTCTCGGTGCCCACTCAGCGCTGTAACTCAGGCCACCGCCCTGGCCATTGTGTCTGGGGCTGTTGATAACAGTAGTTACCGTCCTCCCGCCCTTTACTCTCCAGACAGACAGCAGCCAGAGGGATCTTTCTAAAACCAAATCTGATCACGTCGCTGCCCTGTTCAAGGCTTCATTAGCTGCCGGTTGCCCTCAGGAGAAAGGCCAAGCATCTTAATATGGCTTTACAAGCCCCCGGTGACCTGCCATCATTCCACCTCACCAGTCTTTATTCCTCTCCTTCTGCTCACCCTCCCGAACGTCTTGCTTTCCAAAGAGCGTGCTTTCTTATTCCAGCCTCATGGTCCAACCCGTCTTCAGAGGCTTTCCTGGACCCCCCAAGTCCTTGTTAGGTACCCCGCCTCTTAGCTTTCACAGCAACATGTGAGAGCTAAGTGCCCCACTAGTGCCCCACATTTATTGAGTGTTTGCTATGTGTCAAGCTAAGCTCCTTCACCTCCCACTTTACAAAGAGGTTAAGTCTAAATACCGAAGGATAGACAAGGAACGTGGAGATGGAGTGGGGATTCTAACACAGTTCTTCTGCCTGCCTGGTCAGAGCTCTTAACCCCCACTCACTCTGTATGACACTTTTTCTACCCTATTGATATGCCTGTCTCCCCTTTGAACCCCATCCTCTTTGAGCACAGGACTCTGTCCTTTTCCCTGCTTTATCCCCAAGCATAGGGCCTTTACCTTGTAGGCTCTCAACTACATCATGTGAACAGGAATAAAAAGAATCGTACCTTTTAAAACAATATTGCAGATAGTGTGTGGATGACGTGTCTGAGTGGTTAAGGCAATGGACTGCTAAAAAAGATCACAAATAGGATTTTTTTATTTGCCACCATTAAAAGTCTCAATTCTGAACAGCTTCTTGGGCTGGGAGCTTGTATCCATCAGCTCGATTTACCATGAAGCTCCATGAGTTTTCCAATTCAAACCTGGGCTTTTTCATTATTTTGACTTTTCTAACAAAGACATCATAGAGCAGGTGACTTGACTGGCAAGACTTTTCTATGTCTTTTCCAATGTTATCTGGAATCAATTTATCTACCACTTCTTTCAAATCATTTGTCTGCCCCTCTCGGGTCATGCTCTCCAACATCTTCTTTTGGATTTGGCGGACCCTTTGAGGCTGAGCGTAAGAGGCCTTCCTACTCTGATTGTTGCGTTTTTTTAGTAAAACCAACACAGAAGAGACGAAGCAAATAACCATTGGCACTCTTGACATTAGCACGAGCTTCAATCAATCACGGTCTGCCCTTTTTTGACCATGGAGCACATTTTGTCACAGGTAACATCCATGCCATGGATATTAGGCAGTTTTTTTGCCCTGGGTGCATGGCTCAGTGGATTGAGCACTGGCCTGCAAAGGTCACCGGTTCGATTCCTGGTCAGAGAATGTACCTGGGTTGCTGGCCGGGTCCCTGGTTGGGGGTTGGGGACTTGCAAAAGCCAACTGATCCATATTTCTCTTGCACATCCATGTTTCTTTCCTTCTCTTTCTCCCTCCCTTTCCTTCTCTCTAGAAATAAAAAAATAAAATCTGAAAGAAAGAAAGAAAGAAAGAAAGAAAGAAAGAAAGAAAGAAAAGGAATTAGGCAGTTTTTGCCCTGAACATCCTCAGTAATTCGTGTGAATTTTCTAAATGCAACATCATCATTCTTTAGATATGTTAGGTTCACTTCAAAAACAAACCACCAGATGCGATTTTGTTTCCTCGAGTTCTCATGACTAGTGTTGTCCCGATATTTTTTACATTGAACATAGCTGGGGCTTTCACATCACACCGATCTTACTTAGAAAATCAGTCAACCACATTCTTCTGGGGTCCCTCTTTGCTGCCTTTCGTAAGGTGCTTATTCTTGCTGATGCCATGGTGCTACTCAGAGAGCCCAAAGGGCATCATACCTTCTAATACTGTATGAGGCTTCCTGTTGCAAGTGCCAGAAACCTAATGAAACTGACTTACACCAAGAAGCAATTGACTTGTTGGTTCCTGTAACTGGGATGCCAAGGCATGAACTGGTGGCCAGAGTCCCAATGTCACCTCTCTCCATCTCTCAGCTATTTGCCTCCGCTTGGCTTTCTTCCCCCTGCAGCTGCCTCCGCGAGCAGCTCAGGCTGACTCCCTCCATTTTAGCCACCCTATTAGTGAAATAATTTCACTTGCTCCCAGTGATTAATTCCAGGGCACACTGATTGGTTCGGAACTTCAGTGTACGGCTGGGTTCCTGTGACTGACACAAGGTAGACAACGTGACCATCTGGGGGATCAAACACCAAAATCAAGAACCAGATGGGGACACTTCCCAAGACAGGCAAAAATACATCCACCTTGGCCAGCATTTATTAAGGACCAGCTTAGTGCCAGGTTCTGAGCTCTGCTCCTCTCAGACATCCTGCAACCCAGCATCTTGCAAGTTCAGGAGCATTAGGATCACCAGGAGAGACTGTTGGGGCCAAGAATTTTCATTTCTAACCAATTCCAGGTGATAACTGTGCAGTACCTGGGAACTGATGAGAAATGCAGAATCTCAGGCCCTACCCCGGACCAACTAAATCAAAATTTGCATTTGAACAAGGATTTAAGTGAATTTATAAGCACTTTAGATTGAGAAGCACAGCTCTAATCTCCAACGAGAGAGCTAAGTGCACAACTTTAGAGATAAGGAGACTGAAAAAGAACACCCAAGTTCTACCGGATCTGACAACTCCAGTTCTCACATGTGGCTGCTTGGTGGGGTACAGGCAGGAAAGGGGCCTGGGAGAGAGCAGAAGAAAAGGGGTGGGGGAGAACCTTCCTGATGGGCCCCCTGCTGTCTTTTCCCCTCTTTCCAAAGCCTGCCCAACCAGCTGCAGGCAGACCCCAAGTTAGGTGGAGAGGCTGAGACCTGGGCAGTGTTAGGGTGCACCCGGGTACTGTTTATCCAACGTGGAGATCCCTCCGCGGGACCTGGGCCGGGCCCATCACGGCAGCCTGCTCTTCCCTGTGCTGGGCCCTAGCTGGTCAGCACTGGGGTTTCCTCCCAGGGGCCGAAAGGCCAGGGCCTGTGGCAGGCCAGGGGAAGATGGCCTGGGGCCACTCTGTCAGCAGCTGGAGGAACTGCTGGAGGGGAAATGTGTCCCCTTGGTGCATGGGGCCATCTGTGGGGGGCCTGAGGCAAGGGGTGAGTTGAGAGCTCAGTCCAGAGGGAATGGGCTTTCCCTGGCTGTCTCTCTAGATCCTGGGCCTGCTGCAGGGTGACCTGACCCTTCTTTTTCAGGGCAAGACCACTTATTGTCAGGAGGTAGGTGGCTGGTCCTCTGCACCCCAGCCCCTAGACTGTGGTCTGGTTTAGCCTCATCTGCAACACGGCTGGGGCTGCTCCAGTGGAAGTTACTAACATTCCTGGAACATGTCACAACTCTAAAGAAACAGGCATCTGTGACACCCATTTTATAGACATGGAACAGATGTCAAGTCATAAGGTCATAGGGGAACAAAATCCTAGTCACTCCACTGCTTGGCCCTACGGCCTGGACATTTTGAAGGACAAGTGCTTCTTCCTGGAGATCTTAGGAGCCTGGCCCCGCCCCACCCGAGCACTTCTAGCTCTAGGGTAGTTGCAAGACAGCAACTTGTAAAAAACAAGACAAAACAACAACACACTAATATATATTTATTTAATATATTCATCACAGGGGTTCGACCAGAGACTTAATTTAAAAAACAGAAACAAAACAAAAATGACACCACAACTGAAGACAGAGAGTCATATACAGAAATCAAGGCAAGGACAGACCATCTAAGGAAGAAAAAAAAGACAGGACAAGGAGAGAGGCTGGCCAGCCCGGGTCAGGGTTCTTGGCTGGAGGCGTGCTTTGCGTAGGTTTCTTGCACGTACTTCTTAAAGGCTGGAAGAAAGAGGAAGGTCTTGGTGAGTGATGGGGACAGCAGTTAAGGCGGGCAAGAGGGCAGCAGGGATGCAAAGGCAGGCAGAGTTTGCAGGGCCGGGGCAGTTCCCAGAACAGATTCTTCCTCTGCTGCCCGCCAGTCAGGTCTCCTGGATGGGCTCTGCTTCCCTGAGACAGGTGAGGGGACTAGAGGGCCGTCGGGAGCATGTCATTTGCACAAGGCTTTGCCTTCTACTTAAAAAGCCCCTCAACCCACAGGGTTAATTTTCTTATTTTATATCAAACAGGCAAGCTGGAAACGTCCAGGCAGAGGTAGGACTGGCATGCCCCCTCGCTGCCCCCATCCCCCCTGCTTAGGACACATTCCTAAGTCTCAGCGAGCCTTTGAAGGTTGGGAAGGGATCACCCAATGTCGAGGAGGAGGGCTCACCAGTGGGGTTTTTCCAGAGCTCAGCAGCATGTGTGTTCAAGGGGCTATCGATGTTGGGTTCTATGGGTGAAGAGAACAAGAAAGGTCAAGGGTGTGGAAAGGCTGCCTGGAGGAGTCCAGACAGGTTCCCAGGTTGCAGGGGAGGGGCTAGCCTCAGCAGTCACCTCCTAGCAGGCTCTGGATGGACAGCAGGATGGTCCTGACGTCATACAGAGCAGACCACTTGTCCTTCAGGATGTCCAGGCAGATGTTACCCTGGGTGTCCACGTTGGGGTGGTAGCAGGGCGTGAGGAATTTCACTGTGGGCGCGTTGTATGGGTAGCCACTGGGGAACTCCAGGGAGAGCTTATACCTCAGGTCTTCGTATACCTGGCATCGGGGAAACAGAGGCAGGCAGCAAGCCTGTTACCCTGAACCTCATATCCCAGCCCAGCCCCCGCATAAGGGGCTTGCTAGGACCTTTGAGTTTTTTTGGGATTTGACAGAAGATAGTCTTACACCGGCTCTGGCACTTTCATATCTGGTTGGGGACATCAGGGATCCTTTTAAGGGTTGTAAAGTGGCACCCTGGGGGTTACCACAGCCATGCTTTCTAGTCTATTTAGACTTAGTTGCTAACATGTAAAAATTAGGAGAGTTTGGGCACAGATCTGGAGTTCTGACTTCTCTTACACCCAGATGTTCAGCAATGGGAAGCTGCCATTTTGAGACTTGTGAGCTCTCATCAGCCAAAGTTTCCACTTGTCCTCCATTCCTTTCCTTGCTCTCTGGCCCCCTGACGAATCTAAATGGACAGACCTGCTTTAAACCCACCCTCTTAACATACAAAAGGGGAGACCAGGGCCTCAGGCTCAGAGCACAGGGGAATGAATGTCTTGTCCACCTAAGGGTTGGAAGCAGAGCTGGCACTTGCGTTATTTCACCTTCCACCCCTCCCCAGCCCTAGCAAAACCACAGACATGCAGCCCAACCCTACACTTACTGTGCCGGCTGCTCCATGGATGGTCCCTATCCACTTGAAAAGGTTGTCTGATTCAGGAAAGGCCGAAATTCCTTTGTCACCAGACATCTGAGGAGGAAACGCAACACTCCTGGGCTGCTGAGAACACTCCTGGCCACAATGGCTGAACCCTCACCCTTTAAATTCCATCACATTCTGGTCCAAAATAAAGCAATCAGACCAGATTGATGGGCTTTTCTGAGGAAGTGGTTAGACTCCTGGGCCTGAACATGCCCTTCTGGGGAGGAGGTTTGGGATTATAAGGCTTTAGGGCCAGGGTAAGGAGGGCGGGGTTCGGTAGTGATTATGCTGGTTGCTGGGAATTCAATGAAACGTTCTATTGAGGGCCAGTCCTATACAGAGCCCAGGGACTGTTCACTAACTAGGGAGATACACAATATGGGCATTGAAGGACTCGAATGGGATATTCAGCGTTAATGTAGAAAAGATCATCTAGGCTGGGAGCATCACAAGGAATGACAAGACTAGAGATACTAAGGGTGGAGAGCCAGGCATGGCTAAAGCTTAAGGCAGGAAAATAGGACCAGGGAAGGCCTTGTATGGCTTCTGGAGGCTAACTGTATCTTAGACACAACTTCATTGTGGGGAGACGGGATTAGGAAAAGAGACTGCTGGAAGAAAAGGCATGGGTGGGGTAAGTGAACTTCGTCCCAGAAGAGGGCAAACTGGACTCATCATTTTACCCCCCTGTCCGATCATGATGTGGAAAGCAGGCTACTGTACTGATGAGTTAGTGCAAAAGTGGGAGGGTGGACCCCTGGCTGGGGAGCTGGGCAGGGACTCACTCACCATGAGCGTCATCAGCTCCTGCTGTAACCTGCAAAAAGACCATCCAGCGTCACCTGGGAGTCTGGGTGGGCCAGGGCTCCTGTTGGCCCAGTCTCCTCCCAGAGACAGTCTCTCTGAAGGAGCTGTCATGGAGGCTTACCCCTACCCTGAAGGGAGGCTGAGCTTGGCGGCCCACTCCCGTTTCCACACGAGGGTCCCAGTGAGTCCTCACTCTCCCTGCTTCCAGGCTCTTTCAGCATGGTTCTAGCGTGTTCCTAACCCCCACTGCTCCTCTGGCGTCTCTCCCCGGGCCAAATCTCAACATTTCTCTCCTTCGCTGTCCCCACCAAACTACCGAGGGTCTCCAGCGCTTCTTCATCATGGCTCACACGCGGCGGATCCTGGCAGCATTCCTACACCTTCCGTCCTCCTTCGGAAAGGTCTCCAAGAGTAGCCCGAGCTCCTAGAGTGTCCCCCCACCTCCCATATCTCAGCCGTTCCAGGAGGCGAGGGGGTCCCGGAAATCTTCGCTCTCGGGCCCACTGCCCGGGACCTGCCAGGCCCGGCCTGAGCCCATCACTCACCTCTTGCCCACGGGGCCCCGGGCAGCTCCCCCGCTGGGCTCGGCTCCTTTTCGAGTGGCGGTGACGCTGGCGGCGGCTGGGTCGCGGTTCTGGGAAGCCATCCGGGGAGCGCTGGCAAGGCTACAGGTACTCGGAGGACACCGCTGTAACTGCAGGGATGCGGGCCGTCTGCCCACGTTTGAATCGCAACCCTGAGAGACTGCTGACCAATCAGCGGCTCGCTTGGGTTTGATCCAGCCAATGGGGCGCGCCGGAGGGCTGTCACGGTGCAACCGCTGGACTCACGCACTAGCGCACCACTACCGCGGCGGGAATCCTGCTTCTGAGGGGCGATTGGCTGGAGGGACTGCCATTAAAATGACTCTGCAGTGGATTGGTGGCCTTTGGAAAGCCACCACCATTAAAGGGCTAAGAAAAAGTCCACGTGGGATGAGCCGCTGTAGGTTAAACGCCTGGCGACAGGCCAGGACCCTATTCCCGGGAAATGGGAGGGTCTTTAATCTTGCCCTGCAGCGCGGAGACCCTGAAACTGGAAACCTCTGCCTCTCCCCGTTATAGCGTCTGGGCCAATCGCGAGGGCAGAAACTTGAGGCTATGGCAGTCTTAGCCGTAGACTCCCTATTAGAAAGCAGGTTCATCTGCTACCTTAGCTCTAAATAATTTAGTGTTTTAACCTATAAAATGGGTTTTCTTCTGTGCTATCATCAACCCGCCCTGGTGCCACCCATTACATTTTGCTACTTCCATACCTTAGTTGGGTGAAGAAATAAGAAATAGCGAGACATGCCCCGACCAGTGTGGCTCGGTCTTGGGCGCCCGCAGGCAGAGCTAAAGGTCATCCCTTGGACTCCGGTCACATGCCTGGGTTGCTGGTTCTTCCGTGTCAGGGCGTGTACCAGAAGCAAATCTGTGGATGTTTCTCTCTCGCATCCATGTTTCTCTCCCTCTCTTTTCCCCTCCCTTCCCATCTCTCTAAACATAAATAAAATCTTAAAAAAAAATGTAAGGACAGAGAGGTGAGCAAGGTGTTCCCAGTTTCATCTCATAAAGCAAGATATATGTGCTGGGGCTGCAGGACCTTCCGGGGTCTAATGTGGGATGGGAGGGGGTAACTGGTCCCTTTTTTCCTCTACCCACTTCTTCTAGAGCCCTTGATGTTTCGTCAGCCCCCGCAAGGCAGAACACACAGCAGGCTCACCATCTGTGTTTATTACAAACTGTTTAATTGCTTCATATCCTAATAACTTTACAAATATAGAAGAACTACATGCCAGTCTGAGGGTGCTCTGTAGTGAGTTGCTACAGACTAGCTCAGACACAGATTAATGCTGCTATCACCCATCCAGGAGCAGTCTCGGCAATGGCCTCGGCCTTTGGGGTCACAGGGTCTTGAAGGAAGGCTGCCAAGTGTAGCCAGGGCACTTGGCTTCAGGTCTGTGAAGGTGCTTCAGTAGCACGATGCTCATTCTCTGTCCGCTGGGTCTCCATGTACTTTCGCATCTTCTCAACTATCCAGGAGGGTAGGACAAAGGATTTCAGCTCCTCCAACTTCAGGTCCAGGCATCCTCTGGCACAGGCATTGAGGAAAAAAGTTGAGGACAGAATGTAGGCCCACGCTCATCCTGGGGGCTACTGTAAGGCAGGGGAAGGGTAGGGGGACAGATCTACTGCATTTACCTGTAATCATCGCTGGCAGCGAGGTCCCGGATGTCCTCCTCAATGAGGAGGTAGGCCTGGGGCAGGAGGAGCAAAGAACAGTGATCATTAACTCTGATTCATTTCTGTCTAACTCAGCAACACTTTATTAAACAGTTGCTTAATATAAGGGCTATAAGGGAGATGGCACAGTTTGTAATTTAGAAGGGGAGAGTAAACAGGGGAGGCTGTCTGGGGACCAGTCCTCAAGACAATCCTTCACTTAAATAGAAACTTTATAGGTGAGCAAGTGGAAACTGGTGACCCTAACTTCCTCCTCTCCCCTTTTAAAAAGGACCCTGAGCCCTGGCTGGTGTGGCTCAGCGGACTGAGTGCCAGCCTGCAAACAGAAAGGTTGCAGGTTCGATTCCTGGTCAGGACACATGCCTGGGTTGGAGGCCAGGTCCCCAGTTGGGGGTGTGTGAGAGGCAACTGATTAATGTTTCTCTCCCTCCCTTCCCCTCCTTCTGAAAATAAGCAAATAAAGCATTAAAAAAAAAAGGACCCTGAGGTGCTTAGTGACAAAATTGCATAAGAGGTAGCAAAATACACATGGAAACGTCTGGAGGAAGCGATGCAAAACCCAGGAACCAAGGTTATTTGGTTTGGAACTTTGTGGCAGAAGGGAAAGCTGCCTCTGGTAAGTGGGCTGTCCTGTCTCGGGGCCTGTAAGGTGGCTCCGGCACAACGCCACGGCTGCTGCGGGAGAGCGCCGCCTCCTGACGCGCCCTGCCACGCGGATGGTGCTGTTCATCACATGAGGAAGTCAGTCTAGGGTCAGGAATAATTACTGTGTGTCCCTTGAGTAATGTGACTGTCTTCCTCTTAAGGGCACTGTGAACTTTGTAACAGACCAGGCGTTCTTGAGAGGGGCCTAGAGCTGAATTTGTGAAAACTCAGAAGTGCACTGGTCTCCCAGGTCAGCAATGAAAAAAACACACAGAAAAACTAGCTTTGCTCATGGCTTTTAGATCCTGTCTTTCCCTTCTCATTTCTTATTTATGTTATGTTGCATTATATGTATCAAGGGTAAGGTCCCTGAAATCCTTTTTGAAACAGGGTGTAGGTATAAATAGAGTATTAACATAAAAGATAGCTTTCAATACCAGAAAGGCGCTGGCGTACTGGTTTATGGAGCCATTAGATTCTTGGTGTATCGGGATAACGCTCTAACCAACTGAGCCACCTGGCCAGGGCCTGAGGCCACTGGATTCTAGCAGGAGGAGTTCCAGCCTTGGGACAGAATCCTGGGGGGCCGGTGGGGGAGGGGGACACTGCATGTGATACATACAATGGACAAAGCCCTGCCACGGTTTAGAACCCATGCAAGGATTTCCCTATGGTTGCGGCTAGATGTGGGCTGGAAACTCTCGAGGTGATTCCGGGAAGGCTGCCAGGCATGACAAACAAGTTTTACCCCTACTGACAAGGGCTGCTGCCTGGAGCGCTGTGTTGAGATTATTTTAACAGTGTCTGTTGGCAGAGTGTTGTGATCGAGGAGTGGAATCTGTCAATGGGCACAGGGATAAGTGATATTGAGTGTGTGTTGTACCTGCCATTATACGCAGCTAATAAAACCTAAATCTGAGGGATGAGGCGGAGGTGGGGAGCGGGCGCTGCGTGGGAGACCGAGGGAGAGTGGAGGGGATCCAGGGGTCATAGCCTGCTCTCAGCATGAAGGAACGGGCCCTCCCTGCCCTTACAAGCCCCCCTTTCTACATTCACCAGGCTTTGAGAGTCTCTCAGATTTGGAGGCAAGCCGCCACCGCTCACAGCCAGAACCCTGCCCCTCGCCTGGGTGGGTCTTCAGCAGTGGCCCGGGGAACAGGCTTACCATCTTCCCTCCTGTCGCCCGCATGTGATGTTGCTCAGCCAGCCAGTGCTTATCCTGCGGATCAGCTGCATACTGTGAGGGATGAAGTCAGAGGAGACATTTAGCCTGGTGGGAGGGGCTTTTCTCATTCCCAGAACACACTCTTGGCCTTTGGGCAGGTCTTATCAACAAGACCTTGTCCTAGCTGGGTGGATGCTGCAGGCTCGCTGACCCCTTCAGGGCAAGCGCAATGCAGCCCAGGCCGGGGGGTGACGCTGAATTTTCAGAGATTTAGTTCATAGCTAGTCCCCAACTCTCTCCTTTCTCAAAACACAGCATCTCTGGCAACGAGTTGGACCGGTGACTATTATTATAGAGCTCTACTCCTCTTTGAAATGACAATCTGAGGAAGCTTTCAACACATGGGACTATTATGCTCACCA
Source organism: Pteronotus mesoamericanus (assembly GCF_021234165.1). Classification (NCBI taxonomy): domain Eukaryota; kingdom Metazoa; phylum Chordata; class Mammalia; order Chiroptera; family Mormoopidae; genus Pteronotus; species Pteronotus mesoamericanus. The sequence continues at coordinate 10,028,350 of NW_026555105.1, forward strand.
GGTTTACTAAAACAAAAGTCAGGACACTTCACGCTCAGGGGGAGGAAGGAGAGCATCACAGTTAAGAACCTGATTTTGGAATTAGACAGAAATGTTTCAAGTCTGACTTCTGCTACTTATTGGACGGTGTAGGCCTGGGCAATGATTTCCATGAGACTCAGTTTCTTCATTTGTAAAACAGACAGTATTAATACTTACAGTGTAAGTAAGAATAAATAAAATGGTGTATAACAAGTGCTAAATAGAGTATCTGACACATGGTGAATGCTCAATAAAGGTAGGTTTCCGTTTTTAAAAAATATCCTCCCCAGAGGATATGTTGATTGACTTTAGAGACAGAGGAAGGTGTGGGGAGGGGGTGAGGAAGGAACATTGACGTGAGAGAGAAACACCGATTGGTTGCCTCTCCTATGCGCCCTGACCAGGGATTGAACCCGCAACCTCTTGGTGCACAGGATGATGCTACAACGAACTGAGCCACCAGGCGGTAACGGTGGATTTTATAAAATAGGCAGAACATTTGAAATAGAGACCAGGCTGGGAAATACGTATGGTTATGACCTTTGAACTTAAATAATTATTTCATTTCACATGTAATATAAATGTCAGTCAAAAATGTAAAAGTGTGCACTTTCTGACCCAGCAGACCCACTGCCAGGGATTTACCCTTCAGAATCACCCACGCATGTACACGGGCAAATTTTGTGTAGCATTATGATAGCAAAACGGTTGGAAAAAACAAATACCCATTAACAGCGAGTAATGAAATAAACTGTGGAATATTTATTCTATGAATTCGATATAGCTGCTAAAAATAAAATGAGGGAGACTTAATTTAATAACATGGACAAATCTTTAAGATATTATCCACTAAATCTATAGTGGCTAGCATACCTTTTCTGTAAAGGGCCAGTTAGTAAATATTTTAGGCTTTGCCAACCACGTATGAGAAACACATCTCTGTCACATACTATTCTCCATTTTTTAAACTCTCTCCCCTTTAAAAATGTAAAACCCTTCTGCCCTGGCCTGGTAGCTCAGTTGGTTAGTGTCCTCCTGAAACACCAAGGTTTGTGTGTTCGATCCCTGGTCAGGGCACATACGAGAATCAACCAATGAATGCATCAATAAGTCCAACAGCAAATCTATGTTTCTCTCCCTTTCTCTCTAAAAAAATCAATAAATAAAAATGTATAAAAAGTACTTTTAAAAATGTAAAAACGTTGGGCTTGGCTCATAGACCATAGTTTGCCCTGCATAAAATGTATACTCTGTAAGGGCAAGGAGACAAACAGGAATGTCTGTTTGGTTCACTGCTATATCTCCAGCACTCTGTGAATGCTTAGCACTCAGAATTTGTTTGATGAATGAATGAATTTTTGGGTGAAAAAAATAAAGTCAGAGAACAGTATGTACACTATGAATTCAATGACATAAAATACCAGTAAAGGATAAGGAAGGACACCACATGCACTTGCACACACAGGAAGGGGAATGAAGATGCTTCCGTGTTGTTGGCGGAGCCTCGAGGGGATAACAGTCAGAGTTAAGGGTGAAGGAAGCTTTGTGTTTTGTTCTCTATCAGCTTCTGTGTCTTGCTGGACACTTTTACAAGAATGGGTTTATATATTATTTCTACAATTTAAAAAGTTAAAGAAAAATCTGAATAATGCCTTTAGGTCAAAAAAATCAACCAAAGGTATAACAGGCAGTTTAAAGAAGAAGTACAAGTAAGACTGTAAATGAATGAAAAGACGCCATTGTCATGAATACAGAATTAAAAGTAAAACATAAACATTTTCCCTTCTCTTGTTAGACTGGACAGATTAAAAGGAGAGATAGTATCCACTGTCCATTGCTAGTAAGAGTGTGAGTTGGGAGTTTATTACAAATGGCAAGAGTTAAGTAATAATGATTAATGTTTACTGAGGCCTTGGTGTGTGCCAGACATTGTGCTGGGTGCTTTACTGCACTCTTTTCTCTTAATTCTACCAACCCTATAAATTAGTCTGTATCATTCCCATTTTATAGATGAGAAAACAGGATCAGAAATGTGGAGCCACTTGCTCAAGGTCACAACGCTAGTAAGTAACAGAACCAGGACTGAAACCTTACTTTTCACTGTCCTGCCATGGGAATTCACAGTAGGTCCAAGAGCATATCCATGTGGGGGATGATGCGAGCAAGGTCTTGGAGGACGTGGATCGGAATGAACAAAGGCAACAGTACAATCACCCACATAAAGGGAGCAGCAGGAATGAAGGCAGGTACTAAGGAATACAAAGAAGTAGCAAGCAGGCAAATCGTCTAGGTTGTGGAAGTCCCAAAATATAAGACTGAAAGGGTAGAGGAAGCAGGTGCGCCCATCAAAGAACTTGAACTTGCACTGAATGTAGCAGACGGGGTCCATGATCCCGGGACCTCAGAGGGGATACGCAGTTCTGGTAAAGGGGCCAAGCCTTATGAACGGTGCCAAAAACATGCCTCGGATACACATGCAGTTTTCTTTCCTAATATGCTTGGGTGCCTTTGTGACAAATACAAATTCATTTAAGGTGAATGAATTCACAATTCCTGCCCACCCACTGTTTCTCAAACAGTGGAGATCAAGCACAGCCGCTCTCAGGAGGGGAGCCCCCTCTTTGAGAAGGGTTAGAACCACTGCCTTGCTCTAATCCCTTTACAGACGACTGAATAAGGTAGGGGGTAAGAGCCCAAGCTTTGCTGGGGACAGACCTGGATTTGAATCCTGACCCACTAATTACTAGCTGAGTAGCTCCGAGCAAGTCACTTAGCCCTTCTCAGCCACACTTATTTTAAAGGACAGCTCTGGGGAGATACTGAAAGTGTAGCACCTAAAACCATGTTTGGTATGCAATAAACACACAAGGCAACTAGCTAGAGGTGTTGAGTACATTCAAAACACAAAGGTCAAGGGTAACTAGAACTCAGAGGCCCTGACTCCCAGGCTGGTGTCTGTCCCAAGCTTCTCTGTGCCATCGGCAGCTCCCAGTGTCCTGTACTCCCCTGCAACGGCCGACCTGACCCCCCAACTCACTTACCTTAAAGAGGTGTGGGTGCTTGATGTAGATTCGCCCTCTGGTGCCTCCCATCCCCAGGGCTCTGAAAAGTAACAGACAAGTGGTGAGGATTCCAGCAGTGGGAGTCCTGGGGGTGGACCCCTCCCTGGCTGCCAAAGCTCTCAGACTTACTTGTTGGCTCGAGATCCTAACACAAAGGTGGTGGATTCATTCAGCCGAGCTGGGTCCCACTGTGTAACAAACAGAAAGGCAGGTGAGGGCGAGGTGATTTGCTGGGCAGAAGGAAACGCTCCTCTGCCAACACTACCCTTGTCCATTATTCCAGACAGTTGATTCCAGAAACTGGATACTCACTGCATGCTAGGCCCTGTGCTAGATGCTGGGGCTAAAGAGATGAGGAAGACAGTTTCTCCTCTCCAGGGGGCCACAGACTCACGCGTACAGATAACCACACCGTCACGGGCTGGGCAACGACACGCGTGAGTGCAGGGTGAGAGGGGCCAAGGGGAGGGTAGCAGGAAGGCAGAGGGAGGTCATCCCCAAGCTGAGTCTGAAAGGGCGGGCACGAGTGAGACAGGGGGAGGGGAGAAGGGGGGCAGCACGAGAGCTGGTTTGGCACATGCTGGGGAGGATACGACAGTTTTGTGCTGCCCAGAGAGAGAACACAGACTAGGGGGTGCGAATTAATGGGGCTGGAGGGAAGCAGGGAGGGGCTGGAGCCCTGGCACATTTCACTCATTCTGAAGGCTGGAGGGGGAGTTACCGAGGGGCTCTGTGGGAGGGGCGCTGGGGGGGGAGCCGGACTTGCTTTAGAGACAGCAGCCCACCCTTCCGCAGTGTGGCTGGTGGACTGAAGTGGCAGGCTACAGGCGGGGGCGGGGGCGGTGCAGTTTAGAGATGGCCGTCCTAGAGCAGCTGCGAAAGAAAACGAGGGCCTGCGCTAGGGCAGCAGTGAGGACGAGGAGGGAAGAGCAACTGCGATACGTTTAGGAGGTGGATGCATCCAGGACTTGACTGGATGCAGGAAGAGGAAGGAAAGGAAGAGGCAAAGGTGGCTAAAGTAGAGGATGTAAAAGAAGGCCTGAGGAAAGATTCTGATTTCCCTTTTGGATATGTTGAGTTTGAAATGTTATGGATATTCCAGGCAGGGAGGTCTAGCAGATAGTAGGATATTCAAGCTTTAAACTAGAGGGAGGTGTGGGACAGACAAGGCAGTGTGACAACTTTGGCGCACGCTGGTCCCTGAAACCACAGAGTGAATGGTTCAGGTCTTCCAGGGAGAAACCTGGCGGAGAAGCGGGCCGAGGAGAGAACTCTGGGGAACGCCCACTTCCACGGGCCAGTGCTGAGGAAGAACTCCCCAAAGAGAGAAAGGATGTTTGGAGAGGAACAGAAAGACCCGAGAGATCCAGGAGAATGTGGGGCCACTTGGTGCATGGGAGCAGAGTTTTCGAAGACAAGCATGGTCACCCTGTGAAAGCAGAGGGCCGCTTTGATAAGAGAGGGGCCATTTCCACTAGGGAACCTCACCCAGGACAGTGGGGCTTTCGCCTGTTTCCCTGGCTCCCAGGTAGGGGTTTACTTAAAGGGTTCTGCCACTAAAAGAGCTTGCAAACAACCGTTCTGGAAGCAACAGAGGCTAGTGGTTAAGAACACAGACTCTGGTGTCCAATGACCTTGTGTTTGAAACTTGGCTCCATCACTTACTGGTGTGTGACCTGGAGCAAGTCCCTCTGCCTTAGTATATAGCCAAGTGTATAAGATAACTAAATAAAATAATTTCTGCCCGTGGGGAGCTGGTAGGCGAGGAAGCTCCTCAACTACAGAAAAGTAACAATCTATTTCATAAGGTTGTGACAAAGATTGAATGAGATAATCCATGTAAAATTTAGGGCAGCGCCTGGCACATGTTAAGCACTGTGTAAATATGTGACCACTAGCTTTTACAGGGAGAAGGCTTCGGCAGACTATTTGTGAAAAAAAATTAACAAAAGACGTAACTCCAGTTCCTGCTTGGGTCCTTCTGGGAGGCCAGCCCTGGGGGTAGGAGAAGGGGCGAGATGGCCTCGGAATGGCCTGCACGTATCCTCCACCCCCCCAGCCTCTCCCCTCGTGGTGGGCCCCAGGGCCTTGATGGCGCCTCCCTGCGACACAGGTTACTGCCACGCTCACGTAACCATACCTTGGGGCCTTCTCGGCGAATTGGTTCACAGGATTTTGGTTTCCACCTGTTTGGAAGGAAAGAAGAAAGGTGACTTCTCCAAGTCAGGTGCAGGACTGGCAGAAAGCCTGCCGGTGCTGGGAGTTCCCCACACTCTCACGTTAGCCCGGGGGCACCTCCTCCTGGCGGCCCATTTGAGGAGGTGCAAAGGGAGAAGAGCACGAGACTAGAAGCCATCCCAGGATATCAAGTCCAAGAACCTATTCGGGTTGCTGTTCTCATCTATCCTAACAGTGGCTGCTGTTAGGTTAGTGCGGCATGAACCCGCTCAGGCAGGCCGCAATCTGAGCTATGAGGATTACGGTCCTCCGGCTCCCCAGCCAGTGGCGCCAAGCTGTCCCTGGCGCTTTTAACCACATCCGTGGGGCTATATCTGCTTTACATATTGGGCTTCCCTGTGAAGTATTTTTTGGAAAAAAGATTCTGTTGCTTTAAACATCTTTTAAAATTACCATCCTAGAGAGAGTTTTGCCCCCATCAGCTCCATGACCTTGGGCAAGTAATTCTCTGAGTCTGTTCCTTTTTCTGCAAAATTAGTTACACCCTCATTAGAAGGTGGTTGTAAGGATTAAAAGGTACATATATAAGGTGTTCAGGCCAGTTATGGGACATCATAAATGTTCACTATATACTGGCCGTAAAGTCCGGTGTTGAATCGAGCTGGGCTGAACTGCGCTGGGGCAAAGGTAGGGCAGAGCAGCCTCCTCCTCGCCGCTTTCTCTTCCGCCCTTGAACCTGGGTAGCCCTCCTCCACGGCGACTAGACAAACAGATCCAACGTCCACAGGAACACAACCCTGGCCTCCCTTACTCCGAGCCCACTCCCTCCCTCTTCCTCCCTTCGGTTCTATCGGTCCTACTCACACCATGCCAGTGGCTGCCCGGTCATTTGACAGGATGTGTCCAGGAGGCCGTCCCTTCCTCTGCCACAAAGAACAGCTGTCAGAGGCCTGGCCCTTGGAAGCCCCTCCCCACCCCACCCCAATGGCAGGTCCAGGGTCACTGGTAAGGATGGTTTTCCCAAAGAGGCCAAATGATGCTTCAGAGTGAACAGGGAGAGGCAGTGTTTCCAAGGCCTCTGCCCCTCATGCTAGAAAGGCCCCGGGGGGCACAGGGGAAGCCCACCACCTTCTCTGGAGCTGCGAGGCCTTTTCCCAGCCAGGAAACATGGAGATGGTTACCTTTTTGGGAATGGGACTTCCTCGATGGGCACCCTCCTCTTCTACCTGCCGACCACGCTGCAGAAAAAGGAAAAAGTCGGGGCAAGGCCAGTGCCTGGGGGCTGCGGGTTCCTTGGGACCGCAGGGGGCACAGGGCCCTCGGACCGCACCCCGCAGCCCTTCCCTGAGCCAGGCCTTGGAAACCCTCCCAACATGACGCTACTGGAACAAGGTGCTGCAGATGGGTGGTACGTGGGCCCCCCCCCCCGGGCCCACAGAATTCACCCGTCCCACCGTCTGATCAGCCCCCACTCCAAAAGCCCCGGACAGCGACTCTGACCTTTATCCCTGGAAGCTCATGGGTCAATCTGGGGATGGCTTTCTCTCCATCTGAGAACAGTAGTTTAGCCTGAAGGGAAAAGACCATGTTCACAGTCACTACTTTGACGGGGAGCCTCTCTGCCTTCGTTTTTAGAGACGCACTCCTAACTGGATCACAGCCGTTTCACGGTCAGTACAAAGGCTCTCCAAGCCACAGACATAAGTAGATATCTGTGTTTTTAAAAAACACGTGAGTAATTAATGATTACCGTTTAAAAATTAGAAAATATAAATAAGTAAAATAATCAAACCCGCCATCTCAGTATCCACAGAATGTAAGTTCTTCTTCACTGTTTTCCTTGTTAATATATACTATAGGTGTTTTCTAACTAAATGCACTGATATATTACATATTTCTCAGGAAGTTGCTATTTTCCTTTAATAAGTATTGTGTGCTTAGTAGGTGCCTGCTGGGAATGCAGCCGGAAACAACACAAGCGAGAGCCTTACTTTCGTGGCGCTTACAGTCTGTGGGCGAGCTGAATAATCAGCAATGAAATAAACACATAAACAAGGTGATTTCAGATCATGAGCAATGCTCTGAAGGAAAAACCGCAGGCAGATGTGACGGCGACTCACGAGAAGGGAGGGCCCCTTGCAGCGGGTGGCCCGGCAAGGCCCTGCTGAGAAGGCAGCCCCAGGGCTGAGGCCTGGGGGACACGGAGCCGCGTTACAAGTCGTCTCAGAGAGGGTGCCTCCTGCTGGAAACACTTTTCTATTGGTTCCTCCTCCTCGATCTGGCTCTGTTCACTGCACCCACGTTCCTCCATGCTCACAGCTTCCATTCACACCCGTGAACTGGTGACCCTGTAATTTTTTGTCTCCAGCTGCAGCCTCCCCTCTGAGCTGCAGATTTGTATGAGAGTCTGCCCATGTCTGGGCGTGGCCGCCCCAAATATGCGAAGCCCTAAAGTGAACCTGATCGTCTCCTCCAAAAGTCGCCCCTTTTCAGTGAAGAGCGCCTGGGTTGCAATGCACACGTTGGTTGTTTCATGCCTGTCTGCCTGACTGGGATGTAAGTTCTGTGGGGGCAGGAACTCTGCTGTTTTTTTGCCATTTGTTCATTGCTTTTCCGTTCACTCATTCATTCACTCACTCTATCATTCAACAGTGTGCTCATATTAATAGTCATGTTCCTGAGCTAGGACTACAGTAGTGAACAAGATCAGGCCTCGGCTCTTATAAAACTCAAGATTTTTAGCAGAGGAGGGGGTGGGAGGGAGGCAGAAAATGAACACATGAGCTATTAATAATTTCCGATTGAAACAGTGGCCATAAAGAAGTGAGGTGACAGAGAGTAGCTGGAGGTGGGGAAAGAAGTGGGGTGAGGGCCGCTTTGGATGGAGTGGCCAGGGACGGCTTTTCTGATGAGGTGACATCCAAGCTAATCTGAAGAGAAGAGGCGGCCAGCTGTGTAATGAGCTAAGGGCAGAGTATGCCAGGCAGCGAGGACAGCAAGTGCAATGGCCCCGAGCTGGCGTGCTGGGGAAGCAGGGCACGGCTACAGCGCAGTCGCCAGGGGCAGGTGGGACGAGGTGAGGTGAACCAGGCAGGAATCAGTCCACGGAGGGCTCTGGGGATCACGGTAAGTGTGAGGGCTTTATTCTGCCTGCAAAGGGAGGTCATCGAAGTGTTTTAAAAGGCAGAGGGAGACAACCTGATTCATCTTTAAAAAGATGGGTCTGCATGCTGCGAGAGTGGCTGGCCGGAAGGCAAGAGAGGAAGCAGCTCAGGGTTGACACGTACATTTAGGAATCATCAGCAATTACATTTTTAGGCTTCAAAGCCCAGGACTGGATGAAATCACCTAGAACGAGAATGAGCCACGGGGGAGAAGGGGTCTGAGGAAGGAACTCGGAAGCGAGCCAACAGTCAGAGGCTGGGGGGGTAAAGGTGAGGTAAAGACGAGCTGGCCCAGGAGGCCGAGGGGATGGGGCCAATGAGGCTGGGGCCGAGAGAGGAGCGTGCTAAGAAACAAGACATGACCCAGTGTGACAAGTGCCACCAAGAGGCTGAGTGTGCTCTCATGGACGGGATGGAGTTCTGCTCTTTCAAGGCTGAGGCCTGGGCCCTGATCTCACTCTTTTCTGAGGCTGTGCCCGAGTAGCTAGCCAGCCAATCTTCTAAGGATAATTACCCTCATAGAACTGAACTCAAACCAGCCCTTATGGCTTTAATTATGAAGAAATTTCCACCTCCGAAAGCTGACGGTTTCACAGCCAAGCAGGGTCTGCGTGATGCTGACAGTCCCTATTAATAACAGCCGCTGACACATGCAGAAGGTTCACTACTATCCTGGGGACACGACCATTTATAGACCTGATGTCATGCCTTCTGACCACACCCTGAGAGGCAGAGAGGCAGAAAGGGTGATATCCCCATGATGCCAAAAGGGGCTGCGACTACCTGAAGGATCAAGTCACAAGTACTTGCAGAGGTGAGAGGGATTGGCGCTGTTCTAACTCTTGCTTGTTCTAAGCCACAATTTATTCATCGGTAAATTGGGGATGAAAACATGTCTCCCGCACAGGATTTCTTCTGAGATGTAAGTGAACAAATGATGTGAAAACGTCTATCACAGCACCTGGCACATAGTGACTACTTCCCTCCCCTTCGGTCAGCAACACCCCCAAGCCCCACGTGGATGTAAGTGGCTTCTCCGGCAACCCCCTGCTGATGACGGAATCACGTTTCCCAGCGGAGCCCCATGGGCTAAACCCTGTGCCTCCGTCTCGTCCTGTTTGGTCTCACCTGCTCCAGGCAGCTCCGACAGGCCTCCTGGATCAGCTGCTCCGCATCCACTTCTTCCCCAACATTGTCTCGCACATTCAGGGCTGCCTTCTGGAAGAACTAGGGAGAAGTACAAAGAAGAAAAGTCAGGAGCCCTGCTAATTTGCATTGACTTGAAGGAAACTGAATGTAAAGGGCTTTTAGCTCCTCCCGCCACCTGGGAGCCTCTGGACAGCTGCGGTCCGAGGCCATTTCTGTGGGCTGTAAGCGGGGTCTGTGGGACCAGAGGGTGCACACAGCTCTCCTTAAAACTGAAGGTGCTGATACTCGAGACAGAACTGAATTCTATCTGGACAAGAGATGTGCTACCGTGCACAAAGCAACAAACACCACAGTGACTCCTGGTGGCGAACCAAACCAAACCCGAGCCACCTGGGGAGAGGAACTTGTGCTCATGGAGACAGTGGCTGACTCGTGCTGACTTCCGAAGCTACCTTCCCGCTAAGGCTGTGGGACGCAGAATCCGTATAATGTCGTGCCCCTCAAGGATTTAAACTGATTGAAAAGTAACCAAAAGTGGATTTGTTCTCTTGTGGTTTTGTTAAATGGCTTGAACATAAAAAAGCAGAAGAGATGCTTTTATCATGTCCTCATACAGAAGGGAAAAGTCACTGTGAGCGCGGCTTTGCGCTCAGGCGGATTCAGAGGCGCATCCCAGGCTCGCTCCCCACCTCTGGCCCGGTTCACAGAGGAGCATAATCAGAGAGGCACCCGAAGGACAGTCAGTGCAGCATCAACGTGTAAACAGTGCAGAATCAGAAACCTAAGAGTCCAGGTACAATTCAAATAAATTACGGCACAGCCATACCATAAATATGCAGGTATGTAAAGTCATAGGAAAGGAATATATTTTTTTACATGAAAGGTATCCATGATACACTGCTGAGGGAAGGAAGCGAGTTATAAAATAGCTTGGAATCACAGGAGCCTATTTATGTAAAATAAAATAGCAAAAAACAAACGCAGGGACAAAAGAACTCTAAGAATATATGTTAAAGTAACAACAGTGATATTATGAATGATTGCTTTTTTATCTATATTCTCCCAGTTTTTATATTGTACGTGTATTACTTCTGTAGAAGAGAAAAGGAATACCAGTGCTCGAGGCGAACAGGCCAGGGTGGGCCAGAAAAGCTCCAGGCCGTGGAAGGTGCTGACTGAGTCTGACTTTGCCCGGTCGCAGGGGAGCGGCTGCGGGGCGGGGGCAGTGAGGCCTGGCCGGGGCCCGGGTTGCCGGCAGCTCCCACTGACTACGGGAAGGGAAGGCAGAAAGCTCCCCCACCGGATGAGAGGGAGAGCCTGAGCCTGAAAGCACCGAGGACAAGGTGATGTGAGGCGCCAAACCAAGGCACTGAGGGCACACTGATAACGAGAGCCCAAGTCGTGTCTCTAGAACAAAGTGTTAGTTCTCTCTGGCACACAGAAAAATTCTGGAACCTATAGCCAAGGCTCCTATTGTGGGAGACAGCTCTGGGAATGTGCTGTCCTTTTATGTTAAGCAAGGTCAAATACCTTCGCTGTCAACAAAGAAAAGAGCGTGAAAGCACGGAACTAGAGGCCTCGAGAGTTTGGGAGGAAAATTCTTCAGGCTAAATTAAATGGAATGAGCCGATGAAGTTTGACTTTAAAACAAAAACTACATGAAAACTGGTGTTCCGTGTTGACTATTGCCTAAATGAAAGCTTGTTATAATAATGTGGATCCTTTTTAAGCAGCCCGTAAGCTAGGCGGCGCAATGAATGCACAGGGTGAGCGTGTAAGCTACCTTTGCACCTGAGCGTGAATTCCTGTGATGAATCAGGCATTCTCTCTCCCTTTTTTTCTTTTCTGTTTCCTTTGAATCAGGCATTCTCAAATACTTCTGGTAGAAATGCAAAATGACACAACTTCTCTGTAGAGAAATTTTCTCAAGAGAAAGGTATGTTTTTCCTTTTACCTACCAATTCCTTTAGGAATTTATCCCTAGAACTACTCACAAGTGAACCAAAGCTATAGGTTCAAAGTGTCCAATGCAGCACTGTCTGTAATAGAGAAAAACTGGCAATAACCCTGAGTGTTTTAGGGACTAGCTAATTAAATTATGGTACAACCATACATTAGGCCACTCTGCAGCTATTAGAAAAGAATCAACATGATAAGCAAGAAGAAGAGAGAGTGGATTGTCCCATGAACACTTACTCTATATTACCCAAGTTGTGTACCCGATCTTCCTTAATTCCTATGACATCGACAGGAAGTGACTGCTGATTGGCCTGTAAGCTGGATTGGGGCGGTCAGAGGCTCCCACCCTGGTCTCTGTCCTTGGAATGTGTGCTTCGCCCGCTCTTCCTGCCATGGGAGCCATTGTCAAGGATGCAGGTTTGAGAGAACAATGTGTCATAGAGATCATCTGGGTGGCATGTATGACTGAACCCAATTAAGGCCTCTTGTAAACTCTTAAGATCATGCTGCAGAATGAACTTAGGCTGTGCCTGGCTCCGAGGCCAGCACTTTTTCTGGTTGTTTTCTAGGATGCACAGAGATGGCATCATCTTGCCAATGAGGAAACCGTCACCAGAGAACTTCATAACTTCCTTCAGCTCACACAGTAACTAGGGTGCTTTATTTTAGAAATATTTTATTGTTCTGACCCACTTTGTACAGAATTTCTTAGATACCTTGCTTCCCCCCATCCCACTGCCAGCTGCATGAATATTAATGACTTGGATATGCTATGCCTGTAATATTCACATGTTAAGGATCCTGCATACGCAGTTAAAGACAGAATATCTAATCACAAAAGATCAAGAAGCTTTTATCTGAATGAGAAGTTTTTGTAAAAAAAAGTGGATTAACAGAACAAACTTGTCTTCTTGTATTGATGATGTAGTGTTGGGAAGTATCGGGCAAAAGATAAAAAAGAAAAAAAAAAAGAGAAAAAGAATCAGGGCGCGCAATTATGTACTGACCTAGAAACGTGACCAAAACACACTGTTAAATAAAAGAAATTGAGTTGCTGAACAGTGTGTGTAAACTGATCCTATGTATTTTTAACATGCATGTGTGCGTGTGTACCCACACACGAGACTATACAGTCACTGCTAACAGTTTGCGTTTTAGTGACTTTAAATTTTTACTTTAAAAAATATCTAGAGCCCTGGTTGGTATGGCTCAGTGGACTGAATGCCATCCTGCAAAGCAAAGGGTCGTTGGTTCAATTTCCAATCAGAGCACACGCCTAGGTTGTGGGCCAGGTCCCCAATAGGGGGCACATGAGAAGCAGCCACACATTGATGTTTCTCTCCCTTTCTTCCTTCCTCCCTCCCCCTCTCTAAAAATAAATAAATAAAATCTGTATTAAATTTTTTTAATATTCTCATATGAAAATATTTTAATATTTTCCCAATATTTCATTTTTTGAAAAGATTTTAAAAAATTTTATTTTTTAGAGAGAAGGGAAAAGAATAAGAAAGAGAGGGCTGAGAAATATCAATGTGTGAGAGAAACATAGATGGGTTGCCTCTCCCATGGGCCCCAACTGGGGACTGGCCAGCCACCCAGGCATGTATCTTGACTGGAATTGAACCAGTGGACTTCTGCTTTGTGGGATGATGCCCAATCAACTGAGCCATGCCAGGGCTGCCAATATTTACTTATAAAAAATTTCACATACAGAGAAGTCAAAAGAATTATTCAATGAACATTTAATATGCACTACCTAGAGTCTATAATGAACATTTTGTTATATTTCCTATCACATATCCATTGATCTATCCCTTTATCCGTCTATCAAACTATTTTATAAGCTCTATTATTATAACATTTTTTAAAAAAGATTTTATTTTTAAAGAGGGGAAGGGAGGGAGAAAGAGAGGGAGAGAAACATCAATGTGTGGTTGCCTCTCACATGCCCCCTACTGGGGACCTGGCTTGCAATTCAGGCATGTGCCCTGATGGAACTGAAGCAGCGATCCTTTGGTTTACACGTTGGTGCCCAATCCACTCAGCCACACCAGCCAGAGCTAAAACATTTTTTTTTAAAAAGGGGTATTTATTTTTGTAATCACAGAAATCAAATTTTTAAAACGTCTTAAGTAAGGTCAGTCATATCTAGGCATCTTTAAGGTCCTCAACATCTTTAGTATCTTAAATGTCTTTAATTCTAAACATCTTTAAGAAAATGAGTAACGCCCTGGCTGGGCAGCTTAGTTGGTTAGAGCATCATTCCAATATGCCAGGGCTGCAGGTTCAATCCCTGGTTAGGGCACATACAATAATTAACCAAAGAACCCATAAATAAGTGGAACAACAAATCGATGTTTCTCTTCATCTCTCTCTCCCTTCCCCTCTCTCTGTAAAATCAGCTACAAAAAAAAAAAAAAAAAAGTAAACGAATAGCTGAAATTCGGGAACACTGTCAAACAAAGTGATGAGGTGAGGTCAGGTCAATCAGGAGTGGGAACTGATCAAAGCTGTGATGTAATCAATTCATTTGTACTTTGTGTGTGAACAAGTGCAATAAGGAGGTATCTTTACAAACTATAAAGAGGGGAGCGTAGAGCCACACATTTTATTTATCCAGCATTTGTCCAGGGGAGAAGGTTCCTGAATCATGGTGTCCGTTATTGGGACAAGCAATAAGAAAAAAAGCTGTGGAGGCAGGCGATCCTAGATTAGATCCTGGCTTCACCTTTTCCTCTGGCTTAACTTCTTTATTTCTGCACGTGTAAAGGTGTGGAGGCATGAGAATACGTGGTGCATTCTGGGACGCACGAGAATTAGGGATAGTAATGACAGGATACACAGGGGAGTATGGCTGCGGTCTGATCACTGTGGGCCATATATGCCATGCTAGGGAATCTGAATTTTATCCAGAAGACAATGGGAAGTCACTGAGGGATTTTAAACTGGGGAATGACACCACAGGATTTACATTTTAGGGATCGCCGGTAGTGGTTATGGAGGGTGGGTTGAAAGAGGGAAAGAAGAGAGGCACTTAGGGATTATAGGAGGAGCCTGGGCGAGAAGTAACGAAGGCCTGACCCGAATCAGAGGCGAGGAAGAAGGGCACGCTCTACGGATCATGCAGCGGCGTGTGCAGGACTCCACGGCTGGATACGGAAGATAAAGGCGAAGGAGGCAGAGTCCCTGGTTTCTGGTTTCTAAGTGAGCGGTAGTCCCATTCAAACTTAACTTGTCCAACACTGAGCTCTTGATTTCCTCCGCTGTTCCCCTCTTCACCATGTGAAGTCAACAACGACCCTGTTTTATAGGTGCCCACGGCAAATAGCTTGGGAGTGGTTTCCTTCTCTTCTTCCTTCACCCTGCACATCTTAATCATTGGCAAATCTTGTGGATATTTTTAAAATAACATATAGAATCTTGACTCTTTTCCAATATCTTCACTGCTAACAGCCAAGCCACTATCATCTCAAGCCTAACTGGTTCTCTGGCAGTCTATTCTCTACACAACAGCCAGAATAACTATTTAAAAATGTTCAGGTCACATGTTGTGCTCAAAACTCCCCTAAAAGCCTTTACTTTCCTCATAATGAAAGCCAAGGTCTTTAGCATGGTTTAAAGGCTCTGCCTGAGCGGGGCCCTGCTACATCTCTGACGGTCTCTCCGACCACTCTCCCTGGCCCAGGCTACTCCAGCCACACTGGATACGTCGCTGCTTTTAATGTGCCGAGCAGAGTCCCCCTGCAAGGCCTTTGGCCTCGTTCCCTCAGCTGGGATGGCTTCGCGCCCAGGTATCCGCAAGGCTTGTCCTTTCCTCACTTTATCTAGATCTCTGCTTAAATGTCCTTTTATCAGACAGTCTTCCCGGTCACAATCTATGAAACGGCACCCCTGTCCCGCACTGGTCACGCTCTCCCCCTTCTCTCTGGCAGTCCCTAACACAGTACAAACTTGCTAAAGGACAAGGACACTGTCTGTTCTGTTCGCTGCTACATCCCCAGTGCCTGCCATTATGGAAGGTGCCCAGTAAATACTTCTTGAAGGAACGAGTAAACACAAGAGGAGAAGGTTTGGGAAGAGAAACAAAGAGTTCTGTTTGAAGCATACATGAGGCATTCTCATAGAACCATGTAGAAGTTTACAGTCCTAGATAATAATTTTAAATAATAATTAAGCGATATTATTAAACAAGTAATAAAAACACTTGCTATGTTCCCAGCACAGTTCTGAGCATATTACACTTAAGTAATTTTATTCTCACACTATCTTGGCAAAAGAGGTGTTGAAACTATTTCCTAAGAGGGAGAAAAGTTCTCGGGCGTTCAGAACTGGAAAACTTTAGGGATCTGTGTGTGCTGGAGGAAGGCAGGGAGATAGCGATGCAGGAAAGGACTGCTCGCGAGTCTTCCTCCCTGCTAGCGCTCTGCCTTCGCGCCCCTCTCACCTTCATGTATTTGTTGAACACAGTCTGGATCTCCTCGTTGATGCTGGGCTGCAGCACAGCTCGCAGGAGGTCCATGGAGATGGCGGGATCCGTGAAGCTGCACGCAGGAGGGAGACCCAGTCAGGGGACGTGTCCCAAACACATCCTTCCTTAGTCCGCCCAGCCAATTATTGACCTCGGATCCTTTAATGACAGTAACAGCTTTTGCTGAAAACTAGCTCTGTGCCCAGGTTCTCTGTCAATGACCTAGATGCATACCTTTATTTCATTCTCAGAACTCTGTGAGATGAGTGTTATTTTAAAAGTGTCAGGCTATTGGTTGGTGGCAGTGGGAGGGAGGAAGGGAGGTGGGCTATCATGCCACCTCCGGTCTCGCCTCCCTCTCCTGCTGCGCTGCAGGCCCCTGATGCTGCAGTGCCTGGGAGTTCAGCTGGGCAGCGGAGAGGCTCTACCTCGCAGACCCTATGAAGGCACTTGTGATTCTCAAATACAGGCATTCGGATGCGAGTTTATGTAATAAAGTACCAGATGATTCAGTTTGTCGGGTGGACAGAACGGACCAAGTTCAAGATGCAAAGAAGACTGAGAAATTCCACAGTCAACTGATGCAACTTAAAGCAGCCAAGGAATCCTGCAGTGTTGCTATGGAGATGGACTGGCTTGTTTGAAATGAAGACTGTTTGCCATGTTCTTAGGAATTAAGAATCTTCTGAATTTGAGAAAGTGTTGGGACAGAAAATACTTCATGTAACTAAGTGCGCTATTCAGAAGCTGAGAGATCATTTTTTTGTACTTTGTTTTTGAATGTTTACTTTAGAGAGGTAGGAATGTAAATGCTTTTAGTTAGCAAGCTTTTATTTATTTTTGGAAAATGAACAAGAAATGTGGCTATTTTGGAAACTTTCTGCAGATTATTTGATGCTGGGCAAAATATACAATTACTTCTTTTGGCAAGTTTGTATCAATAATTAAAAAATGAGATATCAAGAAAAGCCTATTCTTCCTTAAGTTTATTCATCTTATAAAGTAAATATAACCATTTTGCTGAACTGATAGATTTCTTTTGGGGCATAAAGTTTGTGCAGTTGACAACCAACAAGTATGAAATATGGTACTTAGACTTAACTGTGCACAGTAGTATACCTGAGTATGTACAGTAGTGCAGTCTCAATGTATGTAAAAGTAATTATGAAAACAAGTATGCTTTATTTTGAACTTTCCAAATTTAAACTATATTTTTGAATACAAGGGCTTCATAGTATTATTAGCTTGTTGAGCAGTCTGAGTTTTCAGCGTTCAAAACACATGAACAGGATGATCACTGATGGTCCGAAGCCAGCATATTACAGGACATTTGTCACATATTTCCAATGTACAGTTTCTCAGAAAGGCTAAGGATTGTGTGACTGTTAAATCTTTGCATGCCTCTTGGACACCCCTGCCCATTTCTCTACTTACTAACTAAGGCGTTAAGTGTGATTGTCACAACTGTTATGCTTTCCGCTAAACCAGAAGTATGATATTATTTGCTGTTCATTTTACATTTGTAACCTGAATTTTACCACCTAAGTGTAATGTTCACATGTTGATTCCTGCACTAAAATGTTTTTTTGTTAAGAATTGTCATGTTGAGCAACACTTTGATATGGAAAGTTCCATTAGCCAGATGAATTTTGATATGTTTCAGGGAGATCAATACATAAAATATTACGTATATATTGTTTCTCTTGAAGTTTTTAACTTATGTTGATGGCCAGGTTCTCTTCTTGTCTAAGGAAAGTAATCAACTAGTGTAGGGTTCAAAAAAAAGCGTTAAGTACTGTATAATACTTACACAGAAAAGTCTTAGTCACTTTAGAAAATAGTGTTAGTGAATATTCATTTACTCCCTATCTCTGTCAAGAAATATAATCAGCATCCCAGAGGCCCATCCTGTGCTCTCTCACTTCCCTTTTATTATTTATTTCATTATAATAATCCATTATTCATTATGACCCTATTATCACAGGGTTTTAACACCCTGTGGATACTATTTTTTAACCTCCATGCTACTCTGCCTCTTTAGAGCCCTCAAACACAGAGCTAGTGAGGGTTAGGGATCTTGGGTTTTGTTTAATCTACCTGTCCCCCTGATTTTGTACATGAGTTCAGAGGGGGAAATGCCTTGATCAAAGTCTCACAGAGTCACAGACTCTGAGTCTCCGCTTTCCCAGTCCAGTGCTCTTTCTACTGCCTGACGACTTCTTCTCAGCCTTCTACAAATAGGACCCCGAAGCTGCCTTCCAAGTCAGTCCCTGGGAGGTAAGTCTCACCCACAGCCAGCCTTACCTCGTCGTCATCTGTGAGCGGCGGCCCCTTCGCTGCACCTGCCGGTGCTTTATCATTATGTTCCAAGGGTTCTGTGGGGACCAAGGGGGCAGAAGTCACCGAAGTCTGTGACACTGGGGTGAAGGTGGTGGGTGGATATGAGGTTAAACCTAGACAATCCTGCTTCTCAGGTGCTTTCACCAGCTCTCCCATCGTGGGTTGGGGGCAGGGGGCAGTGATTGGAAGGCCCTGCCAGGGACCAGGGAGAGTCCCCTGCCTCAAAAGTCCCGACCCCACCTTTTCAGGAACAGTTGGAGGAAGGGAATCAGTGTTTACTGAGGGCCTGCCTACTCTGTGGCAGATGATATATATGCTGGGCACTTCACCCGCATTTATATCCCATCCCCGAAACAACCTTATGAGGCAGATACTAATCATCTCCGTTTTATAGAAGAGGAAACTGGAGCTCAGGGGGGTTGACAGGCTGGCTCACGCCACTCAGCGAGGAGGGCAGCACCAGAATTTGAATCCAGGCCGTCGGACTGCGAAAAACGCCAACCCCCTCGGCAGAACCAGCCACCGCGTTCCCTCGCCCGCGGGCTAGGGTCCCGGGAACCCGAAGCCCTGCCGGCCCGAGCCCAGGCCCGGCCCAGTGGCCCTGGGGCCAGTCTTACCGTGAGAACCAGCTGCCCCGCTGCACCCGAGTCTCCCAGCTCCGGGCCGCCCCGCTCTGCCCCGCCGGGTCCCCGCGGCTGCTCGGCATCGCCAGTGGCCCCCATCGCGCCCCGGACCCTCACAACTCCGGGCCGATTCTGCCAGTGGGCCGGAAAGTGGCTTCGTGACGTCATTGGTACGCGCGGTCGCCTACCTGCAAGCGCGACGCGGCGAGCTGTGGGGTTACCATGGGAACCAACTGCCGCGTCTGCGAAGAACTGAGACCGTCCGAGGCCGCGGCGGGGGCCGGGGGAGTTGAGACTGGAGGTGAGGGGCGGGGCTTCCTCTCGGGAGGGGCCGCGTCTCGGGCGTGGGCTGGGGGGGTTCAGTCCAGAACCGATCTCCGTCTGGAGAAGTGTGAGGCAGAGGGAGTGAAGCAGGTTTTCAGGGGTTGGGGTTAGGGAGCGTAGGACAGCGTTTCGTATTGCGGCGCCTGCAGTTCAGTTTTTGAAAACTGTAGATTTTAATGTAGCCGGTACTCTGCCCCCGGATTGGAGTGGTCTAATGCGGCGACCCGGCCAACCGACCACAAGAGGCTTATGCCGTCCCTAGCACTCACCCGCCGGGTCTTTCCGGCCCTGGAGCCGAGGGGCTGCTCTTGGGTTTGAAGGCATCAGAATGAAGGTTGGGACTTGGACCGTGGATTCCAGCAGCCCCAGGGAGCTGGGCTTCTCTCCCCAGAGTGGTGATTCCGGGATGGGCCGGGATGCGCCGGGATGCAGGGGTTTAACAGCTGTGTCAGTCCCCAGAGCTCCCCTTAGCTCTTCCTTAGAGGTAAGACGGCGCTGAATAGAATTGGATCGATTTATGAGTGGTAGAGGAAGTTAGTTTTTCCAGGTCACAATATATGGTAGTAGGAAGTACATGAGTTTCGCAGTTAGAAAGATGAGCTCAAGTCCAGTATGATACGGTGATTCAAGAGCTGTGGATCTGGACTGCCTATCTTTGTTTTACCATTTACTAGCTGTGTGACCCACGAGTCTTTCTGTGCTTCGGTTTTCCCATCTGTAGAATGGGTATAATGGTAATAAACTCATAAGGTCGCAGTGAAGATTGAGTTAATTTATGTAAAGCGTTTAGAACTAGGGTACAGCTCTGACTGGTGTGACTCAGTGGATTGAGCGCTGGCCTGCAGAGGGAAACGTCACTGGTTGGATTCCTGGTCAGGGCACATGCCTGGGTTGTGGGCCAGGTCCCCATTTGGGGGCATGTGAGCGGCAACCGATTTGGTACAGGAAAACCTTTGAACAATGCTGTCATCACATTAATATTATTAAATTCCAACAGCCACCACTTACTAGCTTTATGACTTTGGGCAATTTTTCTTTGATCCACTTTTCTTTCTTCCTTTCTTCCTTTCCTTCCTTTCTTGTTGTTCAAGTACAGTTGTCTCCATTTTCCTGCCACCACTCTCCCCTTCCCCACTGACCCCCACCTCCCACCCTCAATCCTACCCCTCTTTGGCTTTGTCCATGGGTCCTTTATTCTGAGGCACTTTTCTTATCTCTGCAAGATTATTGTGAGCATTAAAATAAACAATGTATATAAAGCACATAATAGGTTATTAACAAATGTCAATGATCTCCATGCTCTAGAGTGAGCCTTAAAACAATAAGGCAACTTCCTAGCACCAAACTCTTTAGTGCTATTAAGGAGGTTTTTACCTTGAGCCTTGAATGTTTTCTCCCCTTTAATCTCTCTGGACTAAGCAATGCCAGTGGACACTATTAGGTATCATGACTTACCAAAGTCATGGACAGATAGACTATGAAATAGAGTAAGAAATAAAAAGAAATAGACTAAGAAGAGATAAATAAGGGGAGTACATATGGTTTAGACTACTTGAATCATAGCAACTATTCTTTGGGGTTCTATCAACTAGCCTTCAGACAGTCCAAGAATGGCCTGTGTGGGCCAGAGAGACCAAGATGTAGGTTTTGGTACATTTATATTAAATCTTAACAGACTCAAATATAGCTTTTCTTTAGATTTTTTGATAGTTTCTAAGTATCTCTTCCATTCTCTGTTTTCTAGGTTGCTAGGATGAACAGAAGCCACAGTGCATTTTATTGGCTTTGGTGTTTTGTTTTTTAATTAGCTCATGTCTCCGGTCCTTCCCTCTGTCATTTCAGCTATAGCTGTGTCCTTCCAAGGCCCTGAGGCCTCTCTTTGATCCCTGATCCAGCGGCCCTCCCTCCGTGTTCCCAGGTTTGCCATCATTGTCCAGGGCTGTCGTGTATTGCACATCACAGAGTTTGGTCATCACCATCACCTGTGTCCTTCGGTACTGCCAGGAATTTTCCCACACACCAGCAACCAATCATTTTTCTTCTTGTCAGGAGAAGCCATCGTCAGGGATTATTGCGAAAGGGAAGATTTGGGGCTGGGTTTAGGCCAGTCTCCCAGTCCTCCCTTTCTCCCAGTTGATACTCTGGGCAAAGTAAACACCACTGGCCTGACCCACGCTCTCCTCTCAGCTCTCAGCATCATCATCATGTTGAGCTGCCTCTTCCTCCTGAAGGCGCTTCTTGCTCTTGGGTCCCTGACATCCTGGGTGACTGCTAGAGCGCACGGTAAGCTGTCATTTGGGATCCCTGGCTATCGTAACAGAAAGTACCTAGAGAAAGCGTCCTGGCCTCCCGCCCAGAGTGAGAGGCCTTATTGGTGAAGATATTCATCTCTGTAGGACGGGACTGGGTGCATAGTTTCTCGGTACAGCCAGGGTGGGTTTTCCTGGCTTTCTTTACCCTCTCGGGGCAAGGAGATAGGACTTCCATTCTGGCTTTCCCCTATAGTTTCTTTCTTTAAAAAAAAAAAAAGATTTTATTTATTCATTTTTAGAGGGGAAGGGAGGAACAAAGAGAGGGAGAGAAACATCAGTGTGTGTTTGCCTCTTGTGTGCCCCCTACTGGCGACATGGACCAAAACCTAGGCACGTGCCCTGACTGGGAATGGAACCAGCGACTCCTTGCTTTGCAGGCTGACACTCAATCCACTGAGCCCCATCAGCCAGGGCTCCCCTAGAGTTTCTTAAATGAGAACAGAATCACCCCAACCTTTTTCTCTCTCTCTGCAGAATGGCTGTTCCTTTAGTCACGGGTGTGTGTGGGGGAGGGGGTTGTGAGGGTGGGGGCGAACGTGGCAGCAGAGATATTTTAGATAGGAGCGTTTGGAGAGGCTGAAAGTTGTTGGAGTACATTTCTCTTCCCTTCCCTGTTTTGCGAGGCCTGGCCAGTTAGCCCAACCTCACGTGATGCCTTTTGCAGTGAAAGAAGGAGAGTGCCCTCCTGACGAGAACCCGTGCAAAGATCTGTGCCAGGGGGAGGGATCGTGTCCGGCTGGGCAGACGTGCTGCCGCACGGGCTGCAGCCGGGCCTGCCAGGGAGCCTTTCCGCAGGGTACGATGGCTCGGCGGGGGTGGGGGAGGCAAGATCCTGAGCTGGGCTGGAAAGACCCCGAGAGAGCTTCCTGCCTCCTCGATGGGCTCTGGAAGTCTAGCTTGCGTAGAGCACCTCTTCTTTCTCCTTTTGGGGTCTCTTCTCCTTAACCCACTCAGTGTGCCCAGATCTTTGTCTCCTATCAGTAAAGAACACGAGACTGATCATCTCAGTCTTTTGCTTTGAACCCAGGGTGCTTGTGCAGGCTGTTGGGCAAAGGTGTGAAGGGAAGCCCATTTAAGATCCCAGTGAGAAGAGTAAACCCTAGAGCCAGGCAGACCTTCTTAGGCCTTAAATAAGGCTTAACTGGCTCTTTTAAGTGCTTTTTAAAATGATTTTATTTTCTTTATTTTCAGAGAGAGGAGAAGGGAGGGAGAAAGAGAGGGAGAGAAACATCGATGTGTGAGACGCACATCCATCGTTTGCCTCCGGCACATCCCCCCATGTGCCCCAACAGGGAATCGAACTGGTGCCCAATCCACTGAGCCACACCAGCCAGGGCTAAGTTTTTAAGGCTCAATTTCCTCCTCTCTGAAATGGGGTAATTGTTTGTACCCCACAGAAATGCTGTGAGGACCAGATGAGAGTCACAGGTCAAGTCAGTAAATGCTACAGGGAATGCGAGCTGTCCTCCTTGTTGTCACTGTCTCTGCTGGTAGCTCCGGGGTGGAGAGTCCTCAGTGAAGCTCCCCCTGATTTTTCTGGTTGGCAGTGCTTGTGGGCGTCCCTGGGCACCCTTGCCTCTTTTTTTGTGGCTGTCTGCCTTTCTGCTACAGGGAGAAAAGGGGATTGCCCCAGGGTTGATTGTTTCAAACAGAAACAATCCTGTTTGAAGAGGTGCACCACTGATGACACATGTCCAGGTGTAAAGAAATGCTGCAGGTCTGGCTGCGACAAGAGCTGTGTCGCCCCCATATCTAAGCAGAAGCTGGGTAAGAAGCACCGCACTGTACCCCATCCCACGTTCTGGGTGGCCTCCTTGTTTCTCAGATATGCACACACTGTCTTGTTGGTTTTACTCTACTCTGAAAAAACACGATGAAGCAGCTCCTATATCCTGAGATCTTTTCCAAGAAAAGATCTAGGAAGGTTCCCAAGCCAGGGAGGTGGTGGAACGTGGCCTGGGCAGGCAGAGGAGGCCGCTAGAAGGGAAATCTTGGCGTATCTGCATTTGCAGGCAGATTTGAAAGCTTTTGGGCAATTTCCAATTCCTGTTGTCAGTTGCAGTTGCAGATTGTCTATGAAAATCTTAGCTTGAGAAGCTGCAGAGAATTAGCAAAAAGGACGTCGTTACCTATGCAAGACAGTGCACATTTTTCCACTCACTTGCTTCTGAGACTCTGTGTCCCCTCTGTCCACACTTAGGATAGCCGTCTCCTGTTGGAAAGAGGTGCTATTTTTTTTAATCCCCACCTGAGGACATACTTATTGATTTTTGAGAGAGGGGGAGGGAGAGAGAGAGGGAGAGAAACATGGACATGAGAGAGAAACATCGATCAGTTGCCTCTTGTACATGCTCCGACCGGGGATAGAACCTGCAACCTCGGTATGTGCTCTGGCAGGGAATCAAACGCACGACCTTTTGGTTTACAGAATGATGCCCCAACCAAGTGAGCCACACCGGCCAGGACAAAGCAGGTCCTATTTTATTCTGATTCTGGTAGAGAGGTGTTTGAAAGAGATTTCTTCTTCCTCTTACAGGGTCCCTCTGACCTAATTCTCTATTTACATATGATTTCTTTAACAAATATTTATTGAGTGTTCACTATTTGCCAGATCCAGTGATGGGTTCTTGATACCTTGTGGCAAACAAAGTAGACTCAGTCCCTGCCTTTCTGGAGCTCATAGACTAGTGGGGGAGAAAGAGGCTTAACAGATAAGCATGCAAATAAATATTAATTTCAAACTCTGACAAGGACACAAGGAAAATTAAAGGGTGCTGAGAGATAGAATAAAAGGGCACTCATTTTATTTTAGTTGATTTTATTTTCTCAGAGAAACATTTTATTTACTAGATCACCAGTCTATTGTGAAACAAGGCACCCACACAGATTGTGGGTGGTCGAGGAAGGCCTGTCTGAGGTAGTGACATTTAACCTACGACCTGGAGTTGAAGTTAGCCAGGCCAAGGGTGTGATGAACATTCCAGAATAAGAGAAGCAAGTGCAGAAGTCGTTAAGCTGAGAAGGAGGTAGCTGCATCTGAGAACCTGAAAGGAAGCTGGTATGGTCTGAGTAGCGATGGGGCGGGGGTGGGGGGGAGCAGAGAGAACGATCCCAGGTGGGGATGGAGTAACTTTAGACCAGGGAGGTGGCAGTGGGCATGGAGAAAGGTGGCAATGAGAGAATCTGGAGGCAGAAGTGATAGCACTGTCTGCTTTATTCCTCGGCTCCTCCCCATTCCCTTGAGAGGCCCCCAGAAGGCCTTAGAAAGTGCTGGTGTGTCTCCCACGGCCGCCCCTTCGTGTTTCCCTTCATTTCAGCATTGCCACAGCTACTTCTGCTTGCTTGTGCTTCCAAATACATTTTATTATTGTGTTGTCTATTCCCCAGTCCCCGCAAATACTGAGGCTGCTTATATCAGAGAGGTGTTCGATATTTTTTTATTGCTGTCTCAAACGGGATCTTGCGCTATGTCTTCCATTATGTTTTCTAAAGGAATTGGAGCTGTTCTCTCCTCTGAGTATACATCGCAGCATATTACAATGAAAACACATAGGTTTTGGTTGTCAGAGATCTGCGTTCAAGCCTGAGGCTCACCAGCTACTGGCCAGTGGGTCCCAGGCCAAGATTCTTCCACTTTTCTGAGCCTCAGTTCCCTTCGCTGTAAACTGGAAATAATAAACCGGGAAGGTGTTATAGCGATTCAAATTATGTAAAGTGTTTGGCCCTCACTATACATTGGCTCTCTTCCTCTTGCCTCTTACGGTGGGCTTTGTCAGGGGTATGATTTCTAACCAGCCCCTTTGATCAAGAACCAGGATCATCTTCTCCTCCCCTACTCACATCTTCTCTGAGACCCCGAAACTCCTCCACAACGTGTGACAACCTCTTTCCTTCCAGCCAGACCTCCCCAGGTAGCAGCCCCTTCCCATGCCCTGCAGGGCTGCCTGCCTGCTTAGGCAACTCTCTCGGGCAGCCTGCCCGTAAGACAGAATAGAGGGCTGTACTCCCTGCCAGGACTCTCAAGACCCAGCTCTGGAACGAGAGCCTGGGAATCTGTCTCAGGCGGGTCACCCACTGCCAGCTTGCACGGCCTGGTACAATCTGCCCAGTGTCTGAAGCTGATGGCTGCATCGCCAGGGCTGAGGAGGAGGCTGGCCCCCCAGCAAGGCATCTTTGTGAGCTGCCCTGGGCCCGGGCCAGCCCACATGGGGCTTCCGCTTCGCTTGGAGCTGGGCAGGCTAGAATAGTGACCTCCCAGGGCCCACCCCTGGGTTCTTAGTCTGGTGAGAGCGATACTGGCTGCTGCATTGGTAGTGAACTGCATTTCTATAGTCCCAGTCCTAGAGGATGGCTGGGCACTGGCTCAGCGGGGGCTGGTTGCTACCCCCAAGCCCGCAGGAAGCTCCCCTTTCTGGGCTGCAAACAACTGCTGCTTTCCCTTGGCTCCGGTAGTAGTGCCAGAGGCCTGGCATAGCACATGGTGCTCCGTTTGGTGGGGTGGGGGGTCAGGTCGCCTAGGCCACAGGGCAGATGCTGGGACCTGCTCCCAGGAGGCAGTTCTGGTCTGAGCATGGGTCCGCATCCTGGTGTCTCTGCTTGCTTGCTGTGTGGCCTTGGGCAAGTCCTTCCATCTCTGAACCTCGCTTTTGTCGTCTGTAAAGTGGAGGGAAGGGCATTTACCTCAGAGTGATAATGCGACTCCTTAGTCTCTTTGGGCAGCTATAATGGAACGGACTGGGTGGCTTGTAAACAACAGGAGTTTATTTCTCACAGTTCCAGGAGCTGAGAAGTCCAAGGTCAAGGTGCAAGCAGACTGAGTATCTGGTGAGGGCCTGCTTCCTGCTTCATAAACGGCCGCCTCTCTGCTGTGTCCTCACGTGGCGGGAGGGCAGTACGGGCACTAATATTCCTGAGGCGCCACTGTCGTGTCCTAATCGTCCCCAAAGGCCCCATTTCTGAATCGCATCATGCTGGGGGTTGGGTTTCAACATCTGATTTCTTGGGGCACACAAGCGTTCTGTGTATGTCATGCAGTTGAGAAGAGATGCATTTTAGAAGCCTGCACAAAGGCTGCCAAGTCATGCTCCATAGCTCATAGTTATGGCCAGCACCCCTCCATTCAAGTTCCCTCCCGCCGGTCTGCGGTCTGACCCGTCTCTTCTCTCACTCACTTACTCATTTATTCAATTCCTGCCTAGTGCCTCCCGCACTTGACACGCGGGCATCTCCTGGTGACCCAGGCAGCCATGGGTCCCTGTTCTCATGGTATGAGAGACAGGAAATAATCATCAACAAGTAATAATGAGCACAAGTTGTGACTAGTACTGTGAGGGAAAACAAAGAGAGGTATAGAGGAAGTGTCGTTTCTACTTGGAGAGCGAGAGCTGGCCATTGGGCCCAGCACTATGAAGAGGGAGTGGCACTGGCAGAGGCTGTGTAAGGAGCAGTGGGGGGCGGGGACAGTGCACTGTTTTTCAGGAGGCGAAGGAGGTCCCCATGTTTGGATGGAAGAGAAGGGGGGAGGTGGTTCCGGTTGAGGCAGAGCCCAGACTTTGGGGAGTCTATGGGGCCGCTCTCTACAGCTTCATTATAAGTGCCATGGGAAGGCCTGGAGGGGCTTATACAAACAGGAGGGGCCAGTCCATTTTCATTTTAAAAAGCCGCTCTGCGGGTGCGGGCGCGTGAAGAATGGACGGAGCAAGTGGAGAAGATGGCAGGCCATTTAGGAGTCACTGTGGCAGGCTGGGCGAGATGACCGTAGCTCAGGCCAGCGTAGGGACGGTGCAGACAGAAAAGCGGCAGACGTGGAGCACTCTCGAAGGCAGCGTTGGCAGGACTGGGTGAAGGAGGAAGGGGATGCGGGTGTTGAGGGAGTATTGAGATCGGTGCTTGGGTGCCCTGTGTGAGCAGTTGTGGGTTGGAGGTGCTTCTTACTGAGGAGGAGCAGCTGGGGAGGAGGGGGTCTGGGAGCGCAGGTTTGGATTACGGCCTTGGAGCTGTCTCCTCTGGCTCCCTCAGGGCCCTCCTGCCGAGGCTGCGTGAAACTTGACCACGCCCAGTGCCCTGTGCCCTCTGTTTTGACAACGTGCGCATGATATCTTTTGTGTGGGCTGATGGCACAGCTCCGGTGTAAACCTTTTTCTGAAACCTCACGGCTGGCTGTCACAGAAAAGAGCCTAGCGGGCCGGAGAGCGAAACTCTTGGAATGGCCTGCTCACGAGGCTGGCCTTGGCTGGCTTCTGGGAGCTTGGACTCTGAGAGCTACTGCAAGCCTAACCGATGAGAGCGTCGCAGTGAAAACCTTGAGTTTAAGGAGCGTCCCTGGTAGATGGCACTTCCATGTGCTGTCATCCACCCTGGGTGGCTGTGCTGGGAGAGGACCCCTGGAAGCTGGCATCTGGTTGCCCCTGGACTTGGCCTCACTTCTCTCTGATGATTTTGCTTTGCATCCTCAGCTGTAATAAATCAGAGCCATGGGTACAACAGGGTGACACAGGGGCTTGCTTATGTCTTCCTCACCCCTAGAATTGTCTACCACCGGGTCCTCTCTTTTGGCAGAACTGAGCTGAGAGAGTCCCAGCGCTTGCTGATTTTTTGGGGGGGTGACCCTTTTGGAGCTGCTCTGGGCCCTTGTGGAGTAGGGGATCGTGGTGATGTGGTTTCAAGGGCACCCCTAGAGCTGGGGGCCTGGGCCCCCATTCTGCCATCATTGCTCTCAGGTCAGCCCCTCACCTTTCCTGGATGCCTGTCTCTTTGCAAGAGAAGAGGAGCAGGCTTAGTAGTTCAGAGGGCCCTGCAAGGCTGGAGACATCTTGGAATTTCACTTTGCCACCGACAGTTGCCCTCCTCCCAGGACCAGTGTAGAGACCCAACCTCTACTCGCTTCCAGTGGCCGAGTGGCCCTGGCATCCGTCACTCCAGGGCCACGCTCAGCACGGTGGCGAGACGTGAGAAGCGTGCCGCTGCCTGCACCCGCTTTCTAGGGCGCGTGGCGTAGCTCCACGAGTTTACGTTGCTGGGGTTTTCTCACCAGGGAGAGTTAACTGTGGGATAAAAGGCTTTGTTCTTTGTTAAACAGATTTCGGTGTTGGCCAAGCAGGTGGGGAGGTGTGGGGAACCACATCGGGTGGTTCTAATGATGTATATTCTGAATAAAGGAAAATCAGGACACACAGTTTTGATGGGACCTGACAATGGCATAGAATAATCGACATGGGAGCTGTTCAGGGAAGCCCTGGGATGCAGTGTGACCATACCTTGACCGTCCGGCTGCTCGTGTTCTCTCTGGAGGCGCCAGCACTCGCTTTTTCCACCATGAAGACTCCTTGCAGCCAGCCCATGTGACTGTACTTGCACGATCTTACAGGCACTGCGCCAGACCTGCTTTGGTCGCCTCCAAAGCCTTTAATTGCCTGTCATTTTTTTCCACTTAAAAGGCTTGAAATAACTGAGATGACTGAGTCACGGTGAGTCAGTTTGGTTTGGATGTGACTTCTCTGGGTGTGCCTGCTCCCGGGGAGCCGGCCCGGTGCCTGCGGGCTCCCAGGACAGGGCAGTAGAAAGAACGCTTCCCAGTCCACCGCGAGGCTGAGCTCGGTCCTGCTTTGCCTCTGACTCACTCTAGTTCTGGGCAAGCCCTCCTCCCCTCTGGGTTTCGCTCTCTTCACAGGGGCGGTGACGGGGCACATCAGGAGTATGTGTCCATCCGTGGCAGAAAATGAGCCAAATAGGGGTTCGTTTTGCTCACATAACAAGAAGTCCTGAAGTGGGTGCTGGGGCTGGGTGCCAGCTCCGTGGTGCCAGCAAGGACGAGGCTCTTTCTCTCTTCCTCTTTGCAACTCTTGACTCTCTCCTCATACACGTTGCCTCCTAGTTGAGAGAAGACAGCTGTCCCTCTGTGGTCCTGTCTGTCTCTACACTGGAAGGAGACAGAAGTGAGGGGCAGTTTGAAAGGCATGCAGTCCTATCAGGAGCGCAAAAGGTTTCCCAGCTGTGTCTTAGTTTGTGGTCCCCCCCCTCATCAGAGAGGATTATGGGGAAGCAGATCGTTTTAGCTGGCTGGGCTCCCGGCCTCTCAGGACAGACCAGGGATTCTGTTAGCCACTGTTTCAGTTATCTGTCGCTGCATGCAAACCGCCCCCAAACTTGGTGTGGGCGAGCGGAGCAGCTCCCATCCCCGCATGGCGCAGCTGAGGTCATACTGCTGCATAGGGCCATGGGCTCAGTGCGGGGCTTGCCTGTGGCCCGGATGGCCAGGATGCCTCTGGTCCTCCCGGGTCTCTTTCAGGGGGCATGTTCCATTCCGTAGTCTGTGTAGCCCACGTGGCTACACAGAATGGTGGCCGGTTTCCAAAGGGGGAGTGTTCTCAGAGGACGGGCCCCACTACGCAAGTGCTTATCAAGCCTCTGGCGCAGCAGTCACGCAGGCGGATGTCCTGTTGGTTCAAGCAAGTCACGTGGTCAAGCCCAGAGGCAATCTGGGAAGGGGGCTATACAAGGACATGAATCCCAGGAGGTGGGGTTCATTGGGGGCCGCCAGTGTAGGTATGCACTCAGAAAGCAGGTCAGACCTCGACAGTGTTTTTAAGCTGCAAGTCTTGAAATGAGTTTAGTAGTTTATGACCTGTGTGAAGAAAAGAAAAAATAGAATGTAAAGTATCAGTATCGCATATACACGAATGCACCTCAGTATGTACATTTACTGTATGAACGTACACATGGGACACAACGAAAAATGCATTGTTGGACTCGAAAGTCACAATAAAAATAGCTGGAAACGCCGGGCCACAGCGCCTCTGGGCCCCTATGCTCTGATTCTGTGGCAGGGCCTGGCGGCGAGTGTCCTCCTGACCCCCTTCCGTGCGAGGAGCTGTGTGATGGGGACGAGTCCTGTCCCCCGGAGCATAAATGCTGCAGCACCGGCTGTGGCCACTCCTGCCGCGGAGACATTAAGGGAGGTATGTCGGCTCTTCGGGGAGGAAATCCTTGGGTTCCAGAGTCAGCCTGGGAAGGAGTCATCTGTGGCCTTCTTGTCCTCCCCTTCCTGGGAGGACCCGGAGTTCCCATCCTTCCTGTCCTGCCCCCTCCACCCAAAGCAGCCCCTCCTCCTGAGCCAGCGGCCTTGTCGGCATTAAATAATGAGGGGAAGCCCCCATTATTAAATAATGGGGTAGAAGGAGCAGTCCCTGGGCCGGGGGACAGGCAACGTGGCTTCTGGTCTTGGTTCTGCTGCTGGTTAGCTGTGACCTTGGGTGAGCAAACCTCTTTTTGAGCCAATTTCTTCATCTGTAAAATGAGAGTTGCCTGAGATCATGATTTTCTGACCTTATTCTTAGCACAGAGCTTCCCTGTCTCCAACATGAAATCTTAGTTGAAGCAACCTATAGACAGCAGATAAAAGCAATCCTGATCTGATTTCTTTGTTTTTTCAATATATTTTTTTAAGCAAATATGTATTTTGGGGTGTTCCTCTGGTGCCAGGCACCTTGGAACTCCATTTCTGAATCACCGGCCCAGATGTTGTCATTAGACAGCGTTTACATTCCTGGGCACCGATCAAGGTCCTTATATAGCATATAGCCTGTCAGGGAAGGTAGATAAATGAGTGGATTATAATAAAGTCTGATGAAGCAACACTATGAAGCCCATGTGTAGGGGCGAGGGTGGGGGTCTGGGAGCCTCGCTCCTTCTGCACTCTGCCCAGCCCCACCCCCACGCCCACGGAGGTGCCAACCCCCCAGGTACCCCGAGGGAGCTCCCTGGGGGACACTGTCTGAAAATGGTTGGTCCAGGTGCTCTCTTGGGACCCTACAGATTCTTAGATGCTCCAGTTTCAAGGTTTCCCAGCCAGATCTTCGGTTCAGGGATGGATCCACTGGGAGCCCCCATATCTGAGTCCCAGATGGCACTTGGGGTGGGTGGAGCCGACCACCCCGTGTCCCTCCCTGTGCCTGCTCTCCCACAGGGCGGAGCGGGGATTGTCCGAGCATTCTGGTGGGCCTGTGTATCGTTACCTGCATGACGGACGAGAACTGCCAAGCGGGGTACAAGTGCTGCAAGTCGGGCTGCGGCCGCTTCTGTGTCCCGCCAGTTCCGCCGCCCCAACTGGCCAAGTGCCCCAATGGGACCATCAGGGCCAGCTCTGAAGTAGGTGAGTCCAGTCCTCAGAAACAAAGGACATCACTGCTCTATGTGAAGCGCTGGCTTAGCGGCTGGGTAGGAGGCTGCAGAAGGCCGAAGCCTCTGCCGGGAGAGGCTCCTGGAGACAAAGATCGTATGTTTCAGATCGTACGTCGCAGAGCCCTTGCGTAGAGAGCATGGGCTTCTGGGCTTTCAGGGTGGCTGGGGCTCCTTGGGAAGGCCTTTCTGCCAGAAGTTGGATTTGACCTGGGCCCTACGGGCAAGGCAGGATATGACAGCGGGAGGGCAGCCCAGAGAACGTGCTGGACAGGTGGCCTGATGATTGGTAGCCAAGGCATGGAGGGTGGAGGGTATGTGACGCGTTTGGGGAGCCGGGGCCGGGGTGGGGTGAGAGTGGGTAAAGGGACAGACAAGCTGTTTTTATGACAGGAGGTACAGAGTTGACACCTGAACGAAAGAGTCTTCCACGCCAGTTTGCACTGGATTGTCCAGGAAGCAGGGAGCCAATTAAGGCCTCACAGAGCAATAAATGCTGAGCTTCTCTAGGGTGGAGGGAAATGCGCCTGGGAGCTGGAGCCAGGAGGGCATAGTTGTGACTTGGTGTTCCTTCTTCTTGCAGAGACCCCGGTGCCCAGCTGTCCCGAGTCGTCCTGAGCGTCTTTGGAGACCCCCAGGGGCTTGTCCTGGAGGCCAGAAGAGGATGGAGCCCTGGGGCTTGTGATGGCTCTCACTGCCCTCCTCGCTCTGTGTCTGTTCCTGCCGCCGCCCCGAGCGTGGGAAGCAGCCCTGGGGTTGGGCAGGGGGCGTGTGGTGCTTCTTATCCCCAATAAAAGCTGGTGCTGATCTTCTTGTCTGGACTGTTTGAGGACTACGATGGAGAAAGTGAGCTAGGGGGCCTGAGCGGGGCTGTGGGGCTGATTTGGGAAGGAGAGGTGATCCATTCTTTCTGAGAGCACCGGAAATGGGGGCTGGCTGGGGGTGGCTAGGGCGGAAGATAAGACTTGGGGTGACCTGCCGTAGTGTTGCTGTCAAACCTCAGGGGTGGGACAGTCAAGTCTCTTCCGGGGTCTGTTGACCTTTCTTTTATCAGAGAATGTGGGTTGGGGATGTAACTGGGCTGAGCGGCTAGTTTATTGTAGTCACTTGGACGTTCCCGCCTTGGGCCTCCTTCCTGGGGGGAGCAGCTCTTGGCACCAAGACAGGCAGTTAGCTCCTCCTGGTAGCTTTGCGGTAGGGAGGGGATATTTTAGGTGCTTGGAATCGAGATAACTTCTAAAAATTATGTTTGTATGTATGGAAAATGGATCGTATTCTGCATCTTGGAGATCTTTTATGTTATCACATACATTCTTTTAATAGAATTCATGAAAATAGCTAATTTAACTAGTCATCTCTTGTTGGCCATTAATATCCTTGCACCTATAAATCTTGACTGACTTTTGCAGGGAACTCTGGGTAAATTCTTAGTAGCAGAATTCTAGTTTTTTAAAATAGAGCCTGGCAAAAAATAAGCCCTCAATAAATATTTGTTAAATGAAAGGAGCGTAATTCTCAAGTCTCCCCATGAGGACTGTGTGGGGCTGTTGGGAAGAGGAAACCCAGCCCACAGCGGCGTAGCCAGTGAGGACGTTCCATTCGCTCCCATTGGAGCCTGGAGAGAAGCAGGGAGGCTAGTTCAGCTGCTCAGCCACAGCCCTAATAACCAGACTCACTCTTTCCTTTTGTTCTTGTGCAAGTCACCTCCTGGTGGGGGGTGGGGGGAGGGGAATGCTCGCTGCAGCTGTAGATGTCACAGCAGGAAGAAAGGGTGTGTAGAGGACAGTGTCCAAAAGACTCCCTCAAATAGTCAAATACCTCGAAAAGTTACCTCAAACGGTGCTCTTCGTTTAATGACAGAGGACGTTGCCCCAGAAGCCGCCCCCTCCCCAGACTTCCTTTCTAATCTCATTGGCCTGGCAAAGGGAAAAGGTGACTCAGATGAATCACGCTTCTTCCCTGAGGCTGAGGGAGGAGCTCACCTAGAAATAAAAATCGAGGTTCTGTGTATTACCAAGGAAGGTGAGAGTGCTTTGGGGGACAGGTAGGTAATGAATTAACTGTACATGCCATCGTGGGGCAAAGGACGTATGCAATTAACCATTGGAAAGAAATTGCTAAGTAGGCCGGACTGTTTTAACAAGGGGACAAAAAAAAAAAAAAGCAATTGGTGCTTAGCTTGAATAGTGCAAAAATG
The DNA here is from genome assembly GCF_021234165.1 of Pteronotus mesoamericanus. Classification (NCBI taxonomy): domain Eukaryota; kingdom Metazoa; phylum Chordata; class Mammalia; order Chiroptera; family Mormoopidae; genus Pteronotus; species Pteronotus mesoamericanus. The sequence goes on from NW_026555105.1 coordinate 10,062,323, forward strand.
CTTTCAGGTGAGACATAACTAAAAAAATTTCCCATCACTGAGGCGGGGTTTTTTTTTTTTTTTTTGCCCCTTTTGCTGAATCTGCTCGTACATTTGAATGTGAAATTCTGGTTCCTGCTCAGTTGAGGACATGCATCTCTTTAAGTACAGTAGACACATATGTCCGTGTTGCCTGATCTGAAAAACAGAGGCTGGCCTGGGTCTGGCCGTGGCCTCCCGGGACGCCCGCGGCCCCAGGGCCGCGTTGCAGGGCACTGGGTGGTGCTTGTGTCTGTGTGAGAGGCTGCCGAACTTTTTGTCAGATTCCCATTTTTGTTTTTTTAATAAACAATAAGATGATAAGCCCTTGTTTTGCTTATCATCTTATTGTTTATTAAAAAACCCTAATGCATGCCCATAGTCAAATCAGTAAATAAGAGCTTTCGATGAAAAACAGCCATCAGGGAATCTCAAAATACTGCAAGATGGTTTTCTTCCAGGCTGGGGAGTGGGACTAGAGAGGAAGGTGTGAGCCTCAAGCAGCTCAGGCTGAGCACCACGGGAGGGGCCCTTTCCAGAACTTTCCGTCTCATCTGGGGCAGCGCACTGCTGTCCATGGTGAAGCTGCGGACCTACCTATAGGTCGCAATGACCGGGGAGGGAGCGAGAGAGAGTGTGAGAGTGAGCAAGCGCTAGCGCTGAAGGGCTGAATTTGGAATTTTGTTGGAGGAAGAGATCAAGGGTTGACAGAGGTGAGGGTGTTCGGTGTTCAGTGAAGGCTCAAGATCTATTTGAGCCCTGGCAGATGTGGCTCAGTTGGTTGGAGCATCGTCCCATAAACCAAAAGTTTGCCGGTTTGGTCCCCAGCTGCGCGTGTTTGGTCCCCTGTCCCACCCCTGGTGCTTATGATTCCTTGTCCAGGTACAGAAGGGAGGCAACTCATTGATACTCCTCTCTTGCATTGAATTTTCTTTCTCTCCCTCTCTCTCTAAAAGCAACGAAAAAATGTCTTCAGGTGAGGATTAAAAAAAAGACCTACTTTAAGTGGTGGGAAACTCAGATGCTAGTCTCCCCTAAGACCCTGGGCTCAGTGGTGTTTCGGAAACTACCGTGGGAGCAGCACTGGGCTGGTTCTGAGGGGAGTCTTTGCTGCGTGCCTTTATTTTCAGAGCCACCAGGGGGCAGCAGAAGTCTAAGTCATAGACCATTTCCGGGCGAGAGAAAGGAGGGGCGGGAACCCCCCCACAAACAATATTCTAGAAGCCTAGTTACAAACGGATCATTGAGTGCCTCCCAGCTTTTTCAAGCCCCTCTGAGAACACGTTACATAGCTGGGTCTACATTCCAGATTTCTACAGAATTGCACTTAATAAATTAGGATCTAACATTATGCCCTCCCTTGACATATGATGTGGAATGCTTCTGCGGTTTTGGTAACATTTATCTTGCCGACATTAATCATCACGTTGTATCAATGTATCCTGTACAAAACCACAGAGCAAATTCTTTGTGGAAATCAAGGTCAGGAAAAAGTTTCTCTCTCATCATGCACTGTGTGAGAATGGGCAGGGAAATCACTTGTTGGGCACCCCCCAATGTGGTCATGTCCTGTGATGGGTGCTTTCTGGAGCTGATGTTTTATTTTTGCCTTGGCTACCAGGAAGCCCAGAGCTTCCGTTTTGGTGTGAGGCCGAGGTTTGAACTTTTCTGCTGCTTATTAGCTCTGTGCAAAATGAATGAGGATACGTTATCACACTACCCACCTCAGAGGATTGCTGGGAAGAGTGAATATGTAAAGAAAGCACTTAGCATAGAACCTGACATAAAATGCACACTCAACAAACATTAGCTATTGTTATTCAGCTTTTCTGACAAAATTAATTGCCTCCTGCTACCCACTTTTATTACTTGTCTCTACTCTTTTTTGCTGTTGGTTTAATCATTTTCAGTTTCATGTATTTTGTTTTGCAGTATTATGTTTCTCAAATCCTGTTTGGAAGAAGGTGAGGTATACATAAATGAGAGGTTCGTATCAGTAGAATTTCTGGACAGAAAGAAACATCTAGAATAGCACTCTTTAATAGAAATATGTGAATCACACGTGTAATTTCCAATTTTCTAGTAACCATATTAAAAAAGTAGGAAGCTTGGTGCTTTCTCAAAAAGTTAAACATGGAATTACCATATGACCCAGCAATTCCACTCCCAGATGTATACCTGGAGGAATTGAAAACAGGTGTTCAAGCAAAAACTTGAACATGAATGTTCATAGAATCACTATGTACAATAACCAAAAAATGGAAGCAACCCAAGGGCCTATTAATGGATAAATGGATAAACAAAAGGTAGCATATCCATTCAGTGGAATACCATTCAGCCATAAAATGAATGAAGTACTGATACATGGCTACAACATGGATGAACCTTGAAAACATTGTGCTAAGTGAAAGGAACCAGACCCAAAAGGCCACCTGATGTATGATTCCATCCATATGAAGTATCTAGAACAGGCAAATCCAAACACATTGCCAAAGATACAAGGTAGAGATTTAAGATTGTTACCCTCCTCTGAAGCCTGTTGTATTTTCTTTTAGCAGGCAAATAAATTACTGCTGGATCACCTGAATTTGTGATGATTTGACTTTATGCTTGTTAGCGCAGATCCACTTGAATAATCCCCTAGTTCTAGGATGGATGCTTTAGTCCTAAACATTGTCTCTCCTCCTAGGTCATGGGTCTTCCGGGCTTTCCATTTAAAGCCGAGGTGTTTATCAAGTCCCTCGAGCATGTCCGTGCTCAGCCATCTCTGATGGGAAGCCGCTGAAATCTCTATTCAGTTTTCCAGCCTTCCTGGCATTGCTCACCATGAACCCTTAGAATCTCACCTGCACAGAAGAGTCTGAGGAATCACTCAAGGATTGGAGAGATGTTCATAAGAAGATTTTGGAGATTTGCCTTTGTGGTTCTCTCCTCTCTGGATTCCCCGCTCAGTAGGTAGCGGCTTTGGTAGCCATCCCGATCCTGTCTCCGGACCGCTCAGGACCTGATACTGTGGCTTTCTGCTTGACCTTTACCTGCCACATGCAGGCTGGATTCGGGACTGTCCTCAGTGGAAAAGCTGTGTAAAATGGACCTCTCCCCATGTGGTCCTTTTCTTCCAAGTGCCTTAAAACAGTCGTTTTTTACATTTTTTGTCAAGATGCGGTCATCGTTATCTGTAGAATAGTTAGCTCAATATAGGCTCCTCTGCCACTATCAGAACCAGAATTCCCAAATGGTCTCTTAAAAACATTTCTCTCCTTTTTGAAATCCTCCGTTCTTATCCATCACAGTTGGAATACATTCAAACTTCTTTCCCTGACGTGTAAAGCCCTATGTGACCTGGGTCCTGTGAACCTTTCTGTCCTTGCTGTGCCCCCAACCCTATGGGGCACATTCAATTTTTTGACTATGCGCTGCTCTCAAGGTCTCAAGGTCATTGTGCCTCAAGGTCAGCCCATGCTGTTCCCTGTGATGGGAACACCGGTCCCCCTGTGCCCGATTGTGCTTCAGGTGCCAGCTCAAATATTACTTCCTGTGGAATCCATTTATGAATCTATGGGTAGACTCAGTTCCCCTTGTTCACCTGCTAATGTCGCCTCATGTCATTTTTGTAGAGCATGTATCACGAGTGTCATCAGGTGTTTGAGTGGTTATTATAATGTCTGCTCCCTCCCCAGATTGTCAATTCCATGAGGACAGGGTATGGACCCCTTTGCTCATTACCTTATCCCACGCCTTATCCTATGGTATCTGGCTGGTAATATGTGCTCAATGACTGTGTTGAGTGAATGAGGAAGTAGAAAAGGTTGCATCATGCATGAAAGTTGTTCCCAACTGAGTGTCTAAGTACTAAGACACAACTGAAGCTAGGAGACACTATGAGACATGTGTGAAATCATCTTGCATTTCATATCTTCAGTTCCAGGATGCATAATAATGTCAGAGCTGGATTAGATGAACTTTTAGGTCAGTTTCCCCTTCTTAATCCAGATACTCATGAAAAGATAAGATAAGTTGAGTCACAAACACAGTGTGGGAAATGGTAATAATATGGGACAATACATAGGGAACTTGGATAGTGGGTGGAATTTAGATTTTTAACCACAAATACTACGTGTCCTGCTGGGGTCAGGGGCCTGAAAAAAATATACAGAGTGCTTGAGGATAATTGTTCTGGCAACAGCAGATAGAATTACAGAGGCTTGGAAGCAGTCAGGTCCCGGGTGAATCTGACAAGGAGACCTGGCAGGATGGGGCAGGTGCCAGGCTGCTGAACGTGGAAATGACAAGGAGAGAGTGAGCTATCAGACCCAGGGAAGGCCAGACTTAGGACGGATTGGAGATGTTCTCCTGATGTATTTTTTTTTTCCCCTACAGAAGATGGGAAGGGGGACTGAATGGGGAAGAGATCGGAGTGGTTGTGATGATTCTGGGATTTCCCCTTCTCCCCCCTTCTCCCAGGCTCTCCTCTGCACCCAGATGTGACCGCAAATGCAGAGCATCTCTTGAATGACAGTCAAACTTGTGCCACCTTCCATAGTCTGCTCCACTAAGTCCTTTCTCTTGGGGGCCTTTGGAACCGGAAACTAAACATGCGTAAGCCACTCCTATTTTTCTAGTGAGAATCTTCCCTTTCGGTGTCTATAGTCATCAGATAAGACTTGCGGAAGAGACCAGAGTCAGAACCATAGTATTTTCATTCTGTGTTTGGGGTGTATCTTACGGCCTTGTTTCATCTTTTTATCTTTGCCCCCTTTTATCAGCGACTGTCACCTCAAAATATCTCACTGGAATGTCATGTGAAACCCTGTTGGGTTTCTTGTAGGCTTATAGCCTTTTTTACTCCTTTTACGTAGGAGCTTTGTGTAGGAGGGCACGTAGTTCGGTAGGGAGACCTGCAGATGCCACAGCTCTCTGTGTCTTTTTACTGGTCCTTGTGGGCACTGCTGTGAATCCTCTTCAGGCCCACAGGCAGCATGCGCACGCCTCTCTCAGAGGCAAACTTAGGACTGAGTGAGAAGGAAAATTGGGCATCACCCACGCGCCCAGAAGAAACCTAAACACCCGAGGCTAACTAGACTTTGGGTAGTGATTGTCCCCAATTCTTTTTCTCCAGAGAATACATTACTTAGAGTAATTCTTTGGAATACTAGGATATAGTTCCAAAACACTTTTCCAGGGAGTTATTTGATACTTCTTTATATAACCCCATGTTTCCCAATAGTCAGAGGGAGGAAAATCTTTAGAATCCATAAATGGGCAGCAGGTGAGTAATCTGTATGTTGTCAGGGCTACACCAATTTTACCTGGACTCAGAATGGTCTGGGATACTAGGCTTTGACTCAATGTCCAGAAGTTACCCTCTTGTTTCATTCATCCTTATTTATTTATGTATTTATGTATTTGCACGGGAGTAACTCCTCGGTGAGAAGCTAGGAGGACATCTCTAACCCATATGCTTTCTCCCAATTCCCAGGACTTGTCCAAGTAGCAGGGGTTGCCATTGTACTGAGCTAGAGCGTTCACATGTGGGCTTACCCTGGGCTACAGTTCCTCCTAGTGTGTGTGCCCTTAGAATACTGGCCTTGGCTGCTCACATAACCGCACCTACCCGTGAGATTGGGTCCCTGATGAGAACTAGGAATAAGGCAACCAGGGCAAAGGGGAATGACCTGCCACAACTGGACTGTAGAGCTTCGGCTTGGTTCAAGGCTTGTGCCTCCCAGATGTAAAGTCGCAATTTCTACGTTACTGGCACCTGGGGCGCTGGACCGATTTCCCTAGAATAGTGGCATTGTTGGAGACTGAATGCTCATTGATTTGGGGCAGATGAAATAATTTAATGACAATTATTTTTGTGTCACCTATATGGAAATTCAATGGGGTCAGTGACGAAAGACAGAAACACATTATATTTCATCAGGTCATGCCAAAGGGATATCAACATTGATTGCCTTTATACAATCAATGAGACTGACTCATTACATGGGTACGTCAGTGTCTTCAGAGAGGTCCCCTGTAGTTTATGTTGGAAGAATCTAGGATGGGAGAGATGAACGAATTTAGACCAGGACTGACACACAGGGATTTTTCAGTTAAAATTTTATATACGTAATCAGCATGGAAGGCAAATCTGGGCAAAGAAATTAACAAGAATTTTAAATTAAAAAAAAAAAACAACACGGCTTCGGGAAATAGGTCAATGTATTTACTCAGGACGGTTTTGACATCATTTTTCATAAAGAATAGTGCTTCTTCCTTGTGTCTTCCTTCTGCCATGTTAAGCAGGCTGTTTTTCAGAACTCCTGTCCCTGTTGATAAATAAATGAAATGGTCATCGGTAGACTTCAGGGGGTCCTTCTCATATCTGCAGGACCTCCCAGCTGCTTTTAATACATATATCCTTTCTGACACCTCTGCTCTTGAGCAGAAGGCTGTGGTTCCACCATTCCCTCTCCGCACTGAACCAAGAGACTTGTCTTCCCCTGCTGTCCTGGCTCTCACGGCTCCCCTTTGAACTGAACTATGAGAAGGTATTGGGCGGTCTCAGAGGCCTGAGGTCCCGATGGTGGTAGGGAAGTGCTGGGTGGGTCTCAATCCATGTCCTTTTGTGAGAGAACTTGGGAAGTCATTAGCCTCTCTGGGTTTCAGTCTTCACAATTTCAAAAGAGTTTTGTTGGACTGAAGGACCCGAGACATTGAAATTTGTGCCTGTGACCAACTGCCCCAACTCAGGTATCATTTCTGGCCCCCTTGCTCAATTTCCTCTGGCTTTTCACTTACTTTTTCCTGAAAAACCTATGGTGCCTAATATTTGGTGTTATTGGAGATGGGGCGAGGAACCAAGAGACTTACTTTTCAGGAATACAAAAATGTTCACAGAGGTATTTATGTTTGAAGTTGTTTCTGTTGCCTGAACAGCCAGAGAAGATGAAGGGCTCACATAAAAAGGTCAAGCTGTTGTAGTAGAATCTGGTCAGTGATAACTTACAGGTGCCATACAGTGGAGGGTAGTTGCAGATTTCTGTGTGTGAGAGTTCCACAGTCAGATTTGCTTTCCCTCTGCCAAGTTGGCATTCTTTCCCTGCTAGATTCAGACTACAAACACTAGCCAACTCATGGAAATCTACCTGATACTAAGTGGGAGAATTCCTTGCGCATAAGTTTCATTGTCTATGTGATAATGAGGCTGCGATTTGAGAGAATCGCTGGGGTCAGTGACTCAGATGAGCCACTGGAGGAGAACAGGTAGCTCTATTGCCTTAGATATGAAAGCAAGAAAGACCCAAGCCTTCCTCTGTCCATCACAGTATCTCTTCTTCATATTAAATACATCCCACTTCCCGCCCTGTCCAGGTGGCCCAGTTGGTTGGAGTGTCGTCCCGTATAGCACAGGGTTGCAGGTTCGATTCCCAGTCAGGACACATACCTCAGTTTTGGGTTCGGTCTCCGGTCAGGGCCTGTTCAGGAGGCAACCAATTGATACTTCCCTCTCACATCTTTGTCTCTGTCTCTCTCTCTCTCCCCCTCATCAATAAACATCTTCAGTTGAGGATGTAAACATTTCCTCATGCTCCATATGCTTTTCCATGACACTGAAGGGACTCTCATCTGCTCGTTCTCTGAGGGACACAGGTCAGAGTCCCTACTTTCACTTGCACAGAATCTGGGCAAGCACATAAGCTAAAATGGACTTTGACCCTCTATACCTATTCCTGAAAGATAGGCTTAAAATGTCTCGTCTGGCAAAAGAGCTTATTTTTTCCTCTCCCATAGCCCGTGTCCTCTCCCATCCAGCCTTCCTTTTTGGTTACCCAGTTAGACTCACCTTGTCTTACTGAGACCATGAAGATAGGCCGTTAAAGCAGGAGCAACGATGACCATATTGGAGACAAAGAAGGAGTTAATGTCTTCTTGACATCCAACTACAGCCCTTGTCCTTAACAGGGCCTTTGCCTCATGTACCCTAAGTCTTTCATGCTTGTCCACTATAATTTGAATTGATCAAATTAATTTAAATAAATAGAATGTGTGTCTTAAGCATACGAATGGTGAGTGTAATGCAGTGGTCTTATATGTTTGTGTTAAATAGAATTGAAACTCATCTAATACATAGACACACACACACACACACACACACACACACGCACACACGCACGCACACACATACCCCCGTAAAGAAATTTCTGGACACTCCTGGCATCAAATTTTTATAACCCCACTCCTTCTACATCAAAATCCCTTGGGAAAAACTTAAGTCAGTTCTACTTTCTGTCTTTCTGTTTTTCCAATCCATAATAATGGAACTCAATGTAAGTTCTGGAATCAGATGTTCTAGAACCATATGGGTTAAGGTAAAAACACAAGTTGACTCCTTACTGGCAGCAACATCACTGAGGCTGCCTAGACCTTCTCTGCCTCCACATTGTCCTCCTGGGTTGCCCTTGCTATTGGGCCTTACCTCCAAGATGCCCACTTTCGCACAAATCTCTTCTGAGCTGTTGAGGGAAGAAGAGAGCTGAAAATGTATGGAGGGGCATGGACGAGATGAGGAGCAACATAAAAAAGTGGGCCAATTCTGGCTTCATGGTGTTGCCGATGGCAGCTGGGGCAGTCCTAGCCTGAGATGAAATTATTATATCTTGGGGGCCGAACTCCTTCTCTTGGGAGGAGTTGAACCCCTATCTCTGATTTCATTCCCCCAGGGCCCCAAGCCTGAGCAGAGTTCCATCCAGAATCAACCGAGGGAGGAGGACATATCGTGCTTGGGTGCCTAGCCATGTAACTTGCAAGGTCACGGTTTGTCAGAGCTCTGCTGTTGAACCTCAGCCTCCTCCTCTATTCGATATCTAAGGGTCAGGATTATTCATGGCTCAGGATAGCATCATGCCTATAATACACAATTGTGAATAACTTATCAGTGCTTTAATGTAAAGGGTTAGGCAAAAGTAGGTTTACAGTTGGTCGTATGGAGAATAATACAATAATTAATAAATAATACAAGAGTAAACTCCATGTTTTCCATACTCACAATTATAAACCTACTTTCGTCCCATCCCATATAAATGTAAAAATTTGAAAGTGAGTCAACAGAGTCCTGAACCTAAGAAACTGCACCAAAACTAGAAAAATAAATATACAGAAAGTAGACAGAAGAGATTGATGGACTTAGTAATGGAAATTAATGAATTAGAGAAACACTAAACTTGCTAAATAAAATAAAAAATTTGTACTTTTAAAATACCGTTAAAATAGACAAAACTTTGGCAAAGATGGCTAAGAAAGAGGAGAAGAAATAAACACCTCCCAAAACAGAAACAGACTCATGGATACAGAGATGAACTGATGGTTACCAGAGGGGAGAGAGCTTGGGGGGTTGGGCGAAAAAGATGAAGGAGCTGAGAAGTACAAACTGGTAGTTAAAAATAGTCCTGGGGATGTAAAGTACAGCTTAGGGAATATAGTGAATAATACCATGGTAACTCTGTATGGTGCCAGTTGGATAGTTGGCCACTATGCTGGACACCTGAAACTGATATATTTAATAAAATAATATTAAATATCAACTCTAACCGACAAATAAAAAAAGAAATAAACATCTTCAATAATAGAACATCGAAGAGATGAAAAATTTACTAGAAAATAGTTTGTAAAAGTATAAAAAAAAGTTCCATCAAGTGCAGTTACTCAAACTAACTCAATACATAGCAGAATGCCCGCGTTTATTAATAAACATGCATGACATTTAAATAAATGCTGATTTTACTGGTGAGATGATTATACCTGTAAGTTCTAACAAACAGGCGCTGACCATTTTCTGTCTTTTAAACTCTTCTAGAAAAAAATTTAAAATTACAGAAAAAACGAAAGGTTTTCTACCCTCATCATTTCTTTACTGAATTAGAGAAAGTAAAGAAAGTCACTTCTCTCAGTCCTTCCACGCACGTGCACGCTCCCACTGTGCTTCCCGAAGGCCCAGAGACCTAGCTCTAGGTACCGGTCGGTGCTCTTGGCCTCCCAAAAGGCTAGAGTCACCTTTTGATGGTAAGTTCTGTTTTAGTCATCCATTACCCATGCTTCCCAAGGTGGGAACAATTCTGTCAGTGTATTTTACATACGAATGGAAGGCCAATCAGCTCACTGAGTGGGTTTCATTAAGAAAGCTTCTATCTTAGTTTGAAAATAACAGAGTCCTAATTGAAATCATGCTATACAGATGGGTCTGGGACTTGCTTTTAATCATTTATTGCTGAGCTTTTAAAATAGCTACATTAATTATATCAATATATCATAACTTATTTAACATTTTTTTGTATTAATGGTCAATTAGATTTAAAAAAGTTTTTTTGTTGTTGTTCAGTTATGGTTGTCCCCATTTTCCCCTCCTTGCTCTCCCCGGTAGGTTGTTTTTGATAGATAATTACAAATAATGCTGCAGAGAATGTTGTTGAACATGGATCTTTATGTACAATTATTCCTATGGCATAAATTTTTAGAGGTGGGCTTCTGGACCAAAAGCTGCATTATGAAGTTTAGCAGATATTAACCCAATTCACCACCATCTTACCAACACTGAATTTTTTTTTTTTGGAAGTCTCATGAGTGAAAAATGACAGGCCATTGTTTTAAATTATATTTTCCTGACTACTCGTTGTGGGGGTCAGAATATTTTAGAATGGTTATTGACATTTTGAATTTGTGAATTACCAGTTATTAAATGTTGGCTATTTTCATCCTGAGATTTTTTTTTCTTAATGATCTACAGGATACCTTATAAATTGTGAGTCTTCATAGTTACGTTTGCTGCAAATGTTTTCTTATGGGGTATTATTTGCCTTCTCATAATGTTGTGGTTTCTTCAATTGAATACTTTTAATATTTAGATAAGTATATATGCATATATATATAATTAAATCTGTCATTCATAAACACCCAAATTTAGGGGCTCCCGAGTTTACTGTTTTCCTTAGAAAGTCCCCCATCACTCCAAATGAGCAAAATGATTTTCTAACATTTTATTCTATGAGTTTATCATTTTAGTATTTCTACATTTACAACCTTCATATCTTTAAAATTTATTTTTATATATAATGTGGGGTAGGGATCTAATTTGCCTATCATATCAGATGAATAGCAAATTTTATTATCATTTATTGAAGAATATATCAAAATTTCCTTTGGTTTGAAATGCTAACTTCATTATGTTCTTAATTGTACTTGGATCTCTTTCTGGCTTTTCTATTCGATTTACCAATGACGTTCCTATTCCTGATGTTCATTCCTCATTGTTGGGCCAGGTGGAAAGGAGTCTAGAGGTGCCTTGCTCCAGTGGTTTCAAGAGTTATTATTTTCGTTTTACCTGCTAACTAGCCCAGCTCCCCAGAAGGAGAATGGCTGTTAGCAGAACTGAATGGGAGAGAACCTAGGCTGTGGTGAGTTGACTAAGTATCTCCCAAGATGCTGGATGCCTTGATGTTTTGCATGAAGTGTCTCTTTGTTGTCATATACTAATATGGCAGAGAATGTCCTGCACCCCATGTCTCTGGGGGAGAGAAAGTGAGATGTTCTATTTCAGTAGAAGGCACAGAGCGTAAAGCTTTAGATGAAAGAGATGTGAGGCGGAAAACCAGGAGGGTCATTAACTTTCCTTTATTTATTTATTTTTTTGCTATCGCATTTTCTGCTCCATCTGGTAGAAAACTAGTAACTGCAGGTTTTTGGGAAATGCTTGAGGCACCCATGAGCCCAGCAACAGAGCATTAAGAGCAGAAGGAGTCTGTACTGGACCAGGCTATTTCATTGCTCGTGTAGGTCACCTCCCAGTTGTGCCTCTTTTGACAGTTACCACAGATTCCTTAATCCACTCTTACGGCCTCAATGGAAATTCTCTTGGAAAAGCAGAAAAAGAAAAATTATGTTTTTGTCTGAAATGAGTGAGTCGGACCATAAGGTGGATATGCTTAACGCTTCACTGGAGAGGCTCTGATGCCCCAGAGCACACATTATACGTCATCCTAATTGGTCAACTTTCATGGAAGTTAGAAAACATGACAGCCTGAAAGATGGAAAGATTAAAACCTACCCAGGAGTCCCACCATAAGCTCATATTTATTGTGTCTAGAATGTTCATTAGGGTTACCCAATGTATAAAGAGACTAGTTGAACAGAGATTCTGGCCAACGATGAGGAACATGGAATATATTTGCAGGGGGGATGTTATTAAAACTACCTACAGCCTTATACGGTGTAGCACAAATATCTTACCTTTCATTCCTTGCTTGTGTTGGAGAATTAATCCAAATTCCCTCTTCCCAATTTTACATACCGTTTTATGTAAAATAGATTGGTTGATGTAGAAACTTGCTGTTTCATACACTGGTTGCAGAATTTTCTAGTGGGATTCAGTTCGTGCTAAAAGAGAAGGCACTTTACCTGTGAGACCCTAGCCCTGAAGCTACTTGAGGTAGCAAATGGGACTTTTGTCTCTTTTTGGCTTGTGGGCAAATGCTTTTGGCTATGTCCATCCACAGCCTGCAAAAGGTTTAGAAATGGAAAACAGTGTATGTAAATTGAAGAGTCAAGGGGTGAAATGCAGTGACTATTTTTGGTTCTGTGGGCGTAGCATTTTATCCCCCCTCTGCTAATAGCATCTCCCCCTACCCCACTTCTTTTGCAGAACTCGCCCCGCACATATTGAACTCCCAGCAATGGTACCCTTTCTTTCCTACCAGTGCAGGCAGGTGCAAGTCCTGAGCGGGAGGACCGGCAGCCGTGTGTGTGTGTGTGTGTGTGTGTGTGTGTGTGTGTGTGTGTGTGTGTGTGTGTGTTGGCATCAGGGAGTCCAGGCTGTTGGTGGTCAGGGCTCTAGATTCATATTGGGCAAATCTCAATTTTAGCTTCATATTGGTGCCAGAATATTTCCTTTTGCTAAGGAAATAAATTATTACTTTGTATTTGGACATTACAAATGAAAAAGAATTTAAAAATCCCTGCTTGTCCACGTAGACTCTCCCAATCTTGTTATGTAATAGGACTCCATATTTCCATATGATTAATAGTATAAATTCTATGTGGCAACAAATCTAAGTAACCTCAATATGGATGCAGGTGGAACAATCTTTTTGAAAAGTTTAAACTTGTATTTTAAAACCTCTGATAACCTCTAAATTTTTTGCATATTTATAGTTATGATCCTATTCCCCATTGATAATGTAATTACTCTACAATTATTTAATTTCTCCGTTGTGCTAGGTCATGCATTGCTAGAAGGAGCCAAATGAGTCATGATTCCTTTTAAGTCTTTTATAATGAAATTGTATAAAAGTCTTGAAACTTGATTTAATAGTCAATGGGTGGAGGCAAAGTGTCTGTTGTTGGTTGGACTATATTCTCTACCATGTAGAAAAAGGTCAGGGCCAGAGACTGGAGTAAAAGGAAACTGAAGGTTCTGGTTCTATGTTTCCAGCAGGGTCAACATCTTGGCTACTGATCACCAGCTCTATTGTCCCTTTAGGACAAGCTGAGCAGTGGCAGGGTTGACTAGGAGAAGCCTTAGGCTATGATGGAGGAATAAGTCTGTTCAGAGTGCTGGATGCTTTGTGTTCTTCCCTTGAGTGTCCAGAAGAAAGGCTGCCTGATAACACCGTTATTTAAATATTGGGCTCCTTACTTGCCCATACGGCCATATGCAAGTGTGGGAGTGAATGTTCCCAACAGAAGGTTTCCAGGGAGACAAGGTGAAAAGTCCCTTCCAGTGTGTGGGGTCTAAGGCATCAAGTGAAAATGTCACAGGCTGGAAAACAGCGAGGGTCAGTAATTTCCTGCTTCGGTGAAAGCTTATGAAAGAAAGATGCTTGAGGAGAACTTGGAGAACCTAGTAAACCCTTTAACAGTCGGTCAAAATAAGGAAGAAATCTGCATTAGGCCAGGTAGGAGATGGCCCTAAAGGCAAGAGTGAATTTTATGAGCAGGCAAATGACACTCTCAGCCCATGAAAAACAGGGTCCAGCACAAATAACGCCCCCTTTTTATTACAAAATCATAAGCATGTAATTCTGTAACATAACAATATCGTACTCAAGCACACCATGTGACATTTTAGGTGAAATGTTCAAATTAAAACTGTAAGTTATTACACCCATATTATTACTCTACCAACCACACTCAAGCAAGCGTTACTTCTTCTGGACCTTGTTTATTCTTGTTGTTGTGTCGTGTTGCCATAGACGTGAAATCCACACCTACCGCTTCTTCAGAAATTCCCGAAGACCAGGTGACTAAAGGTGACAAAATCGTCTGGTTTGCACAATCCTCCTGTGATATGTGTTAGGACCAATTGGAAATGAACTGCGTCAACATTCATAGCTCCATGATCCCGAGGGACAGCGAGGAATGGATATTTTCCCAGTGGCAGAACTTGAGGGACTCTCTGTCCTTGTTTCTCTGCCTAGTGGCACAAGTAGTGGAATAATTAAGATTAGAAAATTGGTGAGAACCGGTTTTAGAGAAGGGAAACGTGAACGGAACTTTTGTTATAATATGTAATTGTTGAATAACAGTAATAATATGTTGAATAAATGGGTCCATAACATGAGACTATTCGTTTTCCATGTAACTGTTCGTTAAGAGATCCTCAATATAGAAGATATTCCTAATAATCAAATGAACCAGATAGGTCACTTTGTAAATGTATCTTCTTGCTTAAGCAGACCATCACCTGGTCAACAGACTCATGCTAATCTTAACCACAGTCTTAGACATGGAAGCTGTGCATAACTTTACCCAGAGATTTACTACTTCTAAGTGTTCTGTTTGCTATGATATCAATTTATTACCATTCTACAGTAAGATTCAACAGTAGATTATTTGAGACATTTGTTATATGTGTACCATTATAATGAACTTAGACGTTTTTTTTATTGTGGTAAAATAGATATAAAATTTACCATTTTAACAACTTTTAATTATACATTTCAGTGAATTAAGTACATTTACATTGTTGTGCAAATATTTCCACTATCCATCTCTAGAACTTTTTCATCATCCCATTAGACTCTCTTTTTTTGGTCCTTATATCTTTGTCAATACCAACCTTAACAGACTTACTAAATGCCCTATAGTACCTCAGTAAATAGTATTACATTTTTCCTAACCATTTTGGGAGTTTACTTTGCAGTACAAAAAGCAAGAAACTGCCTGTATATTCACTGCCTTATGTTTTCCCATCTCTAGAGGCACCATGTGATGCTCAAAGCTTCCTTCTACACTCCCATCTCCTACCTCAGGGAATTTATTTTGGTCTCTTACACCCATCTCTTTTCTTTCAACCACAGGATTTTTGTAGGTGGTATTCTGTCTACCTGAGTTCTTCCTCCCTTGTCTTACCATCCCTCTGCCTCATCCACAAGGTTCTGGCCCAGTTGTCATTTCTTCTGTGAACCTTTCTGTGGCTTTCCTGATCAGGCCACGCCCTCTTTTCTATGTTCTTAAAATTCTAGGTACCTGTCATTGTTAACACTTTTGGAAGTTGTACTTTTATTTATATTATTGCTTGATTCTCTATATCTGATTAATTAGGCAGTGGCTTTAAAACCTTTGCCTTGCAGATCTGTCATCAGATCTTTTTCACGGACAATTTCTGTTGATTTATTATTTTTATTTTATTTACTTTTGTGTTCCTTTGTATGCTTTGTGATTTTTTTTTTTTTTAATGAACGGTGGACATTTAAATCTAATAATGTGGCTACTCTGGAAATCAGATTCTCTCCCTTCCCTGGTGTATGCTGTTTTATTTCATTATTGTTTTTGTGAATTTCTTTGATTGTTGTAGGCTGTCTCTCTATGCCAAGGATCAGCCTGAAATGTGAACTTGAGGTCTCACATCTTTTCTGAGTCTTTTTCTGGACATGCATGGTCATTTTCTAACTTTCCCCCCAAATGCAGTTGTTTTGAATGTCCCAGCCTTTAACATCTAGCTCCCAAAAGGAGAAAAAGAGAAAAATGAAGAGAGGGACAAAGAGCACTGGCCTTTTAAATTCTCTGGAACTTACTTTAGCCTGAGGAGGAGGGGCTTGCAACTATAAGGGGGGGCGCTTCTTCATGTGCACTCTGTGATCAAAAGCAGCAATCAGTGATCAGAGCGTAAACCCTTGACATTGGGAGGACAGGGTCCTTTTCGCCCACCCTGGACGCTGCAACCTGTGTTAAATCCGCTCCAGGAGCTTGTGCACAGATGTTTGCTGCGCGGCTGAGGGTGGGGAATGTGTGGCTGCTCACTGTGCTTAGAACTGAATTGAGCAAAATGAACTGCAATCACTGTCCAAGTCTTCTCCTGGGAGTTGCAAGCCTTCAATGGAATCCACAGTTCTAAAATAGTTATATCAGATAGATTCTGCCAGTGTCATTATTGTCTACATGGGGGACAGATTTCTGGTGCTTCCTACTCTACCATTTTCCTTTACTTTAATTTTTACATATAAAAAATCTTAAATTCCTCTCTGATATTTTCTGAGGGCTTCTCAACCTCACCTTCTACCACCGCCAATTCATACTTTGGCTATATCCTTTATATTTACTTTGGCTATTGTGTAATTTAGGTAACCTATTTTATTTTCCAAAGTTCCCTTTTTTATATACCAAAATTCACTTTAATTTAGTTGAGAATATTATGCCTATTCATTTATCTCTTTAATAAATTCTGAGTTACTTCGTATTAGTTATTTAGCTTGTTGTTTTTCTTAGTTGACATGTTTATGGTAAATTTTGTTTGTGATCATTTGCCCGTGGGGATATGAACTGTTTTTGCTGTTATTGTATATGTGGTGGATGCGTGAGGGTGGGAGGAGGCAGTGCAGAGAAGATGACCCAAAGTCCGAATCTCTTAACTTGTATTTCTCTTGGTTGATTTAAAGTGGGTGTTGCCAACAAAGGAAATCATCAACAAAATAAAAACACAACCCACAGAATGGGAGAACGTATTTGCTGACACATCCGATAAAGGGTTAATATCCAAAATTTATAAAGTACTTACAGAACTCAATACCAATACAAAACTCAGTACTTAACAAAAACCCCCCAAACAACCCAATTAAAAAACGGGCAAAGGACCTGAATAGACACTTCTCCAGGGAGGACATACAGATGGCCAATAGACTTATGAAAAGATGCTCAATGTCACTAATCATCAGAGAGATGCAAATTAGAACCACAATGAGATACCATCTCACACCTGTCAGAATGGCCATCATCCATAAATCAACAAACAGCAAGTGCTGGTGAGGATGTGGAGAAAGGGGAACCCTTTTGCACTGTTGGTGGGAATGCAGTTTTGTGCAGCCACTATGGAAAGCAGTAGGGAGATACCTCAAAAAATTAAAAATGGCCTCACTGGTGTGGCTCAGTGGATTGAGTGTCGGCTTGCAAACCAAAGGGTCGCTTGTTCGATTCACAGTCAGGGCACATGGCTGGATTGAGGGCCAGGTCCTCAGAGGGGGGTGGGCGAGAGGCAACCCCACATTGATGTTTCTCTCCCTCTCTCCCTCCCTTCCCCTCTCTCTAACAATAAATAAATAAAATCTTTAACAACAACAACAAAAAAATTAAAAATAGATCTGCTTTTTGACCCGGTGACCCTACTTCTGGGAATATATCCGAAGGAACTCAAAACACTCATTCAAAAGATCATAAGCATCCTTTTGTCCATCGCAGCGTTGTTTACAATTGCCAAGATATTGAAGCAGCCCAAGTGTCCACCAATAGATGAGCGGATAAAACAGCAATGGGACATTTACACAGTGGAATACTACTTGGCCGTAAAAAAGGAGATTTTTACCCTTTGTGGCAGTATGGCTGGAGCAGGAGAACATTATGCTAAGTGAAATAAGCCAGTTAGAGAAAGACAAGTATCATAAGATTTCACTCATATGTGGAATCTAATGAGCAAATTAAATCGACAAGAAAAATGGGGACAGACTTACAGAGAGCATATGCCAGCTGGGGTGGGGCAAAAAGGAAAAGGGACTCATGGCCATGGACGACAATGTGGTGATTGCTGGGGCGTGGGGGGTTTTAAAGGGACTAAATAGTAATGGAAACAATACAATATAGATTAAATTTAAAAAAAGAAAAAAATAATATGGGTGTTGGGAAATTGCAGTCACGGACTCCACAGTGGTACAATCTGAGCTTATTTACATCTCTTTGCTACTTCCTAAACAATACTGTTCCCCTTTCTACCGTCCTATGCAGAGAACATAATCTGTGTTTCTGCCTTGGATGTGTTTTCTATGTAAATCTTTTCTCTTAGGTTTAGTCATCTATCCCTCAGTGTGTACAGGAATAAAAAACCCAATAAACTCTGTGTCTGGCGTGTCCCATTGTGCCTGTTTTTATGTACTTCTTGCTCTCACTGGGCTCTGGAACCACCATTGTGTTCTCTCAGTCACCCGTGTGGGGTCTTGGGCTGTTCCTGCTTTGACAGTGGAGGAGCAGACGGTGACAGACAGGCTTTTCTGGTGCAGAGAGTAACATAACTCAAAAGCTCTCAACCCAACTCATTCTCCCAACTTTGGTGCCCAGTTCTCTGTCTTGGGCATCAATTTCTTCTTCTCATCAAGATGGAACAGCTCTCCTCAAAGTATTCTTTGTCTTTTTTTTTTTTTTAACTTTGGCTTTTCTGGGGGTTGTCTGGAAGAGGGGGCAAACAAGCTATGGGGAACATGTTATTTTGTTCCTGAAAGACTGCCCACTTCTGGGACACCAGTTGCCTGACTCACAACAGGGAAATTTCCAAACTTCCATTAACGTGGACTAGTCAGATTAGCCTAGTCCCTATTATTTCAGGGTCAACGATATGTTTCCTGCAGCTGATTGGATTGAAGAGTGATTTGTAGTTCACCAAAATTGAAATACGCCAGAATTAGGGCTTCACTTGTTCATAGTAAACTCTGTCTGGATGGGGGTCTGATGAAGTAATCAGATTTTTTTTTTTTTTTGCAGAAAATTGTATTAATTTAGGAGATTGTTTTTCTTACCCTATTAAAAAATCCTCATTCGAAGATACGTTTATTGATTTTAGAGAGAGAGGAAGGAAGAGAGAGAGTGAGGCAGAGAAACATTGATAAGTTTCCTCTTGCACATGCCCCAACTTAGAAAAACCCGCAACCCAGTCATGAGCCCTGACAAGGACTCAAACTTGTGACCTTTTGGTTTATGGTACAATGCTCCAACTGACTGAGCCATGCCAGCCTAGGATGTTTTTCTAAATCCTGACTGAACAGAGAGACCAGGCCTGTGTGTCTAGTTATAGCACTCAGTGGTTTACAATACCTCTGATGGTTCACAGGTGAGGGATTGGATTTTATTAATAAGATGGACCGAGAAGGGATTCAGGGAAGAGATGTGTGAAAAAATTCAGAGATAAAACAGTCAAGTTGAATATCCTATAGCTGGGAAGATCATGCTGAACATTGTAGCATTCTATTCAGAAGACTTGGCAACCAGTGTTTGGATGATCTTTGCCTTCATTGCTAAAACACAGTCGCTGGACTAAAGTTGAGGGTCCTTTTCCCAGAAGCACTGAGAATAGCCAAGTCAAATTTCAGTGACCAATGTACTAAAAAATATCCAGATATAACATTCATAAATTGGGATCAAGTCAGGGGACTAGTTAAACTAGTCGGGGCTCCTGCCTTGGTAGAAATGAATCAGGAAACATCACAAAGAAAAATTTGCTCTGAGTCCTGGCTGATGTGGTTTAGTGGATTGAGCACTGGCCTGTGAACCAGTCCCCTGCCAAGGCATATGCCTGGGTTTCTGGGCAGGTCCCCAGCAGGGGGCGTGCGAGAGGCAACCACACATTGATGTTTCCTTTTTTTTCTCCCTTCCTTCCCCTCTGTCTAAAAATAAATAAATAATTTTTTTTTTAAAAGAAAAATTTGAGTGCAGGGACATTTTATGTGAGTGTGAGGTCCATTGCTCAATTTGTTTTCAAGGACAAAAAGGGAGAACAGTTTTGGAACTCTGGTTTCCCTAATGGGCTCAACATGAGAGATGAGGTGATACAATCCTATATACATTGGGCTTGTCACATCTGAAAATGTGAATATTGTGTGCACATATGAAGAATGGTTCTGGAGGGAGAGGGGATTCCTGGACAGGACCCGCTGGTGGTCCAGCCCTGAATGCGGCAGGGAGAGAGACAGGGAAGGAGGGCTCACACAGACGTCATTTCACTTTAATGGTCGTATAGTTATTCCCCAGGGAAGACAAAACTTGAGTCAGGAAAGTGAGCAAGCAGATGAGAGTTTCAAGGGTATAGTACCAAGATCATAAAATTTTGTCTGAACTTTCTTACGTCTGTCTTCAGATGGTGTATTAAGTGTGCGTATTGCTTTCCCTTAAATGGTTCCTGTTTAAACAAAAACACAAAAACAAAACAAAGCACAACAGGTCTCTCCTATAGGTTTTGGAAAGTCTCCCTGGATTGATTTGTCATTTTTATCTCAGGGGAAACCCAGAGGATGCCATCCCTGTCAACTCTTTCAATGTCCCTCTCTCCCCTGGTTCCATTGATTAATCTCTCCTTTCATTTTCTCAGAACGTAGTCATTGTCTACGCTGTACCAGGTATGGCAAAGATCCACGAAGAGAATTACAGCAAGAAAACAAAATTTCTGCGTTTGAGTTACTGCCAAGGCCACTCTCTGTCTCTCTCCCCTGGGCATCAGTCATACCATAGCCCTTTTGGCCTCCATGGACCTTCTTCTAGATCCTATGTCTGGGGAATGGTCAAAGGTAGGTTGGAGGTAGCTTAGTTGTATAAAACACCATGTTGCTATGGAGAATTCCTGCATCTGGAAGTAAAATAATAGGGGATGGGTGACCTTAGGCCTGGAAGATGGTCAAGTCCTGGGTAACCATCAGATCTGATGAGAAACCTTCTTATGCCATTTAATAATGTGACCTTGGGCCACTTGGTTACCTCCACTGGGCTTGGTTTCCTCATCTGCCCCATGAAAATAATAATACACATCTACCTTATGGTGATTTTAATTTTAATTTGTACCAATATATGTAATTACTTAGTGCAGTATCTGGTACATGGTAATTGTTCAATAAATGGTAGCTATTATTTTCTTTCTAGTCTTTTGATTTTCTGACTGCAAAGTGACAAACAATCCTGAGATCTCACCTAACTGTTAAGCTTTTTGATTAAGACAATTCTCCTTCTTCCTAGGGGTTTATCCTCCAGGTAAACCGGGGTTTATCTTGGGGTCCCAGAACCTCTCCTTTTCCCCTCCCCAAGGACCAAGGACAAGGTTGCATTCCTTACGGTATTCTGTATTCTTCTTCACAGGCAACTTGACATTCTATTTGAAGCTTGTAGTTGTTAAGATTACCATCACAGCCACTGAAGACAAAACTTTGACATCGTTTGGAGGTTTTGTTGAAGAAATATCTAAAGTGGACTTCATAGCAGCTACCAACATCCTTTTCCATTAGGCAGGGATCTGTATGACAGGTTCCCATTGAGTTAGAGGGGATTGTTAGGAATCAGGAAGAGATCTTGTTTTCGCAGGCCCTTAAAAATTCCTCACATTGGCCTGAAAATAATCCCATATTCAAAGTCACTGAAGGACATCGTATTTTCTCTTGGAATTAGAATTACTTGGCAAGATTGCCCTTGAGCATATAAACTGTTTACAACTCCAGGTTCTGTCAGTGACTTGGAGAAATAGTGAGCAGTAAGGAGGGGGTTCTACCAGAAGCTTGTGCAAAGTTCTAAGGTTCCCATTTAATTTTATTTATCTTTATGAAAGCACAGTCTCCTGCTTTGTACCTTTATCTTTCTCTCCTCTTTAAAAATTTTTAAAAATACATGTTTATTGATTTTAGAGAGAGAGGAAAGGGGTGGGGGGAGAGAGAGACAAACATGGATGTGAGAGAGAAGCATCAATCGGTTGCCTCCCATAAACCCCCGACTGGGGAGCAAACCTGCAACCTAGTTATGTGCCCTGATGGGGGATGAACCCACAACTTTTGGGGACATAGGGCAATGCTCCAGCCAACTGAGCCACCTGGCCAGGGCTTGCTCTCTTCTTAACTGCCCACATAGGACATACAGTTCAGAACGCTCACTCTCCAGTTTTCATACACTCACTATACTATCTGCACTCCAAATTTCACGTAACAGCGCCTACTGCTGTCCTCAAAACAGGATACATATCAAGATGCATAACCTTGAAGGTGATACTCTTGCTTTCATACCCTGTCACCTTTCCCTCAGTTGCCTTCTCAGAGGCAAACCTCCTGTTTTTATTGATGAGAGTCACATAGTGAGTGGCCAAAATAGCAATAATAGGGTTGCACTGGCAACTCTGAGATTGTGGTTTATCCTGCCCAAGTAGCCAGCCTGGAATTTACTCGCTGGTAAAAGGAGCTATTCAGGTACATCTACACACATCATCTTATTGCACACAAACACCCTGTGTAGCAGGCATTTTTCCTGATCTACATTTTACACAGGGGAAACTGAGACTAAGGGATAGTAAGTGATTGAGTGACTCAACCAAGGGCACACATGTGTTAGGTGGCAGGGCCAGAGGTTAGGGTCCCTGACTCCCAGTGCAGACTGTGCTGCCTGCAATGTTCTGGAAGCACTGAGCCTGTACGCATTATCTTACATCCACATTGTGTGCCCCTCTAAACAGGGACCATGTGTCCGAGTGTCCTCTACGTGCCCAGAGCCCAGATATTGAGGATGCCTCATTTTTTTCAGTTTCAGTCCCTTTTTTCTCTCTTTTCAATATGCACTCTAGATTGGTCTGGGATCTTTGAAGTTTGTCATGAAAACCCTAATTCAAAATACTTCTAGTCTTTGGAACCCCTACAAAAGAGAGCCCCATTGGAAAGGACTTATTTGTATTCTATTTTGTTTTTTTCTCATCAGACATCTACAAGACCCCCAGAGTGAGCAATGCCCTAAGTCAAAAAGTCTACGGGTATTGACCCAAAAGAAGGAACTTCCTGAACCAACATTTTCCCCCAATACTTTCTTCCTCATTCATAATCTTCTTTGAATTTATGTTTTGCTTCAAGTTCATACCTTTGAGATCTCCACATATCCTTTCAGAAAGTCGAGAAACACCACCCATTAATGGGGTAGTTTGCAAGAAGAAGATGAGGAGCCCTAGAAGAAATCTCAGCTCAGCAGGCTTCATGGTGCAGCAGGCAGCAGGTAGGAGAGCCTTGGTATCAACCAATCTTATAATTTGTGCTGGATCCTTGAGAGATCTGAGCCCATTTACCCTAAGGGCCAGGACCGGGCATTACTAGGTGGTGAGCTGAACAGTGAATGCCTGGGTACCCAGCCATGAAGCCGAAGGCAGGCTGATTAGATGCCTGGTTGTGAGTCCCATATTCATGGAGAAACCACAGAAGCCAAAGGGGCTGAGCCTCTGTGAATGTTTACCCATGGAGGGTAGAATCATCAGAACGAAAAAGAATTGCTTCCCTTCCTCTCTTCAACTTTATACAAAAAGGACGAGACTGATCCCCATGCAACAGAAAGAATGTAATAAACACAGTAATATGAATGAGAGCAACTAACCCTGATAGTACTTCCTGCTAAGCACCGTTTTAAGCAACATATGTACTAAATCATTGAAGTATCATGTGCACCCCATGGGTTAAATGCAATTATTATCATCATTTACAGATGAAGAAACAGAGGCTGAGGTTAAGTTTTGTGTCCAAGGTCACACATGTATTATGTAGTGGAAACAAGATTTGAACTCACTACATTATACTATCTAGAAACACAGGACACCTTGGTTCTGTTTTGTTGTGAGATTTTTGAAATTTTGACTTTCACACTGATACCCTTAAACCACCTGAAGTTGATTATTTTGGCTAAGGTATGGAACAGTTCTTCACTCAGGAGGGAGCACCTAAATGATGAGAAAAGATAGATGGGGATGTAGGACCTATCTCTGACTCTACTGAGTAGGCAGTTTTCTGGAAAGTGGTCCAGGCAGGAAACTAGTACTTTGTATTTGGTCAGAGCTTAATAAACTGGCACTAACTGATGATGGGAATGGACAAGCCAATGGTACAGACAAATTCACTTGAGTCAGGAAGCATCCGTCTGCAAGGGGGCGGCTGTGAAGCTAATGCTATCAGAACTTCATGGAATCCCAACAGCTGCTCCAGCCACTGCTTCTGACATATCTTTCAGCAAAAGAGTCCCCAGGTGGGTTTTGACAGCTGGGACACGAAAGAAGGCAGGTGACATTTGAGGACAGGATTTTGTTGTGAGTATGTGCTAAAGATGAAGTTCTGCCTGTTAGAATATGGGCACTACGGGGCAGGAGATCTGAGAGCTGAGGAAGCGTACGACATGCTTCTGTGTCAGATGCTGTGTCAGGCCCCTTAGACTGGTTAGGACAAAACAAGACCCCTCCTTTTGGTTCCATGACATTGGTTTTTCTCTTAGTTTTGCTTTTTTAGACTATTATTTCTTTCATATATTCAACCTCTACCCACATCACTGCAGAGAAGACTTTCATAGTGTTCTCCTTCTTTCCCATTATTTCAACAGTGGGATATGAGAAGTAAGTCTTTCTTCCTTTTCCTCCTGTTTCGGTCTTTCAAGGTTCTCTCCATCTTGCCCTCACAAACACTATTTATAATATCATAATTTTCTAAAATTTTCAGTCATTCAGAAAGGACGTTTCCCTTTTTTGAAATGCAAACTATGAGTACAGTGGCTGTATTTTGCTTTTGTAGTATTTAGGTTTATCTCTTTCTAGTAAACCTTATCAAAATAATATTATTATACATTTACATTCTTCCGTGGCCTCCATGTGGACAGGCTGTACTTCCTCTGTACTTCCTGGTCCTTTGACTTTGGCCTTGGTTCTGTTACTTGTTTTGGTAAAGGGTATTATCAGACTTGAAATGTGCTTACAAGATTGGATTTCCTTCTTTGATCTCTGCATTTTGCCACCGGAAGAGTGATTCTTAAGAAGCCACTGGTCCAAGAAGGATGAGAGACATGTAGATCAAAAGTGGAGCTCAATCCCAGCCTGGATCCAAGCTTAGCCAAACCTAGTTTGGATTAATTGAACATGCATTTTCCTGTTGATGTAAGAGAGAAAAAATAAATCTTTTTAAGAAGACTTTATTTATTTATTTTTAGAGAGACAGGAAAGGAGGGACATAGTGAGGGAGAGAAACATCGAATGATCAGTTGCCTCTTGCATTCCCCCAACTGGGGATCTGGCCTGCAACCCAGGCATGTGTCCTGACAGGGAATCGAACCAACAGCCTCTCAGTTTGCAGTTCGGTGCTCAAGCCACGGAGCCACACCAGCCAGGACAGAAAATAAATCTTTATTGTTACTTGCTACTGAGATTTTATTGTCAGGGAATTGTTACTCAACAATGCCAACTAAAATACCCATGCAATAAATTCTACTTTAAACATTACCTACACATATAATCTAAAATAAAAGAGATCATGGGAGATGGAAAAGAAGTAAAATAAACACACACACATACAATATTAATGGCATTTATATTTTTAAACATCCACAATACAAGGAAAAGAATAACATGGTCCTCTTTCCTGGTCAGGAAGTGGTGGCTGACAATCGATTTCTTCCTCGCATTATTCATCCACATTCCCTTTGCTTTCAGCCAGCAATGTGTCAAGTGGTTAGCGGTTTTTCATTTGTTTGTATTTTTCACTTAGTAGAATGTGCCAAATTCTTATTTCTGAAGCCTGGGAGCTCTTCATGGCTCTGCCTGTACTGGTTGCTGTAATCTTCCATTACATTAGAGGAAGAAAGTTCCTATGTTCTACATCTAATTTCTGCTGCCCCCGTTTAGGAGCAGTCCTGTTTCTCTTTTGTAATCGTGATTGATCGCTGCAGCCAACAAAGGACCTCCCACCTTGACTTGTCCAGTACAATGAGGAGCATGGAATGGCCACTTGGCAGTCTCATTCCATACTGCAGGCACAGTTTTTGTGACACTTAGAGGGAGAATTTCACCCCAAAATACTAGAAAACACCAATTTGGTAGACCACCATTGCTAAGGCTGGGGACATTCTTAAAACCTTAGATGAAAGATTGGTGGAGAGACAGAAGGGGACTCCTGGGCTGTGTCCAGGGGAAGTTTAGTCTGTCCTTCCTCAAGGTGTCTCTATCATGAAGCGCTTCAGTCAGAGGGGCGCTTATTTCAATGACATCCCTTCCAAAAACATTTTGGAAATCCTCTCTCTATAAAGCTCTAGCCTTCTCGTAGATGGTTGGGGCTGAGGGATGACCATTGGACCACTCTGTCTACATCTGAATGCCTTTCTCTTCAGGAATTTCATACTTCTCTTCCAAATGAATGGGCACTCGTTAATGGTTGTCTTTAGTCATGAAGACTGCTGAAATCCATGAGACAACAGAAAAAGTCCCAGTCCATTGCCTCTCATAAAAACATTAGTTTCACATCACAGATCTACCATAATTTACGTAACTAGTTTCCTTTGTTGAATATAAAGTTGATTAAACTACTTTTACATGAATAGGTAATACTGACGAACATCTTTGTCTACATCATATTTCATCAGTAGTGGATCTTTTAGTAATGATCTTCATTTAGAGTGATGTATATGGGCTCTCCGGTCCAATACCCACCTAGTCCCCCCAAACAGGAGCCCATTCTTGTCCTATGCCCAACTGCTTCCAGTGGAAAGTCCATATGGTGGGGTGCCTATGAAATTGGAGATCTCTGTTTCCCCAGTCCTTTCATTGCTTGTTCCTGCCTCAAGCTCCTTTCATGTGATAATCATATTGTACTCAGAGTAAAAAGTAAAAATACATGCTTTAACAATTGATACAGAAGACCCAAGAAGAGGATGGAGTAGGTGGAAGCTACAGTCACCTCCTCCCAGAACCAAACTGGAATTACAACTAGAATACAGAGCATTCAACCCAAGTAACTAACTGACAACTAGCTGAAGAGAAGTCTTATAACCAAGAATTTACAGAAGAAGCCATAGTGAGGCTCACAGGAAGGGCAGAGCCATGAAGAGGGCTGGTCCCAATCCTGTGGGCAGTGGCTGAGATTCTGGAGGGACATCTTGGCTCAGAAAGTTCCTCCTGAGGAGCGTGGGCTCTCACCCCTAGACCAGACTCCCCAGCCCAGAGTGCCAGAGCAAGGAAGAGGTGCCCACATAACCTCTGACTGTGAAAATCCATGGGGATTCTATCCGCTAAGGAGAGACCCGAGTCTGTTAGAGATCCAGGTACCTCCTTAAAGGGCTCATGGACAAAATCTTGTTTTCAGCCACTCACCCTGGGCTCCAATGGTGGGAGGGCTGAGCAGACTATAGTTGTGTGAGGAGAGGTTAGGCTTTTGGGCTCTAGAGAGCGAGTTGAAGAGACAGTCAATCTTAATGTGAGAGGCCTGGCTCACTAGATGAATTTGAACCACTTGGGTGAACCAGCTCATGGTAGTCAAGGAGCTACAGAGTTTTCTGAACAATGTTTCCAGGTCCAGGCCAGAGATCGTCAAAGATCAGCTAGGTTAGAAGGGTATCACAGAAGAGAGGAACAGGATGTAGGATTGTGATGAATTTATCTTGGGAAAAGTTCATTTGGAGGGGATGTGATTGGGGGAAAGTGGAATCGTGGATGAGGTAACCACAAATTTCCAAGTTGGTAACATTCTCATGGGATTTACAGAGAGCGGCCACATTTTCTATAGTTCCTGGAGGTTTAGTAGAGGAATTGGGATCATTGTTCATTTAGCTGGTCCTTCATCATGTGGTTTTAATCACATTATCTTTCAGGGATGGAGTACTTTCCATAACTATCTTCCGTCTTAGAAGATTCTTCAAAGATCAGACACTTGTCTTCTTTGAGAGCTAATTTATAAGGAACGTAGAGAAATTTTTAAAAACATCAAGCTTAAGGTGAAATGTGCACTTAGATTTCTTTATAAAACAAGAATTTTGGATAAAGGAAGTCTTGAGGGGACACAGATAATAGTAACATTCTCCCTAGATTCTTGCCAGGCCCTGGGGTATGGGCTTGGCCTGTATCATCTCATTTCATCTCATGACACACCTGAGGGGAGGTGTCTTTGACTTCATTTACAGACCAAGAGGCTGGGAGTTGGAGACACCCAGTATCACCAGGCCACACAAGGCAGAGCTGGACTGAGTCCCGGAGTAGCCAGAACACTTAGCCCTGACTCTGTCCCAGTTCCGCTCATGAACAGATATTTCCAAGCTTCTCTTTTGTTTGTTTTGCAGCCTATTCTAAGTTTTCAAAAGCAAATATAAGTTAGTCTTTAAGAAAAAAAATGTGTAAAATGAGGCTGAGTCCAGCAGGCAAAAGGGAATACCTGAGGGGTTCAGAACTAGGCAGTGAAGATTTTCTTTGTGAGAACAGTTCAGCAAATGCTAGGATTAGCCTACTCCCTGCCAGCCTCCTTTGCACCCCATCTGAAAAGTCAGAATTGTAGTCTCAGTATGTGCGTGGCGTCTGGTTCTAGCATTCTGTGGCGAAGAAGTCAGGCACAGTTCTTGCTTTTATGAGACATATTCTAGATAGAAAAAAAATACTAAGTTAAACAATTATAGTATGGTGCAGGGACAAAGAGAATGACCCATTCCATCTGGGGTGAATTGGTGAAGCCTCCACGGAGATTATTATTTAACATGAAATTTAAAGCACAAGTGGGAGCTCATTGGGAAAGTGAGAGAAAGGCATTCTGGGCAGAGAGAAGAGCTGGAGTCAGAGCATGGGGGGTGGGGAGCATGCGCAGAGTCTTGGAGAGAAACCACGTTTAGTGAGGCAGGTTTTGAAGGGTGAAAGGAAAGGAGGAGTTAGGAGGCCTGAGTTGGAAGCAGAGGGAAAGTGCATCGATGGAAAAATTCAGGGGAAGCAGGAAACAGAAAATGCACTCAGCAGTAGTGAACTGAGCCACCCAAGGTGGCGATCCCTAGGGAAGAATGCATTTCAAGCTTTGGGTGCATATTCCAGCTCCATCATTGACCGGTTGGCTAATGCTGAGCATATTATTTTAACTCTATGATCCTCAGTTTCCTGGTCTGTAAACTGGGTATTATGGTTGCTGTGAAGACCGAATGAGATGAAGCATGTTATGGCTAAAATGTTCTCCGTCAAAAAAAAGGTGACAACACCCATCAGAGCCCAGGTTGCATGGAAGACCATGACAAGGTTGGCTTGGGCTATGTCTTCTCTCTATACCAGGTCGCCACAGGAAGCTCAGCGCTGCACTTTCTGGAATCAAGATCAACATTTTTCTCAGGCCCTCACTGGCACTGCCATTTCCTTCCTCAGCTGACCTTCCCAGCAACACCAAGGTCTCCTGAGTGGTCATGGTCAGTTGAGGGGAACCACTCTGCCGAGGACAGTCTGCAGGGTCAGGGAGGGCAAACACCTGACACATGGACCTAACAGATGTGGCAGTTAATGCGATGCATTGAAGGGTACAGCCTTGGCTGATCCTACCAGAAGGTAACCGGATGGGGGTGCTGGTTCCTTAGAAGACACACTCAAGTTTATGGCAACGATTTTCTGTGTATCCAAGGTAAAGCCCTGCCTCCTTGGGCAATGCGTTGAGATGAGTCTTACCAAGGCTTCTAGACCCACAGCCATGTAACCCAGAAAATAAAAATACCCTACATCATAGCACCAGCCCGGTTCACCTCTCACCTAGATATAACACCTGGGTCTACCATGATGCTGGGTCAGCATCTTCATGCTGGATCGCGTAACAATGCTGATGGCCAATGAGTGGCCTGAGCAGTTAATTATGCCCAAGGCGCAGAGGAAGGGAGCACGGCTGACTCACCAGGGCCCGAGCAAGGGTAAACGTGTGCTTGTGCACTTACATTCCTCCATTGGCCTCCACTTGCTACCATTTACCGAGCTCCTTCATACGGTGTTAATAGAAGGATAGTTTAAGCGAAAATACCACTCTTCTAATTTGGAAACTTGTGACTTCAGAAGGATTATTAGGAGACCCTAAGCTCTTCATTTTCCCCCTAAACATTCTGAAACAAAAATCCATCAAGTTATGAATAGTGCCTTTTCTGGTGGTGGAGTTACAGAGGGCTCCAATCCAATGTTTTTGGGACGTTGGTAAAGTAATAAAGATGACCTCTCTTTTTTTAGAGGAAAAACCTGGAACCCAGAAAGAGTGAGTTGCTGGCAGCTTCTAATCTTTGTAGAATCTTTGCAGTGAATGACCAGTTTCTTCCATTTCCCATGGCCTCGTGTGTTCTCACAAAACCTGAGGCGCGATGTTCTCTTGGTCATTGACGTGAGGAAGCTGATGGTCTTGGAGGTGGAGCGTGAGGTGACCAAGGCCACACAGAGTTCAAAGAGCTCAGCGTGGCTTCCTGCTCAGGGCACTGTCAACCCCGGAGGCTGGCAGAGCCTGTTCCCTGGCACAGGCTCAGACCTGAATGCCTTGGGTTCTCCCTGGGCCATGACTCTCCTGCTCTATGTGGTGTGACTCACCCTGGACCGTGTGCTGCCTCAGGGAGTAAGAACATAGCCCCAGGAGGAGACTAACAGAGGATGGACACAATCTGGATGACAGAGGCTATTCTGACCTTCTGGGACTATAAGGTCAGACTATAAGTTCAGCCTTTAGAGAGGCTGGAGGAGGAAAACCGAGAAAACACACCAAGAATTCCAGGCCAAACCCCACTACTTACAAAATGCTCTTGGACACTTGCTTCAATGGACACTTGTCTTTTTTTGGTGTTTGTGTTTGTTTCTGTAGAAGACAAATAGTTTCAAATATTATCTGGTGAAACTTTATCCTTAGAGATATAATTTTTTATTTTCCATTACTTCCATCTTTAAAACTAGACCAGGAAGCTAAGTTCTCCTGCCATGGGGAAAGCAGAGCCTCAAAGAGCCCAGTGACAACAAAGAGTTATGCTTAGGCTCCTGCCTCCAACGTGGAGTCTTAAAAGACATGGGGTTTAATTGCAAGGGTCAGTCTCTTGAGAGAGAAGTGGTTGCCGAATTGCTAAAATTTACGGAGTAATTATTATGTAGCGCTTGCATGGATTACCTATTTTAATCTTGTTATTATTTTTCTGGTATTAAAGATGAGGAAGTTGATGCCTGAAGAGAAGTGAATTAACTAGTCTGAGGTCACTTAGCTAGGAAGTGGTAGAACTGGGATTTGAGTCCAGGTGTTTGGCTCTAGGCCCGCACCTCATCACTCTGTACCTTTTCTCACATGTCGGGTATTGTGCTCAGGGCAAGGATCACAGCAGAGAACAAGACATTTTAGAAGCTCACTGGTTGAGTTTCCTGCCTTGTGGGCTTTATGAGACGTCATTTTGGATTTACAATCTTGCAAGTTGGAAAAAAGAGTCCCCATTTTATGCATGAGAAAAAGAAAGGCAAACATGGGGGATTGTCTTGCTCAAGATTAGAAAGAGAGGTGTAAGACAGGATTAGAAACTAGATGTCTCCTCAGCACTCTAATGTCCTTTCTGGCTCTGGGAGTGCCCTCCATTCAGCAGATTTTGGTTAATGCCCTGGCAATTAACCAAAACTTCCTTTGGTCTGGAGGATCTCCAGAGCCCAGGAACACTGGGGGCCAAAGGATGGTGCTTGGTGAAAGAAGGCAAGCAAAAACAGAACAGTTTTGCTTTTGGATTTTGGTGACACTTGTAGCCCCAGTATAGTGTCCCAGGCCCCAGGATAAAGGGGGATGCTAGGTCAGGGAAGGGACTGTGGATGGAGGGCTTCGTGAGGGTGTCCAGAGAGTCAGGCTCAGAGATTTACAGGTGTGGTGATGAGGAGAGAAGGGCTCTGTAGTTCAGGAGTGGAGGAAGGCTCTTCATCACGACATTTATAGAAATTATTCTTGGTAAAGAGAAGGAGAAAGAGGTCCACTGTAGTGGCTGGTGAGAGACTCTCCTATGGAGCTCCCATCAGCAGCTTCAGGGGCGGGACTGTGCATCAGGAGCTCCTTACCTTTTATTCACCTTTTTTTTGTTTAATGTACAGATCGTCCCACAGAAAGCAGAACAGCACTGAAGTTCTTTTGGGCAATCTTCCTGAAAGGTACAGAATTTATCACAGTTTTCAGGGGCCACTCTGCAGGGTGGAGGTTCCAAAATATACTCTGGAACACAGAACAGGAAAGGGAAGTGCCTAAACAACAGCCTGGAGTAACAGTCAGAACTCTAAAACCCCAGGGAACTGCCAGGAAATCAGCCACCCTGATCACCCTCGTGTGGTCCCAGGGAAGTGGAATACGATTTTGCCCTTAGCTGCTGCCTTTCACAGGGTTCTAAGCAGGGAAAACCAGAGCTTGAATATTTGATCAATGACACAGTTCATCAGAGCCCTACATCTATGGGTTTTTCGCCACCTGGGCAGCTCAGATGCCAAATCCTTGTAGACCTGGCTGGGTCCAGTTCAAGGGAATGAACGGTGTGCATGGTGACCAAGAAAGGGATGTACAGTGAACCACGAATGTGGACATTGGTGGGAAAACTGATGTGAGAACGAGGGGGGCGGGCTGGGTGGAGGGGGAAAGAGGGAAAAACGGGGACAACCGTAATAGCATAAACAATAAAATATTTAAAAGAAAAAAAATCATCGGCACTGACTCATTACATAGACTCAACTGAGTTTGTAATGCATCTCATAACAATATAGTTTATTCTAAGGTCAACCGAATGTGTTAGTTGTGCATAGGAAGAACGATCAGAAGGGAAGATTTGGGAAAGGATGAAGACCACGCAGCACACTAAATGCTAGGATGCTAGAGCCCAAATCACAAATGGGCTCCGGGGGCGATTTCTTTCATGAGGAGAAGGGCGGGTATTTCAGAGTGGGGTCAGCTTCTGGGGTCAAAGATCAGCTTCTCCTTCTTCCCAGATCTCTACTGATCAGGAGGCCAGAGCACCAGGACGCCCCGCTTTCTACTGTTGGGGAAGAATATTCATTTTCATGCTGACATCCCACTGTCCCCATCCCCCAGGACTCAGGTCAAAGCCAAGATCACTCCCTCCAGAAGACCCTGACTCAGTCCCTCAACTCACTTGTGTGTTCCAGAATTCTAAGGCATTAAGGATGGGGCCCATTAATCACTTTACCAAGTCCAGCCGGGCCTTAAATTTTGTATCTTGTGACTTGCCCTTTCCCTGGGGCAAATATCATAGGTGGGGTCTTCTATAAGCCTCTGTTGCAGTTAGAAGGGGGGTCTGAAGGATACCAAAGTGGACCACCAAAGAATAAATGAATAAAGTTGGGGCTATGATTATAGCAGCAAATGGCACCAGAAATGAGGTAAATGGAACCCAGGCCTGAGCTGTTGACAGTCTGGCAAAGGCCAGCACCCAGACTCACTCTGGGCTTCCCAGTCATCCTGTGACCCACTCGGACATGTGCAAGAAACTGGAGCTAGTTCCCACTTTCAAGAGTTTGGGATTCAATGGAACAGCATGGGGAAGGGGTCTATGAGCCAAGGATCTCAAACAGATTGACCCTTTCAAGTTTTGAATCCTCTTCTGGGTATCTGGTCCCAATCTCACAGCACTCCCCAGTCTTCCAGAAGGCCTTCTTGTGCCTCTACTCGAATTTTCATCTTTGATTCTCCAATTAACTCTATCTCAGATACCCCATTCTCGTGCAGCTTGCCTAGCCTCCTTCATTCTTACAAACCCGCACGCCTTCCCTGAGACCCCTAAAACAGGACCTTGCCTATCTTGGCACATGAGATTACACGCATATCCCTGCTCTGAGCACCCCCATATTCTGAAATGTTCTCCCCACAGAAGTGTGCAGGCATGATGAATACTAGTTCATTTCCCCTTTGGTGTTGGTCAAGGTCAGCGTTACTGTGGCCAGCGTTCTTGTTAGGTTGAGCGGGGCAATGGTGGCCGCTGAGATGGAGTGCAACTTCCTAATGACGCTAGTCGTTGTGCAGGTAGCTCTGAATTTTTAAAATGTGACATCCAAGGCAAGACTTTCTTTCATATCATCTGCCAAGCCCAAGATTATGTATGTTCCAGCTCGAGTTCCACCAACTTAATTGTCCTCTCTGCTCTAATGCTTGAAAAGTGGGCCCAAGCATCCATGAAGGAACCAGGGCAGCAAGAATAAGCTGGGTAACGAAGCTGATAACATTTACAGTAGTTAATACTTACCGAGCATTTACCATGGTCCAGTAAGAGTGCTCTATGGCTGCATGCATTATGTCAGTTTCTCCTCCCAGCTATCCCAGTATCATTATATTCATTACAAAGATAAAATCTGAGGCCCAGAGACACTTTGCCCAAGGTCACTCAGTCAGCAACAGAGCAGGGATGCAAACCTAGATCTTACCGACAATAAAATCTGGACTCCTGAACATAATGCTGTGTTTTTTCACGAGACATGCCCATGAATCAGCCCTTGGATCCTCCCGTCTCTACAGATGCTTCTTCCTTCCCTTGGGCCCCCGGCGCAGCACCTACTTATAAAATGTTGCCTGAAACTCCCAAGCACCAGCTGTAGTGCTAGAGGAATCAACAGCAGCAGCTGGAGAAGCAGCACAGGCTTCATGCTGCCGGCGGGATGGGTGGTAAGTCCTGGCTGAGGGCGGCTGCGGTGGAGCAGGCAGAGTAAGGGGGAAGGACGGAAGGAGGGAAAAGTGAAGGCGCTGTGACTGGCGTATTACAACCAGGGAGGGCTTGGCGGGAATCCAAGCACCTCCCAAACACGCCCACTCCAGGGCCGGGGAGCGTTTTTTCAAATCTACGCCATTTTCACTCCCCTAAGTTTGACCTTGTTATGTCTCCCATCCGTCTAGGTCTTGTTAATGTTCTTTCACGAAATTTTTACGTTTTCCCTGTCTTTGTTCTGTTTATTCCTAGAGGCTTGAATTTTCAAATGAAATCGTAAATAGTATTGTAACTCTTCAGTTATTTCTTTTCGTTTGTTGCTAGTGTGGAGAAATGACTTGATAATTTTCAATCATTTTCGATAATGTAATATTATATTAGTTTCAGGTGTACAACCAGTGATCGGACATTTATATAACTTACCAAGTGATCACCCTGATAAATCTAGCCCCCACCAGAAACCATACATAGTTATTGAAATATTATTGTCTATATTTCCTATGCTGTACTTTATATCCCCAGGACTATTCTGTAACTACCAATTTGTACTCTTTAATCCCTTCCCTTCATCTTTTTTACCCCTACCCCCTTCCATCTGGCAACTGTCAAAATGTTCTCTGCATCTATGAGGCTGTTTTTGTTCTCTTCGTTTGATTATTTTGTTTCTTAGATTCCACATGTAAGTGAAATCAAATGGCATTTGTTTTTCTCTGTGTGACTTATTTTTCAGCACAATACTCTCTAGGTCTATCCATGTTGCCGCAGATGGCGAGACTTAATTTTTTTTTTTTTTGCTGAGTAATATTCCATTGTATATATGTACTACTTCTTTATCCATTCATCTATTGCTGGGCATTTAGAGAAAGGACTTTTGTATCTATAACTAGTTCTCTTGCTAAATTCTGCCATTGTGTATCATAATTTCTTGGTGCGTGCTTTTCAGTGTTCTGTGTAGTCAATCAGCATCAGCTGATAATAACATGTATTTTTCCTCTTCAAACTTTATGCCATTTTAATTTCTCATTGTGCAGGCCGACACCCCCAAACATTATTGTATAGTCATGATAATAGCGTATATTCTTGTCTGATACTAGATTTAAAATGAAAACTTCTTAAATTTCCTCTTAGAATAGTTTCTCCTTTAGATTTCTCATAAACATCTTTTATCAGGTACAAAAAGTTCTTTTTCATTCCTGACATGACAAGAAAACTTTCACTGATTTATGTGAAATTATTCCTATAGCTTTTTCTACATATGCTGAGACAGCATTATTCTTCTCCGTTAGTCTGTTAATATATTGAATTACATTTCAGGTTTTCTAACATTAAACCATTCTTGCATTTGTGTAGTAATCTAATGTGATCATTGTGTATTGAAGTTTTTATGTTGTTTGATTCAGTTTTCTATTTTTTGAGGGATTTTACATCCATGTTCACAAGAGAACCGGGCTTGTAACTTTCCTCATACCATCCTTGCTCGGTTTTGTAGCAA
This sequence comes from Pteronotus mesoamericanus, assembly GCF_021234165.1. Classification (NCBI taxonomy): domain Eukaryota; kingdom Metazoa; phylum Chordata; class Mammalia; order Chiroptera; family Mormoopidae; genus Pteronotus; species Pteronotus mesoamericanus. Next base: position 10,098,507 of record NW_026555105.1, read on the forward strand.
GTGTGCAATGACCTCATAGAATGTGCTGAATAGCAGCCCCATTTCTTTGGAAATTTTTGTGTAAGATAAAAATAATTAGCCACCTGAATCCTTGAATTCCTCTTTTTTCTTGCACAAATATGTTCATTTGCACTTTGTTTTCATTTAACAATATATCCTGACTTTCCCTTTCCTATGGCTGCATTCTGCACCTCCATATGTATGCACCTTAGTCATACAACCAATCCGCCATATATGGGCATTCATGTATTTTCCAAGATTTTTCTATTACAAATTTGCTGCAATGAGCAGTCATGTGCACATTTTCTGCATTGTTGGAGGTGTAACATCAGGGTTAATTTCTAAAAGTGTAATTGTTGGTTAAAAGGGTAAACTCATATGTGATTTTGTTAGGTATTTCCAAATTCTATTCCATAGAGGTTGTACTGCTACCAACCTTGTGAGCATGTGTTTCCCATAACAAAATGTGTTCTCATGCTTTTGAACTTTTGCCAAAATGATGTGAAAATGTTATCTTCATAGCTGTGGTTCATTCATGTTGTAGTATCAGTACTTCATTCATGTTTATATCTGAATAATATTCATAATATCCATTGTATGCATATACTACAATTTGATTATCCACTCATCTGTTGATGGACATTTGGGTTGTTTCCACCCTTTGGTGCTTATGAATAGTGTATTGTGAACATTCCTGTGCAAGTATTTTTCTTAGCAGTTATTTTCATATTTTTGAGTATATACCTATGAGTTAAACTGATATTTAACTTTACATGTTTAACTTTAGGAGGAAACTGCAAACTGTTTTCACAGTGGTTGAAACATTTAACATTTTAATCACTGAGGCATGAGGTTTCCAATTTCTCTACATCTTTGCCAACACTTCCAATTTTCCTTTTATTGGAAGATAGCCATCCATGTGGGTACGGAGTGGCTGGTATCTAACTGTGGTTTTGATTTTCATTTCTGTAATAACTAATAATGTTGAGAATGTTTTCCTGTACTCTCTGACCATTTATTTCTGTATCTTCTTTGCAGAAATGTCTATTCAAGTCCTTTGCAATTTTGTAACTAGGTTGTTTGTGTTTTTCTTAATGCACAGAAGCTAATATTGCAGGGATAGGATGCATAAATTTCTGGGCGTGATGCTGAGTGTGGCTACTTAGAATTCCTTGGTTGTGGACTCATGTATTCTGTCTGCTGGAGACATTGCAACATACAATGAATGTCCTTTGGTTCAAAGTATTGTATTTCCCAACCAGAAGGTAAGTGCTCCATCTTTGCAGGGGTCATCTTCAAACTGGCCATTTTTATGCTTTTTCAGTTGGCCAATTCACAACTGTGTCAGGTCGACAGATTCTGGATAATATACTATAGGATACTACCATGGAATCTTGTAATTTTGGGCCTGCTTTAGCACCTCTTCTGATGTAAAATTTGTCAATTGGTGTGAAGCGGTAGTTCACGGAATCCTATGCCATCGCAGCCGGTGCTCTATCAGCCATCACATAGCAGTCTTGGGAGAGGCATTGCAGACAGAAACGTCCAATCATGCTTCCATAGTGTGCATCATTTCTCACTCAAGGCAAGTCACTCCCTTTCCAGGGAGGAATGGATCAGATGTAGTAAACTCGCACCAAGCGGCTAATTCACTTCCCGAGAACTGGCGCTATACCAAGGGCTCAGCCTTGGTCCCTGCTGCTGCTAGGTTTTGCTTGTTTTCGTGCCTGTGAGCTCATGCTGATGCATAGCCTACATCTTTGTCATCGTGGCCACTTGATGCACGGGTCCATTGTAAAAGCATTGATGTGGCTAAACACAGAGTCTGGCCTATATTAATGGGCTAAGACAGCTGGTATACACAGGTGTATCTACTCTCTAAGGTGCTTACTGTGTGCCCCCAAGCTTGCCATGTCCTCTTGTAGTCTGTCTGTCTGTCTCTCTCTCTCCGATATATTTGTTATTAATTACATAATACATAATATATTTTTATATTATGAATATATAAATAAATCTGGAAAATATATAATGTATATTTTTAGCTTCATTAAAATATATTTATACACTTCAATTATACCTTAATAAAGCTGGAAAACTACATATGTGTTATTTATAATATGTAGTATATATGATATATATTAACTTTTCCTTATATATTAAGTTTATATATTATCTTTATTATATAAGTTTGAGGTATACTACATGTTAATTTGAAAACCATATATATTGCAAAATGACTATCAACATAGTGTTATCTAACACCTCCATCACATCAAATCATAATCATTTTTTGTGTGTGGTGAGGACATTTGAGATCTACACTCTTAGCAACCTCCCTGCCCCCCACCCTGGTAACCACCACTTTCTGGTCTGTTTTCCACTATATCACACTTTATCCATTCCTCCGATGATGAACCTAATTTGTTTCCACAAATTGTTACACATTTAATTTTTACTTTTTTTTCTGTAATTTATTTTGTAGTTAGACTATACAAAATATTATATCTTTCAGGAAAAAATTTCTGTTTGCAAAAGGAGAGGGTTAGTTATGTGACAGGAAGGATCGGCTCTGCAGAAGCCCAGGACACCCCCCACCCCACCAGCCCCTTCCCGCACAGGACAGGCCATGGGAGGGGCAGGCACAGGGGAGGAGACCAGGACTCCGTGCCCTGCCCCTACCTGGCCACTGGGGGCAGGGAGGAGCCCAGGACACCCTTCCTTCCCTCCCCGCGCCGCTCTCCAGGAAGGTCTGTGCCAGGCTCGGAGCTCACTGCGCAGGCTGAGCCATGGCTTCCCGGCCTCTGCTGCCCACCCTGCTTCTCTGTGTGCTGCTGCTGCAGGCCCAGGGAGGGCCCCGTAAGTGGAACAGGATACAGAGTAGGTGACGGGCTGAGGGGCAGGTAGGGGCAGGGGGACGCGGGCCGTGTCCAGCCAAGGAGGATCTGGGAGCTGGAAGCTTTTGGCGCCTCCTGCTACGACCACAGCGCTGTGAAGGCTCCGGGTCCTCCCGAAGCGGGGCCCTCCAGCCCCTTCAGCCTGCCCTGTGACCAGTGACAGGATCGAGGGCAGCCTCCATTTTTCTATTCTCCAGCGCCCAAGTCCAGGGACATATGACGTGCACACTAGTGACAGGTGCGCAGAGCTGGAATCAGATAGGAAAGCAAAGCAACGATTCTTTTGTATAGACATCTGTGACAGGTCAACATCCCGAGATGCTTATGGGAAGGCAATTTTATTTTAGCATGTCTCAGACTTCACTGAGTTCTCTGAGTGTAGGTTGTATGGGGGGACTTCGCCAAGGCCATGACTAAGATGAGGGACAGGGTCTTGGCTGCGGCAGTAAAGAAGAGGGTCCAGGAAGCCCAGGCACTGAGCTCTGCTGGTGGAGAGTGGGGGTCATGGGTTGAAGACACAACCAGTCAGCAGGACTGGTGAGGGGTCGAAAGTGAGGTCCCTGAAGAGTCCCAGAGCGTTGGCAGTGGGACCTGGGTTCTGGGGTCATGAGGGGACCCGAAGCTTGAGAGCAGCGCTCTGTGCGGTCTGGCTACATCGACCCTTCTGCTCCTTTTAGGTGTCAAGTCCTGTGAGAAGCGGCCCAGCATAGACCTTTGCCACAACCACTGTTCATATTTCCTAAAGTGTCCAAAATCAGACACCATATGCTGCTCAACCTTCTGCGGGAACGTTTGCATGAGGCTCCTGTGAGTGGAAGAGGGCTCCGCGGTGTCACCTGCTCCCCTGACTCTCTATGTAAGACTGTGCCTGTGGCCAAGACCCAAGGACCTGAAATCCAGGGCACAGGGTTGTCAGCCTCCGCACAGTCTGTCTGGACGGCTTGTTCCTGTCAAATAAACCAGAACGAATGCCCAGGGACCTGCCTGTTTTCCCTCCAGGGCTTGCGGTCATTGCGAAACCAGTGAGGAGCCCTGCGTGACCCCGCCTCCCTGGGGCCAGGGCCCGGATCCCGGGGCCCTCATCACGCTTCTCTGCTCTCTCTCCTTTGGGCCCACGCACCCCAGCCCGGCCCCTCCAGGCTCAGCCCCCTTCTTGCTCTGCTCACTGAACCCGTACCCCCTGGGGAAGGACTGTCGTGTGTGCCACACCCCAGCGCCCAGGAGGACTCCTCACCCTGGGCTGGAAGGGCCAGGTGACCCGTGAGGCAGGTGGGGGCTAAGCCCCCGGCCGCAGAGCAGGAGGCCCCAAGGAGGCCTCCTCTTTCTTTCTTTTTCCTTCGTCCTCACCTGAGGACATGTTTCTACTGATTTCAGAGAAATGGGAAGGGCGAGGAGAGAGAGAAACATCGAGGTGAGAAACATCAATCGCTTGCCCCTCGTATGCACCCTGACCGGGGATCTAGGCCACAACCTGGGCGCAGGCCACGACTGGGAGTTAAACCTGCAACATTTTGGTGCGCGACCCACGCCTGTCCCTTTCTCCCCGTTGCCCTTGTAAAGTCCACATAACTGTCTCTTTAGAGGGAAGAGAATGAATCCAGAGACTTAAGTGACTTGCCCAAGGCCAGGGAGAGTAGGGCCCACACAGGCCCTGGCTGGCGGAGGGCGCCTCCTCTGGCCGCCCACCCCCTGCCCCGTGCTCGCTGCTTCGCCGCTGCGGGGGGGCCACGGGCACGGCAGTGAGTGTCGGTGCCCACCCAGCTCCCCACTGCAGCCTCCACCAGGGTGGCCACTCTCCCCACGCGGCCTGGGGCGCGGCGCCAGGACCTCAGACTCCAGTTCCTTCCAGTGACAGAGTGCTCCCTACCCCTCCCAAGTCCTCCTCCTCATGGCCTCACTCCCTCTCCCTTTCTTGAATCCGGAGGAGAGCCACGGGGAGCGGGGGCAGGGGGCTCCGTTGTGAGCCTGGGAAGGATTAGCTGGCACAGGGTAGCTGTGAGTCTTGTCCGCAGTCTCAAGGTGCGTCCGTGAGGATTAATCCCTGGGGTTCGGGCTCCCTATCTGTGTGACCACAGCGCCTCTGAAGCGGTCCTGGGGCAAGATCCCCCGCAGGGGCCCACACAGGGGCCCACACAGGGAATGACCTCCCACATCCAAGTCCAGGGCTCCGTGCCTTGTGGGTGTACCGTGCTTGCCTGGCTGACCTATTCCTTGCCCCTGGCATGAGCACCATGGCCCATGAATGATACAGGAAACTGTGGTTGTTCTTCCTTGGGGTAACTGGTACCCTGACCTGTGTTCCGGAGACTCTCTGGACACTCTGCCCTGCTCCAGGGAACTCAGACACCATACTTCGAATGCTTGGCTGGCCTGTCCTGTCTTACTGGAGCAGCAGTGTGCCCCTGTGTTAGGTAGGATAGGGGGGTGGGGGAAGCCTGTAAGACCTTGAACATTACGGAAGTGGAAGTGGAAGGAAATGCACATTCTGACTTGATCTGCGTCTCCAAAATGTCAAGTCCCAACAGTGCTCTGAGATCAGAGCTGGATTCTTTGCAACCAAACACATAACCTCATGCTTGCCTCTGCTTTTGCATGATTCTCTTTTCATGCTGCAGACGTGCTCCTAGAAAATTCTTTCCCTTCATACCTGTTGATCAAGGTAATCAGCAGTAGCTTTCTTGCATGTATTGACTCACAACTTGCCTTCACTGCCTTACTTCAGGACCAAGTCATTTCTCTGGCCCTTTGTCATAATAGAATCTGAAGAGACTTGGATCTCTTGATACTCCTCAGAACACCATGCCTGCCCATCACACTGGTAACATTACGTTAACCTCATTCCTTTGTGTGTGTGTATATATATATATATATATATATCCGGTGTTCCCAGCGCCATGCATTGAAGAGACTCTCCTTTCCCCATTTCACGGTCTTGGCACCGTCATCATAAAATCATTTGATTGTATATGTGTAGGTTTATTTATAGGCTCCCTGTTCTGTTTCATTGGCCTACATGTCTGTCTCTATGCCAGTATCACACTGTTTTGATAATTATAACTTTGTTTTAAGCTTTGGAATCAAGAACTGTGTGTCTTCTGGCTTCTTCATTTCAAGATTATTTAGCTATTTGGAGTCCCTTGAGATAACTGCCATATGAATTTTAGGATGGGATTTTCTGTTGTTGCAAAAATACATTGGGGTTTTAATAGAGATGGCACTGAATCTACAGATCACTTTGAGTAGTGCTGACATTTTAACAACTATTATCTCTTCTAATCTGTAAACATGGGATGTGCTTTTATTTTTTTATGTTTTCTTCAGTTTCTCTCAGCAATGTTTTGTAATTTTCATCGTACAAGTTTTTCATCTCCTCGGTCAGGTTAATTCCTAAGTATTTTACTCTTTTTGGTGGAAATGGAATTGCTTTTGTAATTTCCTTTTCAGGTTGTTCATTGTTAGTGTATGGAAATGCAGCTGGTTTTTGTTCGTTGACTTTGTCTCCTGCTACTCTGCTGAATTCATTTGTTAGCCCTAATAGATTTTTGTGTGTGGGTAGAATCTTTAGGATTTTCTATTTATAAAATCATATAATCTGCAAACAGAAATAGATTTACCTCTTCTTTTCCAATTTGGAAGTTTTTAAAATTTCTTTTTCTTCTCTGATTGCTCTAGCTAGAACTTCTAGTACTATGGTGAACAGCAGTGGGGAGAGAGACACCCTTCTCTTCTCCCTCATCTATAGAAAAAGCTTTCACTCTCCCACCATTTATTCTGATGTTTGCTGCGACTTTTTCATTTTTGACTTTTAATATGTTGAAATAATGTCCTTCTACCCCTAGTTGTTTAATAATGTGTTGTTTAATTTCTATAAAATTCCAAATTTTACATTTTTACTTCAATTATTGGTCTCTAACTTCATCTAATTGTGGTTGGATAACATCATTTAAAATTTATTGAGACCATTTGTAGTCTAACAAATGGTCTTTCCTGAAATGTCCCACATGCACTTGAAAAGAATGTGTGTTCTGTTGTTGTTAGATTGAGAATTTTGTACATGCCTATTAAATCTAGTTGTTTTATTGCATTATTTAAGTCCTCTGTTTCCTTACTTATCTTCTGTCTACTTGTTCTATCTATTTTTGAGGCTGGGGTATTGAAGTGTCCAATTATTATTGTAGAACTTTCTATTTCTCACTTCAATTCTCAATGTGAGAATTGAGATTTGAGTTCTCAAGTGTTCGCTTCACGTATTTTGATGACTGTCATTAGGTGCCTAAATGTTTATAATTGTTACATCTCCTTGCCATATTGACAGTTTTATTAAAATAGAGTATCCTTCTTTGTCTCTGTAAACTTTTTTTTTGGTTTAAGGTTTATTTGATCTGATATTAATACAACCACCACTGCTCTCTTTTGGTTACTATTTGCATGAATACTTTTTCCCACCCTTTTGCTTTCAATGTATTTGTGTCTTTGGATCTAAAGTGAATCCTTTATAGACAGTATATGACAGGATCATATGTTTTTTATCTGTTCTGTCAATCACTTTTGACTGGAGAATTTACTCCATTTATACTTTAATTACTGATAAGGGGTGACTTCCATTATTTTGTCATTTGTTTTCTATATGCCTTATATCTTTTTTGTCATATGACATATACGTCTTTTGGTTAGATGGCACAAAGTATTGGCACAGGGTGACAAAGTTAACATTAATTTTAAATTTACTTGTCATTTTTATAGATTGACAAGATTTATGCACTAAGCATGGGTTGCTCTTTTAATAGTACAAAAGCCATAAATGATATTCTGGAATGAAACCATTTTTTTCTTCTGAGAGAAGTAAGTGGGAGGAAGTGATGAGGAGCCCCACCAACAGGTCAAGGCCAAGGACGTGTTGTAAAGTGGGAAGAGGCAAAGAAACAGCTGGAGAAGGAAGTGTCTGGGCAATCTATGGGCCACCCACAGGCTTTTCTTCTTTCTTGGTCTCTACCATTGCCATTCTAGCCAAGAAACTCTGACAACACTCCAAGCTTCACTTGGACTCCCGGAGATATATCCACAGTCATCCTGGTTCTGCGAGTTTCCATCCCCATGATGGTTCTTGCTCGTACTGTGAGGCCCCCTGGAGAGAGTGATCTTGGTGATGGGAAATGGGTCCAAGGAGTATCACAGCTCCCAGTCCCCAGAGGAGCTGTAGCTTCACCACCTGGCCTTCGTTGCTCCAGACTCACGTCCTTCGAAATCCTGCAGTGGCACTTGCCATCTCTGTGGTCTTGAGCAAGTTACTTAACTTTTCTGTGCCTTAGTTTCTGCATTTGTAAAATGGGAATGATCATAGTACTAAACTCATAGGGTCATTGAGAGTATTAGTTCATACATGTTAAATATCTGATGCTTAGTGAATTTGGTTTAAACGGGGTAACTCCTGACGCTTCATTAGGTGTGTCATTTGTTTATTTAAGACACAGAGCTGCCTACATGCCAGACATTGGCTCTAAGCTCTTAACAAGTAATCACTCACAGAAGCCTCACAAAACCATATGAGGAAAGGCCTATTATTATCCCCACTTTGCAAATGAGAAATCTGGGGCACAGGGAAGATTAGCCATTTGCCCAAAGTAAGTGGGGAGCTAGGATTTGAACCCAGGTTGAGTTTGTGTTTTAAATCTGCATGGTATGTGGCTTTTCCCAAGCTCTCTTGGTAGAGCTTTCTCTTATCATCAGCACAAACGCCACAGACTTTGATGATGGGGTAGTAGAAAGCTGATGCTAGCAGTGCAGCAATTTGTACAGAGATGGATGGGACTTTATAAAAGTTGTCACACAAATGTTAGAGGGGAATAGATGGACAGATCCTCCCCCACTTCCACAATCACCCAGACTTCTAGGAAATGTGTGTGTTGGGGGAGGTGAAGCTCTTGCAATTCCATGGCTTTCTGTGTCTAACTATATTACCTACAGCAAAAAAAAAAAAAAAAAAAAAAAAGAAAAAGAAAAAAAAAAAAAGAAAAAGAAAAGAAAAAGAAAAAAAAGCATTTCTTGAATAGGAATTCAGTGACAATCTGTACACGTCTAGCTGGTGGCCTGGGGCAGAATATGGGTCTGCCACAACCCAAAGGATGATTACGGCATGAGCCTTTGAAATCTGTTCTGCTTGAGGTCTGTCCCCTGTGCAGGGACTCCGAGGCTCCCAGAGGCCAGGAAGAGGAACCGGCAGTGACACAATCACCAGCACTTCTGGCCTGAGCTCCTTTGGGGGTAAGTGGGAATCGGGGTCCTGGGGCTGTAAGCGTGAGCCTGCAAACCCTTTCCTTGGCGGCTCGCCTGGGTGCCCGCTCTGTTCAGATCAGAAGCCCACATCGTGCCAACCCATCTCTCTGCAGAAGAAATTATTGTCTTTGTTGTTCAAACAGAGAGACTGAGACAGAAAGATGACATGGACGGACAGCATGTCCCTTCACATGTGATACTCTGAGAAGGACACTACGTATTGCCTGCATAGTTTTTCCAACTGACAGTACATAATCTGAGTCTAATCAGGAAGGCATTTCAGACAAATCCCAAATAAGGAACGCTGCATTAAAACATTGGCTGTCTTTGTATTTGGAACATTAAAAAATTTCAGTGTCACAACAGACAAAGGACATTATTGGCTGAATTTATAAAATGGAATACTGATGGTAGATTAAAGTATGAAAGTATATTTCATTAATGTTAAATTTAATGAAGTTGACAGTTGAACTATGATCATGTAGGAGACTGTCCCTTTTGTTAATACTCACAGAAGTATTATTTCTAAATAAGGGCCAGATATATGACACTCTCAAATGCTTTAATGAATGCATTAAAATGAATGAAAAAAATACACACACACATATATATATATAGTTTAGAATATATATATGTTTGTGTATGTATAAATTCTTAAACTAGGTGAACCCGAGCAAATGGTATTCAGATGCTTTTGTATCATTCTTACTCTTATACCTTTGAAATTATTTCCAAATAACATTTTGTTAAAAGTTAAAGGCAACCCACCTAAAGGTCCATGTGCCTTAAATATTATGTTCCTCTTTTATTTTTTTCACCTATGCCGAGAGGAGAATAAGTTTAGCCCTTCTAAAGAGGTTTGCACCTTTTAAAATGTGCCTGCTTTTGAGCGTTTGGGGGATTTCAACCAGGGCATGTAGGTTATCTTCTGCTTGGTTGAAGACATCAAGGCAAAAATAAAGACTCTAGAAGAAAATTGGTCACTTGCAGAGAAAAGAGACAATCACCCCATTGTGACTCTATTATTCATAGTATCCAGACTTCTTTGTCTTTGCTTCTTTTCTTTCTTTCTGTTTGGCTTAGTAACGTGAAGCACCAGGTTAGGGGTGAGAGAGAACTGGGGAAAGGAATTTTTCTGGACAATCCTTAACCTCCTCTTTCAGAAAGCCAACTCTTACCACCAGAGAGCTGCCTAAAATAATAGCCACCAACTGTTTTGCATATTGTCTCATATCCTAGACCCTGTCTTATTTTTTCTCCTTCACAGCGATCTCCATCTATTTTTGTGAATTTCTTCTATGCATCTTGTATGTTGGGTGCCCCCTTTACTACAACATAAGTTTTATGAAGGCAGGGATTTTGCTGGCTTTGTTCATTACCATATTCTCAGTGCTTAGAATAGTGTCTGGCTCACAATAGTCACTTAATAGAGGTATTTGTGGGACAAATAAATTTAGAACAGATGAATAAATAATAGACTCTCACCCACTCATCAGAATTAATTCTAAATAGATTAAAGAATGAAAAGGAAGACCACAATGAAGTCAATGAAATTAAATAACTTTCACTCCTCTGGAGAAGAAAAGAGAATCTGAGCCAACATTTATTTTGTACATTCTGTGTGCCAACTCATATACTCAGTGCTTCATATATTTAAAATGTGCAGTGTGGATAATAATCTTACCCCCATATTACAGAGGGGAAACGGAAGCTCTGAGGAGTTACGGTAGGTGTTTGGCCAATCACATGATTTATATTAAGCTAAGTGTGTTGGGGTCCCTACAACTCCAGTGTTCAGGTTTTATTCTTTGTCTTATACTCTACTGACAGTGTTTAGTGTGGTAATGAGTGGAGAGAGTTCCCCCCTTAGATAGGATGTATAACCTGTTGGTAGAATAAACCAATTTTAATGGAGACAAAACTGACAACAATTATCTAGGGTTTGAGATAGGCAATATCTTTTATGCAGGACTTCCAGATTGATGAATTTGAGCTCTGAAGCTAATAATGTATTTAACCAAATTTTAGTTGCAAGAAAGTTCCCAGTTTATTTTTTCCCCTAGGAAAGAAAAATTACAAATTTTCAGGTGTCTTATGATTAATGGGAAAATATTAATGGTACATGTAACTAATATGTTGGGAAAATATTTATGGGAGATTTGTCCTTTGTCTCATTTAAATTTATTTAGAAGAGCTACTTCTTCGCCTGCTGCTGTATGAGAGCTTGGGTATAGAACTTGACTTTTCTAGACACTGCCTAAATTTAGAACATATAAGAAAGTCTAAGCCTGTGCAATAGTAAAACACTAAGGTTGAATGAAAGCATTTGCGCAGAGGGTGGTCAGCTTCCTGGCTCTCTCCTCTCCTCCTGCAGTACGCTAAGTGCCATTTCGGAGGTGGAGGTGGGAGAAGTGGTAAGAGAGTCTAGACAGTTCTTTTTGGCAGGTAGTATTGCACCTTCGTGTTTGTGCTTTCTGGGCTTAGAATGGACTCTGCTGTGGATTGTTTTCTGGGTTTTTTGAGTCTCTCCACACCCCAGCTGGTGGAAGTTTCTCAGCTGTGGTTCTGTTGATACCGCTTAATCTAGCTCCTTTCTGGCCATCTATTGAGACTCCTTGCCCAGAGCCTAGGGATGTGGCCACTCAGTTTCTGCCTCCTTCTGCTGAGGTCACATGGCCCTTCCAGGCAGCCTGCCTGGAACAATCTGGCACAAACCCACACTGGCCCTTTCTCATATTCTTTGCCCTGTCAAATTAATGCAAGCTGTAGTCTTTTTCTTGTGACCATAGGTCCCTTCGGCCAGCCTCTTAGGCTTTCTGTGTTCAAAGGTGTGACTCAGACCCCTGTCTACTGTGTCTTCACAAACCCTTGGGGCACGTGCAAAGTTCAGGGGGAGGTATTGTTAAAGCCTTTCTAGTGACTTGGAATTAAGAGAGCACAACATTCTGTAAAGAAAATCTGCTCAAAGATCCCCTCCAAAAAATATGTCAAATTCCTAACCATTTTCCACCTTTAAAACAAGTAAGGTTTTAAGAGTCCCTTTACCACTTTTTGACCATCTTTCTCTCTCTCTTTTTAAAAGTCCTACCAGTTGATATGTCTCACGGGCCTTGGCAAAAGCTTTCATTTTAATACCATGTTAGAAAATTTGAAATACAAGGTGTATAACAGTGAGCCTAATATGATTTCAGTTTTATAAAAACAGTTCATTTTCATATATATGCACACATTGAAGACAGAATAACATATATCAATAAAGAGGATTACTGGAAATCTCTCATTGTCTTCTTTGTACTTTTTTAGTGTTTTAACAAGTTTGCATGCGGAATTTGAGTGATCTTTCACTCAAGGGAAGGCAATACATTTTAAAATATTTTTCTTTTCTGCATAAGGAAGGCCCAGAGGGCGAGATGACGTCTTAGCAGTGTTCAGCTGAGGTGTGTGTCTATTGTTGGGTGGGTATAAGGTAAGGAGGAATAATTAGAAGGCAAAGTGTAAAGAAATTCTGTAAGCACTTCCTCTTGCTTTACAACTCTATTTATATCTCTTGATCTCTAGCAGCAACTGGGAAGGAAAAAAGTCCTGACAATATATATTGAGACACATGGGCAGCATCGTGAAGCTCTGGATGCCTCTACTCATGACCTTCCTGTGCATGGTGCTACTGTCTGTCCTGGGAGAGATTAAGGAAAGACCAAGATTAGGTGATGAGGCTGGGTCGGAAACAAACGCGGGGAGGTTGTTGTGCTTGTTTCTGGACGAGTGAAGGGGTACTATAGTGCCTGGCACATCTGATGCAGGTCCCACCTGTCCTGGATCACCTATTGAAGAATCACAATCTTCTTAATGCACAGAGACCTAAGAAATTGCCAACCTGAGGTCCTTTAATGCTTCCTCTTCCAGACTTGACAGTGTCAATGAGCACCTGTCCACAGGTTATGAGGATATACTGTTTCCACATGTCAGGCTATCTTTGAGCGGGGAGCACCCATACAGAGCTGCCGTATCTTCCCATACTCCCAGAAGCTCTGTGTCCTAGCTGTGTGTACTTTGACGAGTACCCAATGGGTATTTCTTAATATATATCCTTTGTTTTAGTGGTAGGGTCTTTCAGAATGTGAAAAGATAGAAAAGAGAAATGAAATGAGTCCTTCGTGGGGCAAAGTTGGGGGCCATGTGATAAGAAAAAAGAATCAATGGAGGGGACCAAGAAAATTGAAGAGAGAGAGAAGATTTTGGAGGGAGGCTGAGTTATGAAAGGCATGGTCAGCAAGGAGGAGGAGAAAAAGAGAGGGAATCTGCTCCTTACTCTGCCTGGTCCAGCTTCCCACACTACGACGTGAGTATGGTATTGAGGCTAGAGGGTATCTTAGGCCCTGAGGTCTCCTGTTATATAAATGCAGATTTTATAGGGGGGCACATGAAGCCTGGGAGCACGCGCAGTCCTAGCTCGAGGGTGCTCAAAGAGGGCCCAGAGATCTGCAACACAGGTAAGGCCCGTGGGAGCAGAGAAGGCAAAACTATCAGTGAAGATGCAACAAGGAGGCTCAGGAAGGGATTTTCTTATAAGGCACATAGCTACCTTGCTGGGGACTGAGACTTGGATTCTCCCAAGGGCTGTTAAACCCCTGAAGGGTTTCTTTTTTCATGCTTCTTAACCTCTTATGGTTTCATCTTAATTTCAGGGGATGAAGCTCTCATTGAGGAGTGCTGGGGAAATCCAAGCATCAATGAGTGTACCAGGAAGTGTTCTAAATCCTTTAAATGTGCAAACATAAATTACACCTGCTGTTGGACCTATTGTGGAAACATCTGTTGGAAAGCTGGGGTGAGTTGGGGGATGTGTGCTTAGCTATGTGTCATCACTGGTTCTCACCCTCTCCCCAGATGCTGCTATTCCTAAAGACAGGACTGATGTACCCCAAATCCTAGGCACAAAAATAGCAGAAGACAATATCCCCTAAGCTTGAAAAGCAATCCACGGGCAAATAAACCAAGACGTGAGGTTGGGGCACATTGCTTCTTTCATTATACAATCAGTGCCTATATTGTCTTTATTATATTCTTCAACAGTTTGCCCTTTTCCTAATTTTCATCCAGATTTCTAACCATTGACTCCATGAGCCCTTTAGGCTCAGCCAGACCCTGAATTTCTACCTTTCTGTGTTCCATCAGCCAATACCACACTTGTTACCCACGCAGAAGTGTGCGGTTTCTATTGTTATGTAAAATATACCTGTCCCATGGTTTGGCGGGATGGGTAGTATTAAGCTTGGAAACGAATGCTTGTTTCTCAGAGTTCCCTAGACTCTTAACATCTAACTTTCTTTTTTTGCAGGAAATCTATGCAAGACAGCTAGAACCATAACCTCTTACTTGGGACACCAGTCAGTTCTCACTGAGGGCTGGGCATGAGAAAATCCTTGACAAATAAACTCATTTACCAACAATGGCCTTTGGCTTTTTCTGCTCTATTTCATGACCCTTGATTGCCTTCTTATAACCCCCAAAATGATTCTTATCTTACAGTGTACAAAAGCTTCCAACACTTCCCCATCTAATTACTGTAGAACCGATAGGCTAATCTCATAGACTTCACAGAATAGAATTTATCTTTCACATGACATTTTAATGAAGGTAATTGGCAAGCAGCCCTTTCATTCAATTTTTCAGAGAGCATGTCTCTGGTAAATCGGTTTCTCACAGGGTATGGGTAAACAATTCTAAAACAACTTTACATATATATAATATTGAATAAATAAGTAAATAACCAGTAGATGATAGGGGCCATGTTTCTAACTGTCTGAGAAAAGAAGTTACAAATAAGGAAAGGAAGAATGTTAGAATAAACTCTGAGATACTCAGATTTAAAATCAATATAAAGTTGATTTTGGAGATTAATCTGCATACAGATAGACAAAGAAATAATTATAGACACATGTGTATACATGGATTAGTTATACATACCTATATTTCCTAGCTATGCTTGCTGAAAGGACTTCTAAGGAAGGAGTGATACCACAGTATCAATAAACACACCAAGAGCCCAGACCTTGGTTTCTAAATACCAGTTTCCAATTAACTAGCCAAATGTTTTTAGAGAAATGGCTGATTCTAGAACTGGGCATCAAAAATACAAGGTGAGACTGAGGCATCTTTTAGAATCACAAAGTAAGGAAATGCTCAAAATTTAAAATATTGGGGAAATGGGAACCAACCTGAAAGAGCTTCCAGTGGCCAAAGCTGAGAACAATTTGAGCATAAAACTATTACTGCTGGTCTGTTAAAATAAAATGTTACAAAGTTAACGGAAAACTAGCAGACAACTTCAACGTAAAACTACTATTAAAGACAAGGAAAAATGAAAATAAAAATATTTCTGTTTAAAAATTCTCCCCAAAGGGTAATATAACACTGAAACTTTAATTAAGATATCTGTAAACAAATATTTTGACATATGAAAAATACCTTGTACCAGATATATCAAAACTTAGCGTGTAAGTAGACAAAAACCAAACAACACAAAAAACCCCAAGCCCTGACCAGAGTGTCTCAGTTGGTTGAGCATCATCCCCCTAACCAAAAGGTGACTGGTTTGATTCCCAGTCAAGGCTTATGCCCAGGTTGTGGGTTTGATCCCTGGCCAGGATGTGTGCAAGAAGCAGCCAACCAGTGTTTCTCTCTTGCATTGATGTTTCTCCCTCCCTCTTGAATGAGGATAAAATAAACCTTAAAAAAAAAACCCAGAAAGATATGAAGTAAGGGCTTCATAGACATTAAAAAAATCGAAGAAAGGGATAAAAGTCATCTTATAAATAAAGATTGTGACAAAATAATCAAGATAATAATTTCAACTAAACTCTAAGAGGCATTGAGAAAAAGAATGAAAAGAGCCAGGAGACCAACAATAAAATGAAAAAAGCAAAAACAATAAGAAAGAAAAAGATTAATAAAGAAGGTGGGCAAAGAAAATTTAAACATATAGTAACTGGAGTTTTTCCAAGAAGAAAAGTAATTAATGTTAAAAACAAAAATTCAAGTAAACTTTCTGTAAATAAAAGAAAACTGAAGCCACATAAAAAAGGACCATGATATGCCCAGCAACAATGACCCAGAATAGTCTTGGAGGTCAGATGTTGAGTGACCTCTAGATTAGATTCTCACTTCTACCTTCTCACAGTCTTTCACTAATGATTTTCAGGAAGTGAGCTCTTCCCACCTAAGACACTGGACACTACATTACCAGATGGGTATACTCCTAGACAATGTAATTTTAATAGTAGAACTTCCTTTGAATAGAGCCATCCTCGAATCCTGCATGTCATGCCCATTCCAATTTTATTTGAGCCAAAGTGCATTTCTTGGTGGTAGATATGGCACTCAGCACCTAAACCCAACCCTTGTGTCCCAGATGACTTCTTAATCAGGCATCCTGAGTTTGCTATGCCACAGACAACTACCACGTGTGGGGTGGGACACACTTTGTTGCTGAAGGCATTAGTATGGACCCAGCTATGAGCATTGGGGGCATCCAAAGGATGGACACAAGGCAGAAATTGACCAATATCATGATGCATGAGATGGGAGATACTTCTAGAATATTCCCATGTGCATTGACATAAGAAAGGAGCAGATCTGGAGCATGACAGGGAACAAATAATGCAAAACCTGTGGAAACCATTACACTGAGTGGTCAGCAGGCTGAGATTTAATATTATGCAGAAGCAGATCAGACAGAAAGTGCATTTCCTTCCGCTTCCACTTCCGTAATGTTCAAGGTCTTGCAGGCGTCCCCCACCCCCCTACCCTACCTAACACAGGGGCACACCGCTGCTCCAGTAAGACAGGACAGGCCAGCCAAGAATTCGAAGTGTGGTGTCTGAGTCCCCTGGAGCAGGGCAGAGTGTCCAGAGAAGTCTCCCGAACACAGGTCAGGGCACCAGTTACCCCAAGGAAGAACAACCACAGTTTCCTGTATCATTCACGGGCCATGGTGCTCATGCCAGGGGCAAGGAATAGGTCAGCCAGGCAAGCACGGTGCACCCACAAGGCACGGAGCCCTGGACTTGGATGTGGGAGGTCATTCCCTGTGTGGGCCCCTGCGGGGGATCTCGCCCCAGGACCGCTTCAGAGGCGCTGTGGTCACACAGATAGGGAGCCCGAACCCCAGGGATTAATTCTCACGGACGCACCTTGAGACTGCGGACAAGACTCACAGCTACCCTGTGCCAGCTAATCCTTCCCAGGCTCACAACGGAGCCCCCTGCCCCCCGCTCCCCGTGGCTCTCCTCCGGATTCAAGAAAGGGAGAGGGAGTGAGGCCATGAGGAGGAGGACTTGGGAGGGGTAGGGAGCACTCTGTCACTGGAAGGAACTGGAGTCTGAGGTCCTGGCGCCGCGCCCCAGGCCGCGTGGGGAGAGTGGCCACCCTGGTGGAGGCTGCAGTGGGGAGCTGGGTGGGCACCGACACTCACTGCCGTGCCCGTGGCCCCCCCGCAGCGGCGAAGCAGCGAGCACGGGGCAGGGGGTGGGCGGCCAGAGGAGGCGCCCTCCGCCAGCCAGGGCCTGTGTGGGCCCTACTCTCCCTGGCCTTGGGCAAGTCACTTAAGTCTCTGGATTCATTCTCTTCCCTCTAAAGAGACAGTTATGTGGACTTTACAAGGGCAACGGGGAGAAAGGGGCAGGCGTGGGTCGCGCACCAAAATGTTGCAGGTTTAACTCCCAGTCGTGGCCTGCGCCCAGGTTGTGGCCTAGATCCCCGGTCAGGGTGCATACGAGGGGCAAGCGATTGATGTTTCTCACCTCGATGTTTCTCTCTCTCCTCGCCCTTCCCATTTCTCTGAAATCAGTAGAAACATGTCCTCAGGTGAGGACGAAGGAAAAAGAAAGAAAGAGGAGGCCTCCTTGGGGCCTCCTGCTCTGCGGCCCGGGGCTTAGCCCCCACCTGCCTCACGGGTCATCTGGCCCTTCCAGCCCAGGGTGAGGAGTCCTCCTGGGCGCTGGGGTGTGGCACACACGACAGTCCTTCCCCGGGGGCGGGGGGCACGGGTTCAGTGAGCAGAGCAAGAAGGGGGCTGAGCCTGGAGGGGCCGGGCTGGGGTGCGTGGGCCCAAAGGAGAGAGAGCAGAGAAGCGTGATGAGGGCCCCGGGATCCGGGCCCTGGCCCCAGGGAGGCGGGGTCACGCAGGGCTCCTCACTGGTTTCGCAATGACCGCAAGCCCTGGAGGGAAAACAGGCAGGTCCCTGGGCATTCGTTCTGGTTTATTTGACAGGAACAAGCCGTCCAGACAGTGGGGCTAATGGCATTGCTGCTGGTGCCCTGTGCCTGGGACTTGAGGTCCTT
Source organism: Pteronotus mesoamericanus (assembly GCF_021234165.1). Taxonomy (NCBI): domain Eukaryota; kingdom Metazoa; phylum Chordata; class Mammalia; order Chiroptera; family Mormoopidae; genus Pteronotus; species Pteronotus mesoamericanus. Next base: position 10,117,016 of record NW_026555105.1, read on the forward strand.
GGTCTCTGGCATGGTCCTCAGTGGAGGGCTGGGGGTGCAGGATGCACAGCCCAGCCCCCCTCCCTCTCAGAGAATGCTCATGCAAACGCTCCCACAGAAGCTTAAGCAGCACACGTTGTTTGCCTGACACTCTCTGTGATGTTTACAGGGGCGTCTGCACTGATGCATCTGGACTCTCTTCTCACACTCCTTGATTTCCGTGGCGACCGGTGCACCTGAAACAGAGCAGGAGCGGTGTCTCGGAACCAGGCCACATGGAGCGCCGCTCTCAGGCTGCAGAACCCAGGTCCCACGCAGGACCCTCTGGGACTCTTCAGGGACCTCACTTTCGACCCCTCACCAGTCCTGGTGATTGGTTGTGTCTTCAACCCATGACCCCCACTCTCCACCCGTAGAGTTCAGTCGCTGGGCTTCCTGGTCCCTCTTCTTACTGTCGCAGCCAGGACCCTGTCCCTCATCCTAGTCACGGCCTTGGCGAAGTCCCCCCATACAACCTACACTCCGACTCTGAGAGCTCGGTGAACTCTGAGACACCTGTACACCCTCCCGCATTTTCCAGAATTTGCAAGATCCACCTTCTCTCTCCTCTTGTCACTGTCAGTCTGTAGTATCCCTGCCCATTCCCACAAAATAACACTTATAATATTTCCCTTCCACTGTCATCACCTTGGTCCTCTGATGATAACTTTATTTTACGCTTTATACCCCAAAATTCACTCCCATAAACACGTCGGGATGTGGACTTGTCACAGATGTGCATACATCAAAAAATGGTTGCTTTGCTTTCCCGTCTGAGTCTCAGCTCTGCGCACCTGTCACTAGTGTGCGCAGCACCGTATGTCCCCAGACTTGAAGACTGGAGAGTAGAAAGGTGGAGCCTACCCTTCACCCGTCACTGGTCGCAGGACAGGCTGAAGGGGCTGGAAGACCCCGCTTCGGGAGGACCCGGAGCCTTCACAGCGCTGTGGTCGTAGCAGGAGGCGCCGAAAGCTTCCAGCTCCCAGGTCCTCCTTGGCTGGACACGGCCCGCGTCCCCCTGCCCCTACCTGCCCCCCAGCCTGTCACCTACTCTGCATCTTGTTCCGCTTGCGGGGCCCTCCCTGGGCCTGCAGCAGCAGCACACAGAGAAGCAGGGTGGGCAGCAGAGGCCGGGAAGCCATGGCTCAGCCTGCGCAGTGAGCTCCGAGCCTGGCACAGACCTTCCTGGAGAGCGGCGCGGGGAGGGAAGGAAGGAAGGGTGTCCTGGGCTCCTCCCCTGTGCCTGCCCCTCCCATGGCCTGTCCTGTGTGGGGCTTGGGCTTCTGCAGAGCCAGCCCTTCCCATCACATAACTAACCCTCTCCTTTCGCAAAGAGAACTTTTATCCTGAAAGCTGTAATCTATTTTTACTTTCTAATGACAAAATAATTTACAGGAAAAAGAAAAATGGAAGTAAGGGATGATGAAAATCTCACTGTATGGAATTAACCTATGTCTCATTGCAGAGCTGACTCTTGAACAACATGGATTTCAACTAGGCGGGTCCACTGATACTTGGATTTTTTTCAGTAAATGCTGTTGGCCCTTGGGTATCCTTGGATTTCTCATCTGTAGCTTTAAATAACCTAGGATCAAAAGATTTTTTTTTTTTTTACATTTCTAAGCTCAGGATAAAAAAAATTACTGTTTTCTATCTGCCATTGGTTGAATCTATGGATGTTAAGGGCCAACTACAGTTAAGTCTTGCGGGGGGCAAAAGTTGTGAATGGACTTTTGGCTGCTCGGGTCAGTGCTTCTAACCCTCACATCTTTCAAAGGTCAACTGCATTATCTTTTCAGTTTCTTTGCATATTTAATAGAAGCAATTCTTTTGTTTTCTTGCAGTGTGAATCACCCACCTTTTTTTAACCATCTTGCCCCACTCTCATTTAATCATGAAAACATTTCACAAAACATGGTTTTCCATAATTGTACAGCTCTGATTTAACATAAACACCTATTGTCAAGCATGTGTGCTGTACCAATTACTGATAATTAGACAATTCATGTTGAGAATTTTTATTCATAAATCCTTAATTTTTAAAAAATATTAAATATATGTTTTTGGATTAACAATATTAGTTACACAACTATTAGTTAATAATTACCTAAGTTTCAAGTGTACAATTCTATAATACATCTGTATATTGCACATGTGCTCACTATCCAAAGTCTAGTCCCCTCTCGTCACCATATATTCGAACCCCTTTATTCTCTTCATACTCCTCCCACCCTTTTTTCCCTCAGATAACCATCATAACTGTTGTCTTCGTCTGTAAGTCTGTTTGTTGGTTTTGCTTTTTCATTTATTGCTTTCTGTTTTATATCTCACATGTGAATGAAATCATATGGTTCTTGTCCTTTTCCATCTAATGTACTTTGCTTAGCGTGATACTCTCAAGATCTACCATTTTTTTTGCAAACGTCACCCATTTTTACGGTTGAGTAGTATTCCATGTATGCTATATATATGTACTACATCTTCTTTATTCAATTGTTCACCTAGGTTGTTTTCATATCTTGGCTGTGGTGAATAATCCTGCAATGAACATAGTTGCACATACATATTTACAAATAATGTTTTGAAAAATTTGGGGTAGAGACCCAAAAGAGGGATTGCTGGGTCATGTGGTAGCTTTATTCTAATTTTTTGAGGAATCTCCATAGTGGCCGTACCAGTTTACATTCTTAGTAGCAGTGTACAAGGATTCCTTTCTCCCCCATCCTCTTCAACACTTGTTATTTCTTGTCTTACTGATAATAGCCATTCTAACAGGTATGAGGTAGTATCTCATTGTGGTTTTGATTTGCATTTCCCTTCCAGCTAGTGAAGTTGAACATCTTTTCATTTATCTGTTGGCCATCTGTGTGTCTTCTTGGGAGGAGTATCTGTTGAGGTCCTCTGCCCATTTTCTAATTATTTTTTTGTTGTTGAGTTGTGTGAGTTCTTTGTATATTTTGGATATTAACCTCTTATCAGATTTTTGTTTGCAAATATCTTCTCCCATTTAGTTCGTTGTCTTGATTTTAAACTAAGTGGAATTTGTGGATGAAAGAATAAATAGGTATTTTAGGTATATATAAATATATATACATTTGCTTGTATGCCCAATATAATGCCCTCTTTGATATTTGGGAACCAAATCTATTCCTTCTAAAGTCCTTCCTATTTGGTCTCTTTTTATTCACATAAAAGTCACATGACATTTGGTGGGAGATGATGTTATGCTTTAATGAGCATAGGAGAATCAATACAGAAAAGGATTAGACCTCAATAACCCATATGACAAGTTCAAAGAAAATAGATAAACAGACTATTCTCCACTCCCAATCTATGGATAGACTCAACTGCATTAGATAAAGACTCTAGACTGGGGTCTGTTGGGGGTGGCCAGAGCTGCAACCCAGGTACACAGTGTGCCTCCCAGCTTAGTGAGAGATTCCACTCACATCAAAGAAAACCCAGTGCTTCTGGATGGGTGAGTAGTGAAGGACACAGACTGTGATCTGACCAACATGTAGTTACTGAGCAGAACGTAAAGATCTGCTACTACCAAAATCATCATTAAGTTCTAGGCCTTTGACCTTTGTCATTCTGTTCTTCTGCCCCCTGTTCCAGAATACAACCTCCCTTCCCCCTCTGTAAGTAAGAAGAGTCCAGATAAAAGAGCTGTCAGCCAGTTACCGCAGACACTCAACTCAGACACCTTCAGAGGTAGGTGGGGGAAGGGTATGGAGGCATAAGCTTTTATTTGTGGCTGGCTTGGATGAGTTCCATGCTCAGGTGGTGTCAACATTATTCCCCTGAGGTGGGGATCATTGTCTCTCTTGTTCAAATAAGAAATGGAAATAGAGGTGATATGACCCGTCTGAGGTCCCGAAGGTAAAAGGGACAGAGATGAAACAAGATATCAGCATTCCTGACTCGAAATTCAATACTTTCTCTCCTTTAACATTACCTGGAAAGCCCGGGGATCCTGAGCTTTGGAGGGGGGCAGTAGTTCTGTTTTTGGGACACCTAGGGACCTTTTCATTGTTCTGCACTCCATCTCAGGATGGCCAAAGAGTCTACCCAGAACTCTGTATGTGAGTAGTACCCAGCCTGGGTGTGATGATGTTTCTCTTCTCTGGCATCATACACCTGAGTTGTGTAAATAAGGGGACTGGGCACCCCCAGACCTGCACACCCTTTAAGGGCAAGTAGAGGACTCAGAAAACTGGACCACACATGAGGCCTTTTAAATGAACAGATCTCAAAGCTCTTGACACTCAAATCTAAAATGACATTTTTGAATACCAATAAACAGCTTTACAGAACCTATTATTCTGGAATTATTGTGCTTCTGTCACTGCGTGCCAGTCTTCCTCTTTCTCTGTGCAAAAGGCAGGTGCCAGGAATCCCAACCCATGCCCATCTTTGCCCAGTCACCTCATACCTCATATCCTCACCTGTAAGTGGTTAACCACCTGCTTTGCACATCTGTCTTGCTCTGAGCTGGTGCCTTCAGAGGCCCACAAGAACACTTCGAGTCATGCTCAAGTTTTTCTCATGCAATGCTCACTGGCTTTCCTGTGCAAAAAATCTAAGCATTATAATTTATAGGGGTTTTGGAAGCCTACCATGCTCAAAGATAGTTCTCCTTTGGCTTGGAGCATCACCAATTAAGTTGTATCCTTTGATGTAAATATTGCCCAATGATAAATGAAACCTCAACACCTTAACTTGGCAGTTTTCCTTCATCAAGCCATGCCAAGACAGGCTGGCAGGGATGTGGGCTCTGAATGGAGTAGGTTGCAAGGCAGATATAAGCATTTAAGAGCGGAAATCCCCAAACAGCTGACCTTTAATCTTTTACATTTTAAGGGCTTCTTTCCTTTGTTCCCCTATCTTTTCCATAAATCTAATTTGCCTCAAAGTTAATGAATCAATGATTCACATGTCTAAAACATGCATTTACATCATCTATGTAGATGTAAGTCATTTTTTTTTAGTTGATTCTAGAGAGAGGGGAAGGGAGAGAAAGAATCACTGATGTGAGAGAGAGACATCAATAGGTTGCCTTTTGTATGCATCCCAACTGGGACTGAACCCGCAACCCAGGCATGTGCCCTGACAGAGAATTGAACCGGTGGCCTTTAGCTTTGTGGGATGATGCTCAACTCACTGAGCCACACTGGCCAGGGCTGTAAATGAAAGTTTTAAGAGTCCCTTGACCAGTTGTTGGCTATCATCTTTTTTCAAGTCCTGTTGAGTAATCTGCTTCATCATTCACTCTGGAATCACTCTGGTACTCTTTGTTTTAGGGTCTTGACTAAACTATATCATTCGGTTACATATGTTCTTAAATAAAAAAATCAGGACACTCAATGTGTTCTAGTATTCCAATTTCATAAAAACAGTGACTACAACATTAATAGATACACACATACTGCTGGTTATCTCTGGGGTGGTGGAATTCCTAATGTGTATCTATTTTCTCTTTGTATTTTTTTGTTTTACGAATTATACAGTCTGAACATTTATTGCTTTTTAATTGAAGAGACAGTAATTCGTTTTTTAAAGAAATAATTTTGCAAAGGAAGCAGTAAGCAATGTGAGGTGGGGAAGAGACCTGGGGAAGCCAATGGCTAGCTTGATGTGTTGTTAGGTGCCAGAGAGTGAAAAGGAAAAGTAGGAGAAAGAATAACACAATATTCACAAGCACTCTCTCTCTCTTTCCTACCCTATTCTCCTTAATTCCTTTTCTGCCTCTAGCAGCATTTGGAGAAGATCTGCCTTGCGCCAGAACTTAACCCAAACACACAGAGACGACCATGAAGCCCTGGGTTCTTCTACTCATCGTGTGCGTCTGTGGGGTGGTGATGCTTCTGCCTGTGCTGGGAGGTGTCAGGAACAAACTTTTCTGTAGGTGGTGTGGCAGGGGAGGAGGGTGTTCTGCCCAGTCCTGGGATATCTGCCGTAATTGATTCAGGCCCAATTTCCTGGATCACCCTTCAAAGGTTCAAACCCTCCCTAAAGTAGAGACAAGGAAGATTAGGTTGGACGTTCCCAGTCTGGTGTCCCTTCAAGCTCTCTCTCCCAGATCTGAAAGTAACGTTAGGTATGTGGAAAAGCAAGGTAGTTTTTGTCTGCATTTCATAAGCTCACAAGAAGTAATATTTTGCAATGTGAGGCCACCTTGGGTAGAAGAAATATCAGCACAGAGCTTCCCTCCGAGCCCATAGTTTCAGAATCTCTGCACCTGACCTGAATGAGCCTTTGATGAATACCAAAAGGGTACTATTTTAACACTTTCATTTGGCTTGAAGGGAAGAATCTTTTAGACCATGAAAAAATAGACATGATAAATAGGAGGTGCTTAGTGAGTCAAAGTTTGGGGTCATCTGATTTTTAAAAAATGGGGATCATGAAGGGACTGAGAGGGAAGGTTGTGGGCCAGTGAAAGATAGGGAATTTGGGGAGAGGCTGAATGGCCAGGCGGTGTCACCAGAATAGGCTTAGAGGGTAATTTGTTCAGTGAAATAAGTCAGATGTAAAAGACAAACGCCATATGATTTCACTTGTATATGGTCTCTAAAAAAAAAAAGAAAATAAATAAATAAACAAGCAGATCAGAGATAGACTCACAGATACAGAGGACATTTCAATGGAGAAGGGGGTTGGGGGCTGGGTAAGAAAGATAAAAGGATTAAGAAGTACAAACTGGTAGTTACAGAATAGTTATGGGGATGTAAAGTACAGCAGAGGCAAAATAGTCAATGATATTGTAATAACTTTGTATGATATCAGATGGGTACTAGAGTTACTGGGGTGATCACTTCATAAGTCATATAAATGCCTAATCTTTTGGGTTGTATACCTGAAACTAATATAATATTGGATGTCAACTGTAGGTGAAAAATAAACATTATTTAAAACATAAAAATAAAAGTAGAAGTAAAAAAAGAGAGAGAACCGAAAAGGGGAAAAGTGGGTTCCTAGTCTCCCACGGCTCAGTTTTCCAGTCTGCAAATTGGATGTGGAAATACAACCTAGAGGATAGGGCAGGCCCTGAAATCTAAGGTTATATGAGAATAGATTTGGCGAGGCAGCATCATACATGGTGAGGGTGTCCTAGGTCCTGCCTTTAGAGGGAGCTTGGCGAGGACTGGAAGGCCTGAAATACCGTGGGGACATGCGGTCAGACAGAAGACATGTCATAAAGATGGTCCTCTGTGAAAAGACGCTGACTAGACAGCAAGCAAGGGATTATCTGGAAAGGCAGAGAAAAACTTTATGGCTCGAAGCTCAGGTTCCAGAGCTCAGGGATTGTTAAGCTTGAGAAGGGTTTCTTCTCCAAATTGTGAACAGATAGGCCCTGCCAACTCCTACCATCTCAGTTCCAGATAGAGTCAGAGAAATTGAGCAGTGCTGGGTGCAGCCTCCGATTAAGTACTGCGCGAAAAGGTGCACAAAGGTACGCGGATGTACAAAACAAAATTATACATGCTGCTGGACCTTCTGCGGAAACATCTGCTTGGAAAATGAGTGAGTTGGTTGGGGAGGGAAGGTCAGGCCTGGGTATGCTTCCCCACTGCCATTCGGAAGATGTGACCTGGAACAGAGGCCTGCAGCCACCCAGCTCCTGGTCAAAGAGACAGGCTGCACAAGGCAACGCCTTGCAACCTCCACCCCTAGGCTGCCACTCATTGCAAAACAAACCCCAGCATCAACGTGGGGGCCTCTGCTCCTTTTTTCACTCTCATTCAGTTCCCCCGAAACATCATCCTTCCTTTTGTTTATCCTGCCTTTGTCCAAGGCCTCAGTCTGTCCTCTCCTTTGGCCCTTTGTCTCAGCCAGCCCCAAGGAGAGCCGGTCACCCCTTACGTGCTCAGTTGACAAACCGCTTGGGTGAACTTGCTTAAAAAATTGAGTATCTCCTGATCTTACAAAAGCAATACTTGTTCCCCTTAACTAGGGCCAAGGGTGTTATTAAGTTTGGGAATGGATGTCCCCCAGGGTCCCCTGACTTTTCACCACTTACCTGTTCTCTTCCAGAGAGCCCTTTACATCAATATTCAACCTTAGGGCCAAGCTGCCTCATGACTAGCGTGGGCAGGAGGATGACCACGTGGTCTAAGGAGAGCGCTGGCTGCCTCCCTCTTGCAGTACCCATGGGCTCCTCTCTGTTCTGAGCTGGGGACCTCTCTGTTCTCCTCTTGGCCTCTCTATCCTGGGAAGGCTCAAGCTTTTGCCAAATAAACTGATACACCAACCTGAGGGCTCTGCATTTTTTGTGCTCCCACCCTGTGACTCCATTTCTTTCATTATAACCCCTAACACTCCTATCAGTTGTTCCCATCCCATTATGGGCCCAGGCACCCAACTCAACCTTCCAGTCAGACCTAGGTATTAGTCACGGAAGCTCATGGCTGTACCAAAAATACAGAGATTTATAAAAATCTCATGGGGTTAACACAGAGTTTATTCTCATTCACAATACATGAAACAAATGAAAATGCCAAACATACAAAGCCGATGGGAACACAACATACCAAAACCTATGGGATGCTGCAAAAGCAGTTCCGAGAAGAGCTGCCTTTATAGCAATTAACACCTATATTAAAAGAAATCTCAGATAAGCAACCTAACTTTTAACACCTCAAGAAACTAGGAAAGAAGAATGAACGAAGCCCAAAGTTAATAAAAGAAAGAATATGAAGGCCAAAGCAGAAATAAATGAAATAGAAACCAGAAAAACAACAGAAAGGGCTAATGAAGCTAAGAGATGTATTTTTTAATTTTAGTTATTATGTTCTTCCTTTTTAAAGTTTCCATTTTATTCTTCTTTGTAGCTTCTACTTCTTTGCTGACACTTTCTACTTTTCCATCAATGTCAAGGGTGATCATAATTGCTTGCTGCCGAATTTTTATAATATCTACTTTAAAGTCTGTCAGATAATTCCAACATTTATTTTATCTTGGAATTGTAGTCTGTTGATAGTCTTTTTTTTTTAAACATTTTATTTATTTATTTTTAGAGAGAGGGGAAGGGAGGGAGAAAGAGAAACATCAATGTGTGGGTGCCTCTTGTGCGCCCCCTAATGGGGACCTGGCCCACAACCCAGGCATGTGCCCTGACTGGGAATCAAACCGGTGACCCTTTGGTTTGCAGGCTGGCGCTCAATCCACTGAGCCACACCAGCCAGGGTGTTGCTAGTCTTTTTTGGTATGAGTTGATATATTCCTTTTCCTTCACTTGCTGCATAATTTTGGATTGCGTATCAGACATTTTGAATACTAGCTTATGAGACTCCAAGTCTCAATGGAGAAGGCTGATAATTCTGTTATCAAAAGTAATTGAAATGGTCAGTCTTGGGCTGAAAAGCTCACCCTGTCTGCCGTGGGTTGCGGTTCCAAGGTCAGTTCAGTTTTCAAATCCTTTTCAGCTCTTTTAGTATCTTCCCTGCCTGTGCACCACCTTGTAGCTAGTCTGGGTCCTAGGTGGAGTTGTGTCTGTTCCTTTCTCAAAGTACTGTGTCAAAGAGGGTCACATCTGCACGCACAGCTTGGAGGCGAACCCAAGAGTAAACAGACAACTTTAAGGTTCGCTTTCCCGGCTTCCTCCCTCTGTGATCTCCCCAGTACCTTCTATTTCCCCGAGGCTCCCCAGAACTGGAGCTTTGGTTGCTCTGCTCAGTTAGGCATTTCTACAGCTACATCCCCATCCAGGGCCAAATGGTGGGAGAACAAACAGGGAAAATGAGAAATGGGGAAACGAATGTCCACCCACTCTCTCAGAATTACAGCTGTGCCCAACAGAGGAAGAGTTCCCCTCCTTCAGCGTTTTGGCTCCTTCCAGCCCCCATACCAGCTGCTGCCATGACTACCATAGAGTTTCTTCAGGGCCACCGTGCAGGAGAACACAGAGAGAAAGAGAAAAAAAACCCCAACAAAACCCCAGGGGATTTCTGCACCTCTCCTGAGCATCCCAAGCTTCCCTTTCCATGCATCACACCAGAATTACAGGGTTTTTCCTGAAGCTCTCTAACTGGCCCCTGATGCTTATTCCCAGGTTTGCCAGGGGCGACTAGATGGAAAAAATCCCAGTAAACTCATCACCAGTACTGTGGGGCTCGAATTCTTGCCTTCTTTCCCAATCAGCCTGCTGTTATTTACTTTCCGATTTTTATAGGGAGAGAGAGAAGGACTCAGAACCAGGAAAGAGTTCGTATCCCTGGAAGTGGGCTGGCCTCTCCTCCTAGCAGGCTCCTAGTGTGGACGTCTGTGTCAATCTAATCCGAGCTGAGTTGGTGGTGTAGCGGCATGTCGTTGCTGTGGTTATCCTGAGTGCACCACGGACCTCAAGTTCCATCCTCAGAACACAGACACCTGTTTTGAGGGTGCAGCTGGGGTTACTGGATGAGCTTTTCCCAGGTGACTGCCCCGCCCTCAGCTTTGCGCTCTGCTCTCTGAGAATGACCAGCTTCTGCAAGTTACTCGTTAACTACGTGTTCCTAGTCTGACAGGTTAGCGGGGCGTTGGGGTCCATTCTCTTTTGTTCTGATTGTCTTGGTCTTAGGGAGACACTGTGTCCCTGAGTAACAGGGACACATTGTCTTGCTAATGACCCTGCCCTTTCCTGCACCCCCAGGACAAGGTCCTGAATCTGGCAAGTCTTTCTGCCCCTCCCCCCAGCTACAAGATTTCTCTTGTACCCTTAGGGCAACGATTTTGCTCCTCTCTCCCAAGACTAAAGCTTCTAGGAAAGACAGAAAGGATTTCAGGTGGAATTTCTCACCCCTTCCCTAGTGGCTGCTGCCTACTCTCCACTACGAGTTCCACAGCTCGACAGAGACTTTTTCTGTCTCTAGGTACCTTTACTCTAAGTGCCCAATGGGGTTCCTGGAGAAAAAGTCTACAAGAGGGTATGGACTCCACCGGTGTTTGCAGCCCCCAGGACTTCATTCTCTTCTGCCTGTGCACACTCGGTCTCCAGCAGTTTGCCAACCGCCCTTGCGGAACTCTCCTTACCAGTGCCTGGCTGCACGCCCTGTGGGTCTTCAGTGCCCATGCCTCTCCCTCCCCAGATTCTGGACGGCTCGGCTGCCCCATCATCTCAGCGCTCAGGTGAGTTCAGGAAGAGTTGCCTAGCTTTTTGTCCATGTAAGTTTGGGAGGTTTATTCAGCTCTCTACATCTCCAAGCAGAAACCAAAATTCCCTTTTCTTTGATTACTATTATTTTTAATTGTGGTAAAATGCACATAACATATAGTTAAGCATCCTAGCTATTTTTAGGTACACAGCTCAGTGGTAGTAAGTACATTTGTCTTGTTGTGCCATCCGCCCGCCACCATCTATTGCCAGGACTCTCCTCACCTAGCAATACTGACAGTCTGTCCCAGGTAAGCAGCCACTCCCCGTTCCCCCTCCTCAGCCCCTGGCAGCCACCATTCTATTTTCTGTCTATAAATCTGACTCCTTTCAGAACCTCATATAAGTGGAATGTTATAAAAACCAGATATCATAGATTACTTTCTGTGACTGGTTTGTTTTACTTAGCATAGTGTCCTCAAGGATTCTATGCGTGCTGTATAGCACTTCCTTCCTTTTAAAGGCTGAATAATGTTCTATTTTATATATGTTCTACATTTTATTTATCCACTCAATAGAGTGGGAAAGAGATCTCTTCAGGAACGCATAGCTACAAACTGGTTTCCTGACCTGACAGTGAAACAGGAATTAGCATGTGTGGAATCTGAGAAGCCTGAAGCTAAGTATTTAATTCAAAATGGTCTGAATTGTTAGGGTTATATGTAAAACAAACTGATTATGAAAATCCCTGCTTAAATACAGGATTTCAAGATACTCCACAGATAGAGTTCCATTAAAGATAAGCATTTGTTAAATGTAAGCGCTCACAAGAAAAAAAAAATTCACACACAATTTAAGACAACAAGGAAAGAAAAGAAAAAGAGTCAAGAGAAACAGCCGAGATCTACAAAGACTTCAGATATTGGAATTATTGCGCACACACAATGCAAAATAAAAATGCCTGGGAAATAAAAGGAAATGAAAAGATAATAGAGGGCAGTAACAGCATGACTAAGGGTCAGGGGAACATAAAAATGACCAGAATGTTGAAAAAGTGCCAAATAGAACGCCTAGAAATGAAATATGTAACTGAAGTAAAAACACAAACAAACGGAAAGAAATCATTTGACTAAGAGTAGCAACAGAAGCCTAAAGACAGTAAAATATATTTTCAAAGTGCTGGCTGAAAAAAACTGTAAATCTAGTTCTGAATACCCAGTGAAACTTTAAAAAAAGTTAAACAATTTTTTCCAGCTTTAATGAGGCATGATTGACAAATAAAAATGATATGTACTTAAGGTGTACATCACAATGTTTTGATATGGGAATTTATTGTGAAATTGTTGCCACAATCAAGCTAATTTAACATATCCATCACCTCACACAGTCACTTCTTTTTTTGTGGTGAGCACACAAGATTTACTCTCATGGAAAATTTCAAGTGTATAATATAGTATTATTAACCGTAGTCACATACTGTACATTAGATCCCCAGAAATTATTCATCTTATAACTCAAGGCTTGTGCCCTCTGGCCAGCATCTCCCCATTTCTCCCATCCCTCAGTCCCTGGCAAGAAATGCCTTTGGAATTTCGATAGGGATTGCATTGAATATGTAGATCACTTTGAGTAGCCTGAACCTTTAAATGATATTTAAGTCTTCCAATGTGTGAATATGAGGTATCATTCCACTTTTGAGTGTCTTCTTTTCATTTCTTTCATCACTGTTTTACACTTTCCAGTGTACAAATCTTTCATCTCCTTGGCTAAATTTATTCCTAAGTATTTTATAGATTTTGATGCTATTATAAATCATTTTGTTTTCTTAATGGCTTTTGTCAGTGCATAGAAACAGAACTGATTTTATATTTGTTGATTTTGTATTTTGAAACTTCACTGGATTTTTTTCTTAGTTCTACCAGTTTTTCTTAATGGTTTTTTAAATATAGATTATCATGTCATCTGCAAACACAATTTAACTTCTTCCTTGGATGCCTTTTATTTCTTTTCCTTGTGTGATTTTCTGCTTAGGACTTCCAGTATTTTGTTGAATAAAAGTGGCAAGAGTGGGCATCCTTGTTTTTTCCCCAATCTTAGAGGAAAAGCTTTCAGTATGATATTAACTGTGTATTATATTAGCTGTGGGCTTGTCATACATGACCTTCATTGTTGAGAATTTTATCATGAAAGGATTATGAATTTTGTACATGCTTTTTCTGCATTTATTGAGATGGTCATGTGATTTTTATCCTTTATTCTGTTAATGTGGTCTATCATATTGATTGATTTATAGATGTTGAGCCATCTTTACATCCTAGAAATAAATTCTACTTGGTCATGTTGTGTGAACTTTTGAATGTGCTACTGAATTCAGTTTTAATCAGATAATTTAAAATGAGCTGTCGTTAGGTCCACTGTTTTGTTTTGTTTTTTTTCCTGCTTGACCAAATCTGTTTCTGAATCGCTGTAATGAATTTTTCAGTTCATCTACAGTATTTTTGTTTGGTTCCTTTTTTTTTTTTTTTTTTTTTTTTACCATTTCTGTTCCTTTGTTGGTATTATCATTCTGTTCATATATCTTTTTTTTAAAATTTCATTTGGTTGTCAATCTGTGTTCTCTTAGAACTGAGATTTAAAACACAATTATTTTGATTTTTTGTTAGGCAATTCACAGATCTCCATTTCTTTTGGGTTGGTTACTGAAGATTTATTTTCTTCCTTGGAATGTGTCATGTTTTGTTGATTCTTCCTGACCCTGCAAGTTTGCTTTCTTGTCTGCACATTTGAAGAAACAGCCTTTATTAACTAGTTTTGACTGAGAGAAACTTTCATTGGTCAGTAGTACTTGACAAAAAATTAGGCAAGATAGAGACTAACTCCACAGGGAGCACAGTATAAAGCTGGAGACCAGACCCCTTTCGCTTCTTTGCCTCCTTCCTAGAGAGAAGGCCTCAGTTCTGTGCTTTTAGCAAATGTACAGAGCAGTGCCTCCTGTAAGAGGATGCCTCCTCCTTTCTTTGTTGCTAGCTGTCTCCGTGCTTGCTATATTTGGTCACTATATAATGATAAAAAAATTCAACTCACCAGGATTCATTCATATTTATCTAAATCAATAGAATCAGGATATACTAAACAAACACTAATGGAATCACAGGCATAAACTGAGAAACCCATGGCCGTGTGAAGAGAAGAGCCCTCAACACATCTTTCTCAATTATTGATATGTCAGGGAGAAAGAGAATACTAGAAAGGTTTAAGACATTTAAACAACACACTATGACCATATACCGTGCTCTGCGCTCCACACTTAGAATGCGTTTCCTCAGTATCAGAATGCAGATCATGGAGTAGGAGTTATTTATAAGGGCATGTCTTTGGAGGAGGCACCTACTTACCCTGCTGGAACTTAAGGCAAGGTGTGCTAGAGACCTACAGAGCTAATTATCCTCCTCAAGGCCTCCTGCCCTGTGATGGAGGCTGAAGGCACGTCCATGGTTGAGTAGCCATGCGACAGCACACGCCATGCCGTTGGGATGAGGGAGATGTGAACAAGGAGCTTTCGTGCAAGGAAACAGCACAGGACCCTGAGGCAGGGTGTGGTCCCAGTGCGGGAGTAGTAGAGGGTCAGGCAGGGGTCTTACCGGTACTTTTCAAAGGTTGTAACCCAAAATTCACACTCTTCCCCCAGCTCCTGGATATCTGTGGATCTTTCAGTTGCAAAATGCTCCTCGATTTACTGCAAGGAGTGACCTGTGACATGTGGAGAAAGAGGTAGGTTCAATGATCCGGTTCTGGAGAAACTCCTGACCAATCAGGTTCAGGAACCAAGGAGCCCACTGTGTTTAACAGTGTCCTCATGAAAGCTGGGAAACAGGAAGTGTCTCCCCACCGTCATTCTAAATGATTTAGATTCTTAGAGTCCCAGAAATTTAAGCTAAGTACTTCAATCTTCTAAAATATCTTCCTATTAAACATCTATTATAATGACTAAAACAAACATTTACAGACTAAGTGCTAGCGAATGTGGGAGCAAGTGGAACTCTCGCACAGTACTAGCGGGAATGCAAAATGATACAGCCACTTTGGAAAGCAGTTTGGCAGTTTCTTACATATGCTTATCATATAATCCAGCAGTCCCATTGCCTGCTATTTACCCAAAAGAAATGACAATTTATGTCCATATGAAAACCTGTATGCAAATGTTTGTAGAGGGGTTTACTCATAATTGCCCCAAACCAGAAACCACCCAAATGTCCATTAACTAGTAAATGGATAAACAACGTCTGCTACATCCATACAATGGATGATGACTCAGCAACACAAAGATACAAGCAGTAAACGACAACATAAAAAAATCTTAAATAACCTTATCCTAGCATGTTATAAATATTAATATTTTAAAACGCCCTTATAACTTTGAAAACTAAATTAATTGAGGTCAAAATATCATACTAATTTGATACCAACAATCACCCATTTAAAAAATATGCGACCTCATTTTGGCCAGAGCTGCCACCTCCCGGTAGTTCACCAAAATGACTAACACAAAAGGAAAAAGGAGAGGTGCCCATTGCATGTTCTCTAGGCCTCTTAGAAAACATGGCGTTGTACCTTTGGGCACATACATGTGAATCTTCGAGAAAGGTGATATTGTGGTCATCAAGGGAATGGACACTATCAAAAAGGAATGTCCTACAAATGCTACCATGGCAAAACCAGACGAATCTACACTGTCACCCAGCAGGCAGTGGGCATTGCTGTGCACAAATAGTTAAGGGCAACATTTTTACCAAGAGAATTAATGTATCTATTGAGCACATTAAACACTCTAAGAGCCAAGATAGCTTCCTGAAATGTGTGAAGAAAAACGATCAGAAAAAGAAGGAAGCCAAAGAAGAGGGACCTGCGGCCAACTAAGGCGCCAGCCTGCTCTGCCCGGAGGCGTGCGCTCTGTGTGGGCCAATGGGGAGGAGCCTGACTGCCTGGAGCCCACGCCCTCTGGATCCGTGGCAGGAGGAGTGTAACGAAATCACAGACCTCTGTGCTGGCAGAAAACGTATATGTACATATGAAAACCGCTTTATTTTAATAGTTGGATGTTTTAAAACACTTTTTCTTCTCCTCGAGGTCTTAGTTCCTCCAATCCTCTTACTCCCCAGACTTTTAATCGAATGGAATATAAGCTTACGCTCAAAGGCTTTTTTATTCATGAATTTTCATACTTTTATGCAATAAAAACATGCATATAAGTTAAAATTTAATGTTCACATCTACTGCAACCATAAGACTCTAGGAATAAAATTTTCTTCACATGGATTTCTTTTTGTTCCATCTGTCACTTAAATAACATAGTAATAATGAACATATAAATAAATACAGTGAAATTATTGATAAACAAAATTCTATAGATCATGCACCTCTCAAAGATATGTAAGTGCATGGGAATAAAAGTTTTGTTACTGGTATGTCACTTGGTTCCTTAAACTTCTAGTATGATGCCAAAAATCAAATAATTAAAACCAAATAATAAAAAATTATTTTAATCATCTAATTTAAATATTAATTAACACCTTCATTAAATGCTCTTTCTATTTTTATCAAGCCATAGAACTGGAAACCTTATATTTACAAAAGAATTTCTTTCCTAGTAGTTAGAATACTGATCACAAATCACAAGTGAGTTTCTTAATTTCTGGAAAGTTTACCAAAAAGCCTTTACTAGCATTTATCAAATGATTCATAACGTTGTTAATTACACCCTTTCCTTTTTTATTTAGACACATTATTTATCCTGGTACATTCTATTAAGTGTAGGAAAGTTTGAATACCATTAACATTGATGGACCTTTGACAATATATATTTCACAAATGCTTTTATACAGGCTCAGGAAGAGACATGGAAAATGAAGACCACCAGTTTATGTGGTAGTCTGGAAGTATTATAAGCTCCTAGACTTGGATAACACCAGGAGGAATAAGAGGGATCCTTTTGTTAACTCAAGGCCACCCGGGATCTTTTTTGCTCCTGGGACACTAAGACCCAGCGCCAGATGCCCAGGTTCCCCAGAAAATCTCAGCTTCTTGCCATCCCTAGTGCAAAAAAAGGTGCCTGGGATTGCCCCAGGAGTGACGCGGCAAACCAGCCCTGCGCCTGTCCCAGACAAATCCCTGTGATCATTCACCTGTGGCCTCTGACCCAGAGCGAGACAATGGGTGCGTGTCCAGGTAGATCACATACAGCACCATGGAAGAGTGTGGGGCCACTGGGAGGGTCCTGGGACTGAAGGTCCTGCCCCACTTGCATGTGACCAGAAAAAAGGCCCCTTCCACATTGTGCATCTCAGTTGTCTCTTCTGTGAACTAAGGGAATTGGTGGATTGTCTTTAAGGGTCATCGCTTGTGCTGTGTCTCTGGTTTGTGCCTAACGCCCGCCCCTCTTTTCCTCCCGCACAGGCTCCTTCCTCGCTGCAGCTCCACCTTCCTCAGGAGGAAAGTAGCCCTTCTGCTGTTTCTTCCCCTCTTGCTGGAGCAGACGTTGGCAGCGCCACGCAAGAGAGTCAGACGTGGGTTCAGACAAGCTGCAGCCGCTCCTCCTTAGCAGGCATTCCTGGGGACTGAGGGTCAGACGCGAGGCAAGGACTCGGGTCCGATGAAGCCACTCCAACTGTGGCTTCAGAGAGCTAGGCCCACTCCCTCACCCTGGGCCCTTCAAATCCTTCCCTCATCTTCCCCAAAATTATTTCCCTAACTTTTCCCCATATGTGTCTTTTCCAAGTTTAATTTTTAAAAATTAATCAGTCACTAGACAGGAGGAATTATTGAGAATGACGGGAGGAGGTCAGACGCCGACGTGAGGAAGTCATAGTGGAGGGAGAAGAGATGGGGGTGGAGAGTTAGGAGACTGAACTGACCCAAGTCCATGACTGACAAGGATGCTAGGCTGATGGAAAGGGAGGAGTGAACCCCAGGGGGACTATTGATGCCAGGTGTCAAGATGGGAAGAGACAGGAGGAGCTGTTTAGGCGTGGACAGATGCTGGTTCGTTTTTAAACGTGTTGCAACAGAGGTGCTTAGGAGATGCTCAAATGTCGTCTTCCTCGGGTGGCTGGATATAAGTGTCCTAGCCTGGCAGAGAGGATAGCTGTGGGGGGAGACCAGGAAGTCACAGTTAGGATTGTCACGGGAATGGATGTGATCACCTGGGAAGTGTGTGTCGAGAATGACGAGAGAGGGCTGAGACGAGAACTCTGGGCGCCGTCCTCGGTAACTGTGGATGGAGCCCTGGCGTGTGTATCACAGAGGAGACTGCACACACAAGGCCGAGAAGGACTGACAGGGAGGAAGGAGGATTCTAAGTGAGAGTTCAAGTGGGTTAAGGAGCTAACATGACTGAAAGAAACCCCAACAAAGGTTTAAATGGTCCCCCCAAAACAGGAAGCAGACAGAACTGGCTGGAGTCGGCACTAATGAGAGGGGAAGTTTATCTTCATAACTGCAAGATTTCTATGCCTCTTTACGCCTTAGGAGGTCTTCCTATGTGATTTACTGAACTCTCCTTGGGCCCAAACCTAAAGCACAGGCTCCCAAGTAGCAGCCTACATCCTGGCGCCCAGCTGGCTGCTTCAGGATCCCCTGGGAACTCAAAAAAATCTGAGTCCATCGGCCTCGCTTTCTAGAGGGGTGACCAAACTTTTGGCATCTCTGGGCCACGCTGGAAGAGGAGTTGTCTTGGGCTACACATTAAACACATTGCGACATGTAATCACAAAAAAATCTTATAATGTGTTAAGTAAATTTACTAATTTGCATTGGGCCGCATTCATAGCCATCCTGGGCCGCATGCGGCCTGCGGGCTGCAGGTTGGACACCCTGTCAGAGAGTCTGATTAAGTCCACGGTCTCTATTTGCTGAGCGATGCACAGATCATTTTGATGTACACTCCAAACTAGGAACCATATGCTCTTCTTAGCTTCAGGTTCTCCTTAGAAGGTACACTGAGGTTGGAACGAGGGGTAAGGAATAGAGTTGGAAAATGCTGCAAGTCTCAGTGGCCAGGCCACAGGGGAGAGGTGGGGCTTCTGGAGAGAGCCATGGATTAGAAGCCCTAGACTCCCGTAATTCTCTGTATTAGCCTATCTGACCTCAGTAAAAAACAATGAAATTAGGAGGTTGATACTAACGATCATTATGATGTTTGTAGTTCTAAACTTCTGTAATCCCAACACTCAGTATTATTTAAAAGGCTCGCACGTCTCTGGTCAGGTTCCCCTGGAGATGTGCTCAGTTTAGAACCATGAAGCCACCCCTGCATTAGCTTCCTGCTGCTGCATAACCAGTTCCTGTCGGTGAGGAGTCTGGCACAGTGGGTCTGGGTCCTCTGCTCAGGTTTGACCAGGCTGAGATCAAGGCGTCAGCCAAGGCTGCAGTCCTCATCTGGGACTCAGGGTTCTCTTCCAAGCTCACCTGTTGTTAGCGGAATCATTTTCTTGCAATTGTAGGCACTGAGGGTTCCTTACTGCCTGTCAACTTGTAGAGGCCAACCTCGTTCCTTGGCACTTAGCCTCCTCTACCCTCAAAGGTAATAGCATAATGGGTTCCTTTTACAGTTTAAATGTCTCTGACCTCTTCTTCTCTACTAATTAGGAAAAAAACCACAACCCTCTTCTTTTTAAGGACCCAACAGATCGTATCAGGCCCACTTAAATAATCTCTGTGTCTTAAGGCCAACTGACTTGAGGCTTTAATCACCTCTACAAAATCCCTTCACAGCAGTATCTAAGTGGGTGTTTGGTTCATTAACTAGAGGATGAGAATTTGAAGGCTGCTACTTTAGAATTCTGCCTCCTGCAAGCACTGAAATAAGGAAGCCATGTGCAGCCCTAAAAAGAAATCCTTATCTGCCAAGCTCCTACCGTGTGCCAAGCCCTGTGATAAATGCTGTGTGGGCATCCTGTTCCATTCTTATAAGCAGCCTATTTGAATTCTCATTTTACAGATGGGGCAATGATGACGCAGACAAAGGAAGACATTTTTTCCCCCCAAGATTTTTCAGCTGGTTGTGTAGGAGTCAGGCTCCCAAGCCAGATATGTCTTACCGTGCGTCCCCCCCCTTGAGCAGCCACCCCCTACCCCCGGAGATGTACCAGGGAAGTCTTACAGAACTCAGGTGGTCTTGAGCTCACAGGGAGTCAGGGGCCAAAATCAGCCCTCCTGACTCCTTTTTCCATAACATTCCTATTACTTCTCACTAGTTAATTTCCCCTGTCAACTAAGATACTAGAGACAGAAATTAGGCTTTAAACTATTAAACTTTGAGAGGAGATAGGAGCCCCTGAATTTAAGGTGAGGATCTTGGTCCCTATTTAACCCCCTGCCCTGGAATCCGAGAGGCTTCCCCTTTAGTTCTACCTGGGCACACGTGTCTGATTCAGATCTATCTAAATGGGCTGAGTGTGGTAAGAAATAGGTCCAGTCCCTAGAGACAAGTGGAGCAAGAACTGAGACTTAAAGGCCAAGGACAGAACTGGGACAGTTTCATTATTCACCTTTGCCATTGGAGAAGAGATGAAACCTTCAAGGAATGTGAATACGGACATGTCTTTCTTGCAGAGAAACCAGGAATTTGCCCGAGAGAGAGAGTCACCTGTAATGCTAAAGTTCCAGACTTGTGCCAAGAGGATTTCACCTGTGATGGACACAGGAAGTGCTGCCATTTTGCCTGTGGGAAGAAGTGCATGGATCCTTATGAAGGTAATGGCTTCTTGGCTGAGGTGCCTTTTCAGGCGCCCTACTTCCTGCTTGGTCCACACCTGGCTGAACAATTCCCTGCGAGGGCAGGATAAAGAGGCCTACATCAGACATTGGCTCCTTCTCTAATTAGACTCCCAGTCTTCAAGTACATGCTTACTGTGTGTTAAGAGACTACTGTTTGCATGATGGCTTAGAGGCTGGGGTTGTTGTTGGACTCTTTAGCCTCCAAGGAAGTTTGCTGGTAACTCAGAGTACTGAACACCTAATAACAGGGACCTGTGCATTTTACATGGCTTGATTCAACAAATAACTGTTGTCAATGCCCTTTGGCCAAAGACTACCTGGAACACATAAAGTTGAATGCGTTGGATTAATTACTCACTGCAGTGAGGGAGAAGGTTCACCATAGACAACTTGAAGCATCTCAGTAAGAAGCTGTTAGAATCTACTCTAGGGTTGAGGCTTTGATTAGATACTTTCAAGGAGGGTCTAAGTAAGCAGGGGTTTGCTCTAGATTGGGTGCTGTTAGAAACTGGGGGCAATTCTATGAGTATCAGTAAATCTTATCTATAGGGAGGGCAGGCTAGAGTCAAGATAGAGCTGTAGTTGGAAGAGAAGCATAAATCACTCATAGGCATTTGGAATTTTGTGGATTTCACAATGATTTTTTTTGGGGGGTGTCACATTATCATGGTCTCAGAGTGACCTTGTTTGATGTAGATGTCCTATGAGATTGTTTATGTCCAACAGAGGAACTATATGACTCAGCTCTGAGCATCAGATAAGTTTTCAGCCATGACAGGCTGCTTTTTTTTCTTTTTCAATATTTTATTGCTCCTGTGTGTCAGGCACCATCTTAGGCACTTTGGATATAGTTATTGAACAAGTCTTGCCCCCTTCCAAAGCTCAGAGCAGTAGAAAAGATTAGTTCCAAAGTGTTCTTATGTATACTGTACACAATATCCTTTGCAAGGTAGAAATAATGCTCAGAGATGCTCTTCACCACAGAGCACACACAGTAGAGCTAGTACTAGAATACTTATTGACCATGGCTCTTTCTAGGACTTGAATGGTAACCCCATATATTATACAAAGGCTGAGGGCCTGACCCCTTTCCTGTTTTGCTACCTTTCATGTTCTTCCCTCTTTGCGTCTTGCCCTCAGAACCCTGCATGCTAGCCGTAGATCCAGGAAAATGCAAGACTGTTAATAAACGCTGGTATTTTGACTTAAGACATCATTCTTGCAAATACTTTAATTATGGAGGCTGCAATGGGAATGCTAACAACTTCCTCAGCTGGGAAGACTGCATGACGGCTTGCTCATTAATTGGTAAGACTGATATCCGTGGCAGCCTGAGGGCCTTGTCTAACTAGAAATAGAATACCTGCCCTGATATAGGCTCAGACTTTGAGGTTAAGCTGTCTTGGTTCAAGCTTTGGTTCTGTCATTCACTGGCTGGGTAGTCTTGAGTCAAGACTTACCTTTTTGAGTTTCAGTTTTCTTGTCTGTGAAGTGGGGATAATAATAGTATTTACCTAATGGGGTTTGGCTAAAAAATGAGATAGTGCACATGAAATGTTAATCTCTGGCCAGTGGGACCGGAGAGCCTGCTCTACCCCTTAGAAGCAGATGTTTCCTCATCACATGGACCTGTTGAGTACCACCTGAGGACTCCCTCAAGACTGAAGCAAAGACAGGTCAGCTCTGGAATCCCATGCTGTAGGGATAGAGCACAGAGTAAGTGAAGAGTAGGGTGGGGTGAAGGTGAGGGTTGTGGATTCATTCCTTTGCATAATGACCATCACCAATGATGTTGGAAGACAGGGTCTGACAGAGTTCAGAAGCCAAATGACTTGGATTAAAATCCTACTTTCCCCACTTACTGCAAATTTCTTCATTTCTTTGAGTTTCATTTCTCATCCTTATAATACTGGAATAATAGCAAAGACCTTATTCAGTTGTTGGTGGGATTATATGTGATCAAGGACACAAATATTTGACATGGTGGCTGTCCAATTGTGGACTCAGTAAATGGTAACAATTGAGATGGTGACCATTGATCTTCAAAGTGTAGCAGTGTCTGATTTACAAAGGCAGCATGAGCATCGGACCTCAGATTCTGTAAGGCAGGCTGAAAAGTGTCCAATCGTCACCATTTTACAGATGAGGAAACAGATTCCAAGAGGTAAAGTTAGTTGTCCAAGGGTTCACAGTGGGTCCGAGTAGGACTGGATTTATAATTCCATAGGCATAGTGAGCCTGAATGGCCAGGGCAATCCTGTGATCTGACCTGATGAAACTAGGACCACAAGCCTCCCTGTGCAGGAGGCTGTAAGGGATGATGTCAATGGACAAGACCTAAGCCCCTCTCACAAAGCCAGCAGAAAGAAGAGGCCAGGAGAATGGGCTTGTAGTGGTTTGTGGGAAATTTAGATGTGGGGCTCACAGAGAATTTGACAATAGCTCTGAGAGCCAAACACACTACCCTCTGAGTCTAACCTGAAGAAGAAGTGAAAAGAAATACTTCCTGCCATCATAGAATTTGTAATCAGATGAGGACAACAGGAAACATACAAAGTCTTGAAGACTTAATTTAAATGCCATCTACGTGCTAGTGACCCACAAATGTGTCTCTCCAGCCCAAATCTGCCTCCCAAGCACCAATCACTTACCCAACACCTTCATCTGGCTCTCACAGACACCTCACATTTAACTTGTCTAAAACTGAATGCCTTAGCTTAACTCTCCCATCTCAAACCTGCTATATCCATGGATCTCCCCATCTTGATTGGAAGAAACAAAACAACTCCTAAATCACCCTTGCTCACTCTCTTTCTCAATCAACACCCATCAGGTTAGAAAAATAGATCCAGAATCTGACCTCTTCTTCCCACCTTCACAGCTGCCACCCTGATATGAGGTGCCATTTTCTCACCTGGGTTATGGCAACAGCCCCTCACAGGTCTCTCTGCTTCCATCCTTTGCTCTTTACAATCTATTGTCAACACAATAGCCACAAAGAGCTTTCAAAACCTGAGTCACAGTCTTTCACTCCCCATTCAAAGGAAAACCAAGTCCCCTAAAATGGCTTAATTTGATTTGTATAGATTTCACTTAATTACTCCTATTTTATAGAGAAGGAAACTGAAGTCACTCATTAAGTGGCAGGACTGGGACTTTACCTTGGGGCATCAAACACCAATCCTGACTCTCTTTCTACTAGGTGCTGTGAAATGTGAGGCCTTTCATTCCTCTAGAACCCACCAGAGGTGGGCAGAATGGATCAAGTCACAAGGGGCACTCGTTTTGAAGAGAAGGAAAAGCTGTTCGAAGGGCAATGGGATGGGGGGGTGTTCAAAGGAGCTCATGTCTGCTCTTGTTTTAGTGAAGGACGGAGAGTGCCCAGTCTTTCCTTCCATGTTCCGTGTGGAATGTTCGGCTTCATGTAGGAGTGACATTGATTGCCCTGAAAAGGAAAAATGTTGTGAGTCCATGTGTGGCTTTGTTTGTTCCAGGGCCTGGGCAGGTGAGGACTGGGATATACCTCCCAAAGTCTACTGGGCTGGGGATGCCATGCTGTGTCTTAGGTTGACCTTAAGAGGTCTCTTGGGAAACTTTTCCCTCTTAATGTCCAACCAATGCTGTCATGTTGCCCTCCTGATCTTGGGAGACTATGTGTTCTTTTTCAAAGTCAATCATGCATGGTACCACTGCCTATTTTCCCCATGAAGGCTCATTTATTCTAAACCTCATTCTTCAATGGCCTACAAGGTGACGGTATGCACTTATTCATACAAAAAATCATAACCATTGAGTAGTATATTCCTAATAAGCCCTTGTGTCTGCACAGAATTCTGCGCATGCACAGCATATTTATATCCTGTAAGGTGTGCTGGGGAAAAGACTGCTAGCAAAATGCTGTTGAGGTAGAAGCGAACTCTCAAGCCTCTCAGGCTAGTGCTCATTCTGCCACACAGTGCTGAGAATGTATGGTCTTGTCTCTGGGATTGTCAATGTTTCGAGGGACAGCCTGGTATGACGGAAGGAGTCAAGGCTTTTCAAGTCAGTCCAACTTTTCTACTGGTTTTCTGTGGGGCCTTAGGCAACTCACTTCTCCCTATATAGTCCTCAATTGTGACAGTTTATAAAACAAGGAAGTCCTGGATAATTTCTATTACTCCTACCTCTGGTACTCAGGGATCAGATAACCCAAATCCATTAATTCTGTAGGGACAGGTAGGAATACTGTCAGATTTTATAAGTCAGAGATGGTCAGACTTTTTGATGTTCCTCAAATTATTAGCTATTGAACGTTGATACTCTGCCTCCTTCACTCTATTTTTACTGTCAGGGGAAAAATAAGAGGCTTAATCAGACAAAAACCCTGGTTAGGCCTCCGGAGGTTACCCAAATGTGTCTCAAACTAGAATCAAGTATTTCAGAGTCAAGCGTTTTGTTTTATCCCATAAAGTCAAATCAGGTTTCTGCCCAGAGAAGCCCTTGTTGTGTCTAAAGATCGACAAGCCCAAGTGCCTGCAGGATGAGGATTGCCCTTTGGGAGAGAAGTGCTGCTCACGCTGTGGGCTGAAGTGCCTGGAACCTGACACGACTATATAGTAAGTAAAAAATATTTTCTTTAAAAATTTTTTAAAAAAATGTATTGATTGATTTTGAGAGAGAGAGAGAGAGAGAGAGAGAGAGAGATCAATTTGTTGTTGTTATGCATTCATTGGTTGATTCTTGTATGTGCCCTGGCTGGGAATTGAACCAGTGACCTTTTGGTTTGCAGGCTGGCGCTCAATCCACTGAGCCACACCAACCAGGACCAGCTGCCCATTTTAAATCCAGTGTTTCTTTCACATACCAATTATCTATCTATTTATCTTTTACACACACATGTTCTCTAACAGCCATCAAAATGCTTCATCATTTCTATACCCACCTCCCCTCCATCTGCTTACCAATCCACTCATCTGCCTTTCATTCAAACAGCTTCCATCAATAGACCCATTCATCCCATGTGTCCACAGTTCATTTTTTCTTTTAGGAGTGGCCCCTTCTTTTCTGCATCCATGCTTTGTAAAATCTCTTTATACACTCTGGAATGAGAGGATTCAGCTTCTGCTATACACATCTGTTTTCTCCCTTCTTAGGCTATTAAATAATACAGATAGTTACTGCTTTCATCCATCTGAAATTCCTTTCTAAGAGCTGAGCACTAGAGGACAATGTTGAATTACTTCATGCACCAGGAACTGATACACGGGAGTGGTAACATCACTGGTGAACCACTAGTCCAGCAGGAGGACAATAAACCTGAAGCAGTTTCTGCCAGGCTAAGACAGTACAAGGATGTGGCAAAGTGAGTCACTGAACTATGCTAGAGCCACGCCATGCTCCACCAATTTTCTGGAATGAAGACTAACAAAATCTGGCCCTATGTTGACATGCTTTTCTTGAACAAGATCATACCTGTTCAGTCCAAAGAAGCCTACTGAGCCAGCCCAGTGGAAAAACCAGGAAGATGTGGTCATTCTTTCGATGGTGCACGTGGTTTTGGTGCCGTGTTCTGAATAGAAGCTGGTTGAGATAGCTTGCAGTGTCTTTCCTAGTTTAAATGGTGAACTGATATGAAAACTAATGAGTAGAAAGAGTTCATGAATAGGCTCTTCCCTGCCTTTCAAAAGAATGCTCACCTACACATGTTAAAGCTATCTCTGCCCATGTGTCAAGCCATTCACAAGAAAGCAAGGACAGGCTGGGTTTCAAACAGTGTATAACCCAAGCTCTAGCTGATGTGACAGTTGCCTTCTTGCCATGGTAACCATGATGGTGATTGTCTCAGGGTCTCCTCATCCCCCCAAAACTGTTGAACCATAGCGCCAGTAGGCCTGAGAATGCCAAATGTGGCAGCCTGGGCTTTGTCCCATGTTCTCTGGAATGTGCCCCTCTGGGGACAATGAGGTTACAGCCAATTGCTCTCAGTAGTCACTTCTGTGACTTTGAGTGACTGTGCCCACAATTCATTTTTCTCTGTTAGGAGTGGCACCTTCTTTTCTCCATCCATGCTCCATAGACTCCCTCCTTTTCAAGCATCCTGGAGTGAAAGGACAGCTTCTGCTATTTTTATTAAACTACATTTTTTACATCTGTTCTCTCCCTTCCTAGGTTATTAAGTAATACAGATACTCCTTAATATCTTTTGTTGCTTTTGTCCCTCCAAAATTCCTTCCTAAGAGCTGAGCATTAGGGAACAACCCCTTCATGCACCAGGAACTGAGCTCTGAGGAGGGTCTACTTAAACTACTGGCCTGATTCTCATGCATGAACTCTGGTCCTTTCTTTTTTGAGAAAACATAATATCTACAAAGTCTTCTGGAAATCCCCCCAAAATAAGAAATATGCACCTACATAAATATGAAAAGATCCTATCTTATGTGCAGATGTAATAAGACCACATGGAATTACTGGACTAAAATAATAGTTTAGCTTTTTATTCAAGATTTTAAAAAGTATATTTTGAAAATGTGGCTAAATGTTGATGATGAGAGTATTTTTCTCCTGTGAGGGACCCAAGAATATGAGAACAATAAATAGTTGGTAAAGGGACTGGAGTTGAGGAAGCATGTCATGCTGGCTGTGCCTAGACTAAGTGTGACAGCTTTACAGTGATGAGAAAATGAAATTTTTTTCTATTCCAAAGATTCAGTAGGGGGGCCATAAAGTCAAGAATTGTAGATAATACTATTTTGTCCTTCATTGTAATGTAATATCAACAAGTCATTTAATAAGGATTTGCTTTGTTCCCAGATTTTGTGATTGCTTTGTATAATTGTTCCTCTCCTCTGGGAGGGACAATGATATTTTTTCCTGTTGCCTTAAAATATATTCCTCTTTATTCATGGTGATTATCCCCAGTGGGAGTCCTTTACTATTCCTGGGAGTGACTTCAGTGTAATCATTGCCTGAGGAGTTTTG
Source organism: Pteronotus mesoamericanus (assembly GCF_021234165.1). Lineage (NCBI taxonomy): Eukaryota > Metazoa > Chordata > Mammalia > Chiroptera > Mormoopidae > Pteronotus > Pteronotus mesoamericanus. The sequence continues at coordinate 10,144,839 of NW_026555105.1, forward strand.
GGGAGATGTACAGGATATGGGAAATGGCCCGGTCCCCGATTCCCTACTCTACCCCTCCCTTCTTCCCTTCCCTCCAGCAAAATAGACAGTTAGAGCCAATGTCAGCATCACTCAGTACATTTCAATAGCGTTCACCATTCCTGCAATTGCCCAGCAACGGAGGAAACTGCTAGGTGGGACCAATAAAAGACAAACATTTTTCCCAGGGTCTTAGAAAGACAATGCTTGTTTTATGTCCAGTGACCTAAAAAATCTACTTCTGGTTTTCTTCAACAAACTCCTTCAATGATTTTGTAAAAATTAAAGTTTGTTGTTTTTTTTTAAATATTTTGACCAAAGTAAAATTCAAGGGACAGCTTTCCTTGGTTTTCCTTCTACTTCCACACCCCCAGTTCCTTCGCTGTTAGGCGGAAAGAGTAGTTTGGTCTCTGAGATTCCCACCTGTCCTCACAGTCTGCAGTTCTAACCAGCTCTGAAGTCATTCTGCTTTCCATTACCCTGACAGCCTTCCTACTTAATTAGAGCTTGAAGATGTTGCTGTGTTTAATACCCTTAACATTAAAGGCCATTTTGGTACCATTCTTTGATTTGAGCTCTCCATTCTCATTAATAGCTAAAACAATGTACAGTATTTGCTCCTGCCTGGGATCTTAGCTTTTGGTGCTCCGATGCTGACACAGGAAAGGGGGGTCCTTGTGGTAATTGCACACTGTGTATACAGAGAGCCTATGTCTCATCTGTACTCCCCTGGGTTACAGGCTCTTAGGAAGGAAGCATCCATATCTACCTGACGAATTGCATTTATTACCTTTCATTTAACTGACAGTATCTTTTCTTGCTGCAGTTAATTATGCCTGAGAGACAATTCATAAATCAGAGTCATGTTCACAGTATGAATTGCTTTCTCGCTCTTCCCCTCCATTTTTAGTAACTTCCTTGTCTATTTGGTTTTTCAAAAGGAGAACCCAGTAATGGACACTCTGTTAGTACAAGAATGTGGTCTGGTCAAGAGCTCTCATCCATTTCCACGTATAACTGACCCTGTCTGGTTTCCAGAGCAGAAGTGGGCAAGACCCAGACGTTGGGAAACCATGAAGCCGTAGGTCAGCTACGAAGACAAATCTGCTTCCTGCAGCTGTTGAGATGTATTATAATTACAATTGCTTATAAATGCCATACCTTATCTTTCCTTTGACAAATCGCACAATTTTGGCCAAAATAAATGCCATTCTCTCTATGCTTCAGGGAACCCTCCAATTCAATTACAATGAGTATGTGTGTATGAGAAGGAGGGTGAGAAAGAGGTGGTAAGACATTTCCAAAAGGGAGAAAGCTCTTGCATGGCATAGGTATTCATTTCTTCCTTAGTGATAATTAGGCTATTCCAGAAAGCACAGTATCATTCTTGAAATAAGATTCCCTTTGTAAAACTTTTCAAAGGAGCAGTGCACCTAGAAGGTTCTCCCTGGTGTTAGTGTGTGTCTAACTCCATTGCATTCAGTCTTTCTTTTCTTTATTTTTAAAGCTTTGGCTATAAAGTAAAAAATGTGTTAAATAAAAACAGCAAATTTGTATTTAATTTAGAGAAGAGTAAAAAGAAGAACAAAAACTCAGTCTTTATGTAAGCCCCAAGGTGCCAGGGATTAGAGGACTTTTCTAGTCCTGATTTTTATATACTCTTATTTTTGAGTCCTCTGGAGGACATTGTTCAGTTCCAGTGTCATTTTACTGTGATCCCTCTCAAGCTCAAATCTGTTCTCTAACCTAATGACAACTTGTCTCTTTGGGTTACTGTCCTCTGAAATGTCAGCTCCACTTTGCTAGAAGTCCCATGTTTCTGGTGATTCAGTGCCTTTTCTCAGTTTGAAAGCCATCAGCCCTCTTGATTTAGGTGTATATATTTAATTCACAGTATCTAAACCTAATCTGTAAATGCTCTTCTAACTATTCATTGTGTTATTAATTATTTTGATTATCTTACTTCAGGGTTATTCATACTTTTTAATTTGCTAGAAATAAAGATTTTTTTTCCTGCTTAAAAACAAAAGAAATTCTGAGTTTTCATTTACTTTTAAGAAAATTTTACCTTACTAGGGAGCCCTGGGAACCATTTGGACATTTACAGACTCTGTGGGCCTCCAGCCCCAGCCCTCACTAAAGACATGACCATCACTTGCTTTGGACTCACAGTTCCTTTCCACCTTCAACTCCACAGAAAAATATTATATTTACACTAATATTAGAAAATTCCCTAGTGGCCTGTGGCAAGAACTTAGATCTTCAGCTCCCTGTTAACTTGATCTCCAACACTCACTTGCTGGGTGACATTAAGTCGGCATCTTTGGCTTTTCTGGGCCTTAATGGTCCCTACCTGTAAGATGAGGAAATGGGACCTGATCAGCCCTTAGAAACCTTCCACGTAGGTATTTCAACTTTCCATGTCCCCCTGGACTGAGTTTGGGAGAAGTCAGGTAGCATAAATAAGAGGGACAGTACTGCCTAAGACATCTTGGTTGTTCATGAGCAATTCTATTCCTTTGTCTCTGTGGGGGATCTAGTGAGATTGTGAAGTTGGTAAGATGGGATCGTGTAGTGTAAGTGTCTGACCTTAAGCCTTTTTATTGCAATGCAAGTATGCGATGTTAAGCTTTTGATTGCCAAGGCATTAATTTCAAAGACACCCACCTCTGATAAACATATTTCCAGCTGGAAGACATAACCATTAGCAAAACAACTAGATAAAGGACAAAGCTGCCCCCATCCATGAAGTCCCCTTTTTAGGAAGCCCTGAGTAGCCTGGAGAGCTGGCCACTGAAGTGACCCTCCTCCCTTCCCATGCCCTAATTCCCACTTTTGTGCTTCCAGTTCTCTAATGAAGAGTGAACTGTGAAAGCCTACGCACTCCACACTTGGACCTCAATAAAGGCAGAGCCCCACATTCACACTTCTGCCCCTCTCTCTGCCCTCAACCTTGCTTCATGGCCCTCCAGTCTGTCGTGAACCCTTGGGGCCTGTGAGTAATAAATCTTCAAAGTTCCCTGATGGTTTTGTAGAGGTGAGTCCTGAAATCATAAGAACCACAAGGGCTGGTCCAAGCACCACGTTGGTCCTGGTGGTGGTAGGGGCATGTCTGTGGGGTTCATTACCTGAGTGAATACAGCCACCAGACCTCAGACACTCCTGGCCAAGGACATCACTATCCATAGGCTGAGGGGCTCTGTCTGTGATCCTAAATTTTGTAACCATATAGTCACTCACTAATGATAAGGTTGGCTTTGCCTGGCTTCTATCCATCAGGTAGGAAAGGTAGAGAACAAAGCTTGGCCCAGAAGTGCAATGCCTAGTTAGGAAAGGGAATGGGAACCTTAGAGATGACATTTACTCTTGGAAGAGTATCTCTCCCCCTGTGAAGACTGGTTGACTGGCTCATGTTTTGGATCCCGTGGCTGTAGAAAAGCTGCCAAGCAGTCTAGCAATGGCCCCTCCATCATTCCCATTAGAATCGAGCAACTCTGCTGCGTTATTGATTTTTATTGTATTGTAGTCTCTCAGGCCAGTCTCTTTGCTTGACAGTTCCTCCTCAGACAACAAGAAGTTTGCACCAGATGATAGAAGCTCTGACATTCTCTCCTGCTCTCAAAGCAACATGGCCTTGACAAACTCTATCTGCAAACTCTGCTATCGGCCTGCTTCTTTCTCCACACCCTGCTCTGGGGCAACATCTGAACTCTTTGGCCTTAGTCAAAGAGAATGAGTGACCTAAAGAGAAAAGGGAGAGGGATGGGAGGAGAGTGTGGGAATAGGAGGAAGAGAAAGAGACACAGAGATCATGGGAGGTGCACTGAGAAAGAAAAAGTCAGACACAGAGAGGCACAGAGGAACAAAAAGATACCAAGATATATAAAGAAAAACAAAAACAAAAAACCCAAATCCACACCACATTGTCATAGACAAAAAGGGTATGCCAGATAGTGTGCAGATCAAATGGAAAATGAATAGAGAGAATGAGGACATTCCACAACTCTCAAAGTTATCATGAAGACCCCATTCAGTCCTAAAGTAGCCTGGGAAGTGAGACAAACTTTGCCCACTCCCCTCTCTGGTTGACTGGATGGCCCAGCCCAACGCAGGGAGCTAAGGATTAGGAGCTATCCAATAAGAGACCTTTCTGTAGGGCTGTGGGCTATCCGAGCCAGCTAGTCACACTGATAATCTCAGGAACTTGGTGTTCCCAGGAAGAAAGGGGGAGGCTGGCTTGATTCCATATATAAAATACTAACGAATAAAAAAATAGGCTGGACAAAGGCAGCTAGACATTTTCAAGTCCTGGAACAATCGGACAGACAGGCCAGCTCTTCTTCAGAATGGTGTCTTCTGGAGTTTTGAGGATCCTGGTGCTAGTCATCCTTCTAGTGAATGTCCAAGGATTTACTCTGAGTGACTTGCTCTCTCCCAGTAAGTACTGGGGCCTCAGCCCTGCTTGGGAGAGAGGGAAGGTTGCTGGAAGGAAGGAACAAGGATTATTCCTTAGACTTGAGTTTCTTTTCACTGTCTTAGCCTTGGTCCTGGGTTGGAAAAGCAGAAAAATATTTGAAGTATTTCTTCCTGTTTCCCTCTCTGTGGAAGATCCCTTCCATGAATGCAAGAATCCAGATCTAAGGCAAGCCCTACTTCCAGCCCCTTTGAAGTACAGGGTCTTTCTTGGGGGAAGGGAGTAAAGGGCTGGGAAGAGTCATAGGATATAGCATTTGTAGGATGGTCTATAGGAATCTGGGAAACCTAAGGGACTTTCTCACCCCACAATAGAAAGAACTCCCTTTCTCGAGACATCATCCCTATTGACTCCTGATTCTTTCAAATACAGTCCAGTAAAGTAGCCCTGCACCCCAGGGGTTCCTTGACTTTGGCATATAGGGCAGCACGAAAAAGTCCCTTTGAACTTTAAGACAGTAATACTCCATGGCTATATAGCATTAATGATAATTGTTGCCATTTATGGAACATTCAGAAAGAAGGGATTTAAAGAGAGGGATCTGGAGTCATACTTGGTGGGTCCAAATTTTGGTTCCACCACTTAGTAGTCATGTAACCTTGGACAAGTTACTTAAATTCCATGTGCTTCAGTTTGGTTATCTGCAAAATGGGGATATTTATAGAATTTCCCTCATAGAGCTATCATGGGGATTAAATGAAAGAACACACTTAAAATGTGTAGAAGAGTGCTTAGCTTTTGGTGACCAGTGGCTTTAAATAAGTGATTTTGCCTTCTAGGGAACATTTGCGAAGTCTGGAGACATTTTGGGTTACAACTGGGAAGAGTTACTGGCATCCAGTGGGTAGAGGCCAAGGATGTTGCTAAACATTCTACAATGCATAGGGCAGCTCTCTCCTTCCCATCAAACAATTATCCAGCCAGAATGTCCCTGGTGTCAAGGTTGAGAAAGCCTGCCTTAGAAGGGATCGGGCGAAGGGGTGGGAATGGGGATGGAATAAGAAGGTAGAGAGGGAGGGGTGGCTAGGAGAGAGGGCAGTGTACGCAGTGCTGGGAAATACGAAAGGGCACCCTGAAGATGAGGACTCCTGGGGACGAGCAAAGTCAAAGCAAATTTCCCTGAATCCCCAGAATTGCCTTGGATCTGGAGAAGAGTGGGCACCGTGCCCTCCAAGACTCATGGTTGTAAGACTGTTCCTTTTGCAGAGAGATGCCCCAGAATCCAAGAGAAATGTGAATTCAGAGAAAGGAATATATGTAAGAAGAACAAAAATTGTCCAGACAACATGAAGTGCTGTGTCTTCAACTGTGGAAAAAAGTGTTTAGACCTCAATCAAGGTATGATTCAGAGCCTTGGAATAACCAATCCTTCTCCCCAAGCCCTTGTTCTCTGCGCATTTGGGTTTTTGTTTCTGGTTTGCTAAGGGTTGGTCTCTGGGCCACATTGCTGACTTGGGCGACTTGGTAACTACATTCATCTCTGCCGCTAATAGGATGTCTGACATTAGGTGATATCTTCATTTTGTCTGGGCTTTGGTTTCTTCCCCCACCAAAAGGCTATAAGGGTGTGATTGAACCAAATTGCCTCTAAGCTACTTTCTGCTCTTACTACTTTGGGTCCCCAAGTGCTCACTGTTGGCCACCATGTACCAACATCGTTGCTGCGAGTGATAATGCAGCTCTCTCTTCTGGAGTGCCTGCCTCTCTGCCTAATCTGACAAGTCTGATCTGGCACCAGGACACCTCCCCTGACCCCTGCAGAATGGAGTGTTTTTCCTTTGCTGCCACAGTCTTTACTCCACACCCATCTCCCCGGGTTCTTGAAACTCTATTAAAGTTCCTTTACGTCTTCATTTAACCAACGCTGAGTCTCTGAAAGTCAGTGGGATTTGACCAATGTGGCCAGGGAGGCTGGGTAAAGCTTCCCGGAGAAAACCAGCCTGGAGTTGAACTCAGAAGGGCAGGTAGTAAATTTAGGCCAAAAGTGGGTGGAAGGGCTTTCCAGGCACAGGGAATAACATTTGCTTAATAGTGGAGCTGAGGGAGCATGAGTGTGGAACAAGGCAAAAAGCATAGTAGGTAGGTCGGGTTTGGTGGGCCAGAGTCTCATTTTGATTCTAAGCAATGGAAATTCATTGAGGTGGGCGGCGACATGAACAGGTTTCCATTGCGCCTGCAGAGAAAGAATGGAATGTCATAAAGGACTCCAGGATGAATGGAAATGGTAGCTTGGATGAGAGAGGTGGCTGAGGGGATGAAGAAGAGGGGGTGACTCCGATAGGCATTTAGGAGGTAAACAGGACTTGATAACGAAGCAGAGTGGGGAGGCAGGGGGATGGTAAGTTGTTCATTTGCCTGCTGATGAGAGATTCTGAATTCACACTTCCTGAGTTCAAATCTTAGCTCCAGTTTTCACCAGCCTATTTATCATGGGGGTGGGGGGCAAATGAATAGCTTTCCCTCACCGTGCCCTGGTCTCCTCAGATAATAAAAGGACCAATGTTAGAGGTTATTTGGAGGATTCAATAAGTTGACGTCCATGAAGTGCTATGAGCAATGCCTGGCAGATAATAGTCATGTGACATACGTTAGCTTAAATTATCGGTCGTTCATGACTGGGAGCTCTTACATAGCAGGGGCCATCTCTTTTCTTGGTCTCTTAAAGTGTCTAGCACATGGTAGATGCTCCATGAATGACTTATTCAGTCCAGGTCAAAGATTCTTCATTCATTCTTTTCTTTACCCTCAATATTCTGCCAAATTCTATACTGTGTCAGCCTGCCTGCTGGGAATGGGGTTCCAAGATGAAATCAGATACAATCCTGCTCATTAGAAACTCACAACCTCACAGTTGAGGCCAAAGGTGTAAACAAATGACAAACATGCACACAAGATTCAGAAGCCCCACAGAACAACGACAGTGCCAATTCAGGCCCCTGAGGGGTATGGAATGTAGAATGGAGTCAGAGACACCACAGAGTAGCTGCTGGCAAGAAAGGTTTTGAAAGGAAAAGAGGAATGTCACTGGTAAACAACAGTGGGGCGAGCAGAAGGGCTATGGAGCGAGAGGTGTGGAAGTAGGGACGGCATGGTGTGTGGCAGGTGCAGGAGCTTGCAGCTCAGAAGGGCAATGTGGACGGCAGGCGGGAGGCCAGAGCCGCAGGCAGGAGGCAGATCAGGAAGGGCCTGTGGGTCACGAGGAGACTCTGTCATGGAGTCAAGGTCTTAGTGCGGAATCATGTGATCAGCTTTGTTTCAGATCCCTTCTCTCTGGTGGGCAGCATGAGGGACGGACTGGAGGGAACAGGGATGGAGGCAGGAAGGCCCAGTGGAGGCCACCTCAACAGTCCAGGCATGAGACACCGAGACTTAAAGCAGGCGGCAGACGTGGTACATATATACAGTGGAATATGACTCGGCCATAAAAAAGAATGAAATCTCCCCCTTTTGCGACAACGGGGATCAGCCTAGAGGGTATCATGCTCCGTGAAATAAGTCAGACAGAGAAAAACACATATGATTTCACTTATATGTGGAATCTAAAAAACCAAAACAAACAAAACAGAAATAGACTGCTATATGCAGAGAACAAATTGATAGTTGTCAGATGGGAGGAGGGTTGCAAGGCTGAGTGAAAAAGGAAAAAGGATTAAGAAGTACAAACTGGTAGTTACAAAACAGTCCTGGGGATGTGAAGTACAGCAGAGGGAATATAGTCAATAACAGTGTAATAACTGTGTATGGTGCCAGGTGGGGACTGGAAATATCCGGGGAATCACTTTGTAAAGTATGTGATTGTCTAACCACTCTGCTGTCCACCGGAAATTAATACAAAAGAATATTGACTGTACACTGTAATTGAAAAAAAATTTTTAAAAATATCGTAGTAACTATGTCTGGTGGGTACTAGACTTATTGGGGGGAATCACTTCATATGTTACAATATAACTGTCTAGCCACTATGCTGTCTACCTGAAACTGACATAATATTGCGTGTCAACTATAATTGAAAAATAAATAAAAGTTTTTTAAAAAAGAGTAACAGAGAGGTTAGCTATGAGGAAGTGAAAATCAACAGAACTGAACTGTGGAGCTGAACTCATCGTTTTGGGCCTGTGTTAGTTTGCTAGGCTGCTGTAACAAGGCTCCGCAGACTGGGAGGCTTTAACAACAGAAATGTATTGTCTTACAGTTCTGCAGGCTAGAAGTCCAAGGTCAAGTGTTGGCAGGGTTTGTTTTTTTCTCAGATTGTGCAGAGGAATCTGTTCCGTGCCTCTCCCCTACTTTCTGGTGGTTTGTTGGAAATCTTGGGCGTTCCTTGGCTTGTAGATCTCTTATCTCCACGTGGTTTTCTCCCTGTGTGTGTTTGTGTCCAAATAAGGTCATCAGTCGTATTGGCTTAGAGATGCATCCTACTCTAGTATGACTCATCTCATCTCCACTAATTACATCTACCACAACTCTGTTTCCAAATCAGGTCACACTCTTGAGGTACCAAGGGTTAGGATTTTATCATATGAAGGGTGAGAGAGTGGGGAGAGATACAATTCTAGGCATAACAGGACTGAAGGCAGGAAAAAAAGGTACTTGACCTTCTGAGAAACCACTCTCTCCTTCCCTGCAGCAACTTGCACTTTACTCATGATCCCATATTCTCTTCTTGGCATGATTCAGAAGGCAGAGTAAATGGCTTATAATTTGCAATTTTCAAGGCACTCCCATATCTTTTCACCATTCAGGACTTATTTATCGAGCAGCTACTCTCTGCCAGGCACTGCACTAGAAGCTGCACATTCAGGGACAATCAAGGAGCTCTCAATTTAAGGGGCCCTGAGGGTGGTCTCACCTGCCCCTCGGGACAGCCCTGTGCAACAAGAAGGGTGGGAATTTGCATTTCCACTTTATAGAGAAGGAAATCGAGCAGATAGCATGAAAGGTCTATGGGCAGACACTGAATTAGGAAAAGAACCTTGAGACCAAAGTCTGCCCACTCTCAGGGGAGACAATGAGGCAAGGGACCACAAGGGAAGGGAGATACCGCTGTTCTCCAGGGATGTAGACACCCAAAGAGCTCCACTTTGGGGGTCTCCCTGCAAATGCACCTTGGCCCCTGAGGGGTGATAAGGTGGAAGGAGCCCGTTCAGTGTCATCAATGGGGGCTGCCGGAGGGACAGTAACAGTTGTATTTTTGGGGGGTGTGCACTCTAAGTTCTCAACTCTGGGGTGTCTCTGCAGACATATGCAGTTTGCCAAAAGATCCTGGTCCCTGCTTGGCTTTGTTTCATCGTTGGTGGTATGATAAGAAAAATGATACCTGTGCCAGCTTTATCTATGGCGGCTGCCAGGGAAACAATAACAACTTCCAAACCAAAGACCTGTGCCTGAACATGTGCTCCAAGAAACGTGAGTCCCAAGGGCCCCAATCTTTCATCCTCGCCAGGGCCACATGGGAGGTCTGGGTGTTGGCTAGTCCATTCCGTGAAGGCTACATCCTTGGTGGACCAGATGCTGACAGAACATTGGACAGTGGCTTTCTGGGAACTGAGGCTGGGAAGGGATGTGGTCATGAATCAAAGCTGGCAAGTGTGAGAGGTGGAGGGAGGATGGAGACATGGTGAAATCTCAGAGACCCAACTTCAGAGAGCTCACAGGACATCCAGCCTAGTGCTGGACATGTTGACTGACCACTCCAGGCCATTAACTTCCTCATTACAGCTCTTTGCTAGCAACCCACTCTTACCCACTCCCATCCACGTCCATCTTTCCTTTGAGGATATGCCTAGCTTCCCAAAGTAAAACCACTTCCTTTTGATGTCCTATGGAAAGATGTACAAACATAACTTCAAGACTAGTTCTGAAGATAGTCTGGGCCCAAGATGTTCAGCTGATCCTGTCCTACATTCTCAACAGGCTCCTATTCCTGAATGCACAAGGATACATTGAACTACCACCAGGCTCTAGCTCATGATTCAAGTCTCTGTCCATGTGCCTGATTGATGCTCCAGGATGGGTTCCACTGTTCCACTCCCAGCGTTCCAAGACCTTAGCCCTTCCCAAATCAAAACCCCAGGGTCTGCTTCCCTCTTCCTCCATCTCAGTGGCTTTTCATACATAATATCATGTTTTTCTTAAAAATTCCTTCCTCCCTTCCTCCCTCCCTCCCACGCTTCCTTCCTTCCTTGCTTCCTTTAATTGATTCCAGAGGGGAGGGAGGAAGACAAAGAGGGAGAAAAACATTGATGTGAGAAAGAAACATCAGTTGGTTCTCTCTTTCATGCCCCCCTATGGGGACTGAACCCACAACCTAGGCATGTGCCCTGACCAGGAATTGAATCCATGACCTTTTAGTTTGTGGGACAACACCCAACCAATTGAGCCATGCCAGCCATGGCCATACTATCTTGCTTTGATCCAATTTCTATAGCCCAACTTCCGGCGCCTTCCATTTATACCTGTGCAGCTCCCAATTTTTCCCAATAAAGTATTCTGTTTGATCCTGTGCCTCTGAGACTCAATGACTCACATGTATTGTCACAGTATGGTTTGTGGAGAGCAAAAGCTCACTGGGGCTTCTGGAGACACCATTCAAAGGAATGAAGAGAATCAGAACCTTGGAAGTTGAGAACCTCAGGGATATTGTCATCCTCTGTTTCTTAAAAAAATCACAAGACTCTTTTAAGAAAAGGGTCTATGGGCATTGCCTTAGCTTGGAGCGCCCAGAAATTGATCCTAGGACAAGGGCATGGGTGAAAGTATTTTCTTTGGGAGATAAATGTGGGAAGCAGGGTAAGTGATACAGGAATAAGAAATTGATTATGAGTAGGTTACCATTGTGGGAAACTGTAGCTTAATCCTACTGGAGAACTTCTAGGGGGACATGTAAAACATGACTCCATATTTTTTAAATCTGTCTTCAGTTATGGGGAAGCTGAGGTGTGTAGTGGGTGTCTAGGGGCATGAAGTCCCTCATTCTTCCAAGCTGTTCTGCACGCAATCTGAGCAAGCTCACAGCAGCCAGAGAAAACCCATGACAGAGAAGTAGGGACTCTGATGCTTGAAATGGAAAGCTATCATTGTGCACTATCATTCAACCATAAAAAGGAATGAAGCACAAATAGACACTGTACTGTGGATGAACCTCAAAAACATTACACTAAGTAAAGGAAGCCAGACACAAAAGGCCCTATACTCTACGGTTCCATTTATATAGAATATCCAGAATAGGTAAATTCATAGGGGTAGAAAATAGTTTAGTGGTTTCCAGGAGCTGGAGTAGGCTGAGGGAAAATAGAGAGTGACTGCTAGTGGGTATGGGGTTTTCTTTTGTGATGAAAATATTTTGGGACTTCTGGTCAAGATGGCAGCATAGACAGACATGGCTCACCTCTTTGCACAACCACATCAAAATTACAACTAAAATATAGAAAAACTATCACTCAGACCATCAGAAATCAAGTTGAATGGAAGTCTGACAACTACGGAATTAAAGAAACCACATCCATCTGGACTGGTAGGAGGGGCACAGTTGTGGAACAGGCTAGGCCCTCACCCACATGTGGTGGATAAAAATTCAGGAGGGATATCTCAGGAGTGAGGAGTCCCAGCCCCACACCAGGCCCCCCAGCCCAGGGTTCCAGTGCCAGAAAGATAAGCCCCACAACTTCTGGGCGCAAAAAAACAGTGAGGATTGAGTCAGTGGAAGAAACTTCTGGAGCCCCAAGCAGTTCCTCTTAAAGAACCCACACATGGACTCACCTACTCAGACTCACTCCCTCTGAGCTCCAGCACCAGGGCAGCAACTTGAAAGACACCAGTGGTATGCAGGGAGAAAGTGAAGTATCTGGCATCAAGATGAGCAGAGACCATTGCCCTTTTTCTAAACCCTCCCCCCACAGAGCCAGCAAGCTGGTGTCATATCTGAGACTCCATCAACCTGGTTAACACCATTTGACTTGCCTTGGAGATCCTTCGAGACTCTGCCCCACCCAATTTACGGGCCCACCCAAGAGGCTTTTCCATATGAATGGCCAGTCTTGGCTCATGCTTCACAACTTTGTAAATTCTATCAAATAAGCAACAGCTGGCCTCAGTGAGCCCTAGGCCCATCACTAGCAGCAGCCAGTCTACTTTCACAGCTTGGCTTTGCTTGGGAATCTCCACAGCCCAGCGCAAGTAGCAGCCATCTCAGGTTGCTTCATAGCTCAGGCAGGTTGGCCCCGGGCAAAATACAGATGGGGGCTGACTTTGGCCTGCACCACCTGGGAAACCCCAAGGCCATCTCTCCTAGTGGACAGCTACAGACCACATTGGAGCACCACCACCCTGTCCCTGCACAGCTGATCCTCCATGGAGGACAGAGGTTGATGGTAAGTGGTCATAGCCAATCCTTGCAGCTGACTGGCCTAGGCAAACCCCTCCCATTGATTGGAATTGCCAGCAGCAACCAAGGCTCAACTATAGGAGGAGGATGTACCCTACAGGACACCTACTACATTAGGACACACAACCAAGATACAGAATCAAAGCAGCTCAACCTAATACATAGAAGCAAACACAGCGAGGCTGCCAAAATGAAGGACAAGTAAATATGGCCCAAATGAAAGGACAGATAAAAAAACCTCCAGAAAAAGAGCTAAACGAAATGGAGATAAGCAATCTATCAGATGCAGAGTTCAAAATACTAAATATAAATGATGCTCACGGAACTTACTGAGGACTTCAGCAGCAAAAAACAAAAACAAAAACAAAAACAAAAACACAAAAAACAACCAAAAAACAGTCAGGGGGAGAATCAAGATGGCGGAGGAGTGAGTGGAAGTCACACTGACCTCCTCCCAGGACCAACTTGGAATTACAACTAAATTGTGGAGAAATCACCTGGAAAAAACAACTGAACAATAGTGAGAGAGGAGCCTTAGAACCTTGGACAGACAGGAGAATCAGCTTTAGCACAACCTAACTGCTAAAGAGTATGGTAGAGACTTGAGAAAGCAGGCGGGGCACCCATGGGCACCAGCACCAGAAGGAATTTGAAATGGCCAGTTGAATCTCCCTGAGAAGAGTGGGGTCCAAACCATAAGCAGAGATCTCCAGCCTACAGCACCAGAGCCCAAGAAGTACACAGATAACAACCAGCTGTGAAAAGCAGCAGGGTTACTCTCTGCCAGAGACAGGTGGCTGGAGACGCAAAGAGCCGTTTAAAGGGCCAACGCATAAATTTTTATTTGCAGCCACTTACCCTGGGCTTCAGCAAAGGCGGGGGCAGTGTGGGCTAGAGACTCCTGAGGAGAACTGGGGAAGGAGGTTTTGGGGAGAGAACTGAGAGAGTGGCCGGCGGGATCCCAGTGCTGACTCATCACCCGTACGGCAGCAGCCATCTTGCTCAGGCAGACCACTCCCCTGAGCGGCAACAGCGTGAGAGGACCCAGTATCCCCGCCCCCAGGAGGGCCTCGGCCCCACCTTGTGGTGTCTCTAAGCCGGCCTACTGAATGCAGAGTGACTAGATTAACAGCTGAAGGAGAGAGCCACAGACAATAGATTCCTGAAAGTCTTGAACAGACTGCCTAAAGTCAGACAGGGTCAGCATCTGACATCATCAAAGGCAGGTCCAGAAAGAAAAAACAGCGGTCTCCTACCATAGAAGTTCTCACCACAAAGCCAGGAACTCAAGACAGATCAACTTAAGAAGCAAAAGAGAAGAGCCTCACCAATAATGGGAAGACAAAGAAACACTCCCAGTCGAAGGGAAAGGAGGACTCCCCAGAAAGAGAACTAAATGAAATAGAAGCAAGTCAACTTGCAGATACTGAGTTCAAAACAACAGTTCTAAGGAAGCTCAATGAGCTCAGTGAGCTCAGAGAGAATTACCAAAAACTACAGGGAAACTACAAGGAACTTACTGCAAACTATATCAGCATGAAAAAGGTCATAGAAACTATTAATAAGAGACAAGAGGAAATGAAGAATACAATTTCTGAATTGAAGAACACAGTAGAAGGAATCAAAAGCAGACTAGATGAAGCAGAGGATTGAATCAGAGAACTGGAGGATAAGGTAGACAAAAGCTCCCAGAAAGAGCAAGAAAATGAAAAAAGACTCAAAAACAATGAAGAGGCATTGAGGGAAATGCAGGACAACCTGAAACATAATCATATCAATATAATAGGGATACCAGAAGGAGAAGAAGAGGATCAAGGGATAGAGAACCTGTTTGAAAGAGTAATGATAGAAAACTTTCCTAATTTGAGGAAAGAAAAAGTCATACATATCCAGGAAGCACAGAGAGTCCCATTCAAGAGGAAACCAAGAAGGCCCACTCCAAGACACATCATCATTAAAATGGCAAATATCAAAGACAAACAGAGAATCCTAAAGGCAGCAAGGGAGAAACAGGTAGTAACATATAAAGGAACCACTGTATGGCTAGCAGCTGACTTCTCAACAGAAACACTACAAGCCAGAAGGGAATGGCAAGAAATATTCCAAGTCATGAAAAGTAAGGGCCTGCAACCAAGACTGCTCTGCCCAGCAAGGCTCTCAAATAAAATGGAAGGCGAAATAAGGAGTTCCCAGACAAAAGAAAGCTAAAAGAATACATCTCCACCAAACCAGCATTGCAAAATACGCTAAAGGGACTGCTTTAAGAAGATGAGGAAAAAGAGTCTATGAATACCCACTTCCTTTCACAGTCACCAATAATTGTTATTACCAATATTTTTAATAGTTATTGGTCTGATTGTGACAATGATGTGTTATTTTAATTGTTACTTTATTATTTGTTGGAACTAAACCTGTTTTTATATATTTCTTGCCTATTTCTATTATTTTTAAAAAGCTTTAAATGACTTTTTGGTATTCTTTATCCATCCAAAAATTCTTTTTTATCCAAAAAAAAAAAAAGGAAACTATGAAACCTTTTTTAGATGTGTTGCAAATACTTTCCTATTCTATTACTTGCCCTTGAACTTTTTTATATGTGTATTACTATATAGTCTTAAATGTTTAATATAGTCATATTGTCAATATTTTACTTTATAGCTTCTGGGCTTGAATATATTACTTCAGGGTAAGAAAAATATTTTGAATTTTCTCCAAAAACTCCTTAGATTTTACATATTGATTTTTAACTCACCTGAACATTTTTTGTATAATGTGTGAAATAGGGCTCTGTATTTATTTTATTTCAAGTAATAGTGGTCCACACACCTTATTTGTTGAATCAGTCTTATTTTCCCCATTGATTTGAAATGTCAATTTAACCATATATTACATTGTTAGACAGATATATACATTTGTTTCTACAATGCTCATTTTATTTCATTGATTTATTTGATTATTTCTGTGCTGGTGTCATGTTTTAATTGTTGAGACTTTATAATGGATTTAAATTTTTTAATATTTTAAAATGGATCTTGACATTTAAAAAAAAATAAATAAAATCAATCTGCATTTAAAAAAAAACACACCCAGTCAGAAACAAAGGAAACAGTAATTGAAATAAAGAATAATTTACAGGGAAACAACAGTAGAGTGGATGAAGCTGAGAATCAGATCAATGATTTTAAACACAAGGAAGCAAAAATCAACCAATCAGAACAAGAAGAAAAAAGAGTCCCAAAAAAATGAGGATAGTATAAGCAGCCCCTTGGACAATTTCAAGAGGTCCAACATTCATATCATAGGGGTGCCAGAAGGAGAAGAGAAAGAACAAGAAATTGGAAATCTATTTAAAACAATAATGAAAGAAACTTCCCTAATTTGGTGAAGGAAATAGACATGTAAGTCGAGGAAGCTCAGCAAGTCCCAAACAAGATGGATGCAAAGAGGCCCACTACCAGACACATCATAATGAAAATGCCAAAGGTTAAAGATAAAGAGAGAATCTTTAAAGCAGCAAGAGAAAAGCAGTTAGTTACTTACAGGGGAGTTTCCATTAGACTGTCAGCTGATTTCTCAAAAGAAACTTTGCAGGCTAGAAGGGATTGGCAAGAAATATTCAAAGTCATGAAAAGCAGAGACCTACAGCCAAGATTGCTCTACCCAGGAAAGATATCACTTAGAATTGAAGGATAGATAAAAAGCTTCCCAGACAAGAAAAAACTAAAGGAGTTCATCATCACCAAGCCATTACTACATGAAATGTTAAAGGTATTTAAATGTAAAATAAGATCAAAACTATGAACAATACAATGGCAAAAAATACTAATCTATTAACAATTGAATCTAAAAAAAAAAAACTATGCAGACAAGAAGAACAGAGACAGAATCATGGATACAGAGAGCATTTTGATGGTTTCCAGATAGGAAGGGGGTGTGGGGGAATGGGTGAAGAGGTGGGGGGATTAAGAAGTACAAACAGGTAGTTAAATAATAGCCATGGGGATGTAAAGTACAATATAGGAAATAGAGTAGCCAAAGAACTTATGTGCATGACCCATGGACGTGAACAATGGCGTGGGATTGCCTGAGGTAGTGGGAGGTGCTGGGTAGAGAAGGGCAAAGGGGGAAAAATCAGGACAACTGTAACAGCGTAATCAATAAAATATAATTTAAAAAAAGATTTTTTGGAACCAATAAATGTGGTTACACAACATTATGAAAGTACTAAAAAGCCACTGTTCACTTAAAAATGGTTAATTTTTAGATGATGTGAATTCCACATCAATTATGAAAATGGATTAGTAAAAAAAAGTGCACTAGAACTGTCTCCTGCTGCTGAAGGTGATATCAGAAGTGAGCTGAGAGTGTTTCTTACCAATGTTTCAAGCCTTAAATTGGAAAGTTCAGTGGAACAATCTTCAAGCCCCACTCACTGATGCAGGTGGTCCTGAGACCATAACTGACATTCATTTACTATTTCCCTCCTGCACCACCTATTCCAAATTGCACCTGATAATAGAAACTCTCCATTAGCTCTCACATTCTCTCCTGCTTTCAAAGCATCATGATTGTGACAGGAACCCTCTGAAGATTTGGTTCAGTCTGGAATCAACTTGTCTCTTCACCTGCATGTTACTCATGGCAATACCTTTACTCTTTGACAATGGTTAAAGAAAAAGGGTGGTCCAAAGAGAAGAAGAGGAAGAGGACAGAAGGGAAATAGAAAGGCCGGGAGGAAGAGCCCAAGACAGGGAGAGACCCACAGAAAAAGAGAAAAAGGCAAAGTAAAAGAAAGAGCCACAAAGAGAAGAAAAATAAACAGTGTGAGAAAAATAAGCAGACAGAGAAATAAACATGTCAAGAGAAATGTTAGAAAGACAAGAATTAAAAGGCTCTTGACCTCCGAACTCCCCCTGAAAAATGAAAGACTCTGCAATCAAACCCCCCCGCCCCCCGCTGCCCCCAGCCGATAAAGGAGTCTAAAAGCCCCAGATAAGCTCTGCCCAGTCTCCCTGGTCGACCAGAAAGCCAGAGAGTCTCAGCTCATTTGTGGATTAGGTGCTGCCTATCAAGAGTTCCTTCCCACAGGCTTGGTGCTGTGGGTGGCAGCTTGTCCCACGGATCGCCTGAGGGACTTGGTGTTCCCCAGAGGAGGGAGTGTAGCTGGCCCGTCCCCAGGAGTGGTAGGGCAGCCAAGAGCTCAGAAGGCATTGCTCTGAGCACTTGTTCTTAGTTTTGCTGCCGCCAGCCAGAACAGCCCCTCTTGAAATGGAGATCTCAGGACTTCTGCCACTACTGATTCCATTCACCCTCCTGGGGGGTGTCCAGGAACCTGGGCTGGTTGAGGGGTTCTTGAACGGTAAGTACTGGGGACTCAGGCCTCTCAGTGGAGAAATGGAGCTCAGCTGGGAGGGAGGAACGAAGAATTCCACTGATGAGAAATGCTTTCCCCCACCTGAGCCTGGAATCCTGGGAGGGAGAGAGGAAGGGAGGGAGGGAGGGAGGAGAGACATTTGGAGTCATCTTTTCAGCTCTCTTCCTCCAGGTAAGATGCCTCAGTAAATGTAGGAGCCTGAGTCTGTGGCAACTGGCCACCACCCCCATAATTATGAGAGGAGATTTCACTTTCTAGAAGTCCCTGGACCTGAAACTCATGAAACAAACTAAGAGAACTGGGTAGCTTAAGGGTCTTTTCTATAAGAAAGGCCACTCCCCCTAGCACCACCTTCCCATTGCAGCCCCCAAAAGTCTTCGCATACCCACAGGGAACCCTTGCCTTTGGGATAAAGAATAGTCTCTGGAAGTCCCTTGACATGTTGAGAAATGAAGATCCCTTTAATTAGCAGCTAAACTATATGGAGCACTCAGACAGCAGTGGAGACATACGTTACACGTTCAAATCCTGGCTCTGCTCCTTCGTAGCTGTGTGACCTTGCACAAGTTCCCTTAACTTCCTTGTGCTTCAGGTTCCTCTCTTTATAAATTGTGAATATTAATAGGGCTAACCCATAAAATTGTCATGTGGATTAAGGAGGAAAGTACAAGCACACAAGAAGCACTTCGTCAATATTAGTTATTATTATTATGCTCCCTGGCAGCTTGACAATGGCTTTCCGAACTTTGTCACCTTAATTGTCAAAACAACCCTGCAGGCTAGTGGAGAGGTCAAGGTTCGGAGATGACGCCTGCCATACTAAGGGATGTACAACATTCAAAAGCCCAGCCATCTGACTCCAAGATGGAGAGCTCAGTCACCAAGAGCACCGCCCCCACCCTCACTCAGGGGTTGTCCAAATACAGGAAGGTCAAGTGACCTGAAGAGAGTGGAGAGTGTCCTTCTCCCTGAAACTCTGTGGGTGGTGGGGGTAGGGGGAAGGATGGATTTAAAGATTAGATTGTAAATGGTTAAGGGACTGGGGATGGGGCAGCAGAGTGAAAATCATGAGTCCTCTGAAGCTCACTGCTTTCTGGGGACAATGAAGTGAAAACAAGCTCCCCTAAATCTGCAGCGGTGCCCTGGACCTGCAAAAGGTGCTTTGGCCCCTTCAAAGTCCCTTCTTCTCTTCCTTCAGGGGTGTGCCCTAAAACAAAAATACCATGCAAAATTGAAGAAATCAACCAATGTTCGAAGAGGAAACCTTGCCCAGAGGACATGAAGTGTTGCAAGTTTAATTGTGCAAAGAAGTGTGTAACCCCCAAAGAAGGTAACACAGAAATCTCCTGAATTATCCAATGCCCTCACACCTATCCCCACTTTCTGCCCACCTGCACTGGCATTGCTAGACCCCTTCCCTGGTCCACTGACGGCTGGTGTCTGACCAGGAGTCTGGGTGCATCTTCTACTTGATACAAATGCCGAACTCGGGTGGGTGTTGGGAGTCATGGGTTTCATTTCTGTTCCTATTTAGGTATGTGATGTGAGTAACAGAGTTTTTCCTTTGGGGGCTTCAGTTTCCCCATCTGTAAGAAAAATGTGGGCTTTAGACTATGTCATCTTTTGGCTATTCTTCTGTGGCCCTTTGAGATGCCAAATAGCCAGTGAAGTCACATCAAATGTTAACACGGTGTCAGGTGATAGAATAGCTATAAGAGGCAGTTATGTGATTTTTATTTCCTGGCTTTCCCCCCCCAGGCCTCCCTGTCTATATAAATCCAAGCGGCTTCCCCTAGCCACCTCTGACTTCCTTCACACTTTCCTCTCTGCCCATATATGGCTGAGCTCTAAAGAAGACCATTAAGAAGTATTCATCCACTCACTTATTTCACAAATATTTACTGATGCCCCTGATACCCATGATGAGTTCCACTTTCTCAGTGTATCCAGGGAGCTCAGGAAAAGTTTTCCTGGTAAAGGGATCCACAATTTGAGACCTGAAAGATCTTAAACTATGAGGTCCTAAAAAACTCTATTTGTACCTCATAGCGCTATGCACAAAAACATCTGCTCAATAAAAGCTTCTTGAAGTTCAGGATACATTTGAATTTTTTACTGTAAACATTCCTGAAGCATCCACTCAGTGCCAAATTATCTGCTAGGAATTGGTATATCAATATGGCAAAAGACACAAATCTCACATTCTCATGGCGGAGTCAGAAAATGCAAACAATTGCATAGAAGTGGTAAATGTGTGTGCAAGATTGAGAAGCAATAAAGAAAAGCAAGGAGTGAGGCAGGGGGGCAGGAAACGCAATGCAGAAGAGTCTGGGGTCTGAGAAGGGTTTTGAAGAATGAAAAGGGAAGTACCTAGTGAGCAAGAGACGAGTGGACATTTCAGGCATGTGCAAAGGCGTGGAGAAGTGTAAGAGCGTCACTTACTCCATGCCTTTGCACATGTTTGAAATGTTCTCTAGGGAGGCAAGCACCCAAACTGCTCTACTCTGCAATCTCCTTGCAGACATATGTAGTTTGCCACAGGTAGTTGGCCCCTGCTTCGCCTTCATTCGACGCTGGTCGTATGATAAGAAAACTCAGGCATGCTCTGAATTCATGTATGGCGGTTGCCAAGGGAACAATAACAACTTCCAGTCTGAATCTGCCTGCAAAGCCTTCTGCGTAAAGAAATGTAAGTCCTAGGAGTCCCATCTCCCATGCTCACCTGGGTTACCCTCAGAGTTCTGGGTGTTTGCTGGTCTATTCTAGGATCTTGGCTGGGTTGGGGCTGACCAATTCAATCAGGAGGTGAGAATGTACCTTCTCAGGGGTAAGTAGAGGAAAAAGAGGATGGGATGGGGAGCAGGAGACAAAGTTCATAAGTATGAGATGAATAGGAGGTGCAGAGAGAGGAAGCAAAAGTGGCGGAGTGTCTGAGACTAAGTCAGAAGAAGGCTCAGCAAATCGACCCAGTGCTGGGCACCATGTACCTGCCAGTCACTCCAGGCCTTTTCTCCTCACCAAACCTCATCACTGATTCTATTTATTTTCCTTCTTAAGGTGAGTATAGCCAGGACAACCAAATGCTTTTTTGACCAAACCAAGACATTTTTGGGAGTGAAAGGGAATGCCATTAATTATTATACTGACACAACGACAGAAACTGGGACTCTGTTGGGAAAACCAGAGACCCCTCAAGTCACTCCACTTCTGTTTTCTCTTCCTATGAAAAGATGTCAAAGTGATACTATCTCAAGCATCCCCATACCTTTCTTCCCCCCTCTCTCAGGCATGTATCTCTGCTCTCTCTTAAGCTCTCAGGACCCTGGTGAGACTTGCAACTAGAGAAGCAGCAGGCAGTAGCAGCTCATCCCACGCTAACTGCATGAACCTGTCTCCAAGGGCCCCTTTTCTCTGACTTCTCAGTGAGCTAACAGCAGACCTGCCTCGGCTCACCTCTGGCACTGTGACTTTTACTTCTCAGTGAGTCCCTGAAGCCCCATGTGGCTCATTTCTTTCCTATAACGTTTCTAGGGAGCCAAAGTAGAGCACTGCTTAGGCTCTCTCCTGTTGCTTCTTCTATCCTAAGCCTTTCCTTTGTTCCACTGTCCCCAGCTTTAATAGATATACTATCAAAATCACACACACACACACACACACACACACACACACACACACACACACTGATCTTATCTCCCTTTTCCATTAACTGCAAGATTTTGTTCCTAAGGGAATTGGAGCCCCAGCATCTCGCCCTTTTGTATCCTTCTATCTCCCAGAATCGTCTTCTTGGCTAGGATAACCTAACCTGAGCTGGAACAGCCTCCAGGATCTGGCTCATAACCCAGGCTCTCTCCATGTGCACTTGACTGATACTCCCTATTGATTTCCACTAGCCAAACCTCGGCTGTCAAGACCTTGGCCGTCCTAAATACCGAACCTCAGGATTTGCTTACTCCCTTTCCTCCAGCTTGGCTTCTCTTCAAACGTAATGCCCTTCACCTTTGGACCCTTCCTCGGTGTGCAACCCTGTCTCTTCAAATTTCAGGGCCTCCATTTATCCTTTGGAAGCCCCTAGTTTTCCACAATAAAGTGCTCTGTGAGGTCTGGTTTCTCTGAGGATGAATAATTCACATCTGCTCCCCAAGTGCAATTTTCAGAAAAGTGATTGGGTCTCTTAGTGATGTGAAAAAAGGAAGAGAGGAGCAAGAAAATCCTGCAGATTGAGAACTCTGGTGACACTGTTGCCCTGGTAAATTGTCATAAGATGCTTAAGATCCATAGCAGGTCCATGTTTTGTATGGCATGAAGCTTATAAAGTTAGGAGGGTCCTTTTAAAAATGAACACAAGTTAAATTAAGGGGTGAATATTATTTTAAAGAAGAACAAAAATTTTAGAAAGCTAACAAATACCACGATTGCACAAGATCCATATAGATTAATTATTAATTAAGTTTTTACATATATGGCAGCAATTCTGTGAAACTCAATTTCTATGGAAAGATTATTGGGCCTTTTGTTGAACATGGCTGATCAAAAAATGATTATATTTTGATTTTGATTGTAGTTGGATGCATAAAATAGAAGCATGAATGCACAGCTATGCTTGATATTTGTAGTCCTACTAAAGGTTTGTGCTCTAAAAACACAGCAATTTAAATACATTCTCTTTTGTATGATTCCGTCAGGAAACCCGGTTGGTGCCCTCGCTAGTGTGGCTCAGTGGATTGAGTGTCAGCCTGTGAACCAAAGGGTCACCATTTCAATTCCAAGCCAGGGCACATGCCTGGGTTGTGGGTAAGGTCCCCAGAAGGGGGCGCGTAAGAGGCAACCACACATTGATGTTTCTCTCCCTCTCTTTCTCCTTCCCTTCCCCGCTCTCTAAGAATAAATAAATAAAATCTTTAAAACACAGAAAAGAAAGAAAGAAACCTGGTTGGGACAGGGTAAAGTGCAGAGGTGTTCCTCTCAGGACTTCAGTTTCCTGTCCATAAGTTGAAGGTGGACTGATGTCAAAGAGCACTTCTAAATTTGAGAAGATAAGGCAGCCTGGGAGCCCTGCCAAATCTGATAAGCTCCTGGGGCTTTTCCATCCTATTAGAGCATCCCAGTCCTTGCTTGGGCTTGATGTACATGAGTGACCGGAACAGAATCATCTATTCTAGGAGTCCATGGACCAAAGAGGTCCTTGGAAATAGCCAGGGTGTGCCCTGTAGTTGACAATATCTGCGCACCTGCTGTGCTCAGGAATGAGCTCAGAGCCCTTGTGGCTGAGTGCAGGGATTTTCATGCCTTATAATGACTTCAGTGAAAGGTGCTGTATCTCTTTGTTGTCAAATGTTTGTGCATTCCTCTGCCCACTGGAACCAGAGGACACCTCGAGTGAAATTGTTAGGTGTTATTCCTGATGCAACGCAGACCCAGGACGCCTCGTCTCCCCTCTCCTTATTCTCACCTCAAAGCTTCCTGCAGAGCCAGAAATGCCCAGAGGAAGCTGGGCGTGGTTTGAAAACTCTGGGAATGTCCAAGCTGAGGGGATTAGAGAGCTCCACCAGCCCCAATAACTCTCCTTTGTTTTTTTTTTTTTTACAAATGTACAAATAGAAGCTTCTAGTAGGAAATGGACATCCAAGATCACACAGCAAATCAATAGTCACAAGGGAGCTAAAATCCAGGTTCAAAGAGCAGCAAGGTGTTGCCAGTTTCCACAACCGAATTAGAAATTGAGGTGGACATAATGGCTTCTTGTCACTTTGTTTTTTAATGGTCAGCGTCTTAATGTCACTCCTACAGTTGAAGAAGTCCATACCCTGAGGAGCCCTTGTGTGAAGTCAAGCCAGTGCTGCACTATAAAAACTGAAAGGCCAAGCTCTCACTCATCAGCCAGGGTTTAGTGAGGAACACGGGAACCATGCTCAGTGTCTCAAACAGAAAACAGTATTGAGAGTTGATTATGTAAGCGTTGGGAGGGTCTGGACATTAAGAAGGAACTGGGGCTTGGGTAGGAATCAGAGAGAACATTCTCTCTGAAATGCCAGGGTAAAGTGAGGCCAGTTCCATGAATAGTAGAAAAGGCTTTGGGCTTGGGCACCTGATCCCTAATGCTGGCCCAGTCACTAATCTCTAAATGACAAGGAGCTAGTCATTTTCCCCTCTGGGCCCCACTTACCACACCCGCACCATGGGGAAAACACACACACACACACATACACAAAATAAGGATCCTCTCCCCACCCTAGTCTTACCTGGGACATTTCCTTGGCTCTCATCCTTCCCGGCCCCGGTGACATCCACAAAGGTATCAGTAGTGTTCGTGATGGGAAAAGTGTGGCCCTAACACTGTACCAGGGGTGTCCAACCTTTTGGTGTCTCTGGGCCACACTGGAAGAAGAAGAGTTGTCTTGGGCCGCACAGTAAATACACAACCACTAACAAAAACAAAAAAATCTTACGATGTTTTAAGTAAATGTATGGCTTTGTGTTGGGCCACATTCATAGCCATCTTGGGCCACTGGTGGCCCACGGGCTGTGGGTTGGACACCCCTGCACCACACACCTGCTGGGAAGGCCTGGGAGTCCAAGCCTTTGTGCTCTGTCTGCCTCTCCTCAGGTGAGCTGCACTCCAGGGCAGTAACATATCAAGACAGGAGAACTGGGCCCATATAACTGTTACTGAGACCTAGGTTTTGTGCCTGAATGACAGTTTCCACCCTTATTCCATGGGATGTACCCTGCAAAGTCAACAAGTACTGCTCTCTGAGCTGTCCTAAGATATCTCAGACATGAAACAACATCAGCAGGCCCTGCAAGGAAGATGGGCACACACTACAGAGTCTTTTAAATACAGTGTCTGTTTTTGAGTAGGTCAAGGATTTTTTTTTTTTTTGTAGCCAAGTCTCTAAATGGCTCACCAATATCAGTACTTTAAGAATTCAGAGATTCTAGAGTCTTTAAAAGACTGAATAAGAAAAAAAAAAAAAAAAAAGGGCCTCAAGGTGGCTCTGGTGTATTATAAGTTTGGAACTACTGGTCTAAAATGCTTCTGATTTAATGTCACAACTTCTGACTGTGACATTAAATCAGAGGCCTGATTGCGCCCATTAATATCATAACTCCCCTGGGTCTTGGTTTCTTCACCTGTGAGATATGCAAAAGGATGAAACCAGCGCCACAGAGCACAGGAGATGACTTATGTAATATGTCATAACATACTGCCTGGGATGTTGCTGTTCCATAAACAAAAAGATTAGTATTATTATTAGAACAAAGATAGTAAAAAACGCAGGCACACTTTACAACCTCAACCACTCAGATACAAACCTTGTAGGGTCACAGTTTCCAGAAAAGGGGTCAACCTGGAGCTCCCTGAAGTGGGCATTTTCTGTGTCTTATGAGTAGTTTCAGGCTCCTGAGTTCTATAGCCAATTTCTCCATCCTCTGTTTATATTCAAGCTATTTGATGTAGAATGCTAAAAAGTATCTTCTACTAAAAATTCTACTTGGATTTCTGAAGACATAAAGTGACTGCTCTTAAAGTGATCAACCTTATATTGCACCTGTAGACATTTATTTTGAACATAAATAAGATAAAAATAAAAATAAACTCTCTTAGGATGATGTGCTTATGATAAATGTATTTGTTATATGTATAAGCAAGTCTTCTAAGTTCCTGTTTCACTGTTCTATAAAATGGGGATGATAATAATATCTATACCAAGGACTTTTTAATGAGAATGTAATGAGACAAGGCAGAAAATTCATTGATGTATTGTTGGTGTTGAAGTGATGTTAGTTCTTTCTCCCTTCTATAAAAGATAAAGGTTTTGTGGAGTTTAGAACTTGAAAGAGAAACTTTATTCCCCCATCCTTACACCACCCACACCAGTGGATCTCAATCAAAAGTAATTTAATTCTTTACATACATATATGGTTGTATAGGGTCAGTAAGGCTCCTTTGATGAGTATAAGTGCTAGATAACCACCATCAGCTTTTAATAAATCTTATACTTGCCCTCCATCTTCTAGAATAATAGTAACTCTACCACCCAAACCACCCAAGGAAGAGCCAAATCCATGAATCGTGGCCAAAGATCCCCCAGGGCAACCCGGGTACAGAATGCCTGGTGTTTAAAGGCCGGGGCCTCCCACACCGACCCACAAGGCCTGCTCAGTCACATAGGTACACGCACACCTCATCAAGCACTGCCCTCACTGCATGGAGTCCTCGTCACACTGCTCACATTGGAAATATCTTTATAATTAAAAAAATAGTTATATCCATAATTCTTCTGCAGGGTTTCCTAACCTGGGCACTACTGACATTTGGAAACAGATCAATCTTCGTTGTGGAGCTATCCTGCGCATGGCAGGATGGCTAGCTTAGCAGCATTGCTTGCTTCTACCAGCAGGAGCCAAGTCCCCCAAGTTGTGACAATCAAAAGTGTCTCTAGATATTTCGAAGTGTCCCTGAGAGGTAGGAGCGCCCCATCTCCAGATGAAACTTGCTCTTCTGAATTGTGTGTTAAAAGATCAGTTCTCACTTGCTGCTCTGCTGCTCTAGAAGAGGGAGCAATGTGGAAGCTTACAGCCAAGAGCTCGGACAGGCAGTCCTGCCTTTCCCTGTCTCAGTGGCAAATGCCAGTCTGTTTGCTCCCTGGGGGCCTCCTTCTGCCATTGTTTTGGTTTCTGAGGAACAGATCTGACCACCCAAGAGAGCTAAAGAAAGAGATACCAGGAATAATCCTGGTAGACCCACAAAAGTGCAAAAGAAGACATAACACAGAGGTGTTGAAATACAGGCTTCAGAGGGGTCTTCAAGAAAATAAAGGCAGAGGAAGCACTGACAATGAGCAGGTGATGAGAGGGTTGACCAACCATTGTGTGAGCTATAGTTTGGAGAAGCAATGTCCAAGGAATGAGTATCATCATGGCTGCAGAGGATTTAAAGAGAAAGGAGGAAGAATTACCAGTGATGTGCAAAGACAAGTAACATATTTCTGTATAACAAGTATGGTTCTGATCCAGCTGGCACTCCCATTTCCAAAACAAGATCATCAGCCATGCACACATCTGCAAATGGCATGTGCCTGTGTGTGCACTTGCAATGTATGAAGCATTTGTATATTCATTAAACACTTGTGCCAGTTTTGGGAAGTATGCTAAACCAGCATAATTAGCCCTGGCTGGTGTGGCTCAGTGGGTTGCGTACCAGCCTGTGAATCAAAGGCTAGCTGGTTCGATTCCCACTCGGCACATGCCTGGGTTGCAGGCTGGGTCCCCAGCTGGGGTCGTGCAAGAGGCAACCACACATCAATGTTTCTCTCCCTCTCTTTCTCCCGCCCCTCCCCTCTCTCTAAAAATAAATAAACAAACCAGCATAACTAATCTCAATTTATAGATGAGAAAACTTAAGCTCAGAGAGATCACATGACATGAGAGAGAGATGAACTCAAAAGCACAACCTTAAACTTCATACCCAAGACTCACCAAATCCCACTAAAGCATGCCAGCTTTGTCTCTTAAAAAGAAAAAGACAAATTTCTAGAGGACTTGAGAAAGGAGGTGGGTAGGAAATGTGCTGATTCTGGGAAAATGAGGAGTGTTCTGTAGACAGAAAGATTCTCTAAACCAAACAAAGGTGGGCCCCCTTCTACACAACAATGTGTGTGTTGCTCTCATAATCCTCTGGGAGACCCCAGATGGGAGGGAGGCAGCAGCTAAGACTATGCCTGGCACACTGATGGGAACTCAAATAAATGTTTGTTGAATGAACAAGTAATACAAGGACATTGGAGCTGGACAGATGAGGGTCCCAATCCTGGCTCTGAAACTCACTGTCCATGTGACAATGGTGAAGGGAGTTTAATCTCTCTTCATCTACAAAATGGGGGTTCTAAGCCTTGTGAAAACCCTGGGGGGATTCAAGGGAGGTAATGTGTGAAGAGTAGTTTACATGGTGCCTGGGAAGGTAAAGGCACTCAACAAATGGTACCTACTGCTTCACTATTCTTAGAGCAGCTTCCACACTGAAGTGTAGTAAGGTGGCCTTGGATCAAGGCCAACGATCAGATAAGACCAAAGAAAAAGGGCAGAGATGTGCTTTGGCTGGACAGTCTGTTCTATGGGTAGCCCAAACTCATGATTAGCTGGAGTTAGGGATGAATGAACAGAATGTGGGCTCAGGCTCCTCCCCGTTGGCCCATGTTCTCCCTAAAATGCAGCCCCAGGCTGGGCCACTGGATGGGTGGCACCATGCAGCACCGGGTCTCTCTCCCCTTTCTCCTGCTTCTCACCTTCGGCCAAGAGCTTCAATCCGAAATAGGAAAAGGTCTGTATGGGGAGAGGAACTCCAAGAGTAGCCTGGGAAGGGCTGGGGTGGGGGCTCAGCAGTACAAAGAGAGTCTGTTCCTTCTCTCATCGGGTAGTGAGTCAATTCAATTCACTTCATTAAATATGTGTTGGGCGCATACAATATGCCAGGTACTGTTCTAGGTGCTAAGGCTAAAGAAATGAGTGAAACAGAGACCCTGCCTTTGTGGAATTGATATTCCAGTGGGAGAGAGGCAGACAGTATGTAATACATGGAAAAGATGATAAATGTGCTATAGAAAAGAGAAAAAGTAGAGCAGGGTAAAGGGGATTCAAGGTCTCGGGCGGGGCTGTCTGTGAGCAAGATGAGGTTGGGAGGAGGAGATGTGAGTCAAAATTTGAAGGTGAGGGACTTCACAAGTTAGACTTATGTATAGAAAAAGGGTCCCTTCTGGCCTACTTTCTTTGCTGAAGCTTAAAATCTGAGAATGGAATTGGGGAGATGAAATGCAATACATCCAAGATAATCAATTAGAAATGAGGACAGTCAGCAGGAGTTGCCAAGATATTTGAGCAGCCAGTAAGATTCCCTTTTAAAAATACATCTTATAATACATGATTATAAAAATACCTATACTTTGTAGAAAATTCAAAACACAAAAGTGTAAGGGAGAAAATAGACATTTGTCAAAATCTTACCTACCAGAGATTATCACTGTTAACTTGTGGGTGAGCATCCTCCACATATAGCTCTCTGCACATAAGTACATGCATGAAGCTATAGATTATAGAGTTTTATATATAAATGGGATATTATACCTTCCAATAACCCTATAGGCCAGCGATCCTTAAAGTTTGTCTCCTGGTCCAGGAGAATTTACTAATTCCCAGTCCTTCTGGACCAGAGACTCTGGGGATGCTGCTCACAGTCTACGGTTTCTCAAGCCCTCGAGGCGATTCTGATGAGCGCTCAGATTTAAGAACCTCTGCTACAAGGAAGAAGAAAGCAGTGGTCAACAACAAGGGCACACTTGGAGTCAGATACCTGTGGAGGTTCAGGTCCTGGCCCCACCACTTACAAACTCCATGCCTTGGAAATATTATTTAGCCTCTCTGAGCTTCAGTTTTTCTATAAAATAAGGTGAATGAATTTACTTTATTGACCAACTGCCCTGCTGCATATAAAGTTTTCAGTATAACTTAGCTGTTAGTATAGTCTTATCGTAGAACTAATCAGTTATGAAAATGCCACTTAACAAACCTTGTGTTATGCAGCTAAAGTGGTTCTTAGAGGAATATTTGTAGCCTTAAGTATTTGTATTAGAAAAAAAGAAATGGTGTGAGTCAATTAGCCAAGCATAGCACTCAAGACCTTAGAGAAGTACAAAAGGGTAACCCTCCCCCCAAAAAAACTAGGGCAAAAATAATAAAATAAGAACAGAATAGAAAATGAGATAAATAGGGGTAACAAAAAAACCCTATTCGGTTCTTGTAAAACATTAGCACAGTTTCTTTCACATTCAAATACACACACACATACATATGCTCACATAGGCACACATACTCAGAGGGTATTATCACCCCAATTACGTAAAAAAAGAAACAGGTCAAGTGATTTTTTTTCCCCTTTGGCTTAATGAAATGGAGGAGCAGAGAGGCAGGAATGAGAAAATTAAAAAGCAAGTGGGACTCCAGCCCCTACAAAGCCACCTGTTGGTGTCTGGGGGGGGGGGGGGCGGCTGCTGTGACTAGGGTGTCTCGGGAACATTTCACCATGCCCCACCCGCTTCCTATCTTGACTGGACAAACCAGTCTGCCTCTTTCCCATTATCCTTTACCTTAGTCAGCTTACAGGGAGGAAGATAAGACAGAGCCTGAACCTTTCCTCTGCCTAGCCTGATGCCTGAAAGTCCACTACAGGAGTAATTATCCATCCATCCATCCATCCATCCATCCACCCACACACCCACCCATTGATTCTGCAACAACAAATATGGTTTGGGAACCTGCAAGCCTTTGCAGCCTGACTATCTTGGGTTTGATGCTTGGTCCTACCACTTTCTAGCATGACATTAGGAAATGCATTTCACCATTCTGACCTTAGCTTCTTCATATAAAGTTGGAAGTCCTAATATCTCCCTTGAAGAGTAACTGCAAGGATAAAACGCTTCACATAAAATGAGAATACAAAAAACTTGTAACCCCACCTCAGAGAACCTCATGGGTTTCTTTTCTGTTAACAAAAATTTACTGAGACCTAAGAGCCAGGCCTGTAGACTGTTAGGCATGTAGACTGTGGACATGAGCAGGATGAGGTTCCTGCTCTCAAGAGTCTCCCTGGTTAAGAAAGGGAAAGAGCGATTAAGAGCAGCTACTCTTTTTTGATGTTCTTCTGTTTATCAATGCTTTCCACAGGTTCTCTCTAAGCCTTCCGTAAGCCTACAGTGTGAACATTATATCCCATTTTACACGAAGGAAATCAAGTGCCCAAGATATAGGGGATTTGTCTAATAACACACAGCTAGATGTGATTGAATCAACTTTGAACCCCACCCTCGGATTACAAGTCAGTCCTCCTTTCACATAGGACATCTACTCTAGAATGATTAGGAGGCAGGAGGGGGAAGCCTGAAAGAGCTTGCTCATCAAATCCTAGAAAATCAGATCTGAAAGGATGCTCAGAGATGATGGAGCTCAACTCCCTAACTTCACACGTGAAGAAATGGAGATTGGGAGAAGTTAAGTTGATACAACATCACACAGTAGTAAGTGGATTTGAATCCACTAGGGCTGGATTCTCAACTCTGAGATTTTTAGCACAGCAGACTACTTCCAGAAATAAACACTTCAATTTCTGTACAGATGGATAAGGCCGTGGCTGGGTGGGCCGGTGGGGGCCGCGTGGGAAGTGGTCCCGAGCTCAGCACTGTGGACAGCCTCACACTCTGCCTATGGCCATCCTAGCCCCTGGCCCACGGGGCAAACAGGGCAAAGGCAGTAAGTTTGGCCTCTCTCAACCACTTTCTCTCTTTAGAACAAAAGAATCACCGACAGACTGTCTCCCCGAAGATTTGCAGGCTTCCTATGGAAAGGGGCCCTTGTCGAGCTCACATCCAGCGATGGTTTTACCACTTGAATAGTTCTGCATGTGTAATGTTTTTTTACGGAGGCTGCCATGGCAATGGGAACAACTTTTCGAAGAAAGAAGTATGTGAGAAAGCCTGCCAGCACACCCGACTCCCTAAGAAGAGCCCCGCCCTCCCTGGAGCTAGGGTTGCTCTAAGGCAATTGCAGGCATTTTTGTGAACAAGAGATATGTTTCTCCACCCCAAATTTATTCTCCCTGCTGTGTTCTTAAAATCACTCATCTCTGTGCCTGAAATCCTATAAATATTGCCAACATGTTTAAAATCTGAAGACCTGCTTTTTTACATACATACATGCACACATACTGGGGCAATTAAGAGGTAACAGTCACATGGACATTGAATCACTGCTTAGCCCATTAGAGGGTAAAAGTTTGGGAGGACAGAAGGGCAAACATGCAAACCTGAGGAGGGCATGGAGGGCCTACATTGGACAAGGAAAGCATTGCTGAAGGTCTGCGAAATAAGACAAGGGGAACAACAGAAACCAGAGAAGGAAGGAAGACGGGGGCGGAACCAAAGATATTGAGGTCATTTTAAATTTAAAAGTCAGTGAAACTTTATAAAAGCCCACACTGTCCTGCCACAGGCTCCGTGGCGAGAGCAGTGAAGAGCCCTGGCCCTGGAGTCCCTTGATGTGCCTTAAGTGGCACCAATTGTTACAGCTTGGAAGGGAAGGAGAAAACATGGGTATAATCTGCCCAGGTATCTACATCAAGAGGGGAAAATTGAGGGCCAAGATGGGTAGGAACTTCTCTAAAATCACAGGGGAGAATGACACGGAGGCATCACTAATTGAATTGCATTGCAATGCCCGCTCTATAATTTCCCCAAACTTCCTCTGCACTCAGAGATGGAACGTTCAGTTGTGCGGGAGACACACCCAGATGGGCTTTCCAGAGCCAGGTCTACAGATTGGTCTTGGCTGTGGAAACTGAAGCAGCCTTGGGACTCAGTTCAGTCTCTCTCTGCCATGGTCTAGGGACAGTTCTGTCAATTTAGGGACCCATCCAGGGATCAAGCAGCAACCGTCCAGGGACCCGGTGGGAGCCACACTTAAGATATGCCAGGAACCAAGCTTAGTGCTTTACATACAGCATCTCATTTAATAGTCCCAACAGCTCAGAGAGGAAGATTCTATTAATATCTATATCTTACAAATGAGGAAGTTGAAAGTCAGGAAGATAAATTACATGCCCAAAATAGCCAACTGGCAAGGAATGAAGCTGGTGTCTGAATCAAAGTCTGACTCTAGCGCCCACGTCCTTAATCCGTGTGCTATCATTAACATCCAGCTTGGCCATGACCAGCCCAGTCCATCCTTACCTCTCCATTCCATTCCATCTCCTGGACATCTCCACTGAGGCTCTAAAGAGGTCTTCTGGGCTTGCATGCCTCTACCTCTCAGGCTCCCATTCTGGAGGTTCTTGAAGTCAGGGACCTGGCCTTACACATTTCTCTCCTACCCTGAGCCAAGAAAAGAGACACGCACAGAGTGTATGATGTTGATTTGTTTGGTTGCTCATGATGCTAACTTCGATTACTTGAGTTAGGTGGTATCGGCAAGTGCTTGTTGATTATTTTCATAGAGATTGTACCACGGAGGGAAGGAGGAACCTGGGATTTGGGATTTAGTTTGGGGAGTTAAGGTTTTAAACTATGAGTGAATGCTATGAGTCTCATCATCACTGAATTATGGAAGACAATAAGGAAAGAAGGAAGAAAGGAAGGGAGGGAGGATGGGAAGAAGGAGGGGAGGAGAAGGGAGGGGCCCCAAGCTCTGCTCAGGATGGGTGGGTTAACGAAAGGCCTAGGGGTAACCCCGTCTTGGGAGTAGGATACTACACTACTGAGATGGAGTAAACCCTAGCATAGAACATTTAACCAAAACTCAGAGGAGAAATCTCAAAAATCCCTACTGTAGCTAGAGATGGGAAGCCAAAAAAGAACTCAAGGATGGAATTTAAAAACCGTTGTTTAGCAACCATTAAATACTCATTGATTCTGGCCAGAATGATCAGCGACTGTTAAAAAACTAATGAGTAAGATTTTGAGAAGTAGTAGGATATTGACGGAGTCTCAAAGTGTCTCCCCTGCTGCAGTAGCTTAACTGGTCTCCCTGCTTCCACATCGCCCCCTAGAGTCTGTTCTTAACATGGCAGCCAGGCTCATCCCTTTCCAACGGAGGTCAGGTGACGTCATCGCGCTGCTCAAGCCCCTTCTGTGGCTCCTAAATTCACGCAGAATAAAAAGCAAAGTCCTTGCAGTGACCACAGGGCTCGCCGTAATCTGTGTCCACACGACCTTTCTGACCTCATCTCCCCTGGGCTCCTGACCATTCATTCACACCAGCCTCAAAGACCCACAGTGCACTGACCTCAGGCCTTTAGCCCTGGAGATTCCCTTGGCTTGGACAGCTCTCCCCATGGATTGTCACATGGCTCATGTCTTCCTTCCTTCAGCTCACCACTTGCATGATACTTATGAATGACCTTCCCTGAATACCCTCTGCAAAGTAGCCACCCCACCTCTACCTATCCCCTGGGGTCACCAGCCCTCTTACCCAGCTTAATAGTTCCCATCACCTTTCCACAACCTGATGTGTAACACATGTGTTGGTTCATTCATTCATTGACTAGACCCCCAACACACACACTCCTCCTTGATATTCTACCACCTAGAACAAAACACATAGTAGGAGCTCAATAAATGTTCATCAAACAAATGAATGCCTCTGTTTGCGCTGTTCCTTTACTGGTCAGACCCTGATATTTTAAGCTCCAGCTCACCCCTGCGTAGCTTCCCTCCCATCCTTAAGCTGCATTTCCTTCAGAGCAGAAGTTTTGTCTGTCTCCACACGGGTGTTGCCCTCCACGGCTCTGTGGACAGGAGATGGGGTTCGAAGAGCCAGCAAAGCAGCTTACTGCTGGTGATGGGAGAAGGTGAAAGCAAAGGAACCCTGCCTGGAGCAGTCCTGGGAGGGGCCCAAGGGGGACAGTCCCATCTAGACCCCGTGGTTTACCTGATTCCTGGCCCTGGATTCTTCCTCCGAGGCCAAACCAGGAATGGCCGTGGTCTGACCACTGAACCTGGATCCCATCGAAACCTGAAAAGGGGAAGAGGAGCCAGTCCAGAGCCCCCTCCTTCTTTCTGATTCCCCCTGCTCAGCAGCCAAAGACCTTCAGAGTCCCCGACCTCCAGCAGCCACTTGGCTGCTAACGTTGATCATAGAAAGATCCCAGGCCAGGGGCTGATAACCCCCCAGCAGATTTCTCACCTGACCCACTGCACCCCTCAGTCCTCCTTCCCAGCAGATTCTTCCGGTTCCTTCCCAGGGTCCTCATTTCCACCCTGGTTTTCCTCACTTCCTTTTCCCCATAAAGCCCCTTGAAAAAGCCCCACCCCATCTTAAGGTTCTGGTGCAGGGCCTGCAGTTCCCCGTCTCCCTCGAACCCCCGGCGCAGGTTGGCCCTGTGTATCCTTCTCACTCAGTAAAACCACCAGGTCTGATATTGCGCTGTTGGCACTTCATATCTTGAGTGAAATCAGGAGCAGCAAATTTGCCTGCCAGCTCCAATGAATGGGTAGCTGGTGGCAGCTGCCTGGAGCCCTGAGTTGAAGGTTCTGTGGCCACATATAGGCTCATGAAAGGAGCAGCATGAGGGGCAACATTTTGCAGTGAGGGCGCTGCTGGTGGAAGGAATGCTGGCAGGCATGCAAAAGACAGACCTCTGTTGGACATGCCCAGCATGCTCGCTCAGAATTCGAACCTGGGCAAACCGGAGGAGGTGGAAGCCACACATTTAGTCCCTAACAACTCTACCCAGCCCATCTCTGGCTCTTTGTTTCTGCCTAGAAAGGCTGGGAAGACCCAAGCATGGACAGGGTAGAAATAAGAAAAGGGGAAGTTAGAAGGAAAGCTCTGAGCACCGCCACCCCCACCCAGGAGACTCATTCAATGTGTACCCCCAGCGGGGGGAGGGGGAAGCCCAGACCTAGCTCTTGGCCTGGGGCCGGGACCCACAAGAGGATAAGAAAGATAAGACTGGCCAAACACCAAGCCACAGACCTCTTCTATCTCCAGACAATCACACTCGATCTGCCCTGATCTCTCACAGTCCACAGTGAGTGGAGTAACAGGAGGCAGAAAGGCTGTCCCAGGGGACCAGAGTCACTGCCAGCACCTGTGTCCCAAAGGCTAAGCCCACACTCCACGTATGAAAGTGAGAAATCACAGGCGGGGGAGCAAGCGTGGGGCTCTGGCCTCAGGTGACTCAGGCTCAGATCTAGGCCTGCAGAGGGTGGAAAGCAACCTAAATTGTCTCAGTGCAAATGCGGTTAAATAAATTCTGGACATCCAAACAATGGGCTACTCTACAGCCAAAGCAAAGACTGAAGAAATTATTTACCCTTTACTATAGAGTGATCCTCACGATGATATGTTAAGTGAAGAAAGCAAGATACAGCACAATGTGCATAGCGTATGATTCATGTGAAAAGGCAGGATAGATGAGAATTGTACGCCTAGGCAGATAGAGATAGAGATAGAGAGGGAGGGGTAAGGAGGAGAGGGAGGGGAGTGGGGAAGGGGAGAGAAGGAAAGACAGGTGTAGAATAAGGGAATGGAGAGCAGTGACGTATATAGAGGAACAGAGAGTGGAAACTGAGAGAAAGAGATAGAGAAGATTAAGAAGGTAAAGAGAGAGGGCTGCCCAGGTGGGATCACAGTTGGGGCCTGGCCTGGACAGGGCTGCCTGGGGCTGCCGTTACCTGAGGGGGCCTCGTGCCAAATAGCCAGAGGTATCGGGGGCGAGGTTTGCACCAGTACCTACAGCCACAGAAACGTTCCTTGCTCTAGGCTGACACTCTGGGCTTTCCTCAGCCCGAGCCTCAGAAGGTCAGGAAACAGCAAGCGTGCAGCCTGCTCTCTTGACCGTCTCAAGTAAAGCTGCATAGTGGTGCCCGGTTACCAGAGTTCTAACTTCTGTTGGGGAGGAGGTCTGTCACCAAGGAAGTGACGTTGCCTCTCACGGTTCCATTAATTACCTGGGTCCCTTTTTCCAGTCAGAGCCACCCATTGGTTGGAAAGGGGGCCAGATAGAGGGAGAGGGGAGGGACCAGGAGGGAGAAGGATAGAGAAAGGGAAGGAGGGGGCAAAGAGAAAAAAGGAAGAGAGTGAGTGAGAGAGAAGAGGGGGAAATAGAGGAGATACAGAGAGAGATAGAGTAAGGGATAGAGCGGGGAAGGAAAGAGGAAAAGAGAGAAGGAAGAGTGGGAAGCTGGACAGAGAGCTGGACCTCTCTCTGAAAGGCCTGGATCTGACTGACCTTGGCCGCATCCACAGAAAATCACTGGGTGGCTGCGGTTAGAGGGAGTCACGGGTGGCAGACGCCTTCCATTTTTACCTTTTACATTTTGATCCATATGAATACATTGTTTACACCAAACAGTGGTTTGACTTAAAACAATAACAAAGGACCCCAGCTTTGCCGCCTTCCTTCTCCATGGCCGCAAGCTAGTCACTTGGTCTGTATGAGTCCCGGTCTGTAACAGGGGGCTGTCATCCACCACTGTGGGTCGTCTTGTGGATCCAGACCTGGCTGGGCAGCCCACCCGCCCTGCGTCTGGCGCACGGCACGCGCTGCTGCCATTATCAGGACTCCCAGCGATGAATCGGAGCGACCTAGAAGCATTCCGTCATCCTGGGAGAGTAACCACCCACCACCCATGAGATCAGCCCTGAAAATATGCTCGTGGTTTCAGAGTTGATCCCTCCCTGGGCTTTGTGCCTGCATGATCTGGCCACTCCTCCGTCCCATCCCAACCCAACCCAGAGTCAGGGGAGGCAGGGACACAATGATAGGAATGGAGGTCATGGCCCCACTGGTGCTGGAAGTGGTCATTTTATTGGTTGGAAAATGAAACTGTGGCCAGCATGGGAGGGTGCGCAGAGGCCAGAAAAAGGGGAGGGCGGCTGGGCTGAAGCCAGACAGGACTGGGCCGGAGCCAGGCAGGGCCAGGCAGAAACTCCCACTCCCTCATTCCTCAGGCTGTGGTGGCTGAAACTGGATGGAGAAAATCACAATAAAACCATCAACAACAATATCCTAGACAAGAGCACCTGCTGCTTACCGGTAAATTCTGGATCAAAGCTTCCCCCACTCCGTCATATGCCCCAAGACACACCTATACACACAAACACACACGTTACCTTCTTGAGGCCCTGGGGCTCTGCCTGTACTTCTCTGCAAGCCACTCACCTCTTCTGCTTCAGACTAGTCCTAGTGGCCACCCCATGGTCCCAACCGGCCATGTGGCCTTCCCAGGGAGCCACGGCCATTTATCTCCCTAGGAGTCCCTCTGCTACCAGGAAGTTCCACCATGCCTCTGTTCTTTAGGTTAAACTGGGATTATCTAATCAAAGAAATTTTATTTATCTCATTTTATAAGTAAAATATTTGCATCTCAGGGAGGTAAAAGGTTAGGCAAGTGTCAGAGCGGAAATTCGAACCTGTGTCTTCCTGACTGAAAACGCCCGGCCATGCTGTTGGCACTCGTGGACGTAAGACGGGGTTGGAATCATGGGAGAGCCCTGGGGAAAAGGCAGTTCCCTCCCAGGCACTGAAGTTGTGCCTCGAAATAGGAGCTTTGGGCTCTCGTCCTCCCCTCTCTCTGGGCTTCAGTCCTATCCATGCAAACTGGGTTCCTTTATGACCTGCCAGTCCCTTGGCTGAGGACTTGTCAAAAACAGCAGATCAACAATGAGACTGCAACCAAAGGGCACTTCCAGGTTCTTGTTCATTCTGTTTTCTCTGCAGCACTGACTGTCCATCCATCTGTCCGCTGCAGTCACCGGCTGCCAGCTCTGTGAGGACGGGCAGCAATCACCTTGGGTCCCAGCACCGGCACAGAACTGGTGGCACAGCACTGGGTCACCCAATGGGCCAGCTGAGCATGTAGTCGGGTCTTGTTCTCCTCTATTTCCTTACGCTCTCTTTAGGACTTCATACTGGTTTATTTTTAATTATAGGCAGGGACAGAGACTCCACAGTCCTTTCCTTTTAGTGTCAGACTAGAGGGGGCCACATACAACCCCAGCCTGCTACAGCATAAGTGCTCAACACACGTCGGACACACATCTGAGGGAGTGAGCTGAAGTTCACTGATCTCTACCATGTTCATCCTGAAAAGCCAAGCTTCTTGGCTAAAGTAAAGATCAACTCTTCTGCCTCCCACTGGCCATGCCGAGCTTCCTACCTCCCCCGGGGCCCTCCAGCCCCTGTTCCCTCTCCCAGGTCCCAGCCGCCCCTCCTGCTGATGACTTACATCAGTGCTGCGGCATTAAGGACATGAAAGGGTAAATCTCTCTTTCCCCCACAGCGCAATTCATCATCTACCTTCACCTACGTCCCAAACCCAACCGCTTCCACCTCTGGTCACCCTCTCACCTGGCCTCTTGCGGGGGGGCCTCCTGGCTGGCTTCCCTGCTTTTGCTGCTGCCCCTGTGGTCTGCTCTCCACACAGCGGCCAGAGCAAGCCTTTTCAAATCTAAGTCAGAGCACGTCCATTTCCAGGGGCACAGTGTGTCTGGCTCAAGACCAAAGTCCTTACAATGGCCTGTCAGGCCCCTAACAAGCTGCTCGCTCACCCACTTCTCTCCGGCCTCCTCGTCTTACTGGCTCCAGCCTCCGGCTTTTTCTGAAGCGCACCAGGAGGCTCCTGCCTTGGCACCTGCCACAACACTCTCCCAGCTGTCCTCAGGGGTCCCCCCGTCACTGCCAGTGCCCCATGTGGACGAGCTCTGGCTGGCCCGTGGGTAAGACCCGGCACCACTACTCCCGGCCACCCCCCCACCCCCATGCTCCTCACCCTCTTTGGTTTCCTTTTTCTCCATGACACTTCTCTCTCTCTGACATTCTACAGAAGGTGCCTCTTAATTTGTTTATTGTTTCCTGGCCAGAAACCCCATCAGAGAGAAATTTCTGATTTGTTCCCTCATGAAGTATCCCCAGCACCCACAGCAGAGCATGGCATGTGATAGATGCTCAAGAAATGTCTGTCTGTGGATGAAAGTAAATAAACGAATGGATCGGTGAACAGCAGGGTGCTGGCCCAGCCTCTCCTTCTCAACCGCCGGCAGGCAGGTGTCCTCACATCTGGGCCTCAGGGCACTTCCTTCCCACCAGCCACCTACCTCAGAAGACAGGCGTGACGCAGGACACCTTCCCGCAACCATTGCGGCAGCATTTCATCAGGTCGGGACACTGGCTGTCCACCTGGCACTGGTCCCGGCAGAGGCCAAGCGGAGTCAAGGGAAGGTCCACCTTGGGGCAGGAGCCCGGCTTTTCTACAGAGAAAATGGAGTCAGGGGAAGCTGGTGGAGGGCAATGCCTGAGAAGAACTTTAATCCACAGCCTGCCCTCCCAGCGCCCCCCGCCCCCCCACTGGGAGATCCTGGCAAACCCCCCTCCCTCAGGCTCCCTCCAGCGTTGGGTGTTGGGTGTAGGATCACGGGACCTCAGTTTGAGCACCAGCTCTGCCTTTTCCTAACTTCGTGGCCCGGGGCCAGAAACCCACCGGGCCGCTGTATTT
Organism: Pteronotus mesoamericanus; assembly: GCF_021234165.1. Classification (NCBI taxonomy): domain Eukaryota; kingdom Metazoa; phylum Chordata; class Mammalia; order Chiroptera; family Mormoopidae; genus Pteronotus; species Pteronotus mesoamericanus. Next base: position 10,185,128 of record NW_026555105.1, read on the forward strand.
AGGTGCTGCAGGAGAACGGCGCCGTCCTCATTATGCGGTGGTTGTAAAGGTAACAGAGCCAATATACCTGTATTAATGCTCCCTGAAAAATTATACTCCTCTGCAATAATAACAACGAGTGATTACAACAGTTCGCATTTACTTAGCTCTTTCTCTGTGTCATTCTAAGCACTCAATGCGTATTACCTTGTGTATTAACTCACCTCATCCTCACAATAGCCCTAAAAGAGGGGGAGAGGTACGGTTACTATTTCCTCATGTGACAGATGAGGACACTGAGGCACAAGAGGTTAGGTAATTTGCTTAAGGTCACAGAGGGCAGAGGCAGGATTTGAAAGCTGGGAGTCTGGCTTCAGAGGCTACGCCACGTGCTCTGCTGCTTTCTAAGCTGTAACGTGGGGTGCATGTGTGAGGGGTTACACACCCGCTGTCCCTTTACTCACTCCCATGTACTCCCATTGACAAGCGCAGAGCACCACGGCCCCTCCTTCCATGCGCAGACCAGCATTCGTCCACTGACTCACACACGCAGCTAAGGCTGCAGGGCTGTGCCACTTAACAATGCTCTTTGTGTAAACCCGTGACCTCCTTTAATCCTCACAACAAATATCCTCTCTGTAGGGGCTATTTCTAACCCTGTTCCCATCACAGACAAGGGAAATGAGGCACAGGGATGCGAAGGCATCACCCAGCACCACACTGCTGGTCAAAAGGAAAACTTAGACCTGAGCCCAGCCTTCCAACATCTGTCCTCCGCACCCCTCACTCACACACACACACACACACACACACACAGCCCCGCTCCACTTCCTGGGTCAAGGAGAAGGGCACTCGGCTCGCTTCCCAGAAGCCCCAGGAGCAAGCCCAGCCAATGTCAAACACAGGCACAGAACTGGGTGGCGAGCTGCAGAGGGCAGGAGCGGCTGACTTCCTAGCACAAAGAGATCCATTCCTTTGAAGAAGGCAGGGGCCCTGGATGCCCAGCTGCCCGGCGGTTTACTGATAAAACAAGGCGCTGTGTATAGTGTATCTACTCTCCACTAAGATGTTTTACATGTATTATCATATTTAGCCCTCCTGTCGCTCCTATACAGTTTGAGTGAGATGAGAAAACAGAGGCTCAGAGAGGTAAAGCGACTGCTCAGGATCACATGATTAGCAGGTGACAGAACCAGGAGAACCAGGATTCTCCTTCAGGAGGCCATCCAGCCCTGCCCGCTTCCTGCCTCAGTCTGTCCATCTGAGACAAGGGCACAGCAAAGACTCCACCTAACAGTGGCGCTCCTTTTTTTTTGGAGGGTGGGGGAGCCTGTCCACCTCTCTCAATTGTCTGTCTGTCGGGCTCTTGCTTTCCCTCCTGGCCTCCACCTCTCCTTCTGCTCCTCCTCTCTCTGGTCCAGCTTAGAGGCCTCCAGACTCAGAAGCTGCCTCGGTGGGCCAGTCCTTTCTCTGCCTCCCCCGTCTCTGATCCTAAGTGTCTGTGGTCTCTAATCACAAACCTTCCCAGCCCCTGCTGGCATCCTTGGAGAAGCAACAAAGAGGGAAAATCACAGGGGCTATATTCTGGAGAAGGACCAGTAATCACCATATGTAGGTACCCAGGTCATAGACCTGCTTCTAGTCCTCAGTTTTTCCCTGTGAAAAACAAGGAGCTGGGATTCCATGCTGTCTAATGCCACTCTCTGCTCCGATGGGGGTCCCAGAGCTCTGGTGGAGGGACTTGAGCTCTCTCAAGTACTTTTTATGGTGCACCTGAGCTTTCTCACACATTCTCTCGCTCAATCCGTAGAGTGGAAGAGGTTGTTTGAAAGATGAGGAAGGGAGGGGCGTGCTCAGGGAAGAGTCCTGACTGTCATCAAGCCAAGGGGACAAAAGTTGAACCTCTGGCCACGACTCTTGGTTGAGTCAAGCACTGGAGGTATGATCTTGGGCAAGCGCTTTTCCCGGTCCTTGATCTGTACGACTGCCTCCAGTCTGCATAGAGTAATTCGGCCAGTCCTGCCAGGCCAGGAATCCCAAAAGCCTTCCCCTGGGGCTGGCGGAGGCCCCAGGCCATGGGACCCGGCTCCCTTGCCAGCTCTGGGCTTCCCTGCGGCTCCACCCGCTGGGTGAGTAAACTTCGGAACGCGGTCCCCTAACCTGCCAGAACAACGTCCCTGTTGTGCGTGCCGGAAGCCCGTCACGCACCAGAGAATGGGATACAGGTTGGGAATGGGGGGGGGGAAAGGGGGGCGGCCTCCCCGACCTCCCGCTGCGGCTGAGCGACGCCTTTGTCTCCCCAGGACCAGGCGAGCTCGGACCGATCTGGTTCCATCCGCCTGGACTTTGCCAGGGGTCCCCGGGTCCCGGAGCGTCCCTCTTCCTGCAACGCCGGGGCTCGCGCCTCCTCCCTGCGCCCCGCCCCGCCCCCGCGCTGGTCGCCCGGGAGTCACCATCGGGCATTTGGCAGACGGTGGCGCAGCCGGCGCGGCAGCACTTGAGGTTGTCCGCGCATTCTCCATCGGAGCCGCACTCCTGCGTGCAGTTCAGGTCCTCCTTCAGTTCGGGGCACACGCCCGTTTTCTCTGCTTCCGTGCCTGCAAGGGGAGGCGGGGGACGGTCAGCGGGAGCTCGGGCGCCTGGCCCAGCGGATGGCCACCTCCCCCTCCGAGGATCCCAAATCTCAACCTTAAAGGAATTCTCAGCCTGGCCCTAGGCGCCCCCTTACAGCCTTCAGCGGACCCCACTTGCAGGCCAGGGGAGCACAGGAGTTACCTGACCCTTGGTCCCAGAGCCCTCTAGGCTCGGGGGACTCCCCCGCACAGCTGACCGTCTGGGAGCTACCGATGTCTGGGCAGAGGGTCCCTCTTCCGGACGCAGTCTCCGCCTTCAGCACAAAGCCTCTCCCCTCAAATTTCAGCCTGCAGTGGTTTCACCGCCCCCAGACCTTTGGACCCCACACCCTAAACTCCCACGGTCACCACCTTAGGCACCAGGGACCCCCATAGTTTCGTCTCCCTGGGTCTCCGCACTTCCGCCCCATAAATCCCACCCCTGCAGCCCGCAGAGAGGCTACGCCTCTGCCTGGCTCCCTCCGGGCGTTCCCGGCCCGGCCCTCCCGGCGCCCAGCCTCTCCCCGCGCCACGCACCTGTGACCTGGTGGCAGCCGAGCAGCACCAGGCCCAGGAGGAGGGGGGCGACGAGCGGACTGAGGCGACAGGCAGTCATGGTGCTGCGCCCGGCGGGTGCAGGTGAGAGGAGCCGCTGTCGGGATGGGGGGATTTAACCCGACGCGCGGGCCGTGGGGTAGGGGCGGGGCCGAGCCGGGGGTGGGGGGACGGGTAGACTGCACCACGGGCGGGCGGGCGGCCACCTCCCGCCGTTTCACAATCCCCTGGGATCAGGTGTCACTCTTGGCGCAGTGGGAACCAGGAACCTAATCAGCTTCCAGGCAGGCGCAGCCCGGACCCTTGTCCACTTCCCCTTCCCCTCCCTCCTGGGGCCCGAGGGCTGGGCCTCGGGACTAGAGGGTCAGGCCCAGGGCTCCTAGGTTCCCATTCCAGAACTCTGGGGTCTCCCCTTAATGCCTAGGGTCGGAGGAGGAGGGGGAAAGGGCAGGACCCACAGGGAGGCTAGGAAGCCCGGGGATTAAGTGGTTGGATTTGGGGTCAGCCAGATCAGAAAGGATCCCTCTTTAGGGATTAGTGATGGGGGTCTAGTGTAGGGGTATAGAGCACATAGTAACCGCTACAAAAAAAAAAAAAAAAAAAAAAAAGGCAGTTATGAATAAATGAACACATTTGAGACAAGAAACTAAGGCCCATAAAGGTGAAACTCCTATCAACAGTCTCCCGCCGTTTGTGTTTCTTCCCCTTTCCACACCAGCCGTCTGTCAGGGCTGACTGTGTGCCAGTCTCCATGCTCAGTCTGCTGTAGTCTCAGGGATTTTCCCAGCAAACCTATGAATAGAGTTATTATTATCATCAGCTCAATATGACAGACGAACTGGACGATGGGAGGTTTAGACCCCTGCCCAGCAAGCTCCTACATAGTGCTGCAGGTCCAAAACTTTGAACCCAGGTCTCCTTCTCTCTAAGCCCCCATTTTTCCGTTCCATCATAAATATTCTCTAGGTGCCCACTGTGTGATGCCTATCGGGCAAGGCTCTTGGTTTAGAAAAAATAATCAAAGGGAACTTCCAGCCCTGGTCTTGAGGTGACAGGGGATGCGGGGTTTGATGACCTCAGCCACTTTCCAGCGGAGGGGCCTTGAATGAATCACTTCCTTGTTCTGAGCTGTCATTTTGTCATCTACAAAGAAGACAATAATATCAAAATTCAGCGAGAACGCAAATGTAATGTTCCTGACATGGAATAGCTCATTGGGGCTACTCATTGGAGGCTGGGTCCACCCGATGGGCATAGGAGCCCAGTCCTGATACGTGACAAATAAATGCTGTCTACTATTACTAAGGACGCTGATACGTATGTACCAAGTTTTACAATCCAGGCTGGCAAATGCCAAGACAGAGTTACCCAGGGAGTTAGACAAGAAGTGCCTTCCAGTACCCTTCCTGCTCCAGCACTCTGCCATTCTCTACGTCCCAGGAGGTCCTTGCTGCTGAAGGCTATCGGGGGCCTGGGGCAGCGCCCACTGGGATGACAGGTGAGTAGGGCTCACCGCCAGCCACTGTCCCCACAGATGGGTAAGGCTGAGAACGCCTCCCCCAACGTCCCATGCCCAGCCTGGGGAACAGAGCTGGGCCTTCCCTGGGAGGGGCCTGGACTGTTGACTGAGCTCAGAGAAGTCAACAACGATGGAGCGGGAGCCAGGTGGGGGAGCTCCTGAAACGCAGTCAAGGGCACGAGGGCACGCAGAGGACTCTTTGGTGAGCAGCCGGTTTTAGCCTGTGGATCTAGCTGGCTACTGGATTTTCAGCCTTAGGCATTGCTGCCCACAGCTTTCTTCCGGGAAGGCCCGGCTCCTCAGGCCAGGAAACTGCCCAGCCTCGCCACTCCCTGGCCCTCTTGGGGCTCCCCTGATGATAGGCATTCCTTTACAGGAATGAGGATTAGCCTGAGGCTGAGTATGTGGGGTGGGGCAGAGGATGGAGAAGAAAGTTTCACCGGTCAGGGGCCCATGGAAACCAAAAGATGCTTTGCTTCTGTGATGCTAATCTCTGCGCTAGGGACACTCCTGTATTTCCTCTTCTACATAAAAAGGGCAGAGGCTTTGGAACCACATACATTCAGATTCAAATCCTGGCTATTGACTTAGAGCAACCCTTCGCTCTTTGGACTTACATCTTCTTACATAAAAGAGGTATCGTCATAATTGTGTTGTAGGATTATTTTAAGGATTAAAGGGGGAAAAAAAGCATAAACCAGAGGTTGCAAATCTGGCTCAAACATGTCTATTGTTAGCCCACACAGTATATTTTTAAAATTTGAATTTGTCGCCAACGTTTGAAAGTAGGGGAATTCACATAAAAATGAATGTCTAGCTTCTCTTAGAAAAAGTAAAAGATCAGGCGACACAGTCCTGCAGGCTTACGTAGCAATAAGTGGGTCTCAGATCATTTGGAGAGCTTGTTAAAACGCAGGTTTGGAGATCTCGACCCCCAGAGTTTTGAGTCAGTAGGTCTGGGATGTGAGGACTAGAATGAAGAAATAAAATGGAGTCACTATAGTCAAGCTGTTAGATTACTAAAATTAAGTAGGTTGAGATACAAAAAAACTATTCTATTCCTGCTTTAACAAGCTTGGGAACTTAAACTTTTGAACTTTCAGTCCCGCGCCAAGGCCTGGATCTATATAAAACCCCCAGCAGCCGTCTGATTACCTTCTGAAGGACTCATGTACCCAGACCACCTGACATCCATTGTCCAGCTCGCTGGACATGACCGGACCCCTGCCACTCACCCTCCCGACCACCTGGCATCTGATAACTATCCTGAATCACTCAAAGAAGGGAGGACTGATTATTCTCAAGACTGTACTTTTTACTGTAAGAACTCTTGTCTTTCATCTTTGGAACACTTCAGAGTCTTTTCCTAATTTTGTTTTCAGTTTGCAAACCCTAAGACTCTTAATAAACCTTTATTGTTTATTTCTAGCAAAGCCTCCAGACTCTTTTTTGAGTCCGACAGGTGGGACCTGAGAACTTGCATTTCAACCAGTTTCCCGGTGATGGTCAAGTGTCCCTCTCTGACCATACTTTGAAAACCATTAACTACAGTTAAGCAGACCTGCTCTCATTTTATGAGGGGAGAATTCTCTCCACTTTCCTGTAATCTCCGCCCTTCCTTATTGTCTCCCAGGCCTTCACCTCCACGCTAAGTACTTCCGTTCACACTACTTGCCTGGCCTGGAGGACATTTAAAATTGTGACCTCCAGGGTAGTTATATAGTTAGTGTTCAGTAAAAATGTAGCGAGCATTTACTTAACAATCTTATGAATTAAGTATTATTATTCACGCATTACAAATAAAGAAACAAATTCAGCTGCTCAAAGTGACCCACTGGAGGAAACACAGCCAGTAAACCAGAAGGAAGACACTTGCCAACAGCTTTTAGTCATGTGGTCCCTGTGATTTCAATGTTACGCACATACACACACACATCTGAGGCTGGCACAGATGATGCATTAAAAGCTTTGGACATGACTCTGTGAGCATAAAATAATATTTATCAGAGAAGAAAAGGAAGAAAGGGAATAGGAAAGAAGGAAAGGTTTACAATGGGAGGTGATATTAGTCAGATGTAGACACACCCATGCTAAAATGTCTATAAACAGGTTACCCTTGAAGATTTCAGAAAGTCCCAGGAGCAAACAGGGTGTCTTTAACCACACAATGGGACCTTATCCCCTTGGACCATTGGACCCACACAAACTTCCTTCACTGCAACGGAAAACTCTCCAAGTATATTGTCTATTTTGTTGTTTTGTGACCTAGCATTCGTTTGTTCTTTTCCTGATAACAGGTACTCTGAGTTTGCTTTGGGGGAATGGCTCGCCTTTTACTCAGGACAGGTGAGTCAAGGGGCCTGCTGATTAAAAAAAAAAAAAAAAAAAAAAAAAAAGCCTGCCCTCCTGCCAGACAAAGAGCGGCTCTCCCCGGAATTTTAACCTTGAGCAATGAGTGACGAAAGACCTGAAAATGAATGGCGCTCATTCAGAGGGGCTCTGGGAAGACCTCAGTTTTGTCTTGTTTGCCATTCTTTTCAAGCTGGATTCTTTTAACTACCCGCCCCCCGCCCCCCAGTTCCACTGGTTGCAAGATAAAGAATCCAACAGGGGCACACTTTAGCCTACCGTTAGGAATGGAGAAGAGATGCCCACTACATTCCCACACCATTCTCACGAATTCCTCCTCTGCTTAGAATAGCCAGAGTTAGTTTCTGTTGCTAGGAGCCAGTGAGACCCAACCGCCTATACTCAGAACATCACCAAGTTTCTCATTTCCAAATCCAATGGCATTTTCTCAACCCATGGCCCCCCTCCTCCGCTAACTTGTAGTTAAGGCTCATGACATCAATATTGTACAAACCAAATTCTTTGTACAATTTTTTTCCCCACATTGTCTCAGTGCAAAAAAAAAAAAAAAGAAAGAAAGAAAGAAAGAAAGAAAAAGAAAAAGAAAAACCATGAAAAGCAGAGCTTCCCTGTTTGAAGTACCCAAGTCCCCTTTCATGATCCCCGGGGTCTTTGAGGGCACAGCTTTCAAACCTTTTTCAGAGGACAGTCTTTGGAGTCACAGGACCTTGAATTTGAATCCTTAAAAACCATTATTGGTTTTGTGACCTTGGAGAAGAAATGAAACCTCTGAACTTCAGCTTTTTTTTTTTTTGTCTTTAAAATGAGCAAGATTTCAAGATGGAGGTATATGTGCAATGCTTGCCACATAATACATGTGCAATGAATGGTACTGGGTATTATTCCATTTTATTCTACCACTGTCAGAGATCACCTCTCTCAGAGTTACTCAGAGACTTGAACTCATTCTGCCACTTCTGCCCCCTGAGGTACCCAGCCATTCCCATACCTCCTACGAGTCTCAGTTTCCCACATGTAAAATGGGATGATGACACCTTCCCTGTGGGCTCCTGTGAAGGGCTATGCGCAATTACAAATGTAAAGCACTAGGAAAGTGCCTGGCACATAGTAGGTGGCCAGGACACATTGATTTCCAACCCCCAACCTCTCCTCAGTCAATGACTCTAGGGCTTTTTCCGTTCTTATTTTGGTCTTTTTTGTCTTCAGTCGTTGGCTTTGCACATTGCCTGGGATAGAGCATTGCCATCTTCCTAAACACAACACCTTTATCAGTGAGACCAGCCAAAGCTCTCGCCTCATTGGTTAGGGCAAGAGGTTCACAATCGCAACATCACTGTTGACACTTCTTCTTCTCCCCTGTTCAATGTCACTACGTCCGATCTCCCTTCTGAACGTTCTTCACATCTGTCTGTCCGCTCTGCTGCAGCACAGGCTTTGGTTACCTCAAGACTGAATGGTCACACGCACCCCCCTGTCTTTCCTCACTCCGTTCCACTGTATATTCTCACTGGGATGGCTAACCTGCATCCCAAACATAACATCTCAAAATCAAATTCTTGATTCCTCCTTAACATGCTTCTCTCATCTCATAAAAGGCAACTTCGTTTTCCCAGGTACACGGGCCAAAAACCTTATAGTCATCCACAATTCCTCCCTTTCTTTCATAACACACAGAAAGCTATCAGCGAGCTCTCTTGACTCTGGCTTCAAATGTATAAATACTTCCAGAACCCACTTCTCGCCATTTCCACTATTCTTGCCTAGTCCAAGTATTATCATGTGGGCTTCCCTGCCATCTATTCCACCCATTGTCCACACATAGCCACCTATGGGGCTGCAGTGGACAACCCCAACTAAGCTGCCAGCCAACAGCCATCACCAAATGCTAGTCTGGTGAGGGAGCCTTCGTGAATGTCTCGCCCAATCAAGCTGTCAACGATAGTAGCGTAGTCACCATCTGACCCAACCTCATACAGAAGCCCAGCTGATCCAAGTCCACAAGACCACAAAAGATAATAAATTGTTTTAAGCCACTCGTTTTGGAATGGTTTATTCTGCGCAACAGATCACCATAACTGTAGGGAACCAGATGAACAAAGTATCTGTCCTCATGGAGTCTACTCTCTAGTGAAGGAAATAAATAAATTACTAAATGGAAAATGTCGATAAATGCTATAAAAAAAATAAGGAAGCCAGGTCACCTCACTGTGAGTGAGGGATGGAGGGGATGAGGGAGGTGCTCTCTGAAGAGCTGGCATTCGAACTGAAACCTAAATGATATGTAAGATGCACCTGTACAACCATCTAAGGGCTGAGTGTTGGGAAAGAAAAGTTAAAGCTTGAAGTTTTTGACATAGTCACCTTTGTGTATTTTCAGGAGTGGTAGAAACTAGCAGCCAGGGTACGTTCGTTACATCCCAAATAAAATGCAGAATATTATGTAGTTGCACTTTATCAATGGCATGGAACAATTTGAGCCATGTTTATAGTCGTGATGTGCAAAATAAATACGAATTTCTATTAAATATTGTTTCATTAACATGTATGATGAGTATTGATTAAAAGTTTAAATTTTTTTAAACAAAAATAAGTAAATAAATGAGTGCCGTCTTCGTCCTAAGGAAGTGGGCATAGGCCCGGTCTGGCGGAGGCTGTACGTCCTTCTTTTGCCACCAGGGGGCAGACAGGGCTTCCTTAAAGAGCGATTCCTACCGGCTCAAGAAGGGGAGTCTGATTCCAAAAAATCCAGCAGTGTCTTCCACCTTCCTGCAGACTTTTGAGAGACCAAATAAAGGGCAAGCTGGAGTGGGCTCAGGACTGGACCTGGGCGAGGCTACCACAAGCGAGAGGGCTTTAGGCTGCCCTGAGGAGGGCTGACCTATTTGGAAGAGAGATTGTGGTACTCCTTGGGCACCAGAGGGACTTCCCAGAGGTGGACTTCCAGGAGGTGACACAGCAACAGCAACAACAACAACAACAAAATGTTATTTGTTCCTGTCTCTAACGTGGTAGACAGCACATTTAAAAACCAGTCAGGAGCCAAGGGAACTAAAAACGTATGTGCATTCAGTTAGTTGCTTTGGTCTATGGTGTTCAAAGCACTTCAGCACCATAATCAATGTAGTCCTCAAAAATACCCAGACCTGTGAATTTTGTAAGGCAGATGCCATCAGCCTCTTTCACAAAGGACACTGTGACCCGGAGAAGTGAAGCAACTTGCCCAAGGTCACAGAGCAACATCAACAGCCACAGACGCCAAACTCTTCTAATTCATACCAAGTCCTTTTCCATTGCACTGTTATTAATTAATAATAATTAAATATGTTATTGTTTGTTAATAATAATAATGTTGTTATTATTGTTATCAGTGCTGCCATCCTTCAAGGGGTTATTCTGCCAGGCACTTATACAAAGCATTTTTCAAATACACCATTTTAATTCTCACCATAATCCTATGAGGTTGATAGAAGAAAGGGAAAAGCGGCCCCTGGCTTCTGGATGCTGACCTGGCACTCACAGCTGATCTTTAACGTTCTCCGGAAGAACAGAACATCCAAATCAGACAAAGCCGTTCTGCACCCATGATGGATCAAGACAAACACCTGGCACTGTGTTTGTTTGAACAAAGACAAAACATGAGATTATACAAGCCACAGAAATGATTAGCACTCCCTTATCCTGGCAAATGTGAGCGACTGCTGCTCCTTTTTTAACTACTGGTTTAACCTCTATCTCGGTTCCCTTCTTGTAATTAAAATTAAGATACCCAGTCAGGGCACTGCCCCACTTCCTGACATCGTCCAATCCAGAGCAAAGCCAGCTCCCTTAAGCTCTCCCCCAAGTCACCTAACACCAGCATCAATCCTGTAGGTCCTTTCTAGCACCCTCTCAACAAGATACCATGCGGGTCCCCAAGGCGCGCGTTCTCGCTTGCTGCAGGGAGTAATAAATAAACCCAGCTCCTTAAACTAGGAACAGGGGTGTCCCTAGCGGTCTGTGGCTGGAGACAGTGATGGGTATAGTCACTATCCTTACTTTATAAATTAGGCAAGTGAAGCTCAGAGAGTTGAGACATTTGCCCAAGACGAGGTGGTGAGTGCCAGAACCAGCTCTATGTTCTCATTTTCTCACGATCCCTGCCCTTCGAGCGCCCTATGCCTCAGTTTCCTCATCTGTCATGATGCAGTCAGGCTTTGCTCTCTAAAGGTCCCTCCAGCTCACAGAAGCAAACATTGTCAACGGGGCTCCGCCTGGGAGATCTGGGGACCCACTAGATCCTGAACAAGTCTTTCCCAGATGTCTTGCAGCTGCAAAGGCCTAATAATCAACTTCAAGAGCAGTGTATCCAAGAGATAGTAAACTCCCCGTAGGAGGAAGTGCAAAAGCTGAGACCGGTTGACTAGCTGCCTTCTGTGAAATTCTAGGACTTAATTATTGAGAAGCCTTCCTCAATTTTTCTCCCAGCACCTAATCCTCACCCAAGTGCAATGTGCACACAGCCATGCCGCTCAGCTCTGGTGTTTGTTTCTTAGAGATGATAAAGGCAGCTGGCTCACTCCCCTCTAGAGCTGGGACTAGCAGAACAGAGCAGGACAAGGACTCTCCTGCAAATGAGGTGGCTTCCATCTCTCCGAGGTAACTCCCCACCTTGGGGACTACCCAGTATCTGGATTTGGGGTTCAGTCGACTTTGAGGAACAAGTTAGCTCATCATGCCCGATAGCTACTTGAGACGTGAGAAATGAATGGAATGAGATGCTTTTTTTCTCATCTCCACATCTTTGTCAAGCCCAAAAGCTCCGATTCCTCCCCGCCACCCCGCCACCCCGCCCCTCTTCTATCTGATAGAATCCAGCTCAGGCTTCAGAACTCAGGGCAAGCACTGCCCCTTCTGGAGTCGGCCTTGACCTCTCCAGGGGAGAGTCAGGGTCCCTCCCTCACTCCTGCAGCATGTATGTTGCTGAAAGTCTATGTCTCTGCTTCTGTCACTGGGCGGGAAACTCTTTGAGGGTAAAGCTTATCCTGGTCTGGAGGCCTCCTATGTGGTGTATACTGGGACACAGGAAGAAACTATCTAGAAACTTCTACGTATTTGTTTCTAAGCTACGCTTCAACTTTATATTATTGAACACTTACAGCATACATTATAGTACAACGGTGTGTGTATAATTATAAATAATGACAAAAATAGGAGCTGCACGCTCAAAATCATTTTACTGATCGGGCTGTGAATGATGGAATGAATTTGGAGGCTACTGTTCTGGTCATTACTCTTTCCCTGGTGCTTATCAAAAAACAGCTTTTGATACATGAGAGAATGAATGAATGGCAGATGTTGCCCAGGTTTAATTTATTAAAACGATCGTGACTGTGAGCAAGAGGCTCCCTAGTTTGACTCAGATTCTCCAGCACTAATGTTCCGGAGTGATAGCGAGTCGCTCACAGTCCAGAGTGACAGGAGACTATCATTTAGTCCATCATGATCCTAGCAAATGTTTACATCGCACTAATTACATGCCAGGTTCTCTGTCCTGAGGACTCGGCGTGTATGAACGCACTGATCCTCATGGCAATCCCATGAAGGAAGAAGACAGGCACAGGCAGGTTAGGTAACTGGTTCAAAGCCACATAAATAGTGTGGCAGAAGCCACATGCCCTCCCTTACCCCTGGGAGCTACACGTCCAGTGCTGCTGGCTGACCTCCCGCGGTCAGTACAGCGGCCCCTACCTTATGCGTGGTTTTGCTTTCTGTGGTTTCAGTTAATATTCTCAAAACAGTAAATGGAAAATTCCAGAAGTAACAATTCATGTTTTAAATTGCACGCTGTTCTGAGTAGCTTACTTCATCTCATCACGTTGGTACTATATCATCTCACACCATGGCAAGAAGAACGGTGAGTACACAGAAAGATATTTGGAGGAAGAGCCCTGGCTGGTGTGGCTCAGTGGATTGAGTGCCAGCCTGCGAACCAAAAGGTCACTGGCTCAATTCCTGGCCAGGGCACTTGCCTGGGTTGCTGGCCAGGTCCCCAGCTGGGGGCGTGCAACCAATCGATGTATGTCTTGCCTATTGATGTTCCTCTCCCTCTCTCCAAAAAAAACAAACAAAAAAACCCCACAAATAAATAAATAAATAAATAAATAAATCCTGTTTAAAAGGATATTTTGAGGAAGAGCTAGAGGCATGATCACAACCAAGGAGGGCCCCGGAAGGCTTCTCCCACGCATTCCCCATCTCTGCATCCCTTTGCCCGAAGGCTTCCTTGGAAACCACCCAAAGAAAGCCTGTGCACGAGCCAGCCAAGTCCTCAGGCCATGAATGACAGACACAGGTAGTGCGTAAACATCCCCTTACCTCTCGGGCAAACACCCACAAGGAAGTGCTCTGCCCTCAGTCCCCAAGTCCCCTGTGGGGTCAGCACCAGCCACCAACAACGGTGGTGGGCTTGATAGCTTAGTGTTTGTGGGCAGCCGGTCCTTTCCCCCTCACCTGCCCCTACCGAACGGGAAAAGCTACTTGCCCTCTGCTCCTCCAGAGCCCCAGAGTAAGCCAGGCCCAGGCTTCGAACTCTTGCAGCCTGGCTGGAGAGTCTGGACCCTCCCTCCCTCCGAAGGACAGTGGCTGTGCATCAGTCAGATCGGCCTGGGTTCCACCATTTACCTCCTCTTATGTCTGACTTGTGTCTTCTCCAAAAAAGATACCTTGGAGTCCTAACACCCAGTACCTCAAAATGGGATCTTATTTGGCCACCTCTTTATAGAGGTGATTGGTTAAGATGGCGTCATGAAGGTGGACCCTAATCCAGTATGACTGATGTCCTTATAAAAGGGGGACTTAAGACACAGGAATGCCATGGGAAGACTGGATTTCTGCCGCCACAAGCCAAGGACCTTCCAGGAGCCAGGGGACAGGCCTGGAGCAGGCCCTCTCCGGCACCTTCCTGGGGAGATGAGCCTTGCTGGCTACTTGATGTCAGACTTCTGGTCTCCAGAACTGAGAGAGAATAAATGTCTGCTGTTGAAGCCATGTGTTTGTAGTATTGTTATGGCAGGTGCAGCGGCATGACACTGTTACTGAACAAATGAACCCGTCGGGGGGCGGTGTCCAGATGTTATTACCGAAACAACAACACCCCCTTTCCCTGCGATCCCTCGGTTGTAGGTCCTCTGCCCGCCACCCTTGGAATTATGGCTCTGAATGGCAGTTTGGTGGGAAAAAAAAGGAACTATTTATCCAAAAGTTATACAGGTTTGACTAATGGCTAAATGTCCCCCTTAAACCTCAAAATCCCTTTAAAACAATCACCAGCGCACACACCGTCCTGCCTTCCCCTCTTTGCCCAGTTAGGCCAGTCAGGCCTGTCAGGGGTACCGTCCTTCAGAAGAAAAAGAACAGAGTCCGGGGCTCGGCTCGGCAGGCCTCTCGCGGGTCTCAGCACCATCCGCTGCATCGCTGCCATCTCCAGCCCTTAATCCGTAACCATGTGGCACCTTCTCATGGCCCACTAGCAAGAGTCCTTTCTCCCCTCTTTCTTCCCGCGTGGTCTTCACACTGTTCCCCAGAGTCTGTGTCTCTTTGTCTCTCCTGTAGGCCCCTGTCTCTCCTCTTTCTCTCCCAGTTACATTCTGTATTAAGTCTTTTAAACCTTCCTGATTAGCTTTGGTGATATGCAAAATCATCCTCTTTGCATATGAGGAATGAAGCTGTCCTGTTACTGACATACAAAAATGACTCTCACTGGCCCTGCTCAAGGCTCCCATCCCCCATGGCGGCCCGCCCTGGGGTGGGCAGAATATATTTTTCTTGGACACCCCAATCTCTGTACCCCCTTACAAATACCCTTTGGGGGGGCCCTGGCTGTGCCCCGTTACAACACCCCCATGCTTCCATCATCTCCCTTGTAGGGTCCTTAGATGACTGAACAAAAGATGCACGTAAAATGCTAAGCTCCACCCTGACTGCTGTGGCTCAGGGTGTTCAGAGTCCTCCCACAAACCCAAAGGTCACCGGTTCGATTCCCGATTTCCAGTCAGGGCACAAGCTTGGGCTTCACGCCTGGTCCCTGGCTGGGGACAGGCAAGAGGCAACTGACTGATCTATGTTCCTCTCACACACTGCTGTTTCTCTCCCTCTCTTTCTCCCTCCCTTCCCCTCTCTCTAAAAATAAATAAATACAGTGTTTTTAAAAAGTACTAAGCTCAGAACCTGGTACACAGAAAAGGCTCATTAGCTGGGTGATCGCGGCTGTTGGCACTGAAATAGCAAGCCCACTTCCTCCCCCCCACCCCCAACCCACACACGCATGCACACAACCTCAGGGAAGGGGTTCCTTGGACAAGTGGACAATCGAGCCTCTAGAAAGCCCAGGGGAGCAACCTACCCAAACGTTTGACCTGGCTCCCAAAGTAAAGAACAGAGGCTCTCCGGCTGGAGGGCCACCCCAGGTGTTTGCGTAGGTGGGGGCTGATGGCACTGTCATGGGTTTGCCCCCCACACCTGGTGAGGGTCAGTCCTGATGGCGGAGGACGGGGAGGTCCCAGCTGCTTTGCAGAACAATGGGAAATGCCACCATTTTTATGGACCATATGGACAGGACATGGGGCTCTTGGTTGCAAACAACAGAAATGAATTTGTTTAAATATAAGGCCAGGGAATGTGGGGCTATGTGGCTGTGGGGGAAGGGGCTTCTGTAGTGAAAACACCCCAGTCACCACGGATACTCAGGACTGGATGCCAAAAGTCCCACCCCCACCAAAGATCCCAGGGATGGCGGGGCCGGGGACGGAGGTGAGGAAACTGAGGATGAGCTCAGGGTTAGAGCCTTGGCTTCAACCCACTTGTCTTACAGTCAGTCCGGTGGAGAAGAAGAGACCGCCCCCCTTTTCCTAGCCCAGAACTTAGAGCTACGGACGAAGTGGCGAGAAAAACCGAGGTGCAGAGTTGTGTTTTCAGGGTTCTTGTTGTCCCCTGGGTAAGACGGAGTAAAGCAAGGAGACCATGGAGGGAGGGCCAAGGCTTCCCGGACAAGGACAAGGTTGGGAAGGGAGCAGAGCGGGGGCGGAGCGGTTCCAGGTGGCTGCCACTGCCCCGCCCTGCACGGGGCCGCCCTCGGCACCTCCGGGTCCAGGCTCCGTGCACGAGGAAGGGACTCGTGGGTTGTCCTTCCTGAAGCCCCTGACCCCGAGGCAGTCCACCCTGACAGATCCCGGACTATCCCGGAAAGTCCTGCCCACAACCAGGATGACCGACAAGGAGGAAGTGAGTTTGCCTAACGGGTTGGGGGCATCCCGGAGCACCGCCTGGCTGCTCTGCGGGGACAGGTGAGAATGCTCAGGCTGCCTCAGCGGGTTCTCCTGGCAGTGACCTTCTGCCCAGCGAGCGGCCGGGGAGGGTGAGTTCAGTCTGTGGTTCCACAGGACACTCCCTCCACTCGAAACGTGAGGAGAGACGCTGTGCAGCTGTGAGGGGTGGGTCCCTGGCTCTCCCGCTATCCCCAGAGCTTCCCCCACCTGCCCTACGCCCTGCCTTACCCTTGGCCCGGGGCGGGCCCCTGGCGGTGAGCTGGGGTGCGGTCACATCGAAACCGGGCTGGGCCTGGGGTTCGGGCTGGGCCGGGAGCTTCGCACTGGGTCTGGACGGCTGGGGCGGTCCCGTCGCGGACGCCGGTGCGCTCCTCCTTGGCCAGGGAGCTGTTTACCTTGGCCTTGCTGCTGCTGAACACGAAGGCCTCTCAGCGCCCATTCCTGGTGTTGAAATAGAAGCGGGGAACCATGGCCTCGCCTGGACCCTTGTAGGGAGGATCCAGGCAGAACACAGGACAGCCTGCAGGGCAGCGAGGGGGCCCTGGGTCAGTGACAAGGCTGGTGGCGCATGAGGTGTACACACTACGTACACTGGTGCACACAGTGAGCTGGTACTGAACCATGTGCATGTGTTGAAATGGAGAGCCGCTAAGGCGCAGGTGGGGGGGCATGTGGAACTTCCCTTTGATGGCTTCTGGGGCATTATTAATTTGTGAGGTGTGACAACGACATGGTGATCATGTAAATAAGTATATGTCCTTAATGAGCATTTATGGATTAATTGGCATGATGACAGATTAGCTTTAAAAAACAACTCCAGAAGATAAAAACAAAAACATACATAAACGATATTCTGCATATGTCACTAATTGTTGAAGCTGGGCAGGGGGTACGTCGGGTGTATTATACTAATCTCTGCACTTTCGTGTATGTTTGAAAGTTAGCGCTTAAAGAAAAACCTCTTCGATTCGCGCCGTAACGGAGAGAGGCATGGAAGAAAGCCCCCAGCATGTTGACTGTGGTTACTCCAGGGGGCGGGAATCAGGAGCTATTGAGGGGGTGCGAGACTGTCATTGAGCACAAGAAAGATGCATTTGGTCTAGGTCTTGTTCCTGGCACGGAGCTCCCAAGACGCTGAGAATTCACTCGGCAATGAGGGTCATAAAGGCGTCTTTTGAGGTGACATTTGGAAAGTCCCTGGGTAACCTAAGGAGGGGGGTTGGTTGTCAGGGGAACCAACCAGAGTGATTAGAGGGTTGGAAAATGCAGCTCCATCCCCTTCCTCCAGGGAGGGGAGAGAGGCTGGAGATTGGCCAATGGCCAGTGACTTAAACAATCATGCTGATGTCAAGGAGCTTCCATAAAAATCGAAGATGAGGGGGTTGGAAGAGCTTCCGGCGTAGAGGTGCGCAGAGAGTGTTGTCCAGAGAAGGCATGGAAGCTCCGTGCCTGTTCCCCATCCTTGCCCTATGCATCGCTTTCATCTGCTTGTTCCTAGAATCCAGTGAGTAAAATATTTCTCTGAGCCTCTCTGGCAGATTCACAGACCCCAAGGAGGGGGCAGTAGGAACCTTCCATCTACAGTGAATCAGTCAAAAGCACCGATGACAATCTGGTCTTGTGACTGGCGTACATTGTCAAAACATAAAATATCTTCATACATATTTAAGATAGGAACTTAAAAGTCTCTGGATGTGTTTGTTCAGTCAGAGACATCTTAACCCCTTCAGTAAATCATCTAATACATGGGGAAAAACTCCTGTGGGGCACAGGCTCTATCAATATCACATAACTGTCCAGAGGGGTCAGGGGAAGCTCTCATTTATGTGAACTCCTTCGCGTTGCTTTGGAAGTTGCTTGCACATAAGGAAACACACTTCTCTCCTTTACAAAACTACCTGACTTCTGCAGAGAATCCTTAAAACCCAGATACCTGCTAAGTGTGTCGGGGGGCACTGCCCGCGCTCAGTAGCCCCCAGTCCTTCAGCCCCACCCCAGCCAATGAAACACAGGGACGAGGGAGTCTTGGGTGCTTTTTTCCCCTTGACACCAATTATGTGATGTTTCTACCAACACCCACTGGGTGTCTTACAGTCAGTTCACTTCTGACATGAATCTCCGTAGTTAGCGCGGACCCCACAGGCTAAAGGCTTGCTCCATAAGACTGCCCCGCTTCCGATGCCACTCACAAGTCCATGGGGGTGACCCGTACTTCTGACCAATCAGGGCTTCCACGACACGAGCCTCCAGTGTCAATAACTCGCTAGACATCTCACAGAACTCAGGGAAGCACTTTACTTACTGTTACCAGTTGATAACAAAGGCTAAAACTCAGGAACAGCTGAAGAGAGGAGATTTCGTGGACAAGGGGGAGGTCTCAAGCTTCCACTCCCTCTCTCCCAAGAGACATCCCAATGTCATGTCACGGCACCTCAAGGTGTCCACCAACCTGGAAGCTCCCCAATCCTGTGATGTTTGGGGGTCTTGTTGAGGTTTTATAATGCAGGGCTATTGATTGAATCACTGGCCATTGCTGACGGAACTCAATCTCAGCACCATCTCATCTTCCCCAGAGGTGGTGGGGGATTGGACATTCTAACCTAATCACCAGGGAGGTTTTCTCCTGAAGGTACCTAAGGCCCCATGTTGAGTCATCTTGTTACCAAACAAAAGACAGTAAAGTCTAAGACTTTTATGAGGCCTGGGCCAGGAACCTGGACAGATCAAATAATGATCTCTTCAACATACTGCAGTGAGGTTGAGGAGAAGGCGGGGACCGAGAAGAGAGTCCCAGAGATGGAGTCGGCACCCGCTAGAGCTGTGTGATGAGAGTTAGGCAGGATCATTTTTTTAAAGCTGAAAACACGAGTTATTTTTAGAGTCATGAAATGTCTCTGAAGTTAAACCTTCCTAACTTACCAGGAGAAAACTGGGGAGAGGGAACAGGCTCCATCCACCTGCATGCCTGCATCCCCAACCCCTTCCACAAACTCATCCTCTGCCCGAGTCCACAGAGGACGGGCAAACTTGGACTTAGGGTGGGAAGGTGTGCCAGCCACCCAGATGCTCGGGAGGACAAGAAGGGCTGTGGAGAAGCAGAGTTGGTTCATCTTCACAGCGTGGAGGGACCTAGGTGCCAGCACACCTGGACCGTCCCAGCTGCTGGCAGGAGCAGGTCCGAAGGTCGCGAGTGAGAAGGGGGAGGAGCCGGGTCAGTCCTTTCCATTCTATAACCTCCCCACCTTCCCTGGCTGCTTGCTTCTCTCTGTGGGGCCACAGTGCTCAGCAACGGCACTTCCCAAACTTTAGCAGGCCTGCTACTCACCTGGGGATGTGGTTGAAATGCAGATTCTGATCCAGCAGGTCTGGGGTGAGGCCTGAGAAGCTGCATTTCTGTTTTTTAAAAAATAAAATTTTATTTATTTATTTTTAGAGAGAGGGGAAGGGAGGGCAAAAGAGAGGGAGAGAAACATCAGTCAGTTGCCTCTCAGTTGCACAGTGTCTCGGGACAGAACCCCCAACCCCGGCATGCGTTCTTACTAGGAATATGAACCTACGGCCTTTCACTTTGTGAGATGACGCCCAGCCCTCTTAGCCACACCGATCGGGCTGAGAAGCTGCATCTCTAATAGGCTTACTCTTACAGGTGCACCCCCAGCCCCTTTCCTCTCCTATAAAATGGTCCACAAAACCACTTTACATGTAGCAAGCCTAAAGGAAACTCGCTGCTGGGGGGTGAGGAGCGGGTCAGGGAGAAGGGTTGTGACAAAGAGGATGCTACTCTTCCCACACAAGTGACAGAAGAGGCGAGGTCAGGCAGAGGTGAGGCCCAGACAACCCCAAAATTCACTCCAATTCTCCCTTCTGCGTGAACCTCCACAATTACCTTCTTTAGGATGGCCACAATGTCTGCCCTTTGTCCAGTACCAGTCACTTGACTTCTTCCGCAAAAATGAATGAATCCCCCCCACCTCACCTCCCTCTGAGTATTAAGGAATTGAGCCAATTTCCCTGAGCTTGCACCACACTGCAGAGCGAGCACCAAGTAGCAAGCTTCAGCATCCAATGTTATCCAGCCAGCTCCCGCAGAGACACCCTCGGGTCTGGGTGTCATTGAGTTGCCAGGTCCACCAACACCTTGCAAGTGCCCTTGGGGGAGAAAACACAAATGGAGTCACTATAGACAAGCTGCTCAATTGCTAAAATCAAGTAGGATGAGGCATGGGTAAACAACTCTATTCTTGTTTTTAACTAGAAATTTAGCCTAGAAATTTTCACTTTTGAACTTTCCAGTCCTATGCCAATACCTGGATATACATCAAACCTGCAGGTAGCCTGCCCGCACCACCCTGAAGGACTCAGGAAAGAATGTATCCAGACCACATTACATCCACTTTCCAGATGGCCCAACGCCCCTTAACCAGACCGCGTCATCAGAGGCTTACCACATCAGACTAGTCCAGAGCCGGAATGCAGGACCGATTTTTCTCTAGAATGATTTTATTTTTAATCTTCACCCGAGGATACATTTATTGATTTTGAGAGAGAGAGAGAAACATCGATGTGAGAGAAAAACATAGATCGATTGCCTCGAGCACACACCCCAACCAGGGATTGAACCCACAACCTAGGTACGTGCCCTGACCGGAAGGGAACCTGCAACTTTTTGGTGTACAGGACGAGGCTCCAAACAACGGAGCCATCTGGCCAGGGCTCAAGGATGTAGTTTTTACTGTAAGAACTCTTAGCTTTTCTTCCTTCTCCACAACCCTTGGGACATTCCCTTGTCATGTTTTAGGTCTGCAAACGATTAAAACCCTTCAATAAATCTTTATCATTTATTCCCAGCAAGCCCCAGAACTCTTTCTGAGTTCATTTTGACACTCTGGAGACAAACTCAGCTGGGACGCCACAGTGGTTAAGACTGCAAGTTCCACCATCAGGACACATGGGTTTGGCAGTTACTCGGTGTTTCTGGGCCTCGGTGCCCTCATCTGTAAAACAGGCTGGTTTACAAAACCAACCTGATTTCTTAGGGCTTTGGTGGGAGGATATTAGAGAGTGATCAGTAGAGTGTGTTTTGCTCTGTGTGCCTGGGGAGTGAATGCTCAGTAATTCAGGGTTGCTATTTTGATCATCATCGTCACACCTGTGGGGCAGAAATAAATTTCCTCTGTACTTCTAGGGTTTGGGGGCTGGGCTAATAATTACATCCACAGGAGACAGAGTAACAAGAGGAAATAACCAGATTTAATACATATGTATATACGGGAACTCCACATACCAGCGAATCAGAGATCCTCTCATACACAAGAGGTTCAAGGACAGAGACAGGAAGGTACAATAGGGTACATAGAGCTTCCTGAGCCAAGGAATGAGGTAAGGTTCCTTGAGTCTTCGGAAGGCTAATAAAGTTATCTGGCGATAACTTTTATCATCTTATTTGGAAAGGCACAAAGTAAATTCTTTTAGGGAGGGGTAAAAGATTCCCTTGAGCCTGCAGGGTCAGGATTGCCTTCAGCTCAAAATAATCCACGTGCCAAAGTAGCACATCTTGGAGAGGCCGGTTCTGAACCCTCCAGTCCCGCCTTTGAAGTTTCAAATTCGAGATGTTGGGTTGATAGATTTCATTATACGAGGACAGCTGTTGTTGACCCATCTTAGAGTCTCTGGTTTAGGAGCAGACTGCTCCCATTCACAAGGCAGCAGGATGGCAAAATTGGGCACTGAGGGGTCATTTGTGCAGAAGCAGAATGGATGTCATCCACGGGTGCCACAATCTTTATGGATTTTGTCATAGCTGCCTTTGCGTGAAAGTCAGCTAAGGCATTTCTCTGCCACTCAGTGTGAGCCTCCATTTTGAAGACAAACAACATTTTGTGCCAAGAGCCATCAGACTCCCAGCAATCTTACAGTTTCTGGAACACTTCTACCACATGCCTGTGCAGACACAACATAAAGGAGGCTTAATATTTGCATACTTGACCAAATAGGATCGTGGATTATTACAAAGCAATACCTATCTGTTTGACCGAAGTAACAATAAAAGATTCCAAAGACAAATACAGAAGGTTAACTCTTACTATTGACAGCATTGATTTTTGTAAGTAATCAAAAGCCCAATTAAGATGACAGAAAACACAAAATTGCTTTGATAAAATAGAGCACTTTTTCTCTCTCAGCAGATTATTTGAAAAGAAAAACCTTTTACAGTCTCTCATCAAGAGCAAACTGACAGTTCAAGAAAACTTTGTCCTTTTAGCAGATGAAAAAATTGTTTAGTTTTACAATGTATATCATTGATATTAAACCTTAATTTTTAAAACTCTCATAACAAATTTATTCAGCTTAATTAGCTTGAATACACATAACATTCCTTCCTCAGATTTCTCTTTCATAAACTTTTGACAACTTCCTGTGTATATTTTACTTTGTCTATTGTTGTCTTACCCATTCAGGAAAAAAAGACCTTGTATCAGGACAAAATTCCTTTATTTTATTGCCCCCAAAAATGTACAAAGGAAACCTCCAAAACAGAATTTATTTATAAAAAATTATCACCTTCAAAGTGCTCTCCATTGGATACAATACACTCATTGAGACATTTTTTTTCCACTGCTCAAAACAGTTTTGAACTCGTTGACTTTGATGCCTTTTAGTGCTTCTGCCATTTTTTGTTTCACCTCTTCCACATTGGCAACACATTTCCCTCTGAGGAATTTTTTCACCCAGGGAAAGTGAAAAAAAAGTTACTCAGGGTGAGACGGGGTAAATAGGGAGGGTGGGGAGTGGGGGTCATGCCTTTTTTGGTCAAAAACTGCTGAATAGTCAATGCAGTGTGGGCAAGTGTGCTCGTAAACCACCCATCATGACATGGGCAAACATGTTGAAAGACTTTTAAAAAAGAATTCACTGAAGCCAAACGCAGCCTCTCATAGCAACGCCAGCTGGTACAGTGATACAGATGGGTTCCTAGAACACTCAGCTGCCCTCCACGAGATAATTCCAGTTCTTTGGGTCCCCCTTCATATCTCCATACCTTAGATCACGTTTTACTAAAATCATATATTTCCTTCCATATTAATTAGAATTATTAATTCTTAGAAAACTAGTGAAAACTAAGAAGTAAGCAACTGCAAATTGTTTGTTACACCAATGTTTTAGATTGACAAATTTATAAGTACATTCCATAATTTCTAGAAACGCATGCTTTTTCCTAGTATAATCTTTCAATGTGGCACATGTTTACCAACACACTCAAGTTTATCTTCTAATTTCTCCATAATAAGAAGCCAAAAGTTGTCTACAGCCAAACCATGCTGAGCGCACCCGATCTCGTCTGCTCTCGGAAGCTAAGCCGGGCCCAGTTAGTACTCGGATGGAAGAAGCCAAAAGCTGATACACCTATATTTATAACTAATGTTTCATTATTTTATCTTACTTGGAAGTTATCTGGCTATTCAATAATTTCCATCATTTAATTTAACTTTGCAAAATTTTAAGGTTCAAGTTACCAAAAGGTTTTGGAAATTACTTTTAAATACATATACCATAAAACATTAATTATTGTTAATAGTTTTGCCTACAAAACTTTTAGTCCACTAATCTCTATTTACTTCTTAACAATTATAGTAGATTACTCATAAAAATTTCATTATACTGAGTTAAATTTCTTGTTGACAAATTTTGCAACAGAAGTAACATAAGTTTATTTCAGTAAACCAAGGCAAAATAAAAGTGTTGTATTTAATGATAACTCTAAACATTTGTCTCTTTTAATTCAACAAACATATTTAATTAGCCTTTATACCAAATATTTCCCACAGATTGTGTGAACCAAAAAAGCATTTGTGTTAGCTTCTATAATATTATGAGAATTTTTATATAGTGCTTTATTGTTTAAGCCAATTAAATAGAACTCTGACAAATTAGTAATACTAGAGGTAGAAAAATCCACACAACATACCTGAACATATAGACACATGCAAACAAAACCTTCCCAGCCTTTGTTTTAAAATTACTGTCATCACACTAATATTAGTCAACCTTGGTTCGTACCATGCCCTACCCAAGGCGCCTTTAAATCCAGTACAAGCAGCAGATTGCTTTGTAGTTCATACTGGGTGGCCCCAGGCAGGGAACAGGTAGGTGGTGGCTGACTTTGGCCTGCATGTCCTGGGAGGTCCCAGAGCCAGCATACCTAATGGACAGTTTCAGACCACACTGAAACACCAACCAACCACTTCCGTGAGCAACACACTCAAGGAGTGGACTTGGCAGGCACCAGAGCCCTGCTGAAATGAGTCCTGCTCCACGGGGTTGGCCCCTGCACAGCTGATCCTCCATGGTGGTTACAGTCAGTCCTCGCAGCCCATTAGCCTGGAGGTAAATCCCTCCCATTGCTGTGGCAGCAGCAATCAAGGCTCAACTGCAACAGGAAGATGCACACAGCCCACACAGGGGCGTTGGGGAGGGGTCACGCCTGAAGTACTGAGCTTGGGCAACCAGGAAAGCTGGCCACTGGGCCCTACAGGAAAGCTACTACATGGGGCCACTCTACCAAGACCAAGGTATGTAGCAGCTCTACTAATACATAGAAACAAACACAGGGAGGCAGCCAAAATGAGGAGACAAAGAAACATGTCCCAAATAGAAGAACAGGTCAAAACTCCAGAAAAAGAACTAAAAATGGAGACAAAGCAATTTACCCAATAGGGAGTTCAACACACTGGTTATAAAGACACTCGGTAATCTCAGCAAGAACTTCAACAAAGAGATAGGAAACAAAAATTGAGGTGGAAAACAAAATAAGAAAAGAATCAGGGAGAAATAAAGAATACAGTCACTGAAATGAAGGCTACATTACAGGGAGTCAACAGTAGGGTAGATGAAGCAGAGGATCAAAGCAACAGTTTGGAAGATATGAAAGAACAGCAGAAAGAAAAAAGAATCTTAAAAATGAGGATAGTTTAAGGGGCCTCTGGACTTCAAGCATACCAACATTCATGTCTTGGGGGTGCTGGAAGAAGAGAGAGAGCAAGGAATTGAAAACTGATTTGAAAAATAATGACGGAAAACTTCCTTAGCCTGGTGAAAGAAATACTTACAAGTACAGGAAGTGCAGAGAGTCCCAAACAAGATGAACCCAAAGAGGCCCACACCAAGACACTTCATAATTGGAATGCCAGATATGAGACAAAGAGAATCTTAAAAGCAACAAGAGAAAAGCAGTTAGTTACCTATGAGGGCACTCCCATAAAATTGTGTGCTGGTTTCTCAACAGAAATATTTCATGTTAGGAGGGATTGGCACAAGATACTCAAAGTGATGAAAAGCAGGGACCTATAACCAAGACTACTTTACCCAGCAAAGCTATCATTTTAAATTGAAGGAGAAATTAAGAGCTTCCCAGACAAGAAAAAGCTCAAGGTGTTCATCACCACCAAACCAGTATTACAAGAAATGTTCAAGGGTTTTCTTTAAGAAGAAGAAGAAGAAAGGTTTTTTAAAAAATGAATAATTAAAAGGCAATAAATATCTATCAACAATTTTTAAATGCAATTGATTAAATGCTCAAATCAAGGCATGCAGTGGTTGAGGGGATAACAAAACAAGACCCTTACATTTGTTGTGTTCGAGAGACTCACTTCAAATAGAAAGACACACACAGACTGAAAGTAGAGGGATGGAGAAAGGCAGCTCATGAAAACAGAAATTAAAAAAAAACCAAACTGAGGTTGCAATACTTATATCAGACAAAATAGTTTAGAACAAAACCTATAACAAGAGACAAAGAAAAGACCCAGCTATTATACTCCTGGGTACTTACCCAAAGAAACCCAAAACACTAACTTGAAAAGATATATATATATATTGCAGTATTACTTATAACAGTGGAGATATGGAAGCATCTTATGAATAAGTGTCCACCAACAGATGAATGAGTAAAGAAGTGGTACATATATACACAATGGAATATTACTCAGCCATAAAAAAGAATGAAAATTTTTGTCATCTGCAATAACATGGATGGATCTAGAAGGTTTTGTGCTGAGTTAAATAAGACAAAGACAAATGCCATATGATTTCACTTATATGTGGAACCTAAGACACAAAAAACAAAAAACAAATCAAACGAACAAGCAGAACAGAAGCAGGCTCATAGCCCTGGCTGGTGTGGCTCAGTAGGTTGGGCACCAGCCTGCCTGCCAACCAAAAGGTTGCTTTTGGATTCCTGGTCAATGCACATGCCTGGCTTGCAGGCCAGGTCCCTAGTTGGGGGCGTGCAAGAGTCAACTGATCGATGTTTCTTTTGCACATCCATGTTTCTCTTCCTCTGTCCCCTTCTCTAAAAAATAATACATTTAAAAAAAGAAACAGACTCATGAATATAGAGAACATTTTGATGGTTGCCAAATGGGATTAAGAAGTACAGATTGGTTGGTACAGAGTAGTCATTAGGATGTAAAGTACAGCATAGAGAATGTAGCCAATAATATCCTAATAACTATGTCTAGTGTCAAGTGGGTACTAGATTATCAAGGTGATCAGTTTGTAAGTTATATAAATGCCTAATCACTGGGTTGTACACCTAAAACTAATATAATACTGTATGCCAACTGTAACTGAAAAATAAAAAATTATTTAAAAAATGACTGCTACGAGATGGGCATGATAATGTAAAACTCGCTAGTTATAAAAGAGCTGTTGGAATAAGTTTCTCCACTCAGGTGGTTAAGGATTTTTTCTTCTTAATAATTGTGGAGAAGACTATCTTACGGAAGCGAAGGGCTATATCTTAGACAAAGGTGCTTCTGTACTCACTTGTATTTTTTTTTTAATTTATTGTTGTTCAGTTACAACTGTCCTGCCTTTTTCCCCATTGCTCACCCCTACCCTGCCCCCCCCCACTCCCACCGTCACTCCCCCCCCACCATTGTCTGTGTCAATGAGTCCTCTGTTCCTGTTCCTTTGCTCGTCACTTCCCCTTCTTTTTCCATTATCCCCTTCCCCTCTCCCCTCTGGTCACTGACAGTTTGTTCTTTATTTCCGAATCACTGGTTCTATTTTGCTCGTTTGTTCGTTTTGTTGATTACGTTCCTTCCTTTCCTTTTCTTTTATCTTCGGCTTAGGAATTGAGGATGGTAAAGATAAGTGGGCTTGGACCTACTTCTACAGCTGTGCCCTGGTTTCACAAAGATTTGTAAGATAAGAACAATTGCTCTCAATTCCCCCAAAGAATCGGGTTGTAACATAAAGAACAACATAGGTTGACCTACTCATCCAAATTACATCATCCTTAACTTGCTTTATTCCCTCTGGGTACATAGTTTGATTTTAGCTGAGGGGGAAAGACCTACAAAAAAGAAAAGAAAATTCCTGTCAGGCTCTGAAGATCAGCTTCCAGTCTAGCGAAATTTCTGATGAAAAATTATTAAATAATTTCAAATATCTCATTAGGTTTCAGCCAAAACAAACAGTAAACATTTCTGGCAGATTTAAGCAACTACATGATATTTTTAACAAACTTCCCCCAAATCAAATTCTAAGTGAAGTCTCTCTGACCTCCAACTAACTTTGGGATTTTCCAGAGGATTCCTGGAACATCTTAAAAGACTTGTTCCCTTTCTTTATAAAAAGAGAAACGTTCATCTAATTAGGGTCATTGGATGTGTTGAATTACCTGGGAAGCATCAACAACTAAGAAGGAATACTAAACCTTCTTAGGTTATATTTGCATTGATATATTTATTAATGTGTCCCCGAATTATATAAAATTCCTAAAAACCTGATATGGTCCTGCTGTAATGTTACCAGTCATAATTCCAGTTACCATATTTGTGTGATAACCACAGCCAAATGTGAGAGGAGCTAAAAGAGCAAGTGACTCCGTACAAGGTCGGCTGTTTTAGTTACTGATTACCCATACATAGCCAAGGTTGTTTAGTGGAAATACTTTCTCCTAGTTCAAAGAAAAAATGATACTGGTTCATTGTCGTTCAAATGAGACTAACATGAATTTTTAGAAAATAAAGACCACTTGAAACCCTACTACCCAGAGATAACTAGTCTAGCTGCACTGGCGGACAACCGTCACGCCATTGTTGTATAGGGTTGTACACACTGTTTCATCAACAGGCCCATACTAGATCTCCTATTCTGTGAGTTAATTTTTTATTCAACAAAACATTATGAACCCCTCTCCATGTTGACGTCTATGGATTAACACTATGCTTTTTTAATGACTGCATAAAAGCTCATCCGTTCCTATTGGTGAATATTTCCATTTCTTCCAAATTATAACTTTTGGCAATTATAAACAAGGCCATGGCCAACATCATGATGTTGAGTTATGAGAGGCTGCAAGATGGAGAGCTTGAGACTTGAGGCTTCCTCTGAATTTAAACCTCAGGCCTGACCTTACAGGTTTTATGATTTGGGAAAAATTACTGTAACTTTCTGAGCCTCAGCTTCTTCATTTGTGAAGTGGTGACAGCAATATCCTCTCCACAAGATCGGTTCAACAATGCACAGTGTCCAAAGACCTAGCGCAGTGCCTGGGTAGAAGAGACGCTCAGGAAAACTACTCATCTGTTCATAAGGACACATAAGTGACAGTCCTGTCCTTACCCCTGCAGCCAGTCTCAAGCTCAGCTCCCCAAAAGTTGTCTCAAACGCGCCCTGCCCTGGGGGCCCACTCCCCACAGCAAGGAGGTGCCCTGTGGGGCCGTGTCCAACGGCACTTCCACAACGCTGCGACCAGGGAGTGTGAGCGCATCGCCCATCGGGCTCCCAGGGCTGTGCCCATGATGTGACACCACAGGGATCCTGTCTGAGGGTCTGCAAACCACCCGCTGCTGCGTCCTTTCACAGAAAACAGAGTTTGGGAGGTGACAGGCTGACGAACGTGGGAAGGGAGTGCTGGGGAGGATGGTGGCGGTGATGCAGATGGTGATGTTAACGTGGGAGTCGGTGACAGCGGGAATAATGAGAACAAGAGACCCGTCAGCTTGGTGGCAATGAGGGTGCCTGAGGTGGCTGAGGTGTAGCAGCGAGGCTGTGCTTGACCCTGGTGCGGATAAAAAAGATGAAAGCAATACTGGTTATTTCAAACTGGCGGAGGTGAAGACAGCAATGGGGACAATGACACGGACAGAGCGGGTGAACCTGTGCCTGCAGTCACGTCGGGGGGCCATAGATAAGATGAGGGCCCCCGGGTGGCAGACAGCAAAAGGGGTGAGTAAGAAGTCCAGCTTGATGGTTCCAGCTCCAGGCCACCACCAGGCCAGCCCGGAGGAAGCTGACCGTCACCTCCTTTACAGAGACCAGGCGAAGAGAAGCTGAGATGGTGCCCGCACACGCCTGGGTCTTGACTGGAAGCTGGCTCTGACGCCACGCCGGCCCCGAGGCCCCGTCCGGACCCTCCTGGAGGCCTCTGGGGCTGCATCAACAGAATGGCTGCGCTCCCCATCTCTTCTACCCAACCGTCGATCAGAGGGCGCCTCAGCTGTTTCCCTGTCTTGGCACATACCTACTGCATGTCATGTGGTACATGCAGACAATGGAATACAGACTACTATCGACTCCTCAGCCACAAGAAAAGATGAAATACTGCCATTTGCGGCAACATGGCTGGAGCTTGAGACTATCATGCTACGTGAATAAGTCAGAAAAAGTTAAGAACTGTATGATTTCACTCATATGTGGGACATGACACTGAAAGCAGCCAATGAACAAACCAGGAAAACAAACAAAAACTCAAACAGAGATGGACGGCAGTGCGGTGGTTCCCAGAGGGAAGGCTGTAGTGGGGGGTAGTAAAGGGTAAAGGTCAAATATATGGCGACAGAAGGAGATTTGACTTGGGGTGGTGGGCACACAATGCAATACACAGATGATGGAGCATGCAATTGTACACTTGAAACCTATGTAATCTTATTAACCAATGTCACCCTAATAAATTTAACTTAAAAAAGGAAAAGAAGACGAGGTGGCCTAAAAGCTTCCTCCAAGGACTTTGGGCCCATCCTCAAACCTTGCTCACAGCCTCCTCTGCTCTTGTGGATGATCAAACCTGCTTCAGCCCCTCAACCCCCTGCCTCTTTCGGGCCCTCATTGTCCTGTGACACAGGACACAATTTCCCCCGTCACCAGAGGGTCCTCCTCATGGAAGCCAGACTGAGCAGAAATTTGGGGACCTTGTATGTCTGTCCCCAGCACCTGCCTGCTGGTCACGCCTGGGGAAGGTCCTTCCTGTCCAGCAGGAACCATGCCCTGGAGGAGGGCGCAGAGGGAACCGTGGTCACCCAGGGCGTGACTCCCCTCCTACCCAGAGCAACCCGGGAAGAACAAGGGTTTTGCTTTCTTGAGGGGTGCTAAAATATATACAATAACGTTTACCTTTTTAATTACTTCTAAGGGTTCAATTTACTCATTGGGTGGATTCACACTGTTGTGCTACCATCACCTCCAGAACCTTGTCATCTTCTCACACTGAAACTTTCTACCCATCAAAATGAACTCCCCCTTCCCCCCCACCCCCCAAGCTCCTGGCAACCCCTATTTCTGTTTCCGCCAATTTGAAAAACCCTAGGGATCAAGTGGAATCATAGAGTATTTGCCCTTTTGGTCTGGCTTATTTCACTTGGCATAATGCCCTGAAGGTTCATCCATGTTGTAGCATGTGCCAGAATTCCCTTCCTTTTTAAGGTTAAGTAATGGTCCAGTGTTACATAATTTTTGGAATGCCAGGGTGGGGGTGGGGGGGTTCTGTCCTTACCCACCTCCTCCACTGTCCTCTCCTCTTGTCCTCCACCCAGTCCAGCCCCGGCCCCAAGGAAAGCCGCTGCCCACATGAGAAGCCAGAACCTGGGCTGCCAGGCAAGACCCTGGGCAGTGCTGCTGGTGTCCTTCTTGTGTGCTCTCAACCCCACGCTCCTCTGATGTCCTGACGTCCCCTCTACTGGTCAGGTCATGTGAGAGCACATCCGGAAGAAGGTGCTGAGTAGCCCAACTTGCCCTGAGCTCAAGGTGAGAATGAACAGAGAAAGGTGAACTTTTTCCCTTTGTTTCCCGACTTCCTTTCACGCTCTTAACTGCTACTTAGAGATTTGAGCTCTGGCAGATGGTGTTTGACGGGTATTTAAAATGGTTTCTATTTTCGGATGCTTGTACAGTTTTAAAAATGAGTATTAAAAGTATTTAAAGTAAAAACAACACATACAATAAAGTGTTTAATTGGTAACTCACATCAATTCAGGAGGTGGACCTTCCATTGTTCTTATTTTAATTAAAACAAAATCAAGTTAAAATTGGTAAAATGTGAAATTAACTATTTTAAAGTAGCAATCCAGTGGAATGTGACTAATAAAGAATGACATTGTGCACCACAGAGACAGACAGACAGACACAAGAACGAAGCACCTATGCGCCAGGTCAGAACTAACCATCCTTTCTTCTCCCCTGCAAAGAAGAGTCAACTTTTCCCTGGGTTCACTGAACCGCAGCGCTTATTCCAATGTGCTTTAGTTTGTGTTTATCCCTCTCCGTCTCTAGGTTGTGAGCAGGGCGGGGACCGTGTCAAATGCGTATTTTGCAAAGGACGAAACAGATTTTAAGCTCCCAGCAAACAGTTAGTGAATTAATCATTGAATGCGTGCATGCCTCAACCCCGCCCCACACTCAGTCCAAAAGCCAGTCCTGGGGGTCCGCCTCCAACATCTAGCCCTAACTCCATCAACTTCTCACCACCCTTACTGCTACCACCCTATCGCCTCCTTATTGACCTCCCAGTGTCCAGTGTCCCTCCTTTCCTCCTATAGTCTAGTCTCTCCACAACAGCCAGGGTGATCAGCTATTTTCAGATCAGTTGTTCCCAAAGGGCTAGTCTTCCTATGGGATGGCAGGCTCATAGGTGCTTACTGCACTGACATACATGCACACATGTGAGAACACTACCAAAAAGGGCCACACACAAACCCATGAAGACAGGGGGGTCGGTTCCCAGGGCCCCTGAAAGAGGCAGAGGATTGCTCGTGTTCATGGTCAGGCATGTGCTTAAACACCCCCAGCCTAGCCCAGGGAGCTCTGGGGATTGCAGCCAGAGGAGGCCGGCGGGGGAGGAGCAAGCAGGCTGGCCGAGGTGGGAGGAGACCGGGGCAAGGTGGCTGGTTTGGTTCAGGGGCTAGAGCTCCTGCTCCGGGACAGGCGGTAAACCCTAGTCCCCAGCTCTCCCCAGGCCCCAAGGAGACAGGAGGCAAAGAGCCAAAGGAGCAGCCACTTTTTATTCCACTGTGGTCGATTCCATCTGCCACACAGTGCTAGAGCCCTGCAGTCCAGTGCGTTACCTAGGCCTGCGCCGTTTGGCAGGACTTTCCGGACCGTCTGCTTGTGCTCTCCAACCCGGCAGCCGCTTCCCTTCCGGTGCCGGGGCACTGCAATGTGGCTAGTACGGCTGAGGAGATGAATTCTTAATTTAAGTTCATTTAAACTCAAATGCCACACTTGGTCGTGCCCACTGCACTGCACAGCGCAGCCCTGGGCCCTGGCCTAGTCCAAGGCAGTTCAGTTCAAGAGCCAACTCCGGGGACAGGGAGTAGCAGAAACAGTCCTCGGGGTCACCAGCGCCCCTCCCCAGACAGAAGCAGCAGCGCGGCTGTAAAGGAGCCCGGCCTCAGAGAAGGGGGACGCCCCGGGCACGCCGGATAAGGTTAGCCAGCCTCTTGGCCAGGCCGTCCTTCTTGGGCTCCTCGATGTGGAAGGTCCGGGTGAGGAGATTGTAGAAGGAGCCGTAGCACACGGCCACCACTGTGCACGTGAGGCAGATGACGTTGTAGGGCATGCTGAAGTCCGGCGTCGGCAGGTTCACCAGCAGCGGCTCCGTGTAGAGCCGCACGAAGTAGCTGGAACTGTCGGAGACTGGGCACCTGGGGGCCAGGAAGGAGCAGTGAGGCGGGGGCCCCAGCTCTTCCCATCTCACCTGCTTCCGCCCTCGGGCCACACTTGGGCCAATGCCCGGCGGTAAGGATTTCCAAACCTTTCCAACAGAAGACATCTCAGACGAAGGCTCCATGCATGAAGCTGACAGAGCTGCCCTGCACAGGGCGCAGAGTGGGGCCCTCCCTCCGCCTGGCTGCCACTTCCCTAGCCTTCTGGTGGTCTCAGCCTAAAGGCCATCTCCTCAGAGAAGCCTCCCTGGACCTCCCGCCAGGTTACTCCCGGCACCACCCCAGCCCACGGCTCTTCCAGAAAGAACCCCCCAACCCCCCAGGCCAGCCTGAGGCCGGCAGCTGCGGGGCTGTCGTGTTCCCTGCCGGGCAGCCAGCACTCTCCGAAGTACCGGGCATTTGGTAAGCGCTCAACAAAACCTCTGTTAAGAGCATCAGTGACTAAACATGGGCTTTCAATACTGCTCTTCTTGCCTATTTATTCTTCTAGAAGCACTGCAGAATCATTTTATAAAGTCTGTATGAATACTACACGCCACTGGGACTTCCATTAACGTTGAGTTAAATCCCCACGTGGCTTGGGGAGGGGCCCCACGGAGCCCCAGCCTGCCCTGCAGGAACCAGGTCATCTGTGTTTATGTTCCCCGACCAAGGCAGCTGGCGTGACACTTACAGGCTGTTGAAGAGGGGACTCTCTTCCCAGTCCACGGGTTTGGCTGCCACCACGCTGGGCACGAGGGCACTGATGACAGACGGGCTGCAGAGAAGCAGCAGGCGTTCCATGAGCCATGCTTGCCACTGGCTCCCCACCCAGGCTGGCGGCAGAGGAGGCGGGTCGGGAGGGGTGGGGACAGCGTGGGGGGGGCAGAGCCCACCTGACATAGAAGCCGTGGTTGGGGTCCGGGGTGTACTCGGTCCACTTGAGCAGCGCCCGCTCAAACTGGATGGAGACCTTGGTGACCGAGTTGGCCGGCAGCTGAATCAGCATCTCCAGGAGGTGGGGCTGCAGCCGGTCCTGGGCAGGCTGGTAATGGATGTAACCTGGAGACAGGCAAGGCTCAAGTGTCACCCACACCTCTCTCCTGGGGTCAGGCCACCTGCACCTCCTGCCCCACCTATTGAGGCCCTGAGGCCTGGACCTGGCGCCCAGAGGGGGCTCTGGATCAGAGAAGCCAGGCAGGCTCAGGAAAGGAAGTAGGGTCTCAAAAAGGGAAAATAGTTTCCAGAGCAGCCATCCTGGGCAGACAACTGATTGATCTTCACATCGCAAGAACTGGACAGCAGACATTAGGCAGGTTACAGAACCGCCTGGGATGTTTTCCTGCCAAAAATAGTGGACCTGACTCTAATCAGGCCTCTAATACTAACGACTAATACCCCCAAAATATAGGGGACACACATGTTAAACACTGACACAAGGACAAACCCAGAAGGTAGAACATGCTATCAACAAATGACCCACTTTGCCTAACAAATAATTTTTTTTTAAGAATGGGAACTGCCACAGATTAAAAAAGACTCAGGAGTACCACCCCAATGCAAGATGTTAACAACCGGGGAAGCGGGGGGGCGGGGCCAGAGGGCATAGATGGGAACTACTGTATTTTCTGCTCCATTTTCCTGTAAACCTGAAACTGGTCTTTTAAAAAAAGGGTCTATTAATTAAAAAGAGAAACAGAGAGGCACTGAAGAGCTTGTCAAGCATATGAAATGTGAGGACTTTGTTTACATCCCAATTCAAACAGAGGGATTGTAAAAAGCTGCTTTTGAGACAGTTGGGGAAGGCAGGACTGAGGATGACAGGGCATGTTTTTTAAGTCCTTTATAGACAAACACTGAAGGGCTGTGTATAAAGGTGAACTGAGATGAGGTCTAGGGCTTGTTTTAAGATATTCCAGCAGAAAAATAACCAAACAAAAAAAGGGGGAGGAACAGGGGGCGGGAATGAGATTAAAAATGAGAGGAAGCTGCTGGCTGCTGACGCTGCCCACGGGGACAGGGGACGGATTAGGCTATTCCATTTGGGTGTGTGTTTGAAATTTTCCAGAGCAAAAGGTAAAAACAAAAACAAAAAAAACACACCAAAAAACAAAATGCAAAACAAACCCTACAAAATACGTAGGTAGAATGTTTGAAGCAGGTCTTTTGAAGGTGGTACAAGGGGAGGTGTTGAAAATAGTACAACTGTTGAGCACAGCCTTGAAACAGTGGGGCACAATAGAGGGGCTGAAAGAAGACATTAGGTCTGGCATCTCGGACGCGCTACAAGCCCTTCGTAGGTAGCCTTTTCTGGAGCATTAGTCTCTCTCCAGTCCAAAAAAAATGAGCGCTCTCTTTAGTGCTACGCCTGGCACCTAATGAAAAGCAATCAGGAAAGAGTAATTCCTCTTCAGAAAAATAATAGAAAATAAATGTAAAAATTTAAAAATGACTTTTCTTTCCTCCCAAGGCAGCAAAGCCACCTCCAGGTCCGTCACCTTCCACGTCCCCAGTCCTCTGTTGTCTCGCTAACCCGTCCTCTACCTAAAAGGGCCCATGACTCATCGCTAAAGACAGCCCCTGGAGCTTCAAGATGGAGAGAGAGGGAGAGAGACGGGGGCTACCGCCCCCCTAAGTCCTACAGAAAGAATCCCCTGCAGGGGGGGTTTCATTGGTTTTGCTTTATACTCCAGAACAGGCATGGGTGGGGCTATGCTTCCATTTGTCAGACTATTCTGAACTCTTCCTGCCTCTGTAGTTTTTCTGGGTTACGGATTTCGGGAATTACCCCGAGAAATGAGGGTTTGGGGGACCTGGAGGGAGAGAGAGCAGGGTGAGCAGGAGGTTGGGGGGCGGGGCTCAGCTCTCACTTGGTTTATTCTCCTTGCCCTTCGAGGTGATGGAGAGGGTGTGCACGTACAGCCGCAGGTACCAGGGCACGGTGTCCAGGAGCAGCACGGGGAAGGCCCGGCACGGGTGGGCGTTGTAGAGCAGCGTGCTCAGCTCCCCGCTCTGCAGCCCGTAGCCACTCACATAGCGCCGGGCGTGCAGGAAGGGCGCTGGTGCGGTCTCTGTGCAGACCAAAGCCAGCGGTTAATAGCCGCCCCACCCCACGCCCTAGGCCACGGAGCTTCCGAGCCAGGGAGGGGACAAGAAGGAGCTTTTCTATCACCTGCATTCTGGAATCATCCCCACCTTCCCCAGCCCACAGCAATAACAGAATTACTATTACTTCCTCAGTACTTATATATGTTGAGCTCTATGCCCCTTCCAACCCAAACCGGGTGCTCTCATGATATTCTGCACTTCCCCTTGGTAACAGCAGACACAGTCATAATTAATTAATTATGTGAGGTCTGCCTCAGCTAGTAGCTGTTATGTTTCTCAAATGTAGGGTATCTTCTGTCTTCAGAAAATATTTGTCGGTTAAATGAATACACGAACAAACTCCATATTTTAAATTGTCTCATCCAGTAAGGGCAGGAGCCTGCCCACAGTCCAAGAGCTTTAAAGAAATGGATTTGGAAGCAGAGGGCTGACTCTTGGTATCTGGGCCTGAACGCTAGGCTGTTATCTCGGGGCAGTGGGGCAGGGCTGTGAATCTTCCCTGAGAGACGACATCACAGCCCGTGGTGGCCCCCCTCAACGCACCATTGTCCGGGGGCCTCCTCCACTTGAACTGGAGGTTGAGGGTGCGGGAGCTGTTGATCACGGCCTTGTCAAGCAAGTCGTAGACAGCGTAGGTCTTCTGCGTGCCCAGGATGATGTCCTGGTAGGTGGTGAGGGGGCGTGGGTTTACCTCCAATGTCTCATTGTCCTGGGGACAC
This sequence comes from Pteronotus mesoamericanus, assembly GCF_021234165.1. Lineage (NCBI taxonomy): Eukaryota > Metazoa > Chordata > Mammalia > Chiroptera > Mormoopidae > Pteronotus > Pteronotus mesoamericanus. Next base: position 10,222,217 of record NW_026555105.1, read on the forward strand.
AAGAGCAGGGCTGAGAAGTGAGCAGAGGGGCAGGCTGGCCTTGGAGGGGGGCGATGAGTGTGGCTGGAGACCTTGGTACCTGGTTGTAGCTGGTGATGTCCACATAGACTCGGCTCTCTGAAGCCAGGGGGCAGGGCTCTGTGAGGGTTCGGGAGAACATCCGGAAGAGGGACCAGTCTGAGGAGCAGACAGCAGGATTGAGCGGGGGCTGGGACCAGGCACAGAGAGGGTGGGGCTGGCACCGGGTGAGCAGCAATGCGTCATCATGGGGGCTTACCTTTCTT